>NC_071111.1:24192500-25417500 GCF_024256425.1 Clarias gariepinus
TCCTCGGGTTATACGAGGTTTAGGGCGATGAGTTCTTGAGAGGTGATTCTCGAGAGGTGTTGCCCGAGCGCAGGGAAGGTAGAAGAAGGCTTCTTTGTTCGACGGGGTGTGTGTAAACGAGAAAGGCCACACAAGGGATCGTGTGTTTGGAAAGGCAGAGAGTGCTCATACAGAACCCATCTGGAGAGACTACGGTAGCCTTGTTAGTGTTAGTGTTAGGGGGCAGGATTCCAGGGGGGCCGGGGGTAAATTCTAGCCACCCGGGGATGTAGTGGGGGAGGAAGGAACGTGCTAACTGGATGGATGGATGGATGGATGGATGCAGAAGGAGAAAAACAGATGCTTCACCACAATAACACCCCCACACAAACACACACGCCAATGGCGAAGGTCGTGCCTTGTGAGTGAATCTGTACCTTGGTCTTTATCCGTTCTCTGACCTGACCTGGTGGAGACGTACTCTCCAACACGTGTCTGTTTCATTTGGATTTCAACAGCATGAGCTAAAACCCTATTCCTGTTGCATCACCCATGCAGCAACACAGTCAGAGATTCTGTACAAGAAACTCTGGCATGCTCCTTCTTCAAATTCCATGCCTTGGTTTATTTTTTTATTTGGAAAGGAGCCTTGTACTTGCACAATGCCAGCGAATACCGTTACTGTGGCCACGTTTTAAAAGGACACACTTCGGATGTACTGCCCCTTTAAGGCTTAGAGTTCGAGTTCTCCAGCAATTGAAATCAAGAACACCATGATTCAAAGTTTAAAGGTCGTAAGACCACATTACAGTCAGTTTACTTTGGACAGCAGCTCACCAGTTTGAGAAGAACCCCATGCGGTACATGGTCCAATATGACATCATCGCCGAACACAAGAGAATCAAAGTGCAGCGAGAGCTTATCTAAAAAACAGGAAGCCCGTGCGTGACTAAGCTGCCCGGCTGTCTCAGCGTCCAAAAGGACGTCCTGCTTTCTTTAAAAAGAATCGAAAGAACACAAGAGGCACAGTAACTGGATAACATCACTGTTGTTTCCCATTGATATCATTTCTCCTCTGTCCTACAGGACTTGGTGATCTGATACCACGGTGCAGATCTGGCGTTTTGCGAGGGTAAATCAGGGTTCTAGTGAAGTAGACGGCCTAGTTAGGCTACAGTGGGTTTTTTTTATACATGCAAAAGTGTGTTGGTGATGATGGATCATGGCAAAAATGATGGAATGCACAGATCCAAACACGAAACATGGCATTGCGTCATGGCATTCTGGTTGAACATGAGAATGAAGGAAAAATACCATCTCTGGGACTTTAACAGGGACATGACAGTGCCAAATGAGATGGTTTCAGCATTTCAGAACATGCTGTTCTTTTGGGAGTTTTACAAACAAAAAGTTTTATTTTAGCACATAATGGTGCAAAAAAAAAAAAAAAAATCAGTAAGTTGTGGCTCTATGGGTAGCGTCACTGTGTGGGTGAGAGACGTCAACAACCAAACTGGTTTGGCCTGACAGGAAGGGCTGGTTAACTCTGACAACCACTTTTTAGCTCTGTGGTGAGTGGAAAAGCATCGCAGTACAAGATCATGTTATAGCTTCTAAAACTTACAAGGTAGAAGTGCAGCTGCACACATCTGTGCATCATTGTAACATAACGGCAGCAGAGTGGTTTAGCCTGTCAGCTTTAGAGTCGGGGGTTCAAATCTCATCAACAATCTGTTTTCTTCAGTTTGCATGTTCTTATTGATGGGCTTTCTCCAGGTACTCCGGGTTTCCTCACACAGCCCAGGGACATGTGGTGTAGGCCGACTAGTGCTGCCCGAATTGGGTAGTTCTTTTGCCCTGCGGTGGGTTGGCATGGCTACACACAGGATAGACAGTAAATGATGGACGGATGGGCATCCTGAAGGTCTTTATGGCTTAGACCCAAAATTGTTGACATTACAAAAATGTCTGAGGAAGGGGAATGTTTAGATCACTACTCTGTATTGCTTGGGAACAAATCCTACACAGTTGTTCGGCATTCCTCGAGTGCCTAAAATCTAACTTCTCCCACACTTCCCCACTTCTCAGCTTCTTTCACTAGATTCCTATATGCGGGCCATATCAAATTCCAAACAAAGCCCTTATCACACCCCGGACTGCACCTCATTCCCTCGTCCTCCAGCACTGCTCGGCTGGTCGCACCATCTCTCAGGGATCGAGTAAGACATGCGTCTAGACCGTTTTCTGTTCTGGCTAGATATTTGAGGAATCCCCAACCCAACCCCCCAAAACACCCCTCCAACAGCGTTTGACTGACGCTACGTCTACTTAGTAACCCAGTGTAACTATCTATGCAATGAAGAAAACTTCGGCGCGCTTTTATAAGTCGCTCTGGATAAGAGTGTCTGCCGAATGCCTTATGTAAACATAAATATTTAAATGTGTCTGACTATATAACTGTATCTCACTTGACTTGCTTTAAAGCCGGTCCTTAAAACAACAATGACTAGCCTAACCATTTTCAGTATGCATGGAACGTTACCAAAGAGCTAACCATGACAAAAATGACAGAACAATCCCATAGCATCTTCCCGTAGAGGTGGGATTGGCGAGGGATCAACCGATACGATACTATCGCGATACGGGAGCGCCAATATGATATCTACTGCAATTTTATAAATATCATGATTCGATATGACCTTTTTCTTTATTTGTAAATGATTTGATTTTACAACAGTGATGCCTGCTGATGTATGAACGGTTTAGAGCACGCCACCTGTAGGATTATAGAGGAATGGCAACCATCTAAAATGCAAATTTATAGGAATTTTAAGCACTATTTTAAAATGATACACAAATGACCACACAAAAGAATCACGATAAATCACTTTTTCCCTCCTTTCTCTTCCTTCCAGACATCTCGCTTTTACTCAGGACATGACTCCAGCTTGGCTAAGCCTCTGATTCTCATCCATCAGAGCATCATGAGACACATTTTACCCATTAGTTATGCACAAGCCTCAAACATCCTAAAACCCTGTGTATTAATACACTATGCAACCAAAAGTATGTGGACACCTAACCATCAGAAACCATAGGTGGAATTAAGAGGCCCAAACCTGCTCCATCAACATGTGGTGTGTTAATGTAGGAGTAGAAGAACTTGAGTGTCCTGCACAAAGCCCTGACTGAACTCATACCCTTTGGTATGAACTCGAACCCGGAGCGTCCTCGTCATCCTGACATCAGCGCCTGATCTCACTGAAGCTCTTGTAGCTAAATGAACACAAGTCCAAACATCTATACCTCACAATGCATTAAAAACCCTTCTCAGAAGAGTGCAGGAAACACAAAGGGAGATAAATCCGTGACACAGCTACCCAGCTTTAATGTTTTGTCTGCAGTAGTCAATGGGATCACGGGTGGCAATTTGTACTGCGGTTCCACACCAAAGCTCTGTGGCTGGCTGCTGCAAAGTCGATGCACCGTCTCGCCTTGTACAAGGTGCCCATGTTTAGTGATAAATAAACCAGACGGCCTTGCCACAGCCAGGCATGCCAGACTAATTTGGCTCCGTCTATGAGATTTGTTTGGGCAGAAACGCGTGTCATCGTGACTTCTATCATGAGGAATTTGTGTGCAAGATTAAAGGAGCTCGTAGCGTGCCAGGTCCCTAGTGCTGGTTCTCGATACAGAGCACCTCTCAGCTCCCCTTCCCCCCACCGAGGCCATACAAACATACGGGTGTAAAGTGCAGAGGGAAGTACAGTGGGGGTTGTATGATTTTTGGAGAGCCTAGGAAATGGCTACAGCACTGCGTAGGAGGTGTAACTAAGCAACAGGAGCACTGACCTCAAAGAGACAGGACTCAGACTTTAGAGACCCAGTAAGAAGCGCGGCGGTTCAGAGAGCTGTTGGGTTGCCCCACGTGGGCTTTCGCAGAGTAACCACAGACCTGAGGCAGGGTATATATAGTATTATTGCAGAGCGTAAAGACCGCCAAGGAAGGCGTGAGCGCGGAGTGATCCAGCCCAAAAATAACACGTAGCGTGTTTTTAGACTGAAACCATGACTTGGATGAACACTGGGAGTTTTAATGGTGCGAGACTGATGCAAGGCATGCAACTGATTTCTGATTTATTATTATTTTTTTTTAAAGAAACTATTTTAGACAACAAAGCAACAAACGGTCTTGTGTTTCAAATATGAGCTACATATAAGAAAGAAAGAAAGAAAGAGTGAAAGGTGAGACGGCTCCAGAGGCCAGGCTAGACAGAGAGCCCGTGTAACTAGTGAATAAGAGAGTGTGTGTGTGTGTGTGTGTGAAGGTAAAGGGCGAAGTCAGGCTCAGGTTGCAGCATCTTTTCCATCGTTGTGTAAAGGTGTAACAGCCTACCTCTGGCTTTCCCTAAAGCACCAAACACGCTCATTTCCTTGATCCTTGTGAGATAAATCACACGTGTCAACGTTTCCCCCTTAAAATAATGTCTCGATTGATAATCATCACATTTAAACTGGTAATCTTGAGCATCATGCTGTGTTTAAGCACAAACCGAAACTCGTAATCCCCCTACAAAACTGGTGAAAAAACACCAAAAACACCCCGACATGAAATATCACCTCGTCACCGTGGCTTAGACTTTACAACTTCCACTTCCTTCCTTAATTAAATCGGCATGGCCGTTCACCTTCTAAACAGTATAAAATCACCCGTCTTGACTTTAACTCTAGTTAAAAACTGACCTGACCTTTGAGAAGGATAAAAAAAAAAAAAAAAAGCACGTAAAGATTTTAACCGCTTGCACATTAAAGGAACTCGGCCGGGAGTTACTGCCACGTCCCCTCTACAGTGATTTCTGGGTTAATAAAGGAGTTCCTGGGAGGCCAGTGTTTCAGACATGACCAAAAAACGTTCTACCTTGATGGTATCCAAACACTAGTGAAAGTCCCGGTTTGACTCGAACGGCCATTGGGCATCACATATCGCAATTAGTTGGCTATGTTGTTGCTAAAAAAAGGACAAACTCTATTACTATGAAAAATCCAATTAATGATTAATAATAATAATAATAATAATAATAGTAACCCTGTGTCCTGTTTAAACACAGCACCCGATATGAAGTTTCACATTATACACACATCAGCTTGAGCAATACCAAGAACATGAACCTGGAGAACAGAGGGTAAGTGTGTAAGCTTACAAGTGTGTGTGTGTGTGTGTGTGTGTGTGTGTGAGCGTAGGGGGAGGCTCTGAAGGACACCAGTGAAGCTTGATATCTCCCAGCACTCCCTGGGCTGGCGGAGAACAGGCGAGACAGTGTCCCCCCGACCCACAGGGAGCGAGAGACGAATAGACGGACAGCTCTGAGACGAGAGGCCTGGCCTTGTCCAAACACGCCGCATGAAAAACGCCTTTTAATACGAGTGGCTCAGTGGCATGCACTGTTCACCTCAAGTACCCACCCACACACACACACACACACACACACACACACACACACACACAGTATTCAATCCCTGTCTCCCACTGCCGCAGGATTAGACCTGAAGATTAATTAAGTGGACAGGTTTTGTTGTCTTCCAGATCAGCGAAAGTGTTTGCGAGTGTATTCCACTCCGAGCCTTTAACTTTGACCCATTTTTATTCTCCTCATGATAAACACAATCACCATATCAAGAGACGCTGATACACCATGTCACTGTGTGTGTGTGTGTGTGTGTGTCATGATGTTCTAACATGACCGCACTGATCATCAGTTTTCTACTTTAATGTTACGCAACACATTCGAGGAAGCATTAAACGGTCACCGGCCGTGTATCAGATACGACACGCCGGCTCTGTCCGAGTGTGTATTCTGTCACGTGTATTTTTACACCGTGTCAGCAGCGTGGTTTATTTCAAAGCTGCAATTTCACTGAGACACCAAATTCGACTGTTCCTCTCTCTCTTTAGGGCTCTTCTAAATCCGTCCAGCTCTGCGGAGGACTTGAGGTCTACCCCCTATGCTTTAGCATTTTAACATCTGCCACATCTGTGGTCGTCAGGATGGCGTTTTAAAACACATCCTGCTCCAGCGTAGGCAAAAGAATTCCTGCGTGTGACCAGGAAATCACTCGTTCACCCATATGGGCCTGGAAAAAAGGGTTGATGGGCGTCATGATAGTTGAAAAATAAAATCACCATATCATTCTGTGATTCATCCAGAACAGCTTTATTGAGTGAAACTGAATTACTTTCCTTTCTAAAGAAAAACAGAAAGTGATAGCATGCTACACACAATACCACGCTCGCTCATGCATTGTCTGTACAGATTCATCCTGTATTCAGGGTCTGAGCCAATCTCCACTCACATGCTCCTTTACAAACTACGGGCAATTTGGGAAAGGCAATAAAATCTAATCGGCATGTCTTTAAAGGAAACTGTGGGAGGAAACTGGAGTACCCGGAGGAAACCCGCCAAGCATGGAAAGAACATGCAAACTCCATAAACACAGACCCCGAGGCGGGAATCGAACCCGCACCCTGGAGGTGCGAGGCGACTAAGATATTGATATTACTATAATATTGATATTACATCATCGTACAGCCCAGCCCTATTTGGAAACGACTCCAAATACCAGTTCTGTTATGGAAGAACAGCTTTAGAAAAATGCTGTCTAACAAGACGAGTCTAGATCAACGTAAGCAGTGGTATTTTTTTTTTCTTTACACGTTACTCTTGTGTATTTAGACAAACTAATTAATAGTGCCTGTTTAAAATCTGCTGGCCTTAAACGTGAAGTAAGAGATATTTCAAATAAAATAAACCCTTATGTGTGAAGGTCTGAATTTAATACCGAAGCTAAATTTGTTCTGTTTAATGGTGTTGAAATGCAGCACTTCAGCATCCAGGAAAAACTTGACCCGCCTCCTCAGGTCCTGTGGTGTCCTGGATCCTCCTGGAAGCCCTTCGAATAATTCCTGGGTGTATTCAGAGGCTCTGGGAAAAGCGACTTGTTTTTCCCGTGCCGTTACGTTATATTAGCCTCACAGCTGAGGTATTCGGCATGGCTTCAGCACTGAGTCATGGGAGAATTTGGCAGCGCGATACGGAGACGGCGTCCAAACGGGGTGAGACGGATTGGAGGCGGCGACATGTTCCAAGCTGGTCTCAGGTCTCCTCGGCAAGCTTACTGTCAGCGCTGAAGAAACGCAAGACTCATGCTCGGATTTATAGATCCTGGTGACAGTCGGGTCTGATCCGAGAGTTGGGTTTAAACGCTACTTACGTACAAAGATGTCGGTCTGTTCACACTACATATGTGAATTTTTTTTAAATATTGATTTTTACATAAAATCCCACTGCGACTTTACGAGGGAGAATTTCACAGCGGTTACATTTGCATTAGCTACGTTTACACAGACAACAGGTCTTTAATTGGATTAGACTGTTTACACGGATGCTAATCTGATAAGATCACATGCGTTTACATGCTCGAAAACTTTAATCAGAATAGAACTTTAACCTGCCTGAAGAAGATAATAGAAGAAGTATTTTTCTAGGTTAGGCTTCCAATCTTTTTTGATATATCCCACCTTTTGCATTATGGTTGGTTAAAAGAAATTACTCCTGAATGGATAGACGCTTTCCTACGGGTGAAACGTGAGCCAATCGGCGCTCCTTACTCCACCAGAGATCAGGATTGATGGGAGACGTTCGTTCTTATGGAGTTTACTGATCAGGAATTAAAGCATTCTCCATGGAACTTACCACATCACCACATCATGTTACCCCTGCCATGGAGCAAACATGCACACAAAGTATATTATTAAAGGGTTTACCCTTTCATTCCGATTGGGCCGGATCGGGTCAGACTGGTCCAATTCTGATTGGGATTTTATTCTGGTTATTAGTGGAATATTAGGGTCCATATGTTTTTTTAAATCCTTGAACCTTTTCACCTGGGTCAGTCCTGGTTCGTGTACTCTGGCAGTTCTCCAGAGTTACACATATAATAAGTTTCATCAACATAATTACTACCTGCTTTAATAATCTATTAATCTTTTAACTTCTAGATTAATTAACAGTTCGCAGGCCATTATTAAATAACCTATCCTAAACATCCCAAAACATTCGCTTATACGATGGGAATCACCGGTTACCACCCGATACCATATCACGATGCTCAGGTATCAATTCAATTATTATTGGGATTCTGTAAATATCAGGATTTTATCATTTCCCCCCCCCAAATTTGTTACTATTTTAAGATCTTCTCTTCAACAGAGCTGTACACCTCAACTTTATTCAACGCCTTCACACCTGTATTGAATAAGAGTAATTAAATGTAGTCCGTTCCTTATAACGAGTCTTCTCAATTAAAACCCCAAGAGTAGCATTTCAACTATACCAAATAACTTTGCATACAAGAGCTTAAAAGTTCAGTTACATTAAACAGATTAAACCATCTGAGGGATTATAAAGAAATGGCGATGTTTTAAATGCCTCCAACGTCTTGAGCACGTGTTGAGCGAATGCGACTTTTGATGATGTAACACCGTAAAAAGAATGCGTTTCTGTTGGATCCTCGTACACTTGGCACAGAATCGGGACTGTCTGGCGTGATCGGTCAAGCAGGAAACTAACCAACTCTGGTCACTGGATGACTGGCTGATATTATACATGTAATAAATCATTAAAAAATTGATTCTCAAGTCAATGAGGCACTGAATTAGATGAATCGGCACACAAAACAATTACAATTCATAACTAAATCGAATTTTTTTCCACCAATCTCTCAATTTTCCAGGGTCTCAAAAAACTCTGACTCAAACAGCGACAGAGCTCTTATCTCTACGCAATCCTAGGACCAGATGATTATTAAAGCAAATGTTGTTGTTTTTTTTTAGGAGGTGGTGGGGGGCTAATGGGAAACTACTCCAGTGCAGAATGAGGTCTTGGATAGTTTTAGGCTGAGAAAAGAATTTCCAAGTGAGTAAAACGTGGAGGAGTTAGTGGAGAAAACTATGGTTGACCCCCGAGAAGAAAGTTGGCGTTTGGGAATTTATGAGCCGCTTTGTAGGACTGTAACTCTGACTGGTACTGCAAACTCTTATTGTAGTCAAATATACACAAGGCAAAAACAAGAAGAAGAAGAAGAGTGGAATCAATGCCCACATGAGAGCACTTTTACAAAATTCTACATCATACAGTCAAGCTGGTTCATGACTTGCTCAGGTAACCCAGTGGTTAAGAGGGGTGTAATAACGATTTAGGTCGTAATGGTTTAAACGCTGCCGGTACCCCCGGCGAGAAAACCTATGCCAGATGTGAGGATTCCAGATGCGACCCACGTGTGTCATGCAAATGTTGGTGGTGTAAAAGACCTGAAATTCCCAGTGGGAGATGAATGAGGCGCGGGATGGGAAACAACTCCTGGCACTGTTGTGAGGAATTCGGTGTCAACAAATCCCTTAGAATGTGAACGAGAGTGAGAGTGCGAAGGGAAGTGAGGAATAAATGCCTGTGCTAGGACCGTGACCCAAAAACAAAGACCTTATTATCTTCTTTGTGGTCTGATACCAAAAAATCAGTTCTCCTGTGTGAAGTGGCAGATTTATCCTTCCGAACCTGGCTAGATATCTAGGTGTTAAACGCAGATGGATCTTTTCTCCTACTCAATATTCTAGATGCTTCTACCTTCCTGCATCTGGGGAAAGCCGCAGCCTTAGGGCTTAATTTTTTGGGAGTCTAACTCCAGACAGCTGGAATCAGGACTAGTGGTAACATGAAGGCTGTAATTAGTTTGTGCTTTGTAATTTATCCCTGTTATAGTTTAGAGGCGCATTAGATAGGATTTGTGAATAATAGGGCTCTAGTGGTTAAATGGGCGCAACTAAATAAGATTCTAATTATTATTTCTTTTTCCGCTCATTGAGCCCACACGCGGATATTAAGCTCCGCCCACAAAACTTATGTTACGCTCGCATTAGTAAAGACGCTCAACTGCTGCGAAGAACAACTTATAACATATAAACACAGAGCGATTTAAAGGGGGGGGATAGGTATTTTCGTTTCCTTTATATTTATATACAGTTATACATTTAACTTTTAAATGTATATAACATAGTAAAGGTTTAAGCCATGACCCCAGGACAAAACTATTATGCATCTGAGAGAACTTATTTGGACAACTGATGTCCAGTCAAGAATATGTGTGTGTGTGTGTGTGTGTGTGTGTGTGTGTGTGTGTGTTTGGATAGTCCTCTGGTTTTATAGACGCGCTTCTTTATGGCCCAGCAGAGCTTTCTAAACATGCGTGGGAATGAAGTCCTCTCAAATACATCTTTGAGAGGATACTCAATGGGGGCGTGTACAAAAGTGTGTAGCATAAGAACTGAGTCAATGCAAACATAAACACACTGATCAGACCAGAGTTTCTAAACTGGTATTAACTTTTCAGCCAAGTATTTAACTTGTTCTAAAACAGTGACAAACTGTTATTGGTATCATCGCTATACATTTTTCCACATTCTTTTCATTTATGAGACAATAAAAATGTTGCCTTTTACACCTTTAAAAATGCGTATGGGTATTTCTACAACAACAAAAAAAAAATCCCCTAAAATGTATTTATTTCTTTTTTTTTTTTTACACCTGGAACTTCTTTACTAGCAATAACTTACTTTTAAACTTAACAAATCCATAGAAAGTAGAGCTTAATGCATTTGTATTTATTTCCTTTAAATACATTTAATAACTGCCATAACTTCCACCTTGGGTCTGTGTGCATGGACTGACTCTGCATCTTCTCCCTGTGCTTGGTGGGATTCCTCAGATTACTCTGGTTTCCTCCAACAGTCCAAAGACATGAACAATTATCATTCCCAATTTGCCCGTGGTGTGTGAATGAGTGTGCTAGTGTGTGTTTATGCCCTGTGATGGAGCGGCACCCCGTCCACCGTGTCTTTTTTTGTTTTTAGTATAGGTCTTCACTGTGTACTGAACTGTATATGGTTGAAGTGACAATAAAAGCCTATTTGACTTAACAGGGTGAACCCCACCTCGTGCCCCATGTCTCCTAGGATGAGCTCCAGGACCCCCATGACCGTAAATACAAGATAAAGCTTACATAGATAGACGATGAGTGAGACTGAGCGATTAGTGTTTAACTTTATAAGATATTGATGTTATTGTGAATCAGATTAATGTAATGAAAAACAATCTTTAGATTAGATGAAAACAGGAAAACCAAGCAAACAGGAAAGGGCTTGCAAAGACGAGATAGTAGCGGTAGTAGCACCAAACGCCTTTTAACATTTTTACACCTTCACATAAATGTGAATAATTTTTTAAACAGCAATATTACTAAAGCAATCTATCTATCTATCTATCTATCTACTTCTAGTACATGGTCCCACTTAGATGTATGATCAAAGTAAAGACATTTCTTTGATTTTGGCCTTAAAAAAAAAGAAGCTACATTTAAATATTGATCATTAAAGTAGGAACATGTGATTCAAGATTGAATAAAAGTGCACTATATTTTCCAACAATAAATGAAAGTATTGCTAGAAATAATGTATATACATTATATATAATTCATTATATTAATGTGTCTTTTATGTTAGTTAAAACTATTTTGGCATCAGCAAAACTAAGTGACTAAGAGCACTTTGACCCTCTTTTTTCTTCATATATATAATCAGGGTGCTGAAGGCAGGGATCTCATGCACCGTTTGAAGTTTATTCCCGTGGAGCCAAAGGAGCCAGAAACTTACACACACACACACAGACACACACACACATATGCATGCATGTAGAATCACAGCACTTTTAAGCTGTGTGCA
Source organism: Clarias gariepinus (assembly GCF_024256425.1). Taxonomy (NCBI): domain Eukaryota; kingdom Metazoa; phylum Chordata; class Actinopteri; order Siluriformes; family Clariidae; genus Clarias; species Clarias gariepinus. The sequence continues at coordinate 24,204,310 of NC_071111.1, forward strand.
TCTTTAAACTCTTACTTACTGTGCTGTACAGGACATTGTCGTTATCTCCGGACTCGGACAGCTCGCTCAGGTTCCGGTCCCACCGTAAGAACGGTTCAGTGCTGTCCAGTATTTCCATACCTTGTGTATTATTAGGATTATTGCTATAATTCAAACCTCTCTATAAGTTACTGTATATGTGCGCGTGCGAGACGGTGAGTGAGCGCGAGCCGTGCGCGAGACGATCCAAACTCCCCTTAAACCCTGCTTTGGGCTCCACTTTTTAACTCGTTTAATCTTAGATTTAACTAATAATCCTCTCTGCACTGGTTTAACTCCGAGTGAACAGGTAGCACGACTTGGTTTTCTCGTTTCTTCAAGTATATTAACTACGCCTCTTCAGGAATTTCAGGGGCGGAGGAAAAGAAGAGAAGAAAAAAAAATGGCTGTATTTACACAGAGAATATTAAAAACTCACGACTATTTCAAAGATTTTATTTCAAAAAAACATGTTTATTAATATTTACACCACAGACACTCATATTTTCAGTTGAAACCAAACTACTTTTTTAAACATCCAAACGAATAAACAAACAAGAAAAACTCGCTGACTAAATGGAAAAACCCGCCCCCTTTCTTCCACAACCAATCAGGAAACACTTAAAGAGACCCAAACAAAGGCTGAGCACGAATCACGTAGCGCGTTTGGCTAAACAGAAAGGAGAGCCAGCCAATCAGAGTGTCGCAAATGCAACCGACGTGAAGAAAACCCAATAAATTGGTAACGCTACTGAAAGTCTTAGCAAACCGAATACAGACAAGAATACTTCTCATGAGGAACCTCCTACTATCTGTCCTGCCCTCACACACTCCGTTGTTTCATCACATCTTAGCATTATTATTATTATTATTATTATTATTATATTTAAATAAAAAGACATTTTAGTTGGAAACAGTTGGTTTGTCTTGATAAATGACTGAACTTGTCAACACACTACAGAAGCAGTGTACACTCAAATACAAAAAGTTTGACAAACAAGAACATATACTGGTATTTCACAATTTACTAAGTTAGGTGAATTATAAAAACTCATCGTCTGTACCGCTTTTTCAGGTATACAGAGTCATGCGGGGCCTGGACTCTATCCTTTCCCAGCAGACGTGGGGCACATGGCGGGGTACACCCTGGATGGACTGCCAATCCATCACATGGTGCACACATACACACACACATGCTCATTCACACACACTATGGGCAATTACAATTAGTCTAATCCGCATGTTTTTGGACTGTAAATAAAACCACCAAGCACAGGGAGAACATGCAAACTCCATGCACACGGTCCCCGAGGCAGGAATCGAACCCGGACCCTGGAGGTGTAGGGAGACAATGATAACCACTAAGCCACCGGAATTAAAATAACCAGATATCTAATTTAAACATACACACTATATGGCCAAAGTACGGCACTGGTGGCTCAGTGGTGGGTTTCTCGCCTGCCTTGCAGGTTCAATTCCCACCCGATGCCCAAACACCAGCCACTGGATGCAGTGCCGGTCCAAAACCCAGATTAAATTTGCATCAGAAAGGGCATCCACTGTGGTGACCCCTCAACAGAAGCAGCCAAAAGACTACCACGATCACCACATGGCCAAAAGTATGCACAATCCTGAAGATCACATCCAATGCCATAGGCCAGAGTTAGACTACTAATTAAAGCATTGTACTACTGATCAGAGAGTTGCAGGTTCAAACTACTGTTAAGGCCCTTAACTCGCAACTGGTCAGCTGTATAATATAATAAAAATGGGATCACTCTGGATAAGGGTGTCTGTTTTACGCCGTAAACATAATGTAAATTCATTCTTCAAACTGCACACCTTTTTACAGTATGCAGTAGCATACAGAGAGTTTATGTGAGGCATTTAAATTCACATTCAGAAAGTGTGACACACCTGTAAAGTGATTTTGTCACTAATTTGTATATTAAGGTACACTATTTTACTATACTTGTGGTAATGAAGGAAAATTTGTGAAACCCAATGCAGTAAATGTCCTGTTAGTACAAACTACATTTTTACATGACTACATTAATATTTTTTTATTTAAAATATTCTTTATTTTATTCTAAGAGTCTTTACAACTTGCCATCAACTCCATATTTCTTCATGGGTAAAAAAGCAAGCTCACACAATACAGAAAACCATTGTTACAGAAGTCCCCTGATTAAAAAAGTTACAAAGCTTCTGAAACCAGATATACTGAACTGGTAATAAACAAGAGATTAGAAAAGATCTTCTTTCATACAGGAAACAAGACAGAAACTGTCTCAATAAGTACTGTAAAATAAGTAGGACCACAAGAAGTGTGAACACCAAATCCCTAAAGACAGGAGTTTTTTATTACAATATAACACAGAGTATGTCAGTAATAAAAGCAAAAATGTTTTCGACAAAGTCCACTGTAAGGTTTGGTCAAACCTAAAGGCTCGTGGTCAGAGAAGGAAGTGAGACATAATTATAATACCTTCATTCAACTACTGAACAAACATAAAAGAACAAATAACAAAAATATCATAATACACTATGTATTGTTAACTGAGCTTCCAGAAAAAGCCTTCATTCCCGATCCCGTATTTCACTCAAAAAGACAATGTTATCTGTAGAAAGAGAGAAAAGATCTATTGTTGGTGAAGTACAAAGGCACATTTGAATCACAACATTATTTTCATAACATAAGTCATAAAAGTGCCACGAATAGGATTAAAAAACAAAAACAAATGACTGGTTAGACACGTAGTGTCTAACCTTTAAAGGTCACATATTAAACAAGTTTGAATAAGACTTAAAGGTCTCCAAAATGTGAGTGTTAATGTATCAGGTGAATTATAACTCAGACTTTGATTTCTGGCTGCTTGATTTTCTTTCTTTCTTTCGCTTCTTTTCCAAGCAAACTGTTTCAGTGTCTGTAGCTTTAAATAAACTGCACCCTTTGCCAAAATTGCATTTTCATGTCTAATCAGAACGCAGAGATCAGAAACGTTTGTGTTTGGACTTTTATCTAGCATTTTTCTATTTTCAGCCAATTTTTTAAAAACTAACTAAGGGATAAATATTTGTAAACATATTGACATCCCTAATGTTTACAACACAACTAAGAGCTGAAACACGCTAGGATAGCATTCATGGATTAGCCACTAACTTAACTGCAAATGTAAAGGCAACACCCATCAAGCTGGGGAGGGTCTCTTGGTATATGAGGTCACAAAGGGGGAAATTTTTTATTTGCTTGTTTAAACACCAGAACAAACAGCTGGGAATGTTTGTTTTTTTCATGCTTTTTTTTGTCTCCAGGTACACTGGAACCCACCTGAACGCCTAAACATGACTAAAAAGTGATTTTTGCACAATAGGTCCCCTTTAATGTTTGATCAAACTTTTTTTTTTAAAGCTGAGTGTTAATTAAAGATCTGAGGCATACACAAAGCCTAACCTGCAATGATGGTGGTCGCCTGCCGTCTCACGTTGTTCTTGTCAACATATTCGCCATAGTCCAGCTTCCCCTCAACGAGAACCCGTGACCTGGACGTATTTGAAATGAATGTTAATCGCAAAAATATGATATTGAAACAAAGATGCTCACATCGGAGGTACTGAAGTAGCCCTCCTCTAACATTTTTTCAACCGGTAAAAATAATCCATGTACAATAAATTATATCCAACACTCTGACAAACCATGAACTTGGAACACTATTTCTACACCTTTAATCTCATGAAAAATCCATTTAATACAGCTGTGGCCAAAAATATAAAGAACGACAAATATTAATTTTCACAAAGTCTGCTGCTTAACTGTTTTTAGATCTGATGGTCTACTGAAGTATAATTACAAGCATTACATAAGTGTCAAGGGCTTTTATTGACAATTTACATTAAGATGATGCAAAGAGTCCATAGTAACAGTGTTGACCTTCTTTTTCAAGACCTCTGCAATTCACCAATCAACTTCTGGACCACATCCTGACTGATGGCCGCCCACTTTTACATAATCAATGCTTGGAGGTTGTCAGAATTTGTGGGTTTTTATTTGTCCACCTGCCTCTTGAGAATTGACCACAAGTTCTCAATGGGATTAAGGTCTGGGGAGATTCCTGGCCATGGACCCAATGATGTTTGATGTTTTGTTCCCTGAGCCACTAAGTTATCACTTTTGCTTTATGGCAAGGTACTCCATCATGGTGGAAAAGGCATTGTTCATGGTTGGAAGAAGTTGCTCATGGAGGTGTTCTTAGGCAAAATTGTGAGTGAGCCCACTGCCTTGGCTGTGAAGCAACTCCACACGTGAATGGTCTCAGGACGCTTTACTGTTGGGATGACACCAGACTGATGGCAGCGCTAAGGGGACTTTGTAAGAAGTAATATTTGTGCCATTCTCAAAACCTTTTGCCATGGCTATACAAATAAATGTCAATCATAAACTGTCCTGGTTTCCTGTACATCTATATCCTTATTAATAATGAACAGTACTGGTAAATGATATAAGGATTGACACAAGGTCAGTTTCTTAATTTCATTTAAATATATACATTTTGGTCTTGTTACGGTATGTATAAATAGGAAATAGTTAAACATTTAAAACCTCAGATGTACGTACCCTTTCTTTACATAGTTGTAGGCTACGTCTCTTAGACCAGGCTTAAACACTGAGATTCTGTGCCACGTTGTCTTCTGGCTGACATCTCCTAAATAAAGTCACAGATTTATTACAAAAGATTGGTAGAATTTAATTCTTTACAGTTCCATTACTCAAAGTTTATCATGTCACTACAGCACAGATATCTCTACCACATGCACTGATAAATAAGGGATACACAGGGTAAAGCTGACCCAGAGCAGCACTGGCCCTGACATGGTGCTGTGTGTGTGTGTGTGTGTGTACGGTATGTACATGCATTTTTTCGGAGTTTGTTTTTAGGTTTTTCACTTTCACAGCGTATCGGTTTACTCGCTGCAGCTGGTGTGGAAAGTAACTACACAGCTCACAGTCATATGAAACTTACGGGTCTATTTGGTGATTTCTGTTCATCTTGAAAACTGGTTTAATTAGTTAAGAATCAGGCAACTTTTAAATCATGTGTATTTACTGTTATATGTTTACAGAATATCATATAGTGACATTCTTTTTCCTTTAACACCACAATCAGCATTACATTTAGGGTTGGGAATCACCATGGATATCACCATTCAAATTATATTGCAATTCTGTCTCATAATTTTATAAATATCCAGATTTCTCCCCCCAGACTTTCTAACAATTCTAGCTAATTATTTGCCCCTATACACAGGATGCTGTGCTGCCTGCCAGTGTGTAAACAGTTTAGAGAGCACCACCTGCAGGATTATAGAGGAACTGCAACATATTAATACCTCCAGTGCAAACACAGACAAATTAAACATTTATTTCAAGTCAGTAATGGAGTCAGAGTGGTGCTACATGTATAGGCCACACAAAAGACTCAGGGTACATGAGTACAATAACATTTCTACAAAAGTCAAACACACTATTTATACTTTCGGATTTAATTATCATGGATGGGTTTCAAGATTTAGTTTGCTAATATGTTTTTGCAATGTTATGTACAGTAGGAGTCACATTCAGACAAGCTACATTTGGAGAACCCATTACAGCCTTTACATTACATTTTAGTGTTTGTTCTCGATCTTGACAGTAGTGTAGTCCGACAACATAAATTTCTCTCTACCTCTCATTCCTGTTGCGTCTCCTATCACATACTCCTGTACTAGACTACTAATGACTTCTAACACTATCCTGTTTTAAATTATAAAAAACCTCTTATTTAGTCTCCAAACGTACAAAATGGTCTGTTCTTAAATTTATAGGTTAAGAAATTTTTTTTTACTTTTTAGATCTGAGATTCTGACTTGAGATGCAGATCACGGCACGAACCAAACGACATGAAAAGCTAATGTCGTTAATAAAGACAGGTAGCTCATCAGAGTGCTCATCCGTTAGGTTTATGATTCGACTTGATAAACTGATGGACTGAGATGTTTTGGACCTGACAGGATGCCTAACAATTGTTGCTTTTAAATCTTTACGTATACATCCAACAAGTATAATGGATATAATAATGACTGATGCAAACCCCATATGAGAAGAAAATGCATCTAGTGGCCAATAAAATGCAATATATCAATAAACTGTATCTTCTTTCCAATTTACAGTTTGGAATAAAGCAACTGAAGTAATAATCAAAAGATAATGTGATCTGAATATTCTGTAAATTCTAACTCTATTTTATTCCAGTATGTATTAGTGAAGCTTGAACTAGAGTTAGAATTTACAGAATATTCAGATCACATTATCTTTTGATTATTACTTCAGTTGCCTGACTACCAATGACTGAATCTTAGCAACCCTAGCAAATCAATGCCTTTTTTTAACTAGATTTACTTACTAGTGGTATTCTTTTATGAAAATGGTCTTACTTTCACTATTAAACATAGCTCTGCTTTTAGCTTTCTGCTTTTTAAATCTCTGTTGGTTTTTGTATCATGCAACTTTACCAAGTGTTAAAGTAATCTCCATTCATGATTTTAAAGACCACAGAGTTGAGGTCCAGTACTTTCAAATTTTCTTAGCTATTTTCTTTTCATTTGCCCCTGGCTTTTTTTTACTCAGTCAGTGTACATTATATACTGCGTGCTGGTACCTGTCTGTGAGATTTCTCCTTCTCCAGAGCGCCACATCTCGTTAGTGGCCATAGAGAATATGGTGACTGGATTTCTACCTTCGACCTGTCTCATAACAGGGTCCTGACCCACACGCCCCAGCAGCTGCACCCGGTTAATGGCTGAGAGAGAAAGTTAGAGAGAGGAGGACATTTTAAGGACAATAACCTGTGTTAATTCAGGATCTATTAAATAAAAGATCTGAGCGTGTCGGTGACAACAAAACCAAACCGCTGTTTTGTAAAATGCAACAAAAACATGTAATGGCAAAGCAGAGAATTTGCAGAGTTAATACACCATGTGGCCAAAAGTTTGTGGACAGCTGACTATCACACTCATATGAGCCTGTGGAAGATCCCAATTTAAATGTAGCTTCTCTTTGCTGTTGTAAAACACTCCACTATACTTTGGAGCATGACTTTCCACTATACTTTGGAGCATGACTGTGGGGGTTTGTGATCATTGAGATAATTAATGAGCTCTGGAGTGCAGTCGGGTTGGAGAAGGTAACAGTCCCATTACCATTATCACTATACTAAGTTGTAAAAATAGAAACTACACCATATCCAAAGTGTTGTTTCATTATTAGTGCTGTATGTGACAAACTTCACAAGAGTTAAAATTAGTTTTACTTTTCCTTTTATTAAATAAACAATGTGTATGCGCCTATACTGGACTGTTAGAATATTTATAATAATGTCCAATACCAGTATATCAGACCAAGCAATTACATTATCACCTTCTTTAATTACTGTGAGAAAAATAAATTACTCTTATTAATTTCTGGTATTGTCTGATTTATTTTTGTGTTTCTCAATTTTGTTTCAGGGAGTTACACACACTCTACATCAATTCAGTGTCAAGATAAAGCTTAAAAAGATTATCTTTATGTTTAAAAATGTCTGTTTCGCAGTTCTAGCATGCTCTCACGAATTAAGTGTATTTTATTAAATTATGGTAACAGTCAACATGGAAATACAACCATGGGGGAAAAGTCTGAGACTCACATCTCTCCAAGATGAGACTGGCATCTGTAGATCTGTGCCTGGCAATCTGCCTGAATAACTGTTAAATAAAAAAAGTTATAAAAAGTTAACCATTCCTATAATCACACTACAAGAGGCATTCAGGTCAAACCATCTTGAAGGTCAAGAGAAAAAAGGCAGAGAAAACACCTCACACACCTTAGAGTTCGTCTTTTTTCACAACAAGTTAGCCAGCTAATTGCGATATATGATGTACGAAGGGTGTTCAAGTCAAACTGGGACTTTTGATTGTGCAAAATAGTTAGAAGTTAGAAGAGTAAAAACTTCCATTATTTCTCTATATACTGTAATCCCCTGATACACTAATGCACTTATCACAGTGTTTCACTAGTGCTTCCATACCATCAAGGTAGAAAGTTTCCTTAGTACGCCAGAGCCATGATCGGACTGTCTGCTTCATGTCTGAAGCGCTGGCCTCCCAGGAACTCCTTTAATGACAATGACTCAAACATGTGGAAATGGCTCGGAGCGAGATCAGGACTGTACGAAGGACGCAGCAATAACAATAACAGTAACAATCAATGCGCAAGTGGTGCGGTGAACCATATGAAGTCGTCCTGCAAAAACAGAACGCCTTCGCTGATCAAACCAGAAAAAAAATTAAAAAAAAAAATTAAAAATACATTTAATTTGAGTCAGGAACCCTAGGTTCCTGGGGAGCGCCCGTGTTCCAGCAGAGATGGGGTGAAGCAGGCAGTTCCACCATACTGAGAAAACTTTCTATCTTGATGGTATCTAAGCACTAGTGAAATAAGCACTGGGATAAGTGCATTAGTGTAGCAGGAGATTATATAGAGCAGTGGTTACAAACTGGTCCTGGAGGACTCGCTGCCCTGCACATTTTAGTGTTTCTTTGCTCCACCACTTATATTCAAAAGAGGTTTTAAATTGTGTAAAAAATAAAAAAATTAATCAGTGTTATCTGGGACCAGGGTTAAGAACCTGTATTATAAAGAAATAAAGGTAGCTTTAACTCTGATTACTTGCACAATCAAAAGTCCCAGTTTGACTTGAACACACCTCATATATCCAAAGACAATCACGAAAGCTCAAATTGTGTACTTACCAGTGCTGATCCAGTCCGAAGCATTTTTGACTGATTAATCTATGGAAAAAAGACATTGAACTTTAATTTTTACTTTAAACAACAAATTATTAAGAAGGAGATACTACTCTCTCTTTCATGTGCAACTGGCTTTACATTTCTAATATGAAAAGATCTACACACACACAAACACTTGTGTGTGTCCAGAGTCATGGAGTAATACCGTCACCTAATGGACAAAAGTATCAAGACCAACAGCAATATGTTTTTTTTTCTTTGTCATCCATGTACAAATAAGATGGAGGCTTAAAACCGCAGCCTTAGCACAAGTGTGTTAGGTTGCTGCCAGTGTTCTGGATTTACAGCAAATGATTGATTGCTCAGTTTACATTGCAGGTTTCTTATCTCAGGCTGGTTCCACTCACTCCAGTGTCCGGCCTTGTTCAGCTGCTTTATTAGCACTCTGGGTCTGCTGATGTCCTGGGGGCCTTAATAATCTAAATTCCTGATACTGAGTGGGAAGATGAGCATCCTAGTACGTTTCCAGGTTTCTCCCACACACTAACACTAAAACTATTTTGATCTTTTTCTCTGTTACATGACCGCTTACTCTTCTTAATCATTATTTCATGTTTAGTTCTGGAGATCTAACCTATAGACATACAGTAAGTCTTTTAACCAGTCTGTACATATTTGCATGTGCTTCCTGGATAATTACATCCTTTATTATTAGAATCACCATCATCTATAAATCTTGTTTCAGGTCTTTACAGGATCCATTCTGGATTTGGAAATGTCAATACTCTGACAATTACTTTTATGGAGTTTTCCTTAAAAAAATAATAAATAAAATTATATATATATATATATATATATATATATATATCCCTCCCTCTAACACCCTTTCCTCTATTCAATCTAAATGCTTCCTGCGTTGTCCTTATTCTGTACTGCAAATACATTCTACATTTCTTTAAAGCATCATCTCATTCTGTTTCTCAGGAGATTATATATATATATATATATAAATAATGCATCACCATGGAGGTGAAATGTTCAATTTGTCTACTATATAATACTTGTCTCACTTTCACTCATGCAGTCACTAATCTCTGGTCTATAAAGCCTTAACCAGACCTGAACACTTGTCCAGATTACAATACACTTCATCACTCCTTCCTACTTTATCTGTTCTCTCCTTATTACAGCCATCAGACATCCAGCCTGCTTTCCGTTAAGTTTTCCCGCGCCTTATTTATTGGTACGTTTTTAAGTATTTTTGCCACTTGTTCATTTTTCTTCGAACAGTAAAGTGCTCCACTCAGTCTACTTTTGTCATTTATTTTTGACTAAACGTCCTCTATGAAATGGAACACAGTTAAATTGAACTTACACGCTTGCTGTTTGGGACGCGCGCTGTTTCCGGTCCGCATGTGAAAAGGTTCCGGGCGGATACATGACCGATCAGATAGTTCCGCCCTAAGATCAGGGCGTCAAACTTACTTTAACTCCAGTGGTATAATGCATAACCACGGGATATCATGTTGTGGCCATGACTCAACCTCATATTGTTTATTCTCTTGTAAATGTATTTAGTTTATAATTGTTAGTATAGATGGTTCATTACCTTTATTCACTCACTGACACACAGCATAACTCAAACACAATTTTAAATCATGGACACAACATAGTATCCATTCCTACATCTTGGTAAGTGGTGGTCACAGCATAGTATCTCATTCTCATGCCACGACATAGTATCCTGTTCCCACGCCTTGGCCGCGGTATAGTTATGCCGATTACAGACCGATTTCAAACCTTCCCTTTATATTAAAAATATTAGAAAAAGTAGTATCAGCTCAAATATGCATATTCTTGCAGGAAAACAACATCCTTGAGAAATTTCAGTCAGGTTTCAGGCCCCATCATTGTACAGAAACTGCACTAGTTAAGATTGCAAGACCAAGGCTGCATCTCAATACTAGTCTTACTTGATCTTAGTGCTGCATTCGACACTATAGATCATAATATTCTCATAGATCACTTACAAAATCACATAGGTATTCAGGGACAGGCATTAAAATGGTTTAGATCATACCTGTCTGATCGATACCATTTTGTGGATCTAAATGGAGAACCGCCTGGTGTAATGCCAGTGAATTATGGGGTCCCACAAGGGTCAGTTTTAGGACCTCTGCTGTTCTCAATATACATGCTTCCCTTGGGTAACATCATTAGAAGACATGGGATTAGTTTCCATTGTTATGCTGATGATACCCAATTATACATCTCAACAAAACCAGACAAGACTAGATTAACTGAGTGTGTCCAGAATATAAAAGATTGGATGACCAATAACTTTCTTTTACTAAATTCAGATAAGACAGAGATATTACTTATTGGCCCAAAAACCAGAAAAGCTCGTTCATGCATTCATGACGTCCAGACTGGACTATTGTAATGCATTACTAGGTGGTTGTCCTGTATCCTCAATAAACAAGCTTCAGTTAGTCCAAAATGCAGCCGCCAGGGTACTCACTAGATCCAGAAAATATGATGATATAACCCCAATTTTATCATCCCTGCACTGGCTACCTGTTCAGTTTAGAATTAATTACAAAATAGTATTACTTACATACAGTACAAGGCTTTAAATGGTTTAGCTCCCACATACCTAACCAGTCTTTTGATACGCTATAATCTGCCACGCTCCTTAAGATCACAAAACTCCGGACTTCTGGTAATTCCCAGAATTTTAAAATCTACAAGAGGGGGTAGGGCTTTTTCATATTTAGCTCCAAAGCTTTGGAATAGCCTTCCAGACAGTGTTCGGGGCTCAGACACAGTTTCCCAGTTTAAAAGTAGACTCAAGATGCATCTTTTTAATCTGGCATACACGTAACTCATCCCATAACTTCATACTTTAGTACACCTATCCTGAATGGCAACTAAGCTAATTCTCTCCTTCTGTTCTCTATTTTTCTACCCATCTCGAGGCATCTGGAGATTGTGCCAGCTTCAGTAGACAAAGGCCAACCCTGCGAGGATCCTGAGGCATCCAGAGAAGGACCAGCTCCAGCTGGATTCGGCTTTATGATGGTTGCAGCTACACATCCTGCTCCTGTGCTCCCAGTGATCCAGACCCAATCTGCCCTCTGCACCTACTGACTCGTCCCTATGCTGAACTGGACTTCATGTTAATTTAAAGAATTTCTGTTATATTGTACTTTCAGCTGCATAACACACATGGTGTTATATCATCTCTATCTGTTATCACCCAAATGAGGATGGGTTCCCTGTTGAGTCTGGTTCCTCTCAAGGTTTTTTCCTATTGTCATCTCAGGGAGTTTTTCCTTGCCACTGTCGCCGTCACCCTTGGCTTGCTCATCAGAGACATTTTATTCATCATTCATTTATCTCATTATGACACATTTTTTTTCTCACATACACACACAATTTATTTATTTTATTTATTTATTTTTTTTATTTAAATTGAAAAAAAAAAGAATTTCTTTTATTTTTGTGAAGCTGCTTTGTGACAATGACCAATGTTAAAAACGCTATATAAATCAAATTGAATTAAATTGAATTGAATTGAATAGTATCTCATTCCTACACCTCCACGATATAGTTTCTCGTTCCCATGTCTTGTTAAAAACACGTTAGTAAGGCGTGTCCACGACATAGTATCACGTTACTATGCCTTAGTACCGTGGTTCTCAAAGTGTGGGGCGCGCCCACTAGTGGGGAATACAGACATGACAGGTGGGGCGCAATGAACAGGAGGGAATTAGTGGAAAATAATAGGAAAGTACCTATTCTAATTCATGCTTTTCTTTATTGACAATAAAGATCGGACACTCGAAACTAAATAATGACACACAAATAAATGGATCATTAATACAAGTAAATTAAAATAACATCAGAGAAAAAGTGGAACCATAGTGCAACAATAACGGTTCAACTTCGGCATGTTAAATGCAGAGGAACAATATATAAGGAAACATTCGGTATCATATATATCATTTCATTTATTTCAATGTGTATGCTGATGTTTCTGTATTTTTGTTATAAATTAATATTTTATCAGGCAGTACTAGTCTGGTATTTCTAGTTTCCAGTGTGGTAACAAAGTTTCTTTTTGATCCTTCAGGTGCTGAACAGAAGGGAAGATCAATATCGTTCTACACTTTTTGTTGGCGTGCAGCATTTTGCGATGATCCCTAAATCACTTGTTGCGCCGTAAAGAATAATAGTGTTCATGCTTTTAAACATGTATAATTTAAGGCTTAAGGACAATCTAGAGAGGAAATATATGTGGCTATCTTATTTGCGGGTTTATTTACGCAGCTATTGAATTTGGAGATGCAAATATCAAACTAACTTTACCGCGGACACAAACCGTCAGTAGCGTACTGTACTGTATGTAGTAAGCATAATAACGTCAATAGATACATTTGTTACATGGACCACAAAAAAGCAGGTGATTTAGCACTATCAGCCTAATCAACCAAAAAGCCAGCCGAAGGGAAAACATGATGAAGCCTACTGTATGTCGCGCTTGGATTCATGGTGGGGATGGTGGGGCAGAGGAGAGACCTGTGTGTGTTTTGTGTCTTAAACCGCTGGCAGCAGACAACATGAGACCGACAAATCAGAAAGACACTTAGAGACAACACACCTCAGTCAGGTTAATAAGCCACTCGACTTCTTTGAAAGAAAGCCTGTTATAGAAATTGCAGGTGTATTTGATCTGTTTGATCTTACTGGTTTAGAAATTGATATTTCAATAAATAGTAAACTTGGCCGATTTCGTTATCATTTTGTTGACAAGTGGGGCTTGAAAATTCACCCACCCCCTTAAGTGGGGAATGACAGAAAATGTTTGAGAACCACTGAGTTAGTAAATCATGGCCACGTCATAGTATCTCATTTCCACACCTTAGGAAGTTGTAGTCTACTTACTCACAGAATATTTTTCTCTTAATGCCACCAAAAGAGCTCCGTAAGTTCTGACAGACCAATTGCATGTTAATTAATTTTTCAAGATGTGTTTGTATTTTTTTTAAATCCATCTTAAAGGTGGATTCTGAATGTTTAAACATACTGTACCCAACAGGCCTGAAGAATAAAGCATAACTCCAAAACAACTGTCACATCGTGGACATGAATGATCTCATTACCACACGTTCTTAAGTCATGCCATGGCCATGGTCTTTCCCTTGCCTCTCCAAACTTCTCCCTCGCCATTTTTATGTACATAATTTACTTCTGCAACCGACACTGACACATTCTTTTTTTACCTGCTGCCCAATGCTTAAGCTGGTGTTCCTCACGCCAGCCAGGCTCAAAAAGCCTCCTCGTTCAACTTGATGGTTTCCCTCACCCAATGTGTCCTTGGATTGCCGCTATAATTGACATTGTAAACCCAGTCACATGGCTCCATAGACAAAATGAGAAAGTATTTTGCTCTGCCCGTATAAAATCTTTTCACACCACCTCTCCCCGCTTCTTTTCCATCTCTCATGAGAAAATGGACAGACCAAAGCAAAAATTGGTCTGTAAAAGCTATGGAAGCGAAAGCTTCACTGGATGCTGCCAAAGTGCAAAGATTTCAGATGTATTTGCTGCTGCAGTAGCTCATTCCTCATCAGCAGTGTAGAAGTTTGTGCAGCATCATTAGGAGAATGTAGAACAGCAGGTGGGATGCAATGGAGACGGGCAGAATAAGGAGGAGCAGAAGGTCAATGTAACTGAATCGTTAAGGAGTGTCTTCATGATAACAGGGACTGACAGGGAGGGAAGAGAGAGGTTGCTTATCCTAGTTTGTGCGTGCGCGTGTGTGTGTTGAAAAGCAGTGTATATACAATGCATCTTAAAAAAACCAAATTACTGAGAATTTTTCCCCCCATAATTTAATTTAAAAAGTGAAACTTTCAAATATTCTGGATTTATTGCACATAAATTTTACATTTTAAGCTTTTTTTTGTTTAAATTTCTGTAAAGAAACATCACAGTTTACAACTCATTACAATCAAAAATCCAGTATTTAAAATGTTTGGAATATTTTCTAAGTTCAAACAAAGAAACATATTTTAATTTTCTGAATGTCAACATTTTCAGGAAGCAGGTGAGACTTTAACAGTTTGTAATGACTCCTGTGCTCATGAGGAACTAATGTAGCAGGAACTATGCAGATTTGTCCTGTAATTACATCTACAAGTCCTGGGAGTTACAGTACAAGTGGCTCGTTATTGTGATCCATTTGTCACATTTACAATGTGTATTGTCACATTTTTAATCCTGATGAATCATGCTACATGCATTGTTACTGTAACACAGAAGCTCCGAAGCCTGATCGAGCAGAAGGGGGCGTGTCCAAATGAAGCCTCGCTTCGAGGCACGTGTCGAGTACCTGAGAGTCACGTGACCAGCGACAAACGAAGCCTCGCGCTTGCCGGAATCACGTGACTGACTCGTTCGGCGCCTAAAGCAAGGATCGTGCAACTTCAGTTAATTTTCAAATATTTAGAGATGTTGATTATGTGTATAAACATTACCCTAAACAGTTTAGCTGCATGTGCATATTATGGAATAAAATCACTGTCAAAAATATTCGTGCGTAAAAAAAAAGATTTGTGTGTAATTCTGTCTTTTGTCTGAGTTGGATTCCAAAATCTACGGCCACGACAGCTTACAGATATGAGATTTTGTGTGTTTGTTACAATACAACTCTGAAATATACGACTCTGACCGCTTACAGACACAAAACTTGTTATTACAACTCCTCTGTTTTACGGACGAATTGCGAAATTACGCATACGAATGCTGTGCGTGAAATGACTGTCAAAAATACGTCATCACAGGCATTACTATCAGAAGGAGGATTAATCGATTCCCCGATATGCGCATGCGCCTTTTGGCGATTTAAACCACAGGCGCCGAAATGGCAGATCAGCAGCCAATAGCTCACTCATCGTCTCAGGTAAGTGCACAATTCCACCCAGAAATCACTAAAAACTGAGATGACGTAATATTAATGTCTGAGTAATTTGATTTACAGGGACCTTTTTTGACGCACTTGCTAGAACGCCTCAGGTCACGAATAAGTGCAGTTATTGATGTCCATCAGCTGGACTTGGACTATTTTCAGTATGTTATCAATCAAGAAGTGTTTATTTTGTCATCAGCCTCCACTATCTTTGATGTGCCTAGTGATATTTTGGAGACGATGAGTGAGCTATTGGCTGCTGATCTGCCATTTCGGCGCCTGTGGTTTAAACCGCTAAAGGGCGCATGCGCATATCGGGGAATCGATTAATCCTCCTTCTGATAGTAATGCCTGTGATGACGTATTTTTGACAGTCATTTCACGCACAGCATTCGTATGCGTAATTTCGCAATTCGTCCGTAAAACAGAGGAGTTGTAATAACGAGTTTTGTGTCTGTAAGCGGTCAGAGTCGTATATTTCAGAGTTGTATTGTAACAAACACACAAAATCTCGTATCTGTAAGCTGTCGTGGCCGTAGATTTTGGAATCCAACTCAGACAAAAGACAGAATTACACACAAATCTTTTTTTTTACGCACAAATATTTTTGACAGTGATTTTATTCCATACATATAAATTGTGCTTTTTGTGATGTTACGATCGAGTTGCTACACAAAATCTGGCCACTAGATGGCAATCTAGTACAATGAGCCCTTGAATGCATCTTCATAAAATGAATTTCACCTTTTGCTGTAACTACTGGCTGGGAGGCCTCGACACTAATGATGGGAAGTTTGAATCATTTTAGTGACTCGGTTCTTTGAGTCATTTAGTTCATTTTGTTCTTTTGACCAGAAATAAAATAAAATGTTACATTTTTGATAAACAGGCTCCCAACACGTCTACATAAACACATTTTGGCCATAATGACAATATTAAAATGCAGCTAAGGATATTATGATAAACAGAATAAGTAGCTCATCTCTTATATCTTCTAGTCCGAGTCGGTCGTTCTTTTGAATCTATTGCACTACATAGCGTCTATGGGAGTCACGTGACATAAAAAACAGGAACAACTAGGACTAGATTCTGTTTCCTGTGTACTGCACTGCATAGGGTCTATGGGAGTCACATGAAAAAAGAATGAACGATTCGGACCAAAAGTATCAAAGGTAATTACTCATTTCTGTTTCCTGTGCATAATCGACAGAGGTTATGCGATGCTTTGCGCGCTCAGTAGAACATGAATGAATCACTCTCCGAGGATACTCGTTCTTCTGAGTCACGTTAAAGACTCGTTCTAAGTGGTGTAAGGCACTGTGAGCCGCCGTGAGTGACCACCCGACGTTCTGCAAGGTCTGCGAGGACGGATGCACGAAAACATGGAAACCTACTCACATCGCCAAAACTTGCAGTTTTTTTTTTACAATCTTAATTCAGGCCACCGCGCGAAACGACGTAGGTGAGATAGGTCTTGACTAAAACAGTATGCATGAGGAATCACAAAGGCGTTTTCATTATCTGCAATGGAAAAGTACTCAAACTAGTTACTTTTATCAAAAAGTAATGCTGTAATGTAGCTGATTACTTTTTAATGACAGTAATGTTGTAATGTAATTAGTTACTTTAAAAAGTAATGCCCCCCCAACACTGTTAACAAAGCTTCAGAGTTCAGGGCTTGTCGAGCACCAGGCTGAGCAGCTGGGAGAGGAGATGCTGTGCTGGTCTACTAATGGGATAGTGAAGGGGAAGCTTGTCCTCCAGACCGGACTGTCTCACATAATACCTTAAAAAGAAACAGTATGTGAAAGGTTAGAAGTCATCCTCAGTAAACTCCAAAATCATATACTCCTAAATAAATCATTTGTTATCAATAACTGAGAGTAAATAGCAATGAGCAGAGTGATGTCTGGTGGTCTGTGGCAATTCAATTAATCCATGGAATTCCAGTAATTCAATTTTTACAAATTGTGTGCTCATTCGTCGTCCAGACTCACCTGAACTCTTCTTTAAGTTCTTTAATAATGTAGGTGTTCACACAGGGGTTGTGCTGCATGCAGGTCAGGAGCAAGTTGCACCGTTGGTACAGGAGGACAGCCTGAGACGGGCTCAAGGGAGACTCTGACTGTTTCAACATAACAGATTAGGCATGGATCAACTCTAGTATTTAATCTACTTTTTTTTCACCTGAAACATATTCCTCAGTATTTGATATAACACTTGTTATTGATTTACCAGAAATGACAGGGCCAAAACCACACGTTGGGCCTGATAAGCCATAAACAGGAGCTAAACACACAGATGGATCATGAGTTAGTGAATCTTACGATCTACTGAAGAGCTAGTTTGATTCTAAAGAGACTTACAAAGAAAGGATGGGATTTAAGTGTTTGAAGAACCCAGGACACAGTCAGAAAGTGCCCTACATTCTGCATGCGACTCACCTATCCAAAAAAAAAAAAACAACAACAACATCCATAAAGCTGTATCAGTGCACAGATTTTGTCCTAAGATTATGATGCTAGGTTCATAAATATTTGGACAGTGACTTATGTGAATTTGTTTGCCATCACATCTTGAGTGCTTCATTTCAAATCCATTGTCCTGGTGTACAGAGGCAAATTGACCAACATAGAGTCACTGTCCAAATACTTATTGACCCGAAAAATACAAAAGAAGCATTATAATTGTGAGGATGACTTTAAAATGTGGGTGAGCACAACTTACTTCCTGGCAAAACATCACCAACTCAAAAAGCAGAACAACTGCTGCGTCCAGATACTCGGCTTGTAAGATCTGTAGCTGTGACACACACATACACACACATTCTGGAATATTAGCCTAGACCAGTGGTTCTCAAAGTGTGGGGTGCGCAATGAACGGGAGGGAATTAGTGGAAAATAATAGGAAAGTACCTATTCTAATTCATGCTTTTCTTTATTGACAATAAAGATCGGACACTCGAAACTAAACAATCACACGCAAAGAAATTGATCATTAATACAAGTAAATTAAAATAACATCAGAGAAAAAGTGGAACCACAGTGCAACAATAACGGTTTAACGTCGGCATGTTAATTGCAGAGGAACAATATTTAAGGAAACATTCGGTATTATATATGTAATTTCATTTATTCCTATGTGTATGCTGATGTTTCTGTATTTTTGTTAAAAATAAATATTTTATCAGGCAGTACTAGTCTGGTATTTCTGGTTTCCAGTGTGGCAACAAAGTTGCTTTTTGATCCTTCAGGTGCTGAACAGAAGGGAAGATATCGTTCTACGCTTTTTGTTGGTGTGCGGCATTTTGCGATGATCCCTAAATCATTCGTTGCGTCGTAGAGAATAATGGTGTATATGAGGAAATATATGTGGGTATCTTATTCACGGGTTTATTTACGCAGCTGTTAAATTCGGAGATGCGAATATCAAACTAACTTTACCGCGGACACAAACAGGTGTTATGCGCTAAAATGCAACCCTGTCACGGATTGCCCCCCCTCCCCATCAAATATTATATTAGGACATACATTCAAAGGTTTATTATTATCAAATATATTATTACTATTATAATTAACCCTATGCACGTGACAGCCGTCGAGACGATTAAAACAAATCTCCAAAAATGATTATTTTTATGGCACATTTATTTTGTAGGGGTTTGTCAATGTACAAATAACAAATTATTTATCACAAATTACACTAAATAAATATTGTTTGTGGTGAAAAATTATAGGAAACGATTTTTATTATAAAATAAGCAATATACTAAAATAAAATACTCGCTCACAGGTTATGTCCTTACACAGATAATTCATTCTTACGAAAACCATTTTCATACTTTATGCCACTAGCTATTTTTTCCATGTTTTCATTCTTATTATTTGGTCGAGTTTCATTATAAATGTGAGGGCTACTACAATGGAGTGGACATTTTTCCATGATTATATGTGTTAAAAATGCTACTCAGGGTCAATTAGTACAGCAATAACACAAACAAGACAGATAACAGTGTTGTGTCTTACCTCTGTGTGAGATGTAGAATTGCAGTTGTAAGGCTTTAGCTCAGGATCACACACCAAAGCCAAGAGCAAGTCTGCAGTCACGCTTCCCCTGCAACACATTAAAGGCTCCACATATAGTAATTTACTGTATAAATATACATTATAGTCACAGGCTCGAGTCATATCTGAGTTTACTCACTGCTTGGATGTTAGTGCGCTAAAGCGAGCAGCTCCTTTCTCCGTCTCACCGAGCATCAGGCTTATAGTTTGAACCACTAATGTGGAAAGTCTGGAGATCGATACACAGTTTTGTAGTGAATCAGTACAGTTCTGTTCATGTCTCACTTTATATAAAACTTAAATACTACCAAGATTATATAAAAGAATAAATAAAGTAAAAAAAGAATCATCAGTTATAATTGTTTGGACTAGTGTCAAATAACTAATGCCAAAAATTGCAAACTCTAAAATAGTGAACTCTTATCGTTTGGTAGTACAAATCACTAACTATGGCGCATAAATACAGGTATGGACCTAAGGGGATTATTGAGTCACACACAGTGGCTGACTTCATCTAATCTGATGCAGCCTCCTGAGTAGACTCTGATATTGTTTATGTTTGTAAAATGGTGACTTAGACTTACAGTAGCCTGTCTGCAGTGTGTAATCGGTCCTGCAAGCTTTCAGCCAGCCTCCTGACCAGGAACGAATAGAGCTCAGGTGACTGTACAACACACATCATGCGTACACACACAGACACACATTAAATGTACAATACCAGTCAAAAGTTTAAACACACCTTTTAAATCAATGTTTTTGTTTAGTGATTCATTTTCCACATTGTAGAACATATTTACGAAACAATCAACTTATCCATCCTCAACCGATTATCTGAAATCGGGTCGCAGGGGTAGGAGTCCAGCAGGGAACCGCAAACGTTCATTTAACCACCCACCTGAGACAACTCTGACTGGGGGGGATCCCAAAGTGTTCCTATGCCAGTGTGGTAATGATACAGTGATACAATTTCTTTACCTAGTCTGTCCCGTGGCAGATGCCTGAACAGTCTCAACTGACTCCTTTCCATGCAAGAAAAGACGCAGCAATTCTACTCTGTTCTACTCTGTTTTTCTTACAGATGACTGAGCTTTGCATCTCTAAGAGAAAAGCCAGCTACCCTTCTGAGAAAACCTATGTTGTCTGCTTGTTTTCGCGATCCTGTCCATTCAGTTATGACTCATCGCTCTTGACAAATGTTCTTTTCATCACATTGGTGCAGTAAAGCAACTTCAATCCTGCCCCCTCTGCTCCGATTCTCCGGACCGCCCCCACTGCTCCAATGTCCCATCAATCATATAAACAAGACCTTGAGATACTTACAATCCTTCACTTGGGTTAATGACTCGCTCCCCACCTGGAGCAGTGCCAAAATGCCTAAATGTAAATGTAAATCACTGAGGTAGTCATACAACCCCACAGTGGGAATTGATGAGATCCACCCGGAAATGCTGAAGGCACTAGAAATAACACATACTGTATGGAATCATGTATATTCTCTTTCTCTCTCTCTCACACACACACACACACACACACAGACACACTAAATGTATAATACCAGTCAAAAGTTTGAACAAATCCTGCCTCCATTTAACGCTATCCTCTGCAGAGGTGTGGACTCGAGTCATGTGACTTGGACTCGAGTCAGACTCGAGTCATGAATTTGATGACTTTAGACTCGACTTGACAAAATATAATCAATTAGTTTCCAGCTGAGAACCATGGCCACAATCCTCATCTCCGCTGTTTCAAACTCGGCTACAATCCAGTGAGCGCTACAGATCAAAGACTGATGATCACTTTAGAACCACATAATCTTCGAAAAGCAGCGGTGCAATCCTCAGCCCACCAAACTGGATAACACTCTCCTCCATGGCTGTGCCCTGGCAGAGGCCAGCATCCCCGAGAAACAAGTCTGACTTACTGCCGAGAATCTAAACAAAACTCTAAACTTTCGGAGTAAAGGGATTTGATGGCCCTGAGAAGTGCCCCCCTCCCAATCCCATGGACCCACCACCTGCAAGAGGAATCGATGGGGTCAGCTGCACTGATGTTTGAGCAGCAGACCGGCGTCCAGAGTCTGTCTCTGGGGATGTAGAACATACTTCTCTGTGGGGAAAGGACCTGGAGGTGGAGCATTATCAGTTAGATCTGGTGGGGCTCCACACACAGCCTTGTCTCTGGAACTCTACTCCCGGTTAGAGGTTGGACATTGTTCAACCAAGTTGTGAGACACCGGGCAGGGGATACTTACAAGTCCTGGGGTAAGTACCACTACATTGGAGTTTACCCCAGTGGATGAGAGGGTTGCCTCTGTATGCCTGGGGGACTCAGAGTATTAGGCCTTTTTGGAGACCTTGAATGGAGTCCTGCACCGGGCCCCAGTAGAGGACTATATAGTCCTGCTGTGGGGCTTCAATGCACATGTGGACAATGATGGAGATACTTGAAGGGACGTGATTGGAAAGAACAATGTCCCTGGTTAAAACCCGGGCAGTATGTTTTTTGCTGGATTTCTGTTCTATTTATGGATTGTCCATAACGAACGGCATGTTCAAACATAGGGATGCTCATAAGTGTACTTGGTACCAGAGCACCCTAGGCCGAAGGTCGTTGATCAATTTTGTGATTGTATCGTCTGACTTAAGGCAGTATGTCTTGGACACTCGACTGACAAAGGAGGTCTTTTTGGAGTTGACGGATGATTGAGGGTCGACATCAATCTCCCTGGGTGAGATCACTGGATGGCTGCTCATCAGCTGAAGCTCAATCTCAGTAAAACAGAACTGTTGTTTATCCCTTGTGACTCATCCCCATGTCAAGACCTTGTGATATCCCTGGACAACAACCAAATCACTCCTTCAACCACTGCCTGCAATCTTGGGGTAACCGTGGACAATCATCTGTCATTTTCCCCACACATCGCTAACCTTACTCGCTCTTGTAGATTTCTTCTACAATATTAGAAAAATTCGCCCATTTCTTTCTTCACAGGCTACTCAGGTGCTTGTTCAGTCCCTTGTTATTTCAAGACTGGACTACTGCAACTCACTCCTGGCAGGCCTGCCTCTGTCCACGATTTGTCCTCTGCAACTGATCCAGAATGCAGCAGCACGTTCGTTTTTAACCTTCCCAAGTTCTCCTACACCACACCACTCCTCCGCTCCCTGCACTGGCTTCCTGTAGCTGCCTGCATTAAATTCAAAACGCTGATGCCTGCCTACAAGGCTAAAAATGGCCCAGCACCCACTTACCCCTCTGCTCTAATCACACCACGCACTGCACCACGTTCCCTCCGATCCTCCAGCACTGCTCGCCTCATTCCACCATCTCTCAGGGATCGAGGGCGGCATTCATCCAGGCTCTTTTCTGTTCTGGCACCTAGGTGGTGGAATGAATTTCCTCCAGATGTCCGTACAGCTGAGACTTGTAAGCTGTGACTATCTTTAAACGACGACTCAAGACGCATCTGTTTCTCCAGTACTTGAACTAACCCCCCTCCAAAAAAAAACCTCTTCCCAGTTGTCTTGGACTAATGGCACTTAGTTATTAACCTAGTTAACCCAGTGTAAGTATGTATCCAATGATGTAAACTTTAAAGCATTTTTGTAAGTCGCTTTGGATAAAAGCGTCTGCCAAATGCCTAAATGTAAATGTAAATCACTGAGGTAGTCATACAACCCCACAGTGGGAATTGATGAGATCCACCCGGAAATGCTGAAGGCACTAGAAATAACACATACTGTATGGAATCATGTATATTCTCTTTCTCTCTCTCTCACACACACACACACACACACACACACTAAATGTATAATACCAGTCAAAAGTTTGAACAAATCCTGCCTCCATTTAACGCTATCCTCTGCAGAGGTGTGGACTCGAGTCATGTGACTTGGACTCGAGTCAGACTCGAGTCATGAATTTGATGACTTTAGACTCGACTTGACAAAATATAAAAAGACTTGCAACTCGACTTGGACTTTAACATAAATAACTCGGACTTTCACTTGGACTTGCGCCTATTGACTTGTAAAGACTTGCTACTTCCCATAAAAAGCCCAAAGATAAAAAGTATGTTAACACGGACCGCTCTATCTCTGTTTATGTGTCTGTGCGCGTGTGTGTGACAGAGCGCATGCGCGCATTCGGCACGACATCCAAACAAAGTACCATAGATTCTTTTGATTCGACAGCGTCCAACGTGACAACAACGTGCACGCGCCAGTTCGCGAAATGATACCGAAGGTAGCTTCGTTTGGCTATAAAACATTGTCTATATGCGCGGACCACTGAGCTTCTACTGAACGCAGTAAAGGCCAAAAAAGGAAATTGTTAGCGTTTTTTAATCCCGACGAACTCTAGCCATCAGGATGTGTTTCCCTTGTTATCTTGGACATATTTAGATTGATGAACCTCGGCTGAGTCACTTGTAGGCTGTAAACATGTCAGTACATGCGTTGTATTGTTTATATTTAATCACTGCTATACACTACCCATGATTTGTTTATGCTATTTTATCAAGGGATTTTTTTTAAATACAGTATATATTTAATACAAAGAAATGGACCACTATGAGTGCTGATTTCTTTCATATGCAGTTTGGGTTTATTCAAATAATGTGACCTAGTGAATTGACATCACGCGGATAAAATGGTAATTATCTCGCATAATAATAATAATAATAATTATTATTATTATAATAATAATTAGTATTATTATATAATACTTAATTATAATAATTATTATTATTATTAATATTATAATATAATATTTAATTATAATATAATAATAATAATAATAATTATTATTATTATTAATTTTTATATAATAATAATTATAATTACTATTATTATTATTAATGTCTTGAGATGTATCTGACAAGTCTCTATTTTGGCATTATGGTTTTGCTGAAAAGGCATATTTGATATGAAACATCAGACAAAATACTGACATGTTTACAGCCTACAAGTGACTCAGCCGAGGTTCATCATTCTAAATATGTCCAAGATAACAAGAGAAACACATCCTGTTGGCTAGAGTTCGTCAGGGATTAAAAAACACTAACTGTCCTTTTTATTCTTTACCGCGCTCCGTAGAATCTCAGTGGTCCGTGCATAACCCTTCGCGGGCGAGCCTTCTCCTAAAAGCGCGTTCCCTGTGCCCTTTTCATGGGGGTGGGGTTAAAAAAAGCATCCTGATGGGGGAACCAACTTCGACACAGCACCGGATTGTTTGTATGAGGTAGCCTACGTGAGTGTATCACACAAGGTAGGAAGCAAAGTTCTTTAATGTTATGTGAAGAAAACAACGTTATTGTTTGTATGAATTAGCCTACTTCATTGAGAATATGTGCTACCATTTAACATTGCTACTAGCATTTACTAACATTTCTATTTTTATGTATCTGAGCAATGTTCTTTCATAAATAAAGGTTTGTTAAATAAATACAGATCTTACAACCATACATAATCTGTATACATTTTATTTTTCTGCTAAAAAGACTTGAAAAGACTCGAAAGTCAAACCGTAGGACTTTGGACTTGACTTGAGACTTGTTGGCCTTTGACTTGGACTTGACTCGGGACTTGCCTGTCTTGACTCGGGACTTGATTCGGGACTTGAGGGCAATGAATTGAGACTTACTTGTGACTTGCCAAACAATGACTTTGTCCCACCTCTGATCCTCTGCATCCTCTTCTCTCACACCAACAAACTTCATTTCCTCTCTCATTACTTCCATAAATCTCTTCTTTGGTCTTCCTCTAGACCTCTTGCCTGGCAGTTCCTACCTCAGCATCCTTCTACCAATATATTCACAATCTCTCCTCTGAACATGTCCAAACCACTTTAATCTGGTCTCTCTGACTTTATCTCCAAAACATTTAACATGGGTTGTCCCTCTGATGAACTCATTCTTGATCCTATCCATCCTTGTCACTCCTAAGCTTCTAACCTTGCTCCCTTTCCACCTGGTCTCCTGGACGCACAGTATATCCACCTTCCTTCTCTGCATCATATCAACCAACTCTCTTGCCTTCCCTGTCATAGTCCCAACATTCAAAGTCCCTACTATCACTCCTGAAATCTTGCCTTTCCTTTTCTCTCTATGCTCTCGACCAACCGTAGCCCAATTGCCACCGGCACCCTGTATGTCAACAGAACCCCATCCAAAAAAAAGAATAAAATAAACAAAGGCTTAAACAGGAAGCCCCACCTCAGAGGGATGTCACACACTGGACAGACCAATCAGTGGCCGCCTAACAGGATGCACTTAATGGCACAGTGTGGGACATGTTCTGGTTCAGCACTGATGACATCAATGTGTTTACGTAAGCGGTTGTTGGATTCATCGGGAAACTAGTAGATGATACCATGAGAAAAAAACAATCATTGGAAAGTTTACTATTTAGAAGTCGTTGGTGGATAAAACCATCTGCAATGCCCCGAGATCTTGCACCGCCACCTATAACGCAGGACTTGCCTCGGGTGACATAAACTCATACAAGGTATGCACAGCAGTAAAGGAGGCAAAGCAGCGCTAACGGACTCTAAAACACCAACATCCAGTATGAGGAATACAGACAGGTATCTTGCTTCGAGGCTGCTGCTAATGATGCTAATGTTCATCAACTCCAAGCAGGATGTGAGGAAAGCCTTTAGGAGAGTGAACACCAGGAAAGCAGCAGGACCACATGGCATCTTAGATCAAGTCCTTAGAGCCTGCAAAAACCAGCTAGCACCTATGTTCAGGGTAATACTTAACCTCTTCTTATGCCAATCAGTAAGCTCCATGTTTTAGGTAGTCTATTATTCTTCCTGTCAAAAGGAAACCCATCTTGCTTCGCTCAACAACTATCGTCTTGTAGTCCTGACTTCAGTAGTGATGAAGTGCTTTGAGTGGCTGGTCAACTCTCCTCACACCCTGACAAACTGGATCCATTAGAGTTTGCTTGTCAGTGGATCGCTGGCAGACCACAGGCAATACGGATGGGCAGACATGTATTAGCCTCCCTCAACCTCAGCAACCTGAAGCCCCCCAGGGTTGTGTTCTGTGCCCCCTGCTGTACTCAATGCGTGGCCACTACCAACTCCACCACCACTATTAAGTTTGCTGACGACAGCAATGTGGTGAGCCCGATCTCAGACTACAATGAAATGACCCTCATGTCTGAAGTCGTACCCTCCAGAAAAGCGTTTTGATGGCAGGGTTGTGACGTGCAGCAGCACAGAGCTCCTGAAGCAGCAGGTACAAACTCTCCAAGCTGACCTCATCCTGTAACAGCTCCCCACTCAGCTGGCTGAACAAGTGACATGTCCGCTCCCAGCTATGGATAAAGACAGGAAATCTTAACCATGTAAACAAACTACACAAAACAGTACTAGTAATGCGTACATTATCACTCATGAGTCAAGCAAGGAAACATGTTGCTACTGTACCTGATTCTGTGTTTGTATTTCTTGGTCGAGGGAGAGGACGGTACAGTGCACGTCCCCAGCATCAGTGTGGATCTCTGAGATAGACAGCATTTAAGCCAGAAAGTTCTGTTAAATGGCATTAGTCTGGCATGTTTTTTTTTTTTTTTAACTGAACATATTCCTCTTATGTTTATTATATGTTTATTACAAGTTCTCTATAATCACACTTAAATATGCTTGTGCAGCAGAAACTAAAATGATAACTCAACAACTGAATGAAAAATACCTTAATCTAGTATTTCTTATCGTAAAACCAAATACAAGATCATGAAACTTATTTCAACACATTTACTTCTAAAAAAGTTTTATTTCTTATATTTAGCTCCTTTTTTCCAGAAATAAATGCTCAAAATTACCAAAATGCTCTTCTCATAGAACAAACTTGAAATTATTTACAATGTCTAAACATGGGTTTATTAAACTTTAATTGTTTTGGTAAATTATAATATTATAATATAAAATAAATACCCATAGTATAAATACATTGTTCTACAGTTAGGATTACTACAATCTGGGTAAAATCAGATAATGCTGAAGATAACATTCTTAATTCAAACAAATTAAACCCACACAATCATCATGAAAACAGTAGAAGGTTTTACCATGATGTAACAGCTCCAGGATCTTCGCAGGTGAACGTATATTTGGGACGAGAGCATCACAGAATACAGATGAAGCACAGCTTCATTCATCTCTTCTTCCTCTTTTTTCTTTTCATTGTCCCCAGCTGGTCTTTGTTTCAGCCTGGCCAGGACACAGCTCTTTTTCTTGCTCTTTCTTGCGCTCTTGTGTTCATTTCCATCCTCTCTAGAATATGGATAATGAAGTCGTAAGTATATTATTTTTTAATTCACTAAGTGTATCTTCAAACAGACTTTATTTCCTGCACTTTCCCCATAAAATCAGTAAGTGTGAGACTCAGGGAGCATTAGTAATATACCCAGTTAGCAACATTACTAAATAAGCTGCTTAAACTAATCTTCCCCAATACTCATGGATGGCATGATATCCATAACCTTGCTAGTGTTTCTAAATGGTTAGCTGGCTGATTGGTTATTTAGGATGACACAAATTTTCATGAAACACCCGATTATACCTCGCTAATATACACTGTAGCGTCCTCTCCCTCGCATGGTGACGGCTTCCTATCTCTGGTGATGGAGGCAAGCTTTGCAAACGTGTGTTAAACTGGAGCTAATGGCCTCTCTAGGGTGGAATGAGCCAAAGCACTTGAGAGTTGAAGTCCTAACCATACCCATGCATGACACAAACATCATCACCTCATAAACACAGATAGACGCAGAGGGACTGAGGTGGGGGAGCACTAGCAAGGCTTTTTAATCGGCCAATTATTGTTCGAGACTTCATACTTAACTTTGTACCCTAGGAACTGGGAAAAGGTCATTAAAATATGGAGCTGCATTTTGGAAAATATGTTGGAACTGCAAGTTTTTGTGACATAAAAAAATGTCATTATGATACAAACAAAATCAAAAACTGAATGAAAATACAAAACAGAAAAAATATATAAAAATGTAAAAAAAAGTTTAAAATTTTTCACTAATGTTGTTAATTGCTTGGCTTGAGTTTTTTTTTTTTTTTTTTTACATAAAAAAGGCAAAGTTTGAAATAGATGGTTGTGTAGACTGTTACTTTTTCCAAATTTCAGTTGAACCAAAATGTTCCCCCTATTCTCATAGATTACATATCCAAATTATGCATGTTCACAATGAGTGATTCTGTTGAAAGTCAGTGAATTGAATAAAAATGATAAACTTTCAAATTTCTTATCAATGAGTTAAAAATTAGGGAAAGACGAGAAGAAAGAAACGGGCAGCTTTCAACGCCGACCATATTGTATTCACTGAACTCATTAAAAAGTCATTGGTAACTTGAGATTCTCTTCTGTTCTTTCTTCTTCTTCTTGCTGTCCTCATCTACTCTCTCTTTCTCTCTCTTTATGGCTCACATTTCAGACAGCATTCCTTCCCATGTAAAACAAAACCCTGTGCACAAAAGAAAGACTTTATTAAGTTAAATTAAATGTGAAGTCCAAGCAGAAAAGTCCTTCTTTGCTATGAAGCACAGCTAAAGTGTGTGTAGCTACATTACACAGATGTTCTAATCATATCCACCATCCTGTCTTTCTTTTCTATTCAGTCTTTCTCTAATGCTTACTTGCACCACAAACCCCCTTCATGTCTCTGTCTCCAGGATAACATTCACCCTCCCCTCCTGATACTCTGCCTCCCAATGGGGCTCAGCGCTGGGAATAAACACTTGTAAAACAGCCATAAAGCGCTACAGTGTCCTTCAGCCTACAGCCACAGAAAAAAAGGACGAAGAGTGAGAGTAAATCTTACATTTAAAATAGATGAAGCAGTTTAGGACAAAAAGAGGAAAAATAATCAGTGATGCTGACCTTCTGACTTCACTTATCACTCAGTAATAAAGCTTCTGCTGGTCTGTTTGCTCAGAACAGTTTAGTTTCCAAGCAGCAACAGTAAACCACTATCTTGTATTTACAGTAGATGGCTGTAGTGAAAACCTCTATAATCTCTATAAGCAGCTAAAGCAGGCAGATGATAAACACTGCAGTGATCAGTCGTGTCCTTTCAAGCCATTATACACAAGCCTGTCAGTAAAAACATGTAAGGTGGAGATAAGCAGGCAGAACAACAGAACCTCACCGTGGCTGTCAGAGACGGGACGAGTTTATTGATTGCCAAATGCTGTAAAACACGGTGTTGTGTGTTAGTACATTACTGTGGAGTGAGCTGAGGGCGGCTGACCCAGAGATTGGGAGCATCAAAAAAGAGTCATTAATCAAGATGACTTGATCAAAGATCACCGTTAAAGTGTCCTTCTGAACGAACTATGAACATCTTTCAAATAAATACTGTTTTTAAAAATTCCACCTTAAAACATTAAATTACATTTAATAGCTAATTAAAAGAGCAAGTTAAGAGCAAAGAAAGCTTGTAAAAAATCATATATTTTTGTCTAATTCTTGGACTTACACATTCCTCCATGCAATCCCAATCATGTAAACACTCGGGAGTGTGAGACTGGGAGGTGAAGACTTAGTGAGTGAAGTCTGTACCTATTAGAAGCTGGAGACGTTCTCCTGTCAGGACCGAGCAGAACCTCACTGATTCCTGTACAAGATTGGAAAAAATAATCAAAACTACTGTAGGGATGTTAATCTTTAATCATTGTTTGATTACTGCTAATAAATTAACCAATTAAAATTGTACTCATCTATAGCATTAGTGTACCATAATAATGCTCCTTAGCTCCCATATTTATTAATCTCTACACTACAAGAGAGTGACCTTGTATTTTGTTATATTTAAGAATAAAACATTAAGAAAAACTGAATAATTAATGATTAATCAATTATTGATTGTTAAATTCAACTATTTCACAAATATTTGACATTTTATAATTAGCATACGCTCAAAACTATTTTCCCTTCAATAAAAAAAATAGAAAAAGAAAGAAAGTATGAGCGAGCCCTGTCAGAGTTATCCAGTGTATTGAAATGTACTGTACACGCTGGTCAGCAAATCTGATAATAAGATTAAATGTGTTTATGTCATGTCAGTGGGACAAGGTGAATGAGCTCTAGTAATGATCACAGACCGTATTAATGAGATTACATCACACAGCACTAATGAAGGCATGAGGAGAAATACTGTATTTGACCAGTGTGTTAGCTGAAAATGTCCTTTAGCTGGGGTAGGAGACAAACATTTTATTAATCTGATAAAACCTCTCTGCTAAAGCCTGATGTCTTACCCCCTGGAGAGCAGCCGTGTCGGTGGTGGTCTTGTTCACTGGGTTTAGCAGCAGACCATGGCTTGGTCAAGACAGACCCCCTGACTTTTGATCCATTTTTCCCAGCATCCTTTGCATGTGTATGAACTATACGTATGTGAAGTGACTGCTCCTGGTCTTTGCCACTCAGGAAGTCTGGTAGATCATTGACCTGTGTGTATATTTACAATAAAATTGACAGTCACATAATAATTCATAATCATACGTAATTTGTGGCCTTGAAATATTAACAAAATGCACAGTTTAGTTACAGAAGATCTGAACAGCATAACAATTTTGTTCACAGTCTCAGAGTATAAGGCCACTCGATCTTGCTGCTCAGGTGGAACATCATTTCTACCTTCAGTGTGTATTTTTACCTGGAGAGTAAAGACATGTGGTGGACCTTTAATGAGCTTATAGACAACAACATCAGAGGTCCTTAGGGTCTAATTATGTAACATTAAATTACTCTTAGGTACACTATTTTCATGTTTCTAGGTGAACTGTGCAGAACAAATACACATGCTGACCCCAGAGTCTCCAAAAGGAGCTGTAGAGTTTGTTGTGGAGAATAAAAAAAAATTAAATGCAAAAATCTGAACTTTAGCAGGATTTTGAACTTGTATCGCACTATGAGCTGAATTTCACAGTACGTGATTGAAATTCAAACAAAGGGCATGAAGCTGATAAAACTTTTTAAACATACATATTAACAATACAAGTATGAAATTCAGTTTCAAATGAGATGAGACAAATTCCAATTTCTAACATTCAGATTCCATTTATTGTATTCAAGTTGGCCTCATCAGTTTGTCACTGAGCCCACAGGGTTACATTTACATTGATGGCATTCGTCAGATGTACTTATCCAGAGCGACTTACATTTATCTCATTCATCTGAACAGTTGAGGGTTAAGGGCCTTCTGATCTGTCGTCCACATCTTAACCACCGAGCTACCCCTTCACCAGTTTACCCTACTTTAGCACTGCTCTACAAAAAGATGTACCAATCTGTTCTTTTCCTTGTCTCTGCAGTGGAACCATCAATAGTACATGACTATGTTTATGACTATATGAACTATATAGAGAGGGACAACATGCACACACAGAGACGGGAATCGAACCCAGACCCTGGAGGTGTAAGGCGACAGTGCTAATCACTACACCACCATGTTGCCTAAAATAAGTTCAAGAATTAAAGTAATTAATTACTTAATTTATTTTAATTCAATTTTAGTTTAATTAATAATTAATTAGTAATCCATTAGATTGAAGATTTAGGCTTAAAGCTAATTAAAGCTTCATCATACCTACAAAACCAGTCCACAGTGAATAACCAGGAGACAGTAGAGGTGAGTATCTTTATTCCTGAGTGTGAGATGAGTGGAGTTGTATTTGCACTGAGCAGCTGGATGTACAGAATGAGGCTGAAGTGCAGAGCCCTGCTGAGGGTCCGAGGCTGATACTCGCTCAGGTAAATCGAGTCGTCGGTGAGCAGCACGTGCAGAAACACCTTGTCGAGTTCCTCAGAAACCACGACACACGACTCGTAGTAGTGAATCCGCTCGTGCACGTCCCGGTGAGAGTGTCTCTTCAGAAACGTCTCCAGTTTGCTGTTGTTCCGACAGAGAGAGAAGTGTCCGAGATGGGACTGGACATGGAGTCCACCTGAGTCAGTCTGCTCCACACTGCCTTCCATCATCTGCTCTCACACACATCAGCTCATTTACTGTGTGTGTTTCTCACACACTCCACACACACACAGCTCTGATCTGAAAGGCTCCACACTGTAGTACAGAGAGGTTCAGACTGAAAACAGTCCCTCAGGGAAGTGCTGCTCAGAACTCAGGGGAAACACACACTCACACAGATATATTATCGGAAATAAGCAAACACATCAAAATCACTTCGGTGAACAAATTAACATTTTTGATATTATTACAAATTAGTGTTTTTTTTTTCTTTCTATAATAGAACAGGCGCGCGCATCGGGACTGCAGACACACCAGCGCCCTCTTGTGGATGTAACAGGTCCGACATTGTGTGACTGTAAAATCAAGCTCTTGATTAAAATTTATTAATATGTGGAAAATGTGCACATGATGCCAAAACTTCTTATTTAGAGTTACAATGGGAAAGATTTGTGAACTAAATAGGCAAAAATGTGTGGAGATTAATAAGAATTAAATTATAATTTTACTCACTGAGACTGAATTATCCTAGTTTAACTACACAGACATGCAATAAGTAAATACACACTTATAGTTTTATTACCATACTTATGCATGGATTTTTTTTCAGCTATTAATACATCAGTGCTTTGTTGACTTTACAATAAACAACTCACCCAGGCATAGAATAAGAGAGATGTTTTAAGTCACAACGCAGCTTTACAAATATACTGTATTAATTAACAGTGTAAAGTGTAAAAAAAAAAAAGCTGTATAAATTTACAGATTGATCAGTTCATTCCTTATGAGCAAGCCAGAGGTGAGGATAGGCAAAAAACACTCCCATGGGGAAGAAAATTTGAGATGAACCAGACTGGATACAAGATAGTGAGATTAAATAAATCCCTTCTATAATGGTGTTTGTATGGTCAAAATAGCAATTGTATAACAAGGAAATTCATATACGTTAACATGAAGTCTAGCACGGATACATTAACATGAAGGTTAGCGAATGGTTACAGATGGAGAATTATTGGGTACAAAACTATTTATCAACTATTTTATCTTTAAACTATCAGCGTGATCACAGTCATAAGCAGTTCAGAGCCACTGATATAGGGCATCAGCATGATTAAGGTAGATCCAGATAGCAAAAGGAGTCAGGATTACTGGTGCCATATGTAGCTTGACACTGAGAGAGGAAGAGAGAGAGAGAGAGAGCTCTTTGAACCTTATGAAGAGGTCATGTGTCAAAATGATTCCTCATGCCCCCAGAACCTTCATTCACAGTATGTGTAGCATCAGTAGCAGTAACTCATAAACTGTTTCCTTCCTGCACAAGATGAATCTCTACTGGGTTTCCCTGGTAATGTCCATAGGTTATATATATAATATTGTATTAATTATACATTTTATATAAATACAGTGCACAGACCTTGAAGCCAACTTTAAATCACAGGTTTATATTCTTAAACTCATTCTAACACATTATCTTTTCTGTAGTTCCATCGTATCCATGGACTTGTAAGGCAGGTATTCCACATTATCTTTTGTGTGTGGATAAATGTTTTAAAAATATGTCCATGTATGTGTCTAAATTGTTCTTTTAGAAAAAAATTTGTCCTCAAGAAAAAATGCTATGATGCAGAATGGCGACCTCTGGTGGACAAACCGTGGATAAACAGCGCGCACCCTGTCTGGAGAGAAGCTCCACAGCGAAGCAGCTCAGACTTAAAGTAACTGAAATTATATTCGGTTAAATCATACAGAAATATGAGAGGATATCTTAACAAAACCATGGGTAAAGGTAAGTCAACAGCTACTCAGATATTGTAAGGTAGTCAATATCTACTTAGCTAAAGCTAATTTAACTGTAACTGCTTTACAAGTTTATCAACGCTGTTTTGCTTCCCATAGTCCTTTGCAATTTCCACTAAATGCAGATGCAGGATTGTGACACTAGATGGCAGAGTTGTCCTATTTAGCAGAGTTCAACTTCAATCATTTCAGGATGCGTGCGCAACTATCATCATGCTGTTAGTCAGTAGCACCCTCGCGCTGGGTGCGCCCCTCCCCCTATAACTGTTCTGTCTCGCGGAGGAGCTAATTTGTGTGCATCTGTGTGAAACACGCATAGGAAAAAGAACGACAGACAGGAACGGCTCCTCCCCAGCTGTGACTCGGCTCTCATCGTTCATGTTTATGAGCCGTTCAAAAGAATCGGTTTGTTCGCGAACGTCACATCTCTACTGGACAGTTTAGCCCTTGTTTTTATGCTTGACATAACTTAGGTTTTGGGGGAAACTAATTGTGGAGCAGTGAGTTAGACTGTCTGTATACAGGTGTAGAGGTAAACTGGAGCTGGCTGTTAAACTGGGAGATGTCAGGGTGGGAACGCTCTGCAGGGGGAATTAATTTACCCTCTCTGAGAAATTAATGAGACCTTCATCATAAACAAAAATGATGCACACTAAACCTTTTTCTGCTTATAAAGGTGTTTGTAGCTGCTCATGCTTTTTCTCTGTTTTTCTTCTCTCCTGTGTGTAACTGTAATATCTTGTGTGAGTAAAAAATAAACAGTCGACAATGAACAATGGACTTGATGTTTTTTTATTATTATTTTTAACTTTCGATTTTAATAACAACAAACTAAGTTAAAATTCCCAATTACACATTATAAACAGTATACAAAAAAAGCAAGCAAACACAAATGACATTGGGGGCCAGGCCATGAACAATTAAATATGATCAGCATTTCCATCTTTGATATTGTCCAGTTAGGCAAGAATTGAGTCCAAATATGAAAAAAAAAAAAAATCCCGAGGTTGGATCTTGTGTACCTTAATACTTCCATCTGAATAATAGACGACCATTTCAGACATTTACCACTGAAAAGATGAAGGAGAGTGGAATTCTCATTCTGTTAAAATGAGTCTTATGGCTCTGTTTATACCGAGCATCAAAGATATTTGCAAGGCTTTAGGTAGTGGTAGTGTGTATCCTGACATAGTGTTTATCCTGAATGTGTACTGGATTTGGAGCAGTGAAGACGGTGCTAATATTGAAGGAACAAGAGTGTTTTTTGGTCAAAAGTTCAGACAGGTCAATGCCAACTTATTACTCCAGGTCTTTCTTAAACAATTCGTAGTTAATTTAACATGATGGGAGAAAACAGATACAAACAGACCAATTGTCTAAAGTCGGGGGGATACACCAAAACATCAATAAAATTGTGTTGCTTTAGTACATTTAAATATACAGTTTGGGAAATAAGTATTTGATCCCCTACCAACCAACAACAGTTCTGCTTCTCACAGACTGGTTATGTGCTCTTGTGGTACACATAGTAATTTAAGAAGGTGCCCCTAACAACAATGTGGTATGTGTATAAAAGCCACCTGTCCACAAAATCTCTATCCTTCGTTCAATCCTCACCACCCGTCTGAGGTTTGCCAATGTAAAGATAAAGATTGGGATAAACTGCTGTGGTCAGATGAGACCAAAATTGAGCTCTTTGTTATCAACTTAACTTGCTGTTTTCAGAGAAAGAAAAATGCTGACTATGACACTAAGAACACCACAGTCCCTACGGTCAAGCACAGAGGTGGAAACATTATGCGTCGGGGCTGTTTCTCTGCTAAAGGTACAGATTGACTTTGCTGCAGTTAGGGCCCAATGGATGAAGCCATGTGTTGTAAAATTTTGGATGTGAACCTCCTGAAGATGGGTTGTGGATGAGTCTTCCAGCATGAAAATGACCCAAACATACTGCCAAGGCAACTAAGGAGTGGCTCAAGAATAAGCACATTAAGGTCATGGAGTGGTCTAGCCAGTCTTCAGACCTTAATCCAATAAAAAAATTCACAGAGAGAGCTGTAACTTCAAGTTGCCAAGCAACAGACAAGAAACCTTAAACATTTAGAGAAAATCTGTAAAGAATAGTGGATCAAAATGCATCCCAAGATGTGTGCAAATCTGGTAACCAACTACAAGAAACGTCTTTCCACTGTGCTTTCCAGCTAGGGTTTCTCTACCAAGTACTACGTCATGTTTTGCTTGGGGATCAAATACTTATTTTCCCTCATTGAAATGCAACTTAATTCATAACATTTGTATCATGTGCTTTTTTCCGGATTTTTGGTTTATATTCTGTCTCAATCCTTTAGTGTAAACCTATGATAAAAGATTTTAGACCCTTCATTTCTCTGTAAGAGGGCAAACTTAGAAAATCTATAGGGGATTAAATACTCATTCCCCCACTGTGTGTGTGTGTGTGTATATATATATATATATTACTTTTTGACCGACCATAGTGGGAGGAAAAAGTAATTAAAACAAATAGGGGTCTTACAGAGGTCTGGTAATCTCCTTCTTGATCTGTTTGAGAATTCTTTGGTTGAGAGTTTCTTGTAATAAACCCTGTTAACAAAGGTGTTAGGTTAATGCATCTTGGTAAAGAGCAAGGCCTGCAAGGAAAAGTTACCAACTGTATGTTTACACCCCTTACATTTATTAGTAACCTACTGAAATATTTAGTTTTTCAGTTTTACTCACAGAACTTGGTATGGGTTAGTTTTGCACAGTTTTTAACTGTGCTCATTGTCACACTTTTACTTTATGCTGTTTGGGATTGTTTTGGTGTAATCTCAGTTACTTATATTGTTTTATAGAGCACTTTGGCCCTAAAGGAATGTTATTTCAAAATACTATGCACTGTAACTACTGTATATATATATATGGTTAAAATAGTAATTAACGGCACTTTGACTTTGGCTAATCTACAAACACACATCATCACACAGAAAGCACTGTTTCTTTTTCTGTACACACACACACATATATACACACAAACCATGTTCCAAATTATTATGCAAATGATATTTCTCTGGTTTTCAAAACTAATCAATGCAAATGACAGTCAGTATAATTTTCAAGTCATCAACCATTAGGATATAATTAAAAGTTTATTGAATAAACCTCCTAATAATATTTATTAAAAAAAACAAAAACAAAAAAAAAAAAACACTGTTCCAAATTATGTACTACAGCGTTAAAACATTTTATAGGTTATAAAGAACTGAAAATAGGCTTTTGTTGAATTTGCAGCATTATGAGGTCATATTTATTGAAATCTAAAGCTATTTAAATCAAAAACATCCTAACAGAGCATGTTACATCTTAACATAGGACCCCTTCTTTGATATTACCTTCACAATTCTTGCATCCATTGAACTTGTGAGTTTTTGGACAGTTTCTGCTTGAATTTCTTTGCAGGATGTCAGAATAGCCTCCCAGAGCTGCTGTTTTAATGTGAACTGCCTCCTATCCTAGATCTTTTGCTTGAGGATGTTCCAAAGGTTCTCAATGGGGTTGAGGTCAGGGGAAGATGGTGGCCACACCATGAGTTTCTCATTTTTTATGCCCATCGCAGCCAATGACACAGAGGTATTCTTTGCAGCATGAGATGGTGCATTGTCATGCATGAAGATTTTGCTACGGAAGGCACGTTTCTTCTTTTTGTACCAGGGAAGAAAGTCAAAAACTCTATATACTTTGCCGAGGTCATTTTCACATCTACAGGGACCCTAAAGGGGCCTACCAGCTCTTTCCCCATGATTCCAGCCCAAAACAAGACTCCGCCACCTCCTTGTTGACGTCGCAGCCTTGTTGGGACATGGTGGCCATCCACCAACCATCCACTACTCCATCCACCTGGACCATCCAGGGTTGCATGACACTCATCAGAAAACAAGACTATTCTTCATGATTGTCTAGGCCCACTGCAACTGTTTCTGCTTGTGAGCATTGGTTAAGGGTGGCCTGAATAGTAGGTTAATGCACAACTGCAAGTCTCTGAGGGATCCAACACCTTGAGGTTCGTGAGACTCCAGAGGCACCAGCAGCTGTTATTTTGCTTTTAAATAATCCAGCCACACTCTGCTCATGATTCTAAATTAGTAGCACCTGTTTGAGGTCGTTAGCTGTCATAAAGACACCTGTGCACCCCACAATCAGCCAAAGTCTAAGTAAATACATGGGGTATCAATGATGCTAAGAATGGTGAAGAATCAGCCCAGAACTACACGGGAGGAGCTGGTCAATGCCGTGAAGAGAGCTGGGAGCATCG
This sequence comes from Clarias gariepinus, assembly GCF_024256425.1. Classification (NCBI taxonomy): domain Eukaryota; kingdom Metazoa; phylum Chordata; class Actinopteri; order Siluriformes; family Clariidae; genus Clarias; species Clarias gariepinus. The sequence goes on from NC_071111.1 coordinate 24,243,283, forward strand.
TTTCCAAGGCTACTACCAGTAATACACTAAGACGTCATGGTTTAATTTTACCCTCATCTTGCATCGCACGGAAAGTTCCCTGCTTAAGTCAGCCCATGTCCAGGCCCATCTGAAGTTTGCCAGGGACCCTCTGGATGATCCAGAGGAGTCATGGGAGAAAGTCCTGTGGTCAGATGAGACTAAAGTAGAACTTTTTGGTCTTAACCCCATTCGCCGTGTTTGTAGGAAGAAGAATGATGAGTATCATCCCAATAATACAGTACCATATCTACAGTGAAGCATGGGGCTGGAAGCATCATGCTCTGGGGGTGTTTTTCTGCACAGGGGACAGGACGACTGCACTGTATTAAGGAGAGGATGAACGGGGCCATGTATTGTGACATACTGGGCAGAAACCTCCTTCAATCAGAAAATTAAAGATGGGTCGTGGCTGGGTCTTCCAACATGCCAATGACCCAAAGCACACAGCCAGGAAAACCAGGGAGTGGCTCCGTAAGAAGCATATTAAGGCTCTGGAGTGGCCTAGCCAGTCTCCAAACCTAAATCCAATAGAAAATCTTTGGAGGGAGCTAAAACTCTGTTGCTCAGCGACAGCCCAGAAACCTGACAGATTTAGAAAATATGTGTATGAAGGAGTGGGCCAAAATCCCTCCTGCAGTGTGTGCAAACCTCGTGAAGACCTACAAGAACTGTTTGACCTCTGTAATTGTTAACAAGGGCTTCTGTACCAAATAAATTTTTTGGAATCAAGTGATCAAATACTTATTTCATATTAATTCACAAATAAATTGTTAAAAAAATAGTGATTGCCATGATCTGGTGGTATACTGGCTGATATTACTGCCTTGGGTTTAAAACAGACAGGCATAGGCGCAGAGGGGATGATGGTAATAAGAGTCTTTAATTAAACAAAATATAAACATAACTAAACAAAACAAAAACAAACCAAGAACCCAAACTATAAACACAGCATTTAGAGCTAAACATAGACTCTTTTATCGAGACAAGGCTAAGAGCGAGACAAACCAACTAAACCTGGAGCTGAAGGCAAACAAGACGAGGCTGGGGACCAGAGAAGACTAGAGACGGGACAAGACTAGAGACTGATCGATAGTTAGTGGGGTTATTAGCTAATCTGGTTATGGTCGACAAGAATGATGAACTAATGGGTTAGTAACTAATTGGGTTAGTATCTAATCACGTTAGTAGCTGAACGAACACACTAAAGGCCAAGCACACATGAGGCTAATCCATACTAGAGGCTAAACCGATTAGAGGCTAAAGTCACTAGCGGCTAATCCGACTAGAGGCAAAGCCTACTGGAGGCTAAACCTACTAGCAGCTAACTCCGCTAACGGCTAAACCTGCAAGGAACCTAGGGTTAGCTCCACAAACACAGAAACACAATAAACATAAACAAAACTAGAGCCTTATTTAAAACAAGAGTGATATAACAGACTCAAACCAAACACAACACAAGACAAAAGCCCACATGACATAATGGTTACCACAAATAATGTGGTGGCTCGACCCAGTTTCTCAGAATAAAACAGCTATTTATAGAAGATCTAATGAGCTACCTCGGTTCAGGTGCGCACTCTCATCACCTGACCGAGGTGCCTTCTGGGAAACTAAGTCTAAAAACAAAAACTACAATAAAAAAGACTCCGGGCAAACAGTGCCCTCTAGTGGCGAACCCTCACAGTGATTTCCGGATTTTTCTTTTTAGATTCTGTCTCTCACAGTAAAAATGCACCTATACTGAAAATTGTAGACCCCTCCATGATTTCTAAGTAAGAGAACTTACAAAATCACAGGGTGATTAAATACTTAGAAATATATAATTTTTTTTCGAACTTGGATGCCTTCTCTTGCTTTTTGGTTTCAGACCAGACTTTAGTAAAATGTTTTTTATGTGGAATTCAGCATAAACTGGAGCAATATACCGCCTACTGTGTGATTGTGTAAAGCTGCTTCCCGACATTGTCAACTGTTAAAAGCGCTATACAAATAAAATTGAATTGAATTGATTTGAATTGAATACTAATGGCAGGAACTGCTAAAACCAAACATAAGCCAGACTCTGACCAGACTTTTTTGCTATATTGGGTAGATTATATATTAGTTAAACTCATTATTTTTATTAGATATTTTATGTTATTATTTTCAAGTCGCTTTGGAGGACCGGATATATCCCATGATCCTACATGCTATACATAGGGAAATGCAGGGAAAAAAGCAAACTAAAATGTCAGAGGAAGTTGATCCAGCCAATCAAAAAGTGGAACCTGATATCCGACAGTAATTAAAAAACTTGCGCGGAAATTTTTGCATTTCTTCATAAACCACAAAAAAACAATCCGACGTTGTGCAGTCAGAGGGTAAACCCAGTAGCGGTGGCGATCTTTTCTCTCCCTACATCGCCGGTTTACGAGAATTTTAAAAAATAAGAAGATTAATGTCTAATATAGCACAATTGTCCATATTAAAAGTAGGCACCTAAAATAAAATGACAAGGGCTTTTATATCCAGTTCCCGACACACTGCCTCCACAGGTTAACACAAAAACTACAATTTGGGCTGCAGGCTGGCGTTAGACAGAGACAAACGAACGCCAGTGTAGAAGTCAATCGAGCGCCACTACAAAACGCAGCATAAACGTCTAGGACGTTCAGAGCACGTTTGTTTATCCAAATATTTAGCGCCCGTGTGAACAAGGCCTATCTCTGATGCACCCACTCCTTTTTTCCTGGTTAGCCTCAATAACAAGTGGTTTTCTTATGGCTAAACAGCTGCTTAGTTACAATCATGTGATTGTGTGTGTGTGTATGGAAATACTCTTACTTTCATTATTAAACATAATTAAAGCACATGTCTCACACATACTAACACACACATCACTTATGTAAACACACAGACTCACACACCACACAGACAAACATGCACAAACACATTTACTCATCACACACTGACACATACCCACGTCACACACACACACACACACGCGCGCCTCTCTCTCTCTCTCACTCTTACACACACACACACACACACACACACACACACATACACACTAATGCACTCAACAAATATTTTTGGCCCAAACTGACATTATCCCTGTATAGTGTGTGACGTGTGCAGGTTGTTCGATTTAATTCAATTCGATTTTATTTATATATCGCTTTTAACAATAGTCATTGTCTCAAAGCGACTTCACAAAAATAAAACGAATATTTAAAAAAGAAAATTTATGGAAGTGTGTATGTGTGAGAAAAATGTGTCTAGATAATAATGAGATGAATGAATGAAATTTCTCTGATAAGCAAGCCAAGGGTGACGGCGACAGTGGGAAGGAAAAACTCCCTGAGATGGTAATGGGAAGAAACCTTTAGAGGAACCAGACTCAACAGGAAACCCATCCTCATCTGGGTGATAACAGATAGAAATTATATAACATCATGTGTGTAATGCTGCTGAAAGTTCAATATAACAGAAGTTCTTTACAGTTTTTCTCATTTGCTAAGACACGCTCAGTGAAACTGGGATTCGCTTGATCTTCATCATCACATTCTTAGCACAGGAGAAGTCCTCTCTTTCAAATGCCTTAACACTTTTTCATTTGTTACACACATTTTTCACACCCTTTGTCAAAACAGTTACCACAGATCTCATTGAAAGATCCCAAACTCCATTGGATTCACTGTGTTGAACAAAAGGAAAACAACAATTAACAGCTGATAGAAAGTACTTGCATAATTATAAATATCCAATGCACCTGTGTGAAGCTTGTTTGCACAACTCTTCAATCAGCAATCAATCCTCATCCCTCTACAAAAGATGCCACCTCTGTATTGCTATTTGCAAGCATGGATCAAAGAGGCCATAGGCACGAAAGGAGAGTAAGAGGCCATGGCAGAGGGGCCCGAGGAAGAGGAGTTCGTATGCGTGGTGGAGGAGCTGCAGCAGCAAGAGGACAAAATCGAGCTCAAGTTCCAAATGAAATTCGGGCAACAATTATTGACCATGTCATCAATCATGGCTTGTCCTTTAGAGAGGCTGGACAAAGGGTCCAGCCCATTCTGGGTCGGAGCACTGTGGCATCTATTGTAAGGCTTTTTCGGAATGAGAACAGGTAATTCACAGTGTTACTGTAATGTATACCACTGTGTATTTCAGCTTTACTGCAACCTGTACAACCTGTGTCTATAGTGTCTATTTATGTGACTGTCATACTGTAAAGTCAATTTTGACATGCTTTTTGCTTTTACTTTATAGAATCCACACATTACCACACACTGGTGGAAGAGAAAAGATATTTGGTATTGAACAGGAGTCTGCCATTGTAGATATGGTAGTGGCAAACAATGCAATCAGACTGCGTGAAATCCAGGCAGCAGTAATTGCAGATCAGGGAGTATTTAGAAAGATAAACAGTGTGAGTTTGGCAACTATAAATCGAGTCCTTAAACGAAACCATGTTAGGATGAAGCAGCTGTACAGAGTTCCATTTCAAAGAAACTCTGACAACGTAAAGGAGGCACGATTCCAGTATGTGCAGGTAAATTTTTTTTATTGTAATACCTTGTTTACCATAGTTACATGCGACTAGAATAATTTGCTTCATGAATTTGCTTTTTTTCTTAGAGAATAATGGAGTTTGAAGCAGAAGGGACACATCACAAATTCATTTTTGTGGATGAAGCCGGCTTCAACCTCTGTAAAGTGAGGAGACGTGGGAGGAACATCATTGGGCAGAGGGCCACTGTCACAGTACCAGGTCAGAGGGGTGCCAATATCACCATGTGTGCTGCCATCTCCAATGATGGGGTCCTTTGCCAGATACCAACTATTGGCCCATACAATACAGAACGCCTTATCACATTTCTTGATGCATTGAAAGAAATACTGATTCCACCCGAAGAGAGAGGGCTGTTGAGGCCTGGCATGACTTTGTATGTCATAATTTGGGACAATGTGGCTTTCCACCACTCTCTCCTTGTGAATGAATGGTTTGCAGCACAGCCTCGTATTATGATGCAATTCCTGCCTGCATACTCGCCTTTTCTGAACCCAATCGAGGAGTTCTTCTCTGCTTGGAGGTGGAAGGTGTATGATCACCGGCCATATGAGCAGATGCCCCTCCTGGAGGCAATGAATGCTGGTTGCCTGGCAATAGGTGCAGAGGACTGCCAGGGATGGATACGCCATGCAAGAAGGTATTTCCCTTATATTTTTTCTTCTTTTTTCTTTCTTTTTTTTTTTTAAAGGTATTTCCACCCATAAGTTTTCTTTGGTAGTTTTTTTTTCAGTATCCATTTGAGTTTGTAAAGTATTATATTGCAAATTGATGGCTGAATTTTGTTATCCATCGTGTAATGATTGATTCAAAGAATAAATTAATTTGACTACAAGCTTGGTGTTTGATGGAAATATTTGCTGATGTTGCATGTTTTTAATGTTTTGTGAGTGTTAGAGCATTTTGCTAACAAAATAAGTCATTTTGACCATTGACCTTAAGTTTTATCCTGTGTGTTAACTGTTTTGAAAATGTGATGTCAGAGTGGGCAAATGTGTTTAAGCAATCAAGAAAAACTGTAAATTAACATGAAGTTCAGTTCAGCATAGGGACGAGTCAGCAGGTGCAGAGGGCAGATGAGGTCTGGATCACTGGGAGCACAGGAGCAGCATGTGTAGCTCCAACCTTCGCCAGGATGGGTAGACAAATAAAGAACAGTGTGTGGTGCAACCGGGTGGCGATGGCTTTTCGAGGTCTTAACACACTCAAATAACACACAGGTTGCAGCTGGTGGCGATGGCGCAGGGTGTTTCGGCCCGTCATTGTTGCTTGCATCTGTATTATTTATTTTGTGTTTATGAAATATCAGTAACAGAGTAACAGTCAAAAAAACAAATGACAAAAATACATAAAAATAAGTTGTAGCTTTTTAATATAAATACTTATAATTTACACTTTAAAGCTACTGTTCTAAAGTTAATGAACTTCCACCCTCCACTTATGAGCTCAGCAGGTCATCTCCAGTCCTACTGAAATATAAGTATGACCCGATTCAAAGAGTCGACTCATTCTTAATGACTCATCGGCTGTAATGAATCCTCTGAATTCGAGTCGTGTTTGAGGAGCAGGATGGGCGGAAGTGGAATAGAGTCCGGAAGCGAGTTGGATATGGAGGATGAAATAGATGGCGGGGAATATGAAAGAAGTAAAAGTAGCAAATGGACTTTAGTAGAAAAGTGGAAAAGAAGGAAAGATTGGAGCCAAACTTCAGGAACAGAAAGTGAGAGAGAGTGTCACCAGGAGTGAACTGTTCGGCCCAGTCTGAGAGCAGAACTGAAAGAACAAGAATAATCCTAAGAGCGGCAGAAAAGTATTTGAATGTAGAAGGTAGGGATGCATTATCGGTTTCGGCCGAAACGTAAGAAAGCGCCGAAAATAAAAGCCGAAATTGTCGCCACGCCTCTCCCATCCTCCCGTCTCGTTCGCGCTGTCATTACGCATCAAACACGGAGTATGTCGGCGGTTTGGAAGCACTTCAAAGTTTCACATGAGGACAGCAAAGTTGCAATATGCAACATATGCAATATGCTAGCACAGACTGAGTGATTTTATTCAGTGCAGTATGTTCTTCATGAGAAGAGGAACTGTGTCTTCAGCCAGAAAACTGAAAAACTTTTGTTCATAAAGATAAACCTGCTTCTTTTGCTTAAATTAAAAGCAGACCAATTTAGTGTGTATAGTTATGTTGTTTACAGTAAGAGGTTGGATTTATTTATTTTTCTTCTGTTTGTGCACTGTTGTTTGGTACAGTAATTTAAAATTGAAGTAAAAAAGCAGCTAGCATTTTTTTTGCACAATTTTGTTACAGAAAGAAATTTTATTTAGTTTTGTTATTGTTAAACAGCCTTATTACTGTTATTTATTATCAATTAAAGTTTGATTGCTTAATTAATTTGTAGTTTTTTTAATACAAACAAAAATAAAATATTTTAAACATGTTTTTTAATGAAGCCATTTTCGGTTTCGGTATCGTTTTTTTCGGCCAAGTGCATCCAAAAATTTCGGTTTCGTTTTCGGCCCAGAATTTTCATTTCGGTGCATCCCTAGTAGAAGGTATTACAGTAGAACAGATAAACGAGAAACTGAAGTTGCATCTAGCAAACTCTCAGACAGTAAGTGGAGGAGTATAATGGTGTTTTTAATCTTGCAGTGGAATGCAAGAAGTTTGATATCAAATGGTTTAGAGTTCAAGAAATGGCTAGATGATTTTAAGGTTAAACCACATATAGTATGTGTGCAAGAATCATGGTTAAAAAATGGTTAAGTTATGTGGTCCAAGGATATGAAATAGTACGAAAAGATAGAATTAATGGAAATGGAGGAGGAGTGGTCACTCTTGTTAAGCTAGGGATAGCATACAGGGAGGTGAAAGTGAATGAGGAGTATGAATCAGTTGTGATTGATGTAAGGGCAGACAATCGTAATATAAGAGTGATACATTTTTATAATCCATGTAAAAGATTAAATAAAGATCTAACTAAAAATATTGGAGTAGATGGAAACTCTAACATAGTGTGGTGTGGAGATTTTAATGCACACAGTACCTTGTGGGGATGTGTAAATAATTATCAAAACGGGAATGTAATAGAAGAAATTTTAGTTTGTAATGATTTTTTATGTTTAAATTATGGAAATATAACAAGGGTAGATGTAATTAGAGAAAGAAACTCTGTAATAGATCTAACAACGGTATCCAATAACTTAGCTAGGCAATGTGAATGGGAAGTTTTATATCAGAGTACTTTAGGAAGTAATCATTATCCAATAAAATGTGCAATAGGGATAGAAGTAGAGGAATGTCATGAGGAAAATATGGCAAGATGGAAGCTTAAAGATGCAGATTGGGCTAAGTATAAAGAGGTGTGTGAAGTTAAAATGCTTAGTACGGAATTTAATTTTAAAGATGCAAATAATAAAATAAATATAATATTGTGTAGTACAGCACAAGAGATAATAGGAAAGAGTAAAGGGGCTAGAATGAGAAAGGCTGTACCATGGGGGACAGAAAAATGTAGTGAAGTAATTAAAATTAGAACCAGAGCTCTAAGAAAAGTTAAAAAGTCATACTCTTTTGATGACTTCATTAACTACAAGAGAACTCAGGCAGAGGTAAGGAAGGTGATGTTTTGTGATGAAATTGGTGTTAAAATAGATATAAGTGACATGTGGAATATGATTAGGAAAATGGGTGGGAAGCAAATAAATAAAGGTATTCCAGTTTTAATAAAAGAAGGTAAATATAAAATGACTAACACAGAAAAGGCAGAGGTGTTGGTAGAAGCTTTTGTTAGGGTTTACAGTAATAATAATAATATATCAGATAGCATGAGAGTGCAAAGGGATCAAATTTTGAAAGATAATCCTATAGGCTCCGTATAGGACACTCCAATCTTAATTGCTCCCTGTATATGATAGGGAAAAATGAATCAGAGTGCTGCAGTTATTGTGGAAGAACAGAAACGGTTGAGCATGTAGTATTACACTGTGAAGCTTATAGGATGGAGAGGAATCAGCTTGTTGATAAACTAAGAGATCTGGAAATTAATGTAATCTCAGTCAAAGATATATTTCAGAATGCAGAGAAACAATCAAAGGTGTATATTTTTTTGTTTAGGTTTAATTAACAGGATATAATTTTTTTTTATTATTATTATATAATATGTAAGCAATTTTTCCTCCGCTCGTTGAGGCTTCACACTCCAACTACTTCCGTAGGTGGCGGAAATGCACCATAAGTTGGTTTGCCACCCGCCATTAAACCTAAAGAAGAAGAAGAAGAAGCATGAATCCTCTTCCAGAAAGAGACTCCTTTTTGTGGGAGTGCAGGAAAAGTTTAAAAACGTTCTTATATCAGGGAAAGTTTTTATAAAGCAGAAACTGAGATATTAATGTAACACAACAGGGCCGGTGACTAAAGGTGAGTGATTTATTTATTACTAACGACTTATTTGAACAGTGTAGGTATATTATTAATGAAACTCGATAGGAAACTTAGGAAATATGTATAATGCGACTGTGAGGTTTGTAAGGATGGACTCAGGCGCGGTGTGTTCGTTACTGACGTTTAATGGTAAACAAATAATCCTGAACAAAATAACGAGTTGACGAACAAACTTTCCTGGTGTGTTCCGATCGGCCTGAAGTACCCTGCGAAGTGCACTACACAGGGTGGTCAGCCATGTTAAGTGTGATTCCAAACCGCAGGGAGCGGTTTTATATATATATATATATATATATATATATATATATATATATATATATATATATTGTGGCGTGGGTGGGGTTTGAGTAATAACCATCATGCTTTGCGGGAGGGACTGTTATGTGTTCACCGTGTTGGGGAAATGTGTCTGGGGTAGTGGCTTCGGCCAGGGTGTGTGTGTGAATCAGAAGTGTGTCTTGTTGATTGTTTGTGTGACTTTCGTGCTATGGAAAATAAAGTACTCCCAGCCATTTGCATTGGGCAGCAAGGAAGCTCACTCGTCTCTCCACGCTCATTGGTAGCTGTGAAAAAGGCTACATTTGGTGTCAGAAGTGGGATGGAGAGTAGCGGGTTAGAGCGGCGACCAGAGCGGAGCTGCACGTTCCAGGTTCCGGCACGGGACCTTGGGGGGGATTCCTCCAGTGACGCAGCACCGGAGCAAGCTACAGCTCCATGCCCCGTCCGCCAGCGAAGCGACCTGCAGCTGCGCCTGCCGGCCTACAATGGCGCCGTCGATCCCCACGCGTTCCTCGCCCAGGTAGAGCTAGCCGCCGACTTCGCGGGCTGGTCCTCGGCGGAAACAGCCGTCCGGGTGGCCCTTTCGTTGGAGGGTGACGCGCTGCGGGCGTTGGAAGACCTCCGGGCTGATGAGCGGAAGGACTGGGCGAAGCTACGGGAGTCGCTCCGCTTCCGGTTCAGCGCAGGTGACCGTAAGGAGGCCGCGTGCGAGGAGCTGGCAACCCGCGTGCGGAGCGCCTCCGAGCCACTGGGGGCGTTCGCCATGGACCTGAGGTCTCTCGCGCGCAGAGGCTACCCGGAGTTCGGGTCCGTCCAGCAGAAGGAGCTAGCGCGCCGTGCGTTCCTGCGGGGAATCCGGCCGTGGCGGCTGCGCGAGCACATCCGGTTAGCGGCATCGGCTTCCTTGGCTGAGGCGCTGCGCGAGGCTGAGCGCGCCGAACCCATCATGGCAGAACGCCACGGCGAAAGAGCCGAGCGACCTCCCGTGACTCAGGGCCGCTCGGTAGGTGAACCTAGCCGGGGACAGGGCAACCCGTCGCGGCTAGGCCCCGACCCAGCTTCTGAGATTCCGCGACGTCGCCGAGGCCAGGGACCGCCGGATTACCGCTGCAGTGTTCTCAGGCCTGAGGACAACGTACCCCAGCAGCCGTTAAAACTAGCTTCGGGGGGCGCCGAGGTGAAGCCGGCTCCCACAGCCTTCTTTGTTTCCCCAACTACCGGGTTCAACCTCTGGTCAGGACGTGCAGGAAATCGCTCGGGGGTCTACGTTAACTGTGGCCTGGACAACGTTTCGCTGCGGGCGCTCGTGGACACTGGCTCCACAGTTTCGCTGCTGCGCTGGGGAGCACTAGGACAAGGCGATCGCGGTTGTATGCTGCCGGCCCCAGCCGTGAGCATTCGCACCGTATCGGGGAGCTATCTAGAGATACGGGCCTGTCGCACAGTGCGCATACAAGTAGGTGCAATCATTCTTTTTCATCCATTCTTGGTGGCCGACATTGAGGATGATTGTATCTTGGGGTTGGATATTTTGGAAAGGTGGGGTGCAGTACTTAATCTCGTTGACGGAACGTTGCGTGGTAGCTTCGGGTTAGCCAGGTTGCTAGTGCCCAAAGCGCAGCCGGACATGTTAGTGGAGCACACCAGGGGGGCGGAACTTCTGGCGGGCGCGCCATGTAAACATCCGGTAGCAGACCGAACGAGAATAATGGCCGAGCTTATGCAGCGTAGCAGCGTAGGGCTCAGTCAGACACAGGCCGACACCGTGAAATCCCTGCTACACGAGTTCGCAGACATTTTCGCGGTTGATGAGAGCGAGTGCACACATACCAACTTGGTGCAGCACACGATTGATACGGGTAACGCAGCGCCTGTTCGGCTACATCCGAGACGCCTCCCATTAGCTAAACGAGCTATCGCCGAGCAGAAGCTGCGCGAGATGGCCGACTCGGGCGTCATAGAGCCAGCGTCCGGACCGTGGTCTTCACCCGTTGTGCTCGTGCGTAAAAAGGACGAATCGTGGCGGTTTTGTGTGGACTACCGGCGGTTAAACGAGGTAACGCGTAAAGATTCTTATCCGTTACCGCGGATAGATGACGCGCTGGAGCACGTTGCGGGCTCGGCGTGGTTTAGCTCGTTGGATTTGCGTAGCGGGTATTGGCAAGTAGAGCTCGCCCCGGAAGCACGACCAAAAACCGCGTTCTCGATCGGCCAAGGGCTATGGCAATTCCGGCGCATGCCGTTCGGCCTCTGTAACGCGCCAGCGACGTTCGAACGGTTGATGGAGAAAGTGTTGACGGATATTCCTCGCAACCGTTGCGTCGTTTACCTGGACGATTTATTGGTGCACGGCAAGGAGTTTGAGCTCGCGCTAGCTGTGCGGCGGGAGACGGGTTTTCTAGGACACGTAATTAGTGCTAGAGGTATTGCCACCGATCCAGCAAAAATTGCGGCAGTGCAGAATTGGCCTGAACCGCTAAATGTGTCACAACTGCGCACCTTCCTCGGGTTAGCCTCTTACTATCGCCGGTTCGTGAAGGATTTTGCCACGATCGCCAGTCCGCTGCACGGCCTCACGAAAAAGAATCAGCCGTTCCGCTGGGACAGGGCGCACGCGCATGCTTTCACTCGGTTACGGGAAGCTCTGGTCACGTCGCCCGTTCTCGGATACCCTGACGCGTCTCGTATGTTTATCCTTGACACGGACGCGAGCGATGTAGGGCTGGGGGCTGTCCTGTCTCAGGTGTCCGAGGGTATAGAGCGTGTTATCGCCTACTTCAGCCGCGCATTGTCTGGACCTGAGAAAAATTACTGCGTCACGCGGCGCGAGCTGTTAGCGGTCGCGCGGCCCTAAAACATTTTAGGCCGTATTTATACGGGCAATCCTTCTCGCTGCGGACCGATCACGCTTCGCTGGTGTGGCTACTTAGTTTTAAAGAGCCCGAGGGGCAGTTGGCGCGCTGGTTAGAGCGGTTGCAGGACTACGATTTTACCGTCCAGCACCGAGCTGGAAAACTGCATGGTAACGCGGACGCTTTATCCCGCCGGCCGTGTAGCAAAGAGCATTGTCGGCACTGCGAGCGGGTTGAAGAGCGCGTGCGTGGTCGCGACATCGAACACTCCCCGACCCCCGTGAATCGAAACATTCTCCCTGCGCAGTACTTCGGAGTCTCTGTCGGTAATCCGCCGTCCGAGCCAGCGTGCAGCCGAGTTACCGCGTCGCCTAAAGCACCGCCTGTAGTCGTTCCGCCTGTGCTCCAGATGGACTGTGATCAGCTAACTGCCGAGCAGGAGAAGGATCCGGCGCTGCAGCGGGTGCTGGGGTGGGTTAACGCGGGCCGGAGACCGGATTATGCCGCGGTTGCTCACCTGGGGCCCGAGGAAAAAGCTCTCCACTCGCAGTTCAACCGACTAGTGTTGCGGGGAGGTTTACTCTACCGTCACTGGGAACAACCGTGCGGCGCTGGAGAATCTTTTCAGCTGCTGGTGCCGCGGAATCTGCGGTCACGAGTGTTGGGAATGGTACACGGGCATGCGGGTGCGGGACACTTCGGAGTCACTAAAACGCTGCGGCGGTTGCGCGCTCGCTTCTACTGGCCGGGCTGCCACACGGATAGTGAACTCTTCGTGCACAGATGCGACATCTGCACGGCAAAGAAGGGACCTACCCAGCGCTCGCAGGCACCTCTGCAAGACTTTCGGGTGGGGGCACCCATGGAGCGTATGGGCGTGGACATCCTTGGGCCGTTTCCTATCTCCGATCGCGGGAACCGGTATGTGCTGGTGGCCATGGATTATTTCACCAAGTGGCCGGAGGCGTTTGCTGTCCCTGACCAGAGCGCTTCCACCACGGCTCGAGTGCTGGTGGATGAGGTGTTCTGCCGATTCGGCGCCCCGGAGCAGTTGCACAGCGATCAGGGGCGTAACTTCGAGGCGGAGGTGTTTGCGGCGGTGTGCGAGCGCCTCGGGGTGGAAAAGACCCGCACCACGCCCCTTCATCCGCAGAGTGACGGCCTCGTGGAACGCTTCAATCGCACGCTCAAGACCCAACTCGCCGTGCTTACCAGCGACCGTCAAAAGGATTGGGACGAACATTTGCCTCTCGTGCTTTGGGCTTATCGCACAGCGGTGCAGGAGTCCTCACAGCTCACGCCAGCTGCGTTAATGTTCGGTCGCGAGTTGTGCACGCCCGTGGACCTTGTGTTCGGGCCTCCTCCACAAGTGGATTTACCCGCAAAGCCGGGGATGGATTACTTTTGTGCTTTAAAAGACAAACTGTTTCGTGTCCACGAGCTGGCGCGTAGACACTTGGCGAACGCCGGGGTGAAGCAGCGCTGCTTGTATGATACTCACAGCCGGGGGCGAGACTTTGCTGCTGGGGAGCAGGTTTGGGTGTATTCCCCCGGAAGGAAAAGGGGGCTCTCGCCTAAGCTTATGTCGCACTGGGTGGGCCCCTGCACGGTCGTTGCTCAGCTGTCCGACGTAGTCTACCGGGTGCGGTTGACGGGGCGGTCGCGAGTGGTCGTGCTCCACCGGGACCGGCTCGCTCCCTACCAGCCCCACGTCAGCAAGACATCGAGCTCTGTGGAGGCCAGTCCGCCTCAGGAAGAGGGCTGCGCCCCGCCTTCCCCCGCAAAAAGACTCCGGCGTTCACAACGCCAGCGCCGACCACCGTCACGCCTGCTAGACTGATTTCGCCATGGTGACCGGGGACGGTCGCGGCTCGGGTGGGGGCAGTGTGGCGTGGGTGGGGTTTGAGTAATAACCATCATGCTTTGCGGGAGGGACTGTTATGTGTTCACCGTGTTGGGGAAATGTGTCTGGGGTAGTGGCTTCGGCCAGGGTGTGTGTGTGAATCAGAAGTGTGTCTTGTTGATTGTTTGTGTGACTTTCGTGCTATGGAAAATAAAGTACTCCCAGCCATTTGCATTGGGCAGCAAGGAAGCTCACTCGTCTCTCCACGCTCATTGGTAGCTGTGAAAAACGCTACAATATATATATATATATATATATATATATATATATAATTATTAAAAATGGCATCATATTGATTGGACACAAAAGTTTAATAAATATTTAGTACTTAATGTTAATATCAATTATTATTGATAATTAATTCTAAAAAATACTGATATTTATTTATTTATTTATTTATTATTATTTTTTTTTTTACAGATTACTAGCCTATATAATACCAAGATTTCTTGATTTAATTAAAGTTTTAATTATTTTGCTATAGTAATATGATGTCGTCGATATTAATGATAATAGATTTATAAATCCTTTTCGAGCTCCATTTTTTTTTTACGCTTCAGCGAGACGCACTGACTTATGGGAAAAGGCAAGACCCGTTGTTCACTTGTTCCCTACGCCGTTCGCAGTTCCCTTTGAACTAAACATTTTCGCTCCCTGTGGTTTGGAATCACACTGAACATTGTTGAACACACTTGTAAAATATACTTCGCAGGGTACTTCAGGCTGAGCAAAATGCACCTACAGTATTCTCTGCACACGGAGCAGGGAGTAGGAAGCACGCTGTGAAGTACACTTCGGAATGGAACACAGCCATCGCCTGTAACGAACCGAAAGTGAAAGAGTTTCCGCCTCGACTCCGTTTTGCGGAAGTGTTAGAAAAGTTAAAACACAATGTTTGTTTTATCACTGAAAATGTCTTTAAAGCAGAAGATATGAATGTAACACAACAGGGCCGGGTGAACAAAGGTGAGTGATTTATTTATTATTAACGACTTTATATAAGGATAATGCAGATATATTGTAATTAAACTGGTGTAAAACTCAGATGTAGGAAATGTGTAATGTGTGGTGTACAGGTAGAACCTAAAGCAGGTTTTAGTCGGGTATTACTGTATAAGACCGATAATCCTATATAGAGATTGTACAGGAGCTTTTTCTCATTCTGCAGTTGGGATTTATCGTGTTTTGTGAAAGTGACACAGCTCTACCAGACGACTGTCCGGTTTGGACGCAGTCACGGCCTGTTCGTTACAGAAGATAAGACGTTTAATGATGAACACAAACAACCTAAACAAAATAACCAGGTGACAAACAAACAAATTACCATGAACATAAACAACAAATGCGAGAAAAAGGTGCAGTGAATTCTGGCAAATGAAGTAAAAAACACAAAAAGAATGAAAAACAGACAGTCCTTGGCCGCGAGGCGCCCTCTAGCGGTTTCCACTGACCAGGACACAATGTGATGCACTTCTTACAGTAGTTTAAAAAATAAAGACGAAAATTAAAAATGAAAACTAGCTGTAAGGTCACTTTTGGAACACAACATCGAGTGGAAACATTTGTGTTTAATATTTCCCGAAAGAGCAAATTTAATGTAAGTAAAAATAAATATTACTATTAATATTAGAAATACATTTGCAAAGTAATGATATTTAGTATAAAAGTGCGCCCTCTGCAGGACGTGTAGCCACACATACAGTAGATTTTAAAGCTTACATGACCTGGATATTACTGCATTGAAAATATAATCTGTATATTAGAAATGTTTAATTGCCAACAGTTAACTGTCAAGCAAATATATTAATTTAAAAATAGTTTATTGTTTGGCATTAGGAAATGTACAGATATATTTGACTATTTTAAGATATACAGTGCTGTGAAAAAGTATTTGTCCCCTTATTGATTCATTTATTTTTTGCATATTTGTCACATTTAAATGGTTGAGATTATTAAATACATTTTAATATTACACAAAGATAACCCAAAGTAAATTCACAATACAGTTTTTAATAATGATTTTATTTATTATGGGAAAACCTCTCCAAATATTCCTGGCCCTATATGAAAAAGTAATTGCCCCCTTGATAAATTGTGAACTGTGATTTTTGGAAAGCTGAGTTAAATTTCTCTTGCCACACCCAGGCCTGATTACTGCCAGACCTGTTAAATCAAGAAATCATGTAAATAGAACCTGTCTGACAAAGTGAAGCATGCTAAGGGTGGCACAACCAATTATTAGGTTTGAGGGGAATTACTTTTAGGGCCAGACTTTCTTATATCCAGCTTTCATACCACCTCCTGGGTGTCCATCCAAGAGCAGCACATGATTCATTGTGTTTTTTTTTTTATGAAGAGTAGTAGAGTAGAACTCTCAATATGAGGATCTTGAGATATGAGGATATTGTAGAAGGAACTTAAAAATTCCTACTACATACTTTTATTCTGTTTTTATTGCACTATAGTCACATCCTTTTTTTATTGCATCCTCTCTTTTATTAGTATTTGCTGGTTATATACTTGCTGGTGCACCTTATGTACAGTTTAATTCCCAGTTTCATGTATTTTTATATTCATATTGTTTGACAGCATTTTTACCTCTTTAATGCACCTTAAATTGTAATAATATAATAATAATTGTAACGTATAATATGTATAATATAATATTATAATTATAATATTGTATAATATGTGAACTGTAACAATACAATTTCCCCTGGGGATTAATGAAGCATCTATCTATCTATCTATTTATTAGGGGTGTGACGAGACACTTTTCCCACAAGCCGAGACGAGACATGAGACCGGGGTTACGAGAACGAGACGAGACTTTTAGCCATTTTTCTTAAAGAAATCCTCAATGTTTAAATATATAGCAAAAATAGCCTTTTATTTAACTGAAAAACACAAAATGCAAAAGATGCATGTCCATTTTAAAATTAACTTTATGAAATAAAACTTCTATTTTGATGAATGATATGCAGTAATAACATGTAAACACTAACACAATTATTGCACAATAAAATGAAATAGTATAAATTAAAATAAATAATAAACAACACAAATATCCCTTTACGTGCAATTAACCATAATTAGTGTAACTATTGTTACGTCCTCGGATGTATATTGTTCTTTGTATACATTTTTGTGTTCATATCAGGTTTTACTTTAATTGCATTGCATGCTTTACACTGTGCGCAGTCTCTCCCTCTGTCCTGCTTTCTCTCTCTCCTTCTGGCAGAGCTTGATTGGGACCAGCTGCAGAAGATTGCGTGAAACAGTTAGTGTTAGAGAGCTTCTGTTGGGAGCGCGTGGTGAAGCTCCGTCGTGCGTCCTTTGTCTCCTGCCCCAAACAACTTGAATGTAATTGTACTGTGTTGTGACTAACGTTGAAACTCGGTGTGAGTAAGTTGTACCACGGAGCTCTCGCTCTAACGCGGCTGTGTGTAATATTCGTTTTCCTTAACTCGTAGTTAAGTTTTTTACTAGAGATTCGTTGACTGTTTTGATTATTCGTTATTTTTAATAATATTTAGTTAATATTGAAGCAAGTAGGTTGGAGATTGCCATTTTTCTTTGTGTACAAACTTTTCTCCTGGGTTTGGGCTAGTTAAGGAGTCAGGTAAGGCTGCCTGTATTTATTTTGAGAGTTTTATTTTTAATAGGCAATTTAGCTTTGAAATCCTTAGTTTTCCTTTTGGTTGATTTTTGGCCTTTGATCCCCTTCCGAAGAGAAAAGCTTCTTTCATTCAGTCTGTAACAATAAAACGTGTTTTATATAACTTGAAAAATTATCTCCGTGGTCATTGTGAGCTGGGACAGGAGAAAAGGGTTGTTCTTTAAAATTTTATTTCTTTACTTATCTTGTTACCGGCCTCCCAACCTAGACTGGGAGGTTGTAAGAATATCAAAGTAGTGCTGTCCTAAAACTCAGAGTGCAAAACAATAAACAAAATTTTCTTAAGCATGGAAAAAGAGCTAAGACCTAGGTAATGAGGTAATGACCTATACAGAACAGCCTAAGATATGGTCATGTTCTTTTTTAAGAATATAATCATGTCTACAGATTTTCCACCACAGAAAATGGTCTCATATCAGCTGCAATGAAAACGCAGATGTCTCTTGTTATTGCCGTGGCTCTTGCATTGTATGGTGGAAGTTTAGCTGCAAAGGCATTTATGGTTGTTTGCCCTTTCATGCGAACTGAATTGCTTTCCGTTTTCTTCACAGACGCAGCTTTTAGTAACAAGCTGTGGTTGTTTTCTAAATGCTTTTGCATAGTGCTTGTGTGAGCAGAGGTGTACAGTATTAATTTCTTACAGTGTTTGCAAATTGTCTTTGTCTTGTCTGTCACTTTTCCGCCATTTCTCATTTCCACAAGGAATCCAAAATGTTGCCACACCAACGATTTAAATGTCGCTGGCGCATCTTCTATCCTTACTTCTCCCTCACACTCCATCTTGCCAATAACGCAAGGATATCGCTACGTTCTCGCGATTCCAGACACATCTCGCGAGACAAATTTTATCTCGCGAGATCTCGTACCACGAGATCTTGTCACACTCCTACTATCTATCTATCTATCTAATTTCAAAGTTCAGGCCTGGTGTCCAGGCTGATGACTAAATTCTGTAAAACATAAAAAATTCTTTAGGTCAAAGATGTGAAAATGATTGTGTGGAAGTTTAACTTCAGATTTGTTTTTGTGTTTTTCAGGAGTGTAATCCACTGAGATCAGACTCACCAGGACTTACCTGTTAGTTTGTGTATACTTTGCTAATATTTAAAGATGGAGACCCCTGATCTGGACACTGATAACGTGTCCCCACCCTCTAAAAAACGGTAACCTACTATATCTAGGCATTTCAGTCATTAAATATTTATATCCAAATTACTGAGTACATATGAAATAAGTCTATAAAAGTGTAAACTGTAAAGTGTTTTACTATTATTGACAAAATAATACTCACCATGAAATTTTTTTTGTTTATTGCAAGTAAAATTTATCTTTTAATAAATTAACAAGATCAAATAATGTTGTGCAGTAAACTCCAGGGAGAGAGATCAGAATCAGCAGCACCCAGCTGTGTCTCCATGAAGAGAAATGGGTCTATTGATCGTCCTATTCATTTTAAAACTGGAGTCTCCTCACCTCTACACAGGTAACGTCTCCTTACTGTTAATGTCACTGCTGAATTCACAGTTAAAGGGAAATTCATCTAGATAAACAGGATGAAAAACTAAATACTAAAACACAATATCTGTTATCTTTAATAAACCCACTATTAAGTGTCCAAATATATATATTTTTTCCCTCAGCTTTTTATTAAAAATGTGTTTGTGGTAACTTTAAAATAAATACCACTTGATTGCGCATGCTTTTTTGTTACGTAGTGTAACGGGTTCGACCCTATGTGCACGGGCGGCACCATGAAGCACGGACATGAGGCGAGGTCTAACGGAAAAAAGGGTAATTTATTTAGGAAAAATGGGGAAGCAAAGGGGTAAAGGAGGGAGGACGGAAAGAAAGGGAAGGAAGTCTTGTGAACATGCAGTTCCGGGGGCAGTGCCACGCTGGCATGCGGGCACACAGCTGGCGACAGGTGGCGGAGTGGCAGAACAGAGCATGCAGAGGCAGTGCTCTTGCACGCTCCCTCGTGACGGCGTTTCTCCCGTCAGCTGGGCGGCTTTCCCGGCTGGGATCGGGGGCCTTAACGCAGTCCTCCTCGTGGCCTTTCCTCTTGGCGGCGAGGCTGCGAAGGCGAGCTTGGTGCGGGAGTGAAGGTGCCGCGTCAAATATCCAAACCAGGGAGCAAAACAAACTTCAGGAGGGAACAAGGCCAAAATAACAAACATAACAGTTCTAACTAAGTTTTAAAGAAAGCTGGTTAACCTCACAAAAGAAAATACCAAATAAACAACAAAAGTCTTACCTAGCTCCCTTACTAACTTAACACATGAGAAAAGATGATAAAAAAGTAAATGGCATCCTCCTTAGCAGATAACCTGCACTCCACCTGCTTAAAGGGTACACTCAGAAAAGAATCAGACAAGTCAATAACCTCCTGAAAACTTTTCGATTGAGATCTTGTAACGACACAAGCTGGAAAAGCTAGTGGAAACGTTACAGAGAGATCTGGTATCTCAGAAATTACCGGCTTGCTTACGACAATTGGACAGGGAAAAACTGCACCACCAGCAAGATCATTTCCCAATATGATACTGACATTCTCAACGGGCAACTTCTTACAAACACCCATCTGCACTTTGCCTGAAACTAGGTCCGACTTCAAGTTAAAAGTGTGCAAAGGAATACTAATACATCCCATTTTGATACCACGCACTAGCGCGTTGGCACCAGCATACGATGCATCACAAAACGGTAACACATCCTCTAATACGAAAGATTGTGCCGATCCAGTGTCCCTTAAAATCTGAACACACCTAACTGTAGAGTCTCCTACAAGTGACACATAACCTGTCAGCATAAAAGGACCTCATTCAACTGATCTTTAGGTAAATATGATAGATGCAACTCTATATTACCCAAGATACTAGAATTGTTAAGACGTCCACCAGGCAATTGAGGTTCTTCCAACAACATTTCTTCAGCAACAACAGGAACATTGTTTACCGTAACACACGGTTTACACTTGTGAACAGACTTCACAGAGGTAGTCACATCCCTTATCACATACGGTTTCAGCATATTAATGTGGCACACTCTTGTCTTACGTCTGCGCTCAGGGGTAGCTATGACATAGTCTGTCTCACTAAGTTTCTGCTCAACTGTATAAGGTCCAGAAAACTTTGCTTGCAGCGGTGAGCCCGGAACGGGAAGAAAAACAAGAACAGATTCACCCGCCTGAAAACTGCGTTGAACTGCCTTTCTATCATAACGTTCTTTCATTTCACACTGTGATACTGCAAGATGAGACTTAGCCAGGCTACACGCTTTGTGTAAGCGTTCACGAAAAGAACTCATATAATTAAGAACAGACATAGGGGCGCTCTCTTTACCCGTTAATTGCTCCTTCAACAACTTCAGAGGTCCACGAACTGTATGTGCAAACACAAGTTCCGCAGGACTGAACCCTAAAGATTCTTGAACGGACCCTCTCCGTAGCGTCCGGTGAGCGTGGATCAAGCGGCAAGGGTTTCCTACACATAGGAGTCAACAAAAGTGTTCACATGGGCTTTGATGACGTGCGTTTGTCCGGCTGCGCGTTTATACGACATTTAAAAAAACGTTGCATGCAGCTTTTTCTTGGTGTTCAAATCCCAACGAACGCAAGGAAAAACGTTCATTTTATGCTTCGGAGGACCGGATATATCCCATGATCCTACATGCTATACATAGGGAAATGTGGAAAAAAAGCATTGCACCAGCTGCAGCAGACAATCAAAAGTGGAAACTGACATCCGACAGTAATTGAAGATCTTGCGCAGAAATTTTTTGCGTTCCTTTATAAACCGCAAAAAAACTTCTTTTAATCCGACGTTGTGCAGTCAGAAGGTGATCAGTGATTTTTTTTCTCTCCCTACAAATTTTTAAAACAAGAAGATTAATGTCTAATATAGCAAAATGGTCCATATTAAAAAAAGAAGGCACCTCAAATAAAACGACAATCGACACTGCCCCCACAGGTTAACACACAAACTACAATTTGGGCTGCAGGCTGGCGTTAGACAGAGACAAACGAACGCCAGTGTAGAAGTCAATCGAGAGCCACTACAAAACGCAACATAAATGTCTAGGATGTTCAGAGCGCATTCGTTTATTAAAAATTTTAACGCCCGTGTGAACAAGGCCTTATGCTCCACCGCATCACGTACTCCCTGGACAAAACTCCGCGCCTTGCAAGTCCGAGATCCTATTAACGTTAATTATCGCCAGCCGGCCCGAATAGGCAGCTTCGTCCCTTTGCCTATTTAGGAAGCCTACAAAGTGAGCGAGGAGCGATAGTATATTTGGGCGCACGCCCATCACAGGCACACGTCGTGACAGTAGTTACTAGGGCTGGGCGATATGGCTGAAAACTGTATCACGATATCAGTGTTTCATATCGATCGATATTGATAATTTTTGATATTTTTATGACCCATTTAAAATAAGGACCAGGAGAAAAATATATTACATTTAAACATTTTTATTTTAAACTTAACCTTCCTCTGATCATAGTCCCCTCAGTTATTAAGACAGAAATGTCAATAACCATGGAAAACTCAAATAATTAAAATGTAAAAATAAGTCTAAAGTCACAATGAACACTTAACAATTATCTCTCAACATTTACGGTGCAAAATGAAAGATAATGTAAGAAATGCTTAATAAAGTGTAATAAAATAAGTGCATTTTCTGCTTTTGAAGAGGAATCCGGCAGACCAGCATGAGACAACAACATGGCGCAACCAAACGTGATACACTAACGTCAATCATGTAACAGTATCACTCCCTACGTTGCTAGGTTACCAGAGAGCGAGTGCCTTTGTTAATGCAATTGTCACGGGCAACCAGAAGCGGACCAGAAGACTAGCAGTTAGCCCTTGAAGCGTGGACGGTAAATCCAAACGCGGAAATAGCGCGAACAGGCAGGATAACCACGCGAATCATTGTAAGAACTCTCACGCCGAGAGCAAGAGTTTACACAATTATACCCGCTTTTGCGGGAGAGGGGTTGATTTTACGGCAGCTGTTTACGGGAGTGTAGTCCAGTGCAGGCAATGCTTTGTGGGTAATGCCGTCCAATGTGCGTGAACGAGGAAATGTGAGAATTGGAGCCAAAATCACATAAGATCCGGCGAAGCGTCGGAAACGGCATGGGCAGACTTATTGCCTTAGCAATGTGAAGCGCCATCTTGTCTCCTTTTATACTTCCTGAATCGCGAGCGTACTACTTCAGGGTCCTAGTGCCGGTCGCGGAGCGAGGGCGCATGACAGCAACCAAACTAGCTTTGCGACCTCTGTTTTCTTCCGACAAAGAATAAAAATTATCGAACATTTTATCGAACACATTTTTTATTGATATTGATCACGTGTCTATCACGATACATATCGTTATCGTTTTATCGCCCAGCCCTAGTAGTTACATTGTTTTTAAGTATGGCGTCCAAAAACGTTTGTACTTGCTGTATGTTCTGTCATTGTAGATTAGATCTTCACTTAGTATAATTTAGATGCTGACAGAACACTAACACAAAATAATCTTCTAGAGTTACATCAATATTCACCAGGAAATCTTGCTGTATGTAGTAGTAGGAGTTACTCAAACTAAAAAGGAATTATTCTTGGAAGATGGGGAAACACTGAATGAATAAGGGATTAACACCCTTAACTGAATATATATCATAAGTAATTCAGTTATCTACAGAAAATGTTTGCCCAAGACTCAGTGATGTGCCTGGGTGGGGGGGGCGAAGTCTGGTTCATTTGGTCCCAATGCCCACCTGGCTTAGCTGTAAATACCATAGTAATGTCCTATTTTCATATTTTGGCCATGAATTGTTCGAAACATTAATTTGTTTTGACCAACAGTTTGTGGACACCTTGAACATTTTTTTTTTTTTTTAGTTTTTTCTTAAAAATGTGTTTGTGGTATCTTTAAAATAAATGCCACTTGATTGGTCAGGCTGTTTTGTAATGTAGGTAAATTATATCGTTTCTAAGTTTGGCTTAATTGTCCAAAACCATTTTGCTCACTGTATGTTCTGTCATCGGAGGTTAGATCACCATTAAGCATAATTTAGATACTGACAGGACATAGACGCTGTTTTAATATTAACAATAAACAGTGTATATAAATAACTAAAGGACTGTCTGTAATGTTGTGCAGTAAACTCCAGGGAGAGAGATCAGGATCAGCAGCACCCAGCTGTGTCTCCATGAAGAGTGATCGGTCTATTGATCGTCCTATTAATTTTAAAGCTGGAGTCTTCTCACCTCTACACAGGTAACGTCTCTTCACTGTTATCACTGCTGAAGTCACAGTTAAAGGGAAATTCATTTAGATAAACAGGACGGCAAACTAAATACTAAAACATATCTGTTATCTTTAATGAAGCCACTATTAAGTGTCCAAATATTTTTTGTCCTAATTGTCACGAACGTTGTGTAAAGGCAGGTGTTGATCGCCGTGGGCAGTGAGAGCAGGCACAGAGGCAGAGGGGTGTGTAATCAGAAAAAAAGAGTCTTTAATGAACATTAAACACAAAGTATAAATAAAGACACAAACAAAGGAACAAACAGACTTAAACAATACTTAACTCTGTGCTAACAGGGGCTCTCTGGCAAGACACAGACTGGAGGACAAACACACATCCTGTGGCGAGACACAGGCAGGAGGAGGACAAACACATAACAGGACACACAAACTATGTGTGGAGCTGAGACTAGAGGGAGACACGTAGAGACTAGAGGGAGACACGTAGAGACTAGAGGGAGACACGTAGAGACTAGAGGGAGACACGTAGAGACTAGAGGGAGACACGTAGAGACTAGAAACGAGAGACCAAGAGAGAGACGGGACGAGGGCTAAAGACATAGCAGTCCGCTAGGCATGGCTTTTAGCTAAACATGTCTTCAGCCCCAACATGCACTAAGCTACACTTACCTAATAGCTTAACACACACTAGGGAATGGGGCACAGAAACACAGACAGAGGATACCCAGTGGCTAGGCGAGGCGGCACTAACAAGCTAGTCGGTACTCCAAAGCTAGGAGGGGCGGCACTCTAAAACTAGGCGCACTGGGACACTAGGGGGATAGGAAACACAGGACAGCTAGAGACACAAAGGGGCTATGGCTAGAAGCATGCTAGTTAGCTCAGCATAGATTTTAGCTAAACAGGCTCCTAGCCAAACACACACCTAACTACTTACCTGGCTCTAGCTAAACACATAAGAACACAGAAAGGACAAGGACCACCATACTCACATACCTTTAGGACAGGACTGAATCAGCTCCACAGACACACAAAACATACACAGAAACATTGCCAATAAGAGAGCCCAAGTCAACACAACTTAAATCAAAATACAAACTAAACAAAGAACAAAACAGAACAAAATGCCCACACACATGACAGTGGTAAAACCTAAAATGCTCGACCCAGTTTCCCAGTCTAAACAGCTATTTATAGATGGATTGATGGCTACCTCGGTTCAGGTGTGCACTCGCATCACCTGACCGAGGTGCCTGCTGGGAAACTAAGTCAGCCAACAAAAACTACAAAATGAAACACAGTAGTCCAGTGGTGGACCCTTACACTAATTAGATTGTGTTTTTTTTATGCATTTGTGGTATCTTAAAATAAATGCCATGAGGTTTGAAAGGCTGTTTTGTAATGTAGGTAAATTATTATGTTTCTAAGTGTGGTGTAATTGTACCATTACATTCTGCTCTCTGTATGGTCCGTCATCACAGGTTATGTCACCGCTTAGCATAATGTAGAAATGAAAAGGACACAAAGCCAAAGAATCTTCTAGATTTACGTCAATATTCAACAAGAAAATCTTGCTATATTTATGTAGTAGGAGTTACTCTAACTATAAAGAGTTAATCTTGGAGGATGGTTACAGAGTACGCCACCCTAAATGGGGAAACACTGAATGAAAAAAGGATTAAGACCCTTAACTAAATATTTATAATAAGTAATCCAATGATCTAGAGGAAATGGTTTCCCAATACTCAGTGATGTGCATGGGGAAGTCTGGTCCATTAGGTCCAAATGCACAGATGACGTACTGTATTAAAGATTGTTAAAGAAAAAGTTAATACTTGCTATGATAGAAAAGTGTCAGACACACAATACATCACAGCCTGCAGATTGATTTGTCTCTTAAAAAAAAAAAAAAACACCAATGCCCACTTGGCTAAGCTCAGACACCATGTCAGTGTCATATTTTCATATTTTTGCCATGCATTGTTCAAAACTTAAATACACTTTATGGCCGTCAGTTTATGACACCTCACTATCACACTCATATGTGCTTTTGATCATCTCATTACTGAGTTACTGCCACTTTGCAGTTTAAAATGATCTCCCCGCTTCTTTGAGAGTTTTTCACTAGAGTTTGTTGTGTAGCTGTGAGATTAATACCCTTAACTAAATATATACAGTATATAATAAGTAATCCAATGATCTACAGGAAAAAGTTGCTCAAGACTCAGTGATGTGCATGGGGAGGAACGTCTGGTCCACCTAGTCCAAATGCACAGATGACATAATATTTTTATTAATTGCTAAAAAGTTGCTATGGTTTCAGAACACACAATACTTGACAGCTTCTTTTATCCCCCTGTAAAGTAACAACTCCAATACCCACCTGGCTTAGCTGTACTGTATATACAGTCTTAATGTCCTATTTATATATTTGTCCATAAATTGTTTAAAACTTAAATACACTTTATGTCCAACAGTTTATGACACCTCACTATTACACTCATATGTGCTTTTGATCATCTCATTCCTAAGTAAGTGCCACTTTGCAGTTTAAAATGATCTATGAGAGTTTTTCACTAGAGTTTGGTGTGTAGCTGTGAGGATTTGTGCTCATTTATCTACAAGAGCATTAGTGAGGTCAGGCACTCATACTGGGTGAGGAGGCATGCATGATATATGATACTTGGTTGGTGTAAACCAAGACAGTGCTCCTTTTTCAAGTCAAACTTTATTAAAAATCTTTGCTCGTATTGCGCAAATGCACAGATGACATACTGCATTAAATATTGTTAAAGAAAAAGTTAATACTTGCTATGATAAAAAAAAATGTCAGACACACAATACATCACAGCCTGCAGATTGATTTGTTAATTAAAAAAAAAAACCACTACCACCACCAATGCCCACCTGGTTAGCTTAGAAGTTCTTTCACTCCAACCGCCAACTTCCCTCCTTGGTGTTTTCATGAAGTTCACTTTGTGCACAGGGGCATTTTCATGCTGAAACAGGTTTTGGCTTCTTGGTTCTGGTGAAGGGGAATTGCAGTGTTGCATGTTAGGGTACAATTTCCATATTGTGTATTTATTAATAACATATAAAAGGTATAATTTACCTAAAGTTTTTAATATGAAAGGAAAGCTAATAGGCATCACTTAGCATTAAATTGTTATAATTTATTCACTATATTAACAATTATGTCCTTATTACATTAAGAAGATATTTAAAACAGTAAAGAGTGTATATAAATAACTGAAGGACTGTCTGTAATGTTGTGCAGTAAACTCCAGGGAGAGAGATCAGAATCAGCAGCACCCAGCTGTGTCTCCATGAAGAGTGATCGGTCTATTGATCGTCCTATTAATTTTAAACCTGGAGTCTTCTCACCTCTACACAGGTAATGTCTCCTCACTGTTAGGCCTTGTTCACACGGGCGTTAAAATCGAGCGTTTGTCTGGCGTTCGTAGCGTCCGGTGAGCGTGGATCAAGCGCCGAGTCTTTTTTACACATAGGAGTCAATAAGAGTGTTCACAGGGGCTTTGGTAACGTGAGTTTGTCCGGCTGTGCGTTTATACGGTGTCAAAAAAAAAACGTTGCATTCAGCTTTTTCTTGTCGTTCAAATCCCAACGAACGCAAGAAAAATGCTTCTAGTGCGTTTTCTCCGCGTTCATTTACGTTTCGGAGGACCGGATGTATCCCATGATCCTAAATGCTATACATAGGGAAATGCGGGAAAAAAAAGCAAAATAAAATACTTAAAAATTTTTCGCATTTTTTCATAAACCACAAAAAACTTCCTTTAATCTGACGTTGTGCAGTCAGAGGGTAAACCCAGTAGCGGCGGCGATTTTTTCTCTCCCTATGTCGCCATATTAATATTTAATAATTTTTTATATATTATATAAAAATATAATAATTTAATTAGAATTTTTAAAACAATAAGATTAATGTCTAATATAGCAAAATGGTCCATATTAAAAAGAGGCACCTCAAATAAAACGACAAGGGCTTTCATATCCAGTTCCCGACACACTGCCCCCACAGGTTAACACACAAACTACAATTTGGGCTGCAGGCTGGCGTTAGACAGAGACAAACGACCGCCAGTGTAGAAGTCAATCGAGAGCCACTACAAAACGCAACATAAACGTCTAGGACGTTCAGAGCGCGTTCGTTTATCCAAAAATTAAACGCTCGTGTGAACAAGGCCTTAATGCCACTGCTGAAGTCACAGTTAAAAGGAAAATTCATCTAGATAAACAGGATGGCAAACTAAATATTAAAACAACATATCTGTTCCCTAGTAAAAAAAAAAAGTATACTAAGTATATTAAATCCTAGCATGCCAAAGCATACTTAAATGTACTTGCAGCCAGACTAATAACTTGTATACTTGAAGTTTGCTATTTTGGAACAACTAATTTTGTACTAAGTGTATTTAAGTTGTAATTAAATTGTACAAAAGTACAAATTTTAAGTGTATTAAGTATACTTTTGTGTGCTAAAGTGGAACAACTTTAAGTATACTTAGTACACGTATATGCCTTTGTGTGTACTAACGTACATACCTGACAGTAATTAATACAATTTAAGTATATATTTAATATATTAAATACATTACAGCTATTTTTACTGTGTTACAAATACATGATTAATGTACTATAAGTATATATTTTTATTACAGCAGTAGCATGCTGTTATACTTCTGGACAATTACAAATACAAAAAAGTACACTTTGTGGTTAATACAAATATATATAAATATTAATAAAATAAATGTTTGCCCAAGACTCAGTGATGAGCATGGGGGGGGGGGGGGGGGGTCTGGTCCATTTGGTCCAAATGCACAGATGACGTGTGTATTAAGAATTGCTAAACAACTTGCTTCGATTAAAAAAGTGTCAGAACACACAAAGCATCACAGCTTGTTTTGTCTTAAAAAAAAACCATAAAACACCAATGCCGACCTGGCTTAGCTGTATTTACAATAGTAATGTCCTATTTTCATATTTTCCTATTTTGGCCATAAATTGTTCGAAACATTAATTTGTTTTGGCCAACAGTTTGTGGACACCTTGAACATTGAACAAGGAACAAGTTTTTTCTTAAAAATGTGTTTGTGGTATCTTTAAAATAAATGCCACTTGATTGGTCAGGCTGTTTTGTAATGAAGGTAAATTATATTGTTTCTAAGTTTGGCTTAATTGTCCAAAACCATTTTGCTCACTGTATGTTCTGTCATCGCAGGTTAGATCACCATTAAGCATAATTTAGATGCTGACAGGACATAGACGCCGTTTTAATATTAACAATAAAGAGTGTATATAAATAACTGAAGGACTGTCTGTAATGTTGTGCAGTAAACTCCAGGGAGAGAGATCAGGATCAGCAGCACCCAGCTGTGTCTCCATGAAGAGTGATCGGTCTATTGATCGTCCTATTAATTTTAAACCTGGAGTCTTCTCACCTCTACACAGGTAATGTCTCCTCACTGTTAGGCCTTGTTCACACGGGCGTTAAAATCGAGCGTTTGTCTGGCGTTCGTAGCGTCCGGTGAGCGTGGATCAAGCGCCGAGTCTTTTTTACACATAGGAGTCAATAAGAGTGTTCACAGGGGCTTTGGTAACGTGAGTTTGTCCGGCTGTGCGTTTATACGGTGTCAAAAAAAAAACGTTGCATTCAGCTTTTTCTTGCCGTTCAAATCCCAACGAACGCAAGAAAAATGCTTCTAGTGCGTTTTCTCCGCGTTCATTTACGTTTCGGAGGACCGGATGTATCCCATGATCCTAAATGCTATACATAGGGAAATGCGGGGAAAAAAAGCAAAATAAAATACTTAAAAATTTTTCGCATTTTTTCATAAACCACAAAAAACTTCCTTTAATCTGACGTTGTGCAGTCAGAGGGTGAACCCAGTAGCGGCGGCGATTTTTTCTCTCCCTATGTCGCCATATTAATATTTAATAATTTTTTATATATTATATAAAAATATAATAATTTAATTAGAATTTTTAAAACAATAAGATTAATGTCTAATATAGCAAAATGGTCCATATTAAAAAGAGGCACCTCAAATAAAACGACAAGGGCTTTCATATCCAGTTCCCGACACACTGCCCCCACAGGTTAACACACAAACTACAATTTGGGCTGCAGGCTGGCGTTAGACAGAGACAAACGACCGCCAGTGTAGAAGTCAATCGAGAGCCACTACAAAACGCAACATAAACGTCTAGGACGTTCAGAGCGCGTTCGTTTATCCAAAAATTAAACGCTCGTGTGAACAAGGCCTTAATGCCACTGCTGAAGTCACAGTTAAAAGGAAAATTCATCTAGATAAACAGGATGGCAAACTAAATATTAAAACAACATATCTGTTCCCTAGTAAAAAAAAAAAGTATACTAAGTATATTAAATCCTAGCATGCCAAAGCATACTTAAATGTACCTGCAGCCAGACTAATAACTTGTATACTTGAAGTTTGCTATTTTGGAACAACTAATTTTGTACTAAGTGTATTTAAGTTGTAATTAAATTGTACAAAAGTACAAATTTTAAGTGTATTAAGTATACTTTTGTGTGCTAAAGTGGAACAACTTTAAGTATACTTAGTACACGTATATGCCTTTGTGTGTACTAACGTACATACCTGACAGTAATTAATACAATTTAAGTATATATTTAATATATTAAATACATTACAGCTATTTTTACTGTGTTACAAATACATGATTAATGTACTATAAGTATATATTTTTATTACAGCAGTAGCATGCTGTTATACTTCTGGACAATTACAAATAGAAAAAAAGTACACTTTGTGGTTAATACAAATATATATAAATATTAATAAAATAAATGTTTGCCCAAGACTCAGTGATGAGCATGGGGGGGGGGGTTTGGTCCATTTGGTCCAAATGCACAGATGACGTGTGTATTAAGAATTGCTAAACAACTTGCTTCGATTAAAAAAGTGTCAGAACACACAAAGCATCACAGCTTGTTTTGTCTTAAAAAAAAAAAAAAAAACACCAATGCCGACCTGGCTTAGCTGTATTTACAATAGTAATGTCCTATTTTCCTATTTTCATATTTTGGCCATGAATTGTTCGAAACATTAATTTGTTTTGGCCAACAGTTTGTGGACACCTTGAACATTGAACAAGGAACAAGTTTTTTCTTAAAAATGTGTTTGTGGTATCTTTAAAATAAATGCCACTTGATTGGTCAGGCTGTTTTGTAATGAAGGTAAATTATATTGTTTCTAAGTTTGGCTTAATTGTCCAAAACCATTTTGCTCACTGTATGTTCTGTCATCGCAGGTTAGATCACCATTAAGCATAATTTAGATGCTGACAGGACATAGACGCCGTTTTAATATTAACAATAAAGAGTGTATATAAATAACTAAAGAGCTGTCTGTAATGTTGTGCAGTAAACTCCAGGGAGAGAGATCAGGATCAGCAGCACCCAGCTGTGTCTCCACGAAGAGTGATCGGTCTATTGATCGTCCTATTAATTTTAAAGCTGGGGACTCCTCACCTCTACACAGGTAATGTCTCCATACTGTTAATGTCACTGCTGAAGTCACAGTTAAAGGGAAATTCATCTAGATAAACAGGACGGAAAACTAAATACTAAAACACCATATCTGTTATCTTTAATGAACCCACCCGCCAGGTTATGTCACCGCTTAGCATAATGTAGAAATTAAAAGGACACAAAGCCAAAAGGATCTTCTAGATTTACGTCGATATTCAACAAGAAAATCTTGCTATATTTATGTAGTAGGAGTTACTCTAACTATAAAGAGTTAATCTGGGAGGATGGTTACAGAGTACGCCACCCTAAATGGGGAAACACCGAATGAACAAAGGATTAAGACCCTTAACTAAATATATATCATAAGTAATCCAATGATCTAGAGGAAATGGTTTCCCAAGACTCAGTGATGTGCATGGGGAAGTCTGGTCCATCAAGTCCAAATGCACAGATGACGTACTGTATTAAAGATTGTTAAAGAAAAAGTTAATACTTGCTATGATAGAAAAGTGTCAGACACACAATACATCACAGCCTGCAGATTGATTTGTCTCTTAAAAAAAAAAAAAAAACACCAATGCCCACTTGGCTTAGCTCAGACACCATGTCAGTGTCATATTTTCATATTTTTGCCATGCATTGTTCAAAACTTAAATACACTTTATGGCCGTCAGTTTATGACACCTCACTATCACACTCATATGTGCTTTTGATCATCTCATTACTGAGTTACTGCCACTTTGCAGTTTAAAATGATCTCCCCGCTTCTTTGAGAGTTTTTCACTAGAGTTTTTTGTGTAGCTGTGAGATTAATACCCTTAACTAAATATATACAGTATATAATAAGTAATCCAATGATCTACAGGAAAAAGTTGCCCAAGACTCAGTGATGTGCATTGAGAGGAACGTCTGGTCCACCTAGTCCAAATGCACAGATGACATAATATTTTTATTAATTGCTAAAAAGTTGCTATGGTTTCAGAACACACAATACTTGACAGCTTCTTTTATCCCCCTGTAAAGTAACAACTCCAATACCCACCTGGCTTAGCTGTACTGTATATACAGTCTTAATGTCCTATTTATATATTTGTCCATAAATTGTTTAAAACTTAAATACACTTTATGTCCAACAGTTTATGACACCTCACTATTACACTCATATGTGCTTTTGATCATCTCATTCCTAAGTAAGTGCCACTTTGCAGTTTAAAATGATCTATGAGAGTTTTTCACTAGAGTTTGGTGTGTAGCTGTGAGGATTTGTGCTCATTTATCTACAAGAGCATTAGTGAGGTCAGGCACTCATACTGGGTGAGGAGGCATGCATGATATATGATACTTGGTTGGTGTAAACCAAGACAGTGCTCCTTTTTCAAGTCAAACTTTATTAAAAATCTTTGCTCGTATTGCGCAAATGCACAGATGACATACTGCATTAAATATTGTTAAAGAAAAAGTTAATACTTGCTATGATAAAAAAAAATGTCAGACACACAATACATCACAGCCTGCAGATTGATTTGTTAATTAAAAAAAAAAAAACACTACCACCACCAATGCCCACCTGGTTAGCTTAGAAGTTCTTTCACTCCAACCGCCAACTTCCCTCCTTGGTGTTTTCATGAAGTTCACTTTGTGCACAGGGGCATTTTCATGCTGAAACAGGTTTTGGCTTCTTGGTTCTGGTGAAGGGGAATTGCAGTGTTGCATGTTAGGGTACAATTTCCATATTGTGTATTTATTAATAACATATAAAAGGTATAATTTACCTAAAGTTTTTAATATGAAAGGAAAGCTAATAGGCATCACTTAGCATTAAATTGTTATAATTTATTCACTATATTAACAATTATGTCCTTATTACATTAAGAAGATATTTAAAACAGTAAAGAGTGTATATAAATAACTGAAGGACTGTCTGTAATGTTGTGCAGTAAACTCCAGGGAGAGAGATCAGAATCAGCAGCACCCAGCTGTGTCTCCATGAAGAGTGATCGGTCTATTGATCGTCCTATTAATTTTAAACCTGGAGTCTTCTCACCTCTACACAGGTAATGTCTCCTCACTGTTAGGCCTTGTTCACACGGGCGTTAAAATCGAGCGTTTGTCTGGCGTTCGTAGCGTCCGGTGAGCGTGGATCAAGCGCCGAGTCTTTTTTACACATAGGAGTCAATAAGAGTGTTCACAGGGGCTTTGGTAACGTGAGTTTGTCCGGCTGTGCGTTTATACGGTGTCAAAAAAAAAACGTTGCATTCAGCTTTTTCTTGCCGTTCAAATCCCAACGAACGCAAGAAAAATGCTTCTAGTGCGTTTTCTCCGCGTTCATTTACGTTTCGGAGGACCGGATGTATCCCATGATCCTAAATGCTATACATAGGGAAATGCGGGGAAAAAAAGCAAAATAAAATACTTAAAAATTTTTCGCATTTTTTCATAAACCACAAAAAACTTCCTTTAATCTGACGTTGTGCAGTCAGAGGGTGAACCCAGTAGCGGCGGCGATTTTTTCTCTCCCTATGTCGCCATATTAATATTTAATAATTTTTTATATATTATATAAAAATATAATAATTTAATTAGAATTTTTAAAACAATAAGATTAATGTCTAATATAGCAAAATGATCCATATTAAAAAGAGGCACCTCAAATAAAACGACAAGGGCTTTCATATCCAGTTCCCGACACACTGCCCCCACAGGTTAACACACAAACTACAATTTGGGCTGCAGGCTGGCGTTAGACAGAGACAAACGACCGCCAGTGTAGAAGTCAATCGAGAGCCACTACAAAACGCAACATAAACGTCTAGGACGTTCAGAGCGCGTTCGTTTATCCAAAAATTAAACGCTCGTGTGAACAAGGCCTTAATGCCACTGCTGAAGTCACAGTTAAAAGGAAAATTCATCTAGATAAACAGGATGGCAAACTAAATATTAAAACAACATATCTGTTCCCTAGTAAAAAAAAAAAGTATACTAAGTATATTAAATCCTAGCATGCCAAAGCATACTTAAATGTACTTGCAGCCAGACTAATAACTAGTATACTTAAAGTTTGCTATTTTGGAACAACTAATTTTGTACTAAGTGTATTTAAGTTGTAATTAAATTGTACAAAAGTACAAATTTTAAGTGTATTAAGTATACTTTTGTGTGCTAAAGTGGAACAACTTTAAGTATACTTAGTACACGTATATGCCTTTGTGTGTACTAACGTACATACCTGACAGTAATTAATACAATTTAAGTATATATTTAATATATTAAATACATTACAGCTATTTTTACTGTGTTACAAATACATGATTAATGTACTATAAGTATATATTTTTATTACAGCAGTAGCATGCTGTTATACTTCTGGACAATTACAAATACAAAAAAAGTACACTTTGTGGTTAATACAAATATATATAAATATTAATAAAATAAATGTTTGCCCAAGACTCAGTGATGAGCATGGGGGGGGGGGGGGGGGGGGGGGTCTGGTCCATTTGGTCCAAATGCACAGATGACGTGTGTATTAAGAATTGCTAAACAACTTGCTTCGATTAAAAAAGTGTCAGAACACACAAAGCATCACAGCTTGTTTTGTCTTAAAAAAAAAAACAAAAAAAAAACACCAATGCCGACCTGGCTTAGCTGTATTTACAATAGTAATGTCCTATTTTCCTATTTTCATATTTTGGCCATGAATTGTTCGAAACATTAATTTGTTTTGGCCAACAGTTTGTGGACACCTTGAACATTGAACAAGGAACAAGTTTTTTCTTAAAAATGTGTTTGTGGTATCTTTAAAATAAATGCCACTTGATTGGTCAGGCTGTTTTGTAATGAAGGTAAATTATATTGTTTCTAAGTTTGGCTTAATTGTCTAAAACCATTTTGCTCACTGTATGTTCTGTCATCGCAGGTTAGATCACCATTAAGCATAATTTAGATGCTGACAGGACATAGACGCCGTTTTAATATTAACAATAAAGAGTGTATATAAATAACTAAAGAGCTGTCTGTAATGTTGTGCAGTAAACTCCAGGGAGAGAGATCAGGATCAGCAGCACCCAGCTGTGTCTCCATGAAGAGTGATCGGTCTATTGATCGTCCTATTAATTTTAAAGCTGGGGACTCCTCACCTCTACACAGGTAATGTCTCCTCACTGTTAATGTCACTGCTGAAGTCACAGTTAAAGGGAAATTCATCTAGATAAACAGGACGGAAAACTAAATACTAAAACACCATATCTGTTATCTTTAATGAACCCACCCGCCAGGTTATGTCACCGCTTAGCATAATGTAGAAATTAAAAGGACACAAAGCCAAAAGGATCTTCTAGATTTACGTCGATATTCAACAAGATAATCTGGCTATAATTATGTAGTAGGAGTTACTCTAACTATAAAGAGTTAATCTGGGAGGATGGTTACAGAGTACGCCACCCTAAATGGGGAAACACTGAATGAACAAAGAATTAAGACCCTTAACTAAATATATATCATAAGTAATCCAATGATCTAGAGGAAATGGTTTCCCAAGACTCAGTGATGTGCATGGGGAAGTCTGGTCCATCAAGTCCAAATGCACAGATGACGTACTGTATTAAAGATTGTTAAAGAAAAAGTTAATACTTGCTATGATAGAAAAGTGTCAGACACACAATAAATCACAGCCTGCAGATTGATTTGTCTCTTAAAAAACACCAATGCCCACTTGGCTTAGCTCAGACACCATGTCAGTGTCCTGTTTTCATATTTTTGCCATGCATTGTTCAAAACTTAAATACACTTTATGGCCGTCAGTTTATGACACCTCACTATCACACTCATATGTGCTTTTAATCATCTCATTCCTGAGTTACTGCCACTTTGCAGTTTAAAATGATCTCCACTCTTCTATGAGAGTTTTTCACTAGAGTTTGGTGTGTAGCTGTAATTTGTAGATAAATGGATTTGTGACCATTTATCTACAAGAGCATTAGTGAGGTCAGGCACTCATACTGGGTGAGGAGGCATGGGTGCAGTCAGTGTTTTAGTTCATCACAAAGGTGTTCAATGGGTTTGCGGAACTAGACAGTCAAGTTATTTCACTCCAACCTCCAACTCCCCTCCTTGGTGTTTTCATGAAGTTCATTTTGTACACAGGGGCATTGTCATGCTGAAACAGGTTTTGACCTCTTGGTTCTGGTGAAGGGGAATTGAAAAGTTGCATGTTACAATTTCCATATTGTGTATTTATTGATAACATATTAAAGGAATAATTTTTACTAAAGTTTTTAACATAAAAGGAAAGCCAATAGGCACCCCTTAGCATTGAATTGTTATAATTTATTCATTATATTAACAGTTATGTCCTTATTACATTAAGAAGGTACTTAAAACAGTAAAGAGTGTATATAAATAACTAAAGGCCTGTCTGTAATGTTGTGCAGTAAACTCCAGGGAGAGAGATCAGGATCAGCAGCACCCAGCTGTGTCTCCATGAAGAGTGATCGGTCTATTGATCGTCCTATTAATTTTAAACCTGGAGTCTTCTCACCTCTACACAGGTAATGTCTCCTCACTGTTAATGTCACTGCTGAAGTCACAGTTAAGGGAAATTCATCTAGATAAACAGGACGAAACTAAATACTAAACACCATATCTGTTATCTTTAATGAAGACACTATTAAGTGTACAAATATTTTTTGTCTTAATTAGATAGTTTTTTTTAAGCATTTGTGGTATCTTAAAATAAATACCACAAGGTTTGACAGGCTGTTTTGTGATGTAGATCAATTATTATGTTCCTAAGTGTGGCTTAAATGTCCAAAAAACGTTTTTGCTTGCTGTATGTTCTGTGAGGAAATATATTGCCTTCTATCACCAAGTCAAAAGAGTCTTCTAGAGTTACATCTGTATTTAACCAGGAAATTCCGCTATATGTAGTAATAGGAGTTACTCTAAATAAAAACTATTAATCTGGAAAGAACATTTTCGAGTCCACCACACTGAATAGAGAAACATTAAATGAACAAAGTTTAGTTCTCAACTAATTAATTCAATTATCTATAGGAAAAATCTCTTCACTCAATTATGACAATAATTAGGTACATAAACCAACATCCACATTAAAGGATTTCTATAAAACCAGTCACAGCTGAGCGTGTACACCCACTACTTCACTCTCTCTCTCTCTCACACACTCACACACACAAAATCCCACTTTAAATCAAAAGAAAACAGTAGAGATAAATTAATATACTAAGGTGAGTCAAAAAAAAATTCGTACTCTGGATGTAGAATTTATTTTAATTAACTTTTAGAAAAGACAAATGCATAATTTTTTCCCCATTATTTCCTTGCTTTTTAATACATTTTGTCAATCTGTCATGCATTCCTTCATAAAAAATGTTTTAGGCTGAGCTGCGAGCCACGAATGCACTGCTGTCTTCAGTCCTTTATCAGAAGTAAATTTTTGTCCTTGCAGGACAGCTTCAGGGGACCAAACAGGTGAAAGTCTGATAGAGCAAGATCAGGGCTATAGGGAGGATGCGAGTGTGGACAGGGTGGACAAAAGTGTGTGGACATGCATCGTTATGAAAGATTACAACGTCCTTGGATAGCCGTAGTCTCTGTTTAATCTGAAGTTTAAGCTTCAGCTCCTCAGTAAGTGTCTCACTGTAATGAGCACTGTTGATTGTAGAACCTTTTTCCTGATAACATTTAAATACTGGCCCTTGAAAATCCTAGAAAACTGTAAGTATAAATTTTCCAGCTGATGGTTGAGTTTTTAACTTTTTCTTGGTCGGACATTGAGGATACTTCTGGTCCATACTCTGTTTAGTCTCAGGCTTATAGTGATGAATCCATGTCTCATCACCTGTAGTGATTCTCTTTAAGAAACTTTTACTTTCCTTAGAATATCGGCCAAAATTTTTAAACATTTCAATACCCATCTCACATAAATCACGAATCACTGCATGCTTATTTTCGTGCAAGTCCCAAGTGAGGCTTCCATTTTTGCTCACACAGCAGTTACACATGAACTGATGTACAGTAGACGCCACTTAGAACAGCCTCGCCCAGCTGAACACCACTCAGTTCCCAGATGAATGACGTAAGTCCCGTCTTCACCTATTTCCTGGGAGGCGTTTTAACTGTAAACATGCCCATTTACACATAAATCAACATGTGACATGTTACTGACAGTTTTTAAGTAAACAGAGATGGGAATCAGTGTCGCCAGTCCTAGTGTTTACAAAGTATGAGCGAGGATCGTGACTAACAGTATTATATATAGAAAATGCAGCTCTGCCATTAAGATTATAACACATATGATTATAAGATTATTTTTTAAATTTTTTTTTTACCAGGCAATATAATCTAAACTGTATAAATATACTCTAAACTGTATATATAATATACAGAGATGTTACAGTAAGAGGAGTTTTATTTAGCCAAGTCAAAAGACCAAGAATATAACTCGATGTTTTATTTAATGATAAACGCTGTAAAAATGTTACAAAATGAAAAACTGAATTGAAAGAAATGACTGGATATGTGCTGTAAAAAAGTCAGTAAAAACGGAATCCTATAAAAAGTATGTAGACTATTAAATATAGATTGTATTAGTAACAGCGTAGAGACTCGAATCCTGATTTAAAACCAGTTACTCTAAAACTACACCACAGACTGGATGACTTTTTCATTGGGTTCATTAAAGACAGATTAGAGAAATACCAAGACTTCCTTGTGGACTTATTTTTATTTTTCATTTAAAAATGGTACGTGTGTGTGTGTGTGTGTGTGTGTGTGTGTGTGTGTGTGTGTGTGTGTGTGTGTATACAGTATAACCCCCAACCTACATGAAGAATACAACATTTACAATATAGAAGAGGGTATAACGCATGTCTGTTCTTAATGTGTGTAAAGTGAAGATTTTTTTGTTGCAGTGCTTGTATGTGTGCATGCTATATGTGTGTAGGTGTGTGTGTGTGCGTGTGTGATTTTGTACTTTAGGGTCCTAGGGTTGCCTTCTTAATCTGTAGTATCTGTATATCTGTATAAAAGCCAAGTTGGAAAATCATGTTTGAGAAAATGACATTCTGTATCTGCAGTCAGGTAACGAACTAAACATGTTTAAGCTTGGAAACAACATCGTGGAGCTCTACGGCCTTTATTGATAAATCTCAGGGAGTTTTTTCTTCCCCTGCGTCTTGTTCATTAGATACAATCTGATCATTTTGTTTCATACATATTTTCTCAAACATTTCACACTCATTTCCCTAATTTTCTTTTAAATCGTTAAAGCTGCTTTGCGAGAGAGAGAGAGATCTCCTCTATGACATGAATAGTCTACAATATAAAAACGTGTGCATTATGTGATATAATGAATCATATAGTTAGAACAGTGTCTGTAACATGCTGTGACATACGCGCAATATACGAATTAAAGTGTACTGGCATTGTCAAGACACAAACCGGCGATCACCTGCTTTGAATGCAGCTCCCTTAACCAGTTTACCACCTGGGACGCTGTGGGATTTATTGGCTAAAATCTTATTTTTAAGAAATAATTTAAATTGGCTATACGTAATATTAGTTTTTATGTTCGTGAACCCCCACCAGTGTACATGAAGAATACAACATTTACAAGACAAAACACAGCCATAAGTGTGAATGTGTGTCTCTTTGTCCACAGATGTGACTTTGCATAGTGTTAATATACGTTGCTCTGCATTGTAACACTAGACATTAAATATAGTGCCCTTTAGTTAATGACTGGTACTCAGACACTGACACTAATTTTATCGTCCAAGATGAACGGCTTGATTTAATTATGAAAATATGCTGACAATGCAAGCACTGTCTGTTGCAGGATGTGTATAACTCTGCCCCTGACACTGCACTTACATGAAGCAGTCCCCCTGGCGGGAATATACAGTATTGCAACCCACTTATTAAAAAAAACGCAAGAGGGTGTTAATGGGGTGGAGCTTCAGTCACTGCGTCATCGTGGGGGATCATGTTCCACGCTCAGATCAGGCAGGGATTAGTCACGGATCGGCAGGGCAGCTGTTTGAAAGGCCTGAAGCTGTAACTTGTTCACAATTTCACATCAGTGACTGAGGAGACAGGAGCCTTGAACAGAAAGTGCTGATAAAACAGTGCGACCTATAGAGGTTTTAACTTAGAAAAAAAAAAGAAACACCCAAACCGACAACACGGCACTAATAAACTGAAGCAGCTCTGGGTCATCATGGGAATATTTAAAATAACAATAAAAAACAACAGCCATCAGAAGCCATACCACAGCGTGACTGATGATTTTTAAATTAGAGACGTCACCTACTGTACAATTTATTGCATGTAGACTAATCCATCCACAGCACTCGGCAAATAAACAACCGCTGATAAACAAAAGAAAAAGCAAAGCCCCAATGTCTGCAGCACATGATTTAAATACTTTACCAGCTGGACTATGAGCCCATCACTGCTCAAAACACCATTCCATGTCCTTCTAATACTTCTATAATACCTTTGCACTTATTAAGTACACTTATCTTACTGCATGGACAGATCATTTTACTAGTGTCCAATAGTAAATTAAACTTTGGAATACATTTTTGCATGGAGGATTGTGAAATTTATCCCGGGTTACTTACATTAAACTCACTCTCTGGGTGACAAACTTCATAGGCGTGTGCAGAGGAGGAAAATTTAAAACAGAATATTTATAAAGACCTATTGTAATGTACTACTTAACACTTATTTGCACCTTAATTCTGATAAATACTGACTTGAAAACACCCAAACTATGTCTTTGAGGCTAATATTTAAACTGTGGTGAAAATTATTAACTGGATTTTTTTTTTGTCCACAGTGATCTACAGAAGGCAGGAGACAGAACAGGAAAGAACATCATCAGAGATACAGGGTAAGATCAAATCCAACAACATGACTGTGACACTGACACACTGCTGTTATAAACATCTCTGCTGTTATTAAGTACAGAGTGATTAGATTATAGAAAACATACAGTAGAATAAAATAAACACACAGTGAGAACATTATAAAGAATATCAGTGATAATGGTCAGAAAAATTAGATCTTAAAGATTAATTATTGGACCCCATGTCTCATTTTATAGGCACGACCCAGAATCTGCTGCTGTAAATGAATTCCAGGAAAAGTTTAAATTAAATCTGATGAAGAAGTTTCAGTTCTTGAATGGAGTGATAATAAACCTGGGAACCCAAACACTCCTGAATGAGATCTACACAGAGCTCTACATCACAGAGGGAGACAGTGAAGAAGTCAATAATGAACATGAGGTGAGACAGATTGAAGCAGCGTCCAGGAGAATAACAACAGAGGAAACACCAATCAAATGCAATGACATCTTTAAGCTCTTATCTGAACAAGACGAACCCATCAGATCTGTGCTGACAAAGGGAGTCGCTGGCATCGGAAAAACTGTCTCTGTGCAGAAGTTCATTGTGGACTGGGCTGAAGGGAAAGCAAATCAGGACGTCCACCTCATATTTCCACTTCCTTTCAGAGAGCTGAATTTGATGGAGGACCAGAAACTGAGTCTGATGGAGCTCCTTCATGTCTTTTTTAAAGAAACAAAAGAAACAGAAATGTTCAGTTCGGAAAAAGTTCTGTTTATTTTTGATGGATTGGACGAGTGTCGTTTTCCTCTGGATTTTCAGAACACAGAGAGAGTGTGTGATGTAACTGAATCTGTATCAGTTCCCGTGCTGCTGATAAACCTGATCAAAGGGAATCTGCTTCCCTCTGCTCTCATCTGGATCACCTCCCGACCTGCAGCAGCTGATCAAATCCCCTCTGAGTGTGTCCATCGAGTCACAGAGGTACGAGGGTTCAATGACCCACAGAAGGAGGAGTACTTCAGGAAGAGGATCAGTGATCAGAGCCTGGCCAATAACATCATCACACACCTGAAGTCATTAAGAAGCCTCTACATCATGTGTCACATCCCAGTCTTCTGCTGGATTTCAGCCGCTGTTCTAGAGAGAATGTTGTGTGAAGCAGAGAGAGAAGAGATCCCCAAGACTCTGACTCAAATGTACACACACTTCCTCATCATTCAGATAAACATCATAAGAGAAAAGTACTCAAAGAAGCAGGAGAGTGATGAAGAAATGCTTCTTAAACTGGGACAACTGGCTTTTGAGCAGCTGGAGAAAGGGAACCTGATCTTCTATGATGAAGACCTGAGAGAGTGTGGCATTGATGTGAGAAAAGCAGCAGTATACTCAGGTGTGTGTACGCAGATCTTCAGAGAGGAGTTTGGGCTTCACCAGAGTAAAGTGTACTGCTTTGTTCATCTGAGCATTCAGGAACACCTCGCAGCTCTGTATGTGCACCTGATGTTCAGGATAGACAATAAAAATGTTCTTAAAAAGAGTCGAGCTTCAAAACAGATGAAGGAAGAAATTACAGTTTTAGATTTCCACAAGTCTGCTGTAGTTGAAGCTTTAAAAAGTCAGACTGGACATCTGGATCTTTTCCTTCGCTTTCTTCTGGGTCTCTCACTGGAGTCCAGTCAAAAACTCTTACAGGTCTTAGTAACACAGACAGGAAGGAACTTACAGAGCACAGAGAAAACAGTTCAGTACATTAAGTGGAAGATCAGTAGAGAGCGTTTTACAGAGAAATCCATCAATCTGTTCCACTGTCTGAATGAACTGAGTGATAATTCTCTAGTGGATAAAATCCAACGCTACCTGAAATCTGGAAAACAAAAGAAACTCTCTTCATCACAGTTGTCTGCTCTGGTGTTTGTGTTACTGACATCAGCACAGGAGCTGGAGGAAATTGACCCGAATAAGTATTTCAGTCCAGATAAGATAACAGATGATGTTCTTCTGAAGCTGATGCCTGTGATTGCAGCATCCAGAAAAGCAATGTAAGTAAAGCTGAATATAACTGTTACAGTGTTGGAGATTGGGAAACTTTAAACATTTCCAAAAATACAATATACTGCCAAAAGTATGTGTGTACAGTATGTGTACTCATCTGCTTTCACATGCATGTGAACTTGAGAAACATCCAATTCTTAATCCATAGGGTTTAATGTGATGTTGTCCCACCCATGGCAGCTATAACAGCTTCAACTCTTCTGGGAAGACTTTCCACAAGGTTTAGGAGTGTGTTTATGTTTTTTTCTTTTTTTTACTAATCTTCTAAAAGTGCTTTTGTGTGATCAGATGTTGGACGAGAAGACCTGTCTCGTAGTCTCCGCTCTAATTCATTCCAGTAGTATTCTATGAGGTTGAGGTCAGGGCTCTGTGCAGGCCAATCAGGTTCTTCCACACTCTTGGATGAGCCTTTATGGATCTTGCTTTGTGCACTGGTGCGCAGTCATGTTGGAACAGGTGTGGGGTTGTTTTTCAGTCGTTGGGCTCAGCGCCTTACAAAGGAACTCTTAATGCTTCAGCAAACTAAGACGATTTGGACAATTTCATGTTCCCAATTTTGTGGGTACAGTTTGGGGATGTCCCTTCCTGTTCCAACATAATCGGGCACCAGTGCACAAATCAAGTCCTTGAGTCCTGACCTCAACCTGATGAAACACCTTTGGAATGAATTAGAGCGGAGACTGCGAGTGTTGTATAAAACACTCTTGAGTCTCTGGTTTTGTTTCCAGACGATTTCGGCCTTTATTGCTGATCAATAACAGACAGAGCCGATCCATGAAGCAACTAACTCCCTCATTCATTTCCCACATTATATACTGTATGCTTCAA
The DNA here is from genome assembly GCF_024256425.1 of Clarias gariepinus. Classification (NCBI taxonomy): domain Eukaryota; kingdom Metazoa; phylum Chordata; class Actinopteri; order Siluriformes; family Clariidae; genus Clarias; species Clarias gariepinus. The sequence continues at coordinate 24,287,567 of NC_071111.1, forward strand.
CCCCTGCAATAAAGTCAACTGTACATTTCTTCACATCTCTCCACATCTGGGTCTTATTAGGGGCCTCATTAAGCCCACAATGAAGGTGCCCCACTGTTTAGCCCAATTTTTATATACAGTCACATTCCATAATGCATATGTTAGACACACATGTACAGGTGCATCTCAATAAATTAAAATACAATTAAAAAAGTGAACGTCATTATGCAGATTCATTACACACAGATTGATGTATTTTAAGTTTATTTCCTTCAATTTTGATGATTATGGCTTATAGGTAATGAAAACCCAAAAACCAGTATCTCAGAAAATTAGAATACAGTGGAACCTTGGATTATCAAAACACATGTAAATCAAAACGAATTTCCTCCATAAAAAATAATGAAAACTCTAATTATTTGTTCCACAACCATAAAAAAATTATAAAGTAAAAGTAAAACAAATTAACCTGCAACCTTAACTTAACCTTTAAAAAAAGTAAAGTGTTTGTGCATGTGCTGTGTACTGTATGTGAGGACTACTGTGCTGGACGACTTATACACACACACACACACACACACACACACACACACACATATAAGCTTGCACAGACGTTGACTATACAAGTGAGAGACGCGAATTAAGACCAAACATGTCAAAGCTGAGAAGCATGAGCTACTGCTTCAGGCAGAAATTGTCCTGTGACAAGAGGACAAAGATATGGCCATGTGAAATTGCAAATTTGACCTGGGGTGGTGGTAGAGGGAGCAATATTGGGACTCGAATATAATTATTTGATCCCCTGTAGATTTTGAAAGTTTACCCAAAAGTTTCCAAAGTAATGAACTGTCTATATTTTTATCATCAGGTGTATTTTAAAGGATATACAGTAGACCGAATATTACATAAAAATAAACATATTACAAAAATGTTATGAATTGAGTCGCATTTCAGTGTAAATTAGTATAAGTATTTGATCCCCTACCAACCAACGGTAATTCTGTCCCCCACAGACTGGTTATGTGCTCAGGTGGGACACATGAATTTAGGAAGGTGTTCTAACAACTCGTTATCTCTGTCTTACATTTAAACCTCACCACCATGGGCAAGACCTCAGAGCTGTCGAAGGGTGTGTGTGTGTGTGTGTGTGTGTGTCAGGCTGTGGCAAGTGAAACTTAACTTAGCTTTCAAAAACAGTTTAATTGATCACAGTTCTTTGATGATTTAGCAATGTCAGGGGCAGTTACGTTTTCACACAGGGCCAGGTGGGTTAGAACTGCTTTTTTTCCCTTTAATAATTAAAATCATTATTTAAACACTGCATTTATTTCAGGTTATCCTTATGAAATATAAAAATTTGTTTGATAATCTCAATCATTTAAGTGTGACAAAATCATTTAAGTGTGACAAAAATGTGAAAGAGTTATGTACATTGGGTTTTACATTTTGAGGTAATGATGGTGACATTCTAAGAAGATCAAGTCTGGTAGCCCAGGTGTCTGAGACATTAACCTTTTGTCTTTATGTACTTCCTGACCACTGGGTAGGGTCCCAAGGTAAATCTGAATGCGAATCTTAAGGCCAGGCTGTGCCTTTGTGTCTATGATAGTGTGAAGGTCTGGGTGATACTGTCAGGCTGATTAGATTAACACCTATTCATTTGAAAGCCACTGTTATGCTGATGAACTTCCGTTACCAGGCTGATTCCTGTACTACACTATGCTTTGTTTAGATCGTCTCCACCTCTTTTTATCCCTCCCCCTTGAAAAGTATAAAATCCCAGAGCGGAGTTTTAGTCAGACTTGGCTACAGTGAAAGTGACTACAGCGACGCACAGCGAGTTCTCAATGAAGAGTAACTTCTGCTTGAAAGATCTGACAATACTGTCTCCTGGTCTCTGATTCCACAAAGTTCCCAACAGCAGCCATGAACTGTATGATATGCAGTGAAATGTTTAAATGAAGTTCATTGTGATGTTTGTAAGGTTTAAAATGAGCCTCCAAATTTTTTGTTTATACGAGTTAAATGAAAAATTATTGCTTTTGTGTTCGTCACATCGCGATACGACACCAGCTGACCCTGACGTGGGGGAGAAACACAAACACTCACACACACTCACACTCACACACACACACACACACACATACGACCACACACACACGACAACTCAGACACACACCCGCATACACCCACAATGTGTCTGAAGGTCTCTGTTGATTATCAACACAGAAAGTACACTTAAGCTTTTGTCCAGGTGTCCTCTGTCACGTACATCCCAAACCTCAAATAACAAAAGTCATTAATATGTAAATTTATTATATGAATATGTTATTATTGAATATTTGGATTCAATCTGGCCATAGGCTTTAGGAAGTATTAGCTTATAAGGCACGGGAAAGCTCACACGATATCAGAAAACCTTACAGTGTTTATTAAATTCTGACAAATACTTTACAGATACTACATTCCTCTAGATGTACACAAACTGCCTAAAATATTACATTGTCAGTTTTGTTACTCTAGATTTCTGGTTTGTAAAACACTCCAACAACACGTAGGAACATCAGCTAGGCCAAGTCAATACCAGCCACACAGCAGAACAATGCAATACCACCCCCTACTGGACACGAATGTTATTGTTTAGCATGGGAGTCCTCCTGTTACAACCAGTCAAATACGTAGTAAAATGAGAATATCATCCACACACTCATTTATGTCTTTATTGTCTCAGGTGATGTCTGTTGTTTTGAAACTTGCATTTTAACCAATTGCATGATAAGTTTTAATTTTATTCAGGACATTTAACTTTATATTTAACTTTTTTTGACTGTAATGTTAATGTGCCCCTATTATGCTTTTTCAAATATAATCTTTCGTGCAGTGTGTCATGTAGCTGTATGTGAAGATAAACTATCTGCACTATACAGTATGTGACGCCGACAGTGCACTATAACTGAAGTTTTTGTCTATTAAAATCTAATATTTCTCTGTTACGGATCCCTGTCACTACGAAACATATTTGCATAATGTCTACGTCGCAAACAACTTGCCCGCCATCTTACAATTAACGTTACCTCACTCTTGTTAATGTGACCGAGCATTCATGCCGGGTTCGCTTAAACAGTTTGTAATATAAAAAAAAAACAATAAAAACGAGAGCACACGAAATCCTTTTTAACTGTTTATTCTCCACCATTCACCAAAACTGAACTTAACACTCGCGAAGTGCGCATGCCCCTTGCCCTTCTACGCCAAGTCCCGAGGGGAAAAATGCATCACACACACATATGCACATTTTTAATTTTTCCGACACACGCTGTAGCGGTAGACCAATCATAAAGGACCGCGCCATCTGACCAATCACAGCAGTGAGGGCTCACAGAAAGGAGGGGTTTAGACAGACTGAATCTACAAACTGCTTCACACGAGTCGTTTATGAATCATTTAGAAATGGGATAAAATTAAATCTATTTTTGGAGAAAACTAAAGTGTTTTTTGACCTTGCATACATGTAAACCTGTTTTAAGAGACTCATTAAGCAATATTAGCAACCTTTAAAATGGCATAATAGGGGCACTTTAATGGACAGATGTTTCTCCAGAGCAACAAAACATGTGTTCTGTAATCTACAATAAAGGCAAACCTTTAAACCTAATCACACAGGATTAGTATTACCTGAGGACCTCTAGTTATTTGTAGTAATTGAGGAGGTTATCTGTGATCTTAATCCTGTGCGAATCGGCCATGTATGTAATTTGTAAAGTAAAAGTATTAAAGTAAAGATATTAGTCCCGTGTGTATCAGCATGTCTGTGATTTGGCCAGGATTTACCTTTCTATTCATCTTCTGCACAGAATGGAGGCTGTGAAAGTAGAAGTATTTTGGGCTCTGGGTCATATCGCTGACATATCACTATACACGTGCTTCAGCTCTCTGACCCATCTGCAGACAGCTTCTTCTTCTTTGAGGTTTTTTTGGTGGATTTTGGTGCATTACCTCCTGCTGTACTGGAGTGTGGAACGTCAGATATTATATGTAACGGCACGAGCAAAAAAAGACGATGATTAAAAAAAAACTGTTAGATTTTATCTGCTAAACCAGTTTCATTTGTTTATTATATATTTTTCAGATAATTTTCCCTAGTATATTTTCTACTTTATCTGCTTCTTCATTTCCTTTTACTCCTACATGTGCTGGTACCCATAGGAAAGAGCTCCTTACACCCTTCTGGTATAATTCTGACACTATTTGTAAGATGTTATCCAGATGGTTTTGTCTGCATGAATTTCCTGTTTCCAGACTAGTGGGACTGATACAGTATCAAGCTTCTGTAGTCCTAGGCATTTTGCTTTGGTGTCCCCTGTCCAACAGATTGGATTTGTTGTGTCCCAGCACGCTTTGAGGATGGCCTTCATTGGGTACTCTGTGTTATGCTCTTGCAGATTTACCAACATTAGCTTTATTCTTCTTATTGTTAATGGCATTTCCCCAACTTCTACCTGTATGGCTGCTACTTTAAAGGTCCCACAACAGACTCTCAGGGTTTGAGATTGCATTATGTCAAATGGCTTTAGGTTAAACTCTGCTGCAGACATACAATATACGATAGGCAGCCATAATCTAGTGTTGCTCTTAGGAGGTCAAAATAAACATTTCAACATATTTAACATGTCGACAGAGGGTCAGCGCCTGCGTCTAGTAACCCATGGCAACAGTGGCCTCAGGTTGATGATGTAGTTAGTCCTTTTTCTTCTTGGTGTTTACTGGCGGTTGGCATCCACTGTGTTGCATTACCACCACCTTCTGGTCTTGATCTCTCTCCACCTTCTTTCATTTTAAATCCTCTTTTCTAGTCCCATCGCCCTTAATAAACTCATCAAATACTTTCATCCTTGTTCTCTTTCTCTATTTTCTTTAATAATTTTCACAGTGTACTTAATCTTTCCAAATTCCAAAGACTAAAGACTAGTATACTTGAAGTTATATTGCTATAATATACTGTTTATGTTTATACTTAAAGCTGTTTTGGGAGGCTAATTTTGTACTGAGTGTATTTATGATGTAATTAAATTGTACAAAAACCTAATTTACTTGTAATTTTACATGCTAAAGACACAGACCATACATAGTTCTCACAATAATGTGTTGGATTGTATGTTAAAATGAAAAGAAGAAAATAGTTACTATAGCAAATACAATGTGTTGTATGAACGTTGAAATAATTGAACACAGACAAGGCTGGTCCGGTGTACACACCCATCTTTGGCAGGCGCTAATGAATATTAATGAGTATGCAAATGTGACAAGGTGTCAACAAACCGGATGTTTTTCTTGGCAAATTCTGTAAAACGCTTACGTCTTTGTTGCGAGTTGCCTCTGTGTCCACCATGATGGTTGTTTTGAAGAAAATTATAATGATGGTTCAGGTCATGTGATCTCAGTGCCATGAAAGGCAGGTTGGGCCTACTTAGCATACTATTAGTACAGGCTGCACAAAACAATTTTTTTTATAGATAGATGCACAAGGCCAAGACGATAACAGTATCGCTCGTTATTTTTATGAATATTTTTATAAACTTGTCTGAACAAAGCATTGAGCATTTAACTGAATCATTGTTAAACATGAAGTGAAGTACATAAGATTTAGCACTAACACATTAGACAATACATTCTATAGTTTAAACTATGAACTTAATTTCAAACTACCTAACAAAAATCATGACATTTTACAAACACAACAGCCTTAAAGTAAGTCCTAAATGAAGATTAAAATCTGGTGATGAAGAGTGTGTCATTGTGTCTCTCTACAGGTTGCGTGGTTGTGGTGTCTCAGATGAAGGCTGTGCTGCTCTGACTTCAGCTCTGAGATCAAACCCCTCACACCTGAGAGAACTGGATCTGACTAATAATAATGTAGGAGACTCAGGAGTGAAGTATCTCTGTGCTGTACTGGAGAATCCTGACTGTAAACTGGAGACACTGGGGTAAGATCATCTCTCTGAGAGTCACATGACCTGCTCCTCAGTAAGACACATTCTCTAATAGTGAGACTGAAGCAGAAGTTTTAGGTTGATCATCAATGTCCTGAGGAGGAAGATTGTTTCTTTTCACTGCACACTGATGATTTGTCACAGAGTCTTTGGGTCAGATGTACGTATGTGAGAAGCTGCAGAGCAAAACATGACTTGATGTGACTGCAGTGTGTCTGAAATGACTGTGAAATTTACTAAAACACTGTAACTAATCACACAAACTGCACCTGGGACACAAACTAAATGCACTGTGTGTGAGCTGTAGGGTTTAAAAGCAGCAGGGAAATGCAAATGAGAAACATTTTATTGGTCTTAAAGCTGAAATAATGTTTATTTTGTCAGTGAACATTCGTCTCCATCTAGCTGCTATAAACAGGGTCTGTCAGGGTCAGGGTCTTTGCCAGATCTGTACAAAAGAAGCAGTATTAAAACCATGCAGTCTTTATTAATAGTTCTTTCACTGAGCTCTTAAAAAGTCTTGTATTATTTCACATTTAGTGAAAAATAAAGAATATCTATAAATAAACTCAGTGACTCAAATACACTCATACAGTAACACAGAGCTGAAGTTGAGAACAGGATCAATAGGTGTGTGTATGAGAGGAGATCACAGTGCATGATCACTACTGTATGTTTAATATAGAGAATGTGGAGTTACTTCATGTTGTTAAATGCATGGTGTCTGAAGTTTTATTTATTATCAGCAAAGAAAGTAAGAAATTAGATCTGTTTCATGGTGTTTTGTTTCGAGATGAAGAAAAGTAAACCTAAAGAAATGGGACCTTACTAGGAGAAGGTAAATGCCGATGCCAAGCCGAGATATTTTGAGGAACTTGTAGAAATCAAAACATCGATCCGTATGACCTGGTAGCTGAAGAGTGGATGAAAGACCCAGACACACAACCCCTTCTCACACACCCTGACATTTTAATTACCTGGTTGTGTGTCCTGACTGAGAAGCATAGGAGACACATAGGGTTCACTGTCCATCGTCTTTCATCATCATCATCATCATCATCATCATCATCATCATCATCATCACACTTTGTTTCTACCTGCAACTCCCCCTAAACCATTTATCATTTTGACCAAACCTTCACAGAACCTTTATTAGGAAGCATACAGTAGATTTGCCCCAGCTTAGTTTATTTTTAGACGTAGCTCGTTCAGTGGACAGGTGACACGTCTTCCTTGAAAGACCCCTAAATTGTTTTGGAATAAGTCCCTACACTTTACAAGAAAAACTAACGAGTGTTAAAACTACAAGTCACTGGAAATTCATGAACAATTCTGCAGTGTGTGTGTGTAAGATCTACTGATCCACAAACCAGTGAAATGTGAGAGCACAGTCGTACTTACTAAGTTAAGGTGACACTCTTCCTTTGAACTGGTATGTTAGTAGAGCTGTCTGATTAATAGTTAGTATCGATTAACTCAAATGTATCATTTATGTTGATGTTAAAAAATGAAAATCGATTTTACAATTTCACTTTGGTATTACACCGCGAGCTTCCGTAGTTCTGCGACACCCTTGTGGGAAATATGAAATACTACATGGCAGCGTGCTCTGATGAAACCAAAGAGCTTGTTTCCAAGAGAGGCGCGGTTTCTTCAGTAGTATGGAAATTGTTCGGGTTTGCAGAGCCCGCTGTATAATTTGTGTAAAATTTGAAGCAGCATGTCTAATTTACTCGAACACCTCAAACAGAGACACACTGTTATATCGGAGGCGTTTTTGGCGCTGCGAGATAAACAATACAACGGCAGCGTGAATAAACACTGGCTAAAGAGAGGTCAAAAATATCAGCCTTGTTCTCCCACGGTATCCCATATGATAAGAGGGGCCTCGATGGAAAGAGATTACTGATGTTGTGGCGTGTTATATTGCTTAAGACGTTATGCCCTAATACACAGTTAGAAAGCCTGGATTTATTTACCAATTCCTCATATTTTGCTAGAATAACCAGAAGGTAAAGACTGGTGGTAACACTTTATTAATCACAAAATCACAAAATAAGGTATGCATGTTGTTAAATAAATATTTATGATGATTAATATTTTTCTAAAATATCAAGTAAACTTGTTAGTGAAAGTAAGTTTGCACTTTTAGTCGAAATAAGCAGTTCATGTTTGGTGATATTGTTTTGCTTAAAGGTCCTACACATCACATTTTATTAAATGTTAATATTATCTTTAGGGTCCTAATGAAAAGTTTGTATTATACGTTAATTAAAAATTCAAAAGGATTGTGTAAAAAAAAAGACTACTTTTACCCTAAACTAGCTCTGTTCTCAGCAACCTGTTTCAGTACATGCTAATTTAAATGCTCATGACCTCTGCTGAGCCCGCCCCCCCCAGTTCTTTGGGAAGTGTAGTCCAGTGCGGGCAATGCTTTGGACTGCATTACCCACAAAGCATTGCCCACAACGCAGTGCTTTACCGCTGAAATATGGAGCCTGAGCCTGTTTTCTTCAGTCGTTTTTGGTTTGATTTAAGTACGGAACCTACGCGGAAGTTTGTAATATCGCCTGACAACGCAGAAATTAAAAGAATGGACATGCATCGACTCGATTGTTGTTGCGCTGCCGCGAGCAACAACAACATAAAGCGGAGAAACTTACCGAGAGAGATACGGACGCGATGTGTTTACTGATCTGTTTACATGACTTCTTAATCTTCGACAGACATCGTTATAAACCATCTAATGTAACAAAGGTAAGCATAATATAGTTTTCCGACTATGTACACAGTTTGCAACTAGACAATCACTTTAATGCATTGTTTATTATAAACGGGCGATTAGGGATTATATAGAGACGGAGCCATAGATTACATAGAGAAGAAGCCATAACCATGTTCTATGAGAGTATAAGTTAACTTACACTCCGTATTCATCGTGATTATTAGAAAAGGCGATCTGCAAAGAATCATAGTAAAATAAATCACACTCACCGAGCCTGGTAAAGATGAAGCAGGAACACGAAGCGTTAGTACAGATCTATTTTTAGGAGCCGCTTCCTAGTAAAACCTGCTTTATATTGACCCGCGTTTATAAAGCAGTCTGGTGAAAAATGATTATCGCAAACATGAACGCATTTAGGTAAATCGGCGGGGACGTTAGCTTCAAAAACTAAATTCAGCCACTGCGTGCTCAGTGGCTCAGATACCTAACCCTAGGTAGGAACCCTAGGTCACTAACCCTAGGTAGTGAATGACGACTGCTGTGTTCGCTATTACACCCAACAACTGTACACAACACTCGCTTAGGCGCCATTTTGCTCCAGCGGCGAAAAACAATGGCCGACAGCTTCTTCTCACTCGGGGCGGGTCTTTGCTAAAACACCAGTGTCAATCAACTTGTGTAGGAGCGGCCTCTTGTGGTGTGGCGTCACATCGACAGGCATTTGCGATTGGCCTGATTCCAGAAGGGGCGTGTTATTGTAATAAATGAAAAGAAAACCACTGGGCGGCTCTTTATCATCGTAGAGTGGTTGTGTACACACTCTCCTAACACACAGTTCAGTCCAAACAGCTTAAAAAAGTGCATGTAGGCCTGTGTGACCCCTTTAATAAAAAAATACATCCTATACCCTCTAGTGGCTAGTTTTATTCATTTTAAGAAAAATAATTACAGTGGAACCTCGGATTACGAGTAACGTGGTTTACGAGTGTTTTGCAAGACGAGCAACAATTTTAAATAATTTTTTACTTGAAAAACGAGCATTGTCTTAGTTAACGAGCACCGAGTATCATGTTTCACGCATGTGCTTCTTGTTTTAACAACGAGCGTTACGTCATCACAAGTGAGCCAACGGTTTTTCTCTCTCTTGCAGCAGAATTGTAGGTAATCGTCTCTCCTGCTGGGTAAATACACACACGCGCTGTGTGTGTGTGTGTGTGAGATGTGCGTGTGCGCACACACACACACACACACACACATTGACGGAGAGACCGTTTTTAAAACCGTTTAAAAATTAGCAAGGAACATCGCTAGTCACACTCGCGTGAGTGCATACTAACGGGATTACTACTGTAAAGTAAAACAACAACAACAACAACAACAACAACAAAAATTAAACAGCTCCTCACCTTTGAAAACAGTCGCGACAGAGAAGAGTTTGTGTGTTTATTTGGCAACCTGAGAGAAGGGGAGCTGTAAAGCCGAGAACTATCGTCTCCCCTGCTGGGTCTTAGTGCCTGCAGTGTTTTTGAGTGTGCATGTGTGTGTTTGTGTCTGTGTAAGGCAGAGAGTTTGTGTGTTTGTTTGGCAACCTGAGAGAAGGGGGCCGTAAACGCGAGTGAGTCCCCCTTCATCCCCCCTCCTCTCAGGTTGCCAAATAAACACACAAACTTCTCTCTGTCGCGATTGTTTTCAAAGGTGAGGAGCTGTTCAATTTGTTTTTTGTTGTTGTTTTACTTACAGCAGTGATCCTGTTAGTATGCGCTCACGTGAGTGTGACTAGGAATGTTCCTTGCTAATTTTTAAATGGTTTTAAAAACGGTCTATCCGTTAATGTGTGTGTGTGTGTGTGTGTGCGTGAGCGCGCGCGCGGACATTTTACACACATACACTCTGCATGCACAAACGAAAACCCTTATCTGTCGGGGTTTAATTTTACATATTTTTAAGGTAAAGTACAGGTTAATTTGTTTTATTTTTACTTTATATTTTGTATTAATTATATTTATGTATTTATTTTTTTGGGCTGTAGAACGAATAATTAAAGTTTCCATTATTTCCTATGGGAAAATTATTATTGGTTTACGAGTGTTTTGGAATACGAGCACACTTCCGGAACGCATTAAGCTCGTAATCCGAGGTTCCACTGTATTTTGAAATCGAAAACAGAATTTTGTCTAAAAAAAAAAATCAGGAATTCATTTTATAGGGCATTATATCGCCCCACTCTAGCTGTTAGCTACCAAACCAAACAGAAATGTAAACATGTGGAATATGTAGTGAAATGATTGTTTAGAGCAGAGGTTTCAGGTGCCAGGTCGTTAAAGGAGAGACGGCATTACTGACAGGTTGGCCTGATGTGGTGCTGTTTATAGTCATCATGCCTTCTCGACTTTAGAAAAAACAAATCTTATTTATAATTTCACTTCCTAATCGATCATGTGACCTGCTATGGCAGTGTTTCTAATGCAGCAGTTTTGTCCTGACATAGTGACGCTGTTTACCAAAATCGAGCTACTGAACAGTTCGAACACACAGAGACGCCTCATCCTACAACAATGCCACCAACACGTAACTCAAACTTCATTTTAATTTAACACAGTGTAGGATTACAAATTTGTAAAATGTTAAATCTAGGTTCCAACATAATAGTATATAAACTGAAAGAGTTATGTACATTGGGTTTTACATTTTGAGGTAATGATGGTGACATTCTAAGAAGATCAAGTCTGGTAGCCCAGGTGTCTGAGACATTAACCTTTTGTCTTTATGTACTTCCTGACCACTGCGTAGGGTCCCAAGGTAAATCTGAATGCGAATCTCAAGGCCAGGCTGTGCCTTTGTGTCTATGATAGTGTGAAGGTCTGGGTGATACTGTCAGGCTGATTAGATTAGCACCTATTCATTTGAAACGCACTGTTATGCTGATGAACTTCCGTTACCAGGCTGATTCCTGTACTACACTATGCTTTGTTTAGATCGTCTCCACCTCTTTTTATCCCTCCCCCTTAAAAAGTATAAACTTCCAGAGCGGAGATTTAGTCAGACTTGGCTACAGTGAAAGTGACTACAGCGACGCACAGCGAGTTCTCAATGAAGAGTAACTTCTGCTTGAAAGATATGACAATACTGTCTCCTGGTCTCTGATTCCACAAAGGAAAAAGTTCCCAACAACAGCCATAAACTGTATGATATGCAGTGAAATGTTTAAATGAAGTGCAATGTGATGTTTGTAAGGTTTAAAATGAGCCTCCAAATTTTTTGTTTAATACGAGTTGAATGAAGAATTATTGCTTTTGTGTTCGTCACATCGCGATACGATACCAGCCGACCCTGACCTGGAGGAGAAAGAGACACACACACACACACACAGACACACACACACACATACACACACATGCGCGCTCGCGCACACACCCAATGTGTCTGAAGGTCTCTGTTGATTATCAACACAGAAAGTAAACTTAAGCTTTTGTCCAGGTGTCCTCTGTCACGTACATCCCAAACCTCAAAAGAACAAAAGTCATTAATATGTAAATCATATGGAGACCCAGAAACAGACAGACAACAGGAAGCACGTTAGCGTTTTTCGGTTAGACAAAAGAGTTCCAGCAATTTGGATGTACATTCATCTGGCCATGGGCTTTAGGAAGTATTACCTTATAAGGCACGGGAAAGCTCACACAATATCAGAAAACCTTACAGTGTTCATTAAATTCTGACAAATACTTTACAGATACTACATTCCTCTAGATGTACACAAACTGCATAAAATATTACATTTTCAGTTTTGTTACTCTAGATTTCTGGTTTGTAAAACACTCCAACAACACGTAGGAACATCAGCTAGGCCAAGTTAATACCAGCCACACAGCAGAACAATGCAATACCACCCCCTACTGGACACGAATGTTAATGTTTAGCCTGAGAGTCCTCCTGTTACAACCAGTCAAATACGTAGTAAAATGAGAATATCATCCACACACTCATTTATATCTTTATTGTCTCAGGTGATGTCTGTAGTTTTGAAACTTGCATTTTAACCGATTGCATGATAAGTTTTAATTTTATTCAGGACATTTAACTTTATATTTAACTTTTTTTGACTGTAATGTTAATGTGCCCCTATTATGCTTTTTCAAATATAATCTTTCGTGCAGTGTGTCATGTAGCTGTATGTGAAGATAAACTATGTGCACTATACAGTATGTGACGCCGACAGTGCACTATAACTGAAGTTTTTGTCTATTAAAATCTAATATTTCTCTGTTACGGATCCCTGTCACTACGAAACATATTTGCATAATGTCTACGTCGCAAACAACTTGCCCGCCGTCTTACAATTAACGTTACCACACTCTTGTTAATGTGACCGAGCATTCATGCCGGGTTCGCTTAAACAGTTTGTAATATAAAAAAAAAACAATAAAAACGAGAGCACACGAAATCCTTTTTAACTGTTTATTCTCCACCATTCACCAAAACTGAACTTAACACTCGCGAAGTGCGCATGCCCCTTGCCCTTCTACGCCAAGTCCCGAGGGGAAAAATGCATCACACACACATATGCACATCACGAGCACCCGTGCATCTACATTAACTTTTGACACTTACAGTACCACTGAGAAACGTCCTGCTCCAGTCGTGCTAGTGAAACAGTTTCTTGTCGATGTGCCACTTCAACCATTTCATCGTCAGACTCCGGCTCGAATTGATACGGTAAAACAGACGCCATCTTTTTCTATGTATTGACGGGTCTCCAGAGCTGTGGTTCAGTTATGGTAATAGGCGTTTCATTTTTCCGACACACACTGTAGCGGTGACCAATCATAAAGGACCGCACCATCTGACCAATCACAGCAGTGAGGGCTCACGGAAAAGAGGGGTTTAGACAGACTGAATCTACAAACTGCTTCACACGAGTCGTTTATGAATCATTTAGAAATGGGATAAAATTAAATCTATTTTTGGAGAAAACTAAAGTGTTTTTTGACCTTGCATACATGTAAACCTGTTTTAAGAGACTCATTAAGCAATATTAGCAACCTTTAAAATGGCATAATAGGGGCACTTTAATGGACAGATGTTTCTCCAGAGCAACAAAACATGTGTTCTGTAATCTACAATAAAGCCAAACCTTTAGACCTAATCACACAGGATTAGTATTAGTATTAATATCTAATTAATATTAGATATTAGTATATCTGTTAAACCAGTTTCATTTGTTTATTATATATTTTCTTGATAATTTTCCCTAGTATATTTTCTACTTTATCTGCTTCTTCATTTCCTTTTACTCCTACATGTGCTGGTACCCATAGGAAAGAGCTCCTTACACCCTTCTGGTATAATTCTGACACTATTTGTAAGATGTTATCTAGATGGTTTTGTCTGCATGAATTTCCTGTTTCCAGACTAGTGGGACTGATACAGTATCAAGCTTCTGTAGTCCTAGGCATTTTGCTTTGGTGTCCCCTGTCCAACAGATTGGATTTGTTGTGTCCCAGCATTCTTTGAGGATGGCCTTCATTGGGTACTCTGTGTTACGCTCTTGCTGATTTACCCTAACTACTAACTAATGATGTAGTTAGTCCTTTTTCTTCTTGGTGTTTACTGGCGGTTGGCATCCACTATGTTGCATTACCACCACCTTTTGGTCTTGATCTCCCTCCACTTTCTTTCATTTTAAATCCTCTTTTCTAGTCCCATCGCCCTTAATAAACTCATCAAATACTTTCATCCTTGTTCTCTTTCTCCATTTTTTTAAATAATTTTCACAGTGTACTTAATCTTTCCAAATTCCAAAGACTAAAGACTAGTATACTTGAAGTTATATTGCTATAATATACTGTTTATGTTTATACTTAAAGCTGTTTTGGGAGGCTAATTTTGTACTGAGTGTATTTACTGTATCATGTAATTAAATTATACAAAAACCTAATTCACTTGTAATTTTACATGCTAAAGACACAGACCATACATAGTTCTCACAATAATGTGTTGGATTGTATGTTAAAATGAAAAGAAGAAAATAGTTACTATAGCAAATACATTGTGTTGTATAAACATTGAAATAATTGAACACAGACAAGGCTGGTCCGGTGTACACGCCCATCTTTGGCAGGCGCTAATGAATATTAATGAGTATGCAAATGTGACAAGGTGTCAACAAACCGGATGTTTTTCTTGGCAGATTCTGTAAAACGCTTACGTCTTTGTTGCGAGTTGCCTCTGTGTCCACCATGATGGTTGTTTTGAAGAAAATTATAATGATGGTTCAGGTCATGTGATCTCAGTGCCATGAAAGGCAGGTTGGGCCTAATTAGCATAATATTAGTACAGTACTATAAACTACCTAACAAAAATCATGACATTTTACAAACACAACAGCCTTAAAGTAAGTCTTAAATGAAGATTAAAATCTGGTGATGAAGAGTGTGTCATTGTGTCTCTCTACAGGTTGTGGTCTTGTGGTGTCTCAGATGAAGGCTGTGCTGCTCTGACTTCAGCTCTGAGATCAAACCCCTCACACCTGAGAGAACTGGATCTGTCCTATAATAAAGTAGGAGACTCAGGAGTGAAGCGTCTCTGTGCTGTACTGAAGAATCCTGACTGTAAACTGGAGACACTGAGGTAAGATCATCTCTCTGAGAGTCACATGACCTGCTCCTCAGTAAGACACATTCTCTAATAGTGAGACTGAAGCAGAAGTTTTAGGTTGATCATCAATGTCCTGAGGAGGAAGATTGTTTCTTTTCACTGCACACTGATGATTTGTCACAGAGTCTTTGGGTCAGATGTACGTATGTGAGAAGCTGCAGAGCAAAACATGACTTGATGTGCCTGCAGTGTGTCTGAAATGACTGTGAAATTTACTAAAACACTGTAACTAATCACACAAACTGCACCTGGGACACAAACTAAATGCACTGTGTGTGAGCTGTAGGGTTTAAAAGCAGCAGGGAAATGCAAATGAGAAACATTTTATTGGTCTTAAAGCTGAAATAATGTTTATTTTGTCAGTAAACATTCGTCTCCATCTAGCTGCTATAAACAGGGTTGCCAGATCTGTACAAAAGAAGCAGTATTAAAACCATGCAGTCTTTATTAATAGTTCTTTCACTGAGCTCTTAAATAGTCTTGTAGTATATTACATGTTGTAATAAATAAAGAATATCTATAAATAAACTCACTGACTCAGATACACTCATACAGTAACACAGAGCTGAAGTTGAGAACAGGATCAATAGGTGTGTGTATGAGAGGAGATCACAGTGTATGATCACTACTGTATGTTTAATATAGAGAATGTGGAGTTACATCACACTGTTTTTATACAGAGTTGTTTTTTGGAAGGAGTCACCATTTTTAATGCCGTTTTAATGCTGATCGGTTGCCATGGTGATTTCTGATACAGATGTGTTGAGAGTGACACAGAGTTTAGAGCGGCTTGTTATTGTTCTTAGATTTGTGACATGGTGTTTTTTTTCGAGATGAAGAAGAGTAAACCTAAAGAAAAGGGACCTTAATGGGAGAAGTTAAATGCCGGGGCCAAGCAGAGATATTTTAAGGAACTTGTAGAGATCAAAAACTTTTATCCGTATGACCTGGTAGCTGAAGAGTGGATGAAAGACCCAGACACACAACCCCTTCTCTTTAACCCTGATATTTTTAAATACCTTGTTGTGTCGCCTGCCTGAGAAGCAAATCATAGGGCTCACATCAGCACCCTCATCAGACTTTTTTTTCAGAGTCATAGCCTAGCTATTTACCAAAATCAAGCTATTCAACAGCTTCCATGGTGGATGAGCCACACAAAGAACACCTCATCCACCCACAATGGTGCAATAAATGACATCCAGAGTGACATTAACTCCACAAGCTCTGTACAGATATGATTAAAATAATGAATATAAAAAATCTCCAAGCTCCAATCCACAGCTAAAGATATTACTCCAATAGCAGAGCAAATCCTCATTAAAACCTGGTATCTGGCAACCGCTCTAACAACACTGGTAATTTACAGCTGCTTCTGAAAGGAGGACAAAATAATGTGTAAAACTGATGATTTGTGTAAACGTGTAAAACGTTTAATTAACTTATGTTAATTTCATAGATTCACTTTCACACTTTTTTGCATGATTTGTCATTCGGAATAAAATATCTTTACAAGCATCAGCTTTAAAGTAAGTATTAAGTAAAGATTGAAATCTGGTGATGAAGAGTGTGTCATTGTGTCTCTCTACAGGTTGCGTGGTTGTGGTGTCTCAGATGAAGGCTGTGCTGCTCTGACTTCAGCTCTGAGATCAAACCCCTCACACCTGAGAGAACTGGATCTGTCTCAGAATAATGTAGGAGACTCAGGAGTGAAGCGTCTCTGTGCTGTACTACAGAATCCTCTCTGTAAACTAGAGAAACTGGGGTAAGATCATCTCTCCAATGTATCTTTATGATTCACACATTGGAGGACCGAAACAATTCTCAGAAAATTTAGCTGTCTGTTTGTCTGTCTGTCTGTCTTTGTGTCCAGCCTGATTTTCTAAAAGCAAAACAGTCTGGACAGAATTTAATGAAACTTTGGCAGTCCTTATATACTGTATTTAAACCTGAAGTTAAACCTGCACAATAAATGAAATCAAAATGTTGAGTAGAAGTTATGAGCAGTTATGTGCCTGATTATGTCCCAGCATCTAGCGCCTTTTATTTGAAATAATTTTGCGCTTTTTTTCTCGTGGTAGGCGTGGCTTAACAGAGCTAGACAGAGACAGATGTATTAAATTAAACATTTACAGAACTCGGATATCTGCCTGAAGTTTAACTTGCACCAAAACTCAACAGGGCTCTACAGTAACTTTATTTTATTGAGAGCACTTTTGCACATTTAATATTTCCAGTTTCTGAAAACAATTACACAGGCTGTCCTCAAAAAATCATGCATGAATTTTATATGCACAAATAATGTACAGATGTTGTTGTAGTGCTCAAATAAATTTAAAAGGACAATTCACCAGGAAATTAAAAGGGTCATCATTCACCCACCCTAATGTTGTTGTACAGTATACACAGAATATTAAAATAACTTTAAGTGTGTTCTAAAGGTAAAAGAAAGACTTTGGAATGACAAGAGGAAAAGCAAATAATAATAGCATTTTTATTTTTTGGGTGAAGTGTCTTTTTAATATCTCTAAATTGACATCTACACTGCTGAACACAGTTAAGCCTTGTTCACAATGGCGTAAAATTTTTGGATAAACGAACGCAGTGGCAGTGTCGGGAACTGGATATGAAAGCCCTTGTCGTTTTATTTTAGGTGCCTCCTTTTAATATGGACCATTTTGCTATATTAGACATTAATCTACTTGTTTAAAAATTTCTAATTAAATTATTATATTTAAAAATAATATACAAAAATTATTTAAAAAATAATACGGCGACATGCTGTAGGGAGAGAAAAAATCGCCGCCGCTACTGGGTTCACCCTCTGACTGCACAACGGCAGATTAAAGGACGTTTTTTTGTGGTTTATAAAGAAATGTGAAAATTTCTGCACAAGTTTTATGTTTTTAAGCATTTTATTTAGCTTTTTTCCCCGCATTTCCCTATGTATAGCATGTAGGATCATGGGATATATCCGGTCCTCCGAAGCGTAAAATGAACGCGGAGAAAACGGACTAGAACACCAAGAAAAAGCTGCATGCAAGGTTTTTTGACGCTGTATAAACGCGCAGCCGGACAAACGCACTTCACCAAAGCCCGAGTGAACACCATCATTGACTCCTATGTGTAGAAAACACTCACCGCTTCATTCGCGCTCACCGGACGCTACGAACGTCAGAAAAACGCTCGATTTTGATGCCCGTCTGAACAAGGCCTTAATGTTCCTGTCACACAGTGAACACCAATCAGTTCGTAAAATGGGATCTTGTCTTTCGCTATCAGATACGCTGTGTTAAATTAGACTTTTTGTTGTCGGAGAGCTTCTGCGTTTGTACTGTAAGGCTTATTTGCCTGTTAACAGCCGCCTGAACTGTGCCAGGATTATTAGGTTGTGACCTGAATTTGTCCCTGCAGTGTAAATGGTGCTGGGAATTTACTAGTGATTCTCGCTTGAAGTGTGAGTTCCTGCACACAAACATTGTTGGCTCTGCTAATTCTGCACATGCGTCTTTGCAATAATTGCACAGCATAACATTTTTATCTTGTTCGTACTGCAGCCATGGCAAAGCATCAAGCCATTAATTTAGGAAGCGATACTGTTTACCTGTCGCTGATGTTTTCTGTTTACAAGGAACAACAGGACCAACTTCTCGTTTGCCTTGTCCTTTTTCCTCTTCTTTTTCGAAGCTACACTGTTTGTCTTATTTGAGACAGAACTCTTGTATTAAAATATGATGCTCTTCATCCCAACACAACAAGATAACTTTAATCCAACGCTGCAGTCGTTGCAAATTAAACTTTTTCACGCCGCTTGCTTGGTTGACTAGAAAGCAAAAAGCAACCAATCGCAACGCTAAACATCATTAATTAGTTAGACAGAGAGTTTATATGTACAGAAAGACAGGCAGACGTGTACGTGGGCTTTAACCTGATATGATAATGTAATATCACTGATTACATTAAAGCTGATCAGATTATTTTTAGCTATTATCTTTGACCTCTTTCTACAAACTCTTTTCCCGTCACCGACACACACTTATACTAATATACTGTAAATATACACACACTTGCTGAAAGAAACCAAATGTAAAACTCAGTATGATCATTTTAATTATATTGTTAATTTGGATAAACAGGTGATGTCATGTCGAATAATAACATAAATTTACATCAACTTTACAGTAAGTCTTAAATAAAGATTTAAAAAAAAACAGGGTGATGAAGAGTGTGTCATTGTGTCTCTCTACAGGTTGTGGTCTTGTGGTGTCTCAGATGAAGGCTGTGCTGCTCTGACTTCAGCTCTGAGATCAAACCCCTCACACCTGAGAGAACTGGATCTGTCTAATAAAAAAATAGGAGACTCAGGAGTGAAGTGTCTCTGTGCTGTACTGGAGAATCCTGACTGTAAACTGGAGACACTGGGGTAAGATCATCTCTCTGAGAGTCACATGACCTGCTCCTCAGTAAGACACATTCTCTAATAGTGAGACTGAAGCAGAAGTTTTAGGTTGATCATCAATGTCCTGAGGAGGAAGATTGTTTCTTTTCACTGCACACTGATGATTTGTCACAGAGTCTTTGGGTCAGATGTACGTATGTGAGAAGCTGCAGAGCAAAACATGACTTGATGTGACTGCAGTGTGTCTGAAATGACTGTGAAATTTACTAAAACACTGTAACTAATCACACAAACTGCACCTGGGACACAAACTAAATGCACTGTGTGTGAGCTGTAGGGTTTAAAAGCAGCAGAGAAATGCAAATAAGAAACATTTTATTGGTCTTAAAGCTGAAATAATGTTTATTTTGTCATTAGACATTCGTCTCCATCTAACTGCTATAAACAGGGTTGCCAGATCTGTATCATAGAAGCAGTATTAAAACATGGAGTCTTTATTAATAGTTATTTTACCGAGCTCTTAAATAGTCTTGTATTATTTCACATTCTGGCATAAATAAAGAATATCTATAAATAAACTCAGTGACTCAAATACACTCATACAGTAACACAGAGCTGAAGTTGAGAACAGGATCAATAGGTGTGTGTATGAGAGGAGATCACAGTTAGAAAGCCTGGATTTATTTACCAATTCCTCATATTTTGCTAGAATAACCAGAAGGTAAAGACTGGTGGTAACACTTTATTTATCACACAATAAGGTATGTATGTCCTTAAATAAACATTTATAATGATAATAATAATAATAAGAAGAAGGAGAATGTTTATTTTATATAGCGCCTTTTAGGAGACTCAAGGCCGCTTTACAATAACAAAAATGTTTACACATAGAAAGAGACACCTGAAAGACAACAAAACAAAATACAGAAACATGACAACCAGTAGAATTGATCTAAACACATATTCAAAGATTTGTAAAAGAGGAAGAGAAAAGATATGTTTTAAGGTGGGTTTTGAAATCCTGTAGTGAAGGAAAATCACGGATGTGTTTGGGAACAGAATTCCAGAGTGTAGGGGAAGAAATACTAAATGCTCGCCCTCCAAAATGGTGGTAGTCTATGGCGAGAAATTAACAGTAGACCGTCATCTGCAGATCGGAGTGTGCGAACAGGGGAGTAAGTATTAAATTAAGATTAGAAATATATGGGGGGGCAAGACCATGGAGTGCTTTGAAGGTGATAAGGAGAATCTTGTATTGAATGTGGGAGCGAACAGGTAGCCAATGAAGTTTGTGTAGGATGGGAGTGATGTGTGAGGATTTCTTTGAGTAAGTGAGGACCCTAGCAGCAGAGTTCTGAATGTATTGGAGCTTATTTAATGTTGTATTTGGTAGACCATAAAAAAGAGAATAACAGTAGTCAAGTCAAGAAGTAATGAAAGCGTGAGCCAGTGTCTCAGCATCCTTGATGTCTAAGAAGGGCTGTAGACGAGCTATATTACGGAGGTGATAGAAGGCAGATTTAGTAAGTGAAGAAATGTGAGATAGAAAGGTAAGATGGGAGTCAAAAATTATACCCAGATTTTTAACGGTGGTGGAAGGTCTAACCAAGGTCCCGGAAATGTTAACAGTATCAGTACAAAGAGAAACAATGTTTTTAGGTGAACCAACAAGTAAAAAATCTGTTTTATCAGTATTGAGCTTGAGAAGGTTACTGGTCATCCAAGCATTTATGTCATCAACACAAGCAGAAACAGAGTTAGTGGGAAAGGGATGGTAGTGTCAAAAACTGATATAGAGTTGAGTGTCGTCTGCATAACAGTGGAAATTAAAACCATGACGGCGGATAATTTTACCTAGAGGAAGCATGAAGATGATAAACAGTAGTGGGCCAAGAACAGAACCCTGCGGAACACCATGAGAAACAGGAGCTTTAGAGAATTTAGACTGGCGGATAGTAATATAGTGTTGACGGTCAGACAGATAAGAAATAAACCAGGATAAGGCAGTTCCAGAAATACCAAGAGCAGAGAGTCGTGAAATGAGAACACTGTGAGAGATAGTATCAAATGCAGAAGAAAGATCTAACAGACTCAAAATGCTAACAGAGCCAGCATCAGAGGCCATAAGAAGGTCATTGACAACCTTAAGAAGCGCTGTCTCTGTACTGTGGTGAGGGCAAAAACTGGATTGGAAACATTCATACAGATTATGAGATGACAAATAGGACTGTAGTTGAACAGCAACAACTTTTTCAAGTATTTTTGAAAGTAGCGGAAGATTTGAAATTGGTCAGTAGTTGGCCATATCATCCGGGTCAAGGCCAGGTTTTTTTTAAGACTGGTGTGACAGCTGCAGTCTTTAATTTAAGAGGAACAACACCAGTGTTCAAGATTTTAGAAATGAGAAGTGAAATAGGCCGTGAAATAACAGGTGCAGAGTATTTAAGCAGGGACGTAGGGGCAGGATCGAGATGACAGAAAGAGGGATTAACTTTACTGAGTAACTCAGAAATAAAAGCAGGGGTTGGAGGATCAAAATCAGTAAAAATACCAGTCTGTAGGGAAGTCATTTGAGTGGATAGGGGAGTATACTGTTGAAAAGAGAGAATGTATATGAATTATTTTATTTTGGAAGTAATGTAAGAATGACTCACAGACATCTACAGAGTTGGTCATAACAGGGACAGGAGGGCTAGTGAGTTTGTTAACTATAGAAAACAGTGTTTTAGGACGGGAAGATGCATTTGTGATCAGAGTAGAATAATAGCTGGAGCGTGCGTTATTTAAAGCCAATTTATATAGCTGAGTATGATCCTTGTATGCAATAAGATGCACGGTCAAGCCAGTTTTCCTATAAAGGCGTTCCAGGCGACGACCAATGGTTTTCAATTTTGCGAAGTGAGGGGGTAAACCAGGGTGATGTATGTGTAGAAGGTAGGATTCTGCATTTGAGTGGGGCGTGAATATTAAGGGCGGTAGAAAGAGCGTTATTATATTTGGCAAGAATATCAAGAGCAGAGCTGTGTTCAGTAATATCTGAAAGATGTCTGTACAGAATCAGTAAACAGTGAATGATCAACAGAAGTAATTTTACGAAAAGTAATGGTTGATTTTACCCTGAGGCAGGGGAGAGGCATTTCACAACTGAGTTCAATGAGAAAGTGATCAGAAAGTCCAATCTGAGATCCATATACAGAAAGAATACGTAAACCAGTTGTACAAATTAAAGGGGTCATACAGGCCTACATGCACTTTTTTAAGCTGTTTGGACTGAACTGTGTGTTAGGAGAGTGCGTACACAACCACTCTACGATGATAAAGAGCCGCCCAGTTGTTTTCTTTTCATTTATTACAATAACATGCCCTTCTGAAATGCCTGGCCAATCGCTAATGCCTGTCGATGTAACGCCACACCACAAGAGGCCGCTCCTACACTAGTTGATTGACACTGGTGTTTTAGCAAAGACCCGCCCCAAGTGAGAAGAAGCTGTCGGCCATTGTTTTAGGAAGAAGCTGTCGGCCAGATTCACTACCTAGGGTTGGTGACCTAGGGTACCTACCTAGGGTTAGGTATCTGAGCCACTGAGGACGCAGTGGCTGAATTTAGTTTTTGAAGCTAACGTCCCCGCCGATCTACCTAAATGCGTTCATGTTTGCACTAATCATTTTTCACTAGACTGCTTTATAAACGCGGGTCAATATAAAGCAGGTTTTACTAGGAAGCTGCTCCTAAAAATGGATCAGTACTAACACTTCGTGTTCTTGCTTCATCTTCACCAGGCTCAGTGAGTAATTTATTTTTCTATGAATCTTTGCAGATCGCCTTTTCTAATAATCACGATGAATGCGGAGTGTAAGTTAACTTATACTCTCATAAAACATGGTTATGGCTTCTTCTCTGTGTACATCCGTCTCTATATAATCCCTAATCGCCCGTTTATAATAAACAATGCATTAAGGTGATTGTCTAGTTGCAAACTGTGTGGGTAGTCGGAAAACTATATTATGCTTACCTTTGTTACGTTAGATGGTTTATAACGATGTCTGTCGAAGATTAAGAAGTCATGTAAACACATCAGTAAACACATCGCGTCCGTATCTCTCTCAGTAAGCTTCTCCGCTTTATGTTGTTGTTGCTCGCGGCAGCGCAACAGCCCGTTAATTCATGCCCATGCAGTGATGAGAAAGACAAATCGAGTCGATGCATGTTCATTCTTTTAATTTCTGCGTTGTCAGGCGATATTACAAACTTCCGCGTAGGTTCCGTACTTAAATCAAACCAAAAACAACTGAAGAAAACAGGCTCAGGCTCCATATTCAAGCATTGCCCGCACTGGACTACACTTCCTTGGCTATACCCCACGTGTGTTGTGAAGACACGCACCACAGAACTGGGGGCGGGCTCAGCAGAGGTCATGAGCATCTAAAATTAGCATGTACTGAAACAGGTTGCTGAGAACAGAGCTAGTTTTTACCAGGTAAAAGTAGTGTTTTTTTTACACAATCCTTTTGAATTTTAAATTAACGTATAATACAAACTTTTCATTAGGACCCTAAAGATCATATTAACATTTAATGAAAAATGGGATGTGTAGGACCTTTAAATCCAGTGTGTGACCTTTTAGATGTGTAGGAAAATTAATGTGCTGTACGAGATTAAAACATTCAAAAACTGACATGAGTTTTAACGGGAGTCAATCTTTGTTAACATGTATGTTGAAATCACCAAGTAAGATTATAGAAGAAGACATTGCACAAGTAAGGGTTAAAAGTTCATGAAGTTCAGTGAAAAAATTTGACATTGATTTGGGTGGACGATACAAGAGAATTGCAATCATAGGAAATGTACCAGAGATTTTGAGAACCAGGTATTCAAAGGTTGAAGTTGCATGAAAGTCAAAGTTTTAACAGGAATGTTAGTACGATAGACGGCAGCCAGACCGCCGCCCCTCGATGTAAGACGGGGTTTGGTTAGGTAACTGTATCCAGAGGGGGTGAGAAGATTTAGGTGGAAATAGGCATTTGGTATTTGCCATGTTTCAGTAAGCAGCAAGAAATCCAGGTCTTTATCAGTTAACAGCGCGGAGAGCACAGAAGCCTTGTTAGTAAGTGAACGACAGTTGAACAGCGCTAATGCAGGACGAAGCGCACAATCATTGCATGTCTGTAGAGCAGATGGAGACGGAGATACAGTAATTAAGGCAGTACGATTGATACCACGGTGGTTGGCCGGCAGCCTAGAATAACGTATATCCGAACGGTTAGACCAAATAGAAGGAATAGACGAGGATGTCACACAGCGCGATGAGAGGTAGTGGCGACCGGAGCGATGAACGTAGCGCGGCCGTCTAGTAATCCCAAGTTCCTTGCAGAGCCTGTATGTAGATGCGTCGAGGCAAGGGTGTGATTTCAGGCTTCGTAGTTAAGATAACGAGTAACTGAGTGCCATAACAATAACGCAGTCAAATAATAAGCCCAGTGTTAAAACTCCAAGCAAAGCAGCTAAAGGAGCTGCCTTAGCATCCGATATACTGTCCACGATAGATAGACGAAGGAGTGGAGACTCACCCGTCAGCTCAATTTTTTGACTTCAAAAGAACAAAAGTCATTAATATATAAGTTATATGGAGACCCAGAAACAGACAGACAACAGGAAGCACGTTAGCGTTTTTCGGTTAGACAAAAGAGTTCCAGCAATTTGGATGTACATTCATCTGGTCATGGGCTTTAGGAAGTATTACCTTATAAGGCACGGGAAAGCTCACACAATATCAGAAAACCTTACAGTGTTCATTAAATTCTGACAAATACTTTACAGATACTACATTCCTCTAGATGTACACAAACTGCCTAAAATATTACATTGTCAGTTTTGTCACTCTAGATTTCTGGTTTGTAGGCCAAGTCAATACCAGCCACACAGCAGAACAATGCAATACCACCCCCTACTGGACACGAATGTTAATGTTTAGCATGGGAGTCCTCCTGTTACAACCAGTCAAATACGTAGTAAAATGAGAATATCATCCACACACTCATTTATGTCTTTATTGTCTCAGGTGATGTCTGTAGTTTTGAAACTTGCATTTTAACCAATTCACTAATAAGTTTTAATTTTATTCAGGACATTTAACGTTATAGACTGTAATGTTAATGGACAGATGTTGCTCCAGAGCAACAAAAAGATGAAAACATGTGTTCTGTAATCTACAATAAAACCAAACCTTTAGACCTGATCCCACAGGATTAGTATTACCTGAGGACCTCTAGTCATTTGTAGTAATTGAGGAGGTTATCTGTGTCTGTAATTTGTAAAGTAAAAATAGTAAAGTAAAGATATTAGTCCCGTGTGTATCAGCATGTCTATGATTTGGCCAGGATTTATGGGGTCGTATATAATTTTTTTCAAGACTTTTGTGTCCTTTCTGTTCATCTTCTGCGCAGAATGGAGGCTGTGTTGGAATGAATGTATTTTGGGTTCTGGGTCGTATTACTATACACCATACAACAACACAATGTGTAGAAAGAAATAAAATAGCAAATAGGGCTTTATTTGTATGAAATGTAATATTTGTAATATAATATAATATTCGTCCCGTTATTGTTTATTTGTATGAAAAACATCATATCTGGGAGATAAGTAAGTAAATGTGAGGGGTAATTTCTTAATCACACGAGGTCCCCAGGTAATACTAATCCCATGTGAATAGGCCTTTTAGCTGAGACTAAAGCTAAATAAAGGTAAAGAATCATATATTTATTTCATGGACTTCAACATGTAGTGTTTTTTTCTGTATTCTTCAGAAAGTAATTTGTCAAAACAAAACAACTACAAACAACCACTGGTCATGAAAGAGCAGCTTAAAAATGTATAATATAATCTGTTCACTCAAATAACACACACACACACACACACACACACACAGTGCGTTATCAGAATATACACAAAGATAATATGCAGTAATAATTAACCACCAGTTAGTGCTTCAGCTCTCTGACCCATCTGCAGACAGCTTCTTCTTCTCCGAGGTTTTTTTGGTGGATTTTGGTGCATTACCTCCTGCTGTACTGGAGTGTGGAACGTCAGATATTATATGTAACGGCACGAGCAAAAAAAATATGATTTTTAAAAACTGTTAGATTTTATCTGCTAAACCAGTTTCATTTGTTTATTATATATTTTCCTAATAATTTTCCCTAGTGTATTTTCTACTTTATCTGCTTCTTCATTTCCTTTTACTCCTACATGTGCTGGTACCCATAGGAAAGAGCTCCTTACACCCTTCTGATATAATTCTGACACTATTTGTAAGATGTTATACAGTGATAATATTACAGTATCAAGCTTCTGTAGTCCTAGGCATTTTGCTTTGGTGTCCCCTGTCCAACAGATTGGATTTGTTGTGTCCCAGCACTCTTTGAGGATGGCCTTCATTGGGTACTCTTTGTTACGCTTCTGCAGATTTACCCAGTATGCCAACATTAGCTTTATTTTTCTGATTCTTAATGCCATTTTCCCCAACTTCTACCTGTATGGCACAGACCATACATAGTTCTCACAATTTAAATGTGTAGGATTGTACGTTAAAATTAAGAGGAGAAAATAATCACTATAGAATATAAATGTAAAATTTTTTGTATAAATATTGAAATAATTGAACACAGACAAGGCTGATCCTGTGTACACGCCCATCTTTGGCAGGCGATAATGAATATTAATGAGTATGCAAATGTGACAAGGTGTCAACAAACAAGATGTTTTTCTTGGCAGATTCTGTAAAACGCTTACGTCTTTGTTGCGAGTTGCCTCTGTGTCCACCATGATGGTTGTTCGAAAGAAAATTATAATGAGGGCTCAGTACCATGAAAGGGAGGTTGGGCCTAATTAGCATACTATTAGTACAGGCTGCACAAAAAAAAATGTTTATAGATAGATGCGCAAAGCCAGGACTATAATATTTTTCTGAATATTTTTCTTATTAATTGTGTGCTTATATAGTTATAATCACTCTTTAAAGTATATGGCTGTGTAACATACATACTGTACCTGACACAGTAATTAAGGAAATTAAAGTATATCTGTAATGTATTATATTTAATTTGTTTTATAATTTATTTATTTTTTTATGATAAACTTGTCTGAACAAAGCATTGTGAGACTGAAGCATTGTTACACAGAGACTCTGAAAACAGGACGAGAGCTACAGAGCATTATACTAGAAGTGAAGTACATAAGATTTAACACTAACACATTAGACAATACATTCTATAGTTTAAACTATGAACTTAATTTTAAACTACCTAACAAAAATCATGACATTTTACAAACACATCAGCTTTAAAGTAAGTATTAAGTGAAGATTGAAATCTGGTGATGAAGAGTGTGTCATTGTGTCTCTCTACAGGTTGTGGTCTTGTGGTGTCTCAGATGAAGGCTGTGCTGCTCTGACTTCAGCTTTGAGATCAAACCCCTCACACCTGAGAGAACTGGATCTGACTGATAATTATAATGTAGGAGACTCAGGAGTGAAGTGTCTCTGTGCTGTACTGGAGAATCCTCACTGTAAACTGGAGACACTGAGGTAAGATCATCTCTCTGAGAGTCACATGACCTGCTCCTCAGTAAGACACATTCTCTAATAGTGAGACTGAAGCAGAAGTTTTAGGTTGATCATCAATGTCCTGAGGAGGAAGATTGTTTCTTTTCACTGCACACTGATGATTTGTCACAGAGTCTTTGGGTCAGATGTACGTATGTGAGAAGCTGCAGAGCAAAACATGACTTGATGTGACTGCAGTGTGTCTGAAATGACTGTGAAATTTACTAAAACACTGTAACTAATCACACAAACTGCACCTGGGACACAAACTAAATGCACTGTGTGTGAGCTGTAGGGTTTAAAAGCAGCAGGGAAATGCAAATGAGAAACATTTTATTAGTGTTAAAGCTGAAATAATGTTTATTTTGTCATTAGACATTCGTCTCCATCTAGCTGCTATAAACAGGGTTGCCAGATCTGTATCATAGAAGCAGTATTAAAACATGGAGTCTTTATTAATAGTTCTTTTACCGAGCTCTTAAATAGTCTTGTATTATTTCACATTCTGGCATAAATAAAGAATATCTATAAATAAACTCAGTGACTCAAATACACTCATACAGTAACACAGAGCTGAAGTTGAGAACAGGATCAATAGGTGTGTGTATGAGAGGAGATCACAGTTAGAAAGCCTGGATTTATTTACTAATTCCTCATATTTTGTTAGAATAACCAGAAGGTAAAGACTGGTGGTAACACTTTATTTATCACACAATGAGGTATGTATGTCCTTAAATAAACATTTATAATGATAATAATAATAATAATAAGAAGGAGAATGTTTATTTTATATAGCGCCTTTTAGGAGACTCAAGGCCGCTTTACAATAACAAAAATGTTTACACATAGAAAGAGACATCTGAAAGACAACAAAACAAAATACAGAAACATGACAACCAGTAGAATTGATCTAAACACATATTCAAAGATTGGTAAAAGAGGAAGAGAAAATATATGTTTTAAGGTGGGTTTTGAAATCCTGTAGTGAAGGAAAATCACGGATGTGTTTGGGAATAGAATTCCAGAGTGTAGGGGAAGAAATACTAAATGCTCGCCCTCCAAATGGTGGTAGTCTATGGCGAGAAATTAACAGTAGACCGTCATCTGCAGATCGGAGTGTGCGAACAGGGGAGTAAGTATTAAATTAAGATTAGAAATATATGGGGGGGCAAGACCATGGAGTGCTTTGAAGGTGATAAGGAGAATCTTGTATTGAATGTGGGAGCGAACAGGTAGCCAATAAAGTTTGTGTAGGGTGGGAGTGATGTGTGAGGATTTCTTTGAGTAAGTGAGGACCCTAGCAGCAGAGTTCTGAATGTATTGGAGCTTATTTAATGTTGTATTTGGTAGACCATAAAAAAGAGAATAACAGTAGTCAAGTCAAGAAGTAATGAAAGCGTGAGCCAGTGTCTCAGCATCCTTGATGTCTAAGAAGGGCCGTAGACGAGCTTTATTACGGAGGTGATAGAAGGCAGATTTAGTAAGTGAAGAAATGTGAGATAGAAAGGTAAGATGGGAGTCAAAAATTATACCCAGATTTTTAACGGTGGTGGAAGGTCTAACCAAGGTCCCGGAAATGTTAACAGTATCAGTACAAAGAGAAACAATGTTTTTAGGTGAACCAACAAGTAAAAAATCTGTTTTATCAGTATTGAGCTTGAGAAGGTTACTGGTCATCCAAGCATTTATGTCATCAACACAAGCAGAAACAGAGTTAGTGGGAAAGGGATGGTAGTGTCAAAAACTGATATAGAGTTGAGTGTCGTCTGCATAACAGTGGAAATTGAAACCATGACGGCGGATAATTTTACCTAGAGGAAGCATGAAGATGATAAACAGTAGTGGGCCAAGAACAGAACCCTGCGGAACACCATGAGAAACAGGAGCTTTAGAGAATTTAGACTGGCGGATAGTAATATAGTGTTGACGGTCAGACAGATAAGAAATAAACCAGGATAAGGCAGTTCCAGAAATACCAAGAGCAGAGAGTCGTGAAATGAGAATACTGTGAGAGATAGTATCAAATGCAGAAGAAAGATCTAACAGACTCAAAATGCTAACAGAGCCAGCATCAGAGGCCATAAGAAGGTCATTGACAACCTTAAGAAGCGCTGTCTCTGTACTGTGGTGAGGGCAAAAACTGGATTGGAAACATTCATACAGATTATGAGATGACAAATAGGACTGTAGTTGAACAGCAACAACTTTTTCAAGTATTTTTGAAAGTAGCGGAAGATTTGAAATTGGTCGGTAGTTGGCCATATCATCCGGGTCAAGGCCAGGTTTTTTTTAAGACTGGTGTGACAGCTGCAGTCTTTAATTTAAGAGGAACAACACCAGTGTTCAAGATTTTAGAAATGAGAAGTGAAATAGGCCGTGAAATAACAGGTGCAGAGTATTTAAGCAGGGACGTAGGGGCAGGATCGAGATGACAGAAAGAGGGATTAACTTTACTGAGTAACTCAGAAATAAAAGCAGGGGTTGGAGGATCAAAATCAGTAAAAATACCAGTCTGTAGGGAAGTCATTTGAGTGGATAGGGGAGTATACTGTTGAAAAGAGAGAATGTATATGAATTATTTTATTTTGGAAGTAATGTAAGAATGACTCACAGACATCTACAGAGCTGGTCATAACAGGGACAGGAGGGCTAGTGAGTTTGTTAACTATAGAAAACAGTGTTTTAGGACGGGAAGATGCATTTGTGATCAGAGTAGAATAATAGCTGGAGCGTGCGTTATTTAAGGCCAATTTATATAGCTGAGTATGATCCTTGTATGCAATAAGATGCACGGTCAAGCCAGTTTTCCTATAAAGGCGTTCCAGGCGACGACCAATGGTTTTCAATTTTGCGAAGTGAGGGGGTAAACCAGGGTGATGTATGTGTAGAAGGTACGATTCTGCATTTGAGTGGGGCGTGAATATTAAGGGCGGTAGAAAGAGCGTTATTATATTTGGCAAGAATATCAAGAGCAGAGCTGTGTTCAGTAATATCTGAAAGATGTGTCTGTACAGAATCAGTAAACAGTGAATGATCAACAGAAGTAATTTTACGAAAAGTAATGGTTGATTTTACCCTGAGGCAGGGGAGAGGCATTTCACAACTGAGTTCAATGAGAAAGTGATCAGAAAGTCCAATCTGAGATCCATATACAGAAAGAATACGTAAACCAGTTGTACAAATTAAAGGGGTCATACAGGCCTACATGCACTTTTTTAAGCTGTTTGGACTGAACTGTGTGTTAGGAGAGTGCGTACACAACCACTCTACGATGATAAAGAGCCGCCCAGTTGTTTTCTTTTCATTTATTACAATAACATGCCCTTCTGAAATGCCTGGCCAATCGCTAATGCCTGTCGATGTAACGCCACACCACAAGAGGCCGCTCCTACACTAGTTGATTCACACTGGTGTTTTAGCAAAGACCCGCCCCAAGTGAGAAGAAGCTGTCGGCCATTGTTCTAGGAAGAAGCTGTCGGCCAGATTCACTACCTAGGGTTGGTGACCTAGGGTACCTACCTAGGGTTAGGTATCTGAGCCACTGAGGACGCAGTGGCTGAATTTAGTTTTTGAAGCTAACGTCCCCGCCGATTTACCTAAATGCGTTTATGTTTGCACTAATCATTTTTCACTAGACTGCTTTATAAACGCGGGCCAATATAAAGCAGGTTTTACTAGGAAGCTGCTCCTAAAAATGGATCTGTACTAACACTTCGTGTTCTTGCTTCATCTTCACCAGGCTCAGTGAGTAATTTATTTTTCTATGAATCTTTGCAGATCGCCTTTTCTAATAATCACGATGAATGCGGAGTGTAAGTTAACTTATACTCTCATAAAACATGGTTATGGCTTCTTCTCTGTGTACATCCGTCTCTATATAATCCCTAATCGCCCGTTTATAATAAACAATGCATTAAGGTGATTGTCTAGTTGCAAACTGTGTGGGTAGTCGGAAAACTATATTATGCTTACCTTTGTTACGTTAGATGGTTTATAACGAAGTCTGTCGAAGATTAAGAAGTCATGTAAACACATCAGTAAACACATCGCGTCCGTATCTCTCTCAGTAAGCTTCTCCGCTTTTTGTTGTTGTTGCTCGCGGCAGCGTAACAGCCCGTTAATTCATGCCCATGCAGTGATGAGAAAGACAAATCGAGTCGATGCATGTCCATTCTTTTAATTTCTGCGTTGTCAGGCGATATTACAAACTTCCGCGTAGGTTCCGTACTTAAATCAAACCAAAAACAACTGAAGAAAACAGGCTCAGGCTCCATATTCAAGCATTGCCCGCACTGGACTACACTTCCTTGGCTATACCCCACGTGTGTTGTGAAGACACGCACCACAGAACTGGGGGGGGCGGGCTCAGCAGAGGTCATGAGCATCTAAAATTAGCATGTACTGAAACAGGTTGCTGAGAACAGAGCTAGTTTTTACCAGGTAAAAGTAGTGTTTTTTTTACACAATCCTTTTGAATTTTAAATTAACGTATAATACAAACTTTTCATTAGGACCCTAAAGATCATATTAACATTTAATGAAAAATGGGATGTGTAGGACCTTTAAATCCAGTGTGTGACCTTTTAGATGTGTAGGAAAATTAATGTGCTGTACGAGATTAAAACATTCAAAAACTGACATGAGTTTTAATGGGAGTCAATCTTTGTTAACATGTATGTTGAAATCACCAAGTAAGATTATAGAAGAAGACATTGCACAAGTAAGGGTTAAAAGTTCATGAAGTTCAGTGAAAAAATTTGACATTGATTTGGGTGGACGATACAAGAGAATTGCAATCATAGGAAATGTACCAGAGATTTTGAGAACCAGGTATTCAAAGGTTGAAGTTGCATGAAAGTCAAAGTTTTAACAGGAATGTTAGTACGATAGACGGCAGCCAGACCGCCGCCCCTCGATGTAAGACAGGGTTTGGTTAGGTAACTGTATCCAGAGGTTGTGAGAAGATTTAGGTGGAAATAGGCATTTGGTATTTGCCATGTTTCAGTAAGCAGCAAGAAATCCAGGTCTTTATCAGTTAACAGCGCGGAGAGCACAAAAGCCATGTTAGTAAGTGAACGACAGTTGAACAGCGCTAATGCAGGACGAAGCGCACAATCATTGCGTGTCTGTAGAGCAGATGGAGACGGAGATACAGTAATTAAGGCAGTACGATTGATACCACGGTGGTTGGCCGGCAGCCTAGAATAACGTATATCCGAACGGTTAGACCAAATAGAAGGAATAGACGAGGATGTCACACAGCGCGATGAGAGGTAGTGGCGACCGGAGCGATGAACGTAGCGCAGCCGTCTAGTAATCCCAAGTTCCTTGCAGAGCCTGTATGTAGATGCGTTGAGGCAAGGGTGTGATTTCAGGCTTCGTAGTTAAGATAACGAGTAACTGAGTGCCATAACAATAACGCAGTCAAATAATAAGCCCAGTGTTAAAACTCCAAGCAAAGCAGCTAAAGGAGCTGCCTTAGCATCCGATATACTGTCCATGATAGATAGACGAAGGAGTGGAGACTCACCCGTCAGCTCAATTTTTTGACTTCAAAAGAACAAAAGTCATTAATATATAAGTTGGAGAAGGAATTTGTAAGATGTTATACAGTGATAATGATACAGTATCAAGCTTCTGTAGTCCTAGGCATTTTGCTTTGGTGTCCCCTGTCCAACAGATTGGATTTGTTGTGTCCCAGCACTCTTTGAGGATGGCCTTCATTGGGTACTCTTTGTTACGCTTCTGCAGATTTACCCAGTATGCCAACATTAGCTTTATTCTTCTGATTCTTAATGCCATTTTCCCCAACTTCTGCCTGTATGGCACAGACCATACATAGTTCTCACAATTTAAATGTGTAGGATTGTACGTTAAAATTAAGAGGAGAAAATAATCACTATAGAATATAAATGTAAAATTTTTTGTATAAATATTGAAATAATTGAACACAGACAAGGCTGATCCTGTGTACATGCTTATCTTTGACAGGCGCTAATGAATATTAATGAGTATGCAAATGTGACAAGGTGTCAACAAACAAGATGTTTTTCTTGGCAGATTCTGTAAAACGCTTACGTCTTTGTTGCGAGTTGCCTCTGTGTCCACCATGATGGTTGTTCTGAAGAAAATTATAATGAGGGCTCAGTACCATGAAAGGGAGGTTGGGCCTAATTAGCATACTATTAGTACAGGGTGCACAAAAAAATGTTTATAGATAGATGCGCAAAGCCAGGACTATAATATTTTTCTGAATATTTTTCTTATTAATTGTGTGCTTATATAGTTATAATCACTCTTTAAAGTATATGGCTGTGTAACGTACATACTGTACCTGACACAGTAATTTAAGAAATTAAAGTATATCTGTAATGTATTATATTTAATATGTTTTATAATTTTTTTTTTTTTTATGATAAACTTGTCTGAACAAAGCATTGTGAGACTGAAGCATTGTTACACAGAGACTCTAAAAACAGGATGAGAGCTACAGAGCATTATACTAGAAGTGAAGTACATAAGATTTAACACTAACACATTAGACAATACATTCTATAGTTTAAACTATGAACTTAATTTTAAACTACCTAACAAAAATCATGACATTTTACAAACACATCAGCTTTAAAGTAAGTATTAAGTGAAGATTGAAACCTGGTGATGAAGAGTGTGTCATTGTGTCTCTCTACAGGTTGAAGTGGTGTGGTGTCTCAGGTAAAGGCTGTGCTGCTTTGACTTCAGCTCTGAGATCAAACCCCTCACACCTGAGAGAACTGGATCTATCTAATAATAAAGTAGGAGACTCAGGAGTGAAGTATCTCTGTGCTGTACTGGAGAATCCTGACTGTAAACTGGAGACACTGAGGTAAGATCATCTCTCTGAGAGTCACATGATCTGCTCCTCAGTAAGACACATTCTCTAATAGTGAGACTGAAGCAGAAGTTTTAGGTTGATCATCAATGTCCTGAGGAGGAAGATTGTTTCTTTTCACTGCACACTGATGATTTGTCACAGAGTCTTTGGGTCACATTTTTGTCAGTGAACATTCGTCTCCATCTAGCTGCTATAAACAGGGTTGCCAGATCTGTATCATAAAAGCAGTATTAAAACCATGCGGTCTTTATTAATAGTTCTTTCACTGAGCTTTTAAATCGTCTTGTAGTATATTACATGTTGTAATAAATAAAAAATATCTATAAATAAACTCACTGACTCGAATACACTCATACAGTAACACAGAGCTGAAGTTGAGAACACGATCAATAGGTGTGTGTATGAGAGGAGATCACTGGTAGCTGAAGCCTGGATGAAAGACCCAGACACACAACCCCTTCTCACACACCCTGACATTTTAATTGATTTTAAGTGTTTCTGATGCAGCAGTTTCGTCCTGATGTTGTTTACCAAAATGAAGCTACTTAAGAATTCTAACACACAGAGACGCCTCATCCACCAACAATGCCACCGACACGTGAATCAAATTCAAATCTTATTTGTCACCATAAACAGTCTGATATGCAGTGAAATGTTAAATGACGTGTGGCCTGATGTTATGTAAGGGTTAAATTCTTAAGTTTAATACGAGTTTAATGAAGAGGAATTATTGCTTTTGCGTCCGTTACACCTCGATACGATACCAGCTGACCCCGAACCAGGAGAGAGGCGCGCACACACACACACACACACACACACACACACACACACACACACACACACACACAGTGTCTGAATGCATTTATGTTAAATAATTTATTATCAGCAAAAAAAAATACACTGCATATGTTTTACATATGAAAACAATTAAAACATATTTAGAAAAAAAATAATTAAGTAAAATATAAAATAAACAGACAATAAACCTTATTTAATTTTTGTAATATTGAATTTTGTTCTTGTCATATGGAAACAGTATCATTAAAACTAGGACAAGTTCCTGGTAATAAGAACACAGTGAGAACACAGAACACAGTATTAATAATTATTTCTTGTTTCATTTCCTCTGAATTTCCACTTTTTGATTTGTGCTAAATCTTGCACAAAAGAAGGGAAGCACATTGTTAGATTTAAAAGAAGAGAGTCTGAGTTAAGTTTTAGGCCCCCATTCCACTGAGCCCAATTTGCTCATTATTATTATTATTATTATTATTATTTGCAAATTAGTCGTTAGTATCGGGAGGGAAGTTGAAACATGTTCAAAAATTTCGGCTGCCCTCTCCGGACATTAACTCCTCGGAAACGCCTTGGTATCAATTCTTTAGCTCCGTTATTAAGTCATTATTAATTTTTAAGCGTATTTATGGACTCATTATTGGTTTTTATCGCCTCCTTATCTGTTCGGCAACATTCAGCAGCCAAACATCCTCATATTAAATGTAGATGGAAGTAATGACAAAATCAACAAAGTGATATTTTTAAGAAAAACAGTGCTGATTAAACACGATTAAATGATATATTACATGTTAAAGTCCGATGCACAATAGAAATGTTTTCATGTAAAATGTAATAACAAAATAACAAAAATAACAGATTAAAAATATATACACGCATTTAACTGTGCAGTCAAACATAAAGTTACATTAGGGATGTAAATTACTGAAGCAAAAGTAATAATAATAATCATCATCATCATCATTAATAATACAGTAAGCACTACTACTACTACAAATAATGATAATAGTATAATAATAATAATTAAGGGAGAAAGTGCAGTCAAAGAAGAAACAATATTGATACAAAAGAAGGATAGGAGAAAGGAAAATTAAAAATAAAGATCCTGAATATAAAGTGGGATTGTGCTGCATGTGTGTGATTTTCTCTTAATCATGTTTATTACAACCTGATCATTTTGATTGATACACATTTTTTTTCCTCACATTTCATACAACATTTCCATAATTTTCTTTCGATCCTGTAAAGCTGCTTTGCGACAATGATACTCGATACTCTTACCAGCCTGAACCCCTGGAGAGACAACACACACACACACACACACACACACACACAGACACAAGCATGATGTCTGAAGATCTCTGTTTATTCTCAGTAAAGAGAGAACATTTAAACATTTGTCCTCTGCCGGACAGACGAGAGGAAATGCATTTGCATCATCCGTGTAGACAAAAAAGTTCTAGTGGACAAGAGCTGTTTGGATTTATATTAATCTGAAATGATAATGAACTTCCTCTCTCTGTGAATAGACTGTTTATCTATATAGACTGAGTCCTGAACTCCAAACCTCCTTAAGACTTCAGCAGGCCATGTCCAGTCCTTATGGTCTCTTATCAATAGAGTCAATTCAAAACCAGTCTCCCAGACCTCGAAGCCATACATCTCTCTCCACACTTGACTAGGAAAGAGTAAAAGACTTTAAGTCTGACTAATCTACCTGTGCTTCAGATATAGCTAGTCAATGTGCCAAGCTTAATTAAATGCAATCCATAATTCATGTACAATTTCTCTGTTTTTTTATAATACAGTGTTTATGTTACATCAAAAGAACAAAAGTGATTAACATGTAAGTCATAGAGAGAGACATACAGTGGTGTGAAAAACTATTTGCCCCCTTCCTGATTTCTTATTCTTTTGCATGTTTGTCACACAAAATGTTTCTGATCATCAAACACATTTAACTATTAGTCAAAGATAACATAATTGAACACAAAATGCAGTTTTTAAATGATGGTTTTTATTATTTAGGGAGAAAAAAAATCCAAACCTACATGGTCCTGTGTGAAAAAGTGATTGCCTCCCTTGTTAAAAAATAACTTAGCTGTGGTTTATCACACCTGAGTTCAATTTCTGTAGTCATTCCCAGGCCTGATTACTGCCACACCTGTTTCAATCAAGAAATCACTTAAATAGGAGCTACCTGACACAGAGAAGTAGACCAAAAGCACCTCAAAAGCTAGACATCATGCCAAGATCCAAAGAAATTCAGGAACAAATGAGAACAAAAGTAATTGAGATCTATCAGTCTGGTAAAGGTTATAAAGCCATTTCTAAAGCTTTGGGACTCCAGCGAACCACAGTGAGAGCCATTATCCATAAATGGCAAAAACATGGAACAGTGGTGAACCTTCCCAGGAGTGGCCGGCCGACCAAAATTACCCCAAGAGCGCAGAGACAACTCATCCGATAGGCCACAAAAGACCCCAGGACAACATCTAAAGAACTGCAGGCCTCACTTGCCTCAATTAAGGTCAGTGTTCACGACTCCACCATAAGAAAGAGACTGGGCAAAAACAGCCTGCATGGCAGATTTCCAAGGCGCAAACCACTTAAGCGAAAAGAACATTAAGGCTCGTCTCAATTTTGCTAAAAAACATCTCAATGATTGCCAAGACTTTTGGGAAAATACCTTGTGGACCGACGAGACAAAAGTTGAACTTTTTGGAAGGTGCGTGTCCCATTACATCTGGCGTAAAAGTAACACAGCATTTCAGAAAAAGAACACCATACCAACAGTAAAATATGGTGGTGGTAGTGTGATGGTCTGGGGTTGTTTTGCTGCTTCAGGACCTGGAAGGCTTGCTGTGATAGATGGAACCATGAATTCTACTGTCTACCAAAAAATCCTGAAGGCGAATGTCCGGCCATCTGTTCGTCAACTCAAGCTGAAGTGATCTTGGGTGCTGCAGCAGGACAATGACCCAAAACACACCAGCAAATCCACCTCTGAATGGCTGAAGAAAAACAAAATGAAGACTTTGGAGTGGCCTAGTCAAAGTCCTGACCTGAATCCTATTGAGATGTTGTGGCATGACCTTAAAAAGGCGGTTCATGCTAGAAAACCCTCAAATAAAGCTGAATTACAACAATTCTGCAAAGATAAGTGGGCCAAAATTCCTCCAGAGCGCTGTAAAAGACTCGTTGCAAGTTATCGCAAACGCTTGATTGCAGTTATTGCTGCTTAGGGTGGCCCAACCAGTTATTAGGTTCAGGGGGCAATTACTTTTTCACACAGGGCCATGTAGGTTTGGATTTTTTTTCTCCCTAAATAATAAAAACCATCATTTAAAAACTGCATTTTGTGTTCAATTATGTTATCTTTGACTAATAGTTAAATGTGTTTGATGATTAGAAACATTTTGTGTGACAAACATGCAAAAGAATAAGAAATCAGGAAGGGGGCAAATAGTTTTTCACACCACTGTATCAGAACACCGGGGATCTGGCAACCGCTTCAACAACACTGTGCTAATTTACACTAATATTATAATGTGTAAAACTGACGACTGTTAATCTCTCAGATTTTATTAAATTAAGCAGAATATGTAATCAGATTCACTTTCACACTTTTTTTGGATGTTTCTTTCTGGAATCTTTTTGTTATTATGTCAGTCCTTCTGTAGAATTTAAATTAATTGTGAATTTCACTTTAAAACCTGTAGAACCTGATGGATCCAATTTGTAGACATTTTTTACTTTCCATTAGATTTATAATTCAGGAATATCTATTTAAATGATCAGCAAGTAATCTGGTTTATACAAGACATGAATATTATTCATACCTTCCTCTTCTATACTCCTTATCCTGTGTATGATCTGTGATGAAGAGTGTGTCATTGTGTCTCTCTACAGGTTGTGTAGTTGTGGTGTCTCAGATGAAGGCTGTGCTGCTCTGACTTCAGCTCTGAGATCAAACCCCTCACACCTGAGAGAACTGGATCTGTCCTTGAATAATAAAATAGGAAACTCAGGAAAGAAGCTGCTCTCTGCTCTTAAGGATGATGAACATTACAAACTACAGACACTGATGTGAGTAATGACCTTTTTGTATTATTGTTGAAATAATAAAAGACTAATTATATAAGTAATTAATCATTAGTTTGTACATTTCTATTTAGTCCCAATAATTATACGATTAGCAGGTTAGAAGTGTTATCACTGTTTTATTTAAATATTTTTCTCTAACAATATGCTTTAATGCTTTAATGTTTTGTGTTCAGTAAAGTTGATTTTAAATCCATGTGACGTCAGAAGACAGGGAGTCAGTCAGAGTCTACAAAATGTCACAAATGAGTGCATGAGAGTGATTGTAAATGAACAGCTCGTCTCCTTGTGACACCCTGCTATCTCTGACTTCATACTGCTGCTTTTGTCTGAACAAGATGATCTCTGCTTTTCCCTGTTTCTGGAAGCAAACTTCATTCTCTTAAAACTTTTCTGCTACAAATATTGTATTTAAGCCGCCACTTTCCTCACTCTGACACTTCTTCCAGCACCCGACCTCCACACCGTGTCTTCTGTCATTCCTGTAAAATTCACCTCAGCTTGTTCTTAAAGTCTGCACTTAAATATAAATGTAGAACAAGAGCTAAATGACTCAGTAGTGTTGATTATTTAAAAAGCTCCAAAGCCTGTGATTGGATAAGAGC
The DNA here is from genome assembly GCF_024256425.1 of Clarias gariepinus. Classification (NCBI taxonomy): domain Eukaryota; kingdom Metazoa; phylum Chordata; class Actinopteri; order Siluriformes; family Clariidae; genus Clarias; species Clarias gariepinus. The sequence continues at coordinate 24,328,292 of NC_071111.1, forward strand.
AGTGATGTGATGAGTAAATATCTGCTCATGTTCCTGTTATAACACAGATGTTACTAAGAATGAAGAAATGTTGAATGATTAATTATAAACAGGAGATGATGATGTTTCCCTTGAAGGAGAGATGATTACATGCTGTTGATCATGATGTACCACAGTCCAGTTTATGGTTATTAATACACATTTTCCTTTTAGATTTAGGTTTTAGACTCCGGTGTTCCTGCCTCTCCATGTTGGTGATAGAGAACATGCTCATAAACACATCATTCATTTAGTTATAACACATTAAACAGACTCAGAGACGTGAGAAGTGTGTGTTCATCGTGCACAGTGAATCACAGACTGAGTGAACATGGACAAGTGGAGTGACACAAGTCATCAAATCTGCCAGTTCTGTTATGAAATATATGAAACATCAGCCAATGGGTCATGTGATTATTCTGTGTTTTTGATGTGTTATTTTTTTATTATATCTTTTTTCTTATGAATGCTTTTTTTATTGCTGTTTTGTTGGCTTCACAATTAAAATGACATTGTATGTAAGTGCTTACAGCATCCATAATTTAATCAAATACATAAACAAAAAATGTTATATATGTCATTATTTCTGTTAAAAATTACTTAAAAATGTAAAACTTTGTAGCAATATGTTTGTAACAGTTTTTTTTTAAGATGTTTTATGTTTAAAACCAAAATATTGTTACAATTCACTTAAAAATTATTCATTAGTTAAATGTAATTTACTTCAACATTTTCTATGTAAAAATATCACATTAGATGTAACGCCACTTCTTCTTTTAACAGACAGTAAAGTTGACAGGAGAGTTGTGGTTCTGTGTGGTTCATATCACTACAGCTTGTTTATCCACTTTGCGTGTGGACGTGGGTCTGTTGGGGCTAGCAGGAGGGGTTAGCACCTCTGTGTTCTCTTCTCCCAGGTTCACAGGTTCTGGAACACGTTTGCAGTGGCTGGAGTGGATCCACTTCACACTTTCTGCTACCTTCACTGCTGTCCGTGTCACTAGGAGCACCTGGAACGGTCCCGATCACCTCCTGGCCTTCCGGTTCTTTCTCCTGAGGTCCTTCACCACCACCCAGTCTCCTGGTTTCAGGTCATGTGACTTTCCCTCTGCCGGTTGTGGCAAGACCTCCTTCACTTGGGCCTGTACTCGAGATAAAACCTGTGTGTGTGTGATCTGAGGTGTTTTGGGGGGTTCTTGTGCTCTGTCTTTTCAATTTTTCTAAAAAGTGGATTTTGTGAAATCGTTATGTTTCAGGTGAATTATGAAAGGAAACAAACAGGAAAAAATAAACAGGGTAAATTTATTTATTTGTTTTTAATCCACTTCTAACAGATGGTTTATTTTAATATTGTATTATGTTTAAAGAAAATTTTTAAAGTATGTGTGTGTGTGTGTGTGTGTGTGTGCCTGGTGGGCAGTAAACAAAGTAATTCATGTGTTTACTTGCGTGTGTCACAAGCTTTTTAAACAGCTAGAACGTCAGTTAAGAAACAACTCTTAATGGCCCTTTCATACGTGGCCTTTGACTTTAAGCTCTCTCACTCACTCATCGTCTATCCTGTATACAATGTTGCTGGGGGCCTGAACAGGGGGCCAAACCATCGCAGGGCACATATACACACTATACAGGCAATTTTGCGAATGGCAATTAGAGTAATCTGCAGGTTTTTAGATTGTGGGAAGAAACTCATCAAGCACAGGGAGGACATGCAAACTCTAGGGGAATTGAGTCTGGCTGGGAGTCGAACCCGGACCCTAGAGGTGTAAGGCAACAGTGCAAACCACTAAGTCACCATGCGACCCAAAAATAACATGTCACTCATAAATATGAAGCAATACGTAAATGATTATAACCTTTAGCAAATAATCATAGAGTCAGGAAAAGCATATAATTAATGTAAATGTTTACACAAAGAAAGCAAATAAAAAACATCCTTTATAAATACAAATGGCATTTGATTTTGCTGCTTATCCTGGTTACAGGATCCTCATGATAAATGTCCCTCCTTGTCCTTCACACAGTATACTGGACTTTATCTCCACAACTGACAAAGTACATAATACACCAGTTCTATATATATCCATGGTCATCAGTTAATAAGATAAAAATGAATATTTGTACTAATGTGTGAGAGACAGATGGCTGTAAACAGTCCTCGTGATCACCAGGCTGAGCAGCTGGGAGAGGAGATGCTGTGCTGGTCTACTAATGGGACAGTGAAGGGGACGCTTGTCCTCCAGACCGGACTGTCTCACATAATACCTTAAAAAGGAACAGTATGTAAAAGGTTAGAAGTCATCACTCAGTGACCCTTATAATCATATTCTCATAAATTAATCATTATCATGATGGTGATTGTTATGATGAACTGAGAGTTAAAACAAGAAGCAGAGTGACGTCTGGTGGTTTGTGGAAATTCCAACAGCTGTAAACTCAAGTGGGATTTTATATTACATGTGAGAAATTATAGGATATAGGATGTAGTATGTTGTATGTGGGGTCATTATGATCCATCAGAAAAGCTTTATGACATCAAGGCATCGATTCTACACGTGTCTGGAACTGAGCTGCAACTTAAACAAACATCGGCTGTTTTAATGGTGACAGAGACACTGCTTAAGACGTTGATCCAAAATCTCCAACACAAGAAGAACTGCTGATTTGACAGCATATGATTTAGATTATTTTTATACTCATGTCCTCATTACAGTCATCCTGTAAGACAGCACTCCTATAAGAATAGCAAAGTTTGATTATAGAATAAAGATAAACAGTTAGAATAACTCTGTATTGAATGGGAGGAACAAATGCAGCCAACTACATCAACTACAACTACATCTTTACATTTAATGCCTCACCTTTCTGTAAGTGCACTTATTTTGTGATGAATGTGAATTGTGTTAACTGTGATGTTTCTGATAATCAGATTATTAAAATACTGCAGTAAATGGACGATCATTTGGATCAGTCGAACTCTTTTGGAGAAGGATTGGATCTCATTGGTTATCTGCTGATCTAAATCTGATACTAGTAGCTCATTTGTTTGTCTCGGCTTGTACACCGTCTTATAAAACCCAGTCGTCCACAACAGACTCTCTCACCTGAACTCTTCTTTAAGTTCTGTAATAATGGAGGTGTTCACACAGGGGTTGTGCTGCATGCAGGTCAGGAGCAAGTGGCACCGCTGGTACAGGAGGACAGCCTGAGACGGGCTCAAGGGAGACTCTGACTGTTTCAACACAACAACATAGACATGGATCAACTCTAGTATTTAATCTACTTTTCCCAAAGGAATCACATTCTCATGGATTTGATATCAATTATTATGGATTTACCAGAAATGACAGAACCAGAACCACACGCTGGGCCTGATAAACCATAAACAGGAGCTAAACACAGACAAAGCACAACTTAGTGAATCTTACGATCTACTGAAGAGTTAGTTTTGATTCTAAAGAGATTTACAAAGAAAGGGTGAGATTTAAGTGTTTGAAAAACACAGGACAGTCAGAAAGTGTCCTACATTCTGCATGAGACTCACCTTAAAAAAACTAAACAAACAAATAAAAGTCTATAAATCTGCATCAGTGGACAAATTTTGTACTGAGGTTATGCAGCCAGGTCCATAAATATTGGGACAGTGACATACATTAATTTGTTTGCGATCACATCTTGAGTGTTTAATTTCAAATCCATTGTCCTGGTGTACAGAGACAAACTGACCAACATGGAGTCACTGTCCAAATACTTATGGACCTGAATATATACAATAATGTCATTATAAATGAGGAGTGTGTAAATGTGTGAGAGCACGACTGACTTCATGGCAAAACATCACCAACTCAAAAAGCAGATTAAATACTGAGTCCAGATACTCGGCTTGTGAGACCACACACACACAAATATTTTAAAGAATAATAAAGGACTTTACATTATCTGCTCTTTAAAAAATAAAAATAAAAAATCATTGATTTATTTACAAATGACACCAAATCCACTCAGATATAAACTTCATTTTCTATGTCTAATGCCAGAGAATGAGAATCTACTACACAGTAAGGTTTTAGAAATGAAATATTGTATTGTTTGTGTTATTAGTGTTACCTATGTTTTATATTGCTAGTCACTGGTTATGTCCAGACACAGATGATTCATTCTTATTGAAACTACAGTGGTGTGAAAAACTATTTGCCCCTTCCTGATTTCTTATTCTTTTGCATGTTTGTCACACTTAAATGTTTCTGCTCATCAAAAACCATTAACTCTTAGTCAAAGATAACATAATTGAACACAAAATGCAGTTTTTAAATGAAGGTTAACGTTATTAAGGGAGAAAAAAAAACTCCAAATCTACATGGCCCTGTGTGAAAAAGTGATTGCCCCCCTTGTTAAAAAATAACTTAACTGTGGTTTATCACACCTGAGTTTAATTTCTGTAGTCACCCCCAGGCCTGATTACTGCCACACCTGTTTCAATCAAGAAATCACTTAAATAGGAGCTACCTGACACAGAGAAGTAGACCAAAAGCACCTCAAAAGCTAAACATCATGCCAAGATCCAAAGAAATTCAGGAACAAATGAGAACAAAAGTAATTGAGATCTATCAGTCTGGTAAAGGTTATAAAGCCATTTCCAAAGCCTTGGGACTCCAGCGAACCACAGTGAGAGCCATCATACACAAATGGCAAAAACATGGAACAGTGGTGAACCTTCCCAGGAGTGGCCGACCGACCAAAATTACCTCAAGAGCGCAGAGACAACTCATTCGAGAGGCCACAAAGGGCCCCAGGACAACATCTAAAGAACTGCAGGCCTCACTTGCCTCAATTAAGTTCAGTGTTCACGCCTCCACCATAAGAAAGAGACTGGGCAAAAAAGGCTTGCATGGCAGATTTCCAAGGCGCAAACCACTTTTAAGCAAAAAGAACATTAGGGCTCGTCTCAATTTTGCTAAAAAACATCTCAATGATTGCCAAGACTTTTGGGAAAGTACCTTGTGGACCGACGAGACAAAAGTTGAACTTTTTGGAAGGTGCATGTCCCGTTACATCTGGCATAAAAGTAACACAGCATTTCAGAAAAAGAACATCATACCAACAGTAAAATATGGTGTCCATATAAGTCCTGACCTGAATCCTATTGAGCTGTTGTGGCATGACCTTAAAAAGGCGGTTCATGCTAGAAAACCCTCAAATGAAGCTGAATTACAACAATTTTGCAAAGATGAGTGGGCCAATATTCCTCCAGAGCGCTGTAAAAGACTCGTTGCAAGTTATCGCAAACGCTTGATTGCAGTTATTGCTGCTAAGGGTGGCCCAACCAGTTATTAGGTTCAGGCAATTACTTTTTCACACAGGGCCATGTAGGTTTGGATTTTTTTTCTCCCTAAATAATAAAAACCATCATTTAAAAACTGCATTTTGTGTTTACTTGTGTTATCTTTGACTAATAGTTAAATGTGTTTGATGATCAGAAACATTTTGTGTGACAAACATGCAAAAGAATAAGAAATCAGGAAGGGGGCAAATAGTTTTTCACACCACTGTATATCCAGTACAGCAATAACACAAACAAGACAGATAAGAGTGTTGTGTCTTACCTCTGTGTGAGATGTAGAATTGCAGTTGTAAGGCTTTAGCTCAGGATCACACACACCAAAGCCAAGAGCAAGTCTGCAGTCACGCTTCCCCTGCAACACATTAAAGGCTCCTGATACAGTAACATACTGTATAAATATACACTACAGTCACAGGCTCCAGTCATATCTGAGTTTACTCACTGCTTGGACGTTAGTGCGCTAAAGCGAGCAGCTCCTTTCTCCGTCTCACCGAGCATCAGGCTTATGGTCTGAAGCACTAACGTGGAAAGCCTGGAGACCGACACACAGTGTTGTAGTGAATCAGTGAGGTGGTGATGGTGTTCTGTTCCAGTCAAGGTGAGTCAGAGGTTAAAAGTGGAACAATCGCTACAAAAAAGTCGTGGCTCACTTCATATAACGCCTAAACACTACAAAGATGATGTTCATGTAATTTTGACCGGAAAGGAAATAAAGTGAAATAAAGGAACATCATGTCTAATTGTAGCACTAACGCTAAAAATAGTTAAATAGTCGCCTCTTATCATTTAGTAGAAGAGATTACAGAGCATGGAGAGGACTTACTGTATGGACCCGAGGGGATTATTGAGTCACACACAGTGTCTGACTTCATCTAATCTAATTCAGCCTCCTGAGTTCTACTGGAAGAGTCTAACAGTGTTAATGGTGTTGAATGGTGTGTTTGGTTTGATCAGGTGACTCAGACTTACAGTAGCCTGTCTGCAGTGTGTAATCTGTCCTGAGAGAGCTGCAGGCTTACAGTCAGCGTTTTCACCAGGAACAGATAGAGCTCAGGTGACTGTACAACACACACACACACACACACACACACACTCCAGTCCCAGCCGAAAAGAAGCAGCACCGTAGCATGATGCTCCCACCACCATGCTTCATCATGAGTATGGAGTTCTCAGTGTGATAAGCCATCATGTTTTGACACCAACACGTCTTTTAGAAAAAGCTCTACCTACATGAGGAAAAGTTCTCAAAGCATTTTGTCTTCTGCACTTGTTGATGGTGGCTGTAACAATGTCCCATGCTGATGCTTTGGATATTCTTTTGTAGACATTCTCCTAATTAGTACCATCCATCTATAACATCCTACACATGCTTTATAAACTCTTTAGTCAGATGAAATGAGATGATGTCAAGAAATCATACAGAACCAGTGACTCTTTTTTTTTTGTTAATCAGACCCACATCCTTGATGACAGATGTGTAAGCATATTTTAATTAAATATATTTGTGTATGCAGCAATGTAACAATATGATAATATTAATCAACCTACACTGAAAACCCTAATAAGTTAATTAGACTAAATTGATTGAGTAAACTCGTTGCCTCAATTTAATTGAGTAATGGAATCTTCCAAAACTTGCATATTTAAGTTTATTAAACTTGGCGGTTTTGTAGACTGTACTTAAATCATTCAGTTCAACAAACTTAGCACTTATTTAATGTACTTAAAAAATTGCGTTCACTTGGTATACATTTTTTTTAAATGTACTTATATAATTAAGTTAACTCAACATGAAAATGTAACTTAAACCTGTTAAACAATGTTCTTATATTTGACTGCAAGCTTTGTGCACACCAAACTGAAATAAAACAATGAACAGCATTTTTAAGCTTAGATTTTTTTAATGACAAAATGCTGCAATTTTCCATCGGAAAGAATGTTGGAGAGTACTTTATTAGGCACACAGCATGTACAGCATGTACAGCATGTACAGCACATTCACACAGGAACCACCATCCAATTCAGCCTCAGCATGAACCGGAGTACATTTCACACGTCACCCCTTACCCACACACACAAACAGGGCCGAAGCCACTAACCCAAACACCCTTCCCCAACATGGTGAACACACCGACATCCCCGCAAAGCATGCTGGTCGTCAGCCGCTGCCCCGCCCACGCCACATTCACATTTGTGAAAATTGACCTTTTGAAAATGTTTTTTCCCCCAAAGGATTAATCATGATTTTGAGCTCACAACACTTGAAATCTTAAGTTTATGCATTTTGATGGTAAATAAGTTAAATGAACTTATATTTTTAAGTGATGGGTCCAAAATGCAAAATTTTAAGTAATGTTTAGTCAACATTACTTGATTGTATAAGTAAAGACAACATTAGGGTTTACAGTGTAATATTAATCTTAGTGAAATAATATAGAGGTTAAGTGAGAAAAGGAGACAGGTCGTGAAACATAGCAGTAAGGGAATGGTTAGAGTGACAAGATAAGGTGCCAGGTGTCGGACTTGGCCTAATGAAGGATTGAAACAAGTGTTGGATACACGTATACATGTCTAAGTAGAATATAGACAAATATCCAAAAGACACACGATCAGTTTTAGGAATACTGAGTTTAATAAAAGTAGACACAAAAATAAACTAGTATGTGCATCTACCAAATAAAGAGATGCTTATACATGGTCTGTCTCTTGAGAACTGTAGAATAAACCAGGAACAACCAACAGATAGAAAAAACAAGGGCAAAGCAGGGAGGATAGAAAAATCCTGGAACAACCAACAAAAACCCAAGGACAGAAGAAATAATCAGGTGACAGATACTGTAAGGGTCCTCCACTAGAGGTCACTGTTTTTAGTTTGTAGTTTTTGTTAGCCGACTCAGTTTCCCAGCAGGCACCTCGGTCAGGTGATGCAGTGCACACCTGAACCGAGGTAGCCATCAACCAATCTATAAATAGCTGTTTAGACTGGGAAACTGGGTCGAGCATTTTTGGGTATTACCACTGTCACATGTGTGGGCTTTTGTTCTGTTTAGTTATATGTTTAGTTTGTACTTTGATTTTAGTTGTGTTGACTTGGGCTCTCTTACTGGCAATGTCTCTGTGTATGTTTTGTGTGTCTGTATTAGTGGAGCTGATTCAGTCCTGTCCTCCTGTGTTCTTGTGGTTAGCTAGAGCAGGTAAGTAGTTAGGTGTGTGTGTGGCTAGGAGCATGAGTAGCTAAATTCTATGTTGAGTTATAGTACAGTTACAGTACTAGCATGCTTCTAGCCATAGCCCCTCTGTGTCTCTAGCTATCCTGTGTTTCCTCTCCCCCTAGTGTCCCAGTGTGCCTAGGTTTAGAGGGCTGTCCCTCCTGGCTTTGGAGTAACGACTAGCTTGTGAGTGCTGCCTCCCTTAGTCTTGGAGGGCTGCCTCGCCTAGCCACTGGGTATCCTTGTCTGTGTTTCTGAGCCCCTATTCCCTAGTGTGTTTTAGCTATTAGGTAAGTATAGCTTAGTGCATGTTGGGGCTAAAGACATGCTTAGCTAGGTGTATGTGTAGCTAACTGCCATGGTTAAGCAATGCTTAACCATGTTTAGCTAAAAGCCATGCCTAGCTGATTGCCTGCCATGTCTTTAGCCCTTGTCCTGTCCCTCTCTTGGTCTCTCGTCTCGTCTTTACGTGTCTCCCGTTCCTCTCTAGTGTCTCCCGTTCCTCTCTAGTGTCTCCCGTTTCAGCTCCACGCCTCGTTTATGTGTCTCGCCGCAGGGCGTGTTATGTGTCTTACCAGAGAGCCCCTGTCAGCACAAAGTTAAGTATCGTTTAAGTTTGTTTGTTTCTTTGTTTGTATCTTTATTTATATTTTGTTTAATTATTATTAAAAAGACTCTTTTTTGGTTACACCACCCCTCTGCCTCTATGCCTGCTCCTTCCGCCCACGGCGTTCAACACCTGCCAATACACCCAGATCGTGACAGATACCAGATAAGCACAAGAAACTAGAAACCAGATAAAAAGAGGGGCTAACGAGGTGTACGGGAAACTATGTAATAAACTATACACTGAAACTAAACTTGAAAGAATCAGGGGAATCTCCCTGCGAGACAGCGTGTGTGTGTGTAGATGGCCATGTGGGCAGACTGAACGGGCAGATAAGAAATAGCAAAAATCAGAGACACAGAGCTAGTCTTGTGAATAAAATATTTTAACAAGAGTAGACACAGAATAAAAAGGCATATCTACATGGTAATAATATAACATACAAAGTATAAAAGCCCAACGTAAAATACAAAACATGAGGGGCCAGGGTAAAACCATCAACAGAAATAAAATTCCTCAGAAGGAACACGATCTGAACTGCCCTGGCTGTCCGAATCATCCAAAGGGATGAAGTAATCAATGGAGAAGTCGCAGTTGGCTATAAAATAGAATAAAATGCATAAAAACATTAAATGGGGTAAAATAAGGCAAATAAGTAAAATAGTGTAAAGGAGATGCTTACCCATGGCTGGTCTCGTGAAAAATGAGGAACATACCAAAGAAAAACAAGAAAAAAGCCTTGAAAACAAGCGGCACCCCTATTATTTTTATAAAAAAAGATATGAAAAGTGTAAAGATAATAGAAAATACTTATTAAAGAAGATGTATTATAATGGAGAGAAGTTTCAAGCATAGTAAGAGTCAGATAAGTGCAGGAAGAAGTCAAATAACGAGGTGTAAATATAAAGGGAAAGAGTTATGAGCATGGAGAGGAGTCAGATAGCGAGGTGTATGACATAATGGTACAAGATAAGAGAATTATAATGGATTATAATTTTGCTGTGGTCAAACGAGGTGAAGGTACAGGGGAGGAGACTGGAGATCCCCCCCTCTTAGAAACTGTATAAAAGGAGCGTGATTTTGACTGTGAATTTAGTCTGGACTTGGCACTGCTTTGGTTCTGATCCAAGGCATGGCTAGGCTGGCTCATCTGGGTTTCTCATTGCTGCAATAAAAGCCTGACTTACTTCATCCAGCTCTGCGTGGCGTAATCTTCTTTAATTCTTCTTTAATTCTCTTTGTTAATGACTTGTTAACTGATTGATATTTTAAACTAACAGCAACATCAACAGGTGGAAGAATTTTCTCCCACATTTATTGGTGACCCCCGACTGCGATTGCCGTTGAGGGGTGACCCCTCTGGGGACCTGGGACCACCGCGGGCTGACAGACCATTAACTTGTGCCGGCATTGAAAAGGTAAGCAGAAAACCTGTTTGATCAAATTTCTGCATTAGAAGTTCATGGTCTGTTAGTGTGCGTGTTTCCAGCTGGAGGGAGTAACTCCTAAGGTATATTGAACACATTTTGTTGAATGTTGCTAATATTGTTAAAATAAGCGCTACATTTATTTTAATATAAAAAGACTGGATGAAGTAACAAAGAATTGGGAGATCTCCAAAAGTTTTTGTTTTCTTATTTTTGTTGTTTATATTCTCTTTATTATTTTTTGTGTTGTGTGACATCTGAGGTAACGCCATTGTGTTGGGGCTAGAGCCCGTATATGAGGAATCGCCAACAAGTGGGGCTGGACCCAGATGGTCCGTTTTGATATATGGTATAAGATATCTGAGGTAACGCCACCGTGTTGGGGCTAGAGCCCGTACACGAGGATTCGCCAACAGGTGGGGCTGGACCCAGATGGCTTAAAGTCCTGCAGATCACTAGGTAGAGGACGGAAGCAAATCCTCAGATGTGGCCGATGGAAAAAGTCCTGTAATAAGCCGCTAGGTATAGAACTCATTAAAAAGCGAGGTGTTTCTAAGACGCGGAGCTGAACAGGTGGTTATTGTGAAAAAGTCCTGTAGGTGGTTGTGCTGTAATCTCGAGTCCTAGGGCTAGAACCCACTTGTGTGAGGTATCGCTAGGAACAGTGCTGCAATCACATTCCCTAGGGCTTGAACCCATATATATGAGGTATCGCTAGGGAACGAAAGGAGATTGCTATTTGAAAATTCCTACAGGTGGTATTGAAGTTTTCTGGGCCCAGGTTGTGTTGTGTGATAAAAGGTTTTACTGTTGATGTTGTTTTGAGTACTTAAATTGTTAAAAACTGTTGTGAAAAGTAAAAAAACGCTTGTGCTGTGTGTCTTTTGTATCTGTGAGTGTCCTTTAAAAGTGTGCGTGCATTAAATTTATGTGCACAGTCCTGAATTTATGTGTATGTGTAAGAATATAGTAAGTGATACGATATTAGAGATAACTTAATGAGAAGATAGAAGAATTCAAAAACACCTTTTTGGATTTTCTGACTTGCTATAATTATTAGCATAGAGATCACTAGGCCATTTTTAGGGGGGCCTTAGCCCCGCTAACATTTGTACTCAGCCCCCCTAAAAATTCTCTATAAACTTCACACACATTGCTGGTCGCCCATCGTCCCCTTTAAATTTGATATGAAAGCGATGACAGACTTCGGCTCCTTCGTGTCTTTCAGCGGGTCTTTAATTCACCATCACAGAGGGAGGATTAAGTCAAGGTGTGTTTTTCCATAAATTGTTATATCTGCATCAGTTCAGTCCTTTTTCATAAATACAGTTTACTAAATGTCATGAGGGATTAATCAGTTAAATCTTCGCTGTGTTCACCCTCATCACACCAGCTGTTTCCTCTAGTGAAAATGAAGCCCTTAATACACTCTATAAACCTATAGTCTACTTTATACAACGTTACTGTTTTAATTGGAAAAACTGTCTATATAAAACTTTGCACAGTGCATATGGCATTAACTACCATAGAGTTATACACATAAATTATAAAAAATACTGACAGACAACATTCAGTGCACTCGGTTTAACTGTATAGCAGTGTGATTTACAGAGATAGAAAAATATTTTTTTGTAATAAATGTATTGTATTAAAAAATGTCCCAAATCGTAAAATACATTTATTAGTCTTAGAGTAGGGTTTTTGTCACTTTGATTTAGAAAAAGTTACTTTTTAATGAATAGAAACAACAACAAAAAAAGAATGATAACATTAAAAATGATTAACAGATAAATGTTTGACACAATTGGCCCCCACACAGTTTATTCCATTGTCCAGCCTCATAGGTGTGTTGTTTATTTTGCTAATCAATGTAAGTTTAAAGTTATATGCTGTTTTCTGGTTAAATTTTTCTGATTGTACCTGTACATAGAAAAAGGTTTATACAGTAAACAGTGTGTGTGCGTGCATGTGTGATCAGGAAGACTCATTTGAGTACTGATTATGAACAAGCCAAATATGTGTTAAACATGTATGGGGGCTGGGCCCCCTTAACGGAAGATCCTAGAAACGCCCCCAATTTAAATAAATATAATAAATACATTTAAATAATAGCGTATAAGATAAAAGCATATAAGTGATACATATAATATTTATAGTATTAAAGGAAACGTGTGGTTATGGTACACGCCGTTAGACATAGAACTCACTGTGACATTAGCTTCCTCTGTAACACGAAAGTGGTACAGGTGTTGAATGTACCAGCATAGTAGTATTATAAAATAATAATATTTTTGGATTAGTGTACATATGCGCAGCAACATATTAGTTATTAATGATAAGCTTAAGTAAGATATAAAAGGTACCTTTACGTGTTGTGTAGTCAACGACACAATACTAAGAACAATAAACATAGTGCATAAAGTAATAAATGCACCTAGGTTACACATAAAACAAATATTAAATATAACAAATGGAGGAGATCAGATGATAAGTGGAGTTAGAGAAATTAACTGGTATGAGCAGATAAAAGAAGAAGAAGTTTTAACTAAGCGCGAATGGGAGTTTAGAATTTTGGAGTCAGATCAGAGTGAAAGATATAGATGTTTATTGAATAATCCTGAGAAGGATTTAATTTTAGAAAAAGAGTGTGACAAGGGAGAGTGGATACATAGGCTCTCGTTAAGACCTGTTGTGTTAGATCTTGATGGCAACACACTTTATTACTTACATCATATTTTAGGATGGAGAAATTATTTTTTCATTGGGTTAGTTTTTAGAGAGATTCGTTTAAAAGTAATAAATAGTACAATAGAATTTGGAGGAATAAGTGGACCCCCCTTCACTTCCTTGTTTAACACCGCTCATTTCACTGCTGCAAGCATACCCAGATTTTGATATAATGCGTTTAGAGGAAGGCGTGGGAGGTTGGAAAGTAAAAAGATATAGACTAATAAGAGCAGAGGCAGGTCCGGTAGTGCTGAGTCGTATGTGGGTGATTAATAACAATAGTGAATTTGCGTTAATACATGTGGGACCAGACGGGAGAATAATTTTTCAGACCCTTGACAAGATAGTTATGCCTCTGATATTGACACCAGTGGAATATTAATGCTTAAATAAGCATTAATAATCCATATATATATAGCAGCTAAAAAGTACACAGTAAGAGAGCTATAGGAAAGAGGCACAGGAATTTACACCATAAATCAAGACAGAGGTGTGTGATGGGGAAGCTATTCTGCAGTAAAAAAAACAAACAAAAAAAACGCATGGCCAAAGCCAGCGACACCTGCAGACATAAATTATAACTTCAATTCAATTCAATTTTATTTGTATAGCGCTTTTAGCAATTTTCATTGCCGCAAAGCAGCTTTACACAGTCAAAAGAATTATTTAAGTTTGTATGAAATGTGAATTTGTATGAATCAAAATGGTCAGTTTGTCCCTGGTGAACAAGCCGAGGGCGACAGTGGCAAGGAAAAACTCCCTGAGATGGTAATAGGAAGAAACCTTGAGAGGAACCAGACTCAACAGGGAACCCATTCTCATCTGGGTGAAACAGAAAGCAGTAAATGATCTGCATTTATACAGTGTGTAGGGTGGGAGGCAGTTCAGCTATAATAGCTGATGTTAATTGATGTTAATATGGAGTCCAGGTAGTTATTGAAGACCCAGGTAGACTTGTAAGAAGTTCCAGTCATGAACTATCGAACTGTCAAGTCCCCAGAGAAACAGTTGCCAACACCAGTCAAGGCCAGAACCATTTTCTAGGTAGAGAGAATCATTTCCAGACACCAGACGCATCCCAGAGAGACACACGGGGCATCCATGTGACGAGATCTTCAGCCAGAAGCAGGGCACCAGGATGGGTCAGACAGGTCCGGAGGGCAAAGGGAGTCTGGATCACTGGCAGCTCAGGAACGACATGTGTAGCTCGACAGAGAAAGAGAGAAAGAGTGAAAGGGGGAGACAGGAGGAGAGAGGAAAAAGAAAGAGGGGGGAAAGAGAAGAAGAGGAGAGATGGCAGTTAGGTATGGTCACAGTCACACAATGTATAATGTAAATGTATATTAATTGTAGAGTGCAAGCAGAGACTCCGGCAGGACTAACTATGACAGCATAACTAAAAGGGAGAGCCAGAAGGAAACACAAACATGAGGGCTTCCTGACATGTAAAGCAAACAATCACCTCACCGTCAGCAAACCTGAGTGATCAATGAGAGTGAGGAAGACAGCATCCAAACATACCAGTTCACCATAATACTCTACGTCCATGAGTCCCCCAGATCTGCTTCTTTACCTATGGCAAATCTATTTATAAAAATGCTTGGCTAAATAAATAGGTTTTTAGCCTGGACTTAAACACTGAGACTGTGTCTGAGTCCCGAACACTATTTGGAAGACTATTCCATAACTTTGGGGCTTTGTAAGAAAAAGCTCTGCCCCCAGCTGTATTTTTCATAATACGCGGTACTGACAAGCAGCCTGCATCCTTTGATCGAAGTAGGCGTGGCGGATCGTAAGACACTAGCAGTTCGCTCAGGTACTGCGGCGCGAGACCATTTAATGCTTTATATGTCAAGAGTAGTATTTTAAAATCAATGCGAAATTTCACAGGGAGCCAATGGAGTGAAGATAAGATAGGGGTGATGTGCTCATATCTTCTGGTTCTAGTGAGGACTCTCGCTGCGGCATTCTGGACTAGCTGAAGCTTATTTATGCATCTAGCTGAACAACCAGACAGTAAGGCATTACAATAGTCCAACCTAGAGGTGATAAAAGCATGAACTAGTTTTTCTGCATCGTTTAGCGACAATAAATTTCTTATCTTGGCAATATTTCTGAGGTGAAAGAATGCTATCCTGGTAATATTATCTACATGAGCTTCAAATGAAAGGCTGGAATCAATAATCACACCAAGGTCTTTCACTGTTGCACTTGATGGAACAGAAAGGCCATCTAAAGTTACGGTGTGATCTAAAATTTTACTCCTAGCTGTATGCGGTCCTATGACTAGAACTTGTGTCTTATCCGGATTAAGCAGAAGGAAGTTAATTAGCATCCAATTTCTTATGTCCTGCACACATTGCTCAACTTTAGTAAGCTGTTTTTTCTCATCAGGTTTTGCTGAGACATATAACTGTGTGTCGTCAGCATAACAATAAAAACTAATACCATGCTTACGGATTATGTTGCCCAGAGGAAGCATATAAAGGAAAAAAAGCAGTGGACCTAAAACTGAACCCTGCGGAACGCCAAACTCCACTAGAGAACATGCAGAATAATCACCATTTAAGTCTACATACTGATACCGATCGGTCAAATAGGATCTGAGCCAGGAGAGGGCTGTACCCTTAATTCCTACTACATTTTCTAATCTGTGAATCTAGTTCTGTGTGGTTCATATCACTACAGCTTGTTTATCCACTTTGCGTGTGGACGTGGCTCTGTTCGGGCTAGCAGGAGGGGTTAGCACCTCTGTGTTCTCTTCTCCCAGGTTCACAGGTTCTGGAACACGTTTGCAGTGGCTGGAGTGGATCCACTTCACATTTTCTGCTACCTTCATTGCTGTCCGTGTCACTAGGAGCACCTGGAACGGTCCCGATCACCTCCTGGCCTTCCGGTTCTTTCTCCTGAGGTCCTTCACCACCACCCAGTCTCCTATTTTTCAGGTCATGCAACTTTCCCTCTGCTGGTGGTAGCTAGACCTCCTTCACCTGGGCCTTTACTCGAGATAAAACCTGTGTGTGTGTGATCTGATGTGTTTTGAGGGGTTCTTGTGCTTGGTCTTTTTACTTTTTCTAAAAAGTGGATTTTGTGAAATCGTTATTTTTCAGGTGAATTATGAAAGAAAGGTAAAGGGACAAATGAACAGGGTAAAATGTTATTCTTTTTGTTATTTTTTAATTAACTTCTAACAGATGGTTTATTTTAATATTGTAATATGTTAAAAGAAAAAAAGTATTGTGTGTGTGTGTCTGACTGTCTGTCTGGTGGGCCTAAACAAAGTAATTAACGTGTTTACTGGCCTGTGTGTCACATAAGCTTTTTAAACTCAGAACATCAGTTAAGAGACGACTCTTAATGGCCTTTTCATATGTTCATAAGCTCTCTCACTCACTCACTCATCGTCTATACCTCTTCATCCTGTATACAATGTCGCAGGGGACCTGGACAGGGTGCCAATCCATCGCAGGGCACACATACACACAATACAGGCAATTTTGCGAATGCCAATTAGAGTAATCTGCAGGTTTTTAGATTGTGGGAGGAAACTCACCAAGCACAGGGAGAACATGCAAACTCTAGGGGAATCAAGCCTGGTCGGGAATCGAACCTGGAACCTGAAGCTGTAAGGCGACCAACCACTAAGCCACCATGCCGATCCCAAAATAACATGTCATTTATAAATATGAAGCAATACAATACATGAATGATTATGAACTTTAGCAAATGATCAAAGAATTATGAAAAGCATATAATTACTGTAAATGTTTACACAAAAAAAAAGCAAATAAAAATTTTTTATAAATACACCGCCGGTGTGGTCATGTGACTAGATGTGATTATTGTTACTGCGACTGATTGGTCCAACAGAGTCATGTGATTATTTTTGCTGTGTCTGATTGGTTAAACAGTCATGCGGTAGATCCACCGGCCGCATGTGTAGAATAAATGGTTATAAAAGTAACGAGTCGAGTAGAGCCGAATGTAGCAGAGTAAGAGTAGTGTTTCTTCTTCACAAATCTACTCAAGAAAATGTAAAAAGTATGGAGCATTAAAACTATGCATAGAAGTTTTTTTTTTTCAAGTTACTCAAGTAAATTTAACGAAAGGTAATGTGTTACTACCCATCTCTGGTCTTTTTGCTGATAATAAACTAAAAACTTTAAACACATTATGTGTGTATGTGTGTTTGTCCCTCTCTCCCAGTTCGAGGCCGGCCGGTAAGTGTATCAAGGTGTGGTGGATACACCAATCAATAATACTTCTTTAATTAATTTCAAAACTTTTATTTTTAAGCTTAACAGTTTGGGGACATGTCCTAAACCTTACAAATTTTTCAGTGTGTTCTTTTAGTAAGCATCCTAAACTGAGAGACTTGCTTCCTGGGAATTTAATTGGAGGGATCTGTTAATAACCTGTCAAGCTAGAATCAGCCTACTTCACTAACAAGAACAGTCACACACACACACACACACACACACACACACTACATTGGATACCATTCCATTTCACTCTTAATCATAATTCCTTTTTTTGAACATTATTTAACTGGCTGCTATAAACAATAAAAATACTGTATTTTATTAATTTTCATTCTGACCCAAGCAGCATGGCATGTTTACACTCCTTACAATTATTATACTTATATTGTAATATCTTGCAATAATGAGTATATTAGAGAGACAGTTCAGGTTTGGGGACAAAGTTAGAGAGGCCAGATTGAGATGGTTTGGACATGGTGTAGAGGAGTGATGAGGGGTCTATTGGGAAGAGAATGTTAGAGATGGAGCTGCCAGGCAGGAGGAGAAAAGAAAGGTCCAAGAGGAGGAATATGAATGTGGTGAGGGAGGACATGCAGGAGGTTGGAGTGATGAGGGAAGATCTGGTAGACAGAGTTAGATGGAGACAAATGGTCTACTGTGGCGACCCCTAACAGAAGCAGCCAAAAGAGGAAGAAGATATTATAATACTATTTTTAAATATGCTCATTATCACCATTTCACTTATACACTTTATGTATTTTGGGTTTCTTTTAGTATAATTTTAGATATTTATATATGTGTCTCAGTTAGTTGTGTTGTTTTATAACACCATGGTCCTGGAGGAATGTTATTTAGTTTCACTATGTACTGTAACTACTGTCTGTGGGTGAAATAAGAATAAAAGTCACTTTGACTTCTGACTTTGGCTTATCTATAAACACACATTACATCACACAGAAAGCACACAGTTAAGCAATTTCTTTTTTATATTTTATTTCTTTATTATTTTAAATGTGCTTCCTTTATCTTTGTCTGTATGAAAATGCACATACTTTCACTATTAAACATAGTTAAGGTTGTAATTGTTTTTTTTTTTTTTTACCATGCAGCTCTACCAAGTATGTCAATTATCTCCTTTCATATTGACCACATTTAATCCACAAAGTGGATATAATAATTTTAATTTGAGTAAAATCTCCTAAACAAAAGATTTATTTAGATAATTTTAGCACTTAGATTGAAGATGCCAGATTTTATTTCCAGACTGTGGAGAAACAAACATCAACAACAACTAAAACACTCTAATAAAAATAAAAGAATATATATGTACAACAAGACTAGTATATAGTTAATATACAATATAAGTTATAGAGAATAAAGTTATAATCTGTGATCTATGTGCAACGATATGTAATAAAGTGACTGTGTGACTGTGCTAAATTTTATCAGTTATTGTTGAGGTTGTGTATTTAATGCCTGTATAATAAGAAGTATATATAATAATAAATAAATAATAAAAAGCGTTTTTTGTGAATTATAACAATTTACAAATTATTTTAAAGCGTATTGTATCAAAGCTAATAAAGTCCTAAATATGACTATGAACCGATTCAAAGAGTCGACTCCTGATTTCCGAATGACTCATCACCTGTAATGAATCCTTTTTCCTAAAGCCTAAAGTGAAGTCATATACAGTAGTTATATTATATATTACTAGCTCAATATAAAAGCATAGTTTGAAGTTTATACTTGTCAGTTACTAAAGTTAAGATAATAGTTGTTGTTTACTCCTTATATTATTTTTGCTCTTTATAGCACTAGATTACTGTTTATGTATATGTTTTTGTATTTGAATGATTAACTGTACTTTAAGATTTGTAGACCTGACATTAACTAATATGAACCTGACCCGTGTACCCGTAGTCTCATTCCAAAGTTCTTGTCACCATGTGTGTGTGGAAATGCTCTTAATTTCACTTTTATCGATAAAATAAATCATCTTATAACATCCTCCAACAACAACATGCAACCTTTAACTTGGTAACGTTCAAGAAAGCGAATGTACCAAACTGAACATAATACTATAATTGGGAGCTAAAGCCCCTAGAAAGTTTCTCCAGCAAGTCTGGCTACATGTGAGGTATTCAGTACAAAGACTTGGATCATCAGAACCTGCAAATGATATACAGTACATGTAAAATGATTATTAAAGGATAAAGGATTAAGTGTGTGTGTAAAGTTGATCATCCACAGGACACTTTCTGCTATTCATTTTCTGTTAAATGTAAATGTAGCATCTCAGTGATAGGAATTTTAGGTTGTTTGAATCAAAAAGACTCATGCTTAGTTAGTAAGTGTGTTAAAGTACCGTTATTATAGAGCTTGGCCTTTTGGATTACTTTTTGGACTCCTGTTTCTATGACACTGTGCACTTCTCTATTCTTGTACCAAATGCATTCAGCTTTTTATTATTATTATTATTATTTGAGGAATCTGTGGGAAGCCAGTGTATCTGAATGACATGTGGAGTGAAAACAGGTAACAGATAATTCACTATGTAAAAAAAAAAAAAAAAAACTAAATTAAAAAAACAGGCACGTTTATCCAAAACGACAGATTAAGATTTGTGAAGATGTTTATTATACTGTTATCTGTTGCAATAAAAATTATGACTTGACTGCACTAGCTAGTGAACCACTGTGCAAAACAAAAGGTCACAGTTCAGGAAAGAGAGTAAATACAGTACATTTATCCTTCCTGCTGTCTGTAGATGAGTCCACTGACTTCGTTACAATTCGCAAACTTTACGGAGCCCTGGAAGTCACCTAGAGGAGAAAAAAAAACAGTCTAGGTGACTTCCAGGGCTCCGTACCAGGGCTCCGTACAAACTCGTATTTGAACTTAAAAAAGCCCAGACAGTCTGTGGAATTCTTGCCACCATTTTGGACATGTTCCAAATCTTACAGAGAAACATCATCATACACGCTGCTTGTTTGCCCTCTTGTGGACTCAGTTTGTAACTGCATGAGGAAAAAATGGCTTACTTTATTGCTTTCAATTTTATTAAAACGGATTTGTCTGCAATTATAAGAGTTTTAAATATTAGTGTCTTTGTATTTATTATTTTTCCAACATACTTGTAAGTTTAGTCAGTGTATCACAGGCTCACAGCCCCACCTACAAAAGTTTTCATCATTTTCTCCTTCTAAATGCGAGGTTATTAATTATAAAGTAAACACAGTTAATCAACAAAACATTCATGTATTAATAGGTAAAAAAAATGGTGCATTTTATTATAACACTGTGGGTGTTTGTATATATATTTATTTACTACTAGGTACTAAGCACTGTAGAGAGAAACTACAGGATGCAGTTCTCACATCACCCTCCGTGTTTCAACGGCGTGGTCTCCACTTCCGTGAAACCCGGAAAGTGCGCATCTGCTGACAGAAGTTGCTGGGAAATGGGGCCATGGAACATGTTCCCCCTACCAGACAGTGAGTCAGGCTACTACAGTCGGTATTTCTTGGTTCCCAAGAGGAACGGGGGGCTACGTCCAATTTTTAGATTTTTGCGGGCTGTTCCGCTATCTAAAATAAATAAATACAGCTTCAAAATATTGACTGTCAAAGTGATTGCTCTCAAGTCCTACCAAGCGATTGACTTGGGACAATCGATTGAAGGACGCTTACTTTATATAGAAATATTGCCACAACACAGGAGGTTCCTAAGGTCGCTTTCGGGGGCAAAGCTTACCAGTATCGAGTCCTTCCATTTGGTCTAGCTCTCTTACCCGCACATATATGAAATGCATGGATCTAGTTCTGGCGCTTACGACTCCAGGGCATCCGTATTTGAATTACATAGACGACTGGCTGGCCCAGTCTCAGTAGCTAGCGCTTTGACATCAGCATGTCATCCTAGCTCATCTTTGTTTCTTAGGATTGAGACTCAACGCCATGAAAAGCGTGCTCTTTCCTGTTCAGAGGACAACATATTGGGTGTCACATGGGATTCGATCGTAAGCGGGCACAGCTGTCTCCCGCTCGTGTTGAATCCATTCTCAACACCCTCAAGGAAATCAAGCTAGACCGGAAAGTGACCATCACTTTCATAGATCTTAGCTCTTATGGCAGCTGTATCCACGGTGACACCTTTGGGTCTTCTGCACATGAGAGCATTTTAGTTGTGGCTAAAAAAAAACAGGGGATTTCACTCTAGGGCCAATCCCCAATAAAGGTTACGCGCCAGGTGCTTCGTACCCTTCCTATGTGGTTCAGACCCCGGTTTCTGACTTTGGGTCCCACTCTAAGTTCGTCTTGTCGTCGCAGATGCTAACGACAGACGCTTCCCTTATGGGCTGGGGTGCGGTCTTAGATGACCGTCCAGCCCAAGGGAGCTGGAGAGGCCATCTTCTCGTGCGGCACATCAATTGCCTCGAAATGATGGCTCTATTTCTGGCCCTAAAGCACTTCCTCCAGCAGTTGGGAGGCTACCATGTCCTAGTGCGGGTGGACAACACTATGGCAGTCTCATATATTAATCGCCAGGGCGGACCGTGCTCGCGCCGCTAAAAAGCTAGCGCACCAGGTTCCTGTCCCTCAGGGCGAATTACATTCCAGGGCATATGAATGTGGGAGCAGTTGTTCTGTCCAGTCAATCTCTGACACACGGGGAATGGAAACCCCACCCCGAAATAGTCAGTCAATCTGGGAGAGATTTCAGGTAGAAGAGGTGGACCTCTTTGCCTCGCAAGATCAGCAAATGTCCCCTTTACTACTCTCTGACTCTTCCAGCTACCCCGGGTCTGGACGCCGTGGCACGTACATGGCCCTGGTTACGCCTTTATGCGCTTTCCTGATAGCTCTGCTCCCGGGAGTCTTGGCGAGGGTCCATCAACAGTGTTTGCGCCTCTTATTGATAGCGCCCTGTTGGCCGACCAGAGTGTGGTTCTCGGATCTAGTATCCCTCTTCAACGGCTCACCATGGGTGATTCCAATGAGGTGGGATCTTCTGTCTCAGGCGCAGGGGACGATATTTCATCCCTGGCCCGAGTTTTGGAACCTTCACGTTCAGTCCCTGAACGGGACCAACTAAATCAAGCTGGTCTTTCAGCCAGCGTAATTAAGACTTTTCTAAGTGCTAGGGCTCCCTCCCCTAGAAGAGCTTATGCCCTCAAATGGAATGTATTTGAAAGTTGGTTCATGACAAAGCAGGTAGACCCAGTCCATTGCCGAAATGTTTCAGTGCTGGAGTCTCTGCAGGAAAAATTGTCCTCAGGCTTGTGCCCTAGTACCCTCAGGACATACATAACTGCTATTTCAGCCTGCCACAACGGGCCAACTAAGTCAAGCTGGTCTTTCAGCCAGCGTAATTGAGACTATTCTAAGTGCTAGGGCTCCCTCCCCTAGAAGAGCTTATGCCCTCAAATGGAATGTATTTAAAAGTTGGTGCATAACGAAGCAGGTAAACCCAGTCCACTGCCGAAATGTTTCAGTGCTGGCGTCTCTGCAAGAAAAATTGTCCTCGGGCTTGTGCCCTAGTACCCTCAGGACGTACGTAACTGCTATTTCAGCCTGCCACGTCCTGATTGGTGGGGTTACTGTTACACGGTCCCTTTTGTGGGTTTTATCTATCGTGCTCGAAGAGCCAATTGACACCCTTCTTTTTGAACCACTAAAGTCAGCGCCTCAGGTTCCTGACCTTTAAGATGGTTTTTCTAATGGCCGTTACCTCTTTGAGAGGATTGGAGATCTGTCAGTCTCCCCATCCTGCCTAGACTTCGCCCCTGGGCTAGTCAGGGCCATTTGGCATCCTCACTGAACTATCTTCCGAAAGTTCCATTCTCAACATGCACCCTATTGTTTTTGAAGCCTTCTGTTCTCCGCCTTTTACAGCTTCGGAGCAGGAGAGACTTACTGTGTCCAGTACGTGCTCTTCAGATTTACATCCACCGCATCAGCCAGTGGCATAAGTCAGAGCAGCCTTTACATGTTTTGGGGCCGCAACCGGGGGGGCGGCCGCCACTACACTGGGTGAGAGATGCTATTGCCCTCTCCTATGAGGCGCGTGGGTTCACTTTGCCTCTAGGAACCAGGGCTCATTTAACCAGGGGGATCGCCTCATCTACTGCACTAGCAGGAGGTATTCCCCTGCAGCAAGTGTGTAATGCGGCGGCGTGGTCCTTTCCGCACACATTTGTTAGATTTTATAATCTGGATGTTCATGCCACTCCGGGCTCACAGGTCCTCGAGTCAGCTTCCCAGATATAGTTCTGAGACCTTCTCGGCTTTGTGCGCACACGCTACACAACCTTGGGGTCCAGACACTTGCAGTGCGGCGGCGTTGGTATTCTCGTTCCCATACTGTTTTCACGCAGCATCGAGTGTAGCCTTTGAAAGGGAACGTCTCGGGTTACTTTGCTGTAACCCTGTTCCCTGAAAAGGCGGGAACGAGATGCTGCGTCCCAATGCCGCACTGCCTACGTGACCGGACGTCCGTTCAGACAAATCAATCTGAGGAATGTTTCCGGTTCACTCCTATTTATAACCTGCAGGTGCGTCTCATCAGATGACGTCACCCGACCGAGGTTATATAAGCCAAAATTTGGCGTGTTTGATACACACATGCTTCACAACCGGCAACATGACAAGATGTTTCCCATAGCGTTTTCACGCAGCATCTCGTTCCCGCCTTTTCAGGGAACAGGGTTACAGCAAAGTAACCCGAGACGTACTACAGTGTGGAGCCTTTCAGATCAGAGCTGTGTGTGTGTGGAGAAATGAGCTGATGTGTGTGAGAGCAGATGATGGAAGGCAGTGTGGAGCAGACTGACTCAGGTGGACTCCATGTCCAGTCCCATCTCGGACACTTCTCTCTCTGTCTTCTACGTTTGTTTTAAAGCTTTAACTCGCTTTAAGTCTAAATCTTCAGTGGAGTTTAATGGATTAATAATTAATCATAAATTAAATTAATAACTAAATCTAACTGAATTTACTAATGAATTATTTTAATTAATTGAACTTATTTTAGGGGACAGAGTGTCTCAGTGGTAAACACCGTTGTCTTAATAAAATTATACACAAATGTACAAAATAATGTCACAATAACAAGTCAATTAAACTGTAACTTCTAGAACTTTCATATGTAATGTGTTTTGGTTAACGCTAGAGGGCGCACACACCTGTATATCTCACTGTTCCTGCAACATCAATTGTAAGTGAACACAAGAGACATTGTGAACTCTAAAAGAACCTGCTGCAGATTTTCTACAACATTTTTTTTTTAAAGAAATCACATATGCTTGTTATTGTGGTAGATGTTAAAATGTTATGGTGCGCATTGTCACATTTTTGAATCGTGAACTATCATGCTATGGTGCATTTTTACAGCCATACTGTTTAGTTTTGTACATTTTAACAATAATGAGTCAAATGGGATCCTTGTGTTGATTTTCAGAGTGATGTTTATTGCACATCTGAAGAGTCTTTTTTTTATTACCAATATAAACATAACTTCAGAGAGCTTTCACCTGATCACTTTTAAACACAAGAGAAAAAAAGGACACAGTCTTTATGAACACCATCTATAACACTTTATCCTGTATACAGGGTCACAGGGGGCCTGGAGCCTATACCAGGAGATGTAGGGCACGAGGCGGGGTACCAATCCATCACAGGGCACACACACAGTCATTCATACTAAAGAAAATTTAGAAATGCCAATTAGCCTAATCTGCATGTCTTTGGATTTTGGGAGGAAACCCACTAAGCACAGTGACAACATGCAAACTCCATGCACACAGACCTGAGGCGGGAATCGAACCTGGACCTTAAAGGCGCAAGGTTATAGTTCTAACCACTAAGCCACCTTGCCACCCCAGGTATAACATGTCATTCATAAATACAAAACAATACTTGAATTATTATAAACTTTATCAAATGATCATTAAGTCAGAAAAGCAAATAATTAAAATTACATTTTGAATCATTTACACAAAGAAAGCAAATAAAAAACATCCTTTATGAATACAAATGACATTTGGTTTTGCTGCTTATCCTGGTTACAGGATCCTCATGATAAATGTTCCTCCTTGTCCTTCACACAGTATACTGGACTTTATCTCCACAACTGGCAAAGTACATAATACACCAGTTCTATATATATCCATGGTCATCAGTTAATAAGATAAAAATGAATATTTGTATTAATGTGTGAGAGACAGATGGCTGTAAACAGTCCTCGTGATCACCAGGTTGAGCAGCTGGGAGAGGAGATGCTGTGCTGGTCTACTAATGGGACAGTGAAGGGGACGCTTGTCCTCCAGACCGGACTGTCTCACATAATACCTTAAAAAAGAAACAGTATGTAAAAGGTTAGAAGTCATCACTCAGTGACCCTTATAATCATATTCTCATAAATTAATCATTATCATGATGGTGATTGTTATCATGAACTGAGAGTTAAAACAAGAAGCAGAGTGACGTCTGGTGGTTTGTGGAAATTCCAACAGCTGTAAACTCAAGTGGGATTTTATATTACATGTGAGAAATTATAGGATATAGGATGTAGTATGTTGTATGTGGGGTCATTATGATCCATCAGAAAAGCTTCATGACATCAAGGCATCGATTCTACACGTCTCTGGAACTGAGCTGCAACTTAAACAAACATCATTTTACAAAACATCGGCTGTTTTAATGGTGACAGAGACACTGCTTAAGACGTCCATCCAAAATCTCCAACACAAGAAGAACTGTTGATTTGACAGCATATGATTTAGATTATTTTTATACTCATGTCCTCATTACAGTCATCCTGTAAGACAGCACTCCTATAAGAATAGCAAAGTTTGTTATATAGAATAAAGATAAACAGTTAGAATAACTCTGTATTGAATGGGAGGGACAAATGCAGCCGACTACATCAACTACAACTACATCTTTACATTTAATGCGTCACCTTTCTGTAAGTGCACTTATTGTGTGATGAATGTGAATTGTGTTAACTATGATTTTTCTGATAATCAGATTATTAAAATACTGCAGTAAATGGACGATCATTTGGATCAGTCGAACTCTTTTGGAGAAGGATTGGATCTCATTGGTTATCTGGTGATCTAAATCTGATACTAGTAGCTCATTTGTTTGTCTCGGCTTGTACACCGTCTTATAAAACCCAGTCGTCCACAACAGACTCTCTGACCTGAACTCTTCTTTAAGTTCTGTAATAATGGAGGTGTTCACACAGGGGTTGTGCTGCATGCAGGTCAGGAGCAAGTGGCACCGCTGGTACAGGAGGACAGCCTGAGACGGGCTCAAGGGAGACTCTGACTGTTTCAACATAACAACATAGACATGGATCAACTCTAGTATTTAATCTACTTTTCCCAAAGGAATCACATTCTCATGGATTCGATATCAATTATTATGGATTTACCAGAAATGACAGAACCAGAACCACACGCTGGGCCTGATAAACCATAAACAGGAGCTAAACACAGACAGAGCACAACTTAGTGAATCTTACCATCTACTGAAGAACTCGTTTTGATTCTAAAGAGATTTACAAAGAAAGGGTGGGATTTAAGTGTTTGAAAAACCCAGGACAGTCAGAAAATGTCCTACATTCTGCATGAGACTCACCTTAAAAAAACGAAACAAAAAAAAGTCTATAAATCTGCATCAGTGGACGAATTTTGTACTGAGGTTATGCAGCCAGGTCCATAAATATTGGGACAGCGATTATACATTAATTTGTTTGCGATCACATCTTGAGTGTTTCATTTCAAATCCATTGTCCTGGTGTACAGAGACAAACTGACCACCATGGAGTCACTGTCCAAATACATATGGACCTGAATATATACAATAACGTCATAAATGAGAATCTACTGCACCGTAAGGTTTTAGAAATGAAATATCGTATAGTTTGTGTTATTAGTGTTACTTATGTTTTATATTGCTAGTCACTGGTTATGTCCAGACACAGATGATTCATTCTTATTGAAACTATATCCAGTACAGCAATAACACAAACAAGACAGATAAGAGTGTTGTGTCTTACCTCTGTGTGAGATGTAGAATTGCAGTTGTAAGGCTTTAGCTCAGGATCACACACACCAAAGCCAAGAGCAAGTCTGCAGTCACGCTTCCCCTGCAACACATTAAAGGCTCCTGATACAGTAACATACTGTATAAATATACACTACAGTCACAGGCTCCAGTCATATCTGAGTTTACTCACTGCTTGGACGTTAGTGCGCTAAAGCGAGCAGCTCCTTTCTCCGTCTCACCGAGCATCAGGCTTATGGTCTGAAGCACTAACGTGGAAAGCCTGGAGACCGACACACAGTGTTGTAGTGAATCAGTGAGGTGGTGATGGTGTTCTGTTCCAGTCAAGGTGAGTCAGAGGTTAAAAGTGGAACAATCGCTACAAAAAAGTCGTGTCTCACTTCATATAACGCCTAAATACTACAAAGATGATGTTCACGTGATTTTGAATCACGTAATTCGATTCGCGGCCAGGAACAGATAGAGCTCAGGTGACTGTACCACACACACACACACACACACACACACACACACACTCATTTAATGTAAATACAAAAAATAACTACATTTTATCACTTCATCACTCTACATGAAGCTTAAGCAGAATGGATGTATTTAAATTTAAATAAAAAAAGCCCAGGTCGGCACGGTGGTGTAGTGGCTAGCACTGTCGCCTTGCACCTTCAGGGTTCGGGTTCGATTCTCGGCGAGGCTCGATTCCTGTCTCTCTGTGTGTATGGAGTTTACATGTGCCTGGTGGGTTTCCTCTGGTTTCCTCCCACAGTTTAAAGACAGGCAGGTTAGGCTAAATGGTGTTCCCAAATTGCTTGTAGTGTGTAAATGAGTGTGTGTGTGTGTGTGTGTGTGTGTCTGTGCCCAGTGATTGTTTGGCAGTCTTAAAAAACAAGCGTGCCTTGATTTACGAGTACAAAGTTTCATCGAGTATCATGTATCATGTAGCACGCATGCGCTTTTTGTTTTGAACACCGTGTTTTTTCTCTCGCGTGCGTGTGTGTAAACGTCTTCCCTGCTCGGTCGTAGTGCTCGTCTCTCACTCGAATAATAACCGTGTGTGCATGTAAAGCATATTTGTGTGTGTGTGTGTGTGGGGAAAGTCGTTCCTTTCACACACGCATATATTATAACACATGTGTGCACAAGCGTGAAGCAAAAACAAGTCACATTGGAAAAGGTTAGATCCATTTTCTCTCTCTTTCTCAGCCTTCACTGACTCTGTGTGTGTGTGTGTGCACGTCATTGGACAGCGTCTCCTCCCCTCCTCCTCCCGCCTTTACACATAAACAAACACACACAAACACATTCTCTCTAACTGCTCTGTCGCGATTCTTTTTAAAGGGTCAAGTTCAGGTTCATTTGTTTTATTTTTACTTTACAGCAGTGATTCCGTTAGTGCCACAGTGTCATTAGAGAGGTTTTTTGTCTCCCATTTTCCCAGGAAAACAGTGTTTCCGTTAGTATACAGTATGTGTGTGTGTGTGTGTGTGTGTGTGTGTCACTGTATATAATATTAACTATTGCTTCCAATATTAATTAATATTAAATATAATTTTATTGTTAAAAAAGGATGCATCTCTTTCTATTAGACACTGTGTGTGTGTGTGTGTGTGTGTGTGTGTGTGCGTGTGTGTGTGTGTTTGTGTGCGATGAACTGAAGTGAGAGAGTGTGTGTGAGTGTAAGTACGTAGATAAGAAAGGGGGAAGGGGGCATGAACTTAGGGCCTGTCCACACGGAGACGCGTTTCGCTGTATACGTATACATTTTTTATCGTATTGGTGTTTCGTCCACACGGATCCGGCGTTTTAGTAAACCGGGTTCCAAAGTGGATAAATCTGAAAACGCCACCCTTGCGTCTTCCTGTGTACGGCCAATCCGTATATTTTGTGAAACGATGATGTCATCGAATCACGTGTCGGCTGCGTCACACGTAACAGCAACAACAATAATGGCGGACTACATGATTGTGTTTGTGTTGCTACAAAGCCTGCTAGCTTTATTACAGCAAAATCTATTGCTTCTATGCAACTGTTATGAGGAACAAGTGATAATGGACAACACCATCTTGGTTCATATACAACGCGCAAGGTTATGCGCATGCTCAAGGTCTTCTTCTCTGTGTATAGTGTATCTCTATGGCAGAATTACAGCGCCCCATACTGGTCTGGCATATATACTACACCATTTTCAGTGGTTTCGTGTGTACGCAGATATTTCTTGAGACGACGCCGTGTTCACGCAAAAAAATGATCGGATAGGGAACGCACCGGCTTTGTGTGGACGAACCCTTATTCCTCCTATTCTTCTCGTCTTACTTCAGTTTTATATACACAGCGTGTACAAACACACACACACACACGGCGAGTACGCGCTTTTACACACACACACACATATACACAGCGCAGGGAAACACTTATCTGTGGGGAACGAATAGTTGAGTTTTCATTATAAACATTCTGTAAAGCAGTAGTTATTCGATCTCTCTCACACTGACTCAGATACAACAGCAATGACTGATACAGTAAATCAGTGGATACAGCATGTTCTCCGAAAATCAGTGCAGTGGTAAATGCTGGGGCAATGTGCAACGGAAAGTAGCTTTGGTCTAGGAAACCCTTGGCCAATATTTTCCCCACAGCTTTCCATTCATCCTCTTGCCATTTTGTTGACTGAGATGGCACTCTCATTTCTGCCCACTCGGTTGCACAATCTAAAAATTCTGTCCAAAATGCAGCATAGACATATCTCAACACACCATCTGCATCATGGCATTCTTCATTAAAGCTGTACTTTAAGGGCTAGTTAAGAATCAACTCATCTTTGAATTGACAAATCATTTCCTCTAACAGATTCACTCTGTGAAGTTTGATACCCACTGTACTGTAAGTAGCTCATAGTTTGCATCAATGTTTGAACGAGCAATGTCATCCTCTACAAAAAGAGTGGACGTGGATGGGACAATACTGATGACTTCCACTGTGGGAGAAAAAACTTGAAAAGGTTCAATCAGATGGGTTTCAGAAAGCAGCTCATAGTCTGCGTTGCCAATTGAACGGATATTACGCTCAACATGATCTACTAATACAGGAGTGGAGGTAGACAAGGCAACATTAAAGACGTCTTCTGTAGATGGAAGAATTGGAACAGTGTCATCTAGAGGGCTTGCAGATGATACATCTTCTATGCCACCTACGATCACCTCTGAATCATAAGATAGAGAAGTAAGATCAATGACACCAACAACAGATAAATGGGCACTGGAGGTCTCATGGTTACACTGTTCAACTGTACCAGATGGTTTGGTTTGTGGATTATTTACACCAAGAAGCTTTTCTAGGTGTTGATCATGATTAATGCACTGTGTTGTCTTCTGCTGCTCTAATAGAGAACCACTATGTCTGTCCTTTTTATTGTCCACTTCTGTCTCAGATTTGTCTATGAGCCACATTGTATGTAAAAAAAGTGTAAAATACCTAATTTTGAGAGTGTGTACAGCTCACCAACAGTAACGCTGTCTTCAAGTTCTGATTCCTTAAAGTCATAAATACTATGAGTGAATTCTTCCCATTTTCCTTTTTTTTACTTACCATGTGGAAAAAATATTTCCTTGGCATGAGACATAAGATCTTTCTTGGTTGAGTCCTTGGATATATCAAGAATTCTGGTTCCCCCACCACAGCGTTTTCTGACTTGCTTTTCCTCATGAATCCCCACAACTCGATTTTTCTTGAAGACTTGGTAGCATTTCTTGTCTTGCTTCCTTTTTTCATTGGCCTACTTTCCTCCGTAGTTTCCTCATCAAGGCTTGTTTTTGTTGTCCTCATTTTCTTTCGCAGTTTTTCAAGAAGGGACATCTTCGAGCAGTTCTCTTCTTTTTGTTTTTGTTTGTCCAGACAGTACGGCCTTGTAGCAATCCTGTCTCCATACAGTGGTATGTAGCGTGCAAGGCGTTTCATCTAGTTCTCTGACAACTGATGTATCAATCTGTAAATTAAAAACTTAGCAAAGTTAGTTTTAAAGGAATGTGTGAGTTTGTTTTTAAGTACGTATACTTTACAATGTTTATAATAATGGCTTTTGGTATCTTTCTTTCTACAATTACATTTCACAATTTTACCCCCAAAAACAGAAGCCTATGTAAGATATGATACCTTACAAATTTACATAAAAGTAAACCAAAAGGAAAATAAAACATTAAATTTCATATTCTTTAGCAAAAAAAATAAATAAATAAATGTTAAATGAATTGTAAAACTAAACACAGCCCTTGTTAAATTGTATTGTATCTCTAATCCTGACAGTATGTACACTATGTATTTATCTCAATTTGAGTCTTGAGAACCTTATTACTGAGAACACAGGCAGTGCCGATATCAATGTCTAGGACAGTTGATTGATTCTTTGTAATGGATTATGTAATTGTACGTACAATATACAATAATAATTACTAATGTTTTTAATACATAATACTTTGGGACTATTTTTGTCACAAAATTACCCTGTCCTGTTGCAATTGGTCAACATGTTCTTCAGGAACACCCCTCTTACGAAGAAAATCCCACAGACCAGCATCCACATTAGTATGTTGCTGATGCGGAGCTAGAGCTGTCATTTCCTCCAATTCCAGTTGCAGTGAACACACTGGAAAAAGGATAACAGTTACAGTTACACCAACAATTCTTCCAAAGTAAGCATGTGTTAGCTTTCATAACGTTCAATAAGTCAAATTATTTTTCAAAAAGAGAGCACTATTATGCACATTAAACATTTACAATAAACTAAGCTTACAAAAGAGAAAGAAAGAACAAACAAAACAGCCAAAACAAATACAAACAAATGTAGACACTGATATATGGGGAACATTTGAGCTATGTATTACACTAATGTTTTTAAGGCTTTGCAAATATTTAAAGCTTTGGATTGGGTAGTCTATGCAATGCTCACTCGCTCACTCGCTCACTCATCTTCTATACTGCTTTATCCTGTACACAGGGTCGCAGGGCCTGGAGCCTATCCCTGGAGACTTAGGACACAAGGCAGGGTACACCCTGGACAGGGTGCCAATCCATCACAGGGCACACACTCACACGCTCATTCACATACTATGGGCAATTTGGAGATGCCGGTTTACCTAATCAGCATGTCTTTGGTCTGTGGGCGGAAACTGAAGTACCCAGAGGAAACCCACCAAGCGCAGGGGGAACATGTAAACTCCATGCACACAGATGCTGAGGCAGGAATCAATCCCAGAACTTGGAGGAGCAATATGACAGTGCTAAGCACTAAGCCACCCTCCATGTTTTTTTGTTTGGGTTGCCATGTTGCCTGGCAAGTGGTGACAGTTGGTGCTTATTTATAAAGCAATGATAATTTTACAAAGCTCACACCTGTTTGGTGGTGGGAAGTTACTTAGGAAGTTACTTACTTGGAAAGATTAAAAGGACAAACAACAAACAGAGGAGTGTGTGTCTGCATGTGTGTGTCAGGGGAATGGAGAGATTTTTGGACTAAGCTTTGACAAATGTTCATAATTCGGCTATGACATAATGTGGGCTAATGGTTTAAAACTGTTTAAGGTCATGGTCAAGGTCAAGGTTTGAGTTTTTATAAGCATGAACAATCAAGTCAGCACTGGTCAACACATGCCTCAGTTACATGATCAGCGATTGTCATCATACAGTACATGATCAAATCTGTACTTCATTACTGGTATGGAGTCGCCCAGTTACAACCTAAACAACAATGAAAGAGGACATATTAACTTAAACTCCTTCCCCATTATAATTATAATTTATACATGCTACAGATTCCTTATTTTGATTACTGTATGTTAGGACACAGTGATATATCTCTTTCTTTATTCTAACAAGAATATACTTTTGATATGATGTTTTTCAGACTGTGAAGGTATTTATTCTGATTAAATCTGTGACAGACTCAATTGTTCAGTTTCCAGCTTCAAGTTATTACCCAAAACAGAAGAGGCATACAGTATTCAGAGAAGCAACATTTACATGTTTTAATATAATAAGCTATTTAATAAATGTTCTAAAACTATATAAGGTGAGCTGTTTATTCATCTTTGCATTGGTGAGAAAATATTTAGGTAATAACAGTGCATACAGTCCACAGTGTGTAGAGAAAGGAAGAGCAGGTGGACTTCACCGACACGAGTAGACTAGGTCATGAGAAGCTACAGTACATATCCCCCGCCATCTGTACACCTGCTGTGTGTGTGTGTGTGTGTGTGTGTGTGTCAGTTAAAATCGGTGAAAAGTGAATGCGGTGCGGGGAAAAGTAAAAAGCCCGAATCATTTAAAACATTGTAGCGTTTTACCGCCGGAAAGGACATTGGAGACACGAGTGAGCTTAATTGCTGCCCAATGAGATAGCTGGGAGTACTTTATTTTACACACAGCATGTATAGCATGAGCAGCACATTAACACGAGAACCTACATTCAATTCAGCCTAATCATAAACCAGACCACATTCAACACGTCACGCACTGAACAAACAAACATGGCCGAAGCTACTAACCCAAACACTCTTCCCCAACATGGTGAACACATAGCAACCCCTCCCGCAAAGCATGATGGTCGCCAGCCGAAGCCCCGCCTACGCCACACTATTATTTTCCACAGAGCTATCCTTGTAATATTGTGATTTAATATATTTTAGATGATAAATCTATTTTATGGAGTTGTGAGATCAATACTGTATCCACTATTGCAGTAAGTAAA
Organism: Clarias gariepinus; assembly: GCF_024256425.1. NCBI lineage: Eukaryota > Metazoa > Chordata > Actinopteri > Siluriformes > Clariidae > Clarias > Clarias gariepinus. Next base: position 24,362,692 of record NC_071111.1, read on the forward strand.
TTACTGATATGTCCACTTTTCACATTATTAACGGCTTTAATTAGCACAGCAGGAGCGCTGTATCGGTTCGATTTGCCGAGAGATTATTTCAGCCCGCAGCCCAATGAATAACTCGAATTTTTATCAAGTTGATGTGCAGTCCGAATGTGTAACATATATTAGTACTAAATGTTTAAATATAACAACAACAACAACAAAAACGATTTCATGCCCCATATCCAGTGTTGCCAACTCGTCAGTAAGGAAAGTAGCTATTGGCTGTCGTAGAAGTCGCTAGATGAAGTCATCACGTAATTAGCATAATGCACGCTGCACAGTGTGAAAAAGCAGCTTTACAGGCTTCTCCAATGTGATCACATGCCAGCATAGAACAGTGTTCAGCGATAACTAATGCCATGGTGGCTTCAGCTTTTTTTTAAGAGTCATTTTTTTTACCATAAATGGCAGTTTGTTTTGTGTAAAACTATTGTAAGGCTTTGCCCTTTGTGTATGTTTCTGAGTTGACGTGTTTTTTTATATCACAAAGTTTGGCATAAAAATCAGTCTTGCAATACAGGCAGTATGCCCGTGTATTATCTCCAATAAAAGGCTTCAACCATCTGTTGTATTCAGGATTTGATTCCCACTCCTTTCTGAATTTCTGAGAGTATAGTTTTGACTGAGACATGATGAAATAGCGAGCTATATGTTTATGCTAAAGCAGAGCTGGACTGGGACAAAAAATCGGCCCGGGCATTTTGACTAGAGACCGGCCCACTAGGTATTATTGGCAAAGCCATAAAGCCTTTGAATGAAAACAAACGCTGTTCTGACAGCGATGTACACTGTCCTGTTGGTATATATGTATCAATCTAATAAACTTAAACCTACACCATCCTCCCTATTCTGGTATTCTAAACAGTACTTAGCGGAAAACAAAAGACTGCTTGGTCGAGTTAACCTCCTGAACTATCTACAACACATGGTGGAAACCTGAAATTAAGACAGAGAAGACTAGAGGTGAGACATGATCATTAATGAGTATTAAAATTTATAAATTACAGATTTAGTGATATTTTCATAAACTATTTATTTACCACATCAACAAACAGCATGGCAGCACAAAATATTTTTTTAAACATGGCAACCTTTAAAAAGTGAAAGGAGACAGAGAAAGAAAGTTGAGAAAGAATAACACTTAATAGAATTTTTGATGCCATTTTACACACAGTACATGGCACAAGAACTGACAACACAACAAAACACAGAGATCACGATCGCTGGAGTGTCATCCAGAGACCTGGGCTGCCACAACCAGCTAAACCGTAACACAAATGCACAGAAATCAATTATTTTTCTACAATAATTAAATAGATTCAACATCTTTCTTCGACATAATTTCAGACTGCACAGATGGTAAGCTTACTGGGCTTACAAAGGTTTAATATTTTTAGACTTACAGTAATATTTACCATAAACGATAATGGATTTCTATACATTTAACATAAAATGACCACTTTGGTTGTAAGATTCAGATAATTATTTAAAAGCAAGACATTTAAAATGAGAATAAGAAAGAGAAGTATTTCTTTGTGACCCCCTTTCCTTGTTAATGCCCTACCTGGCCCCCTGGCAAAACTTTGCTAGACCCGCCCCTGCACAGTTACCAGCTGTCAGCTATGTAGAAAAGGATCCTGGTGTTATTTGTCTCTCAGAAACAGTTCATAACTTCCCTTCAACTCATTCATGTCACCTAAAAGATAAACCTGTTTCTCCATCACCTGTTCAACTCTGATGATTTAATAAGGACGTAAACCTACTGTTTTCACCTTTATGTTTCTCTCTCACATATCCAAACCGATCATGACTAGCAGCTTTTATGGCTGTGGCTCCAGCAAACAGCTGATAAACCGATCAGCTGATCAACAGGAGAAGGAGGGAGAGAGAATGAGAGAGACCGAGGCAGCTGCAGCGTAAAGACACAGGATAACTCCAGCTTTGTGGGTTTTTTCATTCTAGCTAAAATACAGGACAAATCGCGTTCCTTTTAACCTCAATACGTAACGCGTAATATTTTCTCTGAATACGGGACGATTACGTTTTTTACGTTTGGCAACCCATACTAACTAACCTTATCAATAATTCACTCTCAGTGACATCATAGCACCAGCATAGAAACTCTGTCATCATGCTAACTAGTACACAGTAGGAGTTATTGTAACTGACTGTAAAAAGTTAGCAAGCACAACGAAAATAAGCTACACCCATTGGGTTTATAAGTTTTTTTTATGGTTTTACTTGGTTTTACTTAGGCCACCTCAGGTTCAGTTCTGCCACTTGGACCGGCGGCCGCCTCGGGTCTCTCCTCCTCCTGCCGCCTCGGGTCTCTCCTCCTCCTCCTGCCTCCACTTTCACTCTTCAACCTGCGGCTGCTGGCCTCCATCACTTGCTAATTTTACTGAAGTGGAAGCTCCACTATAGCCACCAAACAACTGTGATATTTTAGCACATTTGGCAGCATCTGCCTGAAGGGCTAGTTTCTTTTTGGCGCTAATTTTTTCGGCTCCTCCTGCTGCTTTGCGTTTTTTGTTCTCCATTTTTGTTCAGCAATGATATGTGATTGCTGAGCCGTTACAAGGGGGCGGGTGCATCTGACCTCCTCGGCTGTAATTGGTCCAGCCCAGAGTCGATCATGACCAATTGGCCAATCCGCCACCTTCAATAGTTTATAACGTTACAAAAAAAAACAAAAAAACATCGGTGGCCGGCCTACAAAAGACGAAAATCACCATCGGCCCACCGGGCAAATGCCCGATATGCCCTATGGCCAGTCCAGCCATGGCACACCCACATCGGCTCCACAGGAAATTTCATATGTGGGAAGAGTTTAAGAGCAAGTTAGTAATACTTAATCATTTAAGATATAAATGTAACACTGTGTTCTGATTTAGTGACTTTCATGAGAATTTGGAATTTGCCTGTGAACAAAGATGTTGTCACAACTGCACACAGCTGGTGTATTGGTTTCTGTAAAAGAGAAATATTCTTGTCTTTTATAGATTACATTTGTAGATCAAAAAATATCCAGATGTTAACTGTTGTCATAATTTATACTTGCCTGTTGTTTCTCCAGAATGTAGTGCACATAATCATCAATGATCTGTGGACAATAGGTTTGTAAGCAACATGCAAAACTACAGTATTAATATGTTGAACAACTTATTTACCTTCTCTTACTTCATCCGAAAGCCACTCATTCCCCTGCAGGGTGCGAAAAGAAGAGTCATAAAGTTTGTACGGGCCAACAACTGCTTTGATCCTCCCACTGTCCTTTGCAGCCCAGAGCATCATCACTAAAAAACAAATGTAGAGTAGTTTGTGTTGCAATAAAAAAGTCTATCAGACTAACATTCAAGAGCAACAAATATCTAAACAGTTTGTAATGAACCAGACAAACTGTACACATTCAAATACAAAACATAAAACATACACAGAAGGTGGACTAAATAAACTAATTGGCCTGCACACCCTTTCATCATTTTTAAAACTGTTTATACATTAATATATATTTTTTTGCATTCTTTAGAGATTAACCAATTTGTGTACAGTCAACTGACCACTTTGGTGTTTTTTTTGTTCACCGTCTGTAGTTCAAGCAACAAACTTGTGACCAACCAGTCAAACAGGTAAAAAGTAAATGTAACACGCAAAACACTGGACAAGGCCAAACTGGCAACCATCAACAGGTCAAAACCAGCGAACCAAGAACTTCGCAGTTACAAGACCTTTTTCTTGTGTTGTTCTTTTCAAATTAGGGTGTTTTTACTCATTTTACTCATTATTTGTTCATATTTTGCATATGGTTCCTGTGGCCTTTTTACATTAAGGTTTTAATTTTAATTTTTTTTTTTACCGTGCAGCTTCACATTAAATACCATGCAGTATTTAAATGATCTCCATTCAATTCAATTGTGACAAAACCTCAGACTGTGCAGATAAAAAAAAAAAAAACATTAATAAAAATAAGAATAAAATTGTATATATATATATATATATATATATATATATATATATATATATATATATATTAGACTAGGAACTATATCCTAGACTAGGATATAGTTTTTATACAATATGATTTATACAGAATAAAGTTATAATCTGTGATCTATGTGCAACGATATGTAATAAAGTGACTGTATGACTGTGTGCTAAAATTTCAGTTATTGTTGAGGTTGTGTGTTTAATACCCATATAATAATAAGTTAATAATAATGACAATTTACATTTTAAAGTTTATTGTTTTAATGTTAATGAAATCAGAAATGGGAGTATGAACCGATTCAAAGAGTCGAGTCACGATTTCAAAATGACTCTCCTGTAATAAATTCTTTACACTAGGTATATTATATATTACTAGCTCAATTCTAATCTTATAAAGCAGAATTTAAAGTTTATACTTGTAAGTTGACTTTAACTAAAGTTAAGATAAGAGTTGTTGTTTACTCCTTATATTATTTTTACTCTTTATAGCACTAGATTTCTGTTTATGTGTCTGGTTTTGTATTTTAATGATTAATACTTGTAACACTTGTAAGCCTGACATTAACTAATATGAACCTGACCCGTGGACCCGTAGTCTCATTCCTGAGTTCTTGTCACCATATGTGTGTGTGGAAATGCTCTTACTTTCACTTTTACACATAACTATGATTTCTGCTGTCATGTTTTTTATGATGCACCTATGAGTACTAGTTACTTCACCTAGTGTTAAGTGAGACCAGACACTGTTCAGCAGGCACAGGTTACAAACAATTGAGCTTCTTGTGCTTGAATTTGCAATATGTGAATATCAAATATCCAATAGATAAAAGAATATCCTCTTATAAACTCCTCCAACAACAACATGCAACCTTTAACTTGGTAACGTTCAAGAAAGCATATGTACCAAACTGAACATAATACTATAATTAAAGTAGGAACAAAAACCCCTTGAAAGTTTCTCCAGCAAGTCTGGCTACATGTGAGATATTCAGTACAAAGACTTGGATCATCAGAACCTGCAAATGATGTACCTTTAAAATGATTATTAGAGGATAAAGGATTAAGAGTATGTGACAGGGCACTTCTATTAATTTTCTGCTAAATGTTAATGTAGCAGTCTCGGATTTTCTCCTGGGCGTGCCTACGCAAATCATCGAAAAACCTCCATAGGTTATGTACAGGAAATAGTATTGACCGATTCACCTCAATGAGACTTCAAGTCCCGAGTCATTTGTTCTTTTGTCACGTGACTCCAAGTACAATAGATTTAAAAGAACGAACGACTTGGATTAAAAGATATGATGCTGCTCTGCTCATTCTGTTTATAATATGTCCTTAGCTGCATTGTAATATTTTTATTACTGGACCTATAGCCAAAATGTGTGTATGTAGACGTGTTGGGGGTCTGTTTATTTAAAATGTAACATTTTATTTAATTTCTGGTCAAAAGAAATGAACTAAATGACTCAAAAAAGATTCGTTCATTTTGATGAACGAGATTTAAAGAACCGAGTCACTAAAATGATTCAAACTTCCCATCACTACTATGGAATTCTTGCCGCCATTTTGGACGTGTTCCAAATCTTGCAGGGAAACGTGATTATACACGCTGCCTGTGTGCCCTCTTGTGGACTGTTTGTGTAACTGCATGAATGGCTAAGACAGTCTATTGCTTACAATTTTATTAAAACTAATTTGTCTGCAATTGTTAGAGTTTTAAATATTAGTGTCTTTGTATTTATTCTTTTTTTCAAGATACTTGTTAGTTTAGTCAGTGTCACAGGCTCAAAAATTTTCATTTTATCCTTCTACATCAAGGCAAGTTATTGATCATAAAGTGAACAAAGCATTAATGTTTTAATAGGTAAAAAAAAATCGTAATGGTGCATTTTATTATAACGCTATGGGTGTTATATATTTATTTACTTTTTACATGTCTGTGTAGTTAAACCAGGAGTCAGTGAGTAAAATAATAATTTAATTTTTATTAATCTCCACACATTTTTGCCTCTTTAATTCACAAATCTTTCCCATTATAACTCTAAATAAAATATTTTGGAATCATATGCACATTTTCCACATATTAATGAATTTTGATCAAGTGCTGTGACTGTAAAGTCACACAATGTCGGACCTGTTACATCCACAAGAGGGCGCTGGTGTGTCTGCAGTCCCGATGCGCGCGCCTGTTCTGTTGTAGAAAACACTAATTTGTAATAATAACAATAATGTTAATAATTCGTTCACCAAAGTGTTTTTGATGTGTTTGTTTATTTCCGATAATATATCTGTGTGAGTGTGTGTTTCCCCTGAGTTCTGAGCAGCACTTCCCTGAGGGACTGTTTTCAGTCTGAACCTCTCTGTACTACAGTGTGGAGCCTTTCAGATCAGAGCTGTGTGTGTGTGGAGTGTGTGAGAAACACACACAGTAAATGAGCTGATGTGTGTGAGAGCAGATGATGGAAGGCAGTGTGGAGCAGACTGACTCAGGTGGACTCCATGTCCAGTCCCATCTCGGACACTTCTCTCTCTGTCTTCTACGTTTGTTTTAAAGCTTTAACTCACTTTAAGTCTAAATCTTCAGTGGAGTTTAATGGATTAATAATTAATCATAAATTAAATTAGTAATAAATTATTTAAATTAATTGAACTTATTTTAGGGGACAGAGTGGCTTAGTGGTAAGCACCGTTGCCTCAATAAAATTAGACACAAATGTGGGGCCAGGGGTAGCTCAGTGGTTAAGGCATTGGACCACAGTTCGAAAGATTCCAGGTTCAAACCCCACAACCACCAAGTTGCCACTGTTGTGCCCTTGAGCAAGACCCTTAACCCTCAACTGCTCAGATGTGTAATGAGATAAAAATGTAAGTTGCTCTGGATAAGAGCGTCTGCCAAATATGTAAATGTACCAAACTTGCATATGTAAAGTGTTTTGATTAACGCTAGAGGGCGCACACACCTGCTTATCTCATTGTCACATTTCTGAATTGCGAAATATCATGCTGTGGTGCAGAGAGTTGGGTGTAAGAGTACTTGGATTACTTTTTTGATGTAACAAGTAATCTAAAACTTTGCAATTAAGTTATATTTTCATACAGCATTCATTCCATTAGTGTGTGTGTGTGTGTGTGTGTGTGAAAGTCATCCTACAAACCCCGCCTGGATAACCCGCCCTCTCTGTTATTTCTGCTGTTGTATCCCTATCTCACCTACGCGGTTTCACGCAGTGGCCATAAGGATGGTTCATCATGATTTACCGCGAGTTTTGGCGCTGTGACTACGGGCAGTCACTCGCGGCTGCTCACGGTGCCTAACACCACATCTTACCGCAAGTAAAATTGCATACTGTAGGTGAGAAGTTAACAGATTATGGGCTAAACTTCTCTGAGTGATGATGGTAGAATAATTATGAAGGTCTTGACTAAAACAACATGCATGAGGAATCACAAAGGAGTTTTCATTTTCTGCAATGGAAAAGTACTCTGACTAGTTACTTTTATCAGAAAGTAATGCTGTACTGTAACTGATGACTTTTTAATGACAGTAATTTTGTAATTTAATTAGTTATTTTAAAAAGTAACGTCCCCCAACACTGCTGTGCATTTTTTACAGCTATACTGTATATTTTTGTACATTTCAACAGGATCCTTGTGTTGATTTTTTTGTGAGTGATGAGTCTGAAGAGTCTTTTTTTTATTACCAATAGAAACATAACTTCAGAGAGCTTTCACCTGTTCACTTTCAAACACAAAGGAAAAAAAAGTACAGAATCTTTAAAAACGCCTTCTAGACCACTTTATCCTGTATACAGGGTCACAGGGGGGCCTGGAGTCTATACCAGTAGACGTAGGGAACAAGGCGGGGTACACCATGAACGGGGTGCCAATCCATCGCAGGGCACACACATACACACACACACACACACACACACACACACACACACACACACGCTCATTCACATTATAGGCAATTTAGGAATGCCAATAATTCAGCCTTCTAATTTAGACCAGGAACAGGTATAGAGCTCAGGTCATTGTACGACACACACACACACACACACACACTCATTAAATGTAAATACAAAAAGTTAGTACATTTTATCACTAATCATACTACATGAAGCTTAAGCAGAATGGACGTATTTAAATTCAAAATAATAAAAAGTCCTCATGTCTGAAGTCGTTCCCTCCAGAAGAGTGTTTTAATGGCAATGTTGTGATGTGCAGCAGCACAGAGCTTCTGAGGGCTTGTCCACACGGAGACGCGTTTCGCTGTATACGTATACATTCATCGTATTGGCGTTTCGTCCACACGGATCCGGCGTTTTAGGAGACTAAAAACGCTATTTTTTTTAACCGGATCCCAAAGTGGATAAATCTAAAAACGCCACCCTTGCGTCTCCGTGTGTACGGCCAATCCGTATATTTTGTGAAACGATGATGTCATCACATCACGTGTCGGCTGCGTCACACGTAACAGCAATAACAATAATGGCGGACTACATGATTGTTTTCGTGTTGCTACAAAGCCTACTAGCTTTATTACAGCAAAATCTATTGCTTCTATGCAACTGTTATGAGCAAAAAGCAATAATGGACAACACCATCTTGGTTCGTATACAGTGCGCAAGGTTATGCGCATGCTCAAAGTCTTCTTCTCCGTGTATAGTGTATCTCTATGGCAGAATTACAGCGCCCCATACTGTTCTGGCATATATACTACACCGTTTTCAGTTTTCAAATGATCGGATAGGGAACGCACCGACTTCGTGTGCAGCAGCTACAAACTCTCCAAGCTGAGCTCATCCTGTAACAGCTCCCCACTCAGCTGGCTGAACAGGTGACATGTCCGCTCCCAGCTATGGATAAAGACAGGAAATATTAACCATGTAAACTAAAGAAACAGAACTCAAAAAGACTATCTAAAAAAATGCTGTGTTGTTTGTGTAAACACATTGTTGGTTTGTTTATGCTGGGTCAAACTTCTGGGTTATTTCGGGTTTAAACACATTGTTGTGTTGCTCATGTTGGGTCAGATGAGATGTAGTGAGTCATTTACAAATTAACCTGGTTGGGTTATTTTGACCCAACAACTGGTTTATTCTTTATTCTCTGGTTTCTCTAAAACGGCAGCCTTAAAAATGTTCGAAATATTACTGTTATTGTGTCACAAATGTAGTTTTAAGAGTTGTTTAGGCAAGAATGCATGTGTATACAGCTTAAAACCTCCATCAGCAGTGTCTTTCCACCTGGGAGATTCTCCAGCATACTGTATATCAGATTGATGGACATGAGTCCTCATCTGTTACATTTTTGAGGACAACAGTTTTATCAGCCCAAATGTAGTCAATAATATATTTTTTAAATGTATTGTTCTTGTTTTCTAATATTATTTTGAAGTAAATAAAACAGTAATAGCTAAAATAGTAAAATAAAAAGTTTAATAGTGTAAATAGTTAAAATATATAGTCATGTGGGATTTGTATTTATACAAATTATAAGATTTGTATTGAGAACTTCTAACTAAAAAGTGCCAGCTGGCACGCCTAAAAATAAATGCGGGATTATTTTTTATAGTCTAAATGAAAATGCTTTTCTACAGTATGTGTGGGCAATTGTTGTTTACTTAGTGTTACTGTGTGTGCTTTACAATGTCAGACAACATTCAACAAATGCAAATACTGTAACTCACCCCTCCCCAGGTGTGAATCAGCTGTCACCTATACATTCAGAGAAACTAAAATGCACCTCTCCACACTTTAAGACCCTCTTGGATCTGAGGCTCTTCTGAAGACTTTCAGTGCTTCAGGTCTCTTTTTAAATTTGTGTAAATCTTCTGGATTCCAGATTCTAAAATTGACATTGTTACCGTTTTTAATCCCTGGAATGGAAGAAATTGAGAATTTCCTTATCATAACATTAATTGTATTGTTTTAATCACTATATACACAATTTTCTTTGGCATTTTTATAAAATATAAAAATTTTATATTTTATAAAAAAAAAGAAAAAAAAAAGAATATTCTATATGTATTTTTCATTTGTAAAATAGCATAAAAATCACGGGTTGCGTATAGAGTGATTGAAAAAAATACAAGGCATGTTATCATGGGAAACTTTCCATCTCTTCCATTCCAGTGATTAAAAAACTATTAATTTAAATGTGGTTTTGGCTCCGAGATGTTGAGCATCGTGATCCTTCTCTTTAATTTCCTACGTATAGTCTAATTAGCGCTCAACCGCACGCATAAAGTCTTCCAGAGTGCACCGGCAGAAGTAGACTAATGATTATTAATTCGTCTGGAAAAACAACAAGGAAGCTGACTCTGACCATTTTAATAATTCATCGATAAATTAGTGATCTTATTGGTTTCGGCTTTAGTGATGAAGGTGATCATGTCATCTCGTTGTCTCCGCAGCCGTGGATGTGCGTGTAATTCACTTTTCGAATTACGAATTACATCGTCTAAAATTAGACATCTAAAATCTTTTCCATTAGTTTCTATAAAAGCAGACATTTCGCTTTCTATAACTGTAGGGAATATTTCATCTCTAGTATATTTCATGATATTATGTGTGCATGAGAACAGAGTCTTTTCTTTCTTTGACCTCGACACGTTGCACTATCAGCAAACACATTCCTTAGTATAATCTATGTTCAGGTCATAAAACCATTGTAGGCTTCTAACTAAGAACAACTCCCAAGCTCCTGTTCTTTTCTATGTTATCTTTTATAAACATTCCGGACCAGATGTAACCGCTCCTGTGCCCTCCTTTTTTGGCTCTTTGTGTGTTTGTGTGTGCATATATATACTTCTGTCTTCCACAATAAACTTTGAAGATCTCACTGAGCACTGACTTGTGTGTTTCATTGAGGGGTTCCCTGAGCTCAGGCGGGACAACAGAATACAAGCGGAGCACTGAGTAGACCAAAGGGGGTCTACCAAAAAACAAGAAATCCTTACAATAACTATGTATTGTTCACGTCTGTGAGGCGAGTATACACAGAGTTTCGGTTCATTTTCTGACGCGCACAAGTTCACCGATACAGCATAGCGCACCCTGTTTGCTTTCATTATTTTACAAAATCATAACGTTTTCGCATCATTGTGAGTGCACTTAAATAAAAGTGGAGTCTTATAAAGGCTATGTAGCTTATATAGGTTTATTATATAGTTTTTGAACATTAATCTGGCAAACTTTTTCTGATGCACACCATCATGCATGCCACAAACATCATCACCTCATCTATAAACACAGATAGACACAGAGGGACTGAGGTGGGTGAGCACTGGAAAGGATTTTAAATCGGCCAATTATTGTTCCAGACTTAACTTTGTAAGCTAGGAACTGGGAAAATGTCTTTAAAAGTTGGTAAAACAATGACTTTTTTTCCACCAGTGAATAAAGAACAGATAAAGGGAAGTCTATACACCCTTGTTAGAACTGCAAGATTTTGTGACGTGAAAAATCATGCGATGATAAATGATGTCAGATTTCCACCTTTAATGTGATACAGCAACCGACAAAATCCATGTGAAGGACAATTTAAACATTTAAGGGGAAAAATATGTATTAAACTAATTGCATAAGTGTAAAACTTTTTAAATTCACCTTTTTGTTGTGATACAGCACTCAGTGTTTTAGATTAAAAGTCTAAAATATTAGCACATCATGATATGGCATTTTTACTTTACGATGCCTTGTACAAATGCTCCAGGTCTCTACATTAACCTGTAAGAGGATCTCTAGTGCAAAGGGATCTTCAGGTTATTCATAGAAAAAGTTCTCAAAGCATTTTGTCTTCTGCACTTGTTGATGGTGGCTGTAACAATGTCCCATGCTGATGTTTTGGATATTCTTTTGTAGACATTCTCCTAATTAGTACCATCCATCTATAACATCCTACACATGCTTTATAAACTCTTTAGTCAGATGAAATGAGATGATGTCAAGAAATCATACAGAACCAGTGTCTCTTTTTTTGTTAATCAGAACCACTTCCTTGATGACAGATGTATAATAATTAATTTTGAGTTTATTAGTTTGATTATAACTGGTTAACATTTTACATTAATGTCATTGATTGCTGTAAGACATTAAAGGTGGAAAACAATCAAAAAGAAATGGTAAAGGGGTGTCTAGACTTTATGTCCACTCATCATTTCTAAATTAAAGTAAAGCTGTACCTACTGTATATATTAATAGCCTGAAAGCTTGTAGGAAATGTTTTTTTCCATTTTTATTTCCTGGAGAAATTACATTTTTCAATTTATGTATGTTCACAATGAGAGATTTCTTAAAAAATCGGTGAATTTAAAAAAATGATAAACTGCTCATATTAAATACATTTCCTATCAATTAGTTAAAAACTAGGGAAAGACTGTTTGTTTTTCCCCCACTTAATTTTTTATTAGTGAATATTATGACTACAAAAAGTTAAAAGTTTAGAGTGAGAGAGAGTGAGTGAGGCTCCATGTCCTCTGAGACCGGTAGAGAGACTCTGTCTCTCCGACATGGTGTCAGGTGTGTGTCGGAGGACGGATTACAGGTGGAGGAGGTGCTGCTAGTGGTACTGACCACCTTCTATAGAGAGACTATCGAGAGCATCCTGAGCGGCTGCATCACTGTCTGGTTTGGGAATTGTGCCATATCGGATCGCAAAACCCTACAGCGGATAGTGAGGACAGCGGAGAAGATCATCGGGGTCTCTCTCCCCTCTATTGAAGACATCTACACCACATTCTGCATCCGCAAAGCCACCAGCATTGTGGCTAATCGGACACACCTCTCTCACACACACTTCACACTCCTGCCATCTGGAAAAAGGTACCGAAGCATTCGGGCACACACATCCAGACTGTGCAACAGCTTTTTTCCACAAGACATCCTTCTCCTCAACAAAAAGGGACTGGACTGATAAACACACACACACACACACACACACACACACACACACACACACTAACACAAACATTATCACACAGCTTAACTCAACTACCTCAAAATATTGGGACTGGACTGACTAATTAACACAAGTGCAGACACACTGACCTACACCACCAAATTATCGTACACACAAATCTGTAAATGCTTCACTGTTTATCTTTTGCACAATCATCATTACTGGACTAATTTTTGCACTAATTCCTCAATTCTTGCTGCTGTTTTTAAAGAATGTTTATGTTTACCCACTACCTCAACACCATATTTTATGTTCTGTTATGTCGTGGTTGCGCACTGTCACTTTGTTGTTGCTCTTGTTTGCACATTTGCACGTGCACTTTATGTTGTCTGTAAAAATAGTTATACTTAGCTAGTTAGTTTTTGTTAATTTATGTTGTAATTTATGTTAGGTCTCTCTGTCCTGTCTCTGCTAGCCAGTTAACTAGGCCTCTTGGTTAGCTAGTTTAGTGTTTCTGTTTATTTATGTTGTAAATTTATGTTGCATGTAGCACCTTGGTCCTGGAGGAACGTTGTTTCGTTTCACTGTGTACTAACTGTATATGGTTGTAATGACAATAAAGCCTACTTGAACTTGAACTTGAAGAGCAGGTAGGATACGGAAATATCTACTCTGTCTCCCGGATGAACAAAGCGATGGTGGTTTTACTGAGCAAATAAAAAACGGAATACGAGTAAAAGGCGTCATGGTCCAAACACACCGCAGTCAGAACTCACAAAAGGTCAGTCCTGAACACACTGACACCACAGATAGAAACACTGCACCCAGCGGATGCGGTTGCGGGTGCTCACCTGAACCGAGGTAGCTCATTAGATCTTCTATAAATAGCTGTTTATTTTGGGCAACTGGGTCGATCATTGTATTCACTGTCTCTGATGTGAATGACTTTGTTTTACTAACCCTAGGGTTAGTTGTTTTAGTGTTTTAGGCTGTGTTTTAGTGTGTGTGGAGCTGATTCCGTATCGTGAAGTGTTGTGTTAGTATTAAGTTTTGTGAGTATTGTTTGTGTCCCTAATGTGTTATTCCTGTATGTTTAGCTATGGGGTATGTTTAGCTAGGTGTTGGTTTAGATATTTAAACGTTTAGCCCCTAGCCTTTTCCATCATGTTCTCTCTGGTCTCGTCCTGTCTGTGGTCTTGTCTTGTTTCAGCTCCATGCCTAGTTTGTTTGTGCGCTCTTAACCTCTTATTTAAAACTACAGAGCCTATATTATGTGTGTAAAGCATAAAGAGCCCATGTAACGCTATGGAGCCCATGTCATGTGTGTAACGCTACAGAGCCAATGTTATGTTTGTAACCCTACAGAGCATAGGTTATGTAAGCTCTGTCTTTAGTTGGAGTTCTTGATTTGTTTGGTTAGTTTCTTTTATTTCATGTCTTGATTAGTGACTGTTTTGGGGTAAATAAAGACTTACCACCATCCCCCTCTACGCCTATGCCTACCTGTAAGCCCACGGCAACAACAGCCTAGTACCCCTAGATCATGACATTTCTTCGGTAATTTCTCTAAATTATAGCAGTAACAAAATATAATAATACATTTTCTATAACTGCAGTGCACAGACATTAAAGCCATTTTTAAATCACAGGTTTATATTCATAAACTCTTTCTGATACATTAGCAATAGTGCCATCATACCCATGGACTTTTAAAGCAGGTGCTCAGCATAAACGATTGTGTGTGAGTAAATCTATGTTTTAGAAATGTCTATGTACTGAACAGAAATGTCCTATCTGAAATGTCCTTTTTTTTTATATGACATTTTACATTGCAGCAGAAGAGCTGCAGCTCCTGCTTTACATGTACAAAATAGTTCAATTTCACTACACTCAAGAGACACTACTCGGCCCAGAGCTACACTGCTCATCAAAGTCAGGTCACATAGCATTATAATACACAAAGAACCATCTAGACACTGAGGCACAAAATGATATTGATCAAAGTCTATGGTCTATGTACAGTAGGTCTAAGCACTATGTACTTACTCCTACACTTTCCATCAGTGAAAAGAGACCACTAGACCCATCTCTGGGCAGATATTATTCGAGAGATTGGCAAGTGGACCAGATAGGAGTGTTGTGTTCTTCAGGGCACCCCTTTGGGAAAAAAACACAAGGTTTCCTTTTCATGGAGTTCCATGTTTAATAGTAAGAGTAAAAAGCCACACACACAATGTGACAAAAACTCACAGGATTGGGACTAAACAGCCATGTGGACGCATTTAAAAACTGCACTTTGGAGGAATGGAAAAGGTTTGGTCTATTTAGTCCAGGTTGAGCCTATTTCAGAGTGATGGGCACTTCAAGGTAAAAAGGTGAAGCAGATGAAGCCATGCAGTCATCATGTGTAATGTCCACTGTTCAAGCCTTTAAAGGCAGTGTTATGATCTGGGGTTGTTTTAGTTTGTCAGGTCTAGGCTCAGCAATGTTATGTGGCAATAAAATGAAGTCAGCTGAATATCTGAATGTACTAAATGACCAGGTTATCTCATCCAGTGCCAATGTACTGGGAGAACCCGAGTAGCATAATGGTCATAGTATTTGTGCATATAGATTCCACTATATCTCTTCAAATTGCTCACAATTAATAGAAAGTCAAAAATGTCCTAAAAATGTTCAATTTTAGATATGCCCTTACAATTAATGTTTTATTGCTGATTAGGCACTTGCATGACAAAAAAGGTGCAGTCAAAAATAAATTTCCTGATATTTTAATCTCTATGGTAATTTAACTGTGTCTTACAACGTCGTCTGTCTCGTTGGCGATTTTACATGGTGCAATTTTCAATCTAGGCGACGCACATTAATGCTATTTTAATTTGAAATGTTATGGTAACCACACAGTTTCTTTCTGAAGACGGAAAAAGCAGAAGAAAAAAAGCAAGGTCAATCTCAAGGCAGTTCTGCTATACATAATACATGATTTATTGCTATAGTATTAGTACTTGTTTTAATAATCGCAATGATGCCCCTGATCACAGACAGACTTGTGTCACATATGAGTGGGGTTGCTAAGTTTGTAGAATAGAGAGGTGTATAGACTAAATGTCTGTGCTAGGTAGTGGTACATACTGTACAGTTGCTGAATTAAAGAGTTAACTTAAATGTGCTTGTCTTTGAGTGCACGCTTGTGAGACTGAGTGCTCTCTGTCATTGGGTGTTGCTCTGTTACCTGGATGCTGCTGACAGCGGCAGGAGATTTACTGTAACTGTACAGCGAGCAGCTCAGGATGGCAACAGGAGGGCAAAACATCCGCTTTATGTTTAATGTTGTTCACGGCAGCGTAACAGTCCATTAAATCACGCTCGTGTAATGATGAGATGGACAAACTGCTCGATGCCCCCCTTCTTTTATTTGCTGCATTATCAGGTTATAGTACAACCTTTCGGGTGGATCTCCCACTTAAATCCAACTAAATAACTACTGAAACGTAAACAAAACTCAGGCTCTACATCTCGCATTCGCGTTCACACACACTGGACCTCATTACCCACAATGCATCTCCCGCACTGGACTACACTCCCGTAAACAGCTGTCGTAAATCAACCTCTCTCTCTCTCCCGCAACAACTCGCTCTTTGTCCATATGATTAGGAAATAGATGTAATATTAGGGTTTCCGTCATTATAAATATATTTCTCATGTGGCCAAACCGAGGATAAACAGCGCGTGCTCTGGAGAAACACAGCGAGGCTCAGACTTAGAGTAACTCAAATTATATTCGGCTAAATCATACAGAAATACGAGTGGATATCTTAATAAAACTATGGTCAAATAATTATAGGCTAGTTAATATCTACCCAACTAAAGCTAGGTCAATTTTTATGGGATTCATTACCGCTGTTTTTATAGTCTCTTGTAATTTCTACTAATGCAGATGCAGGATTGTGACGCTAGAGGGCAGAGTTGTCCTATTTAACAGGGTTAACAGGAATCATTTCTATATATGGATGTGTATTTCTCAGTATTTGTGGGAGTGTGATTGCTTAAAACTGGACATTTTAGCCCTTGCTTTGGCATGCTTGACATAACTAAGCTGTTGGGGAAAACTGTTTTCTTCTCTCCTGTACATAGCTATAATATCTTGTGTGAGTAAGAAATGAACAGTGAACTATTCACTTTTAATAAGAATTTTATATTTTAACAACAAACAGAGTTAAAATTCACAATTACACATTATACACAGTAAAAAGAGGCAAGCGAACATAAATGAGATTATTAAACAATTGTGCACATACAGAGATATGGACCATTTATATATGGATAAAATAACAATATGAAGCCACTTTTTTTGACATTGGCTTATCTATAAACGTGCAGAACATCACTGATTCAGTGTTTCCTCATTATATAAATTTTTTATCGCAGTATTTCAAACTTGGATTGATTTATACCAGACTTTAGCAAAATGTTTTTTTAGGTGGAATTCAGGTGTGATTCTGGGGCAACAGACCACCTACTAATGCCAGGACTTAAACAAATATAAGCCAGACTCGGCATAGCCTTTTTTTTTTTTTTTTACCTTGGATAGATTACTTGTTAGTTGAAGTTATAGGATAAGTAATACAAGTATTTTTTTTTTTGTTTTGTTCTTACAAATGCTCTTTCATGATTTTCATGATTTTTATTTTTTTCATGCCCACGGCCTTTGAGTTTCCAAAAAGCATGTAAAGCCTTGTACAACAGTGGTAGTTTACTCTGATCTTCTTTTAATCAATGTGAAACAACTTAGTTGGTGTCTTCTGTTAAATAGTTACCAGCCAAAAAAAAAAAAAAAAAACGTTGCACTGCTTCATCTGCTTTCTCTCTTACCCTGCTGCATCCATCGCTGTAGAATTGGGTCAGTCTGGGCTCATCGGGCCATGTGACCCTTTTCCATTGCTGCAGAGTCAATCTTGATACTCTAACAAATTAAAGCCATTTTTGGTGGTTTTCCTCATTCTTAATGATTCGTCGCCTAGAATGAATCCTCTTTCCTAAAGTGACTCCATTTTGTGGAAGTCCAGGAAAAGTTGAAATACAATGTTCTTATATTAAGGAAAGTTTTTATAAAGCAGAAACTAAGATATTAATGTAACACAACAGGGTCAGTGACTAAAGGTGAGTGATTTATTTATTACTAATGACTTTATATAAAAACAAGGCGGATATTGTAAATAAAACTCAGATGTAGGAAATCTGTAATACAACAGGTTTGAAAGGACAGTTCGCGTCATCTTCGTTACTGACATTTAGACGTTTAATGATAAAACGAATAACTTGAACAAAATTAACAGGTGACAAACAAACTTTCTTGAAACTGGTGCGTGCTGATCGGCCTGAAGTTCCCTGCGAAGTGCCCTACACAGGCTGTTCAGCCAGGTTAAGTGTGATTCCAAACCGCAGGAAAAGAAACTGTTCAGTTTAAAGAGGACCGTGAACAGTGTAGGGAACTATGGAGGACTAAACATGAGATAATTATAAATAAATAAATGTGTAAATAAATAAATAAAAATAGAAATAAATAAATACAATATACCTGGAAAATTGCTAAATGTATTCCTACTTTTGTTTATTAAAATATTTCAAGATTTATTTATTTCTGAATTTTCACATTTCTTTATTTATCTATTTTAGATTTTTCACATTTTTACATATTGTAGCGTTTTTCCGCCGGAAAGAATGTTAGAGAGACGAGTGAGCTTATTTGCTGCCCAATGCAATGGCTGGGAGTACTTTATTTCACTTCCGTAGTCTTACAAACAGCATGAACAGCACATTTACACGGGAACCTACATCCAATTCAGCCTCAGCATGAACCGGAGCACATTCCACACGTCACACACCCCCACACACACTAACAGGGCCGAAGCCACTAACCTAAACACCCTTCCCCAACATGGTGAATACAACGACATCCCCGCAAGGCATGCTGGTGTCAGCCGCCGCCCCGCCCACGCCACACTGCCCCCACCCGAGCTGTGACCGTCCCTGGTCACCATGACGAACTTTGTTTCGGAGGCGTGGAGGCGGTCGGCGCTGGCGTTGGGAACGCCGGCGTCCTTTGGCAGGTGAGGGATGACAGAGAACATTGTCCTGAAGCGGTCCGGCCTCCACATAGTTCGATGTTTCCTCGGCGTGCGGCTGGTAAGGCGCAAGACGGCCCCGGTGAAGCACAACTCGTGCCCGCCCCGCCAACCGCACCCGGTAGAAGACATCGGAGAGCCGAGCAATTACCGTACAGGGGCCCACCCAGTGGGACATAAGCTTGGCCGAGAGCCCCCTTTCCTTCCGGAGGAACACACCCGTACCTGCTCTCCGGCAGCAAAATCCCGCCCCCAGCTGTAAGTGTCCACGCCCATCCGCCCCATAGGTGCCCCCACCCGAAAGTCTTGCAGCGGTGCCCGCGAGCGCTGGGTGGGGCCCTTCTGCTTGGCGATGAGCGGATCATGGTCCAGCTGTGACACCGACGAAGAGCCTGAAGAACTGCACGGCTAGAATGTTCTGAGAAGTTACCACGCAGAGTTCCACTAGACAAATTTAGCACCGCACCCCATCTCTCCAGAATGTCCAACCCCAAAACGCAGTCCTCCTCGGCATTCCCCATAACGAACCCGTGGAAATAAGTTCGACCACCAACCTGGACTCGCACTGTGCGACACGTCCGTACCTTCACGTAGCCCCCAGCAACGGTGTTGAAGGCAGGATCAGGCCGTCCGCAAACACGCTTGCTTTGCCCCAGTAATCCAGAGCGCAGCAGCGAAACAGTGGAGACGGTGTCCACGAGCGCCCGCAGTAAGACGCCGTCCAGCACACAGTGGACGTAAAGCCCAGCGTGGCTTCCCAAGCGTCCTCCCGGCGCTAGTTTAGCGACTGCTGGTGTACGCCGTCCCTCAGGCCTGAAAACGTTGCAGTCCCGAGGTCCCGTGCCTCTGCATCGCCGCGAAACGTCGGAGACTTGCTCGTTGCCTAGCCGCGACGGGTAGCCCTGTCCCCGGCTAGGTTTACCTACCGAGCGCCACTGAGCTGCGGGCGGTCGCTCGGCTCTTTCGCCGTGATGTACCGCCAATATGGGCTCAGCGCGCTCGGCCTCGCGCAGCAGCAGGTCGCCTTGCCGGCTAACGGAATTGTATCTTGCTCCGGCCTCCTCCCCGAGATCCAGCACCGGGATTTTCTTCTTGCCGCTCCGCGTTGATTGACGTAGTGTGCTCGCGCTAGCTCCGTCGGGAAAGCGCTTCTTCTGTCCGAGTACTGCTCCGCTACTCGGTGGCCCGCTTGGATTTTGAGAAGGTTCTCCGTTGTTACTTTCCATCCTACTTCTGACACTAATGTAGCGTTTTTCCGCTGGAAAGAATGCTAGAGAGACGAGTGAGGTTATTTGCTGCCCAATGCAATGGCTGGAAGTACTTTATTTCACTTACGCAGTCTAACAAACAGTATGAACAGCACATTCACACGGGAACCTACATCATTTCAGCCTCAGCATGAACCAGAGCACATTCCACACGTCACACACCCCCTGTAACGGCTTTCCAATAAGCCGCTGTGTTGGTAATATTAAAGGAAGTTCTTGGACGCGTACAAACAGAGACCATAAAAACGATGTCGATGCAATAATATGTCTTACTTTATTGTTGCTCCATTAACGATCATCATAAATCCACTTGTTAAAAATATTCATCAATGTTTCCAATCCATATCCACTGACACAGTATTACAAACTTGTTGCCTCCACACGTTACTCTGTTGTGCGTTCAAAAACTGTGTGCTTCCCAATTACCAAACACACACACACCTGGCTCTTACACCGGTGCTCCCATTATACAGTGTCACAGTGCCACCCAGTGGCCAAAGTAACTTTACAATTAATGGCTCCAACACACCAGCCCCTTAATTGACTATGGCATAATGACATAACAATTATACATTCATATATAATGGAGTCGTAAATAATTCATGACTTATATCAAAGATAAAAGAAACAGTAAATGTTTGACTATAGTATGTCCTATTTAGTCTGTTGTTTCTAATAAGAGGCAAAGCTTACTAACTGGACGTACCAAGATGTTACATTTGGTTTGAACCTTTACTGAACGAACTAAACCTCTATTGTCTGTATAAGTCTCCACGACCTTTCCAAGAAGCCATGAGCCACGTGGTGCTGTCGAATCGGCAATAATTACAATATCTCCAGGGGTAAGATTTCTACGTCGTTTGTTCCATTTTTGCCGTTCTTGTAACAAGGGTAGATATTCGCGTACCCATCTTTTCCAAAAAAGATTTGCAATATATTGCACTTGTCTCCATCTTCTTCTGGCATACAAGTCAGACCTTTCAAACAAACCAGGCGGCAATGCAGGATTTCCTTTCATAAGCAGAAGGTGATTTGGTGTAAGAGCTTCCAAATCATTAGGATCATTGGATAGTTTAGAGATAGGTCGATCGTTCAAAATTGCTTCTGCTTCACACAAGACAGTTTGAAGAGCTTCGTCATCCAATATTTGTTGTCGAAGAACAGTACAAAGAATCTGTCTCACCATTCGAATTATACGCTCCCATATTCCTCCATAGTGAGAGCTTGAGGGTGGATTAAAATTCCAATCTACTCCCTTCTGCAGTAAGGCCTTTTGAATCTTTTCATTATTTAATGTTGTTAATGCCTCTCTTAGCTCCCGCTCAGCGCCAATAAAGTTTGTCCCATTATCAGATCTCATGTGAGAGACCTGTCCACGACGACAGACAAACCTGCGCAAGGCATTGATGCATGAATCCGTATCGAGGGAATACGCCATTTCCAAGTGAACAGCTCTACTTGCCATGCAAGTAAAAATAACTCCATAGCGTTTCACTTTACTCCGTCCTCTTTTAACTTCAATGGGGCCAAAAAAATCCACGCCTACATTAGTAAAAGGTGGTAGATCAGGGGTAATCCTTTCTACTGGAAGGTCTGCCATCTTCTGTTCGCCCAACTTCCCTTTATGACGTCTACAGATGACGCATTTGGAGATGATCTTTCTTGCAACAGAGTTGGCGTTTGTTATCCAGTACTTGCACCGTAGTTTGGAAACCATCTGATTTCTGCCACCGTGACCCAACTGTTCATGAATGTCTCGAAGTATGAGATGGGACACATGTTGCTCCTTTGATAACAAGATGGGATGTTTTCTTTCACTTGGCATAGCTGACTTACCAAGTCTTCCTCCTACCAACAGCAGTCCATCAAGCCACATAGGATCCAAATTAGAGACAGAACTGCTTCTCTTAACATCACTACCTCCATCCTTAAGCTTAGTAATTTCCTCTTGGAAGTGTTCCTGTTGGCAGAAACGTATGATGCTAATCTCTGCTTTATACAGATCTTCCACTGTCAAACCTTGTCGGCCTAGAGAGTCTTTAAATTCTCCCAATTTTGCATTAAAAGCAACACTATCCATCTTCTCCAAAGACAACTCCTTCCGTTTACGACTCAATTCCAGCAGAACTTTCTGCAGCTTCAAAATCCAGGCAACTGCAACTTTCAGATGTTTCCATTCAGAAAAGTAATGTAAAAGTTGATTTGTTGCATTCTGTCCATTCTGCAAGATGACGGCATTTACCTTTACTTCCCCTTTTACTTCTGGGTCATTGTTATTCAAAGTCAGATCACTGGCGGGAAATTGTATGTCACTCGGCTTCCAGAGGAAGCTAGGACCATCAATCCATCGCTTATTGCTAAGAAAATATTTCACCTTTAGCCCACGAGATGCATCATCTGCAGGACTTTCTTTAGTGGGTACGTATCTCCACTGTTGAGGCTGTGTTGCGTCTCTTATGTAAGAAACTCTATTAGCGACAAATGTATAAAACCGTTTGTCCTCGTTCTTAATGTAATTAAGGACAGTCGTGCTATCCGTCCAAAAAACAGAATCTTCCAATGAAAGTTGCAACTCCTTCTTCAACATAATGTCAACCTTAACAGCTAAGACAGCCGCTGTAAGTTCTAAGCGAGGTATGGTCACAGGTTTCAACGGTGTTACTCTGGACTTACCCAGTAAGAAAGCCACATGTACCTGTTTTCTGCTATTCAGCATCTTCAGGTACGAAACTGTGCCATAACCAGTTTCACAGGCATCAGCAAAGTGGTGTAGGCAAGCATGAATGGGCAGTCCAAACTCCATGGGTTTAAAACATCTGTTCACCTGGAACTCTGCAATTTTATTCAACTCGAAAATCCACTGGCTCCACTGCCCCCGGAGGACCAACGGAACAGGCTCATCCCATCCCAAAGACCGTCTACACAACTCCTGCACAAGTACTTTGGCAGGAAGAACAAGTGGAGCAATAAAGCCCAAAGGATCATAGATAGAGCTTACCACTGATAGAATGCCTCGCCTTGTGCAAGGTTGGTTTTTCAAGGAAATCTTGAATTGAAATGTATCAGCTTCCACACTCCACTGAAGACCTAAAGCTCTCTCAACAGGCAACTTGTCTCGATCCAGATCCAGCTGCTGTATATCCTTGGCTCGATTTTCTTCAGAGACTGACTGCAACACTTTACGACTATTACTAATCCACTTTGTCAAGCGAAAGCCTCCTTTCTGACAAAGTGTACTAAGATGTTTAACCATAAAGATGGCCACTTCCTCAGAGGACACGCTCCTCAAACAATCATCCACATAGAAGTTATTATCGATTGTGTGAATCACTTCTGATGGAAAGTCAGCTTTGTTATCTTTTGCTGTTTGCCTCAAGGCATAGCATGCACAGCTTGGGGAAGACACAGCTCCAAAGAGATGAACTGTCATCCTGAATGTTATAGGCTCTTTAGTCAACACTCCACCCGGCCACCACAAGAACCGAAGAAAGTCTACATCTTCTGCAGCCACCTTAACTTGGTGTAACATTGCTTCAATGTCTGCCATGAAAGCTACTGGTTCTTGCCTGAACTTCAACAGTACACCTACTAAAGAATTAGTAAGATTGGGACCTTGCAACAACTGACTGTTAAGTGATGTTCCTTTATATGTTGCTCCACAGTCGAACACAACTCTTAAGGATCCCTTCCTGGGATGAAACACCCCGTGGTGAGGAATGTACCAAACTTTGCCATCCGCACGATAAAGTTGATGATCTGGTACCTTCTCAGCATAACCTTTGTGTACAACGTCAGCAAGAAAGTGTGTATATTTTTCATGAAACTCTCGGTTTCTTTCCAGTTTCCTTTTTAAACCATATAGTCGTTGCTTAGCAACACATAAGTTGTCAGGCAGTATGACATTGGCATTCTTGAAAGGTAATTTTAGACTGTAATGTCCAACCTGGAGTGTTACTGTACTATCCATTATGCTCATAAATCGAAGATCTTCCCTTGACATTTCTTTCAAATCAGCAGTCCTTTCACTGAAATCATGATTAAACTGATTTTGAAGCAGCTCTTCCAGTTTAACAACAGAAATTCTATTAACAGCAACAGAATGACCATTTTCATTACTATGGTCACTGTTTCTTACCACAGTTCCATTGACAACCCATCCCAAAAGAGTTTTAATGGCAAAAGGCCCATTACCACGACTATTTATGATTTCGTAGGGTTCCATCACATTAGATGCGTTAGTTCCAATCAGTATATCTACACCTGCTTGAATGTATGGTATCTTTATCTTGTCCAAGTATGACCACTTGGATAACTCCTCTTGAGTAATAATGTTCTCTGAGTCAACAGGCAGCTTTTGCTGTGTGTAGACCGCAGGAAGTGGAAAAAATTGGTTGGTGTTTATACCACTGATTTCCAGTCCGTCAATAACACTGCAGGACACAGACTTTTCTTGACTCATTGTACGAAGAAGAATGTTGACCTTTTTTCCACTCAGTTTAAGCTCTTTCCTCAAATGTTCTGAACAGAACGTTGCGGAACTTCCCGGGTCCAGGAAAGCATAGGTCTGCATCACCTTGTTACCTTTAATGGCTTTGATTTGAACTGGTATAATTGACATCAAACTCCTCTCATTACCAGCCCCTGTATGACCACAAGTTTGAGCAGACACTACCTTGCGCCTTTCCTCTGGCTCTTTTACAGTTACCTCCTTGTGATATATGTGAAGGATTGTGGGATGTATTCCTCCACAAATGTCGCAATTCAGACGATTCTGACATTGCTTACTCATATGTCCAGTCCTTAAACAACCAAAACAAATTCCTTTAGCTTTCAGAAAGTCAATCTTGTCTTGTTGAGTTCTTTTCTTCAACGCAAAACACCTTTCCAGCGGATGCTGATTAGTACAAAACAAACAGTTTCCATTAGACTTGGATACAAGACAAAATCTTTGCTGTGATGAAGCATTGCCAGACTTCTTAACTGGAACAGAAGCAGCAATGTCAGTGGCAAAACTATTTCTTGTGAAGGTTTGACGAGTTTGAGTTTTGGATTTACCTGTGCCATGTTTATCTTGAATATCTCCAAACACAGGATCAGATGTCATCTTAACCTGTTTTTCAATAAACTCGACAACATCAGAGAATTTTGCCCTGCTATGATTAGCCTCCATGATCTCACAAGCCCTAGTTCGCCATTGTTCTCTCAGCTTGTATGGTAGTTTCATTACAATCATTTTCATGTTGCTAGGCATATTAAGCTCTTGCATATATGAGAATTCATCCATTGTGTTACAACATGTACGCAAAAACAAAGCATAAGCCTGTAACCCATGCGCATCCTCAGCCTTTAAAGTAGACCAACCCAAGGCTTTCTCCATATAGGCAGCAGATACCTTAAACTCATTACCAAAATGTTCCTTCAGTAACCTTTTGGCCAATGCATAGCCTCTGTCTGGGGCCATGTGTTGGCAACTGCGGACAAGGTCTTTAGGCTGACCCTTTGTAAACTGCTCGAGGAAATACAAGTGATCCCTATTATTTGTAGTTTTCTGTTCAACGCCATGTTCGAACGCTCTGATGAATGGGATATATTGCAGTGGGTCACCATCAAATACTGGAATCTCTCTTTTTGGTAAAACACGAGGATTTACTTGCTGTTGAATTAGATAAGTTGTTAACTCCTCTTGCCTCTTTAAGACTTCAAGAAGGGGATCAACTTGAGGTGGAAAAGCATGTATTGGATGATGAATTTCCGAGTTTGCATCATGTTGCATTTGAACAGAACCATGGAGATTAGGTTGATAAGATGATTGGGGTAATTGTTGATCCTTCTATTTATTCCTTTAATTCTGAGTTACATCATGTGTTACAGAGACACCCGCTGCTCCAGCTGAATTCACAGGCACATATTCATTTGCATGTGTATTTAGACATCTTGACTCAGAAGTAGATTCATCCATTTCATTGACCACACTTTTTTCCACTCTTCTTTGATCTTGAACTTCTATTCCGCAACAAAGAACATTTGCTTTGATTTTTAAACCTTTGCAATACAGTGATCTTTGCTGTTGAAGCTGCTATTTGAGCATCCAATTCCAACTGCTCCTTCTTCCGTCTCAATTCCTCCTCCCGAAGTTCAATTTCATGTTTAGCCTTTAATGCAGCAGCCTGTGCCATAAGAGCAGCCTTTTCTGCCTCTGCTTGAATACATGCGGATGATATGGACGAGATACTACTACTGCTGCTGCGTGAACTGCGTTTACTATGTTTGGAGGCAGGATGAGATACATTTGAGACGCTGTCTCCAGGACCTACATCACTCTCGGCAATGCCAGCTTCAGAGGCTTTCTGATTTTCTGGCTTGTCTGATAACCATTTATTTACACATTTAATGAACTCATTGTTTGGAATCATCTTTGCTTTAAACCATATTTCATGTTTTTCAACCTCCCCAACTGGTAAAATAACCAACAGTGACTCATGAGTGTCTTTAGCTTCTGAACACAACCTCTTAAAATCTTCAAAGGCTAAACGTACCTCAGGTTCATATTCTTTACCATCATCATATATTAACCTATTAATTGACTCTTTTAGTTTCTGAGCCTTATTTAATTTTGCCTTTCTTGACCTTTGCAAGGTATCAAGTTTTTCTACCAGAGCTTTGGCTGTTAATTTAACTGCTCTTTTTTTCTCTTTCAGATTCATTGTCAACACTAGACAACACAGCGTAGATCCAACGACAGAGTACAGCAAGCCAGGAAAAGTTTAATCCAAACAACTCCAAATACCGGTGTTCTGGATCCGAGAAATAAATCCACAAGCGTCTTGAAGAAACGATGTCCTCATGTGCCGAAACAAAAGCATGTAACCAAACATCGACGTGGTTTTCGTCCACAAGACGCACAAGTGTTTTCCTTTCTCCAGTGAAGCAGAGTTTTTGACTTTGTGTAACGGCTTTCCAATGAGCCGCTGTGTTGGTAATATTAAAGGAAGTTCTTGGACGCGTACAAACAGAGACCATGAAAACGATGTCGATGCAATAATATGTCTTACTTTATTGGTGCTCCATTAACAATCATCATAAATCCACTTGTTAAAAATATTCATCAATGTTTCCAATCCATATCCACTGACACAGTATTACAAACTTGTTGCCTCCACACGCTACTCTGTTGTGCGGTCAAAAACTGTGTGCTTCCCAATTACCAAACACACACACCTGGCTCTTACACCGGTGCTACCATTATATAGTGTCACAGTGCCACCCAGTGGCCAAAGTAACTTTACAATTAATGGCTCCAACACTGACCTTCTGACTTCACTTATCACTCAGTAATAAAGCTTCTGCTGGTCTGTTTGATCAGAACAGTTTAGTTTCCAAGCAGCAACAGTAAACCACTATCTCGTATTTACAGTAGATGGCTGTAGTGAAAACCTCTATAATCTCTATAAGCAGCTAAAGCAGGCAGATGATAAACACTGCAGTGATCAGTCGTGTCCTTTCAAGCCATTGTACACAAGTCTGTCAGTAAAAACATGTAAGGTGGAGATAAGCAGGCAGAACAACAGAACCTCACCGTGGCTGTCAGAGACGGGACGAGTTTATTGATTGCCAAATGCTGTAAAACACGGTGTTGTGTGTTAGTACATTACTGTGGTGTGAGCTGAGGGCGGCTGACCCAGAGATTGGGAGCATCAAAAAAGAGTCATTAATCAAGATGACTTGATCAAAGATCACCGTTAAAGTGTCCTTCTGAACGAACTATGAGCATCTTTCAAATAAATAAATTCTATTAAATCTACAGGATTTAGAAAAATTCAAAAATTCCAAATACAAAATTCAAATTACATTTAACAGCTAATCAAAAACTAGTTCCAAACATTCCATAACTGTTTTCTTAACACACACAGACTCATATAAATACACTCAAAAGTGTGTTCTCTCACCTCAAATCCATCAATATTACAATCTAGAGGTTGGAAGTAAACATTATTTACATTTTTAACAAATCAAAGTGTTCTTAATGTCTTCATATCATTAACCAGGTTAACTACATTCTGCATTCTGTACTAAAAGTGTCAAGTCTATTGCTCATTTAAGAGCAAGTTAAGAGCAAAGAACGCTTGTAAAAAATCATATATTTTTGTCTAATTCTTGGACTAACACATTTCTGAATGCAATCCCAATCATGTAAACACTCGGGAGTGTGAGACTGGGAGGTGAAGACTTAGTGAGTGAAGTCTGGACCTATTAGAAGCTGGAGACGTTCTCCTGTCAGGACCGAGCAGAACCTCACTGATTCCTGTACAAGATTGGAAAAGATAATCAAAACTACTGTAGGGATGTTAATCTTTAATCATTGTTTGATTACTGCTAATCAATTAACCAATTAAAATTGTACTCATCTATAGCATTAGTGTACCATAATAATGCTCCTTAGCTCCCATATTTATTAATCTCTACACTACAAGAGAGCGACCTTGTATTTTGTAAAGCTAATTAAAGCTTCATCAAAACTACAAAACCAGTCCACAGTGAATAACCAGGAGACAGTAGAGGTGAGTATCTTTATTCCTGAGTGTGAGATGAGTGGAGTTGTATTTGCACTGAGCAGCTGGATGTACAGAATGAGGCTGAAGTGCAGAGCCCTGCTGAGGGTCCGAGGCTGATACTCGCTCAGGTAAATCGAGTCGTCGGTGAGCAGCACGTGCAGAAACACCTTGTCGAGTTCCTCAGAAACCACGACACACGACTCGTAGTAGTGAATCCGCTCGTGCACGTCCCGGTGAGAGTGTCTCTTCAGAAACGTCTCCAGTTTGCTGTTGTTCCGACAGAGAGAGAAGTGTCCGAGATGGGACTGGACATGGAGTCCACCTGAGTCAGTCTGCTCCACACTGCCTTCCATCATCTGCTCTCACACACATCAGCTCATTTACTGTGTGTGTTTCTCACACACTCCTCACACACACAGCTCTGATCTGAAAGGCTCCACACTGTAGTACAGAGAGGTTCAGACTGAAAACAGTCCCTCAGGGAAGTGCTGCTCAGAACTCAGGGGAAACACACACTCACACAGATATATTATCGGAAATAAGCAAACACATCAAAAACACTTCGGTGAACAAATTATTAACATTATTGTTATTATTACAAATTAGTGTTTTTTGTCTACAACAGAACAGGTACGCGCACCAGCGCCCTCTTGTGGATGTAACAGGTCCGACATTGTGTGACTTTACAGTCACAGCACTTGATTAAAATTCATTAATATGTGGAAAATGTGCTCATGATACCAAGACTTCTTATTTAGAGCTGCATTAAAAAACAATGGTAAAGAAAAGTAATCCTATAAGGAATAAAGGTGTGAAGATGAATAAGAATTAAATGATTCTGATGGAAGAAATACTGAACTCTAGCCGTGCTCTGTAGGTCCTCTCCCATTAAACACAATCAAACACAATCAAACACAATCACAAACTGCTAACTTTGGATAGTACTTTATTACAACATATCTTTATATCTTTGGTATAATATATAACTCTATGGTGCAATACATATATATACACTTTAATATATAACCCTATAAGTCAAATGTACAATGTGTGCAATACAGTCTCTGAAAATGTGCAATACACTATGTATAGTTTATGTCTAAATTCCTGCATAATATATCTCTGACTGCTCTTATTTATATTCATGTATATACATATACACACCCTCATATTTATACTGCTATGCTATCTCTGTGGCTTAAACGGGACATAGGTCCTAATTTCGTACCAGAACAAGGAAGTGTGCTGGTAGGACTTGAATCCCTGAATCTTTGAATCTTGAGTTGAACCAGACTGGATAGCAGATAGTGAGATTCTAAATCCCTTCTATAGTGTGCTATAAGGTCAAAATGCTTTTTACACCATTAGAAGAATTCTCCAATTTTCTTTCTACTCAGGCTACACAGGTGTTTGTTCAGTCCGTTGTTATTTCAAGACTGGACTACAGCAACTCACTCCTGACGGGTCTGCCCCTGTCCACCCATCATCCTCTGCACCTGATCCAGAATGCAGCTCCACATTTTGTTTTCAATCTTCCTAACTTCTCCTACACCACCCAGCTTCTGCACTGGCTTTCTGTAGCTGCCTGCATCAACTTCCATATCCTGATGCTTGCCTACGAAGCTAAAAATGGCCTACACTTACCTCTCAGCTCTAATCACACCGCGCACTAAACTATGTTCCCTCCGATCCTCCAGCACTGCTCACTTAGGAATTAAGGAAGACATACATTTAGACTGTTTTCTGTTCTGGCACCTAAGTGTTGGAATGAACTTCCTTTATATCTCCGTACAGCTGAGTTTCTGCCAGTCTTTAAACAACAACTAAAGATCTATCTGTTTCTCCAAAACAAAAAGAAGGGAAAAAACACCCTATCCCAACAGTGTTTGACTGATGGTACTTAGTTAGTAACCCATTGTAAAGATCGACCCAATAACCAATATCCAATGTGTCGCTCTGGATAGGAGTGTCTGCCAAATGCCTACATTTAAATGTCTCTAAAACACCTCTGACTGACCAAAAAAAAATACTCTCTTTGAAAATCAGGAAACTCTATGAAATTGTCACTTGTAGACATGATTAAAAAAATAAAAAAATACTGATAATGACAAAAATAGAAGTGATAATAATAGCTATTAAAAGTATTGGTGTCTATTTACTTCTTGCATGTCTGTGTAGAGTTAGCATAAGAACTAGAGTTGCCGTTAGCAAGGACTGACCATGACATCACTTTCATCTCAATCAACTACTGAAACCCAGATTATAACTCATTACATATAAACTTGTACGATTCTCTTCATAATAGTTCAAGTGGATGTGAAGGGGCATCGAGGGGGTAAAATAAAAATAAGAAATCAATCCAAATACAAACAAAAATTTCACATCTGTGTATTATTCCACTTACATAATACACATGCTCTCAGACAATGGCTTAGAGTGTTGTTTCTAAACCACTTTACATACAGTACACTGCCTGGCCAAAAAAAAAAAAAATCCTTCTCAGACTCTAAGATTTCAATCAGTTATCTTTAACATTGATTACAGGACACAATGTGATGGTCAGTTCATGTGTCAAAATGATTCTTCATGCTCCCAGAACCACTCTTTCACAGTTTTCACATTATTTGTACTAGTAAGAAAAAAAAAGCCCTATTATTAAAAAAATAACCCAGCTGTTAAAACACGGGCTAAGATAGTTTAAGCGGTTAACCCAGTTAATTTGTTAAAAATATTTTTTGAGATTTGTAATTGACTTAAATATGAAAGTAATTGAGTTAAATACTACAGTCTATAATGTACATTAGTAGCAGAAATTTAGAAACGGTTTCGTTCCTGCACAAGATGAATATCTACTAAATTTGTAAGGGACCACCACTAGAGGTCACTGTTTTGTTTGTGTAGTTTTGGTTTGCAGACTAAGTTTCCCAGAAGGCACCTCAGTCACGTGATGCGGGTGCTCACCTGAACCGAGGTAACTCATTAGATCTTCTATAAATAGCTGTTTATTTTGGGCAACTGGGTCGATCATTGTTTGTATTCACTGTCTCTGATGTGGGCATTTTGGTTTGTATTTTGTTTTACTAACCCTTGTTTTACTCTGTAAGCGGTGTTCAAGTCCCAAGGCTCTAGTGTAGAGATCATAAGTATGATCGCTGTGTTTAAGTGTGTGTGGAGCTGATTCTGTATCGTGAAGTGTTGTTAGTATCAAGTTTTGTGAGTATTGTTTGTGTCCCTAATGTGTTATTCCTGTATGTTTAGCTATGGGGTATGTTTAGCTAGGTGTCAGTTTAGATATTTGGACGTTTAGCCCCTAGCCTTTTCCATCATGTTCTCTCTGGTCTCGTCCTGTCTGTGGTCTTGTCTTGTCTTACTTCAGCCCCATGCATAGTGTTTGTGTGCTCTTAACCTCTGGTTGCGCTCTTAACCTCTTATTCAAAGCTACAGAGCCTATGTTATGTTTGTAACCCTACAGAGCATAGGTTATGTAAGCTCTGTCTTTAGTTGGAGTTCTTGATTTGTTTGATTAGTTTCTTTTATTTAATGTCTTGATTAGTGACTGTTTTGGGGTAAATACTTTTATTAAGACTTCCTATTTTTGTCATTATCAGTAGTTTTTTTTAATTTATTTTTTTTTAATACCACCATCCCCCTCTGCGCCTATGCCTACCTGTAAGCCCACAGCAACAACAAATAATACATTTTCTATAACTGCAGTGCACAGACATTAAAGCCAGTTTCAAATCACAGGTTTATATTCATAAACTCTTTTTGATACCTTAGCAATAGTGCCGTCATACCCATGGACTTTTAAAGCAGGTGCTCAGCATTAACGTTTGTGTGTGTGTAAATCTATGTTTTAGAAATGTCTATGTACTGAATATAAATGTCCCTTTTTTTTTTTTTTTACATGACATTTTACATTGCAGCAGAAGAGCTGCAGCTCCTGCTTTACATGTACAAAATAGTTCAATTTCACTACACGCAAGAGACACTACTCGGCCCAGAGCTACACTGCTCATCAAAGTCAGGCCACATAGCATTATAATACACAAAGAACCATCTACACACTGAGGCACAAAATGATCTTGATCTGTCTGTACAGTAGGTCTAAGCAATATGTACTTACTCCTACACTTTCCATCAGTGAAAAGAGACCACTAGACCCATCTCTGGGCAGATATTATTCGAGTGATTGGCTGTCGGTAGAGATTGGCGATAGATAGGAGTGTTGTGTTCTTCAGGGCACACCTTTGGCAAAAAAACAGAAGGTTTCCATTTCAGAGATTCCCATGTTTAATAGTGAAAGTAAAAAGCCACACACACAATGTGACAAAAACTCACAGGATTGGGACTAAACAGCCGTGTGGACTCTGGCATTTAAAAACTGCACTTTGGAGCAATGGAAATGGTTTGGTCTGTTCAGTCCAGGTTTTTTATGTGGCAATAAAATGAAGTCAGCTGAATATTTGAATGTACTAAATGACCAGGTTATCTCATCCAATGTACTGGGAGAACTTGAGTACCTTAATGGTCATAGTTTTTGTGCACATAGATTTCACTATATCTCTTCAAATTGCTCACAATTGATAGAAAGTCAAAAATGTCCTAAAATGTTTTTACATGGTGCAATTTTCAATCTAGGCGACGCACATTAATGCTATTTTAATTTGAAATGTTATGGTAACCAAACAGTTTCTTTCTGAAGACGGAAAAAGCAGAAGAAGAAAAGCAAGGTCAATCTCAAGGCAGTTCTGCTATACATAATACATGATTTATTGCTATAGTATTAGTACTTGTTTTAATAATCGCAATGATGCCCGTGATCACAGACAGACTTGTGTCACATATGAGTAAGGTTGCTAAGGTTGTAGAATAGAGAGGTGTATAGGCTAAATGTCTGTGCTAGGTAGTGGTACATACTGTACAGTTGCTGAATTAAAGAGTTAACTTAAATGTGCGTGTCTTTGAGTGCACGCTTGTGAGACTGAGTGCTCTCTGTCATTGGGTGTTGCTCTGTTACCTGGATGCTGCTGACAGCGGCAGGAGATTTACTGTAACTGTACAGCGAGCAGCTCAGGATGGCAACTAGTCCACCATGTAAAGGGAAAAAAAAAAAACCTCAACAGGAATATAAATCAGAGCCCATGGCTTAACAGAGCATAATCTGTTCCTCATTTTTGCAGTCGCACTTTTACTTTTTCATGCACACTTGTACATATATTTGCATTACAATACTTTACTTGCAAACTTGTTTAAATCTGATAAAAAATGTTTTTACACCATGTATTGTATGTTGAATATTTTATACTTGATGCACATTTACACACTCAAACATTGTCATTTTATGTGCTTTTACACCAGTGGGCCAAGTTTTTAAGATCTCGCCTAGAGCCTCACAACGCCACAGGCCGACACTGAACACATCAATGGATTCAACACATCGTGGAATCATTTTCACAAAGCACGATTGTTGGTCATGAATTGGCTACTATGAGTCCTGACTTTAATTGAAATATTGAAAGCTTTTGGGAAATGCTGGCGAAGACTTTACTTTCCCAACTCTCCCATCATCAGTATTACCAGGGGCGGACTGGGACCAAAAAGTGGCCCTGGACTTCCTGGCCCACAGCAGCCCACATCATAATACATTGGCTCATTAATGTAGAGATACATTGCTGCTACTGATTTTATTCCAGCTTACATGTTCAGTTTGATTGTGATTCTTTTCACTCGGCTCTGGTAGATCAGGGAAGACGTGTTGGTCATCATCAGCAGGCACTCGTTCATCATCACTGACCTGCTGCACTTACAGCTTACACTGATGAGTGGTGTATCTTACACTGATGAGTGGTGTATCTTACACTGATGAGTGGTGTCTCTTACACTGCATCATGATGATACCACCTGCGAAATGTTCATGATATCTCACAAACAATAAGGCTGATTTGTCTTTTCCTCATAAAGTGTTTAGGTGAATTTCCACCCATACAAGTGTAACAAATACGCAAAGACAAAAAATCAGAGAGGGGCAAATACTTTTTCATGGCACTGCACATGTAGTCAGATTGTTCCACTGGGATGAAACTGTGCCAGGTGGAGTTATAACACTTTCAAAATCACACTAACTTTACACTGATCTGAATAACTTTGAATGATGAACTTCTTTGTTTTACAAATATGACCCAGTATATGTTCAGTGATACTTTTTAATTTACGTTTTTGTGTTACATTTTTATACGTGCAGTAAGTGGTTTTATAAATGAATCTCCATTTTAATGATCCAGTGTATTATGATGTGGAATGTGATGAGGATCCAGCCTCGCTGTCCCTGACCGTAATGTTAGAGCCGTCAGAGCGGAACTGGAACTTTCCTTCACACCAAAGGCAGAATCTGTTCATTTGAAGCATTTCACAGCATTTACCTCTAAAGCTTTTTCTTATTTTCATGTAACTTTCAGCTCCACCTTTTTTTCTTCCTCCTTTTCATTTATTAAAATTATTATTAATTTGCTCAAAGAAATTTGCTGCATCGAGAAAAGATCAGTATCTCTCCCTCCGTAAATTAAAAGTGAAGGTGTCTAATTTATATTGATGGAGGGCAAAACATCCGCTTGATGTTTAATGTTGTTCACGGCAGCGTAACAGTCCGTTAATTCACGCTCGTGTAATGATGAGATGGACAAACTGCTCAATGCCCCTGTTCTTTTATTTGCTGCATTATCAGGTTATAGTACAACCTTTTGGGTGGATCCCACACTTAAATCTAACTAAAAACTACTGAAAAAAAAAAAACTCAGGCTCTATATCCCTGCAAGTGCCCCTGTCTGCAGCCTGCAGATCGGTTGTAAGTAAATTAATGACGTCGACGCAACGTTCCTCCCACAACTCCTCTCATTGGTGGCAAAGTGATGACGTTGAAACTTCCATTTCTGGTGTTCTTTGCTGAATGTTGAGTAGGTGCACCGAGTACATTTTATGACTAAATTGTTAATTTAAAGTGTATCGTTAGTACTTAAAGTAGGTTTTTGTGTGTGTGCTTTTTAATGCATTTGAGATGATGTGTCTTCCCCAGTGCATGCGTGGTATGTCATGGATACAGTATAGTATAGTTTCCATCTATCCAGCTAGTAATTCATGCATATACAGTGGTGTAAAAAACTATTTGCCCCCTTCCTGATTTCTTATTCTTTTGCATGTTTGTCACACAAAATGTTTCTGCTCATCAAAAACCGTTAACTATTAGTCAAAGATAACATACAGTAATTGAACACAAAATGCAGTTTTTTAAATGAAGGTTTACGTTATTAAGGGAGAAAAAAAACTCCAAATCTACATGGCCCTGTGTGAAAAAGTGATTGCCCCCCTTGTTAAAAAATAACTTAACTGTGGTTTATCACACCTGAGTTCAATTTCTGTAGTCACCCCCAAGCCTGATTACTGCCACACCTGTTTCAATCAAGAAATCACTTAAATAGGAGCTGCCTGACACAGAGAAGTAGACCAAAAGCACCTCAAAAGCTAGACATCATGCCAAGATCCAAAGAAATTCAGGAACAAAGGAGAACAAAAGTAATTGAGATCTATCAGTCTGGTAAAGGTTATAAAGCTATTTCTAAAGCTTTGGGACTCCAGCGAACCACAGTGAGAGCCATTATCCACAAATGGCAAAAACATGGAACAGTGGTGAACCTTCCCAGGAGTGGCCGGCCCACCAAAATTACCCCAAGAGCGCAGAGACAACTCATCCGAGAGGCCACAAAAGACCCCAGGACAACATCTGAAGAACTGCAGGCCTCACTTGCCTCAATTAAGGTCAGTGTTCACGACTCCACCATAAGAAAGAGACTGGGCAAAAACGGCCTGCATGGCAGATTTCCAAGGCGCAAACCACTTTTAAGCAAAAAGAACATTAAGGCTCGTCTCAATTTTGCTAAAAAACATCTCAATGATTGCCAAGACTTTTGGGAAAATACCTTGTGGACCGACGAGACAAAAGTTGAACTTTTTGGAAGGTGCGTGTCCCGTTACATCTGGTGTAAAAGTAACACAGCATTTCAGAAAAAGAACATCATACCAACAGTAAAATATGGTGGTGGTAGTGTGATGGTCTGGGGTTGTTTTGCTGCTTCAGGACCTGGAAGGCTTGCTGTGAGAGATGGAACCATGAATTCTACGGTCTACCAAAAAATCCTGAAGGAGAATGTCCGGCCATCTGTTCGTCAACTCAAGCTGAAGCGATCTTGGGTGCTGCAGCAGGACAATGACCCAAAACACACCAGCAAATCCACCTCTGAATGGCTGAAGATGAAATGAAAAATGAAGACTTTGGAGTGGCCTAGTTAAAGTCCTGACCTGAATCCTATTGAGATGTTGTGGCATGACCTTAAAAAGGCGGTTCATGCTAGAAAACCCTCAAATAAAGCTGAATTACAACTAATCTGCAAAGATGAGTGGTCCAAAATTCCTCCAGAGCGCTGTAAAAGACTTTTTGCAAGTTATTGCAAACGCTTGATTGCAGTTATTGCTGCTAAGGGTGGCCCAACCAGTTATTAGGTTCAGGGGGCAATTACTTTTTCACACAGGGCCATGTAGGTTTGGATTTTTTTTCTCCCTAAATAATAAAAATCATCATTTAAAAACTGCATTTTGTGTTTACTTGTGTTATCTTTGACTAATAGTTAAATGTGTTTGATGATCAGAAACATTTTGTGTGACAAACATGCAAAAGAATAAGAACTCAGGAAGGGGGCAAATAGTTTCTCACACCACTGTATATATATATACAATTTGCCGCGTGTCGCGGATGATGTTTCACTGTAAACAAGCCTCGATGTAATAAGTGTGTATCTTTATTGCAACAGTATCTGTAAAGGGACTAACATTACTGAGTTTGTTTAAATGTATTTTTTTCCTTAGTAAATTAACTTAAATGGTTTCATTTTTAATGTTGTGATTTGATTTGCAAAATGTTAGGATTTGTTTCTGTGAATAAAATCATTCAGCACAAAGTTTTTTATAATGCAACTTCTATATACAGTGGTGTGAAAAACTATTTGCCCCCATGTTGACATTCCCATTAATATTCCCTGTGCACCACATTTTCTATTTTGTTTAACTTACACTACACTACCCCTCAATTCTCTTTGTTTTGTTTACATAACCCAAGGGCTCTTTTAAGAGCCATTTTTTTTTCGCAAACATGCATAACACAGTGTTAAGCAAAGGGCAGAGTGAGCAGTATTTAAAAGACTGCTGCAGCAATTGCCCTTTCTGCCCATACACCAGTATGCCACAGTTGGTGTACTACCACATAAAAAAAACATTTCCAGTTGGCAGTTAAAAGAGCAAGAGTTAAACAATTTTGCTTTTGTCACTTTAGTTCGTTTACTATGGTACCAAACCGGGCAGTGATGCTCTGTGCATGATTATGTATGTCTGAATTTGTAATGGAGTGTTTGTTTTATTTTAAGGCATTATATTGGCCGATGATTGGTGCAGCCCTACTTCCTACTGCGTCCAGCAGACAGCAGAGTAAAGAGTTCAGAGGTCCTTAACACTGTCCATAAATCTGATGAGACCAACGGTCAGGATGTGTCTTATCCCCCAAACTCTTCTATTATTAAAAAGATGATGGAATATTTGCTTGAAAATAAGAAAATTCCAGTGGAAATTTCACAGGACATCCTGCAAATGCCAAAACACACATTTCCAAAACATCTAGTGCCTGAGGAAGTTGAATGCAGATTATGCAAGGGAGTTTTGGGTGAGCCAGTAATGATAACTTGCCGGGCGAAAATAGTCACTTTTCACGGAGTGATTCGGGGTATGTCTTTTTTTAATTAATATTGCTTGGATAAATATTTTTATTGTTATTGTTTTAATAGATAATTTATTTATCAGTAAATTATTGTTTTCTCAGATGTATCTACTTATTACAAGTTGTGCCATAAATGCAACCTCACATGCAGGTACCAAGAATGGAGGGATGGTTTGCACAACTTCAATGATCATATAGTCCTCACACTGCATTTGTGTGTGGTATTGAGAAATTCTCTACAGGTACAATATAAAGAATCATACCTGCTGCTGTACTTATGTACTTATACTTTAACAACTATTTTTTTTATTTTTGCTAATAGCTCAGATTAAACATTTTATACTGGTTTGGGTCTTAAATAACTAGAAGTGCTCTTATTTTATTTTATAGTTTATTTCCTAATGTTTATTTTTAACCTTTCTTCTCCTCTGTGTCCTTCCAGAATCACACAGCTGTAGATAGGGTTGTGCAGATAATTGAGGCCACAGAGGGAGAGTCTTTGCCCAAAGGGGACCTAATCATGCAAGCATATCTGCACTTCGAAACTTTATGTGATTTGGACTACATGTACTCCTGTGTGTCCTGTGGATACACTCCAAGTACCGTGATTATGGACCTTCATAAAAAAGGAGTGTTTAGCATCCCAGGTAAGTATAAAGTTATTATATATTAGTTGCATTGGTTTTTTATTTCTGTTTCTGTCCTGTTGCTGTGTAAATTAATTCACATATTAAGCTTTCATTTGAGTTTTTTTATTTTATTATTTTTTTTATATTACAGTGAGTGAAATCCCATCTCCACCTGCAACTTACGATGGTCATGTTGACATTTTGGGATTCAGTGGCAATGGACATGTTAAGCAGGGGGTTTTACCCAAGTAAGTTTTGATTATATATATTTATTTCCAGAATATCCCATTTTTATAACTGCTTTTGATATGAAGCAGGTATGAAAACAGAAAAATAAAACAGGCAGCCAGATTTGTTTTTTCTGTTTTCAGCATAAAGCTTACTTTTGGTTAATGTTTTATTTCTGAAAAAGCAAAATTAATTTTTGTTCATCTTAGCCCACAATTTTCTTATTAGTTTAAAACATAAACATTTGATTTATTCATTTTATTATTATAATTATTTTTTAAAATAAAAAACAAGACTTTAATGTTTTCTGCCATTATGTTTTTCTAGCAGATTAATCTTGATGTAAAAATGTATAATGTTTAGGCTAAAAAATCTAACAGATGGACAGTAAAGATTTTTTTTTTACTATTTTATCACTTTTTGTATGGTTATTTTATGTTTGTTGCATTAAATTTCTATATATTTGTTCTTCAAGGTGGTAAAGAAAATCCATTTACAGTTTCACCAAGTTATCACAACTGGTCCCCATGGATAGGTCCAAAAACAAGGCAATCAGCCATGGTACAGTATTAAACACGGAGAGTGCAAAAGTACATTCTCCAGATGGAGGAAGTGACATTGATGTGCCTTTTACTGAGGAAAGGCTTGGAGATGAGCTACTCCACCTTAAGGTACATATTTGTTTAAATTGTTTAGTGTATTGGTTTACCATATAATGCTATTATAACACCGTTGCCTGTATAGCACGATGGTGTGTATTTACGTATGTATGTATGCAGTCAGAAACTGATTATACTACTTACAAATTTGCATACATGATCAGATTGCAGATTTGAAAAAGCTGTGTAGAAAGTGTGGGGTTGATGCTGTTGGTTCCAAAATGGATCTCGTCCTCAGACTTTGTGGTAAAATGTCAAACAGAGTCACATACAACAAGGTGTTTGAAAAGGTGTGGGGTGCTTCAGGTAAGTTTTTTTTTTTTTTTTTCCTTTTCTTTTTTTTCTCTTCATATGTATTGTTTGAATGGGTTTTTCTGGTCTTTCAAAAAACTTGTATGTTTTCTTTTAAAATGTTTTATGTGCTTTCAGGTGGTGTTGGAGTAATCATGTGTCCTTGTGGTATTGTATATTCTGTCAAGTTCAACCTGAGAGCGGAGAGTCCCCGTGACTTTGCTGATCTTCTTTTGTCTTGGAAACATTTTCCACATATAACGATTTATGACTATCCAAGAGGGTTGGTGGAACACACAAATAAGCGAAAACCACTTCACCCACCTTTCCATCCCTTTGAGGGCAGAGTACAAGACCCTGCCCCTGAAAACATACAAAAAGCAAAAGAAGGGAAGTTAAAGGTTCACCTTCCCTGGCTGGCTCACAAGAAGACGCTTGTGGATCCTGACTGCCACCCAATCACTGGTTCCTCAGAGCACTCAGATTATTCAAAGACAACCCAATTTTTGAATGAAACCCTAGATGTGCAAGAAACACGCATGCAGGTTGAGCTTGTTGTTTAAATCAATAAAGTTTATGTGCTTTGCTTAATATTTAAAATTTGTTTATATTTTCTACTTCTGTACAGCTGTCCAGTCCCAATGTGACCCTGGGTGGTGTTCAGGTCCTGTGGTAACAAGCCTGGACTCTGTTAAAGCAAGCAGAACATTTTGGGGATCTATCTAAATCTGGGGCAACAGCAGTTGGTAAGTTACATTCAGGAATTTTATTTTGCAAAATACAGTTGATCCACGTAAGTTTTTTTTATTTTATTTTGGTGGTTTTGTTTTTTCTTATTTTTTCTGAATCCTAGCTTAATAATGCTTTGGATGTCAGAAAATTTCCAGATGAGCAACTTACAACTGTATACAACATAACCCTAACACGATCAGACCTGTGCTCTCTAGGCCTGGAAAAAGACATAGAGGGAACGGTAAACAGCTAAGACACATAATATTTCCATATAGAATTGATCAATGATGTTTATGTTGAGTTTCCGTTATTTTTATTTTTTATTTTATTTATTTTTTTTCTTTAATTACAGGTTCTCAACTGTTGCCTTAAAGTGCCAGAGACCATAGCAAAATCACACGTGATAGAGTCTGTATTTTGTGCTCAGATTGCTTAAGCTGCTTAAAGGGATAGCTTAAAGTATGTTCTTTTTTTTTTTTTTATACAGAATGTAAATGTTTTTTGTGCCAATTCATATCAAGTTGCTACATGGCCAAATAGGATGCTTGAAGAGCAACTTTTACACTTGCCTGTATGTATTAGTCACTTTTAAATCCTGACAGCTTTTCTGAGTTTTGGTCATGACCAATATTATTTTTTTAAAGCTGGATACAAACATTGACTGGTTTATCTTCCCAACCTGGGTACCAGGACATTGGATGGTTTGTGTAAGTAATTCTTAATCTTTAACCCGTTTAACTTGTGATTTACTTATGTCTGCTTCTGCCTGAATTTGTGCTGTATGTAAACAATTATTATTTTTGTCAATATACTGAACTGTGTCCATGTGTGATATTACAGGAATGCATCCTTAGTTCAAATTTAAGCATATCTACCCAAAGCAAGTGTTTTGCAGTAAAGGAAGAATGGAATATTTTTCTTAAAATGCTA
The DNA here is from genome assembly GCF_024256425.1 of Clarias gariepinus. Taxonomy (NCBI): domain Eukaryota; kingdom Metazoa; phylum Chordata; class Actinopteri; order Siluriformes; family Clariidae; genus Clarias; species Clarias gariepinus. The sequence goes on from NC_071111.1 coordinate 24,404,850, forward strand.
AAAATGTATTCTCATCTACTTTTTGATTTATAAACTGCTGTTGTCATCTTGTTGTCTGGTGAATGTATTGTCACACACTCACAGATTATGAATCCGGGAAAGCATGACATTTATTTCCTTGATCCTCTGCATGGTGAAATATTCAGTCAGGAAGGACTGAATAGGCTGCAGACAGGGGCTTCTCGAGAATTAAGTGCGACGGAAAGACTGTGCCTCTACTTGGATTCATACGGATTACATAATAATATATTTACTAATTTATTAATATTTATTTTTATTTAACTTGCTTTATTTAAAAGTAGACCCTTTAAGATTTTTATAGATATATTTCTCATGTCGGTAAGTGAAGTATTCGCGGAGTTTCAGTCAATTTTAATGACCCGTTTTAGAAAGATATTGGTGGGTATGGGATATTTACATACCCTTTATAAAAAGTACAAAAACTTTTTATCTTTACTGTCAAACATTAAATAAGAGTAAACTTTTTCTGTTTCATATCAATAAATATTAAAAAAAAAATTTGCATTTTTTAAATGTCAGAATTAAGCGAGGGAGAATTTTTATGTAATTTTTTTTATCACTTTCAAAGTCAGAAGTATACATACACTATGTTTATTATGTCTTTAAACAAAATGAAAACCCCAGATGATTCCATTCTGAGCTTACGAAGCTTCTAATAGGTTAATTGATTCCATTTGAGTTGATTGGTGGCACACCCCAAACACAGAGCCTCTTTCTCTTTCTTTTCACGGTCATCTGTTCAGACAATAATATGCAAGTATAAAAAACATGGGAATGTACAACCATCATACCAAATGTTTTTTTTTGGTGCGAAATGAGGAATCAACCCCAGGACAACAGTAAAAGACCTTGTAAAGATGCTGGCTAAAAGTGTTAAGACAGTGTCATTATCCACAGTAAACGAGTCCTGTACCACCAAGAGCTGAAAGGTTACTTTGGGAAAAGAAATCCATTACTTCAAAACCACTATAAAAAAAGCTAGACTGCAGTTTGCAACTGCATATGGGGATAAAAATATTGTGGAGACATGTCTTGTGGTTTGATGAAACAAAAATCTAACTATTAGGCCATAATGATAAATATTATATTATGATGAAAAAGGGCAAAGCTTTGAAGCCTCAGAACACCATCCTAACTGTGAAGTATGGGGGTTGTAGTATAATGTTGTGGGGTTGCTTTGCTGCAGAAGAGACTGGTGTCCTTCACAAAATAGATGGCATTATAAGAAAAGAAAAGTATGTGGATATGATGAAGCAACATCTGAAAACATCAGCCAGGAACTTAAAGCATGGGCGCAAATGGGTTTTCCAAATGGACAATGACCCCAAGGATACCTCCAAATTAGATACCAAGTGGCTTAAGGATAACAAAGTCAAGGTATTAGAGCGGCCATCACAAAGCCCTGATTTCAATCCCATGGAAAATTTGTGGGCGGCACTGAAAAGGCGGTCTAACTGTTTAAAATACCTGTAGGCTAACTGAAACATATTTTATTAAATAAATAAATAAATAAATACTCACTTTCAAAGAATAAAGCGTCCACAAAATAACAATCTTTACCTCTTTATAGCATCAGTCCAACAGGTGGGAGTCTTATACAGTAAATCATGTGATTGCATCTCAATGAAGGTAAATTACTGGCTCAACTTGATTTTTTAATTTTTCAAGAACACAGTGTTACCTGTTGTCTCAACAAATATCTCTGTAAGAAGTTCGCCCAACAATACAGTATTAATTCATTCAACATTTGTCTATTTTTTACAGTGTGGGCTGCAGGTGTCCCAATGTATTAATGCTCTTGTATTAGCAGCACACTAAACACTGTACATTCTGTGTCACAAAATTTGATAATGCACGTGTAAATTTCAGTATTTCAAAAGATTTTTTAAATATAATCAAAATGGTTAAAATTGAACAAGCTTAAAGGATCCTGACTAAAAATAAATAAATAAAATAAAAAAAAGCTGAATGTCCTAAACCATACAAGTTTTCAGTGTATTCTTTCAGTAAACATCCTGAACTGAGAGACTTGGTTTCTGGCAATTTATTGAAGGGATTTGTTAGCCACTTGTCAGGCACACACACACACACTAAACTTACACCATTTCATTCCACTTTTATTCATAATTTCACTTTTTTGTATATTTTTAACCTGGATGCTATAATCTCTAAATACTGTATTTTATTGATTTTTCATTTTGACTATCAATCATATTTACACTCATTACATTTATTATACCTATATTGCAATACAGAATCTTGTTTTGCAACTTTGTCTGGGTCGGCTTTGCACTCTAAATGAACTTTGTACTGGTCGGCTTTTTAATGTTTTAACTGTGCTTATTGACACACCTTCACTTGTGTGCTTTATGTTTGGGATTCTTTTGGTATAATTTAAGATATGTGTAGTCTCAGTTGTGTTGTTTTATATAGCTCTCTGGTCCTGGAGGAATGTTATTTCATTTCACTAGGTACTGTAAGTACAGTAAATAACAATAAAAGCCGCCTTAACTTCTGACTTTGTCTTATCTATAAACATGCATTACATCACACAGAAAGCAAAGTTTCTTTATTTATTAAATTTTATTTATTTTAGTTATTTCAAACTTGCTTCCTCTTGGTTTTTGAATTTAGACTTCAGCAATATTTTCTTTGTGTATGTAAATTTGTTATTAACAATTTGTTTAAAAAGTAATTTTAAAAATTCCAGTAATTTCAAATCTCCTTAATTGCAGGACAGTAATTTGACACTTCTGAAATTGTGACATTTTGTCTGGAATCTTTTGTCAAATGTTTAATATATTTTAATAAATTCAAATTAAAAGTCAGTATCATTTTAACAGTAAAAAAGGTTTCTCTAAAATTTCAAACTTCATTAAATAAGTTGTAGCTTTTTTTCTTGTAAATTATAATCAGCGTTGGGTATAATAATTTTGTAATCTAATTCCTTTTTCCAATCATGCAGTAATATAACGCGTTATATTTTAAATGCACGTAATTTAATTACAGTTACCTATTGTTGATGTATATATGATTGCATGTAACAGTACCAACACATGACCAAAAGGTGGCGGTGTTTGGCAGGTGTACATACACCGCGATTGATTTTAACGTGCGCGCATATTACAGTGATTACGGTACACAGAGAGCACGCGCTTTCAGAGGGCTTTTCATTAAGACGCCCAGGACTGAGAGATAATACAAAATGCTCGTGAATTTTTACTTGCTTATTTATTTGCATTTCTGCTTTAATATCCGTGTTATTTATTATTTTTTTAAATGATAAAAAAAAAATGATATAAGATATGACTGCACTTTAGAGGGGTACAAAGACCCGGTTTCTAATAAGTAGAAAAAAACAATGATCAGTTCTTATTCAGGACGTCCCATACTATGCAAATAATATTAAAGAAAATCCACATTCATCAGGTTCATCAAAAATAAATTTCACATTTATTGTAAGTAATGCAGTAAGAGCATGTGTTTTATTCACAATAAACAGTAATTATTAGAACGCAGACAAACACAACAATACTTTAATTACTAAAGCTTACTGTGACACAGATTACAATGTAATACATGTAGTTAAAATGTGTATTAATTGTATTAAGAACACAAATCTTGCTGGAAAATAAAATCATCATCTCCGAAAAGCTTGATTATGTGTCAAGTGACTCCTGAACCAAAAACAATGTCAGGAGCATCTGTGCAGGGCTAAGGAGAAAAAGTACTGGTCTCATGCCCAGTGGTCCCAAGTTCTGTATTTAGATGAAAGCAAATTTTGCATTTAATTTGGAAATTAAGGTCCCAGAGTCTGGAGAAAGATCGGAGAGGCACAAAAGTCAAGCTGCTTAAAGTCCAGTGTGAAGTTTCCACAGTCAGTGATGAATTGGGGAGCCATGTCATCTGCTGGTGTGGGTCCATTGTCTTTTATCAATTAAACACAGCTGTATACCAGGAAATTTTAGAGCACTTCATGCTTCCTGCTGCCGACAAGCTTTTTGGAGATGATGATTTTATTTTCCAGCAGGATTTGGCACCTAAGCTGTGTCAAAGCCTGATTGCCTCCATGCCGCGCCGCCTTGATGCTGTAATTAGTGCAAAAGGAGGTCCAACAAAGTACTGACTACACAACATTAACACACTTTTCAGAAGGCCAACATGTGTTTTAGATCCTTTTTTTATTGGTCAATGAAATATTCTAATTTTGTGAAATACTAGATTTTTTTTTTTTTTTTGTCTTTAATCTATAATCATCAAAATTGAAACAAATTGTAATGCCAGGCTAGCAGAATAAGCCCTAACCCTACACTGACTGTTACCACTCTCTCTGCTGCTTCTTTGGTTACTTCCTGTTTGGCAGCTATATAAAGAAGGCTATGCCAAACAGAACCTTGCAAAGTATTGTTTTGCTGTTGTGGATTCTACTTAGCGTTTTCCCTGTTTGCTTACTTGGATTTTGACACTTGCCTGTCTTTTGGATTATGCATTTGTCTTGCCTTGGATATACTGTTTGCTGGTGTTCGACCCTGCCTGTCTTGACTACCATCTGTATAATAAAAGCTCGCACTTGGATCTTACAACGCTGTTGTCGAGTCCCCCTGTTACAAAAAAAAAAAAAATGATTGAAATATTTCACTTTGTGTGTAGTGAACTAATATAACATACAAGTTTCACGTTTCGAATCAAATTACTATAATAAATGGACTTTGCCTCGATATTCTAATTTTTTGGCACATACCTGTATTTGAAATGTAGTGCAGCAAAAATGACAACATTATGCTTTTGAATGTAGTGAAGTAAATGTTTTCCAAAGAAAAACACTGGTAAAGTACAGATTATTTTTACATTTAAAACTATTTCAGTACTGTCCAACTCTGATTGCAATAAGTTGTATGTTAATACAGTACCTTTTTGGCTGTCTTGAATGGGAAACCCTTTTTAAGTGGTGACACATAAATTGCTTTCCTGCGAGGCTTTCTTTGTTTCCAGCGCTCGACATGTACCCTGTGTGTCTTTAAAAATCAGAGTCATTGGAAAGATGAACCAGTATATAACATTATTTATACTGAAGGTAAACATTTGGAGAAAATCACCTTTTTCTTGCGTACGGAGTCAGAGAACTCCATTAATAGAGCATTATGGGTGTGCTGATAAATGTGAACAAAGTCATCAAGTCTTGTAAAACGGCGTCTCTGGAATCGTATTTTCTTCAGATCCCACTGACTTTTCTCCATCACACCCTGTGTTTTGTTGTCCTCTGTGTAGTTCTAGATTATTTAAAAAATGCTTGTGAAAGTATAAATTAATATTTTCTTTAGCAGCACATGTACTATGTATCTCAGAAGACAATTTCATTGTACAACATTCTTAAACATGTACCTGTGTAGGTAAGTCTCTGCAGCGCATAAAGTTGTTGGACAGACATTTGTAGGCTGGTCCTTTTCCATGGCGGCCAAGATCACCTAGACAATTTGGAAGTAACCCATTTATACCTTTAAATTATATAAGTAATAATTCACACAGAGTATACAACATAATAATTCAAACTTTTCACACTGTTGAGCGTTTTCAAAGTGAGGGGAATGTTTTTCATTTGCATACAGCTACTTACAATTCACATATCTGACATTCTTCAACTCACACAACCTCATACACGTACAACTAAAGTCCACTTACCCAACATAAGACCAGACCAGAGAGGTGCCTGAGGTAGGAAATATTTTAACAGGCTAGGCATGAATGTAGGTGAATGATACTCATTTGTCTCCCCATTTTCACATACAGGTGCATTTTCCATTATTTCTTAAAAATGAGTGTGAAATGGTGTTGGTCCCACTTTAACCTGCAAATTAATAATAATTTTATTCTGTATTTAAGGGGGAAAAAAACTACTAGAAACATACTAGCATTGTACCATTATCCCTATTTCAGTATGCCATAACCACATTAAAATAACTGACTTGAAAGGCAACCAGAATATTAGGCTGTGTCACAAACCTGAAAGTCATTGTCACCACAGTAACTTCCTTCATACATGCCCATTCTCTCCATCCTGTTCTGAAGATTTTGGAGGTGCTTTTGTACATTGTCACCACTATGGGAGCTGGAGAACATGACTGTCATGCTAATAATGATGTCATCCATCTCCATCAGTGTGGCAGCACTTGTCAGGAGTCCAAAAAGATGCATGGACAGTCTGTAGTGTTTTGGGGAACTGACAAACAAAGGACAAATGTAAGTTTAACATATAGTACTGTCAGAAATTCTGAAAAGTTAATGAAGGTACAGTAATATGCTTACATCTTAACATTGTTTTACATTTTTTTGGGATTTCTCAAGTGAACAGTAATGTTAAAGCACAACAATACACTACATAAACTGCCAAAACATGTACCCATATTTTCATACTCATAAATAATTCATCGGCTGACACAAACAAGTAGGGAACCACCTTGAATAATTTGGAAATATTTGCTAGTACCTAGGTTTGGTACTGTTATTTCATTCCTGTTAATTTATGTTAATTTCCATAATTTCACTACAAACAATAAAAAAATAACACTTTATTTGCCTAATTTAATATGAAGTCATTGTTACTTTCCTAACTGTTAAAACATAACAAATACAAACTTACTGTTTCTTGCAGAACACTTTCGCATTCTTCATAATGTGGCTTAGGCAGCGATGAAGAATTGGCATCTTCCTGATATCTTTGAACCATCCAGTGATAATATCCAGTGATGATGTCATAGTACATGCAGATCAATCTCTCCAAAGGAAGTTTGCAGAAAGTGTATGCAATAGACTGCATTAGCACAAGGGACCCATCACACATTACCTTACTGGTCTCCGCACTGATTTTTTCCCAAACAACTTGTAATAATCAGTTACATGATTATGTAGAAATGATTCCAGAAAAAATAGTACAGATGCAGTGGTGGCAGGTTACATAAGTTGCTACAGGGATGGGAGAGCGGCCTTTAATAGGATGTCTCACCATCAACTCGTACACATATATGGGTGCTGATTCTCCTTGTACTTTCTGTATAATGCTTCCTGTGGCATCGATATACACAACATCATCTCTGCATCTCTGATGGAAAAGCCGGATTGTGGCTTTGGACCATAGCATTACTCCTTTGAGATGTAAGAGCACCTTCTGTAATACATCATTATCTTCATCTGTTTTTTCTTCAACCATTTTCTGAAGACTTAACAGTTCATTGTCATGTCTTCTGAATTTTTTCCGTGTTTTGAAAGCTATATTTTTGAGGACTTCAGGTGTGGGTGCTTGGTCTCGACATCCTGATTCGAAGACACTAGGTTCGATTTTTTCCAGAGACTGTAAATGTAAGGCTCTTGGAAGGATTGTCTCTAACTGCTTGCCAATAATGTCTCTCTCATCAGCTTGTTTGTAATTCAGCCATACCATGGCAAACCTCCACTCCCTGAAATGTCACCCAGGCTTTCAGAGTACTCTCGTCATGTACAATCACTTCAATACAAACAGGGCAATCTGCAAATCTGCAATAGGCCAGGCAATGGAATATAGGCCCTCTTCTTTTTGACACTTTCCTTTTGACTGTATGCCTTTTGAATGCTATGCTGCAATATGGGTGGACAGAACGTATTCCTTTTACTATTACATTTGTCCATTGTAGGTCTTTGAACTGGTGTCCAACCTGTTGTTTACGTAGGTCTGTCCAATCCTTTCTATCAATAATAAAAAAAAAAACCATGGGCCTGTCGGCAAGGTATATTTAAAAAAAAGGTTGTCAGCTGAACCACTGTCCGCAGAAGAAGGTGCTGATGAATTGTTAGAGTCCTGTGTTTCAGTGTGCTATATAAAAAAGTGACATTACGGACAATTAAAAAATGAGACTCTTGAAATGCAGTAAGTAAATTCTAGTAAGTGTAATGGATATACTGTCTGTTTACACAAATTGAATCATTGTTGTAAATTACTTTAAAATGGGCATTAGATAAAAAAATAACTGCATATCAAATTTGTTGAGTCAATTTGCAAAAAGATCTCACCCTGGCAGAAGGAGATTCACCTCCAACAACATTCTTGCCCTCAGACTCTATGTCGGTTTCATGTGGACTTGAAGGGCTGTGTGCAGGAGACCACTAGAACATACAGAGAAACACACAAGTTAAAGTGTTTATGAGGTAAGTGTATGCCATCTGTATCCCAAAAATCTTTGATATTACCCTGGGAGAAGGAGACTCAGCTTCCCCAACATCTCTATCCTCTGGATTGCCAAGAGAAGGCTCCTTGGAAATACAATGGTGTAATTTGTAAGATGCTCAACCCCAGACAAACCAAATTGAAGTATTATTAACAAAGACGCTAACTGAATGCAACACCAAAGTTAGTGTGTAACAACATATGCTCCAGACAATAATTACTATGTTTTTACTGTTCCATTACTTGATTTAATGTCTATGCATCTCTATATTACCTTACACGTTGACCCATCGTAAGTATAAACTTAAAAAGAAACTTAATACACATATCCTCATCCCTGTTCTCTCGTTGAAATATTACCTGTAGGTGGGCCTGTGCAATGTTTTTCAATCTTACTTTGTTGCAAAGAGAATTTGGAATTTGCAAAGACTGGCAAAGTGTTCCCCAGGTGCCAGTAGGGAGATAAGCTTCCACTTTCATCTTTAGCATATAAATATGAAAAACTTTATTAATAGACTGATATAATGTATTACTTCATAAAAGTAATATGATGTCATTATTAATGTCATCTTACCTTTCCAAAGGTGGAAAAGAAGTATGTTCTGGAGGGCAATAAAATATTTACAATAATAGTAATGAACAGCAAATTACTATTACAACACATTTTATTTTAAACAAACTTATTTAAAGGCTTTACTGAAAAATCTATGCAATATTTCAGAGAAACTCTACTTACCGAAGTCTTCGTCCAGGCATGACAGTATTTCTGAAGGTTGAAGGGCGTGGCTCAAAAAATATACATTATAAATATTGTAAATATTGTTATACTACGAACATGTACAGATATTATGTTTGTATAAGTTGAATTAAATACATTAACTTAATTTTTTAAGCATAACATTTTTTATCTTCTTGTAATAATGATAAAAATATAAATTTTGGGATGCAGCAAGATGTGTACGCAGCGTCAGTTCGATAAATATGGACAGTCATTACAATAATGTAATCGCTGTTTGTTATAGTATGTATGTTCAAATAATTATTATATTAAAACAAAAAGTTATTTTCAATGTTTTATAAATCCCTATGTTATTTATTTATTTATTTTTTGTAATGCTTATTTATTTACCTGCTTAAAATGAGGAAACTTAAATAAGACTTAAACACATTGTTCCCCTCTACTGGACAAGTTTACTTTTACAGACTTTCGCTATCATTTATAAAAACACCTGTGTTAAACTGTTAGGCCCCCAAAATAAAGTGTAATACATTGTGGGAAATTCAGCCATCAACCTTCCTTTTTTGTTTCTAAGGGCTTGCATTTAAAATTAATTATAAAGAATACTAGTATGTGTAGGCAAAGGCCAGGGAAACTTTTTAGAAATATGGTTTTCATAGGCATTTTAAGGGTAATAATGTCACATATCTATAAAACGCTGCAGTGAAATAGTTTGAGATAATGTGTGCATATAGTATGGGATGTCCCGAATAAGATAAGTTTTTTTCTACTTATTAGAAATGGGGTCTTTGTACCCCTTTAAAGTTAATAATGCCCCATATCTCATAAATGCTGCAGTAAAATATTTTCATATGAGGTGTATATAGTATGAGATGCCCCCTATGAGAATTGGCCGTTATTTTTTTTTTCAACTTATTAAAAATGGTGTCCGTATAGGCCTCTGAAGTGTAATAATGTCATTATTCTTGATATCATCTTTATGATAATTATTGATTTCTTATTCAGACTTTTAAACCTATTGTAAACATATTTTGCTATTTACTTTCATTGCAGACGACATTACACCTAATGAAGGCACTCAAAAATAACAGAAATTATAGAACAGTGACAAATGAATACACAACTGAGGGATTTAAAATGAGTATATAATTGATTTTGTCTTCCATTTGCATATAATTTATCTGTAAACACAACTACATTTACAACGACTGTAGAAGAAGAAATATACAGAAAACATTATTTAAAGAAAGACAAGTATCAAAGATATCGCACCTATAAACAATAAGGAAAACAATAAATGCAAAACACCAGTTTCGAAACATGACACCTTTTTATAATCACATCACAGTCGCGCTGGGCTTTTCAAGAAAAGCGCTCTGAAAGCGCGTTCTTTCTGTGTCGTTCCTGAAACTACCGTAAGCACTGTAATATGCGCGCACACTAAAACCAATCGCGGTTGGCTTGACCGTGTTTTTCTGAACCGCGGCTGGCTTTACCGCAGTAGCAGGAGGGGCAGGTCAGTGAGGAAATGTTCAGTAGTTAATTCACCTACTGTACAATCATCGAGCTAAACGATAGGATGGTGCTACATCTCCATGGGTCTGCATTGAGGCGCTTCCGAGCAAAAGGACGCAGTAACTTTCGTTTCCGATGTCATGTGCTAAAATGGCCCCCGCCACAAACTGCTCCCCCTTATCTCATAATTATGAGATACTAAGTCATGTTTATAAGATAAGTCCCGTGATTGTTTTTATTGTGTGAATGCAATGCGCTTCCGTACAGCGCCACCGTTTTTAACTCCCATTTTCACCCATTTCGTCTGTCTCAAGGGTCAATATATAAAGGGTTAATATCTCTCTCTGTACATTAGAAGTTAAAGGTGTCGTGTTTCAGAACACATGTACAGTACATTCACATGCACACAAGCACGCGCTCTTTGTCAGCGGCACCCGTGCGATCGCCGCCTCATCCATCAGCGGAGAAAAGAGATGAAATATTTATTCTGTTTTTATTATTGCCGTCATTTTATAAATATATACTAACTGGGCCGCCCACTTGGAAAACCCCCGGTGCCCCAGACGGCCGGTCCGCCGCTGTTCACTGCTTGTTACCGCTGTTTTTCTTCCCATAATCCCTCGCAATTGCCACTAAATGCAGATGCAGGATTGTGACGCTAGATGGCAGAGTTGTTCTATTTAACAGGGTTAACATGAATCATTTCTATATATGGATGTGTATTTCTCAGTATTTGTGGCAGTGTGATTCTTTAAAACTTGACATTTTAGCCCTTGCTTTGGCATGCTTGACATAACTTAGCTCTTGGGGAAAACTGTTTTCCTCTCTCCTGTACATACAGTATCTGTACAGTAATAAAAACAATCTTGTGTAAGAAATAGAGTGAACAATTCACTTATAATAAACAATTTTATATTTTAACAACAACAGAGTTAAAATTCACAATTACACATTATACACAGTAAAAAGAGGCAAGCGAACATAAATAAATACATATATATATATATATATATATATATATATATATATATATATATATTATTGCAGTATTTTAAACTTGGATGGATTTATACAAGACTTTAGCTAAATGTTTTTTAGGTGGAATTCAGGTGTGATTCTGGGGCAACATACCACCTACTAATACCAGGACTTAAACAAATATAAGCCAGACTCGGTATAGCCTTTTTTTCTATCTTGGATAAATTACTTGTTAGTTAAAATAATTATTAATACAAGTTTTTTTTTTTTTTGTTCTTACACTACACAAATGCTCTATCAGACATACTGTACAGTTGGTACGGAAAGTATTCAGACCCCCTTAAATTTTTCACTTTGTTATATTGCAGCCATTTGCAAAAATCATTTAAGTCCGCCCCCCCCATCCCCCCATTAATGTACACACAGCACCTCATATTGACAGAAAAACACAACTGTTGACATTTTTGCAGGTTTATTAAAGAAGAAAAGTTGAAATATCACATGGTCCTAAGTATTCAGACCCTTTGCTCAGTATTTATTAGAAGCACCCTTTTGATTTAACACAGCCATGAGTCTTTTTGGGAAAGATGCAACAAGTTTTCCACATATGGATTTGGGGATCCTCTGCCATTCCTTGGGTTCTTCTTTACCTCTCTCACCAGGGCTCTTCTCCCTCGATAGCTCAGTTTGGGAAGGGTTCTGGTCGTCCCAAACGTCTTCCATTTAAGGATTATGGAGGCCACTGTGCTCTTAGGAACCATAAGTGCAGCAGAATTTTTTTTTTGTAACCTTGGCCAGATCTGTGCCTTTTCATAATTCTGTCTCTAAGCTCTTCAGGCAGTTCCTTTGACCCCATGATTCTCATTTGCTCTGACATGCATTGTGAGCTGTAAGGTCTTAGACAGGTGTGTGGCTTTTCTAATCAAGTCCAATCAGTATAATTAAACACAGCTGGACTCAAATGAAGATGTAGAACCATCTCAAGGATGATTAGAAGAAATGGACAGCACCTGAGTTAAATATATGAGCGTCACAGCAAAGGGTCTGAATACTTAGGACCATGTGATATTTAAGTTTTTCTTTTTTAATAAACCTGCAAAAATGTTAATTCTTTGTTTTTCTATCAATATGGGGTGCTGTGTGTACATTAATGAATGAAAAAAAAAATGTAGCAAATGGCTGCAATATAACAAAGAGTAAAATTTAAGGGGGTCTGAATACTTTTCATACCCACTGTATATGCAGACACCACAAACTCTGTCTTGCATGGCTTTTTTATTTTTATTTTTTTCATACCCACAGCCTTTGAGTTTCCAAAAAGCATGTAAAGCCTTGTACAACAGTGGTAGTTTAGTCTGATCTTATTTTACTCAATGTGAAACAACTTAGTTGGTGTCTTCTGTTAAACAGTTGCCAGCCAAAAAGAAAAAAATGTTGCACTGCTTCATGCGCTTTCTCTCTCACCCTGATACATCCATCGCTGTAGAATTGGGTCAGTCTGGGCTCATCAGACCACGTGACCCTTTTCCATTGCCACAGAGTCAATCTTGACGCTCTCTAACAAATTTAAGCCATTTTTGGTGGTTTTCCTTATGGCTAAACAGCTGTATAGTCCCAATCCTGTGACTGGGTGTATTTGGAAATGCTCTTATTTACACTATTTAACCTAGTTAAGGTTTTTACTGTAGATTTACTTACCATGAAAATTCTCGTATTTAAGTGATCTCTATTCCTATTTTTTTCTGAGCACATGTCTTCAAGTTGAAAGTTCAGCACAGTCCTTTTCAATAATGTGTTGGAAAGTTTTTCAACCAATTCCAGTAATTTAAATCTCCTTAATTGTTTTCAGTGCTTCATGCAGGATAATAATTTATTGTATTTATTTTGTGTTTATTAAAAGTCAGTAACAGTTTAACAGTTAAAACAAACAACAAAAATAGATGATCTTAAATAAGTTGTAGCGTTTGTTCTAAATACTAATAATTTACATTTTAAAGTCTACTGTTCTAAAGCTAATGAACTCCAAACATCCTCTTAAGATCTCATCAGGCCATCTCTCTCTCTGGTTTGTTGGCGGGTCGCAACAAACTTAAATAGGTGCATATCACCACCTACTGTAACGATGTGTGTAATATCAATGTTTTTTGTTCTTCAGTTAAAAAAAAAAAGCAGCGATGATTGCATTATCCTGTTTATATATCCACCTCTAATCCTGTACTTTTAAGAAATGTAAACAATGCTCTACTACTTTTCCTCGTTTTCTCCCACGTCCCAAGAATCCCTAGCAAACTCCATTCTCTCTCCAGTTCATACATCACATTTATCTCTACTGCATTTTCCCATTTTAAAGAGTGTTGATTTAAGTCCAGTATGACCTAGTCTAATTCTTATAAGAACCACTTCTTCCCTCCTATAATTTCCTTTAAAAGCCTTTACCTTTATTGATTGCTGTACATTATAGTATTGTCTCCCTTTGCAATCTGTGTCCCATATCATTAGCCATGAGTTCTCTACTGCTGTTTTGATTATTGACTTGGCCTCACCTTTTCCAAAGGGAATTTCCATTATCTTTTCATCCTTTAATTTTAAAGCATTCTTAGCTATTGAATCTGCTTTCTCTACGCCAGCGTGTGCCGGCACACAGCATAACTGTATTAAAGTTCCAGCTCTTTGTATCCAGAGCATTTTCATTGATATTTCCTTCAACAAGTCATCTCTTTTTGTTTCACCAGCATCCAGACTCCTAAGAGCTGGACTAGAATCTGAACAAATGACTGCTCTCTCCGGTCTTATTTCTTCATCCGCTGCAAAACTATGATTATGGCAACTATTTCTGCTGTGAAAACTGACAATTTATTATCAATTCTTTTGTTTATAATTATATTGAATTCAGGTATATACACTCCGGCTCCAACATGGTTGTTTCATGGATCTTTGGACCCATCAGTAAATACTAGCAAATAAATTAACATATTTCCTCTTAACATACTCCAAACATCCAATATTATCTATATTATTTTCAATCCATTCTCTCTTTTGTTCTATAAGTTGCAAATCTACATCTGGAACTGGCAATATCCATGGAGGTACATTACCCCATACAGTATTGGGTCCAATCTTTAACCTATTTAGTCCAAATCTTTCTGCTACCGAATTAACACTCCAACCAAATCCTGTGCCTTTCTGTTTTTGCAAATATTCACAACAGTCTTCTATTACCTTCGTCGCGGGTTGCTCCTCTCCGGATCCCTTTAGCTTCACCGTCTTAGATGTAATGGTAATTTTTCAGATTCCACCAGTAATGCATTGGTCGGAGTTGTTTTAATAGCTTCAATACTAAGTCTAAGAGCTCTATACTGTATTCTATCTAGTTTTTCCAAAGTACTTTTTGCTGCTGCTCCATATACCATACATCCATAATCTATACTGGATCGTATTAAGGCCCTATATATTTCTAGAAGCGATTGTTTATCGGGCTAATAACACTACCCTGCGGAACACCATTCACAATATTACACTCATCTGGTACAGCATCACCTACCTTAAAGGTCCTACACATCATATTTTTCATTAAATGTTAATATGATCTTTAGGGTCCTAATGAAAAGTTTGTATTATACGTTAATTTAAAATTCAAAATTATTGTGTAAAAATAAACACTAATTTTACCTGGTAAAAACTAGCTCTGTTCTCAGCAACCTGTTTCAATACATGCTAATTTAAATGCTCATGACATCTGCTGAGCCCGCCGCCTCACCAGTTCTGTGGGGCGTGTCTTCACAACACACGTGGGGTATAGCCACGGAAGTGTAGTCCAGTGCGGGCAATGCTTTGGACTGCATTACCCACAAAGCATTGCCCACAACGCAGTGCTTTGTGGGTAATGCAGTCCAAACTGGAAAACGCTGGATTATAGAGCCTGAGCCTGTTTTTGGTTTGATTTAAGTACGGAACCTATGCGGAAGTTTGTAATATCGCCTGACAACGCAGAAATTAAAAGAATGGACATGCATCGACTCGATTTGTCTTTCTCATCACTGCATGGCATAAATTAACGGGCTGTTGCGCTGCCGCGAGAAACAACAACAAAAACCGGAGAAGCTTACTGAGAGAGATACGGACGCGATGTGTTTACTGATGTGGTTACTGATATAGGGCGATTAGGGATTATATAGAGACGGATGTACATAGAGAAGAAGCCATAACCATGTTTTATGAGAGTGTAAGGTAACTTACACTCCGCATTCGTCATGATTATTAGAAAAGGTGATCTGCAAAGAGTCATAGTAAAAGGAATTACACTCACCGAGCCTGGTGAAGATGAAGCAGGAACACGAAGCGTTAGTACAGATCCATTTTTAGGAGCAGCTTCCTAGTAAAACCTGCTTTATATTGACCCGCGTTTATAAAGCAGTCTGGTGAAAAATGATTATCGCAAACATGAACGCATTTAGGTAAATCGGCGGGGACGTTAGCTTTAAAAACTAAATTCAGCCACTGCGTCCTCAGTGGCTCAGATACCTAACCCTAGGTAGGTACCCTAGGTCACTAACCCTAGGTAGTGAATGACAACTGCTGTGTTCGCTATTACACCCAACAACTGTACACAACACTCGCTTAGGCGCCATTTTGCTCCAGCGGCGAAAAACAATGGCCGACAGCTTCTTCTCACTCAGGGCGGGTCTTTGCTAAAACACTAGTGTCAATCAACTAGTGTAGGAGCGGCCTCTGTCGGTGTGGCGTCACATCGAAAGGCATTTGTGATTGGCCTGATTTCAGAAGGGGCATGTTATTGTAATAAATGAAAAGAAAACCACTGGGCGGCTCTTTATCATCGTAGAGTGGTTGTGTACGCACTCTCCTAACACACAGTTCAGTCCAAACAGCCTAAAAAAGTGCATGTAGGCCTGTATGACCCCTTTAACTCTGAATGTTCGGCTAGTTAAAAAATGTAAGATCCAATTGTACATCCTCCCACCAATACCCATCTTATGAAGTTTAATCAATAGTTCTTCTCTCCACATTGAATCATAAGCTTTCTCAATATCAAAATACACTATAGGCATAACCTCTTTTGTGCTAATTGCTTTTTTTGCCTAATTGCTAACTTTCACTAACGCATCAATAGTAGATCTACCTTTGCGGAAACCATTTTGATATGTGCTAATCAATTTCCTTTGATTATCAATTTGCTTTGGCAAATAATGTGCCAGTCTGTGGACAATCACCTTTTCCATCCATTTGCACAAGTGAGATGTTAGCGCTATAGGTCTGTAATTTCCTGCATTATCTGGGTTTTTGCCAGGCTTACTAAGGCACTTTTTGTGTAATGCCGCTTTCAACTCATAAATTGTAAAATCCATATTAAGGCAGGTATCATCACTTTTCTTTAATATGTCTGGATATTTCCTTAAAATATCCTCTTTCTGTTGCTTATGCTTTTCATCAAGTAACTTCCATTATGTATACTTGCAAACTTTTTACCCAAAAGATCGGCTTTCTCCTTATTTGTAATTGCCAAATATTTTTCATCAACTAACACTGGAATTTTATCATATTTCCTTTTCCCACTCATTTTTTTAATCATCAGCCAAACATCATCCAATCTTATTTCTCGACTGATAGCTGAACAGAATTGTCTCCAAGCATTCCTCTTTGCTATTTTAATTATGTTTCGTGCCATACTGTAGCTCTCTTTCTTTGACATGCAATCAAATTCTCTTGACTCAGTTGATTCTTTAATATTTTAAAAGCTTTATTTCTAACCTATATAGCATTTCTACAATCATCATTCCACCATGGAACCATCTTTTTTTTCCCGTTTATTTTGCTTTTGGGGATGCATGCTGTCGCAGAATTGACAATTAATTTCGTCACTGCTTCTGCACAAGCAGCTGTTACCTTCCATTGATATTGCTTCCATAAACTCTTTACAATGTTCATTAATCTAAATCACATATCTAATTTTTTCCCATTCAGCTTTATGAAAGCACCATCTCTCCACTATACATCTTTCCTGCAAATTTAGTTCAAAATTTATTGTATATAAAATCATATTATAATCACTTCCTGTCCTGTATTACTTTCAATTCACATATGTTACTTATATTTCCTGATACCAGCGTAAGGTCAATGCATGAAACTGAGTTTCTTACATCCACTCTAGTGCCACTGCCATCATTAATACAGATAAGCGATCTCTCATCCATAAGCTCTTCAACTATTTCCCCATTTCTATCTACATGATCACTTCCCCACAAATTATTATGGGCATTAAAGTCTCCACACCATATTTCTCTTCTATCCACACTTCCACTGATCTCTTGGAACATTTCCATTTATAGCCTCTTACAGGGATTATAGAAGTTTATTATTTTTATGTGTTCTCTGGGACTACATACTTCTACTGCTACACATATGCAGCACCACAGTTACAGCATTTGATTTTTGCATCTTTAGCACATTTACCGTATTCATGCTCCCCTCCGCATCTAGCACATCTTTGTCTTCCTTTGCATTGGCCTGCAGTGTGTCCCATTCTTTGGCATTTGAAACATCGCAATGGGGCTGGAGTATACTCTCTTACGTCATAACTCAGATATCCCATTCTAATTTTCTTAGGCATACTCTTTTCAAATTCTAGAAGTACTGAAGGACTATCACTTTTCAGACCCCTTCTGTTCATTTGTAATCTTGTATCCTTCAACACCTTTCCTCCTTTCCCTTTTTGCATTATTTTATCCATTTTCATTGTTAGTGGCACATCATATATAACACTTTTCATCTTAGCTGCGTTTCCTGGGATATGTGCATATATTCTTTCTCCATTAATTGTTTCAGCCTGTAGAAATTTCTCTCTTTGCAGTTTATCTTGAGCAAAAATCAAGCGTCTCCTGTTACTTCAGAATTTAGCAATCTTTATTTTGCCCATTTCTTTTTCTATAGCTTTTGTCAGTTGAAGTGGATAAAAGTGTACTCCTTCTTTTTTTTGAAAGTTATCAGCACTTTCCATTCAGCTTGTTCGTCCTCATCCTTCCCATTTTTCTTAGCAGCCCTTTTTTTTTTATTTATGTCACCCATCTCTAATCCTAAAGTAGAACTTTCTGAGCTAGTATTCCTATTTTTCATTTTCCTCGTAACATCCTGCCAAGCCATATCGTCACTTTCACCGTCCGTACTTTCACCCATGATGATTACATCCACGGTACAGCTGTTGCTAAACCCACCAAACCTCTGTTCACGTCTGCGGCGTCCTCCACTTGTTTTTTCTTGCAAATCCCCCCTCTGTTTTATTTTTACAGTATAAAAATATAAAATTATTATTAAAAATGGCATCATATTAATTGTACACAAACGTTTAATTAAGAAGAAATAATTAGTATTAAATCAGTTGTTTGTTTTAATAAATATTCAACACTTCATGTTAACATCAATTATTATTGATAATAATAATTTATAAAAAATTACTGATATTTATTTATTTATTTATTTATTCACAGATTACTAGCCTATATAATACAAAGGAGTTCTTGATTTAATTAAAGTTTAAATTATTTTGCTATATTAATATAATGTCGACATTAATGATAATAGATTTATAAATCCTTTTTCGAGGTCCATATTTTTTCACGCTTCAGCGAGACGCACTGACTTATGGGAAAGTTTTCGTTTCCTCTTCCGGTGAAGTGAAGACCCGTTGTTCACTTGTTCCCTACGCCGTTCGCAGTTGCCTTTGAACTGAACATTTTCGCTCCCTGTGGTTTGGAATCACACTGAACATAGCTGAACACACTTATGAAGTATACTTCGCAGGGTACTTCAGGCTGAGCAGAACGCACTTATACTGTGTATTCGGAGCAGGTAGTAGGGAGCACGCTGTGAAGTACACTTCGGAATGGAACACAGCCATCGCCTGTAACGAACCGAAAGTGAAAGAGTTCTATTTTGCGGAAGTGTTAGAGAAGTTAAAATGCAATGTTTATGTTTTATCAAGGAAAATGTCTTTAAAGCAGAAGATATTAATGTAACACAACAGGGCCGGTGAATAAAGGTGAGTGATTTATTTATTACTAACGACTTTATATAAGGATAATGCAGATATATTGTAAATTTAACTGGTGTAAAACTCAGATGTAGGAAATGTGTAATGTGTGGTGTACAGGTAGAACCTAAAGCAGGTTTTAGTCGGGTATTACTGTATAAGACCGATAATCCTATATAGAGATTGTACAGGAGCTTTTTCTCATTTTGCATTAGGGATTTATCGTGTTTTGTGAAAGTGACACAGTAAAAAATAAAGATTAAGATGAAAATTAGCTGTAAGGTTTGGAACAGAACATCAAATTAAAACATTTATGTTTAATATTTCCCAAAAGAACTAATTTAATGTAAGTAAAAATAAATATTAATATTAATATTAGAAATACATTTGAAAAGTAATGATATTCAGTATAAAAGTGCGCCCTCTGCAGGACGTGTAGCCTCACATTTTACAGCAGATTATAAAGATTTTAAATATTTTACATGACCTGAATGTTACTGAGATTAAACTATAATCTGTATATTAAAAATGTTTAATTGGCAACAGTTAACTGTCAAGCAAATATATCAAATAAAAAAAAGTTTATTGTTTGGCATTAGGAAATGTACAAATATATTTGACTATTTTAAGATATACAGTGCTGTGAAAAAGTATTTACCCCCTTATTGATTCTTTTATTTTTTGCATATTTGTCACACTTAAATGGCTGAGATTATTAAATAAATTTTAATATGACACAAAGATAACCCGAAGTAAATTCACAATACAGTTTTTAATGATGATTTTATTTATTATGGGAAAACCTCTTAAATCTTCCTTGCCCTATATGAAAAATTGCCCCCTTGATACATTGTGAACTGTGATTTTTGTAAAGCTGAGTTAAATTTCTCTTGCCACACCCAGGCCTGATTACTGCCAGACCTGTTAAATCAAGAAATCATGTAAATAGAACCTGTCTGACAAAGTGAAGCATGCTAAGGGTGGCACAACCGATTATTTGGTTTAGGGGTAATTACTTTTTTACCTAAGGCCGGACTTTCTTATCTCCAGCCTTCATAACACCTTCTGGGTGTCCATCTAAGAGCAGGACCTGATTCATTAGAGTAGATCTCTCAATATGAGGATATTTTTGAAATTTTCTACTACATATCCTTCTTTTATTGCATCCTCTCTTCTATTAGTATTTGCTGTATATGTATATGATTATAATATTGTATAATATGTGAACTGTAACAATACAATTTTCCTTAGGTATTGATGAAGTACTCTATCTATCTATCTATCTATCTATCTATCTATCTATCTATCTATCTATCTATCTGTCTGGTCTGTCTGTCTGTCTAATTTCAAAGGTCAGTCCTGGTGTCCAGGCTGATTACTTTATTCTGTAAGACAGATTTTAAGCCAAATGATGACTGTTGTTCTTTAGGTCAAAGATGTGAAAATGATTGTGTGGAAGTTTAACTTTACATTTGTTTTGTGTTTTTCAGGAGTGTAATCCACTGAGATCAGACACTTCAGGATCTCCCCTGTTAGTTTGTGGATACTTTGTGAATATTTAAAGATGGAGACTCCTGATCTGGACACTGATAATGTGTCCCCACCCTCTAAAAAACGGTAATCTACTATATCTAGGCATTTCAGTCATTAAATATTCATATCCAAAGTACTAATTGAGTACATATGAAATAAAGCATTTAAAAGTGTAAACAGTAAAGTGTTTTACTATTATTGACAAAATAATACTCACCATAAAATTTATTTTGTTTATTGCAAATAAAATTTCTCTCAATAAATTAACAAGTTTAAATAATGTTGTACAGTAAACTCCAGGGAGAGAGATCAGGATCAGCAGCACCCAGCTGTATCTCCATGAAGAGTGATCGGTCTATGGATATTCCTATGAAGTTTAAAGCTGGAGACTCCTCACCTCTACACAGGTAACGTCTCCTCACTGTTAATGTCACTGCTGAAGTCACAGTTAAAGGGAAATTCATCTAGATGAACAGAACAGGAAACTAAATACTAAAACACCATGTCTGTTATCTTTAATGAAGCCACTATTAAGTGTCCAAATATTTTTTGTCTTAATTACATTTTTTTTAATGTGTTTGCGGTACCTTTAAAATAAATGCCAGTTGATTGGTCATTATGTTTTGTAATGTAGATAAATTATGTTTCTAATTATGACTTAATTGTCCCAAAACGTCTTGGCTCGCTCTATGTTCTGTAATCACAGGTTATGTCACCGCTTAACATAATGTAGAAACTAATAGGACACCAAGCTGAAGAGTCTTTTAGATTTACATCAACATTCCACAAAGATATTTTGCTATATTTATGTAGTAGGAGTTACTCTAACAATAAAGAGTTAATCTGAGAGGATGGTTACAAAGTACGACACTTTAAATGGGAAAACACGGAATGAACAAAGGATTAAGACCCTTAACTATATATATATATATATATATATATATATATATATATATATATATATATATCATAAGTAATTCAATGATCTAGAGGAAATGGTTTCCCAAGAATCAGTGATGTGCATGGGGAAGTCTGGTCCATCAGGTCCAAATACACAGATGACGTACTGTATTAAAGATTGTTAAAGAAAAAGTTAATACTTGCTATGATAGAAAAGTGTCAGACACACAATATATCACAGCCTGCAGATTGATTTGTCTCTTTTAAAAAAAAAAAAGCAAAACAAAAAAACACCAATGCCCACCTGGCTTAGCTCAGAGACCACGTTAGTGTCATATTTTCATATTTTCGCCATGCATTGGCCAAAACTTAAATACACTTTACGGTCAACAGTTTGAGACACTTCACTATCACACTCATATGTGCTTTTGATCGTCTCATTAGTTAGTTAGTTAGTCCCACTCTGCAGTTTAAAATAATCTCCTGTGAGAGTTTTTCACTAGAGTTTGGTGTGTATCTGTGGAGATTTGAGCTCATTTATCTACAAGAGCATTAGTGAGGTCAGGCACTGATATTGGGTGAGGAGGCCTGGGTGCAGTCAGTGTTTTGGTTCATCACAAAGGTGTTCATTGGGCTTCAGTGCAGGACACTCAAGTTCTTTTACTTCAACCTTGGTGTTGTTCACTTTGTGCACAGAGGCATTGTCATGCTGAAACAGGTTTTGACCTCTTGGTTTTGGTGAAGGGGAATTACAGTGTTGCATGTTACAATTTCCATATTGTGTATTTATTGATAACATATAAAAAGGAATAATTTTTTCTAAAGTTTTTAACATAAAAGTAAAGATAACAGTCACCACTTAGTATAGAATTGTTATAATTTATTCACTACATTAACAGTTGTCCTTATTACATTAAGAAGGTATTTAAAACAGTAAAGAGTGTAAATAAATAACTAAAGGACTGTCTGTAATGTTGTGCAGTAAACTCCAGGGAGAGAGATCAGGATCAGCAGCACCCAGCTGTGTCTCCATGAAGAGTGATCGGTCTATGGATATTCCTATGAAGTTTAAAGCTGGAGTCTCCTCACCTCTACACAGGTAACGTCTCCTCACTGTTAATGTCACTGCTGAAGTCACAGTTAAAGTGAAATTCATCTAGATAAATGAACAGGAAACTAAATACTAAAACAACATATCTGTTATCTTTAATGAAGACACTATTAAGTGTCCAGATATTTTTGTCTTAATTAGCTGTTTTTTTTTTTTTCTTAAAAATTTGTTACTTTTTAAACAAATGCCACTCGATTAAACAACATGTTTTGTTAGGTAGAAAAATGATGTTTCTAAGTATGGCTTAATTGTCCAAAAACATTTTGCTCTTTGTATGGTCTCTCATAAAATTAGCAAATGTTGTATGTTCTATAAGAAAATATATTACATTATATTACCAAGTCGAAAGAATCTTCTAGAGTTACTTTATTATTCAACCAGGAAATTCCGCTATATATTTTAAGACCATTAACTAATTGAATCAATTATCTATAGGAAAAATCCCTTTATTCAATTATGACAATAAATAGGTACATAAACCAACATCCACATTGGAGGATTTCTATAAAACCAGTCACAGCTGTAATGCACCGCTGTCTTCAGTCCTTTATCAGAAGTTAATTTTTGTCCTTGCAGGACAGCTTCAGGGGACCAAACAGGTGAAAGTCTGATAAAGCATCCTCCCTACCACAAAGTTTTTGCAGAGTGTGGACAGAAGTGTGTGGACATGCATTGTCATGCAAGATCACAAGGCCCTTAGATAGCCGTACTCTGTGTCTAATCTGAAGTTTAGGCTTCAGCTCTTCAACAAGTGTCTCACTGTAACGAGCACTGTTGAATATAGAACCTTTTGTTCTGATAACGTTTCAATACTGGCCCTTGAAAATCCCAGAAAACTGTAAGTAAAAATTTTCCAGCTGATGGTTAAGTTGTAACTTTTTCTTGGTTGGACATTGAGGATGTTTCTGGTCCATACTTTGTTTACTCTCAGGCTCATAGTGATGAATCCATGTCTCATCACCTGTAATGATTCTCTTTAAGAAACTTTTTCTTACCTTAGAATATCGGTCAAAATGTAAAAAATGTCAATCCCCATCTCACACAAATCACAGATCACTGCATGCTGCTTCACTTTTGTGCAAGTCCCAAGTGAGGCCTCCATTTTTGCTCACACAGCAGTTACAAATGAACTGATGTACAGTAGACGCCACTTAGAACAGCCTCGCCCAGCTGAACACCATTTAGTTCCCAGAGTCCCGTCTTCATCTATTCCCAGGGAGGCAATTTTAACTGTAAACACGCCCATTCACATAGAAATCAACATGTGACATGTTACTGACAATGTTTGAGTAAATAGAGATGGGAATCAGTGTTGCCAGTCCTTTTTGTTTAAAACGTATGAGCGAGGATCGTGACTAACAGTATTATATATAGAAAATTCTGCTCTGCCAGTAAGATTATAACACGTATCATTATAAGATTTTTTTTTTTATTCACTGTTTTTTTCACCAGGCAATATAATCTAAACTGTATAAATATACTCTAAACTGCGTATATATATATATATATATATATATATATATATATATATATATATAATATACAGAGATGTTACAGTAAGAGGAGTTCATTTAGCCAAGTCAAAAGACTAAGAATGAAACTCGATGTTTTATTTAATGATAAACGCTGTAAAAATGTTACAAAATGAAAAACTTAATTGAAAGAAATGACTGGATATGTGCTGTGAAAACAGTGAAAAAAAAGGAATTCTATAAAAAGTATGTAGACTATTAAATATAGATTGTATTAGTAACAGCGCAGAGACTCGAATCCTGATTAAAAACCAGTTACTCTAAGAGCTACACCACAGACTGGATGACTTTTTCATTGGGTTCATTAAAGACAGATTAGAGAAATACCAAGACTTCCATGTGAACTTGTGTTCATTTTTCATTCTTAAAAATGGTATGTGTGTGTGTGTGTGTGTGTGTGTGTGTGTGTGTGTGTGTGTGTACAGTATAACCTTCAACCTACATGAAGAATACAACATTTACAATATAGAAGACAGTTAGAGGTGTAAATGCGTGTCTGTTCTTAATTTGTTTAAAGTGAGGATTTTTTTTTGTTGCAGTGCGTGTGTGTGTGTGTGTGTGTGTGCATACTACAGTGGTGTAAAAAACTATTTGCCCCCTTTCTGATTTCTTATTCTTTTGCATGTTTGTCACACAAAATGTTTCTGATCATCAAACACATTGTAAACACAAAATGCAGTTTTTAAATTATGGTTTTTATTATTTAGGGAGAAACAAAATCCAAACCTACATGGCCCTGTGTGAAAAAGTAATTGCCCCCTGAACCTAATAACTGTTTGGGCCACCCTTAGCAGCAATAACTGCAATCAAGCGTTTGCGATAACTTGCAACGAGTCTTTTACAGCGCTCTGGAGGAATTTTGGCCCACTCATCTTTGCAGAATTGTTGTAATTTAGCTTTATTTGAGGGTTTTCTATCATGAACCGCCTTTTTAAGGTCATGCCACAACAGCTCAATAGGATTCAGGTCAGGACTTTGACTAGGCCACTCCAAAGTCTTTATTATGTTTTCCTTCAGCCATTCAGAGGTGGATTTGCTGGTGTGTTTTGGGTCATTGTCCTGCTGCAGCACCCAAAATCACTTCAGCTTGAGTTGACGAACAGATGGCCGGACATTCTCCTTCAGGATTTTTTGGTAGACAGTAGAATTCATGGTTCCATCTATCACAGCAAGCCTGAAGGTCCTGAAGCAGCAAAACAACCCCAGACCATCACACTATCACCACCATATTTTACTGTTGGTATGATGTTCTTTTTCTGAAATGCTGTGTTACTTTTACACCAGATGTAACGGGACACGCACCTTCCAAAAAGTTCAACTTTTGTCTCATCGGTCCACAAGGTATTTTCCCAAAAGTCTTGGCAATCATTGAGATGTTTTTTAGCAAAATTGAGACGAGCCTTAATGTTCTTTTTGCTTAAAAATGGTTTGCGCCTTGGAAATCTGCCATGCAGGCCATTTTTGCCCCGTCTCTTTCTTATGGTGGAGTCGTGAACACTGACCTTAATTGAGGCAAGTGAGGCCTGCAGTTCTTTAGATGTTGTCCTGGGGTCTTTTGTGGCCTCTCGGATGAGTTGTGTCTGCGCTCTTGGGGTAATTTTGGTCGGCCGGACACTCCTGGGAAGGTTCACCACTGTTCCATGTTTTTGCCATTTGTGGATAATGGCTCTCACTGTGGTTCGCTGGAGTCCCAAAGCTTTAGAAATGGCTTTATAACCTTTACCAGACTGATAGATCTCAATTACTTTTGTTCTCATTCGTTTCTGAATTTCTTTGGATCTTGGCATGATGTCTAGCTTTTGAGGTGCTTTTGGTCTACTTCTCTGTGTCAGGTAGCTCCTATTTAAGTGATTTCTTGATTGAAACAGGTGTGGCAGTAATCAGGCCTGGGGGTGACTACAGAAATTGAACTCAGGTGTGATAAACCACAGTTAAGTTATTTTTTAACAAGGGGGGCAATCACTTTTTCACACAGGGCCATGTAGGTTTAGATTTTTTTTTTCTCCCTTAATAACGTAAACCTTAATTTAAAAACTGCATTTTGTGTTTAATTATGTTATCTTTGACTAATAGTTAACGGTTTTTGATGAGCAGAAACATTTAAGTGTGACAAACATGCAAAAGAATAAGAAATCAGGAAGGGGGCAAATAGTTTTTCACACCACTGTTTGTGTGTAGGTGTGTGTAGGTGTGTGTAGGTGTGCGTGTGTGATTTTGTGCTTTAGGATCCTATGGCTGCCTTCTTAATCTGTAGTATCTGTATATCTGAATAAAAGCCAAATTGGAAAATCATGTTTGAGGAAACGACATTCTGTATCTGCAGTCAGGAAATTCTCTGGTCTAAACATGTTTAAGCTCGGAAGCAACATTGTGAAGCTTTACGGCCTTTATTGATAAATCTCAGGGAGTTTTTCCTTCCCCTGCGTCTTGTTCATTAAATACAATCTGATCATTTTGTTTCACACATATTTCCTCAAATATTTCATTCTTATTTCCATAATTTTCCTTTAAATCGTTAAAGCTGCTTTGCGACAGAGAGAGATCACCTCTATAACATGAAGAGCCTACAATATAAAGATGTGTGCGTTATGTGATATAATGAATCATATAGTAGAACAGTGTCTGTAACATGCTGTGTACTACATGACATAAGCGCAATATACGAATTAAAGTGTACTGGCATTGTCAAGACACGAACCGGCGATCACCTGCTTTGAATGCAGCTCCCTTAACCAGTTTACCACCTGGGACGCTGTGGGGTTTATTGACTAAAATCTTATTTTTAGAAATAATTTAAATTGGCTATACGTAATATTAGTTTTTATGTTGGTGAACCCCAACCAGTGTACATGAAGAATACAACATTTACAAGACAAAAGACAGCCATAAGTGTGAATGTGTGACACTAGACATTAAATATAGTGGCCTTTAGTTAATGACTGGTACTCAGACACTGACACTATTTTTATCGTCCAAGATGAAAAGCTTGATTTAATTATGACAATATGCTGACAATGCAAGAACTGTCTGTCGCAGGATGTGTATAACTCTGCCCCTGACACTGCACCTACATGAAGCAGGAATATACAGTATTGCAACCCACTAATTAGAACATTGCAAGAGGGTGTTAATGGGGTGAATCTTCAGTCACTGCGTCATCGTGGGGGATCATGTTCCACGCTCAGATTAGGCAGGGATTAGTCACGGATCAGCAGGGCAGCTGTTTGAAAGGCCTAAAGCTGTAACTTGTTCACAATTGCACATCAGTGACTGGGGAGACAGGAGCCTTGAACAGAAAGTGCTGATAAAACAGTGCGACCAATAGAGGTTTTAATATAACAGGAATGCTCTGACTTAGAAAAAAAAAGGAAACAACCAAACCGACAACACAAACAACTCTCACATGCAACTAATGAACTGAAGCAGCTCTGGGTCATCTTGGGAATTTTTAAAATAACAATAAAAAACAGCAGCCATCAGAAGCCATACCACAGCGTGACTGATGATTTTTAAATTAGAGACGTCACCCACTGTACAATTTATTGCATGTAGACTAATCCATCCACAGCACTCGGCAAATAAACAACCGCTGATAAACAGAAGAAAAAGCAAAGCCCCAATGTCTGCAGCACATGATTTAAATACTTTACCAGCTGGACTATGAGCCTATCACTGCTCAAAACACCATTCCATGTCCTTCTAATACTTCTATAATACCTTCACACTTATCAAGTACACTTTTCTTACTGCATAAACAGATAATTTTACTAGTGTCCAAAGGTAAGTTAAACTTTGGAATGCATTTTTGCATGGAGGATTGTGAAATTTATCTCGGGTTACTTACATTAAACTCACTCTCTGGGTGACAAACTTCATAGGCGTGTGCAGAGGAGGAAAATTTAAAACAGAATATTTATAAAGACCTATTGTATTGTACTACTTAACACTTATTTGCACCTTAATTCTGATAAATACTGACTTGAAAACACCCAAACTATGTCTTTGAGGCTAATATTTAAACTGTGGTGAAAATTATTAACTGGATTTTTTTTTTGTTCACAGTGAT
This sequence comes from Clarias gariepinus, assembly GCF_024256425.1. Classification (NCBI taxonomy): domain Eukaryota; kingdom Metazoa; phylum Chordata; class Actinopteri; order Siluriformes; family Clariidae; genus Clarias; species Clarias gariepinus. The sequence continues at coordinate 24,433,480 of NC_071111.1, forward strand.
CTACAGAAGGCAGGAGACAGAAGAGGAAAGAACATCATTAGAGATACAGGGTAAGATCAAATCCAACATGACTGTGACACTGACACACTGCTGTTATAAACATCTCTGCTGTTATTAAGTACAGAGTGATTAGATTATAGAAAACACACAGTAGAATAAAATAAACACAGTGAGAACATTATAAAGAATATCAGTGATAACTTGTCAGAAAAAATTTGATCTTAAAGATTAATTATTGGACCCCATGTCTCATTTTATAGGCACGACCCAGAATCTGCTGCTGTAAATGAATTCCAGAAAAAGTTCAAATTAAATCTGATGAAGAAGTTTCAGTTCTTGAATGGAGTGATAATAAACCTGGGAACCCAAACACTCCTAAATGAGATCTACACAGAGCTCTACATCACAGAGGGAGACAGTGGAGACGTCAATAAAGAACATGAGGTGAGACAGATCGAAGCAGCGTCCAGGAGAACAACAACAGAGGAAACACCAATCAAATGCAATGACATCTTTAAGCCCTTATCTGAACAAGACAAACCCATCAGATCTGTGCTGACAAAGGGAGTCGCTGGCATCGGAAAAACTGTCTCTGTGCAGAAGTTCATTGTGGACTGGGCTGAAGGGAAAGCAAATCAGGACGTCCACCTCATATTTCCACTTCCTTTCAGAGAGCTGAATTTGATGGAGGACCAGAAACTGAGTCTGATGGAGCTCCTTCATGTCTTTTTTAAAGAAACAAAAGAAACCGAAATTTTCAGTTTGGAAAAAGTTCTGTTTATTTTTGATGGATTGGACGAGTGTCGTTTTCCTCTAGATTTCCAGAACACAGTGAGAGTGTGTGATGTAACTGAATCTGCATCAGTGCCTATGCTGCTGATAAACCTGATCAAAGGGAATCTGCTTCCCTCTGCTCTCATCTGGATCACCTCCCGACCTGCAGCAGCTGATCAAATCCCCTCTGAGTGTGTCCATCGGGTCACAGAGATACGAGGGTTCAATGACCCACAGAAGGAGGAGTACTTCAGGAAGAGGATCAGTGATCAGAGCCTGGCCAATAACATCATCACACACCTGAAGTCATTAAGAAGCCTTTACATCATGTGTCACATCCCAGTCTTCTGCTGGATTTCAGCCGCTGTTCTAGAGAGAATGTTGGGTGAAGCAGAGAGTGGAGAGATCCCTAAGACTCTGACTCAAATGTACACACACTTCCTCATCATACAGATAAACATCATAAGAGAAAAGTACTCGAAGCAGGAGAGTGTTGAAGAAATGCTTTTTAAACTGGGACAACTGGCTTTTAAGCAGCTGGAGAAAGGGAACCTGATCTTCTATGAGGAAGACCTGAGAGAGTGTGGCATTGATGTGAGAGAAGCAGCAGTGTACTCAGGTGTGTGTACGCAGATCTTCAGAGAGGAGTTTGGGCTTCACCAGAGTAAAGTGTACTGCTTTGTTCATCTGAGCATTCAGGAACACCTCGCAGCTCTGTATGTGCACCTGATGTTCAGGATAGACAATAAAAATGTTCTTAAAAAGAGTCGAGCTTCAAAATTACAAATTACAGTTTTAGATTTCCACAAGTCTGCTGTAGTTAAAGCTTTAAAAAGTCAGACTGGACATCTGGATCTTTTCCTTCGCTTTCTTCTGGGTCTCTCAGTGGAGTCCAGTCAAAAACTCTTACAGGTCTTAGTAACACAGACAGGAAGTAGCTCCCAGAGCACACAGGAAACAGTTCAGTACATTAAGAGGAAGATCAGTGAAGAGCGTTCTACAGAGAAATCCATCAATCTGTTCCACTGTCTGAATGAACTGGGTGATAATTCTCTAGAGGAGGGAATCCAACACTACCTGAAATCTGGAAAACAAAGTAAACTCTCTTTATCACAGTTGTCTGCTCTGGTGTTTGTGTTACTGACATCAGCACAGGAGCTGGAGGAATTTGACCTGAATAAATATTTCAGTCCAGATAAGATAACAGATGATGTTCTTCTGAAGCTGATGCCTGTGATTGCAGCATCCAAAAAAGCAATGTAAGTAACGCTGAATATAACTGTTCCACTGTTACAGTGTTGGAAATTGGGGAAACTTTAAACACTTTCACAAATACAATATACTGCCAAAAGTATTCGCTCGTCTGCCTTCACATGCACGTGAACTTGAGAAACATCCAATTCTTAATCCATAGGGTTTAATATGATGTTGTCCCACCCTTGACAGCTATAACAGCTTCAACTCTTTCTGGGAAGACTTTCAACAAGGTTTAGGAGTGTGTTTATGGGATTTTTTTTTTTTACTATTTTTCTAAAAGTGGTTTTGTGTGATCAGATGTTGGACGAGAAGGCCTGTCTCGTAGTCTCCGCTCTAATTCATTCCAGTAGTATTCTATGAGGTTGAGGTCAGGGCTCTGTGCAGGCCAATCAGGTTTTTCCACACTCTTGGATGAGCCTTTATGGATCCTGCTTTGTGCACTGGTGCGCAGTCATGTTGGAACAGGTGTGGGGTTGTTTTTCAGTCGTTGGGTTCAGCGCCTTACAAAGGAACTCTTAATGCTTCAGCATACCAAGACAATTTCATGTTCTCAATTTTGTGGGTACAGTTTAGGGATGTTCCCTTCCTGTTCCAACATAACCGGGCACCACTGCACAAATCAAGTCCTTGAGTCCTGACCTCAACCTGATGAAACACCTTTGGAATGAATTAGAGTGGAGACTGCGAGTGTTGTATAAAACACTCTTGAGTCTCTGGTTTTGTTTCCAGACGATTTCGGCCTTTATTGCTGATCAATAACAGACAGAGCCGATCCATGAAGCAATTAACTCCCTCGTTCATTTCCCACATTATATACTGTATGCTTCAACCCCTGCAATAAAGTCAACTGTACATTTCTTCACATCTCTCCACATCTGGGTCTTATTAGGGGCCCCATTAAGCCCACAATGATGGTGCCCCACTGTTTAGCCCAATTTTTATATACATAATAAATATAATATTTATATAATTTATATAAATATACTGTATATAAATTAAAATATCATCATAAAGTTGATTTATTTTAGTAATTTAATTTAAAAAGTGAAAGTCATATTATACAGATTCATTACACACAGATTGATGTATTTTAAGTGTTTATTTCTTTTAATTTTGATGATTATGGCTTATAGGTAATGAAAACCCAAAATTCAGTATTTCAGAAAATTAGAATACAGTGGAACCTTGGATTATCAAAACACATGTAAATCAAAACGAATTTCCTCCATAAGAAATAATGAAAACTCTAATTATTCGTTCCACAACCATAAAAAAAAATTATACAAAATATGAAGTAAAAATAAAACAAATTAACCTGCAACCTTAACCTTTAAAAAAAAGTAAAGTGTTTGTGCATGTGCTGTGTACTGTAGGTGAGGACTACTGTGCTGGACAACTCACTCACACACACACACACACACTCACACACACACACACACACACACACACACACACACACTCACACACACACACACACACACACACACACACACACACGTATAAGCTTACACAGATGTTGACTATACAAGTGGGAGACGTGAATTAAGACCAAACATGTCAAAGTTGAGAAGCATAAGCTTCGAAAATAATTATTTCATCCCCTGTAGATTTTGAAAGTTTACTCAAATGTTTCCAAAGTAATGAACTGTCTATATTTTTATCATCAGGTGTATTTTAAAGGATATACAGTAGACCGAATATTACATAAAAATGTTACATATTACAAAAATGTTATAAATTGAGTCGAATTTCAGTGTAAATTAGTATAAGTATTTGATCCCCTACCAACCAACAGTAATTCTGTCTCCCACAGACTGGTTATGTGCTCAGGTGGGACACATTAATTAAGGAAGGTGTTCTAACAACTCCTTATCTCTGTCTTACATTCAAACCTCATCACCATGGGCAAGACCTCAGAGCTGTCAAAGGGTGTGTGTGTGCGCGCACGCATATTTGTGTGTGTGTGTGTGTGTGTGTGTGTCAGGCTGTGGCAAGTGAAACTTAAATTAGCTTTCAAAAACAGTTTAATTGATCACAGTTCTTTGATGATTTAGCAATGTCAGGGGCAGTTACGTTTTCACACCGGGCCAGGTGGGTAAGAACAGCTTTTTTTCCCTTTAATAATTAAAATCATCATTTAAATACTGCATTTATTTCAGGTTATCTTTATGAAATATAAAAATTTGTTTGATAATCTCAATTATTTAAGTGTGACAAATATGCAGGAAAAAAGTCAGAAATGCTCCCTGCACACACACACACACACATGCACACGCACACACACACACATGCACACGCACACGCACACACACACACACACACACACACACACACACACACACCCAATTAAATCCATGCTGCTGTTATTGAACTTGTATGACTTTGTACTGTATTTTATTGTATTTTGTTGCCAGTTCATAACACTGCATGGATAAGATTTTTGCTACTATCAGTCTGATTCCTAAATAAAATTTTTATATTTATTTTTAGTGCTAGAAACAAACGCCACTGTGTCACCATTTTTTATAAATATAGACATTTTTTAGCTCCATCCTGAGCTTAAGCGAGGCATGATGACTGATGGAAATATTTAAATGTTTAATTATTTTGCACCGTATGCATGTTTAGGTCTAGTGTCCCTCTGTGAATATTTTCTGGTGTTTGTACTTTTAGTATTTATGAAATAACAAGCTGCAGTGAAAGATTTAAGGACTTGTTTGATAATTTGCACTAACTTTATTTCATTATGTATTATTTTATTTCCTTCAGTATCAGGTGTGATAAAGTTAGAGTGGACAGTTGTTCAGCTCTGGTCTCAGCACTCAACTCAGAAACCTCCAATCTGAGAGAACTGCGTCTGACTGTGAAAACACTGGATCTGTCCAACAGTACACTAGGAGACTCAGGAGTAAAGACTCTCTCTGCTGTACTGGAGAATCCTCACTGTAAAGTGGAAAGTCTGAGGTAAAATCATACCTGATTTTGATGGGTTTATTGGAAGCCAGTGGGTTTATCACATGCTGACCTTTTCCAGTGTCAAAGTAAAACAACAGACGCATGTGACTGTATTTATTTCAGCTGTTACAACTGAGATTTGAAATATTCAACAACAACAAAAATAAATAGGGCGTACCTTACACACCAGCCTAATCACCTACATGCTCTCCAGCAGCTCCACGTAGGGAAGCAGGTGTGTAGCACAGAACTCTGGGTCAAAAACAATATATCACTATTTATATTCAAAAGAACACTCAGGGGCTGATGAACCTGATTAATATAAAATTTAACAAAAACATGCAGTATTATGTGAAATGCAACAGGCATGCATGAGCCGTGAAACAAAGAGAATATATGAGAGCATCAGGGGAAACTTGGACCCTCCAGAAACAGATGAAAAAGAGAAAAAGTAAGATATTATATATTGTAGCAGTTTTTTCCACAGGTCTGAAATGCACTTGCGGTGTGTCACGGTGTGCGCCAGTGATGGCATGAGCCTAAATCTTTTGTCGCTCCTCGCTCACTCTGTAGGCTCACTCTGTAGGCTCACTAGGTAGGCTAGTAAGGGCACGGCTGGGGGGTTATCACCCTTAATGGATCTCGGGCTTTCTCCTTGCTATAAAAAACGCCATACAAAGTAGGCTTGTGTGGCAAATGCTTAAAATGCTAATAGTGAAATGTGCTTGCGCTGATGTCATGAACCCCAGTGACTTCGAAGATAAGTACTGAATGCAGCTGTTTAATCTCCACCATAAGGACAGCCGCGAGAGGACTGCACAAGCTCCCGCAACACATTCACTCTCGCTTAGAGCCAGCGTGATTCTGAATATAAAAAGGCTGCTGTGCTCCACATTAAGGTCCCCCTTCCCAGCTGGAAAGGTGCACAGCCGCTGGAAGTCACATGGGAATCTTGTCTGCTGCCGCACCCAAGGACATCTGGGAGGAACCGGCTGTCCAAGACAGTGAGAGGAGACATTCTAAGGAGCATACAGGAGCTGCTGCCCACGCGGGCCCACTGTCGCACTAACTTGGTCATACCCAAGAGGCAAGCACTTAACAAAGGCTTGGTATCAGTTTGGATTTTATACACAGGAGTGTGTACTTCACCAAGTTCCATTTATCATCATATTGGTTTCACATATGTGCCATTAGAACTTCACTGACCTTGCTAGGCCATGTTGGGAGTTGTAGGCCTTGGATGGCATGTTTGCTGACTTGCATTGAGGGCGTTAGTTGCCAATGTCTGCCTGGATCTGACACTAATGGAATCATGCATGTGTGTACACACAGATAAGACTAAGTATATTTCTCCCATGTGGGTGAGTCTACACAGCTCCTCACTTCCTGTTATAATCTCTGTAGACTAATGTCACTAAATATTGTTAATGTTTTGGTTAGTGTTAGTTATACCTTGTGATTGGTCGAGAGAGGAGAGATAGTTCAACATAACAGACATCATATTTATAACAAGTAAACCAAGATTAAAATCTGGTGATGAAGAGTGTCATTGTGTCTCTCTACAGGTTGTATAAGTGTGGCAATCTGTGACAGGGGGCATTATAGCGCATAACACCAACTTTACCGTGGTTCACCTCCATTGCTCAAATTTTCCCCTCTTGGTCGGCGACTGCGAGTGACGTCACTTCTCATACAATCACTCCCCACAGTATAGACCCGCCCCTGACGCTGATTGACAGGTTTCTGTGTAACGTGTTGGAAATGCAATTGCAAATGGATTAGCGATTGCGTTTGAGTTTTGGCCGTCTACACACGCGACGCAGAGAAAGTGAAAAAGCAAACGTGGTCATTGATTTTGCTGTTTAAATATGACAGGCTCATGACTTGTAAGATATGGGAAATGCAAATGGACTTTGTGTGTCATTGTGCGTTCGCGAAGGCGAAAAAGCAAACGGTAATGCAAAGTTTGTAATTGCATTTGAATTATGGCACACTTTGTGCGTCCACATATGGGAAACACAATTGCAAATTTGCATTTCCTTTTGAATATTGTCCGGGATATCACTCCATAAATGCCACCAACACGTAACTCAAACTTCATTTTAATTTAACACGTGTAGGATTACAAATTTGTAAAATGTTCAATCTAGGTTCCAACATAATAGTATATAAACTGAAAGAGTTATGTACATTGGGTTTTACATTTTGAGGTAAAGATGGTGACATTCTAAGAAGATCAAGTCTGGTAGCCCAGGTGTCTGAGACATTAACCTTTTGTCTTTATGTACTTCCTGACCACTGGGTAGGGTCTCAATGTAAATCTGAATGCGAATCTCACAGCCTTTGTGTCTATGATAGTGTGAAGGTCTGGGTGATACTGTCAGGCTGATTAGATTAGCACCTATTCATTTGAAACGCACTGTTATGCTGATGAACTTCCGTTACCAGGCTGATTCCTGTACTACACTATGCTTTGTTTAGATCGTCTCCACCTCTTTTTATCCCTCCCTCTTGAAAAGTATAAAATCCCAGAGCGAAGTTTTAGTCAGACTTGGCTACAGTGAAAGTGACTACAGCGACGCACAGCGAGTTCTCAATGAAGAGTAACTTCTGCTTGAAAGATCTGACAATACTGTCTCCTGGTCTCTGAATCCACAAAGGAAAAAGTTCCCAACAGCAGCCATAAACTGTATGATATGCAGTGAAATGTTTAAATTAAGTTCAATGTGATGTTTGTAAGGTTTAAAATGAGCCTCCAAATTTTTTGTTTAATACGAGTTAAATGAAGAATTATTGCTTTTGTGTTCGTCACATCGTGATACGACACCAGCTGACCCTGACCTGGAGGAGAAAGAGACACACACACACACACACACACACACACACACACACGCACGCGCACACACCCAATGTGTCTGAAGGTCTCTGTTGATTATCAGCACAGAAAGTACACTTAAGCTTTTGTCCAGGTGTCCTCTGTCACGTACATCCCAAACCTCAAAAGAACAAAAGTCATTAATATGTAAATCATATGGAGACCCAGAAACAGACAGACAACAGGAAGCACATTAGCGTTTTCTGGTTAGACAAAAGAGTTCCAGCAATTTGGATGTACATTCATCTGGCCATGGGCTTTAGGAAGTATTACCTTATAATGCACGGGAAAGCTCACACAATATCAGAAAACCTTACAGTGTTCATTAAATTCTGACAAATACTCTGACAAACACTACATTCCTCTAGATGTACACAAAACTGCCTAAAATACTACATTGTCAGTTTTGTCATTCTAGATTTCTGGTTTGTAAAACACTCCAACAACACGTAGGAACATCAGCTAGGCCAAGTCAATACCAGCCACACAGCAGAACAATGCAATACCTCCCCCTACTGGACACGAATGTTAATGTTTAGCCTGAGGGTCCTCCTGTTACAACCAGTCAAATACGTAGTAAAATGAGAATATCATCCACACACTCATTTATGTCTTTATTGTCTCAGGTGATGTCTGTTGTTTTAAAACTTGCATTTTAACCGATTGCATGATAAGTTTTAATTTTATTCAGGACATTTAACTTTATATTTAACTTTTTTTGACTGTAATGTTAATGTGCCCCTATTATGCTTTTTTAAATATAATCTTTCGTGCAGTGTGTCATGTAGCTGTATGTGAAGCTAAACTATCTGCACTATACAGTATGTGACGCCGACAGTGCACTATAACTGAAGTTTTTGTCTATTAAAATCTAATATTTCTCTGTTACGGATCCCTGTCACTACGAAACATATTTGCATAATGTCTACATCGCAAACAACTTGCCCGCCATCTTACAATTAACGTTACCACACTCTTGTTAATGTGACCGAGCATTCATGCCGGCTTCGCTTAAACACTTTGTAATATAAAAAAAAACAATAAAAACGAGAGCACACGAAATCCTTTTTAACTGTTTATTCTCCACCATTCACTAAAACTGAACTTAACACTTCGTGAAGTGCGCATGCCCCTTGCCCTTCTACGCCAAGTCCCGAGGGGAAAAATGCATCACACACACATATGCACATCACGAGCGCCCGTGCATCTAACATTAACATATGACACTTACAGTACCACTGAGAAACTTCCTTTAGACCTAGTCGCACAGGATTAGTATTACCTGAGGACCTCTAGTCATTTGTAGTAATTGAGGAGGTTATCTGTGATCTTAATCCTGTGCGAATCGGCCATGTATGTAATTTGTAAAGTAAAAGTATTAAAGTAAAGATATTATTCCCGTGTGTATCAGCATGTCTGTGATTTGGCCAGGATTTATGGGGTCGTATATATTTATTTGTAAGATTTTTGTGTCCTTTGCACCTTTCTATTCATCTTCTGCACAGAATGGAGGCTGTGAAAGTAAAAGTATTTTGGGCTCTGGGTCATATCGCTGACATATCACTATACACGTGCTTCAGCTCTCTGACCCATCTGCAGACAGCTTTTTCTTCTTTGAGGGTTTTTTGGTGGATTTTGGTGCATTACCTCCTGCTGTACTGGAGTGTGGAACGTCAGATATTATATGTAACGGCACGAACAAAAAAAAGATGATTTTTAAAAACTGTTAGATTTTATCTGCTAAACCAGTTTCATTTGTTTATTATATATTTTCCTGATAATTTTCCCTAGTGTATTTTTTACTTTATCTGCTTCTTCATTTTCTTTTACTCCTACATGTGCTGGTACCCATAGGAAAGAGCTCCTTACACCCTTCTGGTATAATTCTGACACTATTTGTAAGATGTTATCTAGATGGTTTTGTCTGCATGAATTTCCTGTTTCCAGACTAGTGGGACTGATACAGTATCAAGCTTCTGTAGTCCTAGGCATTTTGCTTTGGTGTCCCCTGTCCAACAGATTGGATTTGTTGTGTCCCAGCACGCTTTGAGGATGGCTTTCATTGGGTACTCTTTGTAACGCTGCAGATTTACCCAGTATGCCAACATTAGCTTTATTTTTCTGATTGTTAATGGCATTTCCCCAACTTCTACCTGTATAACTGCTACTTTAAAGGTCCCACAACAGACTCTCAGGGTTTGAGATTGCATTATGTCAAGTTGCTTTAGGTTAAACTCTGCTGCAGACATACAGTATACGTTATGCTGCCATAATCTAATGATGCTCTTATGAGTTTAAAATAAACATTCCAAAGTACTTAACATGCCTGTGTCTAGTGGCAACAGTGGACTCAGGTTAATGACGTAGTTAGTCCTTTATCTTCTTGGTGTTTACTAGTGATGGGTCGTTTATGAACGATTCGAGCTTTTTGAACGAATCTTTAATATGACTCAGTTGAATGAGTCGTCTCGGAGAGGTATTAGTTCATTTTCTATTGGAAAGCATCGCAAAACCTCCGTACGTTACATACAGGAAACAGTATTGAACGATTCTCAGCAATGAGTCTTCAAGTCTCGAGTCGTTCGTTTTTTTGACACGTGACTTCCATTGGCGTTATGCGGTGCAATAGATTCAAAAGAACGAACGACTCAGATTGGAAGGTATACGAGGTGAGCTGCTCTTTATTATAATATGTCCTTAGTTATATTGTAATATTTTCATAACTGAAACTATAGCCAAAATTTGTGTATGTAGACGTACTGGGGGTATTTTTATTGAAAACGCAACATTTTAATTTATTTCTGATCAAAAGAACGAAATGAACGAAATGACATTTTGATGAACGAGATTCAAAGAACTGAGTCACTAAATGATTCGAACTTGCCATCACTAGTGTTTACTGGCGGTTGGCATCCACTATGTTGCATTACTGCCACCTTCTGGTCTTGATCTCCCTCAACTTCCTTTCATTTTAAATCCTCTTTTCTAGTCCCATCGCCCTTAATAAACTCATCAAATACTTTCATCCTTGTTCTCTTTCTCCATTTCCTATAATAATTTTCACAGTGTACTTAACCTTTCCAAATTCCCTGAAGGTTGGGGTGAAGCTCCCTTCAATGTTCTATGTTTTCATTTTGTGTTGAGGAAAAAGCTACCATTTGGTTACAGTTATAAAATTAAACCCAATTTTCCACAATAACTCACACTCGCCAAAGGCATTTTATTTTAATAAGTCAATTTTTATTTAAAATTTAAAATGTGAAATGAGACAGCAACAAAGTAATTTAAACCACAGTGGAGTTTTTTTCTTTTTTTTATTTAACAAAAGGAATTAATTCTAAGACATGAACAAATCTTGTTTGGCTGTGCAAGTAATAAGAAACAATGCTACGTATATTAAATCCTAGCATGCCAAAGACTAGGATGGACTAATGACTAGTATACGTGAAGTTATATTGGTATAATATACTGTATATGTTTATACTTAAAGCTGTTTGGGAGGCTAATTTTGTACTGAGTGTATTTACTGTATGATGTAATTAAATTATACAAAAACCCAATTCACGTGTAATTTTACATGCTAAAGACACAGACCATACATAGTTCTCACAATAATGTGTTGGATTGTATGTTAAAATTAAGAGAAGAAAATAGTCACTATAGCAAATACAATGTGTTGTATAAACATTGAAATAATTGAACATGACAAGGCTGGTTCGGGTGTACACGCCCATCTTTGGCAGGCGATAATGAATATTAATGAGTATGCAAATGTGACAAGGTGTCAACAAACAAGATGTTTTTCTTGTCAGATTCTGTAAAACGCTTACGTCTTTGTTGCGAGTTGCCTCTGTGTCCACCGTGATGGTTGTTTTGAAGAAAATTATAATGATAGTTCAGGTGACATGAAATGGAGGTTGGGCCTAATTAGCATACTAATAGTTCAGGCTGCACAAAAAAATAATAATTATAGATAGATGCGCAAGGCCAATACAATAATGGTATCACTCATTATATTTATGAATATTTTTCTTATTTATTGTGTGCTTATATAGTCAGAATCATAGAAGCAGAAACATACTGTACCTGACACAGTAATTAAGGAAATTAAAGTATATCTGTAATGAATTATATTTAATATGTTTTATAATTTAATATATTTTTTTTTTTTTAAATGATAAACTTGTCTGAACAAAGCATTGTGAGACTGAAGCATTGTTAAACAGAGACTCTGAAAACAGGACGAGAGCTACAGAGCATTATACTAGAAGTGAAGTACATAAGATTTAACACTAACACATTAGACAATACATTCTATAGTTTAAACTATGTACTTAATTTCAAACTACCTAACAAAAATCATGACATTTTACAAACAAATTAGCTTCAAACTAAGTCTTAAATGAAGATTGAAATCTGGTGATGAAGAGTGTGTCATTGTGTCTCTCTACAGGTTGCAGTCTTGTGGTGTCTCAGATGAAGGCTGTGCTGCTCTGACTTCAGCTCTGAGATCAAACCCCTCACACCTGAGAGAACTGGATCTGTCCTATAATAAAGTAGGAGACTCAGGAGTGAAGGGTCTCTGTGCTGTACTGGAGAATCCTCTCTGTAAACTGGAGACACTGAGGTAAGATCATCTCTCTGAGAGTCACATGACCTGCTCCTCAGTAAGACACATTCTCTAATAGTGAGACTGAAGCAGAAGTTTTAGGTTGATCATCAATGTCCTGAGGAGGAAGATTGTTTCTTTTCACTGCACACTGATGATTTGTCACAGAGTCTTTGGGTCAGATGTACGTATGTGAGAAGCTGTAGAGCAAAACATGACTTGATGTGACTGCAGTGTGTCTGAAATGACTGTGAAATTTACTAAAACACTGTAACTAATCACACAAACTGCACCTGGGACACAAACTAAATGCACTGTGTGTGAGCTGTAGGGTTTAAAAGCAGCAGGGAAATGCAAATAAGAAACATTTTATTGGTCTTAAAGCTGAAATAATGTTTATTTTGTCATTAGACATTCGTCTCCATCTAACTGCTATAAACAGGGTTGCCAGATCTGTATCATAGAAGCAGTATTAAAACATGGAGTCTTTATTAATAGTTATTTTACCGAGCTCTTAAATAGTCTTGTATTATTTCACATTCTGGCATAAATAAAGAATATCTATAAATAAACTCACTGACTCAGATACACTCATACAGTAACACAGAGCTGAAGTTGAGAACAGGATCAATAGGTGTGTGTATGAGAGGAGATCACAGTTAGAAAGCCTGGATTTATTTACCAATTCCTCATATTTTGCTAGAATAACCAGAAGGTAAAGACTGGTGGTAACACTTTATTTATCACACAATAAGGTATGTATGTCCTTTAATAAACATTTATAATGATAATAATAATAATAATAATAAGAAGAAGAAGAAGAAGAAGGAGAATGTTTATTTTATATAGCGCCTTTTAGGAGACTCAAGGCCGCTTTACAATAACAAAAATGTTTACACATAGAAAGAGACATCTGAAAGACAACAAAACAAAATACAGAAACATGACAACCAGTAGAATTGATCTAAACACATATTCAAAAATTGGTAAAAGAGGAAGAGAAAAGATATGTTTTAAGGTGGGTTTTGAAATCCTGTAGTGAAGGAAAATCACGGATGTGTTTGGGAATAGAATTCCAGAGTGTAGGGGCAGAAATACTAAATGCTCGCCCTCCAAATGGTGGTAGTCTATGGCGAGAAATTAACAGTAGACCGTCATCTGCAGATCGGAGTGTGCGAACAGGGGAGTAAGTATTAAATTAAGATTAGAAATATATGGGGGGGGCAAGACCATGGAGTGCTTTGAAGGTGATAAGGAGAATCTTGTATTGAATGTGGGAGTGAACAGGTAGCCAATGAAGTTTGTGTAGGATGGGAGTGATGTGTGAGGATTTCTTTGAGTAAGTGAGGACCCTAGCAGCAGAGTTCTGAATGTATTGGAGCTTATTTAATGTTGTATTTGGTAGACCATAAAAAAGAGAATAACAGTAGTCAAGTCAAGAAGTAATGAAAGCGTGAGCCAGTGTCTCAGCATCCTTGATGTCTAAGAAGGGCCGTAGATGAGCTATATTACGGAGGTGATAGAAGGCAGATTTAGTAAGTGGAGAAATGTGAGATAGAAAGGTAAGATGGGAGTCAAAAATTATACCCAGATTTTTAACGGTGGTGGAAGGTCTAACCAAGGTCCCGGAAATGTTAACAGTATCAGTACAAAGAGAAACAATGTTTTTAGGTGAACCAACAAGTAAAAAATCTGTTTTATCAGTATTGAGCTTGAGAAGGTTACTGGTCATCCAAGCATTTATGTCATCAACACAAGCAGAAACAGAGTTAGTGGGAAAGGGATGGTAGTGTCAAAAACTGATATAGAGTTGAGTGTCGTCTGCATAACAGTGGAAATTGAAACCATGACGGCGGATAATTTTACCTAGAGGAAGCATGAAGATGATAAACAGTAGTGGGCCAAGAACAGAACCCTGCGGAACACCATGAGAAACAGGAGCTTTAGAGAATTTAGACTGGCGGATAGTAATATAGTGTTGACGGTCAGACAGATAAGAAATGAACCAGGATAAGGCAGTTCCAGAAATACCAAGAGCAGAGAGTCGTGAAATGAGAATACTGTGAGAGATAGTATCAAATGCAGAAGAAAGATCTAACAGACTCAAAATGCTAACAGAGCCAGCATCAGAGGCCATAAGAAGGTCATTGACAACCTTAAGAAGCGCTGTCTCTGTACTGTGGTGAGGGCAAAAACTGGATTGGAAACATTCATACAGATTATGAGATGACAAATAGGACTGTAGTTGAACAGCAACAACTTTTTCAAGTATTTTTGAAAGTAGCGGAAGATTTGAAATTGGTCGGTAGTTGGCCATATCATCCGGGTCAAGGCCAGTTTTTTTTTAAGACTGGTGTGACAGCTGCAGTCTTTAATTTAAGAGGAACAACACCAGTGTTCAAGATTTTAGAAATGAGAAGTGAAATAGGCCGTGAAATAACAGGTGCAGAGTATTTAAGCAGGGACGTAGGGGCAGGATCGAGATGACAGAAAGAGGGATTAACTTTACTGAGTAACTCAGAAATAAAAGCAGGGGTTGGAGGATCAAAATCAGTAAAAATACCAGTCTGTAGGGAAGTCATTTGAGTGGATAGGGGAGTATACTGTTGAAAAGAGAGAATGTATATGAATTATTTTATTTTGGAAGTAATGTAAGAATGACTCACAGACATCTACAGAGTTGGTCATAACAGGGACAGGAGGGCTAGTGAGTTTGTTACCTATAGAAAACAGTGTTTTAGGACGGGAAGATGCATTTATGATCAGAGTAGAATAATAGCTGGAGCGTGCGTTATTTAAAGCCAATTTATATAGCTGAGTATGATCCTTGTATGCAATAAGATGCACGGTCAAGCCAGTTTTCCTATAAAGGCGTTCCAGGAGACGACCAATGGTTTTCAATTTTGCGAAGTGAGGGGGTAAACCAGGGTGATGTATGTGTAGAAGGTAGGATTCTGCATTTGAGTGGGGCGTGAATATTAAGGGCGGTAGAAAGAGCGTTATTATATTTGGCAAGAATATCAAGAGCAGAGCTGTGTTCAGTAATATCTGAAAGATGTGTCTGTACAGAATCAGTAAACAGTGAATGATCAACAGAAGTAATTTTACGAAAAGTAATGGTTGATTTTACCCTGAGGCAGGGGAGAGGCATTTCACAACTGAGTTCAATGAGAAAGTGATCAGAAAGTCCAATCTGAGATCCATATACAGAAAGAATACGTAAACCAGTTGTACAAATTAAAGGGGTCATACAGGCCTACATGCACTTTTTTAAGCTGTTTGGACTGAACTGTGTGTTAGGAGAGTGTGTACACAACCACTGTACGATGATAAACAGCCGCCCAGTGGTTTTCTTTTCATTTATTACAATAACACGCCCTTCTGAAATGCCTGGCCAATCGCTAATGCCTGTCGATGTGACGCCACACCACAAGAGGCCGCTCCTACACTAGTTGATTGACACTGGTGTTTTAGCAAAGACCCGCCCCAAGTGAGAAGAAGCTGTCGGCCATTGTTTTAGGAAGAAGCTGTCGGCCAGATTCACTACCTAGGGTTGGTGACCTAGGGTACCTACCTAGGGTTAGGTATCTGAGCCACTGAGGAGGCAGTGGCTGAATTTAGTTTTTGAAGCTAACGTCCCCGCCGATTTACCTAAATGCGTTCATGTTTGCACTAATCATTTTTCACCAGACTGCTTTATAAACGCGGGTCAATATAAAGCAGGTTTTACTAGGAAGCTGCTCCTAAAAATGGATCTGTACTAACACTTCGTGTTCTTGCTTCATCTTCACCAGGCTCGGTGAGTGTAATTCCTTTTTCTATGAATCTTTGCAGATCGCCTTTTCTAATAATCACGATGAATGCGGAGTGTAAGTTAACTTATACTCTCATAGAACATGGTTATGTCTTCTTCTCTGTGTACATCCGTCTCTATATAATCCCTAATCGCCCGTTTATAATAAACAATGCATTAAGGTGATTGTCTAGTTGCAAACTGTGTGGGTAGTCGGAAAACTATATTATGCTTACCTTTGTTACGTTAGATGGTTTATAACGATGTCTGTCGAAGATTAAGAAGTCATGTAAACACATCAGTAAACACATCGCGTCCGTATCTCTCTCAGTAAGCTTCTCCGCTTTATGTTGTTGTTGCTCGCGGCAGCGTAACAGCCCGTTAATTCATGCCCATGCAGTGATGAGAAAGACAAATCGAGTCGATGCATGTCCATTCTTTTAATTTCTGCGTTGTCAGGCGATATTACAAACTTCCACGTAGGTTTCGTACTTAAATCAAACCAAAAACAACTGAAGAAAACAGGCTCAGGCTCCATATTCAAGCATTGCCCCCACTGGACTACACTTCCTTGGCTATACCCCACGTGTGTTGTGAAGACACGCACCACAGAACTGGGGGGGCGGGCTCAGCAGAGGTCATGAGCATTTAAATTAGCATGTACTGAAACAGGTTGCTGAGAACAGAGCTAGTTTTTACCAGGTAAAAGTAGTGTTTTTTTTACACAATCCTTTTGAATTTTTAATTAACGTATAATACAAACTTTTCATTAGGACCCTAAAGATCATATTAACATTTAATGAAAAATGGGATGTGTAGGACCTTTAAATCCAGTGTGTGACCTTTTAGATGTGTAGGAAAATTAATGTGCTGTACGAGATTAAAACATTCAAAAACTGACATGAGTTTTAACGGGAGTCAATCTTTGTTAACATGTATGTTGAAAACACCAAGTAAGATTATAGAAGAAGACATTGCACAAGTAAGGGTAAAAAGTTCATGAAGTTCAGTGAAAAAATTTGACATTGATTTGGGTGGACGATACAAGAGAATTGCAATCATAGGAAATGTACCAGAGATTTTGAGAACCAGGTATTCAAAGGTTGAAGTTGCATGAAAGTCAATGGTTTTAACAGGAATGTTAGTACGATAGACGGCAGCCAGACCGCCGCCCCTCGATGTAAGACGGGGTTTGGTTAGGTAACTGTATCCAGAGGGTGTGAGAAGATTTAGGTGGAAATAGGCATTTGGTATTTGCCATGTTTCAGTAAGCAGCAAGAAATCCAGGTCTTTATCAGTTAACAGCGCGGAGAGCACAGAAGCCTTGTTAGTAAGTGAACGACAGTTGAACAGCGCTAATGCAGGACGAAGCGCACAATCATTGCGTGTCTGTAGAGCAGATGGAGACGGAGATACAGTAATTAAGGCAGTACGATTGATACCACGGTGGTTGGCCGGCAGCCTAGAATAACGTATATCCGAACGGTTAGACCAAATAGAAGGAATAGACGAGGATGTCACACAGCGCGATGAGAGGTAGTGGCGACCGGAGCGATGAACGTAGCGCGGCCGTCTAGTAATCCCAAGTTCCTTGCAGAGCCTGTATGTAGATGCGTCGAGGCAAGGGTGTGATTTCAGGCTTCGTAGTTAAGATAACGAGTAACTGAGTGCCATAACAATAACGCAGTCAAATAATAAGCCCAGTGTTAAAACTCCAAGCAAAGCAGCTAAAGGAGCTGCCTTAGCATCCGATATACTGTCCACGATAGATAGACGAAGGAGTGGAGACTCACCCGTCAGCTCAATTTTTTGACTTCAAAAGAACAAAAGTCATTAATATATAAGTTATATGGAGACCCAGAAACAGACAGACAACAGGAAGCACGTTAGCGTTTTTCGGTTAGACAAAAGAGTTCCAGCAATTTGGATGTACATTCATCTGGCCATGGGCTTTAGGAAGTATTACCTTATAAGGCACGGGAAAGCTCACACAATATCAGAAAACCTTACAGTGTTCATTAAATTCTGACAAATACTTTACAGATACTACATTCCTCCAGATGTACACAAACTGCCTAAAATATTACATTTTCAGTTTTGTCATTCTAGATTTCTGGTTTGTAAAACACTCCAACAACACGTAGGAACATCAGCTAGGCCAAGTCAATACCGGCCCCACAGCAGAACAATGCAATACCACCCCCTACTGGACACGAATGTTAATGTTTAGCCTGAGAGTCCTCCTGTTACAACCAGTCAAATACGTAGTAAAATGAGAATATCATCCACACACTCATTTATGTCTTTATTGTCTCAGGTGATGTCTGTTGTTTTGAAACTTGCATTTTAACCGATTCACTAATAAGTTTTAATTTTATTCAGGACATTTAACTTTATAGACTGTAATGTTAATGGACAGATGTTTCTCCAGAGCAACAAAAAGATGAAAACATGTGTTCTGTAATCTACAATAAAGGCAAACCTTTAGACCTAGTCGCACAGGATTAGTATTACCTTGGGACCTCTAGTCATTTGTAGTAATTGAGGAGGTTATCTGTGATCTTAATCCCGTGCGAATCGGCCATGTCTGTAATTTGTAAAGTAAAAATAGTAAAGTAAAGATATCAGTCCCGTGTGTATCAGCATGTCTATGATTTGGCCAGAATTTATGGGGTCGTATATAATTTTTTTCAAGACTTTTGTGTCCTTTCTGTTCATCTTCTGCGCAGAATGGAGGCTGTGTTGGAATGAATGTATTTTGGGTTCTGGGTCTTATCACTATACACCATACAACAACACAATGTGTAGAAAGAAATAAAATAGCGAATAGGGCTTTATTTGTATGAAATGTAATATTATTTGTAATATAATATAAATGTAATATTTATTTGTATGAAAAACATCATATCTGGGAGATAAGTAAGTAAATGTGAGGGGTAATTTCTAAATCACACGAGGTCCCCAGGTAATACTAATCCCATGTGAATAGGCCTTTTAGCTGAGACTAAAGCTAAATAAAGGTAAATAATTATATATTTATTTCATGGGCTTCAACATGTAGTGTTTTTTTCTGTATTTTTCAGAAAGTAATTTGTCTCACACAGAAGGCAAAACAAAACAACTACAAACAACCACTGGTCATGAAAGAGCAGCTTAAAAATGTATAATATAATCTGTTCACTCAAATAACACACACACACACACAGTGCGTTATCAGAATATACACAGAGATAATATGCAGTAATAATTAACCACCAGTTAGTGCTTCAGCTCTCTGACCCATCTGCAGACAGCTTCTTCTTCTTTGAGGTTTTTTTGGTGGATTTTGGTGCATTACCTCCTGCTGTACTGGAGTGTGGAACGTCAGATATTATATGTAACGGCACGAGCAAAAAAAATATGATTTTTAAAAACTGTTAGATTTTATCTGCTAAACCAGTTTCATTTGTTTATTATATATTTTCCTGATAATTTTCCCTAGTGTATTTTTTACTTTATCTGCTTCTTCATTTCCTTTTACTCCTACATGTGCTGGTACCAATAGGAAAGAGCTCCTTACACCCTTCTGGTATAAATCTGACACTATTTGTAAGATGTTATACAGTGATAATGATACAGTATCAAGCTTCTGTAGTCCTAGGCATTTTGCTTTGGTGTCCCCTGTCCAACAGATTGGATTTGTTGTGTCCCAGCACTCTTTGAGGATGGCCTTCATTGGGTACTCTTTGTTACGCTTCTGCAGATTTACCCAGTATGCCAACATTAGCTTTATTTTTCTGATTCTTAATGCCATTTTCCCCAACTTCTGCCTGTATGGCACAGACCATACATAGTTCTCACAATTTAAATGTGTGTGATTGTACGTTAAAATGAAGAGGAGAAAATAATCACTATAGAATATAAATGTACAATTTTTTGTATAAATATTGAAATAATTGAACACAGACAAGGCTGATCCTGTGTACACGCCCATCTTTGACAGGCGCTAATGAATATTAATGAGTATGCAAATGTGACAAGGTGTCAACAAACAAGATGTTTTTCTTGGCAGATTCTGTAAAACGCTTACGTCTTTGTTGCGAGTTGCCTCTGTGTCCACCATGATGGTTGTTCTGAAGAAAATTATAATGAGGGCTCAGTACCATGAAAGGGAGGTTGGGCCTAATTAGCATACTATTAGTACAGGCTGCACAAAAAAAAATGTTTATAGATAGATGCGCAAAGCCAGGACTATAATATTTTTCTGAATATTTTTCTTATTAATTGTGTGCTTATATAGTTATAATCACTCTTTAAAGTATATGGCTATGTAACATACATACTGTACCTGACACAGTAGTTAAGGAAATTAAAGTATATCTGTAATGTATTATATTTAATATGTTTTATAATTAAATTTTTTTTTATGATAAACTTTGTATCATTGTGAGACTGAAGCATTGTTACACAGAGACTCTGAAAACAGGACGAGAGCTACAGAGCATTATACTAGAAGTGAAGTACATAAGATTTAGCACTAACACATTAGACAATACATTCTATAGTTTAAACTATCCCACATGGAAAGAACCTATATGAGGATATATGCGCATATATGAAACCTATATGCAGTATATATGCACATATATCCTCACCTATATGAGGATATATGCACATATATCTTCACCTATATGCAGTATATATGCACATATATCCTGACCTATATGAGGATATATGCGCATATATCTTCACCTATATGCAGTATATATGCACATATATCCTCACCTATATGAGGATATATGCACATATATCTTCACCTATATGCAGTATATATGCACATATATCCTGACCTATATGAGGATATATGCGCATATATCTTCACCTATATGCAGTATATATGCGCATTTATCCTCACCTATATGGGGATATATGTGCATATATCTTCACCTATATGCAGTATATATGCGCATTTATCCTCACCTATATGGGGATATATGCGCATACATGAAGCCTATATGCAGTATATATGCATATATATAATAATATATATGCTGCATATAGACAAAATTGAGGTGCATATATGTGCATATACAGGCCATATAGGTCTCCTGTATTGCTTCTTTATATCCACATATAAGCCCTATATGTACATACAAGATATGTCTCCTATATAGCTCATGGCAGGATCTGGTCATTTTAGCTCATATCTCACTTTGGCAACTGTCATACATGATGCGCTCATATTTTCTATTATCAAGGCAATAACTAAGAACTAACTAAATAAAAAACACATTTTAGAATTTCTGTCACATTATCTGCTAATGACCCGAGGCAGGACACGCCCACACGCCAATCACACGGAAATCAGTCCGGCTAATTTACATACTAGGCCACGCCCCCGGACAAGGAAACTCTTCAGAATGTTCTGGAAAGTGGGAGGAGTTTACATTTACCTCAGAAGAAGACTGTGTGGCCCTGACGACGAACGGGAGCATTTTGAAGAGAGAATCCAGGAGGACACACTGGGTAAGTTATTAAGTCTTATATAACTCTTATTCTGATAATATTAAACTAATATTAGTAAATATTTTCCTCACTTCGGCTAGCTCTTGTCAGCTTGTGTGACACATTGGCTTTCAATGCCATTTACATAGTTTAGGTAAATCATGCTAACATGCTGCCTTTCTGCATGTAGCACAAACATGATATTTCCCGGTGGCTAAGCTAATGCCTTATGGAGTTTACAGATGTTTATAAACGTTTTAATAAATAATCATTTATTATTATTATACTGTCTTATTATTTTTGTCTTTTCTAGATGCTACATTGAAGAAGTGGCCGGCAGCCACCCGAGGGCAGACAGGCACATCTATCAATTCAAAGCTCACGAAGCTGAGAAGGTCCTCAAAATATATATATGTTTTCTTCCTGTTGAGTTTTTTTGTCATATTTTTGTTCTTTTACTATTTGATTGTTCTTAAAAAAATAAAAATAATTAAATTTCTACATTTTGGGCTTTTATTTATGTTGTCTAACAGCTATGGATTTTAATAATTTTACTAATATCTAGGTAAAAATATAGGTGCATATATGCACATAGGTACATATATGCACGTATATATGTACACATATATGCACATATAATATAGGAAAACGGCCAATTTTATATATGTCACATATATGTCTATAGGTACATATATGCACGCATATATGCACGCATATATGTACATATAATATAGGAAAACGGCCAATTTTATATATGTCACATATATGTCTATAGGTACATATATGCACGCACGCATATATGTACATATATGTACATATAATATAGGAAAACGGCCAATTTTATATATGTCACATATATTAAAAACCTATATCAAACCTATATTAAAACATATATGTTTTATATAGGTTTTTTCCATGTGGGATGTACTTAATTTCAAACTACCTAACAAAAATCATGACATTTTACAAACAAATTAGCTTTAAACTAAGTCTTAAATGAAGATTGAAATCTGGTGATGAAGAGTGTGTCATTGTGTCTCTCTACAGGTTGCAGTCTTGTGGTGTCTCAGATAAAGGCTGTGCTGCTCTGACTTCAGCTCTGAGATCAAACCCCTCACACCTGAGAGAACTGGATCTGGCTGAGAATAAAGTAGGAGTCTCAGGAGTGAAGTGTCTCTGTGCTGTACTGGAGAATCCTGACTGTAAACTGGAGACACTGAGGTAAGATCATCTCTCTGAGAGTCACATGACCTGCTCCTCAGTAAGACACATTCTCTAATAGTGAGACTGAAGCAGAAGTTTTAGGTTGATCATCAATGTCCTGAGGAGGAAGATTGTTTCTTTTCACTGCACACTGATGATTTGTCACAGAGTCTTTGGGTCAGATGTACGTATGTGAGAAGCTGCAGAGCAAAACATGACTTGATGTGACTGCAGTGTGTCTGAAATGACTGTGAAATTTACTAAAACACTGTAACTAATCACACAAACTGCACCTGGGACACAAACTAAATGCACTGTGTGTGAGCTGTAGGGTTTAAAAGCAGCAGGGAAATGCAAATGAGAAACATTTTATTGGTCTTAAAGCTGAAATAATGTTTATTTTGTCAGTGAACATTCGTCACCATCTAGCTGCTATAAACAGGGTTGCCAGATCTGTATCATAGAAGCAGTATTAAAACCATGCGGTCTTTATTAATAGTTCTTTCACTGAGCTTTTAAATCGTCTTGTAGTATATTACATGTTGTAATAAATAAAGAATATCTCTAAATAAACTCGCTGACTCAAATACACTCATACAGTAACACAGAGCTGAAGTTGAGAACAGGATCAATAGGTGTGTGTATGAGAGGAGATCACAGTGTATGATCACTACTGTATGTTTAATATAGAGAATGTGGAGTTACTTCATGTTGTTAAATGCATGGTGTCTGAAGTTTTATTTATTATCAACAAAGAAAGTAAGAAATTAGATCTGTTTCATGGTGTTTTGTTTCGAGATGAAGAAGAGTAAACCTAAAGTAAAGGGACGTTACTGGGAGAAGTTAAATGCCGGTGCCAAGCAGAGATATTTTGAGGAACTTGTAGAGATAAAAACATCGATCCGTATGACCTGGTAGCTGAAGCCTGGATGAAAGACCCAGACACACAACCCCTTCTCACACACCCTGACATTTTAATTGATTTTAAGTGTTTCTGATGCAGCAGTTTCGTCCTGATGTTGTTTACCAAAATGAAGCTACTTAAGAATTCTAACACACAGAGACGCCTCATCCACCAACAATGCCACCGACACGTGAATTAAATTCAAATCTTATTTGTCACCATAAACAGTCTGATATGCAGTGAAATGTTAAATGACGTGTGGTGTGATGTTATGTAAGGGTTAAATTCTTAAGTTTAATACGAGTTTAATGAGGAAGAATTATTGCTTTTGCGTCCGTTACACCTCGATACGATACCAGCTGACCCCGAACCAGGAGAGAGGCGCACACACACACACACACACACACACACACACACGGTGTCTGAATGCATTTATGTTTAATAATTTATTATCAGCAAAGAAAATACACTGCATATGTTTTACATATGAAAACAATTAAAACATATTTAGAAAAAAAATAATTAAGTAAAATATAAAATAAACAGACAATATTAATAAAAAATTTTAATATTGATTTTTGTTCTTGTCATATGGAAACAATATCATTAAAACTAGGACAAGTTCCTGGTAATAAGAACACAGTGAGAACACAGAACACAGTATTAATAATTATTTCTTGTTTCATTTCCACTGAGTTTCCACTTTTTGATTTGTGCTAAATCTTGCACAAAAGAAGGGAAGCACATTGTTAGGTTTAAAAGAAGAGAGTCCGAGTTAAGTTTTAGGCCCCCATTCAACTGAGCCCAATTTGCTCATCATAATCATTATTATTATTATTATTATTATTATTATTATTATTATTTGCAAATTAGTTGTTAGTATCGGGAGGGAAGTTGAAACATGTTCAAAAATTTTGGCTACCCTCTCCGGACATTAACTTCTCGGAAACGCCTTGGTATTAATTCTTTATCTCCATTATTAAGTCATTATTAATTTTTAAGCGTATTTATGGACTCATTATTGGTTTTTATCGCCTCCTTATCTGTTCAGCAACATTCAGCAGCCAAACATCCTCATATTAAATGTAGATGGAAGTAATGACAAAATCAACAAAGTGATATTTTTAAGAAAAACACTGCTGATTAAACACGATTAAATGATATATTACATGTTAAAGTCCGATGCACAATAGAAATGTTTTCATGTAAAATGTAATAACAAAATAACAGAAATAAATAGATTAAAAATATATACACGCATTTAACTGTGCAGTCAAACATAAAGTTACATTAGGGATGTAAATTACTGAAGCAAAAGTAATAATAATAATAATAATTAAGGGAGAAAGTGCAGTCAAAGAAGAAACAATATTGATACAAAAGAAGGATAGGAGAAAGGAAAATTAAAAATAAAGATCCTGAATATAAAGTGGGATTGTGCTGCATGCGTGTGATTTTCTCTTAATCATGTTTATTACAACCTGATCATTTTGATTGATACACATTTTTTTCCTCACATTTCATACAACATTTCCATAATTTTCTTTCGGTCCTATAAAGCTGCTTTGCGACAATGATACTCGATACTCTTACCAGCCTGAACCCCAGGAGAGACAACACACACACACACACACACACACACACACACACACACAGAACATTTAAACATTTGTCCAGGTGCTGTGTCCCGAACATCAAAAGAACCAGTCATTAACATGTCAGTCATAGAGAGACCCGGAGACAGACAGACGAGAGGAAATGCATTTGCATTATCCGTGTAGACAAAAAAGTTCTAGTGGACAAGAGCTGTTTGGATTTATATTCATCTGAAGTGATAATGAACTTCCTCTCTCTGTGAATAGACTGTTCATCTATATAGACTGAGCCCTGAACTCCAAACCTCCTTAAGACTTCAGCAGGCCATGTCCAGTCCTTATGGTCTCTTATCAATAGAGTCAATTCAAAACCAGTCTCCCAGACCTCGAAGCCATACATCTCTCTTCACACTTGACTAGGAAAGAGTAAAAGACTTCAAGTCTGACTAATCTACCTGTGCTTCAGATATAGCTAGTCAATGTGCCAAGCTTAATTAAATACAATCCATCATTCATGTACAATTTCTCTGTGTTTTTATAATACAGTGTTTATTATGTTACATCAAAAGAACAAAAGTGATTAACATATAAGTCATAGAGAGACATATCAGAAAACCGAGGATCTGGCAACCGCTTCAACAACACTGTGCTAATTTACACTAATATTATAATGTGTAAAACTGACGACTGTTAATCTCTCAGATTTTATTAAATTAAGCAGAATATGTAATCAGATTCACTTTCACCCTTTTTTTGGATGTTTCTTTCTGGAATCTTTTTGTCTTTATGTCAGTCCTTCTGTAGAATTTAAATTTATTGTGAATTTCACTCTTAAACCTGTAAAACCTGATGGATCCAATTTGTAGACATTTTTTACTCTCCATTAGATTTATAATTCAGGAATATCTATTTAAATGATCAGCAAGTAATCTGGTTTATACACGACATGAATATTATTTATTCCTTCATCGTCTATACTCCTTATCCTGTGTATGATCTGTGATGAAGAGTGTGTCATTGTGTCTCTCTACAGGTTGTGGGATTGTGGTGTCTCAGATGAAGGCTGTGCTGCTCTGACTTCAGCTCTGAGATCAAACCCCTCACACCTGAGACAACTGGATCTGACCAAGAATAATAAAGTAGGAGACTCAGGAGTGAAGTGTCTCTGTGCTGTACTGGAGAATCCTCACTGTAAACTGGTGAAACTGGGGTAAGATCATCTCTCCAATGTATCTTTATGGTTCACACGTTGGAGGACCGAAACAATTCTCAGAAAATTTAGCTGTCTGTCGGTCTGTCTTTGTGTCCAGCCTGATTTTGTAATAGCAAAACTGTCTGAACAGAATTTAATAAAACTTTGGCAGTGCTTATATACTGTATTTAAACCTGAAGTTAAACCTGCACAATAAATTAAATCAAAATGTTGAGTAGAAGTTATGAGCAGTTATGTGCCTGATTATGTCCCAGCATCTAGCACCTTTTTATTTGTAATAATTTTGCGCTTTTTACCTCGTGGTAGGCGTGGCTCAACAGAGACAGACAGAGACAGATGTATTAAATTAAACATTTGCAGAAGTTGGATATCTGCCTGAAGTGCCAATGTGCCAATGTGTCACACAAGCTGACAAGAGCTAGCTGAAGTGAGGAAAATATTTAATAATATTAGTTTAATATTATCAGAATAAGAGTTATATAAGACTTAATAACTTACCCACTGACACTGCTGGATCTGTTCTCTCCTCAAAATGCCCCCGTTCGCCATCGGAGTCACACAGTCCTCTCCTGAGGTAAATGTAAACTCCTCCTCACTGCCCAAAATCATCTGAAGAGTTTCATCGGCTGTACAGCGCGTGCCATCTTCCAAACGTGCAGAAAACTCCCTGAATCTGAGTGTTTTTAAGCCTGTCCATGTGTATTTTCGTGCCGTTGCCCGGGGGGCGTGGCCTCGTATGTAGATTACCCCGGGACTGTTTTCCGTGTGAATGGCGTGTGGGCGTGTCCTGCCTCGGGTCATTAGCAGATAATGAAGTGCGACAGAAATTCTGTGCCTCTTCTTGGTTTTATACGGATTACATAAACTGACAATATTTGTTTTCAATGTGAATTGCATCATTTAAAAGTAGACCCTTTAAGCTTTCTATAGATATATTTCTCATGTCTGTCTGTGCAGTATTCGCGGAGTTTCCGTTCATTTTAGTGACGTGTTTCAAAAAGATTTTCGCGGAGACTGAGACGGCTGAAAGCGCACCCTGTTTATTTTCTTTATTTTACAAAAGCACATTGTTTTGTGGATATTGTGAGTATACATGAAAAAAAGTAGACCCTTTACAGATTTAAATGATGTACTACACTAATGTGTATGATTAATCATGACAGAGCATTTTAAACTCTTTTCACGGTTACCAGAAAAAAATGCACTTTTTCCGCCGGCGGCAAGTCAGACTCCTAAGGGTTAACTTGCACCATACTGTAACTCAACAGGGCTCTACAGTAACTTTATTTATTGAGAGCACTTTTGCCCCCCCCCCCCCTCAAAAAAAAAATATCTCTCTCTCTCTCTCTCACTATATATATATATATATATATATATATATATATATTTTTTTTTTTAATTTATTATTATTTTTATAATATATATATATATATATATATATTAGAAGCACATCCCAAACATTTAGGAGCTTAGGAGTTTTTTGTTTTCCGTAAACAATGCAATATTAATGTGCCACATAACATACACAAGTATAGAGTGGATGGAACAAAAGAATTCAGAAACATTGTGTGTGACGGATTACCTCCAGATAAACATTTAATATTTCCAGTTTCTGAAAACAATTACACAGGCTGTCCTCAAAATATCATGCAGGAATTTTATATGCACAAATAATGTAATGTTCACAAGGGCGTTAAATTTTTGGATAAACGAACGCGCTCTGAACGTCTTAGACGTTTATGATGCGTTTTGTAGTGGCGCTCGATTGACTTCTACACTGGTGTTCGTTTGTCTCAGTCTAGCGCCAGCCTGCAGCCCAAATTGTAGTTTGTGTGTTAACCTGTGGGGGCAGTGTGTCAGGAACTGGATATGAAAGCCCTTGTCGTTTTATTTGAGGAGCCTCCTATTAATATGGACCATTTTGCTATATTAGACATGAATCTTCTTGTTTTAAAATTCTAATTAAATTATTATATTTTTTAATAATACATAAAAAGTTTTTATATTATATATACAGGTCCTTCTCAAAAAATTATCATATTGTGATAAAGTTTATTATTTTCTGTAATGTACTGATTGCAGAAATGACTGCTTCAATGCGGCGTGGCATGGAGGCAATCAGCCTGTGGCACTGCTGAGGTGTTATGGAGGCCCAGGATGCTTCGATAGCGGCCTTAAGCTCATCCAGAGTGTTGGGTCTTGCGTCTCTCAACTTTCTCTTCACAATATCCCACAGATTCTCTATGGGGTTCAGGTCAGGAGAGTTGGCAGGCCACAGTAATACCATGGTCAGTAAACCATTGTGGTTTTGGCACTATAAGCAGGTGCCAGGTCGTGCTGAAAAATGAAATCTTCATCTCCATAAAGCTTTTCAGCAGATGGAAGCATGAAGTGCTCCAAAATCTCCTGATAGGTAGCTGCATTGACCCTGCCCTTGATCAAACACAGTGGACCAACACCAGCAGCTGACATGGCACCCCAGACCATCACTGACTGTGGGTACTTGACACTGCCTGTACACGCCTGTACACGGTGGCTCTGGATGTTTCTACTCCAGACTCAGTCCACTGCTTCCGCAGGTCCCCCAAGGTCTGGAATCGGTCCTTCTCCACAATCTTCCTCAGGGTCCGGTCACCTCTTTTCGTTGTGCAGCGTTTTCTGCCACTCTTTTTCCTTCCCACAGACTTCCCACTGAGGTGCCTTGATACAGCACTTTGGGAACAGCCTATTCGTTCAGAAATTTCTTTCTGTGTCTTACCCTCTTGCTTGAGGGTGTCAATGATGGCCTTCTGGACAGCAGTCAGGTCGGCAGTCTTACCCATGATTGCGGTTTTGAGTAATGAACCAGGCTGGGAGTTTTTAAAAGCCTCAGGAATCTCTTGCAGGTGTTTAGAGGTAATTAGTTGATTCAGATGATTAGGTTAATAGCTCGTTTAGAGAACCTTTTTATGATATGCTAATTTTTTGAGATAGGATTTTGGGTTTTCATGAGCTGTATGCCAAAATCATCAATATTAAAATAAATAAAAGGCTTGAACTACTTCAGTTGTGTGTAATGAATCTAAAATATATGAAAGTCTAATGTTTATCAGTACATTACAGAAAATAATGAACTTTATCACAATATGCTAATTTTTTGAGAAGGACCTGTATATGTATAATATATAAAAATTATAAAAAAAATAATACGGCGACATGCTGTAGGGAGAGAAAAAATCGCCGCCGCTACTGGGTTCACCCTCTGACTGCACAACGTCGGATTAAAGGAAGTTTTTTGTGGTTTATGAAGAAATGTAAAAATATCCGCGCAAGTTTTATGTTTTAAGCATTTTATTTTGCTTTTTTCCCGCATTTCCCTATGTATAGCCTGTAGGATCATGGGATATATCCGGTCCTCCGAAGCGTAAAATGAACACGGAGAAAACGGACTAGAAGCGTTTTTCCTTGCGTTTTTTGGAATTTGAACACCAAGAAAAAGCTGCATGCAACGTTTTTTTTGACGCCGTATAAACGCGCAGCCGGACAAACGCACGTCACCAAAGCCCGTGTGAACACTCTCATTGACTCCTATGTGTAGAAAACACTCGCCGCTTCATTCGCGCTTACCGAATGCCACGAACGCTAGAAAAACGCTCGATTTTGACGCCCACGTTCTACGTCGCAAACAACTTGCCCTCCATCTTACAATTAACGTTACCACACTCTTGTTAACACTTTAGTTTTCTCCAAAAATAGATTTAATTTTACCCCATTTCTAAATGATTCGTAAACGACTCGTGTGAAGCAGTTTGAAGATTCAGTCTGTCTAAACCCCTCCTTTCCGTGAGCCCTCACTGCTGTGATTGGTCAGATGGAGCGGTCCTTTATGATTGGTCACCGCTACAGCGTGTGTCGGAAAACGAAACGCCTATTACCATAACTGAACCACAGCTCTGGAGACCTGTCAATACATAGAAAAGATGGCGTCATTGACGGTTGAAGTGGCACATCGACAAGAAACTGTTTCACTAGCACGACTGGAGCAGGACGTTTCTCAGTGGTACTGTAAGTGTCATATGTTAATGTTAGATGCATGGGCGCTCGTGATGTGCATATGTGTGTGTGATGCATTTTTCCCCTCGGGACTTGGCGTAGAAGGGCAAGGGGCATGCGCACTTCACGAAGTGTTAAGTTCAGTTTTAGTGAATGGTGGAAAATAAACAGTTAAAAAGGATTTCGTGTGCTCTCGTTTTTTTTTTTTTTTTTTATATTACAAAGTGTTTAAGCGAAGCCGGCATGAATGCTCGGTCACATTTGCGTACATGTAAACCTGTTTTAAGAGACTCATTAAGCAATATTAGCAACCTTTAAAATGGCATAATAGGGGCACTTTAATGGACAGATGTTGCTCCAGAGGAACAAAACAATGAAAACATGTGTTCTGTAATCTACAGTAAAGCCAAACCTTTAGACCTAATCACACAGGATTAGTATTACCTGAGAACCTCTAGTCATTTGTAGTAATTGAGGAGGTTGTCTGTGATCTTAATCCCGCGCGAATCCGCCATGTCTGTAATTTGTAAAGTAAAAATATTAAAGTAAAGATATTAGTCCCGTGTGAATCAACATGTCTGTGATTTGGCCAGGATTTGTTGGGGTCGTATATAATTCTTTTCAAGACTTTTGTGTCCTTTGCACCTTTCTATTCATCTTCTGCGCAGAATGGAGGCTGTGTTGGAGTGAAAGTATTTTGGGTTCAGGCTCATATCACTATACACTATACAACAACAAATAGGCCTTAAAGGTAAAGAATCGTATATTTATTTCATTGACTTTAACATGGTGGGGTTTTTTTTTTCTGTATTCTTTAGAAAGCAGTAATTTGTCTCACACTGAAAACAAAACAATTACAACCACTGGTCATGAAAGAGCAGCTTAAAACCGTAGAATAAAATCTGTTCACTCAAATAACACACACACACACACACACACACACACACACACACACAGTGCGTTATTAGAATATACACAAAGATAATATGCAGTAATAATTAACCACCAGTTAGTGCTTCAGCTCTCTGACCCATCTGCAGACAGCTTCTTCTTCTCCGAGGTTTTTTTGGTGGATTTTGGTGCATTACCTCCTGCTGTACTGGATTGTGGAACGGCAGATATTATATGTAACGGCACGAGCAAAAAAAAGATGATTTTTAAAAACTATTAGATTTTATCTGTTAAACCAGTTTCATTTGTTTATTATATATTTTCCAGGTAATTTTTCCCTAGTGTATTTTCTACTTTATCTGCTTCTTCATTTCCTTTTACTCCTACATGTGCTGGTACCCATAGGAAAGAGCTCCTTACACCCTTCTGGTATAATTCTGACACTATTTGTAAGATGTTATCTAGATGGTTTTGTCTGCAAGAATTTCCTGTTTCCAGACTAGTGATGGCTGACATGCTATCTGATACAGTTATCACCTCTCCTTGATGACGCTTCTCCACCTATTCAAGTGATATTTGTATACCTGTGAGTTTCCTTAGCTGTTATCTTGTACTGTGGAATGTAGAATACTGTCAATGTTCATGCTGTATCCGGATCTTTTTAGCCCTCTGTATATATATTATTGGTTTCTTATTTCCTTTTGTGTTTACATGGTTTTGGATTATTATTCCTGTGGTGTGTGATGTCTGCTGCAGACATACAGTATACGCTATGCTGCGATAATCTAATGATGCTCTTATGAGTTTAAAATAAACATTCCAAAGTACTTAACATGCCTGTGTCTAGTGGCAACAGTGGACTCAGGTTAATGACGTAGTTAGTCCTTTTTCTTCTTGGTGTTTACTAGTGATGGGTCGTTCATGAACGATTCGTTCTTTTTGAACGAATCTTTAACATGACTCAGATGAACGAGTCATCTCGGAGAGTGATTCGTTCATTTTCTATTGGAAAGCATCGCAAAACCTCCGTACGTTACATACAGGAAACAGTATTGAACGATTCTCAGCAATGAGTCGTTCGTTTTTTTGACACGTGACTTCCATTGGCGTTATGCGGTGCAATAGATTCAAAAGAACGAACGACTCAGATTGGAAGGTATACGAGGTGAGCTGCTCTTTATTATAATATGTCCTTAGTTATATTGTAATATTTTCATAACTGAAACTATAGCCAAAATTTGTGTATGTAGACGTACTGGGGGTATTTTTATTGAAAACGCAACATTTTAATTTATTTCTGATCAAAAGAACGAAATGAACGAAATGACATTTTGATGAACGAGATTCAAAGAACTGAGTCACTAAATGATTCGAACTTGCCATCACTAGTGTTTACTGGCGGTTGGCATCCACTATGTTGCATTACTGCCACCTTCTGGTCTTGATCTCCCTCAACTTCCTTTCATTTTAAATCCTCTTTTCTAGTCCCATCGCCCTTAATAAACTCATCAAATACTTTCATCCTTGTTCTCTTTCTCCATTTCCTATAATAATTTTCACAGTGTACTTAACCTTTCCAAATTCCCTGAAGGTTGGGGCGAAGCTCCCTTCAATGTTCTATGTTTTCATTTTGTGTTGAGGAAAAAGCTACCATTTGGTTACAGTTATAAAATTAAACCCAATTTTCCACAATAACTCACACTCGCCAAAGGCATTTTATTTTAATAAGTCAATTTTTATTTAAAATTTAAAATGTGAAATGAGACAGCAACAAAGTAATTTAAACCACAGTGGAGTTTTTTTCTTTTTTTTATTTAACAAAAGGAATTAATTCTAAGACATGAACAAATCTTGTTTGGCTGTGCAAGTAATAAGAAACAATGCTACTTATATTAAATCCTAGCATGCCAAAGACTAGGATGGACTAATGACTAGTATACGTGAAGTTATATTGGTATAATATATTGTATATGTTTATACTTAAAGCTGTTTGGGAGGCTAATTTTGTACTGAGTGTATTTACTGTATGATGTAATTAAATTATACAAAAACCCAATTCACGTGTAATTTTACATGCTAAAGACACAGACCATACATAGTTCTCACAATAATGTGTTGGATTGTATGTTAAAATTAAGAGAAGAAAATAGTCACTATAGCAAATACAATGTGTTGTATAAACATTGAAATAATTGAACATGACAAGGCTGGTCCGGTGTACACGCCCATCTTTGGCAGGCGCTAATGAATATTAATAAGTATGCAAATGTGACAAGGTGTCAACAAACAAGATGTTTTTCTTGTCAGATTCTGTAAAACGCTTACGTCTTTGTTGCGAGTTGCCTCTGTGTCCACCATGATGGTTGTTTTGAAGAAAATTATAATGATAGTTCAGGTGACATGAAATGGAGGTTGGGCCTAATTAGCATACTAATAGTTCAGGCTGCACAAAAAAATAATAATTATAGATAGATGCGCAAGGCCAATACAATAATGGTATCACTCATTATATTTATGAATATTTTTCTTATTTATTGTGTGCTTATATGGTCAGAATCATATAAGCAGAAACATACTGTACCTGACACAGTAATTAAGGAAATTAAAGTATATCTGTAATGAATTATATTTTATATCTTTTATAATTTAATATTTATTTATTTTTTTAAATGATAAACTTGTCTAAACAAAGCATTGTGAGACTGAAGCATTGTTACACAGAGACTCTGAAAACAGGACGAGAGCTACAGAGCATTATACTAGAAGTGAAGTACATAAGATTTAGCACTAACACATTAGACAATACATTCTATAGTTTAAACTATGTACTTAATTTCAAACTACCTAACAAAAATCATGACATTTTACAAACAAATTAGCTTTAAACTAAGTCTTAAATGAAGATTGAAATCTGGTGATGAAGAGTGTGTCATTGTGTCTCTCTACAGGTTGCAGTCTTGTGGTGTCTCAGATAAAGGCTGTGCTGCTCTGACTTCAGCTCTGAGATCAAACCCCTCACACCTGAGAGAACTGGATCTGTCCTGGAATAATAAAGTAGGAGACTCAGGAGTGAAGTGTCTCTGTGCTGTACTGAAGAATCCTCACTGTAAACTGGAGACACTGAGGTAAGATCATCTCTCTGAGAGTCACATGACCTGCTCCTCAGTAAGACACATTCTCTAATAGTGAGACTGAAGCAGAAGTTTTAGGTTGATCATCAATGTCCTGAGGAGGAAGATTGTTTCTTTTCACTGCACACTGATGATTTGTCACAGAGTCTTTGGGTCAGATGTACGTATGTGAGAAGCTGTAGAGCAAAACATGACTTGATGTGACTGCAGTGTGTCTGAAATGACTGTGAAATTTACTAAAACACTGTAACTAATCACACAAACTGCACCTGGGACACAAACTAAATGCACTGTGTGTGAGCTGTAGGGTTTAAAAGCAGCAGGGAAATGCAAATGAAAAACATTTTATTGGTCTTAAAGCTGAAATAATGTTTATTTTGTCAGTGAACATTCGTCTCTATCTAGCTGCTATGAACAGGGTTGCCAGATCTGTATCATAGAAGCATTATTAAAACCATGCAGTCTTTATTAATAGTTCTTTCACTGAGATCTTAAATAGTCTTGTATTATTTCACATTTAGTGAGAAATAAAGAATATCTATAAATAAACTCAGTGACTCAAATACACTCATACAGTAACACAGAGCTGAAGTTGAGAACAGGATCAATAGGTGTGTGTATGAAAGGAGATCACAGTGCATGATCACTACTGTATGTTTAATATAGAGAATGTGGAGTTATGTCACACTGTTTTTATACCGAGTTGTTTTTTGGAAGGAGTCACCATCTTTGGTTTTAATGCTGATCGGTTGCCATGGTGATTTCTGATACAGATGTGTTGAGAGTGACACAGAGTTGAGAGCGGCTTGTTATTGTTCTTAGATTTGTGACATGGTGTTTTCTTTCGAGATGAAGAAGAGTAAACCTAAAGTAAAGGGACCTTACTGGGAGAAGTTAAATGCCGGGGCCAAGCAGAGATATTTTGAGGAACTTGTAGAGATCAAAAACTTTGATCCGTATGACCTGGTAGCTGAAGAGTGGATGAAAGACCCAGACACACGACCCCTGCTCACACACCCTGATATTTTTAAATACCTTGTTGTGTCGCCTGCCTGAGAAGCAAATCATAGGGCTCACATCAGCACCGTCATCAGACTTTTTTTTCATAGCCTAGTTATTTACCAAAATCAAGCTATTCAACAGCTTCCATGGTGGATGAGCCACACAGAGAACGCCTCATCCACCCACAATGGTGCATTAAATGACATCCAGAGTGACATTGACTCCACAAGCTCTGTACAGATATGATTAAAATAATGAATATAAAAAATCTCCAAGCTTCAATCCACAGCTAAAGATATTACTCCAAAAGTAGAGCAAATCCTCATTAAAACCAGTGATCTGGCAACCGCTCCAACAACACTGGTAATTTACACCTGCTTCTGAGAGGAGGACAAAATAATGTGTAAAACTGATGATTTGTGTAAATGTGTAAAACGTTTAATTAACTTATGTTAATTTCATAGATTCACTTTCACACTTTTTTGCATGATTTGTCATTCGGAATAAAATATCTTTACAAGCATCAGCTTTACAGTAAGTCTTAAGTAAAGATTGAAATCTGCTGATGAAGAGTGTGTCATTGTGTCTCTCTACAGGTTGTGTGGTTGTGGTGTCTCAGATGAAGGCTGTGCTGCTCTGACTTCAGCTCTGAGATCAAACCCCTCACACCTGAGACAACTGGATCTGTCCTGGAATAATAATGTAGGAGACTCAGGAGTGAAGTGTCTCTGTGCTGTACTGGAGAATCCTGACTGTAAACTGGAGAAACTGGGGTAAGATCATCTCTCCAATGTATCTTTATGATTCACACATTGGAGGACCGAAACAATTCTCAGAAAATTTAGCTGTCTGTTTGTCTGTCTGTCTGTCTTTGTGTCCAGACTGATTTTCTAAAAGCAAAACTGTCTGGACAGAATTTAATGAAACTTTGGCAGTGCTTATATACTGTATTTAAACCTTAAGTTAAACCTGCACAATAAATGAAATCAAAATGTTGAGTAGAAGTTATGAGCAGTTATGTGCCTGATTATGTCCCAGCATCTAGCGCCTTTTATTTGAAATAATTTTGCGTTTTTTTCCTCGTGGTAGGCGTGGCTTAACAGAGACAGACAGAGACAGATGTATTAAATTAAACATTTGCAGAACTCGGATATCTGCCTGAAGTTTAACTTGCACCAAAACTCAACAGGGCTCTACAGTAACTTTATTTTATTGAGAGCACTTTTGCACATTTAATATTTCCAGTTTCTGAAAACAATTACACAGGCTGTCCTCAAAATATCATGCATGAATTTTATATGCACAAATAATGTACAGATGTTGTTGTAGTGCTCAAATAAATTTAAAAGGACAATTCACCAAGAAATTAAAAGGGTCATCATTTACCCACCGTAATGTTGTTGTAGAGTATACACAGAATATTAAAATAACTTTAAGTGTGTTCTAAAGGTAAAAGAAAGACTTTGGAATGACAAGAGGAAAAGCAAATAATAATAGCATTTTAATTTTGGGGTGAAATGTCTTTTTAATATCTCTAAATTGACATCTACACTGCTGAACACAGTTAGGCCTTGTTCACACGGGCGTTAAATTTTTGGATAAACGAACGCAGTGGCAGTGTGTCGGGAACTGGATATGAAAGCCCTTGTCGTTTTATTTGAGGAGCCTCCTTTTAATATGGACTATTTTGCTATATTAGACATTAATCTACTTGTTTTAAAATTTCTAATTAAATTATTATATTTAAAAATAATATATAAAAATTATTTAAAAATAATACGGCGACAAGCTGTCGGGAGAGAAAAAATCGCTGCCGCTACTGGGTTCACCCTCTGACCGCACAACGGCAGATTAAAGGACGTTTTTTTGTGGTTTATAAAGAAATGTGAAAATTTCCGCACAAGTTTTATGTTTTAAGCATTTTATTTAGCTTTTTTCCCGCATTTCCCTATGTATAGCATGTAGGATCATGGGATATATCCGGTCCTCCGAAGCGTAAAATGAACGCGGAGAAAACGGACTAAAACACCAAGAAAAAGCTGCATGCAAGGTTTTTTTTGACGCCGTATAAACGCACAGCCGGACAAACGCACAGCCGGACAAACGCACGTCACCAAAGCCCGTGTGAACACTATCATTGACTCCTACAGTAGTTGATCAATCAGAATGGTTATTACCGTCGCGCTCACCGCCGCGTGAAAACGTCAGCGGCCAAAATAAATTAGTTGCATTTCAAAGTCATTCGTAAAATGGCCGCCAGGTGGCGCAAAGTGACATTTTCGCTCGTTGCCGTAAATACAACAGTGACCGTTATACAGCGTATCTCTGTATCTGTTTATTGTTATTTAAGTTCTGGATTATTTCAGGTACTTTAAACACATTGTTGGGTTGCTCATGTTGGCTCATATGAGATGTAGTTTACAAATAAACACCTGGTTGGGTTATTTTGACCCAACAACTGGTTTATTCATTATTCTTTCCTTTCTCCAAATATCAGCCTGCAGAATGTTTGAAATATTACTGTTATTGTGTCACAGGTGTAGTTTTAAGAGTTGTTTAGGCAGGAATGCGTGTGTATACAGCTCAAAACCTCCATCAGTTGTTAAAGATAGCGGCTATTTAGAAAAAATGCCCAGTGATTTCTGAGCTTCAGGAAATCTCCCGGCGCTCTGCGCATAACACCGGGCCAACTCATGTCGGAAATAATTTATAAACGGTTTCTAAACGTGGGCTATTGTTTTTTTTTACTTATAGTATTTGTTAATTTAATTTAAATGAGGTTTGGGCTCAGGACTTCAGAATCGTGATTCTCCTTTTTAATTTACTCCATAGTTTTAATCAGCGCTCAGCCGCATGCATTAAGTTTTCCAGAGCGCACCGGCAGAAGTAGACTAATGATTATGAACGCGTCGGGAAAACAGCAAGCAGACTTTAAAAAAAACGTTTGCGTTCATTTTCTGACGCGCTCAAGTTCACCAAAAACAATACAGAGCAGCGCAGCTTACAACACTTACAAAATCACAACACTTACAAAATCACAACGTTTTTTCGTTATTGTGAGTGCGCTTAAATAAAAGTTAAGTCTTATAAAGGCATGTAGTCTTATATAGTTTTATTATATAGTTTTTGCACATTAATCTGACACAGTTTTTTCAGCCTGTCACGGCGTGCGCCCAAATCAATATCGCTCCTCGCTCACTAGTTAGGCGGCCTCCCCTTCAGACATGCGAAGCAGCGGGACCGCAGAATTACACTTGACTGGTGAGCTATCGTTGCTATCGTTGCCTGGGCTTGCACCCCGCGCTATAAAATACTCGGGGTTTGTTGGGCTACAGTGGATTTTACTACACGCTGTGTATGCAGCGCGCGTGCAACAACGCGGAAGTGCGGCATGCAAGCAGGGCAAATGGAACGCGCCCCGGTGACTTCAAAGGAGCGAGAGGTGGGAGGGGGCCATCCGCGGAGAGCAGAGTCAGCGCGAGCAGACGGATGGCCATTGCACTCACACCGCGTAGTAAAATCCACTGTAACCCAACAAACCCCAATCATCACCAGCCGTGCCTTATTCCGTCATGTCATGTGGGCATTATAAGCTTTGTATTGAAAACTTCTAACTAAAAAGTGGCAGCTGGCACGCCTAAAAATAGACGCAGGTTAATTTTTTAATAGTCTAAATAAAAACCCTCCGATTTAATTTCCTATAGTCTAACCAGCGCTCAACCGCACGCATAATTTTCCCGAGCGCGAGGAATTTTTTTGTGCTAAATAATGTTTATGCAGTATAAGAATTCCTATTAATCCTGGGTTGTTCTTTTAGTGTCACTATAGTGCTTTACAATGCCAGACAACATTCAAATACAAATTATTCACCCTCCCCAGGTGTGAATCGGCTGTTCTCACCTATACATTCAGAGAAACTGTAATGGACCTCTCCACACTTTAAAAACCACTTGAATCTGAGGCTCTTCTGGAGACTTTCAGTGATTTCAATTTGTGTAATTTTAATCTCCTGGATTCTAGATTCTAAAGTTGACATTGTTACCTTTTTTAATCATTGGAATGGAAGAACTTGTTATTTTCCTTATGATAGCATAAATTGCATTGTTTTTAATCAGTCTATACGCAATAATATTATTTGGTATTTATTTATTTATTTATTTTTTAAACGGGTATGGGGGCTATCTTGGTTCATTAATCTCCGTGCCTGGTTTAGTATTCAGTGCGCATCTGTTATATTACAACTATCATAACACTCAAATACCTTTTATTGGGGGTTAAGTGACTGATGTGCCTAACATTTTTCAGCTGAGCCTTTGTTTCACTGAATAATCAACCACCGCGACACCCCCCTCTCTCTCTCACACACACACACACACACACACACAGAGCCGACCAAATCATTAGCACGTCCCTCCCCCAAACAGCACAGACATTTACTTACACCTGAACTGAGTTGTTTGAGTAACATGGGTCTAACCCGTTACAAATCATAACAGTCTACTGCATTTCATTCTTATAATAACGCAAAAACACAAGCGGGGCGGAATGACCGGCATCAGCTGACGCAGTAGAACGTCCTAACACTGTTTTAATTTTATGGTAATTTATTTCAGTTAATAAATCTACTATAAATTTAAAGAACACAAGAAATAAGATGACACAAATCCATACACGCTTTTTTTCTAATTACAAGTGATAGAATCAAAAGGCTTACTGTGTTAACATTTATTGTGCTTAAATTTGATCCTAATAAGATTTGATTTAATTTAAATTCTAGAACAGTGGCAGCTGGAACACCTAAAACAGATGCAGGATTATTTTTTTATAATCTAAATAAAATGCTGTTTTAAACGTGGGCTATTGTTATTTACATGCAATATTTGTTAATTTAATTTAAATGGGGTTTGGTCTCCGGAATGTTGAGCATCAGGATCCTCTTCTTTACTTTCCTACGTAGAATCAGCGCTTAATCGTACGCATTAAGTTTTGTAAATTCGTTTAATGTTTAATAGTAAATAATGACCCCCGTTGCGCTGTACCACCGCTCGGAAAACCTTATGAAATACAAGTTTAGGACAATTATGATGATCTGCCACGGCGTGCGCGTGTGATGGGTGTACGCCCAAATCTACTATAACTACTCCCTCACTCCGTAGGCTCCCTGAATAGGCAGCAAAGGGACGGGAGCCGCCTATTTGTGCCGGCTGGCGATAATTAACGTTAATATGATCTCGGGCTTGCTCCGCATTATAAAAGCAAGGCGCGGAGGTTTGTCTGAGGTCTGGGAAGTACGTGATGTAATGGAGAATATGAAAGAAGCATGTCAGTGGGGAGATGTGACACGCCCTCAGGGACTTTAAACAAGGACATTAGAATTCCGCCCTTTGATCTCCGCGCTGAGGACAGCGCGAGAAAGAGCTGCGCGAGCTCCCGCGGCATCTTCACTCCCGAACCGTGCCCGCCCTCGCAGCCCCGCTGCCGAAGAGGAAAACTGTGGTTAGGTTTTTGCGTCAGCGAGAACTCGCGCCGGCCATCGACAGCGGGAGAAGCGCCGTCACGAGGGAGCGTGCAGGAGCGCTGCTTCCGCGTGCTCAGTTCTGCCACTCGCACCAACACTTAGCATCAGCTGTGTGCCCGCATGCCAGTGTGGCACAGCCCCCGGAACTGCACATGCACAACCTTTATCCCATTCTTTCCATTCTCACACACTTTTCTTCCCCATTTTGCCTAAATAAATTACCCTTTTCCCGTAAGACCTCGCCTCGTGTCCGTGCTTTATGGTGCCGCCCGTGCAACATGGGTCGAATCCGTTACAGATCATAACAGTCTACTGCATTTCATTCTTATAATAACGCACAAACACAAGCGGGGCTGAATGACCAACATCAGCTGACGCAGTAGAACGTCCTGACAATGTTATAATTTTTATGGTCATTTATTTTAGTTAATAAATCTACTATAAATTTAAAGAACACAAGATATAAGACGACACAAAACCCTACACGTGTCTTTTCTAATTACACGTGATAAAATTTAAAGGCTCACTGTGTTAACATTTATTTTGTTTAAATTTGATCCTAATAAGATTTAATTTAATTTAAATTCTACATTTGTATCGTCATTTTAGTTCTGTGATTATAAATTTGTTTAACTACAATGTTTTACTTAATTTTATCCGCTACTACGTGCAGTTCTAAAACTCCGTGTCTCATTAATCCAGCAGAGAATGAACTAAGGCATGAGGCGTCAGCCTGTAGTTATATAGCGCCACTCAACGGTAAAAGCCAGCAAACGCACAAAGCCAAACGGTACCGCCGAGCGCGGCGACGGTAGGACCTACAGTCCGATTGATTAACCACTGTATGTGTAGAAAACACTCGCCGCTTCATTCGCGCTCACCGGACGCTACGAACGCCAGAAAA
Source organism: Clarias gariepinus (assembly GCF_024256425.1). Lineage (NCBI taxonomy): Eukaryota > Metazoa > Chordata > Actinopteri > Siluriformes > Clariidae > Clarias > Clarias gariepinus. The sequence continues at coordinate 24,475,620 of NC_071111.1, forward strand.
ACGCTCGATTTTGATGCCTGTCTGAACAAGGCCCTAATGTTCCTGTCACACAGTGAACACCAATCAGTTTGTAAAATGGGATCTCGTCTTTCACTATCAGATACGCTGTGTTACATTAGATTTTTAGTTGTCGGAGAGCTTCTGCGTTTGTACTGTAAGGCTTATTTGCCTGTTAACAGCCGCCTGAACTGTGCGAGGATTATTAGGTTGTGACATGTTATTGAATTTGTCCCTGCAGTGTAAATGGTGCTGGGAATTTACTAGCGATTCTCAATGAAGTGTGAGTTCCCGCACACAAACATTGTTGGCTCTGCTAATTCTGCACCTGCTTTTTTGCAATAATTGCACAGCATAACATTTTTATCTTGTTCGTACTGCAGCCATGGAAAAGCATCAAGCCATTAATTTAGGAAGCGATACTGTTTACCTGTCGCTGATGTTTTCTGTTTACAAGGAACAACAGGAACAACTTCTTGTTCTCCTTGTCCTTTTTCCTCTTCTTTTTTAAACCTAAATTGTTTGTCTTATTTGGGACAAAACTCTTATATTAAAATTTGATGCTCTGCATCCCAACACATGAAGATAACTTTAATCCAATGCTGCAGTCGTCGCAAAGTAAACTATTTCACGCCAAAAAGCAAACAATCGCAACGCGAAACGTCATTAATTAGTTAGGCAGAGAGTTTTAATGTACAGAAAGACAGGCAGACGTGTACGTGGGCTTTAACCTGATATGATAATGTAATATCACTGATTACATTAAAGCTGATCAGATTATTTTTAGCTCTTACCTTTGACCTCTTTCTACAAACTCTTTTCCCGTCACCGACACACACTTATACTAATATACTGTAAATATACACACACTTGCTGAAAGAAATCAAATGTAAAACTCAGTATGATCATTTTAATTACATTGTTAATTTGGATAAACAGGTGATGTCATGTCGAATAATAACATAAATTTACATCAACTTTACAGTAAGTCTTAAATAAAGATATAAAAAAAACATAGTGATGAAGAGTGTGTCATTGTGTCTCTCTACAGGTTGTGGTTTTGTGGTGTCTCAGATGAAGGCTGTGCTGCTCTGACTTCAGCTCTGAGATCAAACCCCTCACACCTGAGAGAACTGGATCTGTCTAATAAAAAAATAGGAGACTCAGGAGTGAAGTATCTCTGTGCTGTACTGAAGAATCCTGACTGTAAACTGGAGACACTGAGGTAAGATCATCTCTCTGAGAGTCACATGACCTGCTCCTCAGTAAGACACATTCTCTAATAGTGAGACTGAAGCAGAAGTTTTAGGTTGATCATCAATGTCCTGAGGAGGAAGATTGTTTCTTTTCACTGCACACTGATGATTTGTCACAGAGTCTTTGGGTCAGATGTACGTATGTGAGAAGCTGCAGAGCAAAACATGACTTGATGTGACTGCAGTGTGTCTGAAATGACTGTGAAATTTACTAAAACACTGTAACTAATCACACAAACTGCACCTGGGACACAAACTAAATGCACTGTGTGTGAGCTGTAGGGTTTAAAAGCAGCAGGGAAATGCAAATGAGAAACATTTTATTGGTCTTAAAGCTGAAATAATGTTTATGTTGTCAGTGATCATTCGTCTCCATCTAGCTGCTATAAAAAGGGTTGCCAGATCTGTATCATAGAAGCAGTATTAAAACCATGCGGTCTTTATTAATAGTTCTTTCACTGAGCTTTTAAATCGTCTTGTAGTATATTACATGTTGTAATAAATAAAGAATATCTCTAAATAAACTCGCTGACTCAGATACACTCATACAGTAACACAGAGCTGAAGTTGAGAACAGGATCAATAGGTGTGTGTATGAGAGGAGATCACAGTGTATGATCACTACTGTATGTTTAATATAGAGAATGTGGAGTTACTTCATGTTGTTAAATGCATGGTGTCTGAAGTTTTATTTATTATCAGCAAAGAAAGTAAGAAATTAGATCTGTGTTATGGTGTTTTGTTTCGAGATGAAGAAGAGTAAACCTAAAGAAAAGGGACCTTACTGGGAGAAGTTAAATGCCGGTGCCAAGCCGAGATATTTTGAGGAACTTGTAGAGATCAAAACATCGATCCGTATGACCTGGTAGCTGAAGAGTGGATAAAAGACCCAGACACACAACCCCTTCTCACACACCCTGTCATTTTAATTACCTGGTTGTGTGGCCTGACTGAGAAGCATAGGAGACACATAGGGTTCCCTGTCCATCGTCTCTCATCAGCATCATCATCATCACACTTTGTTTCTATCTGCAACTCCCCCTAAACCATTTATCATTTTGACCAAACCTTCACAGAGCCTTTATTAGGAAGCATACAGTAGATGTGCCCCAGCTTAGTTTATTTTTAGACGTAGCACGTTCAGTGGACAGGTGACACGTCTTCCTTGAAAGACCCCTAAATTGTTTTGGAATAAGTTCTTACACTTTACAAGAAAAACTAACGAGTGTTAAAACTACAAGTCACTGGAAGTTCATGAACAATTCTGCAGTGTCTGTGTGTAAGATCTACTGATCCACAAACCAGTGAAATGTGAGAGCACAGTCGTACTTACTAAGTTAAGGTGACACTCTTCCTTTGAACTGGTCTGTTAGTAGAGCTGTCTGATTAATAGTTAGTATCGATTAACTCGAATGTATAATTTATGTTGATGTTAAAAAATGAAAATCGATTTTACAATTTATGAATATGAAATACTACATGGCAGCGTGCTCTGATGAAACCAAAGAGATTGTTTCCAAGAGAGGCGCGGTTTCTTCAGTAGTATGGAAATTGTTCAGGTTTGCAAAGCCCGCTGTAAAATTTCTGTAAAATTTGAAGCAACATGTCTAATTTACTCGAGCACCTCAAACAGAGCCACACTGTTGAATCGGAGGCGTTTTTGGCGCTGCGAGATAAACAATACAGCGGCAGCGTGAATAAACACCGGCTAAAGAGGGGTAAAAAATATCAGCCTCGTTCTCCCACTGTATCCCATATGATAAGAGGGGCCTCGATGGAAAGAGATTACTGATGTTGTGGCGTGTTATATTGCTAAAGACGTTATGTCCAAATACACAGTTAGAAAGCCTGGATTTATTTACCAATTCCTCATATTTTGCTAGAATAACCAGAAGGTAAAGACTGGTGGTAACACTTTATTAATCACACAATAAGGTATGCATGTTGTTGAATAAATATTTATGATGATTAATATTTTTCTAAAATATCAAGTAAACTTGTTAGTGAAAGTAAGTTTGCACTTTTAGTTGAAATAAGCAGTTCATGTTTGGTGATATTGTTTTGCTTAAAGGTCCTACACATCACATTTTATTAAATGTTAATATGATCTTTAGGGTCCTAATGAAAAGTTTGTATTATACGTTAATTAAAAATTCAAAAGGATTGTGTAAAAAAAACACTACTTTTACCTGGTAAAAACTAGCTCTGTTCTCAGCAACCTGTTTCAGTACATGCTAATTTAAATGCTCATGACCTCTGCTGAGCCCGCCCCTCCCCCAGTCTTTGGGAAGTGTAGTCCAGTGCGGGCAATGCTTTGGACTGCATTACCCACAAAGCATTGCCCACAACGCAGTGCTTTAACGCTGGAATATGGAGCCTGAGCCTGTTTTCTTCAGTCGTTTTTGGTTTGATTTAATTACGGAACCTACACGGAAGTTTGTAATATCGCCTGACAACGCAGAAATTAAAAGAATGGACATGCATCGACTCGATTGTTGTTGCGCTGCCGCGAGCAACAACAACATAAAGCGGAGAAACTTACCAAGAGAGATACGGACGCGATGTGTTTACTGATGTGTTTACATGACTTCTTAATCTTCGACAGACATCGTTATAAACCATCTAACGTAACAAAGGTAAGCATAATATAGTTTTCCGACTATGTACACAGTTTGCAACTAGACAATCACCTTAATGCATTGTTTATTATAAACGGGCGATTAGGGATTATATAGAGACGGAGCCATAGATTACATACAGAAGAACCATAACCATGTTCTATGAGAGTATAAGTTAACTTACACTCCGTATTCATCGTGATTATTAGAAAAGGCGATCTGCAAAGAATCATAGTAAAAGGAATTACACTCACCGAGCCTGGTAAAGATGAAGCAGGAACACGAAGCGTTCATACAGATCCATTTTTAGGAGCAGCTTCCTAGTAAAACCTGCTTTATATTGACCCGCGTTTATAAAGCAGTCTGGTGAAAAATGATTATCGCAAACATGAACGCATTTAGGTAAATCGGCGGGGACGTTAGCTTCAAAAACTAAATTCAGCCACTGCGTGCTCAGTGGCTCAGATACCTAACCCTAGGTAGGAACCCTAGGTCACTAACCCTAGGTAGTGAATGACGACTGCTGTGTTCACTATAACACCCAACAACTGTACAACACACTCGCTTAGGCGCCATTTTGCTCCAGCGGCGAAAAACAATGGCCGACAGCTTCTTCTCACTCGGGGCGGGTCTTTGCTAAAACACCAGTGTCAATCAACTTGTGTAGGAGCGGCCTCTTGTGGTGTGGCGTCACATCGACAGGCATTAGCGATTGGCCAGGCATTTCAGAAGGGCGTGTTATTGTAATAAATGAAAAGAAAACCACTGGGCGGCTCTTTATCATCGTAGAGTGGTTGTGTACACACTCTCCTAACACACAGTTCAGTCCAAACAGCTTAAAAAAGTGCATGTAGGCCTGTATGACCCCTTTTAATAAAAAAATAAATCCTATACCCTCTAGTGGCTAGTTTTATTCATTTTAAGAAAACAAATCATTTTAAAATTGAAAATCGAATTTTGTCTAAAAAAAAAATAAAAATCAGGGATTCAGTTTATAGAGCATCATATCGCCCCGCTCTAGCTGTTAGCTATCAAACCAAACAGAAATGTAAACATGTGGAATATGTAGTGAAAGGATTGTTTAGAGCAGAGGTTTCAGGTGCCAGGTCGTTAAAGGAGAGACGGCATTACTGACAGGTTGGCCTGATGTGATGCTGCTTATAATCATCATGCCTTCTCGACTTTAGAAAAAAAAAATATTATTTGTAATTTCACTTCCTAAATGATCATGTGACCTGCTATGGCAGTGTTTCTGATGCAGCAGTTTTGTCCTGACATAGTGACGCTGTTTACCAAAATCGAGCTACTGAACAGTTCGAACACACAGAGACGCCTCATCCTACAACAATGCCACCGACACGTAACTCAAACTTCATTTTAATTTAACACAGTGTAGGATTACAAATTTGTAAAATGTTAAATTTAGGTTCCAACATAATAGTATATAAACTGAAAGAGTTATGTACATTGGGTTTTACATTTTGAGGTAAAGTTGGTGACATTCTAAGAAGATCAAGTCTGGTAGCCCAGGTGTCTGAGACATTAACCTTTTGTCTTTATGTACTTCCTGACCACTGCGTAGGGTCCCAAGGTAAATCTGAATGTGAATCTCAAGGCCAGTCTGTGCCTTTGTGTCTATGATAGTGTGAAGGTCTGGGTGATACTGTCAGGCTGATTAGATTAACACCTATTCATTTGAAACACACTGTTATGCTGATGAACTTCCGTTACCAGGCTGATTCCTGTACTACACTATGCTTTGTTTAGATCGTCTCCACCTCTTTTTATCCCTCCCTCTTGAAAAGTATAAAATCCCAGAGCGAAGTTTTAGTCAGACTTGGCTACAGTGAAAGTGACTACAGCGACGCACAGCGAGTTCTCAATGAAGAGTAACTTCTGCTTGAAAGATCTGACAATACTGTCTCCTGGTCTCTGAATCCACAAAGGAAAAAGTTCCCAACAGCAGCCATAAACTGTATGATATGCAGTGAAATGTTTAAATTAAGTTCAATGTGATGTTTGTAAGGTTTAAAATGAGCCTCCAAATTTTTTGTTTAATACGAGTTAAATGAAGAATTATTGCTTTTGTGTTCGTCACATCGTGATACGACACCAGCTGACCCTGACCTGGAGGAGAAAGAGACACACACACACACACACACACACACACACACACACGCACGCGCACACACCCAATGTGTCTGAAGGTCTCTGTTGATTATCAGCACAGAAAGTACACTTAAGCTTTTGTCCAGGTGTCCTCTGTCACGTACATCCCAAACCTCAAAAGAACAAAAGTCATTAATATGTAAATCATATGGAGACCCAGAAACAGACAGACAACAGGAAGCACATTAGCGTTTTCTGGTTAGACAAAAGAGTTCCAGCAATTTGGATGTACATTCATCTGGCCATGGGCTTTAGGAAGTATTACCTTATAATGCACGGGAAAGCTCACACAATATCAGAAAACCTTACAGTGTTCATTAAATTCTGACAAATACTCTGACAAACACTACATTCCTCTAGATGTACACAAAACTGCCTAAAATACTACATTGTCAGTTTTGTCATTCTAGATTTCTGGTTTGTAAAACACTCCAACAACACGTAGGAACATCAGCTAGGCCAAGTCAATACCAGCCCCACAGCAGAACAATGCAATACCTCCCCCTACTGGACACGAATGTTAATGTTTAGCCTGAGAGTCCTCCTGTTACAACCAGTCAAATACGTAGTAAAATGAGAATATCATCCACACACTCATTTATGTCTTTATTGTCTCAGGTGATGTCTGTTGTTTTAAAACTTGCATTTTAACCGATTGCATGATAAGTTTTAATTTTATTCAGGACATTTAACTTTATATTTAACTTTTTTTGACTGTAATGTTAATGTGCCCCTATTATGCTTTTTTAAATATAATCTTTCGTGCAGTGTGTCATGTAGCTGTATGTGAAGATAAACTATCTGCACTATACAGTATGTGACGCCGACAGTGCACTATAACTGAAGTTTTTGTCTATTAAAATCTAATATTTCTCTGTTACGGATCCCTGTCACTACGAAACATATTTGCATAATGTCTACGTCGCAAACAACTTGCCCGCCATCTTACAATTAACGTTACCACACTCTTGTTAATGTGACCGAGCATTCATGCCGGGTTCGCTTAAACAGTTTGTAATATAAAAAAAACAATAAAAACGAGAGCACACGAAATCCTTTTTAACTGTTTATTCTCCACCATTCACTAAAACTGAACTTAACACTCGCGAAGTGCGCATGCCCCTTGCCCTTCTACGCCAAGTCCCGAGGGGAAAAATGCATCACACACACATATGCACATCACGAGCGCCCGTGCATCTAACATTAACATATGACACTTACAGTACCACTGAGAAACGTCCTTTAGACCTAGTCGCACAGGATTAGTATTACCTGAGGACCTCTAGTCATTTGTAGTAATTGAGGAGGTTATCTGTGATCTTAATCCTGTGCGAATCGGCCATGTATGTAATTTGTAAAGTAAAAGTATTAAAGTAAAGATATTATTCCCGTGTGTATCAGCATGTCTGTGATTTGGCCAGGATTTATGGGGTCGTATATATTTATTTGTAAGATTTTTGTGTCCTTTGCACCTTTCTATTCATCTTCTGCACAGAATGGAGGCTGTGAAAGTAAAAGTATTTTGGGCTCTGGGTCATATCGCTGACATATCACTATACACGTGCTTCAGCTCTCTGACCCATCTGCAGACAGCTTTTTCTTCTTTGAGGGTTTTTTGGTGGATTTTGGTGCATTACCTCCTGCTGTACTGGAGTGTGGAACGTCAGATATTATATGTAACGGCACGAGCAAAAAAAAGATGATTTTTAAAAACTGTTAGATTTTATCTGCTAAACCAGTTTCATTTGTTTATTATATATTTTCCTGATAATTTTCCCTAGTGTATTTTTTTACTTTATCTGCTTCTTCATTTTCTTTTACTCCTACATGTGCTGGTACCCATAGGAAAGAGCTCCTTACACCCTTCTGGTATAATTCTGACACTATTTGTAAGATGTTATCTAGATGGTTTTGTCTGCATGAATTTCCTGTTTCCAGACTAGTGGGACTGATACAGTATCAAGCTTCTGTAGTCCTAGGCATTTTGCTTTGGTGTCCCCTGTCCAACAGATTGGATTTGTTGTGTCCCAGCACGCTTTGAGGATGGCTTTCATTGGGTACTCTTTGTAACGCTGCAGATTTACCCAGTATGCCAACATTAGCTTTATTTTTCTGATTGTTAATGGCATTTCCCCAACTTCTACCTGTATAACTGCTACTTTAAAGGTCCCACAACAGACTCTCAGGGTTTGAGATTGCATTATGTCAAGTTGCTTTAGGTTAAACTCTGCTGCAGACATACAGTATACGTTATGCTGCCATAATCTAATGATGCTCTTATGAGTTTAAAATAAACATTCCAAAGTACTTAACATGCTTGTGTCTAGTGGCAACAGTGGACTCAGGTTAATGACGTAGTTAGTCCTTTATCTTCTTGGTGTTTACTAGTGATGGGTCGTTTATGAACGATTCGAGCTTTTTGAACGAATCTTTAATATGACTCAGTTGAATGAGTCGTCTCAGAGAGGTATTAGTTCATTTTCTATTGGAAAGCATCGCAAAACCTCCGTACGTTACATACAGGAAACAGTATTGAACGATTCTCAGCAATGAGTCTTCAAGTCTCGAGTCGTTCGTTTTTTTGACACGTGACTTCCATTGGCGTTATGCGGTGCAATAGATTCAAAAGAACGAACGACTCAGATTGGAAGGTATACGAGGTGAGCTGCTCTTTATTATAATATGTCCTTAGTTATATTGTAATATTTTCATAACTGAAACTATAGCCAAAATTTGTGTATGTAGACGTACTGGGGGTATTTTTATTGAAAACGCAACATTTTAATTTATTTCTGATCAAAAGAAAGAAATGAACGAAATGACATTTTGATGAACGAGATTCAAAGAACCGAGTCACTAAATGATTCGAACTTGCCATCACTAGTGTTTACTGGCGGTTGGCATCCACTATGTTGCATTACTGCCACCTTCTGGTCTTGATCTCCCTCAACTTCCTTTCATTTTAAATCCTCTTTTCTAGTCCCATCGCCCTTAATAAACTCATCAAATACTTTCATCCTTGTTCTCTTTCTCCATTTCCTATAATAATTTTCACAGTGTACTTAACCTTTCCAAATTCCCTGAAGGTTGGGGCGAAGCTCCCTTCAATGTTCTATGTATTTATTTTGTGTTGAGGAAAAAGCTACTATTTGGTTACAGTTATAAAATTAAACCCAATTTTCCACAATAACTCACACTCGCCAAAGGCATTTTATTTTAATAAGTCAATTTTTATTTAAAATTTAAAATGTGAAATGAGACAGCAACAAAGTAATTTAAACCACAGTGGAGTTTTTTTCTTTTTTTTATTTAACAAAAGGAATTAATTCTAAGACATGAACAAATCTTGTTTGGCTGTGCAAGTAATAAGAAACAATGCTACGTATATTAAATCCTAGCATGCCAAAGACTAGGATGGACTAATGACTAGTATACGTGAAGTTATATTGGTATAATATACTGTATATGTTTATACTTAAAGCTGTTTGGGAGGCTAATTTTGTACTGAGTGTATTTACTGTATGATGTAATTAAATTATACAAAAACCCAATTCACGTGTAATTTTACATGCTAAAGACACAGACCATACATAGTTCTCACAATAATGTGTTGGATTGTATGTTAAAATTAAGAGAAGAAAATAGTCACTATAGCAAATACAATGTGTTGTATAAACATTGAAATAATTGAACATGACAAGGCTGGTTCGGGTGTACACGCCCATCTTTGGCAGGCGATAATGAATATTAATGAGTATGCAAATGTGACAAGGTGTCAACAAACAAGATGTTTTTCTTGTCAGATTCTGTAAAACGCTTACGTCTTTGTTGCGAGTTGCCTCTGTGTCCACCGTGATGGTTGTTTTGAAGAAAATTATAATGATAGTTCAGGTGACATGAAATGGAGGTTGGGCCTAATTAGCATACTAATAGTTCAGGCTGCACAAAAAAATAATAATTATAGATAGATGCGCAAGGCCAATACAATAATGGTATCACTCATTATATTTATGAATATTTTTCTTATTTATTGTGTGCTTATATAGTCAGAATCATAGAAGCAGAAACATACTGTACCTGACACAGTAATTAAGGAAATTAAAGTATATCTGTAATGAATTATATTTAATATGTTTTATAATTTAATATTTTTTTTTTTTTTAAATGATAAACTTGTCTGAACAAAGCATTGTGAGACTGAAGCATTGTTACACAGAGACTCTGAAAACAGGACGAGAGCTACAGAGCATTATACTAGAAGTGAAGTACATAAGATTTAACACTAACACATTAGACAATACATTCTATAGTTTAAACTATGTACTTAATTTCAAACTACCTAACAAAAATCATGACATTTTACAAACAAATTAGCTTCAAACTTAGTCTTAAATGAAGATTGAAATCTGGTGATGAAGAGTGTGTCATTGTGTCTCTCTACAGGTTGCAGTCTTGTGGTGTCTCAAATGAAGGCTGTGCTGCTCTGACTTCAGCTCTGAGATCAAACCCCTCACACCTGAGACAACTGGATCTGACTGATAATTATAAAGTAGGAGACTCAGGAGTGAAGTGTCTCTGTGCTGTACTGGAGAATCCTGACTGTAAACTGAAGACACTGAGGTAAGATCATCTCTCTGAGAGTCACATGACCTGCTCCTCAGTAAGACACATTCTCTAATAGTGAGACTGAAGCAGAAGTTTTAGGTTGATCATCAATGTCCTGAGGAGGAAGATTGTTTCTTTTCACTGCACACTGATGATTTGTCACAGAGTCTTTGGGTCAGATGTACGTATGTGAGAAGCTGTAGAGCAAAACATGACTTGATGTGACTGCAGTGTGTCTGAAATGACTGTGAAATTTACTAAAACACTGTAACTAATCACACAAACTGCACCTGGGACACAAACTAAATGCACTGTGTGTGAGCTGTAGGATTTAAAAGCAGCAGAGAAATGCAAATAAGAAACATTTTATTGGTCTTAAAGCTGAAATAATGTTTATTTTGTCATTAGACATTCGTCTCCATCTAACTGCTATAAACAGGGTTGCCAGATCTGTATCATAGAAGCAGTATTAAAACATGAAGTCTTTATTAATAGTTATTTTACCGAGCTCTTAAATAGTCTTGTATTATTTCACATTCTGGCATAAATAAAGAATATCTATAAATAAACTCACTGACTCAGATACACTCATACAGTAACACAGAGCTGAAGTTGAGAACAGGATCAATAGGTGTGTGTATGAGAGGAGATCACAGTTAGAAAGCCTGGATTTATTTACCAATTCCTCATATTTTGCTAGAATAACCAGAAGGTAAAGACTGGTGGTAACACTTTATTTATCACACAATAAGGTATGTATGTCCTTTAATAAACATTTATAATGATAATAATAATAATAATAATAAGAAGAAGAAGAAGGAGAATGTTTATTTTATATAGCGCCTTTTAGGAGACTCAAGGCCGCTTTACAATAACAAAAATGTTTACACATAGAAAGAGACATCTGAAAGACAACAAAACAAAATACAGAAACATGACAACCAGTAGAATTGATCTAAACACATATTCAAAAATTGGTAAAAGAGGAAGAGAAAAGATATGTTTTAAGGTGGGTTTTGAAATCCTGTAGTGAAGGAAAATCACGGATGTGTTTGGGAATAGAATTCCAGAGTGTAGGGGCAGAAATACTAAATGCTCGCCCTCCAAATGGTGGTAGTCTATGGCGAGAAATTAACAGTAGACCGTCATCTGCAGATCGGAGTGTGCGAACAGGGGAGTAAGTATTAAATTAAGATTAGAAATATATGGGGGGGGCAAGACCATGGAGTGCTTTGAAGGTGATAAGGAGAATCTTGTATTGAATGTGGGAGTGAACAGGTAGCCAATGAAGTTTGTGTAGGATGGGAGTGATGTGTGAGGATTTCTTTGAGTAAGTGAGGACCCTAGCAGCAGAGTTCTGAATGTATTGGAGCTTATTTAATGTTGTATTTGGTAGACCATAAAAAAGAGAATAACAGTAGTCAAGTCAAGAAGTAATGAAAGCGTGAGCCAGTGTCTCAGCATCCTTGATGTCTAAGAAGGGCCGTAGATGAGCTATATTACGGAGGTGATAGAAGGCAGATTTAGTAAGTGGAGAAATGTGAGATAGAAAGGTAAGATGGGAGTCAAAAATTATACCCAGATTTTTAACGGTGGTGGAAGGTCTAACCAAGGTCCCGGAAATGTTAACAGTATCAGTACAAAGAGAAACAATGTTTTTAGGTGAACCAACAAGTAAAAAATCTGTTTTATCAGTATTGAGCTTGAGAAGGTTACTGGTCATCCAAGCATTTATGTCATCAACACAAGCAGAAACAGAGTTAGTGGGAAAGGGATGGTAGTGTCAAAAACTGATATAGAGTTGAGTGTCGTCTGCATAACAGTGGAAATTGAAACCATGACGGCGGATAATTTTACCTAGAGGAAGCATGAAGATGATAAACAGTAGTGGGCCAAGAACAGAACCCTGCGGAACACCATGAGAAACAGGAGCTTTAGAGAATTTAGACTGGCGGATAGTAATATAGTGTTGACGGTCAGACAGATAAGAAATGAACCAGGATAAGGCAGTTCCAGAAATACCAAGAGCAGAGAGTCGTGAAATGAGAATACTGTGAGAGATAGTATCAAATGCAGAAGAAAGATCTAACAGACTCAAAATGCTAACAGAGCCAGCATCAGAGGCCATAAGAAGGTCATTGACAACCTTAAGAAGCGCTGTCTCTGTACTGTGGTGAGGGCAAAAACTGGATTGGAAACATTCATACAGATTATGAGATGACAAATAGGACTGTAGTTGAACAGCAACAACTTTTTCAAGTATTTTTGAAAGTAGCGGAAGATTTGAAATTGGTCGGTAGTTGGCCATATCATCCGGGTCAAGGCCAGGTTTTTTTTAAGACTGGTGTGACAGCTGCAGTCTTTAATTTAAGAGGAACAACACCAGTGTTCAAGATTTTAGAAATGAGAAGTGAAATAGGCCGTGAAATAACAGGTGCAGAGTATTTAAGCAGGGACGTAGGGGCAGGATCGAGATGACAGAAAGAGGGATTAACTTTACTGAGTAACTCAGAAATAAAAGCAGGGGTTGGAGGATCAAAATCAGTAAAAATACCAGTCTGTAGGGAAGTCATTTGAGTGGATAGGGGAGTATACTGTTGAAAAGAGAGAATGTATATGAATTATTTTATTTTGGAAGTAATTTAAGAATGACTCACAGACATCTACAGAGTTGGTCATAACAGGGACAGGAGGGCTAGTGAGTTTGTTAACTATAGAAAACAGTGTTTTAGGACGGGAAGATGTATTTTTGATCAGAGTAGAATAATAGCTGGAGCGTGCGTTATTTAAAGCCAATTTATATAGCTGAGTATGATCCTTGTATGCAATAAGATGCACGGTCAAGCCAGTTTTCCTATAAAGGCGTTCCAGGAGACGACCAATGGTTTTCAATTTTGCGAAGTGAGGGGGTAAACCAGGGTGATGTATGTGTAGAAGGTACGATTCTGCATTTGAGTGGGGCGTGAATATTAAGGGCGGTAGAAAGAGCGTTATTATATTTGGCAAGAATATCAAGAGCAGAGCTGTGTTCAGTAATATCTGAAAGATGTGTCTGTACAGAATCAGTAAACAGTGAATGATCAACAGAAGTAATTTTACGAAAAGTAATGGTTGATTTTACCCTGAGGCAGGGGAGAGGCATTTCACAACTGAGTTCAATGAGAAAGTGATCAGAAAGTCCAATCTGAGATCCATATACAGAAAGAATACGTAAACCAGTTGTACAAATTAAAGGGGTCATACAGGCCTACATGCACTTTTTTAAGCTGTTTGGACTGAACTGTGTGTTAGGAGAGTGCGTACACAACCACTCTACGATGATAAAGAGCCGCCCAGTGGTTTTCTTTTCATTTATTACAATAACATGCCCTTCTGAAATGCCTGGCCAATTGCTAATGCCTGTCGATGTGACGCCACACCACAAGAGGCCGCTCCTACACTAGTTGATTGACACTGGTGTTTTAGCAAAGACCCGCCCCAAGTGAGAAGAAGCTGTCGGCCATTGTTTTAGGAAGAAGCTGTCGGCCAGATTCACTACCTAGGGTTGGTGACCTAGGGTACCTACCTAGGGTTAGGTATCTGAGCCACTGAGCACGCAGTGGCTGAATTTAGTTTTTGAAGCTAACGTCCCCACCGATTTACCTAAATGCGTTCATGTTTGCACTAATCATTTTTCACCAGACTGCTTTATAAACGCGGGTCAATATAAAGCAGGTTTTACTAGGAAGCTGCTCCTGAAAATCGGATCTGTACTAACACTTCGTGTTCCTGCTTCATCTTCACCAGGCTCAGTGAGTAATTTATTTTTCTATGAATCTTTGCAGATCGCCTTTTCTAATAATCACGATGAATGCGGAGTGTAAGTTAACTTATACTCTCATAGAACATGGTTATGTCTTCTTCTCTGTGTACATCCGTCTCTATATAATCCCTAATCGCCCGTTTATAATAAACAATGCATTAAGGTGATTGTCTAGTTGCAAACTGTGTGGGTAGTCGGAAAACTATATTATGCTTACCTTTGTTACGTTAGATGGTTTATAACGATGTCTGTCGAAGATTAAGAAGTCATGTAAACACATCAGTAAACACATCGCGTCCGTATCTCTCTCAGTAAGCTTCTCCGCTTTATGTTGTTGTTGCTCGCGGCAGCGTAACAGCCCGTTAATTCATGCCCATGCAGTGATGAGAAAGACAAATCGAGTCGATGCATGTCCATTCTTTTAATTTCTGCGTTGTCAGGCGATATTACAAACTTCCACGTAGGTTTCGTACTTAAATCAAACCAAAAACAACTGAAGAAAACAGGCTCAGGCTCCATATTCAAGCATTGCCCCCACTGGACTACACTTCCTTGGCTATACCCCACGTGTGTTGTGAAGACACGCATCACAGAACTGGGGGGGCGGGCTCAGCAGAGGTCATGAGCATTTAAATTAGCATGTACTGAAACAGGTTGCTGAGAACAGAAATAGTTTTTACCAGGTAAAAGTAATGTTTTTTTTACACAATCCTTTTAAATTTTTAATTAACGTATATTACAAACTTTTCATTAGGACCCTAAAGATCATATTAACATTTAATGAAAAATGGGATGTGTAGGACCTTTAAATCCAGTGTGTGACCTTTTAGATGTGTAGGAAAATTAATGTGCTGTACGAGATTAAAACATTCAAAAACTGACATGAGTTTTAACGGGAGTCAATCTTTGTTAACATGTATGTTGAAATCACCAAGTAAGATTATAGAAGAAGACATTGCACAAGTAAGGGTTAAAAGTTCATGAAGTTCAGTGAAAAAATTTGACATTGATTTGGGTGGACGATACAAGAGAATTGCAATCATAGGAAATGTACCAGAGATTTTGAGAACCAGGTATTCAAAGGTTGAAGTTGCATGAAAGTCAATGGTTTTAACAGGAATGTTAGTACGATAGACGGCAGCCAGACCGCCGCCCCTCGATGTAAGACGGGGTTTGGTTAGGTAACTGTATCCAGAGGGTGTGAGAAGATTTAGGTGGAAATAGGCATTTGGTATTTGCCATGTTTCAGTAAGCAGCAAGAAATCCAGGTCTTTATCAGTTAACAGCGCGGAGAGCACAGAAGCCTTGTTAGTAAGTGAACGACAGTTGAACAGCGCTAATGCAGGACGAAGCGCACAATCATTGCGTGTCTGTAGAGCAGATGGAGACGGAGATACAGTAATTAAGGCAGTACGATTGATACCACGGTGGTTGGCCGGCAGCCTAGAATAACGTATATCCGAACGGTTAGACCAAATAGAAGGAATAGACGAGGATGTCACACAGCGCGATGAGAGGTAGTGGCGACCGGAGCGATGAACGTAGCGCAGCCGTCTAGTAATCCCAAGTTCCTTGCAGAGCCTGTATGTAGATGCGTCGAGGCAAGGGTGTGATTTCAGGCTTCATAGTTAAGATAACGAGTAACTGAGTGCCATAACAATAACGCAGTCAAATAATAAGTGTTAAAACTCCAAGCAAAGCAGCTAAAGGAGCTGCCTTAGCATCCGATATACTGTCCACGATAGATAGACGAAGGAGTGGAGACTCACCCGTCAGCTCAATTTTTTGACTTCAAAAGAACAAAAGTCATTAATATATAAGTTATATGGAGACCCAGAAACAGACAGACAACAGGAAGCACGTTAGCGTTTTTCGGTTAGACAAAAGAGTTCCAGCAAATTGGATGTACATTCATCTGGCCATGGGCTTTAGGAAGTATTACCTTATAAGGCACGGGAAAGCTCACACAATATCAGAAAACCTTACAGTGTTCATTAAATTCTGACAAATACTTTACAGATACTACATTCCTCCAGATGTACACAAACTGCCTAAAATATTACATTTTCAGTTTTGTTACTCTAGATTTCTGGTTTGTAAAACACTCCAACAACACGTAGGAACATCAGCTAGGCCAAGTCAATACCGGCCCCACAGCAGAACAATGCAATACCACCCCCTACTGGACACGAATGTTAATGTTTAGCCTGAGAGTCCTCCTGTTACAACCAGTCAAATACGTAGTAAAATGAGAATATCATCCACACACTCATTTATGTCTTTATTGTCTCAGGTGATGTCTGTAGTTTTGAAACTTGCATTTTAACCGATTCACTAATAAGTTTTAATTTTATTCAGGACATTTAACGTTATAGACTGTAATGTTAATGGACAGATGTTTCTCCAGAGCAACAAAAAGATGAAAACATGTGTTCTGTAATCTACAATAAAGGCAAACCTTTAGACCTAGTCGCACAGGATTAGTATTACCTGAGGAACTCTAGTCATTTGTAGTAATTGAGGAGGTTATCTGTGATCTTAATCCCGTGCGAATCGGCCATGTCTGTAATTTGTAAAGTAAAAATAGTAAAGTAAAGATATTAGTCCCGTGTGTATCAGCATGTCTATGATTTGGCCAGGATTTATGGGGTCGTATATAATTTTTTTCAAGACTTTTGTGTCCTTTCTGTTCACCTTCTGCGCAGAATGGAGGCTGTGTTGGAATGAATGTATTTTGGGTTCTGGGTCTTATCACTATACACCATACAACAACACAATGTGTAGAAAGAAATAAAATAGTAAATAGGGCTTTATTTGTATGAAATGTAATATTATTTGTAATATAATATAAAAGTAATATTTATTTGTATGAAAAACATCATATCTGGGAGATAAGTAAGTAAATGTGAGGGGTAATTTCTAAATCACACGAGGTCCCCAGGTAATACTAATCCCATGTGAATAGGCCTTTTAGCTGAGACTAAAGCTAAATAAAGGTAAATAATTATATATTTATTTCATGGGCTTCAACATGTAGTGTTTTTTTCTGTATTCTTCAGAAAGTAATTTGTCTCACACAGAAGGCAAAACAAAACAACTACAAACAACAAACATCCACTGGTCATGAAAGAGCATCTTAAAAATGTATAATATAATCTGTTCACTCAAATAACACACACACACACACACAGTGCGTTATCAGAATATACACAAAGATAATATGCAGTAATAATTAACCACCAGTTAGTGCTTCAGCTCTCTGACCCATCTGCAGACAGCTTCTTCTTCTTTGAGTTTTTTTTGGTGGATTTTGGTGCATTACCTCCTGCTGTACTGGAGTGTGGAACGTCAGATATTATATGTAACGGCACGAGCAAAAAAAATATGATTTTTAAAAACTGTTAGATTTTATCTGCTAAACCAGTTTCATTTGTTTATTATATATTTTCCTGATAATTTTCCCTAGTGTATTTTCTACTTTATCTGCTTCTTCATTTCCTTTTACTCCTACATGTGCTGGTACCCATAGGAAAGAGCTCCTTACACCCTTCTGGTATAATTCTGACACTATTTGTAAGATGTTATACAGTGATAATGATACAGTATCAAGCTTCTGTAGTCCTAGGCATTTTGCTTTGGTGTCCCCTGTCCAACAGATTGGATTTGTTGTGTCCCAGCACTCTTTGAGGATGGCCTTCATTGGGTACTCTGTTACGCTTCTGCAGATTTACCCAGTATGCCAACATTAGCTTTATTCTTCTGATTCTTAATGCCATTTTCCCCAACTTCTGCCTGTATGGCACAGACCATACATAGTTCTCACAATTTAAATGTGTAGGATTGTACGTTAAAATGAAGAGGAGAAAATAATCACTATAGAATATAAATGTACAATTTTTTGTATAAATATTGAAATAATTGAACACAGACAAGGCTGATCCTGTGTACACGCCCATCTTTGACAGGCGCTAATGAATATTAATAAGTATGACAAGGTGTCAACAAACAAGATGTTTTTCTTGGCAGATTCTGTAAAACGCTTACGTCTTTGTTGCGAGTTGCCTCTGTGTCCACCATGATGGTTGTTCTGAAGAAAATTATAATGAGGGCTCAGTACCATGAAAGGGAGGTTGGGCCTAATTAGCATACTATTAGTACAGGCTGCACAAAAAAAAATGTTTATAGATAGATGCGCAAAGCCAGGACTATAATATTTTTCTGAATATTTTTCTTATTAATTGTGTGCTTATATAGTTATAATCACTCTTTAAAGTATATGGCTATGTAACATACATACTGTACCTGACACAGTAGTTAAGGAAATTAAAGTATATCTGTAATGTATTATATTTAATATGTTTTATAATTAAAAAATTTTTTATGATAAACTTTGTATCATTGTGAGACTGAAGCATTGTTACACAGAGACTCTGAAAACAGGACGAGAGCTACAGAGCATTATACTAGAAGTGAAGTACATAAGATTTAGCACTAACACATTAGACAATACATTCTATAGTTTAAACTATGTACTTAATTTCAAACTACCTAACAAAAATCATGACATTTTACAAACAAATTAGCTTTAAACTAAGTCTTAAATGAAGATTGAAATCTGGTGATGAAGAGTGTGTCATTGTGTCTCTCTACAGGTTGAAGTGGTGTGGTGTCTCAGATAAAGGCTGTGCTGCTCTGACTTCAGCTCTGAGATCAAACCCCTCACACCTGAGAGAACTGGATCTGGCTGAGAATAAAGTAGGAGTCTCAGGAGTGAAGTGTCTCTGTGCTGTACTGGAGAATCCTGACTGTAAACTGGAGACACTGAGGTAAGATCATCTCTCTGAGAGTCACATGACCTGCTCCTCAGTAAGACACATTCTCTAATAGTGAGACTGAAGCAGACGTTTTAGGTTGATCATCAATGTCCTGAGGAGGAAGATTGTTTCTTTTCACTGCACACTGATGATTTGTCACAGAGTCTTTGGGTCACATTTTTGTCAGTGAACATTCGTCTCCATCTAGCTGCTATAAACAGGGTTGCCAGATCTGTATCATAGAAGCAGTATTAAAACCATGCGGTCTTTATTAATAGTTCTTTCACTGAGCTTTTAAATCGTCTTGTAGTATATTACATGTTGTAATAAATAAAGAATATCTCTAAATAAACTCACTGACTCAGATACACTCATACAGTAACACAGAGCTGAAGTTGAGAACAGGATCAATAGGTGTGTGTATGAGAGGAGATCACAGTGTATGATCACTACTGTATGTTTAATATAGAGAATGTGGAGTTACTTTATGTTGTTAAATGCATGGTGTCTGAAGTTTTATTTATTATCAACAAAGAAAGTAAGAAATTAGATCTGTTTCATGGTGTTTTCTTCCGAGATGAAGAAGAGTAAACCTAAAGTAAAGGGACGTTACTGGGAGAAGTTAAATGCCGGTGCCAAGCAGAGATATTTTGAGGAACTTGTAGAGATAAAAACATCGATCCGTATGACCTGGTAGCTGAAGCCTGGATGAAAGACCCAGACACACAACCCCTTCTCACACACCCTGACATTTTAATTGATTTTAAGTGTTTCTGATGCAGCAGTTTCGTCCTGATGTTGTTTACCAAAATGAAGCTACTTAAGAATTCTAACACACAGAGACGCCTCATCCACCAACAATGCCACCGACACGTGAATCAAATTCAAATCTTATTTGTCACCATAAACAGTCTGATATGCAGTGAAATGTTAAATGACGTGTGGTGTGATGTTATGTAAGGGTTAAATTCTTAAGTTTAATACGAGTTTAATGAGAAAGAATTATTGCTTTTGCGTCCGTTACACCTCGATACGATACCAGCTGACCCCGAACCAGGAGAGAGGCGCACACACACACACACACACACACACACACACACACACACGGTGTCTGAATGCATTTATGTTTAATAATTTATTATCAGCAAAGAAAATACACTGCATATGTTTTACATATGAAAACAATTAAAACATATTTAGAAAAAAAAATAATTAAGTAAAATATAAAATAAACAGACAATAAACCTTATTTAATTTTTAATATTGATTTTTGTTCTTGTCATATGAAAACAATATCATTAAAACTAGGACAAGTTCCTGGTAATAAGAACACAGTGAGAACACAGAACACAGCATTAATAATTATTTCTTGTTTCATTTCCACTGAATTTCCACTTTTTGATTTGTGCTAAATCTTGCACAAAAGAAGGGAAGCACATTGTTAGGTTTAAAAGAAGAGAGTCCGAGTTAAGTTTTAGGCCCCCATTCCACTGAGCCCAATTTGCTCATCATAATCATTATTATTATTATTATTATTATTATTATTATTTGCAAATTAGTTGTTAGTATCGGGAGGGAAGTTGAAACATGTTCAAAAATTTTGGCGCCCCCTCCGGACATTAACTCCTCGGAAACGCCTTGGTATTAATTCTTTATCTCCGTTATTAAGTCATTATTAATTTTTAAGCGTATTTATGGACTCATTATTGGTTTTTATCGCCTCCTTATCTGTTCAGCAACATTCAGCAGCCAAACATCCTCATATTAAATGTAGATGGAAGTAATGACAAAATCAACAAAGTGATATTTTTAAGAAAAACACTGCTGATTAAACACGATTAAATGATATATTACATGTTAAAGTCCGATGCACAATAGAAATGTTTTCATGTAAAATGTAATAACAAAATAACAGAAATAAATAGATTAAAAATATATACACGCATTTAACTGTGCAGTCCAACATAAAGTTACATTAGGGATGTAAATTACTGAAGCAAAAGTAATAATAATAATAATAATAATAATAATAATTAAGGGAGAAAGTGCAGTCAAAGAAGAAACAATATTGATACAAAAGAAGGATAGGAGAAAGGAAAATTAAAAATAAAGATCCTGAATATAAAGTGGGATTGTGCTGCATGCGTGTGATTTTCTCTTAATCATGTTTATTACAACCTGATCATTTTGATTGATACACATTTTTTTCCCTCACATTTCATACAACATTTCCATAATTTTCTTTCGGTCCTATAAAGCTGCTTTGCGACAATGATACTCGATACTCTTACCAGCCTGAACCCCAGGAGAGACAACACACACACACACACACACACACACACACACACAGAACATTTAAACATTTGTCCAGGTGCTGTGTCCCGAACATCAAAAGAACCAGTCATTAACATGTCAGTCATAGAGAGACCCGGAGACAGACAGACGAGAGGAAATGCATTTGCATTATCCGTGTAGACAAAAAAGTTCTAGTGGACAAGAGCTGTTTGGATTTATATTCCTCTGAACTGATAATGAACTTCCTCTCTCTGTGAATAGACTGTTCATCTATATAGACTGAGCCCTGAACTCCAAACCTCCTTAAGACTTCAGCAGGCCATGTCCTTATGGTCTCTTATCAATAGAGTCAATTCAAAACCAGTCTCCCAGACCTCGAAGCCATACATCTCTCTCCACACTTGACTAGGAAAGAGTAAAAGACTTCAAGTCTGACTAATCTACCTGTGCTTCAGATATAGCTAGTCAATGTGCCAAGCTTAATTAAATACAATCCATCATTCATGTACAATTTCTCTGTGTTTTTATAATACAGTGTTTATTATGTTACATCAAAAGAACAAAAGTGATTAACATATAAGTCATAGAGAGACATATCAGAAAACCGAGGATCTGGCAACCGCTTCAACAACACTGTGCTAACTTACACTAATTTTATAATGTGTAAAACTGACGACTGTTAATTACTCAGATTTTATTAAATTAATCAGAATATGTAATCAGATTCACTTTCACCCTTTTTTTGGATGTTTCTTTCTGGAATCTTTTTGTCTTTATGTCAGTTTTTCCGTAGAATTTTTATTTATTGTGAATTTCACTTTTAAACCTGTAGAACCTGATGGATCCAATTTGTAGACATTTTTTACTCTCCATTAGATTTATAATTCAGGAATATCTATTTAAATGATCAGCAAGTAATCTGGTTTATACACGACATGAATATTATTTATTCCTTCATCGTCTATACTCCTTATCCTGTGTATGATCTGTGATGAAGAGTGTGTCATTGTGTCTCTCTACAGGTTGTGTGAGTGTGGTGTCTCAGATGAAGGCTGTGCTGCTCTGACTTCAGCTCTGAGATCAAACCCCTCACACCTGAGAGAACTGGATCTGTCAGGGAATAAAATAAGATACTCAGGAGTGAAGCTGCTCTCTGCTCCTAAGGATGATGAACATTACAAACTACAGACACTGATGTGAGTAATGACCTTTTTGCATTATTGTTAATATAATAAAAGACTAATTATTAAAGTAATTAATCATTAGTTTGTACATTTCCATTTAGTCCCAATAAATATACGATTAGCAGGTTAGAAGTGTTATCACTGTTTTATTTAAATATTTTTGTCTAACAATATGCTTTAATGCTTTAATGTTTTGTGTTCAGTAAAGTTGATTTTAAATCCATGTGAAGTCAGAAGACAGGGAGTCAGTCAGAGTCTACAAAATGTCACAAATGAGTGCATGAGAGTGATTGTAAATGAACAGCTCGTCTCCTTGTGACACCCTGCTATCTCTGACTTCATACTGCTGCTTTTGTCTGAACAAGATGATCTCTGCTTTTCCCTGTTTCTGGAAGCAAACTTCATTCTCTTAAAACTTTCCTGCTACAAATATTGTATTTAAGCCGCCACTTTCCTCACTCTGACACTTCTTCCAGCACCCGACCTCCACACCGTGTCTTCTGTCATTCCTGTAAAATTCACCTCAGCTTGTTCTTAAAGTCTGCACTTAAATATAAATGTAGAACAAGAGCTAAATGACTCAGTAGTGTTGATTATTTAAAAAGCTCCAAAGCCTGTGATTGGATAAGAGCAGTGATGTGATGAGTAAATATCTGCTCATGTTCCTGTTATAACACAGATGTTACTAAGAATGAAGAAATGTTGAATGATTAATTATAAACAGGAGATGATGATGTTTCCCTTGAAGGAGAGATGATTACATGCTGTTGATCATGAAGTACCACAGTCCAGTTTATGGTTATTAATACACATTTTTCTTTTAGATTCAGGTTTTGATGAACATCTTTACGTGATGAAGACTCCGGTGTTCCTGCGTCTCCATGTTGGTGATAGAGAACATGCTCATAAACACATCATTTATTTAGTTATAACACATTAAACAGACTCAGAGACGTGAGAAGTGTGTGTTCATCGTGCACAGTGAATCACAGACTGAGTGAACACAGACAAGTGGAGTGACACAAGTCATCAAATCTGTCAGTTCTGTTATGAAATATATGAAACATCAGCCTTGTTGTGGTCGCTGCTCGTCCAAACACATTCATGGACCAAAAAATTAACTGTTGTATGACGCAGGATTGATGGGTCATGTGATTATTCTGTGTTTTTAATTAGTGTTTTTTTTTTTTATTATATCTTTTTTCTTATGAATGCTTTTTTTATTGCTGTTTTGTTGGGTTCACAATTAAAATGACATTATATTTAAGTTCTTCTTTCAGTGTCCATAATTTAATCAAATACATAAACAAAAAAATGTTAAATGTAACAAACTTTGTATCAATATGTTTGTAACAGTTCTTTAAAGATGTTTTATATTTAATAACAAAATATTGTTACAATACACTTAAAGAATTATTCATTATTTAAATGTAATTTACTTTGCCAACATTTTCTATGTAAAAATATCACATTAGATGTAACGCCACTTCTTCTTTTAACAGACAATAAAGTTGACAGGAGAGTTGTGGTTCTGTGTGGTTCATATCACTACAGCTTGTTTATCCACTTTGCGTGTGGACGTGGGTCTGTTGGGGCTAGCAGGAGGGGTTAGCACCTCTGTGTTCTCTTCTCCCAGGTTCACAGGTTCTGGAACACGTTTGCAGTGGCTGGAGTGGATCCACTTCACACTTTCTGCTACCTTCACTGCTGTCCGTGTCACTAGGAGCACCTGGAACGGTCCCGATCACCTCCTGGCCTTCCGGTTCTTTCTCCTGAGGTCCTTCACCACCACCCAGTCTCCTGGTTTCAGGTCATGTGACTTTCTCTCTGCCGGTTTTGACAAGACCTCCTTCACTTGGGCCTGTACTCGAGATAAAACCTGCGTGTGTGTGATCTGAGGTGTTTTGGGGGGTTCTTGTGCTGGGTCTTTTTACTTTTTCTAAAGAGTCAATTTTGTGAAATCGTTATCTTTCAGGTGAATTATGTAAGGAAACAAACAGGAACAAGTGAACAGGGTAAAATGATTTATTTGTTTTTAATTAACTTCTAAGAGATGGATTTTTTTTTTATTTTGAATTATGTTTGAAGAAAAAAAAAGTATTGTGTGTGTGTGTATCTGACTGTCTGTCTGGTGGGCGGTAAACAAAGTAATTAATGTGTTTACCTGTGTGTGTGTCACATAAGCTTTTTAAACACCTAGAACGTCAGTTAAGAGACGAATCTTAATGGCCTTTTCATATGTGGCCTTTGACCTTAACCTCTCTCTCTCACTCACCGTCTATACCGCTTTATCCTGTATACAATGTCGCAGGGGGCCAATCTATCGCAGGGCACACATACACACACTACAGGCAATTTTGCGAATGGCATATAATTAATGCAAATGTTTACACAAAAAAGTAAGCAAATAAGAAATGTCCTTTATAAATACAAATGGCATTTGATTTTGCTGCTTTTCCTGGTTACAGGATCCTCATGATAAATGTTCCTCCTTGTCCTTCACACAGTATACTGGACTTTATCTCCACAACTGGCAAAGTACATAATACACCAGTTCTATATATATCCATGGTCATCAGTTAATAAGAGAAAAATGAATATTTGTACTAATGTGTGAGAGACAGATGGCTGTAAACAGTCCTCGTGATCACCAGGCTGAGCAGCTGGGAGAGGAGATGCTGTGCTGGTCTACTAATGGGACAGTGAAGGGGACGCTTGTCCTCCAGACCGGACTGTCTCACATAATACCTTAAAAAAGAAACAGTATGTAAAAGGTTAGAAGTCATCACTCAGTGACCCTTATAATCATATTCTCATAAATTAATCATTATCATGATGGTGATTGTTATCATGAACTGAGAGTTAAAACAAGAAGCAGAGTGACGTCTGGTGGTTTGTGGAAATTCCAACAGCTGTAAACTCAAGTGGGATTTTATATTACATGTGAGAAATTATAGGATATAGGATGTAGTATGTTGTATGTGGGGTCATTATGATCCATCAGAAAAGCTTCATGACATCAAGGCATCGATTCTACACGTCTCTGGAACTGAGCTGCAACTTAAACAAACATCATTTTACAAAACATCGGCTGTTTTAATGGTGACAGAGACACTGCTTAAGACGTCCATCCAAAATCTCCAACACAAGAAGAACTGCTGATTTGACAGCATATGATTTAGATTATTTTTATACTCATGTCCTCATTACAGTCATCCTGTAAGACAGCACTCCTATAAGAATAGCAAAGTTTGATTATAGAATAAAGATAAACAGTTAGAATAACTCTGTATTGAATGGGAGGGACAAATGCAGCCGACTACATCAACTACAACTACATCTTTACATTTAATGCGTCACCTTTCTGTAAGTGCACTTATTTTGTGATGAATGTGAATTGTGTTAACTGTGATGTTTCTGATAATCAGATTATTAAAATACTGCAGTAAATGGACGATCATTTGGATCAGTCGAACTCTTTTGGAGAAGGATTGGATCTCATTGGTTATCTGCTGATCTAAATCTGATACTAGTAGCTCATTTGTTTGTCTCGGCTTGTACACCGTCTTATAAAACCCAGTCGTCCACAACAGACTCTCTCACCTGAACTCTTCTTTAAGTTCTGTAATAATGGAGGTGTTCACACAGGGGTTGTGCTGCATGCAGGTCAGGAGCAAGTGGCACCGCTGGTACAGGAGGACAGCCTGAGACGGGCTCAAGGGAGACTCTGACTGTTTCAACATAACAACATAGACATGGATCAACTCTAGTATTTAATCTACTTTTCCCAAAGGAATCACATTCTCATGGATTTGATATCAATTATTATGGATTTCTCAGAAATGACAGAACCAGAACCACACGCTGGGCCTGATAAACCATAAACAGGAGCTAAACACAGACAGAGCACAACTTAGTGAATCTTACCATCTACTGAAGAGCTAGTTTTGATTCTAAAGAGATTTACAAAGAAAGGGTGGGATTTAAGTGTTTGAAAAACCCAGGACAGTCAGAAAGTGTCCTACATTCTGCATGAGACTCACCTTAAAAAAAATAAACAAAAAAAAAAGTCTATAAATCTGCATCAGTGGACAAATTTTGTACTGAGTTTATGCAGCCAGGTCCATAAATATTGGGACAGGGACATACATTAATTTGTTTGCGATCACATCTTGAGTGCTTTATTTCAAATCCATTGTCCTGGTGTACAGAGACAAACTGACCACCATGGAGTCACTGTCCAAATACTTATGGACCTGAATATATACAAACACGTCATTATAAATGAGGAGTGTGTAAATGTGTGAGAGCACGACTGACTTTTTTTCTATGTCTAATGCCAGAGAATGAGAATCTACTGCACCGTAAGGTTTTAGAAATGAAATATTGTATAGTTTGTGTTATTAGTGTTACTTATGTTTTATATTGCTAGTCACTGGTTATGTCCAGACACAGATGATTCATTCTTATTGAAACTATATCCAGTACAGCAATAACACAAACAAGACAGATAACAGTGTTGTGTCTTACCTCTGTGTGAGATGTAGAATTGCAGTTGTAAGGCTTTAGCTCAGGATCACACACACCAAAGCCAAGAGCAAGTCTGCAGTCACGCTTCCCCTGCAACACATTAAAGGCTCCTGATACAGTAACATACTGTATAAATATACACTACAGTCACAGGCTCCAGTCATATCTGAGTTTACTCACTGCTTGGACGTTAGTGCGCTAAAGCGAGCAGCTCCTTTCTCCGTCTCACCGAGCATCAGGCTTATGGTCTGAAGCACTAACGTGGAAAGCCTGGAGACCGACACACAGTGTTGTAGTGAATCAGTGAGGTGGTGATGGTGTTCTGTTCCAGTCAAGGTGAGTCAGAGGTTAAAAGTGGAACAATCGCTACAAAAAAGTCGTGGCTCACTTCATATAACGCCTAAATACTACAAAGATGATGTTCACGTAATTTTGACCTAAAAGGAAATAAAGTGGAAAAAAAAAGAAACATCATGTCTAACTGTAGCACTAACGCTAAAAATAGTTAAATAGTCGCCTCTTATCATTTAGTAGAAGAGATTACAGAGCATGGAGAGGACTTACTGTATGGACCTGAGGGGATTATTGAGTCACACACAGTGTCTGACTTCATCTAATCTAATTCAGCCTCCTGAGTTCTACTGGAAGAGTCTAACAGTGTTAATGGTGTTGAATGGTGTGTTTGGTTTGATCAGGTGACTCAGACTTACAGTAGCCTGTCTGCAGTGTGTAATCCGTCCTGAGAGAGCTGCAGGCTTACAGTCAGCGTTTTCACCAGGAACAGATAGAGCTCAGGTGACTGTACGACACACACACACACACACACACACACACACACACACACACTCATTAAATGTAAATACAAAAAGTAAGTCCATTTTATCACTTTATCACTCTACATGAAGCTTAAGCAGAATGGACCAGGTCTGCGCGGTGGTGTCGTGGTTAGCACTGTCGTCTTGCACCTTCAGGTTCCGGGTTCGATTCCCGGCCAGGTTCGGTTCCCGTCTCTCTGTGTGTATGGAGTTTACATGTGCCTGGTGGATTTCCTCTGGTTTCCTCCCACAGTTCAAAGACAGGCAGGTTAGGATAACTGGCGTTCCCAAATTGCCTGTAGTGTGTACATGAGTGTGTGTGTGCCCTGTGATGGATTGGCACCCTGTTCAGGTTGTACCCCACCTTGTGCCCTACAGGATAAAGCGGTATAGATGGTGAGTGAGTGAGTGAGTGAGTGATCTTCTCATACAACAAGCTTAAAATAAGTTAAAATGTCCAGACATGGGTTTATTAAACTTGGATTTTTTAATGAATTTTGACTTGAAAAACAAGCGTGCCTTAATTTAAGAGTATAAAGTTTCATCGAGTATCATGTAGCACGCATGCGCTTTTTGTTTTGATCATCATGTTTTTTCTTTCACATGCGCTGTGGAATTGTGGGTAATCGTCTCTCCTTCTCGGTCTTAGTGTTCGTCTCTCACTCGTATAATAATCGTGTTTTTTTTAAAGCATCGTTAATTTTGTGTTCGTGTGTGTGTGTGTGTAAGAAAGTCCTCCTTTCAAAAGTCTCATCAGAGAGGTTAGATCCATTTTCTCTCTCTCTCTCCGTCAGCCTGCACTGACTGTGTGTGTGTGCGCACGTCATTGGACAGCGTCTTTCCCCCTGCTCCTTTTGCCTTCACACACACACTTTTTAACTGTCCTGTCGCGATTCTTTTTAAAGGTAGAATTCAGGTTCCTTTGTTTTATTTTTTCTTTACAGCAGTGATTACATTAGTTTGTGCCACAGTGTCATGAGAGAGGTTTCTTGTCTTAAATAGGCGAGGGGGAAGAGGGCATGAAGTCATTCCTCCTCTCATTTTACTTTAGCTTCACATACACAGTGTGTACACACACACAGACACACACACACACACACACACACACACACACACACACACACATCCACAGTGAGTACGCTCTTGCACACACACACATACACAGCGTGTGGAAACACTTATCTGTGGGAATTTATTTTAACTTTTTTTTAAAGCATAAGTTAAGACACATGCTTTATAAACTCTTTAGTCAGATGAAATGAGATGATGTCAAGAAATCATACAGAACCAGTGACTCTTTTTATGTTAATCAGAACCACATCCTTGACGAAAGATGTATAATAATGAATTTTGAGTTTATTAGTTTGATAATAATTGGTCAACATTTTCCATTAATGTCATTGATTGCTGTAAGATATTAAAGGGTAAAAATACAATCAAGAAGAAATGGTAAAGGGGTGTCTAGACGTTTTTATGTCGACTCATCATTTCTAAATTAAAGTACAGCTGTACCTACTGTATATATTAATAGCCTGAAAGCTTGTAGTAAATGTTTTGTACATTCATGCACTTCGAAAGACCAATTGTTGTTATAAGATGATGATTTTTCCCCATTTTTATTTGCTGAAGAAATTACATTTCTAAATTATGTATGTTCACAATGAGAGATTTCTTTGAAAATTTGTGAACTGAATAAAATGACAAAATTTTCTATCAATTAGTTAAAAACTAGGGAAAGACTGTTTGTTTGTCCTCCACGTTATTTTTTATTAGTGAATATTATGACTATAAAAAGTTAAGTTTAGAGTAAGAGAGAGTGAGTGAGACTCCATGTCCTCTGAGACCGGTAGAGAGACACTGTCTCTCCGACATGGTGTCAGGTGTGTGTTGGAGGACGGAGTACAGGTGGAGGAGGTGCTGCTAGTGGTGTGAGAGCAGGTAGGATACGAAAATATCTACTCTGTCTCCTGGATGAACAAAGCGGTGGTGGTATTACTGACTGAGAAAAAAACGGAATACAAGTGAAAGGCGTCATGGTCCAAATTACCCCTCTATCTGCCCCTGCAACACGAGTGGTGATCTCTAACGTGCCCCCGGTTCATTAAGGATGAACAGATCATTAGGGAGCTGGCCCGCTTCGGGAGGTTCGTCAGCACTATGAGAGCTATCCCGCTCAGGTGTAAACGTGAATTTTAAGTGTAAGGACGGGGACAATAGTTACACTATCTTTGCCACCACGGAGAGGCTGAGGTGCTTTGAGTGTGATGATGTTGGACATGAAAGACTGAGCTGTCCTCATGGAGCTGTGCAGACAGGGAGCTCAGGGGACGACTCGGACGGGATACAGCAGCAGCACCGCAGGGACAGACAGCAGGAGGACACCGGGGAGACGGAGACTGCAGCGGGCCTCACCGACCCCCAGAGCAACGACACACCGCAGTCAGAACTCACAAAAGGTCCGTCCTGAACACACTGACACCACAGATAGAAACACTGCACCCAGCGCTGATAAACACAACGCAGACACAGAAAACACCACCAGTATAAAACACCACGTCCCTACAGACAATACCGCTAACAGTAACCCTGTCCCTAATGTCTGCTCTGATACACACCAACAAGAGGAAAAATACAACTACTGGCAACCGACAGAACACAAAACACTACAGTGAGCATGAGGGGTAAAAGACAGGAGGAATCACACAACACAGAAACATCAACAAAACGGAAAACCTGCAGCCAGGTACTGAGCACAAGACTGTAGGAGAGTGAAGAGCAGAGTGCAGCAGCACACACACACACACACACACACACACACACTCAGAGAGTCTCGCTTGGAGATCGTCCATTAATGGGCCAGCATCACTGCCGGTATAAATCATTAAGGGCTGGCTGACGTGATTGTTTGAGTACTGGCTTGTGCAAGGATGAAACGATAGTGTTTAGGAACTATAATCAGGGATTACACTGTATACAGTGTGTGGGTTCAAAAGTCCACTTACAGTAGGGGTTCAAACAGTCAACTGAATTATATATATATATATATAAGTTTAGTTTAATTTTGAAAAATCTTTTTCTATTTTTTTAAATAGGGTCCATAACCTATATCGATATTATTCCATATTATTATTATTATTATTATTATTGTTGTTGTTGTTGTTGTTGTTAATATTATTACTATTACTGACACACACATGGTCAATCAGATCAATTTAAAATAATAAAAAATTATCAGACGACATTATTCAAATGGATAACAAATAGAAACATTTTGTGTGTGTGTGTGTGTGTGTGAAAGAGAGAGAGAGAGAGAGAGAGAGAGAGAGATGAAAAGCTTCTAATTACGATTACTTCTAATAGGGATGTGACTTGTCATCAATGACATTTTTTTGATTAACACCAAATAAACAAAATGCTGTCTCTGATTGCTGAAACCATGGTCTGCAAAAGAGCTTGCAAAATATTTATAGGATCTACAGCACTGTCAAAAGATGTCGGTACAATCGGTAGCAAGCTTTTTAAAAGTGTGGGGGATGAATGTTGTTTATTTGTTAACAATAAAAATGATGAATACAATGTCAAAAGGGTACAAAAGGTATTAACATACAAAATATAAAAAGCTTTTAATTTAAATGAGTGATAGTAATACTAGAGTGATACTAAAAACACACTTAGAACAAACTTGGTAGACTTGTTAAAGATTTAGAATCAGAAATGCTTTAATAATCTCAGGGAGAAATGATTTTGTTACTCCAAATATACAGACAACATTTCATACAAACAACATACTGTATATTCAGAAGAAAAATATAAACAACTATGTACATATATAAATGCAACCAACAAGAACAACAAATGACCAAATAATATATGACCAACTATATCTCTCATTTAAAAGAACCAAAAGTGCTCTTTCTGCTCTCCTTACAAGAGACAAACTGCTCAGCAACCTTTTTTCTGTTTCCCCTGTCCAGCTTGTGAGGCGAGTTTGGGTCATCGTGCTGCGTAGCCATGTTTTTAGCCTCCGGAGGCTGCTGAAACTCCTTTCTGACTCTGCTGATGACACAGGCACAACTAGGAGGAGTCACGCAACTGTTTCGACTTCGTCAAAGAGACCACGGACCTCTGGGGTCATTCCTTGAAGAACTGCAACAACTTCAGTACTAGACTGGAAGCTGTACTTCATTCTGAACAATGCAAGCTAACCTTTGAGAATGTCTGGGTTGACTTCTGGGTACTGTTGGACAACAACATGCATTTTTCCAGTTAATAGAACTTGTTCCAGGTGCCTTAACATTTGCTTTCCTTCCTGCTCAAATCTTTCTATAAACTGCTTGTCAGCAACATCCAAAACTTTGTAGAATTCAGTCCTGTAGTAGTCAGAAGGGGACACATGTACTGTACATGTGCAGGAGCACTACCTGTGAAGCGCTAAGGTGGGATACAGACACGAAGAGTGGCAATAGGAGTGAGATGGAGTGTTTCACACATACTTGTTGCCTTCGTGTAATAAGCCTGAAAACTCTGAGCTTCTCTTTTTGCTGAAACTTTCCTTAACACAGGCAACAGCTGAAAGCATCCCATCTATGGTCTGAATTGTGCTCTGGAGGGACATATTCAAAACCTCCAACTCCCCTGTGATCTCCAAAGCACACAGAAGACCAAAGACTACATTTCCCTGCTGGAATGTGTCATAAAGCCCCTGTGCCTTAGTAGCCGCATCAAACTGACTCACTGCCATTTCAGCCAAAGCCTTGATTATGCACTCGTACTGGTTTAGCACAGTGGGGATGGTACTAGTGCGAACAGTCCACCTTGTTGGACACAGAGGTCTTATAGTATGACATGGACACTCACCCCCCTCAGACCTTGCAATTCCCTTAAATATGTTCTTCAGTTTTAAAAGTATAATAATATAAATAATATTATAAATAATTTAACAATTTACTGTTTTTAAACATTAAAAATAATATACACATAAAAATAATATTCTTCAATAGTCAACAGGTCTGCAAACTGACATAATTTCTCACTTTTTTCTCCTCAACAGATCCAATCAAACACAACAGGCAGGTCAGCTAATGAACAAACAATGCTCAAAATATCAAAATCAATTGCACTGGCAATAAACCCATAAATACATTGCTTAACATTGTCAGTTTGTCCCTCCTCATCAATTTCCTGCCTTCTTCATCACAGTTACTTTATGCATTGATGCCACACACATAACCGAATTTAGCTAAGTTAGCTACTGAACACTATCCCAATTAGCAACTGCCATTAGTCTAAAAAACGAAATATAATACAGAAAACATTCGACATGTCAACAAAACATAAACAAAACATCTTCTCAAACATATATCAAGCTTATTTAAAAACCTCAAAAGCATAAACATTCAAAGTAGCTGGAAAACGGAGATGTAAATAATCATAACAACCATAAGTTCCCGCCTCCTCTGCACGAGCTGACCGATAAATCTAACACACCAAGAGAGGCGGGACTTAAGGCAAAACAGCCAATCATCAGCCGGTGTCATGTTTGAGAGGGAGGGGAGAGGAGAGCTGAAGCGAGCAGAGACACAGAGCGGCCAGAGAAACAGAGGAGCGAATGCGAAGCTGTTTGTTCAAAACTGCGGGAAAACTGTAGAAAAAGTGTGGGTGTTGAACCCTCTCACCGGGAAAAGTCTGGGTGTTAAAACACCCACATCCCCCACGGGTGCGACGCCCCTGAGTACAATAGAACATTGGAGGCCATCTTCAACCAGATACCACAATGAGAACTATCAGGAATAGATAACCCTCTAAAATTGTCAATAGGACAACAAGAAAACTGATCAAAAAGCTAATCTACAGCAACATTTAAGAAGCTCAAGCAATATTCCTGTCTGAGTTAGGTTAGATGGAAGCCATTTCTCATTTACATTTCACAGAGACAAACAAAATCACCCCAAACCATGCAACAGAATGTGTTATGGTTTGATGAGACCAAGTTAGAACTGGTTTGGCATTATTCTATTGCCCTTCTTATTTTTAGCTTGGACCGGGGTTCTAGTGAAGGAGGAAATCAAAGGAAATCATCTATAGGTCCAAATACCAATTTACTTTGGCACATAACGTTCAGGTCTTCAAGTATGTTTTTATTATACATAAAAAAAATAAAAAAAAACAGATAAACTATGAATTACGTGATCAGGGTAAGGCGGACATACCAGTAATAACAACCACAACAACAACAACAACAACAATAATAATAATAATAATAATAATAAAACATGAACTGCAGCTGTAATGCATCGTTAAACAACAGTATTAAAGATATAAACATAGCCGAAATCCATGAAGTTTATTAACCATTATTCAAAGAACTGAACAATTAATCATGCAATTCATTTAGGAAAAAAAGTTGAATATTAAAAAAAACTATAAATTCCATGTCTAGCCCTATAATAATACAAAATGTTCATAACAGTTTCTTTGTTTCACCCTTGTGTTAAAGGTCTTTTGCTGGCATCGACAGGAAAAAGTTTCAACAACTTAAACTTTGACAACATTGAATAATGTTTATATGAATAACTCAATCTGTAAAGAAGCTGCATTAGGAATAACTTAAACGAAAGCTAAAGCTGCATTAGAAGTGGTAAACACCATACAGAGGAGTGTAAATGCTAGTCAGAGATAGATTAAGCTAGTCAAAGGTGGGTTAAAGCTAAACTGAAATAAATAAATGCTAGTCAAAGGTGAGTAAACGCTTATCAGAGGTGTGATAATGCTAGTCAGAGGAAGGGTATACACTAGTCAGAAGTGAGTAAACATTAGAGGTGAGAAAATGCTAGTGAGAGGTGAGTAAATGCTAGTCTGAGTTTGGTAAACAATAGTCCGAGGTGGGATATTGCTAGTCAGAAGAAGGTAAACACTAGAGGTGGCTTAGGAGACTTAACACTAGAACTACCAGGTTTTTCTGACCCCTCCAGCTCTACCAGAGGTAGGCCAAATGGCCCCTTGGTTTTAAACTAACAACTTAATCACTGACAATTGATTCCCATTCATTAGTAAATGAGTGGCCGATTGGAATGTGTCACTCCCCTTCCCCCCACAAATGGAAGGGCAGAGTAAGAAAAGCTTTGAAGGATGCTGGGAAACCATATTTAAATCGAAGAGGAGAACAAAAACCAGGGAAAAAATCCACCTAAAGAGTTGAGTGGAAGAAGCGTATGTGTGATGTGATCTCTCTCTCTCTCTGAACACGCTGAGGAGCACTAAACGCCACAAAAACAGTTAACCTATCAAAATTAAACCACATACCATATATAATAATTTAAATGTACATAATTAAGGTCAAAGACATATCTATATATATCTATATATATATATATATATATATATATATATATATATATATATATATATACAGTG
Organism: Clarias gariepinus; assembly: GCF_024256425.1. Lineage (NCBI taxonomy): Eukaryota > Metazoa > Chordata > Actinopteri > Siluriformes > Clariidae > Clarias > Clarias gariepinus. The sequence continues at coordinate 24,511,118 of NC_071111.1, forward strand.
GTGTGAAAAACTATTTGCCCCCTTCCTGATTTCTTATTCATTTGCATGTTTGTCACACAAAATGTTTCTGATCATCAAACACATTTAACTATTAGTCAAAGATAACACAAGTAAACACAAAATGCAGTTTTTAAATGATGGTTTTTATTATTTAGGTAGAAAAAAAATCCAAACCTACATGGCCCTGTGTGAAAAAGTAATTGCCCCCTGAACCTAATAACTGGTTGGGCCACCCTTAGCACCAATAACTGCAATCAAGCGTTTGCGATAACTTGCAACGAGTCTTTTACAGCGCTCTGGAGGAATATTGGCCCACTCATCTTTGCAGAATTGTAATTCAGCTTTATTTGAGGGTTTTCTAGCATGAACCGCCTTTTTAAGGTCATGCCACAACATCTCAATAAGATTCAGGTCAGGACTTTGACTAGGCCACTCCAAAGTCTTCATTTTGTTTTTCTTCAGCCTTTCAGAGGTGGATTTGCTGGTGTGTTTTGGGTCATTGTCCTGCTGCAGCACCCAAGATCGCTTCAGCTTGAGTTGACAAACAGATGGCCGGACATTCGCCTTCAGGATTTTTTGGTAGACAGTAGAATTCATGGTTCCATCTATCACAGTAAGCTTTCCAGGTCCTGAAGCAGCAAAACAACCCCAGACCATCACACTACCACCCCCATATTTTACTGTTGGTATGATGTTCTTTTTCTGAAATGCTGTGTTAATTTTACGCCAGATGTAACGGGACACGCACCTTCCAAAAAGTTCAACTTTTGTCTTGTCGGTCCACAAGGTATTTTCCCAAAAGTCTTGGCAATCATTGAGATGTTTTTTTAGCAAAATTGAGACGAGCCTTAATGTTCTTTTTGCTTAAAAGTGGTTTGCGCCTTGGAAATCTGCCATGCAGGCCGTTTTTGCCCAGTCTCTTTCTTATGGTGGAGTCGTGAACACTGACCTTAATTGAGGCAAGTGAGGCCTGCAGTTCTTTAGATGTTGCCCTGGGGTCTTTTGTGGCCTCTCGGATGAGTTCTCTCTGCGCTCTTGGGGTAATTTTGGTCGGCCGGCCACTCCTGGAAAGGTTCACCACTGTTCCATGTTCTTGCCATTTGTGGATAATGGCTCTCACTGTGGTTCGCTGGAGTACCAAAGCTTTAGAAATGGCTTTATAACCTTTACCAGACTGATAGAGCTTAATTACTTTTGTTCTCATTTGTTCCTGAATTTCTTTGGATCTTGGCATGATGTCTAGCTTTTGAGGTGCTTTTGGTCTACTTCTCTGTGTCAGGTAGCTCCTATTTAAGTGATTTCTTGATTGAAACAGGTGTGGCAGTAATCAGGCCTGGGGGTGACTACAGAAATTGAACTCAGGTGTTATAAACCACAGTTAAGTTATTTTTTAACAAGGGGGGCAATCACTTTTTCACACAGGGCCATGTAGATTTGGAGTTTTTTTCTCCCTTAATAACGTAAACCTTCATTTAAAAACTGCATTTTGTGTTCAATTATGTTATCTTTGACTAATAGTTAACGGTTTTTGATGAGCAGAAACATTTAAGTGTGACAAACATGCAAAAGAATAAGAAATCAGGAAGGGGGCAAATAGTTTTTCACACCACTGTATACACAATTTAAATCATTTACTAAAAACCAACTAAAACCAATGATCTATTCCTTCTATTTGCAGATCCTTGATGTTGACATTCCCATTAATATTCCCTGTGCACCACATTTTCTATTTTGTTTAACTTACACTACACTACCCCTCAATTCTATGAAGGTAAAACAGTAGCAAAACCCGAGAGCTTGCAAATTCGAATGTGAGAACTTGTAAAATGAATATTTGTATTTGTAAGTTGAAATTTGTACTCACAGCTCTGATGTGAAAAGCTGCATCTATCGATTTGCACACCTGTGTTTTGAATTCGAAGTTGCAGATTAACAGGCACAATTGTGTACTACACATTTGTCTTTGCGCTTTACTTCAGTTTCGCTGTACAACCACAAGTCGGCACTCACAACCTCTCAGATCTGGCAGTACAACCTCAAATCCCAGCGCTCTGACTTTTGCTACTCATTTTGCGATATTCCTGTAGCAAAACTCACTTGTGCACTTGTAAACGCGAACTTGAGAGAGCAGAGTCGGGGGCGGGGCTGGGGTGGGAATGAAGTCATTTTGTTGGTCGATGTCTCACCAATTAACATTTAATTGGTTGGAGCCGGCCAATGAAGTGGGACGTTTTGTGCGCAATGACGTCACAGACTACACAGAGCAGCTCGCGCTGTTTCGGTGGTGGTGGTCAAAGGATTGCGATGGCGGCATCAAACAATTCGAGGGTAAGTTTTTAATTTTAATTTTTCCATACATTCAATATTGTTAGTCAGAGACTGTTATATATAACTGCAAAGTTAAAATATATAAGTGCCTTTCATGTATTTTTAGTTAATTAAATTGTTAAATAAATGTACAATAATTAAAAAGTACAATAATTGCAATCTGTTGGTGTGATGTGGTAAAGATGTAAGCTAGTAATCAATAGTTCAGGAAAGAACCCCATTAGGGCCCATCCATGATCTGTCATCAAAAGACAAATTCAGTGTTCGCAAACAGTGTTTTTTTTTTAATGGGCAGAGGCTGTGGCAGAAAGTGACAGTTTGCAAGTATTAGTCTATGGAAGAAATTAAATGAAATAAAAAAATTATTAAAGAAAAGGTTAATTTGACTTTAAATTTTAAAATTCGAACTATTTGCGCAATTACAAGATTTTATCTGACAATTCAGAAAAGGAAAAAATACTCATCATTCTCTCTTTTGCACTTAGCTCAGAATCATAAATTTATATTCCATGGTTTTGTTTTTTTAATCCCATATTTCTAAATTTACAAACTCACTATTGTTGGGTTATATAGAGAAAAAACAAAACAGAATTGTGAGATAAAGTAGGTGAATGTTACGTAAAATGATACAGGCTTAAATAATATTACATGCTGTAACTTTAGGGCTAATACAATATGTTCCCTATGAACTGCATATGTAAATATTATGTAGACCTGTTATTTAAATCAAATGCTGTATAAAAGTAAAGTATTCATAGCAGGTTTAATCCATAGTATATCTGTTTAAACGTCTGCATTTTACAAGTTTGTGCTTCTTTAATGATATAAATAAGCATGTTTGGCGTGCTGTCGGCTCGAACCCTGCGTGCCCCCCTGAAGGGAGCAAACATTGGTACATTGTATCTATTTTATGTTGTTTAATAATAGTTTACATTAAATGTTTGATTGTCTCCTATTTTAGCCTACACTACAAATGGTCTGTTCCTGCAAGTGTTAATTTAATAATAACTTTACTTATTTGCACATATTTTGTTGTTTTATTAAAGAGCTTTTCCAGCACTTTACAATGGAGGTCGTAAATGAATGAAGAAAATGGCATCTGAACCTGCAAGAGTTACATCTGTAAGGTTTTTCGAACTCCAGTTCTGCTTGCTGTCAAAAAACTCCCAAAAGACTCCCAAAGATGAAATGGTTCTCTTACAAGCAGGCCTAGGCAGAAGAACTGTAAATATTCCAGATGATGCTGATCATACTGAGGTGAGCGATGGTGCAAAACTTCATGTATGTTTTTGGAAACGTAAAAGATACATTTTTGTTCCTAAATTTTTACATTATGTATTATAATGTATATGTACATTTTTTTGTTGTTGTTGTTGCATTTTCACTTATGTTGTTGCACTTACATCTATGTCTTTTAATATCCAGATAACCAAAGTACTCTTTCAGGAGTACCCAAAGTTGCAAAATGTAAGGGGTGGTTGGCTGCTCCAAAAAGCCTCAGGTAAGTTTTTGAAACCAAATGCATTTTCATGTTTAATCCTTTTACCAATAGTTTTTTTTTGTGTGCGTGTTTTTAAAAGGGGGCAGTGGACAAAGGAAAACTACTTCTCTGCCCCAGGGTTCCCAGGGCTACACAGCAAAAATATTGAAAGCCACCTCTAACAATGGGAAGAATGTCATCTATATCGTCCCCCTCCAAGAAGAAATTGATACAACCCCGTTGCCATATGATGCACCTGAATTTCAGAACATGCCAAAAAACATCTGCATGACCTGTGGTACATCAGTCCCCTTACAGTTGCTGCCATGTCACCTTGAGGATTGTCAGAGTAATAATACTGTAAGTTATTTTTCAGTGATTTTTCAGTAATTTTCATTCACAAAAACCAAAGGTATACTGTATATGTTAAAACAGATCTAAAGTGTCTTTAGAGTCCACTACAAGAGGTTAGTTATCTATTTTATGTCCCAGGGTCAGGTGTATTGTTCGGTTTCTTGAGCTATATAGGTGTTTACTGTATATATGGTGGGCTAAGCTGGTACCTCAGTCACACTTATTGTTTTTTATTTTTAATATAGCCATGAATTATTTTTTTAAGTATATCTATTATTTGGCCTTTGCCATAGTTTTAATGATCCTTCTTTTTATATTGAATAAAAATAGAATCTGAATTTTTTTTGGCTTGGTTTTGCTTTCCAGGTAGAATCTGAATATGAAAAAGAAAATGAAGAGGCCCATGGACTGAGCCATGATTCAGATGTAATTTGTCTGGTAAGAAGTTATCTAGGTTGTAAGGGAGTTGAAGACAAAACATAAAGTTGCAGTCCGTAACAGTTATGTATACCTGTCTAATGTCATATTGATCTCTCTGATTCTTTAGGATGCTTGCCCGATATGTGGCGAAGAATTTTCTGCAGAAGGGATGCCTTATCATTCAAGCACATGTGGAGAAAGGTACTGTACAGTATCAATTATAGGTGTGTAGAGAGAGGATGTTTTTTTTCTGTCCACAGCAAATATGAAATAGATCTACTGCCATATCTAGAGAAAAAAAAATGTATGAAATTTCTGGTTTGAAAAAAATTCATAAAATCTCAAACTTGAGAATTTTAGACTGTGACCATTTCACGTTAGGCTTATGTTCCATCTTTTAAAGATATTCTGTTGTTTAGGTTTATAATTTTTCTTAAAGCTTGCATGGGCAATGGATGATTATGTATTTTGTTGTAGCTTCCCTGAAAGTTTTACCTCGATTATGGTTGGACATTCTGTTAACGAAAGTGCCTTATCACCATCCCAAACCAGTAGCAGACAACAAAGCACTACTCTCCATCTTGATCCTAATCATTTAACACAGGGAGCATCTGTTTCAGCTGAAAGTGCACCTTCAGTGTGTGATGGTATGGATTTTGTTTTTTATTTTTTTCATAATGTGAAAAGTTGATGTAAAAGTTCTTTCCATGATACCATACCATGAAATAAATTTTTTTGGGGCTGCAGATTGGAAGAGGATTGAGGTTCCAGAAAGAGCAGCAGAACTCTACAGGCGGTATACACTTCGACAAAAAGAAGATGAGCCCCCACTGAAAGTAAGAATTGATATTAGAGAAGACATGGAGGACCAGGAAGAGAGAATAATAAATTGTTACAAGGTCCCCAAAATTGATTGGGCTGGACCTCTCCAATGCCGACTGGAAGGTACTGTAACAGTAATACTAATGTTTAAAATGCTGAATAACAGATGGTCTCATATGTGCCATATACCTGTAATAAATTTAAAAGTTTACCATATTTGTAGGGGATGTTGCCACTGGGGATGGTGTTCAGCGCCATTTTTTAAGCATGGCAATGCACAAGCTGCAGAATGGATTCCTCTTTAATGCAGGTTAGTTGTTTCAAGGAATATCATCATGGAGCTGATCTATGCAACAACTTTAAAGAGCAAGTTTGCCACAAAATGTCTCATGTTATACTCGCCCATATGTTGTTCAAAACCTGTATGGCTGTTTTTCTTCATGTTTATAGGACAGTTTTGAATAGTTAGAATGTTGGTCTTTTCTACTGCTTGTCAATCAGAAGCCATTGTATAGAAAACAACATGTACGATTCTGACAAATATCTTCTTTTGTGATCTGCAAAGGACAGCCAGGTTTAGGGGGAAAAAAAACCTTTATAAAAAGTTGTCAGTTACTATTTTGTAAACATTGTGTGTGATCTTTTTAATAGACAGTGTCAATTTTTCTCAATGTTTTGGTCTTTTCTGCTTTACAAACAGGAAATGAAAGTGGCACTGCATTATTTGAACGCCAAGCAGACCACCTTATTCCATCTACTTCCCAAGTCCTGTTGCAGAGTGATTTGTTTGTGATGGCAGGCAGGATTATCGGCCATTCATTCCTCCACGGTGGGCCCTCATTAGCAGGTGTGAGCCCAGCCATTATACATTTGTTAATAGGTGGCTCCCCACAGACAGCAACCATCACAGTTGAAGATGTGGCTGACATTGACATCAGGGAGACAATACAGATGGTAAGTTGGTAGATGCCAAATTGATAGAGGTAAAGGAGTTTGTATATTTCATTGTATTCTTTCACTATTTATAAAGCTTGCTGCAGGGGATTCAATGAATGATTTTACTGAAGATGAGAAGGCAACCATTAACCAGCTGGCAATATCTTGGGACCTTCCAGTGTTGACGACAACAAACCGCACTTGGCTGTTACACAATCTTCTTCAGCATGCAGTAAGTGTTTTTTTTTTTCTCCTCATGCAAGGGTTCAGCAGTCGAGCAATAAGTTAGAATTGTATGTGTTTCTGTTCTTCATATAAAGCAAAACAAACCACAATAATCCATTAACACAACCGTTGTTTCCTAATTACATTAATGGTCAGTCAAATAGGATTCATCAAATGATTGTCATAATCAGGTGCTGACACGAACTTGGCGACAAGTAAAACAGCTCAGAGAAGGATTGAAAGACACAATGGTATGGCAGTTACTGGAGGCCCGACCCGATGTGGCATCTGTGGTTTTTCCAAGACAATCAATGACTGACTGCAGTACACAGGTGATTTATTCAATTATACTACCCACGTTATCTATCAGAATGTTAATTCCAGTGTTGTTTAATACATTTAAAGTATGCCCTTATTGAATACTAAAATTATAATTAGGTTCTCTTAAACAACATCATCTGGCCCATGGCAGAAGAAGAGGGGGATAATGCACCCCCCTTTACCACCCAATGCAGAATTTCAGGGTACCTAAGGCAGTTTGTGGAAACTGGTATGTTGTGTTGTACTCTCCTGATATCAAAACTGGCCATCAAACTGCCTGGTGCTGATACAAATCCATATACAAAACTTTTCTGTTTGTTATTGATTAATATTTTACAGATCTTTACACTAACTTGCATAGGTATTGTAAAATTAGTGTTTTGATGGTTGTCTTGTATCTCTACATGTCTGCTCTATTGTAGCTGATCAATGTAAATTGAAGCAGCTGGTCAAGTTCTGGGCTGCCTGGGAGTTGCCCATGAAGGACATGCAGGTGAAGGTGGTACAGGCAGAACACCCTACATCCTCTACCTGTTTTTGCGTTCTCCGTCTTCCAGCTCATTACACAAACTATGACCAATTCAAAAAACACCTGGAAAGCTGTATTGCCACTAGTGACTTTGGTTTTGGCCTTGTATAAAATTACATGAACTACTTTCAGTTGCAAATCTTAAACGGTTATTTCAGGCATTAAGGTATGTTTCTGTTTTACTTAATGTTGAAATTGTTCAAAGGAACTGTTTTAGATATGTAATATTAAATGACTCATTGTTTACATTGTTTTTAAATTGTTCTGTCATTTACTAGTTGAACATTTAAACTTTAGAGAGCTGTTTTGAGGAAGCTTCAGTTGCAGTAAGACAAAAGGCTGATTAAAATGAATACATTTATTATAGACTCTTGATACAGTTCAAGAAAAATAAAATACCAAGCCAGACTTGTTCTTTGTGTGTTTTTTCTTGTTGTTTTATCTCAATTACTGATACTTCCATTATCTTATATGTAGCCAATACTATGCATGTACTGCAGTGTAGCAATGTAAACATCTGCCCCAAAATTTTCTGATGGCTGTACTGGGTCCACAGCAGCCTTTAGTTCGTTAAGTTCCTCTGAACTCAGTGGACATTTAATTTCCGGAACCTGGATGGCAGAACTAGTGTCACTGGGGATAAGACCGCTGCTTTCCCAGTCTATTTGTGGAATCTGTAGAATCTAAGAAATTATAAATTAGCACAAAAAAAACTAAAAAACGAATAGATAAAAATAAACCACATACCTACCTCATCACACTCTTCAGAGTGATACTGTTGCCCCAGTTGCCACAGCTGATTAGGAGAGAGGTTGCCCTCTGATGAAAGAGGGTGGTTGTCCCATCCATCTCTAAATATATTGAGATGGGCTTGGAGCCGTGGGATGAAGGCATAGTGACAGCAAAAGATGTGAAGACTACTGGACAGATCTAGATGCCCATTCTCTTCCAGTTGGTGCAGAACGTGGTAAAAGTGGGAGGTAACCGCAGTGAACACATCCCGCCACAATCGCTCAATTCTGTTTTTAACAAAGGAGTGAGGGATAATCTTTATCAGAGGAACTTAAAAGTTTTAATGAATACTATTTTCCAATAGTAATTTGAGAACGCAACAATGTGACATAATTGCAAAAACAGATATCCATGTACTAAAACAAGCTTAATATCAAAGGGATTTTTTATTGTTATAATGCTGATTTTACAATGTCTCAATTAAAATTTCTATTGCACAACTTAAAACAAAGGTGAGTGATGTTTAAATCAACAAAAACTGATTATACTGTCTGTATTTCTATTGACCTTAAACAGTCATAGTATACACCCTAAATGAACAGTGCACAAGGGTTAAATATATCATATACTATTAAAATTTACATTTGATTATGAACACTTTTACCCGCAATGAAGCTACTTCTCCCTGTTCCCCGGACAGAGAACATAAGGCAGGCCACATCTACATTCTCCCCTCCATGATCGCCCCGAACCCTGGCAAAAAATATGTTGATTGCAAATAATGTGTCAGCATACAATGTTTACAAAACCTTCCAGGGTTATATGTATTTATGTTTACATCAGCTTAGTACTTTAAACCTATATTCTACTTATTTCATACAAAAAAGTCAATTTTTACCTCAGTGGAAATCCAAACTTCTGAACTGCCTCACGGAAGAAAGACAGTGTTGTAGAAGCCAGATTGTTGTTTGACACACCAAGGTACATTATCTACATTAATAAACATATCTTTACAAAACATTATACCTGTTTTCCATTTTCATTTACATTGTTAGAAAGTATTATAAGTACAAAAAAAATTGTTGCCTAAAAGGCAAGTTATTTCAATGCTTCTTCTGTTAGTAGGTGTTTTAACTAGCATTCACTAATTCATCACTCTTCTAGTTTAATTAAGCAGTGTGTTTATCTTTACCTTCCTGGAGAAGCCATCAATACCACCAAATATCACGATGTTATACCTTGAAAAAGTACATTTCTGTCACACATACTGAATTGAGCAAACAGTATATAATAAATGCAATGTTTATGTTTAACTTACCGTATCAGCTTGTGGTTTGTGTCAATGTGCATCAGGGACTTTGGGCTGGGGACAGAGTATGTCCTCCTAACCACACATCCTAACTGTGACATCCTGAACACAATGCTTGCAGTGTCAACTCGATGCATTGAAGAACGAACTCTGTCCCATTGTACCCGATGACCTTGGGCTCTCAGCAGACCCATCATCATTCTGTAACCTGCATTCGGATTGCTTGTGTGGATTGTTGCCACGAGTGAGTCTAGCTCTGCATCTGTTATGTTGCTGTAGGTTGCCTTCACAGACAATCCCCATTCCACCATGCGTCTATGAATTGTGAACTTGGACACCCCAAGCAACCTTGCAATACATGCCACAGGCAATCCTAAGGTAATTAGTTGGGATACAGAGTCCTTAGAAATTAAAATCCGCGGACGACCATTGTTTCCTTTTTTTTGGGAAACCATGACGTGTGGATCCATGTTAGTGCTCCTTACAACCATCTCATGTACCTGATAAAGTGCATCATACAGTTCTTGTGGAATAGGTACCTGATTTGAGATGGCACTAAAAATTACCAGCTCCTGAGAACATGTAAATTCCAAGAAGTCAAGATCAAGAGGAACACGTTCAAGCCAAAGTGACAGACGGGTGAAGAGCCGTTGTAATAAATGGTTCAACAACAGTTCCTGAAAGATGATAATATTAATATATTAATTGAAACAATTACATTACAATTATTTTATATTAAAGTTATACATACATTTTAACTATACATCTAAAACAATTTGTATTATTGAGCTGTAGTATTTTAAACAGGTAAAGGCATGGGATGTCCCTTTAAAAACCAGCATATGCTGGCTAGGTTTTGAAGTACGGTTTAAGCTGGTAATGTGCTGGTCCTGAGCAGGAGCACTTTGCTTAGGGCCATCTCAGGACCAGCACATGGCCAGTTTAAAACAGCTAAGGACCAGCACATTACCAGCATAAACCACGTTTCAAAACCTACCTTACCAGCATAGGCAGTTTTTTTTTTTTTTTTTTTTTTTTTGTCAACAGTGGTAGTATGATATCACATAGCAGCAGGCTGGAATACTTAATTATGATGTGTAAAAAACAGGCTACTGTACAGTATGGCCATTTATGTGATAACACTTTTAGGTAAAACTTAAATTTGGAGCTAAAAACCTTGCCGATTATTTTTAAAAAATTTCACTGTAAATTACAATGTCCATTGAATATTTAATATCAGAGAAAGTGCCTAGAATGATGAATTATGTTGAGCATTTAGAAATAATGTTACATGTGGAAAAACGTTAACGCTAAGTGGGGTTCCACTTTGTTTACTTACATGTTTTTACATTGTACTTTTTTTTAACCTATATGTATTTACAGTTGTAATTAATTTCTGTAATTACCACTGTTGACCCATCCCTTACACAATAACGTTAACCCACACTTAAACCTACCCATACCACCAAAGTGGTACTCATTAGTAGCCTAATATACCGAATATCACTCAAGGAAAACTTAAGTATTTTATTCTTTAGAACGGTTATAAGAAAAATATTTAAAAGGAAAACTTACCCTCAAATTGTTTGATGCCGCCATCGCAATCCTTTGACCACCACCACCGAAACGGCGCGAGCTGCTCTGTGTAGTCTGTGACGTCATTGCGCACAAAACGTCCCACTTCATTGGCCGGCTCCAACCAATTAAATGTTAATTGGTGAGACATCGACCAATAAAATGACTTCATTAGCACCCCAGCCCCGCCCCCGACTCTGCTCTCTTAAGTTCGCGTTTACAAGTGCACAAGTGAGTTTTGCTACAGGAATATCGCAAAATGAGTAGCAAAAGTCAGAGCGCTGGGATTTGAGGTTGTACTGCCAGATCTGAGAGGTTGTGAGCGCCGACTTGTGGTTGTACAGCGAAACTGAAGTAAAGCGCAAAGACAAATGTGTAGTACACAATTGTGCCTGTTAATCTGCAACTTCGAATTCAAAACACAGGTGTGCAAATCGATAGATGCAGCTTTTCACATCAGAGCTGTGAGTACAAATTTCAACTTACAAATACAAATATTCATTTTACAAGTTCTCACATTCGAATTTGCAAGCTCTCAGGTTTTGCTACTGTTTTACCTTCATACAATTCTCTTTGTTTTGTTTACATAACCCAAGGGCTCTTTTAAGAGCCATTTTCTTCGCAAACATGCATAAAACAGTGTTAAGCAAAGGGCAGTGTGAGCAGTATTTAAAAGACTGCTGCAGCAATTGCCCTTTCTGCCCATACACCAGTATGCCACAGTTATAATGTCATAAAAAAATACTTGGGGGCCAAACTATCATTCAGCTTGCGAAAATAATCAGTGTGTTTTAAATTCAGAGTTTGCGCACAACGCTGGGATCTTACCCTTTCGAGTGCTGCCATCTCCAATCACTGACTTTAAGTACACAAAAGTACTTAATTTCAGTTTTTGAACCAACAGTGTCCTATTACGGCAGAATGGGAAGGGTGATGGTGGCATATGATAAAAAGAAGAACAACTGGCATTGTCCTTGTGCCCGACCTCGGCAGTCATGCATACACAAAGTGACAGCAAAATGGCATCTTTTCGAGATGATGCAACAACTCTTCAAGAGAGTAAAGAGTTCAGAGGTCCTTAACACTGTCCATAAATCTGATGAGACCAACGGTCAGGATGTGTCATATCCCCCAAACTCTTCTATTATTAAAAAGATGATGGAATATTTGCTTGAAAATAAGAAAATTCCAGTGGAAATTTCACAGGACATCCTGCAAATGCCAAAACACACATTTCCAAAACATCTAGTGCCTGAGGAAGTTGAATGCAGATTATGCAAGGGAGTTTTGGGTGAGCCAGTAATGATAACTTGCCGGGCGAAGATAGTCACTTTTCACGGAGTAATTCGGGGTATGTCTTTTTTTTTATTAATATTGCTTGGATAAATATTTTTAATGTTATTGTTTTAATAGATAATTTATTTATCAGTAAATTATTGTTTTCTCAGATGTATCTACTTATTACAAGTTGTGCCATAAATGCAATCTCACATACAGGTACCAAGAATGGAGGGATGGTTTGCACAACTTCAATGATCATATAGTCCTCACACTGCATTTGTGTGTGGTATTGAGAAATTCTCTACAGGTACAATATCAAGAATCATACCTGCTGCTGTACTTATGTACTTATACTTTAACAACTATTTTTTTTATTTTTGCTAATAGCTCAGATTAAACATTTTATACTGGTTTGGGTCTTAAATAACTAGAAGTGCTCTTATTTTATTTTATAGTTTATTTCCTAATGTTTATTTTTAACCTTTCTTCTCCTCTGTGTCCTTCCAGAATCACACAGCTGTAGATAGGGTTGTGCAGATAATTGAGGCCACAGAGGAAGAGTCTTTGCCCAAAGGGGACCTAATCATGCAAGCATATCTGCACTTCGAAACTTTATGTGATTTGGACTACATGTACTCCTGTGTGTCCTGTGGATACACTCCAAGTACTGTGATTATGGACCTTCATAAAAAAGGAGTGTTAAGCATCCCAGGTAAGTATAAAGTTATTATATATTAGTTGCATTGGTTTCTTATTTCTGTTTCTGTCCTGTTGCTGTGTAAATTAATTCACATATTAGGCTTTCATTTGAGTTTTTTTATTTTATTATTTTTTTTATATTACAGTGAGTGAAATCCCATCTCCACCTGCAACTTACGATGGTCATGTTGACATAGAAAAATTTTGGGATTCAGTGGCAATGGACATGTTAAGCAGGGGGTTTTACCCAAGTAAGTTTTGTTTATATACATATATATTTTTTCCTAGAATATCCCATTTTTATAACTGCTTTAGGTGTGAAAACAGAAAAATAAAACAGGCAGCCAGATTTGTTTTTTCTGTTTTCAGCATAAAGCTTACTTTTGGTTAATGTTTTATTTCTAAAAAAGCAAAATTAATTTTGGTTCATCTTAGCCCACAAATTTCTTATTAGTTTAAAGCATAAACATTTGATTTATTCATTTTATTATTATAATTATTTTTTTTTATAAAAAACAAGACTTTAATGTTTTCTGCCATTATGTTTTTCTAGCAGATTAATCTTGATGTAAAAATTTATAATGTTTAGGCTAAAAAATCTGACAAATGGACAGTAAAGATTTTTTTTTTTTTACTATTTTATCACTTTTTGTATGGTTATTTTATGTTTGTTGCATTAAATTTCTATATTTTTCTTCTTCAAGGTGGTAAAGAAAATCCATTTACAGTTTCACCAAGTTATCACAACTGGTCCCCATGGATAGGTCCAAAAACAAGGCAATCAGCCATGGTATTAAACACGGAGAGTGCAAAAGTACATTCTCCAGATGGAGGAGTGTTTAGTGTTTTGGTTTACCATATAATGCTATTATAACACCGTTGCCTGTATAGCACGATGGTGTGTATTTACGTATGTATGTATGCAGTCAGAAACTGATTATACTACTTACAAATTTGCATACATGATCAGATTGCAGATTTGAAAAAGCTGTGTAGAAAGTGTGGGGTTGATGCTGTTGGTTCCAAAATGGATCTCGTCCTCAGACTTTGTGGTAAAATGTCAAACAGAGTCACATACAACAAGGTGTTTAAAAAGGTGTGGGGTGCTTCAGGTAAGTTTTTTTTTTTCCTTTTTTTTTTTTTCTCTTCATATGTATTGTTTGAATGGGTTTTTCTGGTCTTTCAAAAAACTTGTATGTTTTCTTTTAAAATGTTTTATGTGCTTTCAGGTGGTGTTGGAGTAATCATGTGTCCGTGTGGTATTGTATATTTTGTCAAGTTCAACCTGAGAGCGGAGAGTCCCTGTGACTTTGCTGATCTTCTTTTGTCTTGGAAACATTTTCCACATATAACGATTTATGACTATCCAAGAGGGTTGGTGGCACACACAAATAAGCGAAAACCACTTCACCCACCTTTCCATCCCTTTGAGGGCAGAGTACAAGACCCTACCCCTGAAAACATACAAAAAGCAAAAGAAGGGAAGTTAAAGGTTCACCTTCCCTGGCTGGCTCACAAGAAGACGCTTGTGGATCCTGACTGCCACCCAATCACTGGTTCCTCAGAGCACTCAGATTATTCAAAGACAACCCAATTTTTGAATGAAACCCTAAATGTGCAAGAAACACATGCAGGTTGAGCTTGTTCTTTAAATCAATAAAGTTTATGTGCTTTGCTTAATATTTAAAATTTGTTTATATTTTCTACTTCTGTACAGCTGTCCAGTCCCAATGTGACCCTGGGTGGTGTTCAGGTCCTGTGGTAACAAGCCTGAACTCTGTTAAAGCAAGCAGAACATTTTGGGGATCTATCTAAATCTGGGGCAACAGCAGTTGGTAAGTTACATTCAGGAATTTTATTTTGCAAAATACAATTGATCCACGTAAGTTTTTTTATTTTATTTTGGTGGTTTTGTTTTTTCTTTCTTTTTCTGAATCCTAGCTTAATAATGCTTTGGATGTCAGAAAATTTCCAGATGAGCAACTTACAACTGTATACAACATAACCCTAACACGATCAGACCTGTGCTCTCTAGGCCTGGAAAAAGACATAGAGGGAACGGTAAACAGCTAAGACACATAATATTTCCATATAGAATTGATCAATGATGTTTATGTTGAGTTTCCGTTATTTTTATTTTTTATTTTATTTATTTTTTTTCTTTAATTACAGGTTCTCAACTGTTGCCTTAAAGTGCCAGAGACCATAGCAAAATCACACGTGATAGAGTCTGTATTTTGTGCTCAGATTGCTTAAGCTGCTTAAAGGGATAGCTTAAAGTATGTTCTTTTTTTTTATACAGAATGTAAATGTTTTTTGTGCCAATTCATATCAAGTTGCTACATGGCCAAATAGGATGCTTGAAGAGCAACTTTTACACTTGCCTGTATGTATTAGTCACTTTTAAATCCTGACAGCTTTTCTGAGTTTTGGTCATGACCAATATTATTTTTTTAAAGCTGGATACAAACATTGACTGGTTTATCTTCCCAACCTGGGTACCAGGACATTGGATGGTTTGTGTAAGTAATTCTTAATCTTTAACCCGTTTAACTTGTGATTTACTTATGTCTGCTTCTGCCTGAATTTGTGCTGTATGTAAACAATTATTATTTTTGTCAATATACTGAACTGTGTCCATGTGTGATATTACAGGAATGCATCCTTAGTTCAAATTTAAGCATATCTACCCAGAGCAAGTGTTTTGCAGTAAAGGAAGAATGGAATATTTTTCATAAAATGCTAAAAATGTATTCTCATCTACTTTTTGATTTATAAACTGCTGTTGTCATCTTGTTGTCTGGTGAATGTATTGTCACATACTCACAGATTATGAATCCGGGAAAGCATGACATTTATTTCCTTGATCCTCTGCATGGTGGAATATTTAGTCAGGAAGAATATGTGCAAATCTACAGGTTTTATAGTGCACTATTTTGAGAGGTTGTGGTCGTTCATAACCACTGAGATTTGTACGCATCTGAAAGCTGAATAAATGAGCAAAGGATTCAGCGTTTGTATAATTCATAAGTATTGTTTCCAACTGTTTTTCCTGTTTATCGTGGCAGCGATTTCAATCCATTTCACTAACCAATGAGAGGAGTTGTGGGAGGAACGTTGCGTCGATGTCATTAATTTACTTACAACCAATAAGAATCTACAGTATGTGCGCCCCAGTTTCAGCCCCGCCCCAATCTGCAGGCTGCAGACAGGGGCTTCTCGAGAATTAAGTGCGACGGAAAGACTGTGCCTCTACTTGGATTAATACGGATTGCATAATAATATATTTACTAATTTATTAATATTTATTTTTATTTAACTTGCTTTATTTAAAAGTAGACCCTTTAAGATTTTTATAGATATATTTCTCATGTTGGTAAGTGAAGTATTCGCGGAGTTTCAGTCAATTTTAATGACCCGTTTTAGAAAGATATTGGTGGGTATGGGATATTTACATACCCTTCATAAAAAGTACAAAAACTTTTTATCTTTACTGTCAAACATTAAATAAGAGTAAACTTTTTCTGTTTCATATCAATAAATATTAACATTTTTTTTTTTGCATTTTTTTAAATGTCAGAATTAAGCGAGGGAGAATTTTTATGTAATTTTTTTTTATCACTTTCAAAGTCAGAAGTATACATACACTAAGTTTATTATGTCTTTAAACAAAATGAAACCCCCAGATGATTCCATTCTGAGCTTACGAAGCTTCTAATAGGTTAATTGATTCCATTTGAGTTGATTGGTGGCACACCCCAAACACAGAGCCTCTTTCTCTTTCTTTTCACGGTCATCTGTTCAGACAATAATATGCAAGTATAAAAAACATGGGAATGTACAACCATCATACCAAATGTTTTTTTTTTGGTGCGAAATGAGGAATCAACCCCAGGACAACAGTAAAAGACCTTGTGAAGATGCTGGCTAAAACTGTTAAGACAGTGTCATTATCCACAGTAATCGAGTCCTGTACCACCAAGAGCTGAAAGGTTACTTTGGGAAAAGAAATCCATTACTTCAAAACCACTATAAAAAAAAGCTAGACTGCAGTTTGCAACTGCATATGGGGATAAAAATATTGTGGAGACATGTCTTGTGGTCTGATGAAACAAAAATCTAACTATTAGGCCATAATGATAAATATTATATTATGATGAAAAAGGGCAAAGCTTTGAAGCCTCAGAACACCATCCTAACTGTGAAGTATGGGGGTTGTAGTATAATGTTGTGGGGTTGCTTTGCTGCAGAAGAGACTGGTGTCCTTCACAAAATAGATGGCATTATAAGAAAAGAAAAGTATGTGGATATGATGAAGCAACATCTGAAAACATCAGCCAGGAACTTAAAGCTTGGGCGCAAATGGGTCTTCCAAATGGACAATGACCCCAAGGATACCTCCAAATTAGATACCAAGTGGCTTAAGGATAACAAAGTTAAGGTTTGATCCCATGGAAAAATTGTGGGCGGCACTGAAAAGGCGGTCTAACTGTTTAAAATACCTGTAGGCTAACTGAAACATATTTTATTAAATAAATAAATAAATAAATAAATAAATAAATACTCACTTTCAAAGAATAAAGCGTCCACAAAATAACAATCTTCACCTCTTTATAGCATCAGTCCAACAGGTGGGAGTCTTATACAGTAAATCATGTGATTGCATCTCAATGAAGGTAAATTACTGGCTCAACTTGATTTTTTAATTTTTCAAGAACACAGTATTACCTGTTGTCTCAACAAATATCTCTGTAAGAAGTTCGCCCAACAATACAGTATTGATTCATTCAACATTTGTCTATTTTTTACAGTGTGGGCTGCAGGTTTCCCAATGTATTAATGCTCTTGTATTAGCAGCACACTAAACACTGTACATTCTTTGTCACAAAATTTGATAATGCACGTGTAAATTTCAGTATTTCAAAAGATTTTTTAAATATAATCAAAATGGTTAAAATTGAACAAGCTTAAAGGATTCTGGCTAAAAAAAAATAAAAAAATAAAAAAGCTGAATGTCCTAAACCATACAAGTTTTCAGTGTATTCTTTCAGTAAACATCCTGAACTGAGAGACTTGGTTTCTGGCAATTTATTGAAGGGATTTGTTAGCCACTTGTCAGGCTAGGGTCAGCCTAATTCATTCCATAGCAAGGACAGTCTTTCAAACACACACACACAAACACACACACAAACGCACACTAAACTTACACCATTTCATTCCACTTTTAATCATAATTTCACTTTTTTGTATATTTTTAACCTGGATGCTATAATCTCTAAATACTGTATTTAATTGATTTTCATTTTGACTATCAATCATATTTACACTCATTACATTTATTATACCTATATTGCAATACAGAATCTTGTTTTGCAACTTTGTTGGGTCGGCTTTGCACTCTAAATTAACTTTGTAATGGTCGGCTTTTTAATGTTTTAACTGTGCTTATTGACACACCTTCACTTGTGCGCTTTATGTTTGGGATTCTTTTGGTATAATTTAAGATATGTGTAGTCTCAGTTGTGCTGTTTTATATAGCTCTCTGGTCCTGGAGGAATGTTATTTCATTTCACTAGGTACTGTAAGTACAGTAAATAACAATAAAAGCCGCCTTAACTTCTGACTTTGTCTTATCTATAAACATGCATTACATCACACAGAAAGCACAGTTTCTTTATTTATTATATTTTATTTATTTTAGTTATTTCAAACTTGCTTCCTCTTGGTTTTTGAATTTAGACTTTAGCAATATTTTCTTTGTGTATGTAAATGCTCTTCACTATTGAATATAGTTAAAGTTAATACTTTTGATTTTTTATTTTTTTTTTACTGTGCAACTTCACCAAGTATTTAAGTGATCTCCATATTTATTTTTATTTCTTCCACAAAGTGGAAAGTTCGGCACAGTCCTTACAGGTTTTAACAATTTGTTAAAAAAGTAATTTTAAAAATTCCAGTAATTTCAAATCTCCTTAATTGCAGGACAGTAATTTGACACTTCTGAAATTGTGACATTTTGTCTGGAATCTTTTGTCAAATGTTTAATATATTTTAATAAATTTAAATTAAAAGTCAGTATCATTTTAACAGTAAAAAAGGTTTCTCTGAATTTCAAACTTCATTAAATAAGTTGTAGCTTTTTTTCTTGTAAATTATAATCAGCGTTGGGTATAATAATTTTGTAATCGAATTACTTTTTCCAATCATGCAGTAATATAACATGTTATATTTTAAATGCACGTAATTTAATTACAGTTACCTATTGTTGATGTATATATGATTGCATGTAACAGTACCAACACATGACCAAAAGGTGGCGGTGTTTGGCAGGTGTATATAAGGGAAGGTCCCCCCCTTTTTTCTCTCTCCACTCGGCTCTTGAAAACTGCGGTAAAGCCAGCCGCGGTTCAGAAAAACACGGTCAAGCCAGCCGCGATTGATTTTAACGTGCGCGCATATTACAGTGATTACGGTAGTTTCAGGAACTACACAGAGAGCACGCGCTTTCAGAGGGCTTTTCATTAAGACGCCCAGGACTGAGAGATAATACAAAATGCTCGTGAATTTTTACTTGCTTATTTATTTGCATTTCTGCTTTAATATCCGTGTGATTTTTTTTTTTTTAAATGAGAAAAAAAATTTGATATAAGATATGACTGCATTTTAGAGGGGTACAAAGACCCGGTTTCTAATAAGTAGAAAAAAACAATGATCAGTTCTTATTCAGGACGTCCCACACTATGCAAATAATATTAAAGAAAATCCACATTCATCAGGTTCATCAAAAATAAATTTCACATTTATTGTAAGTAATGCAGTAAGAGCATGTGTTTTATTCACAATAAACAGTAATTATTAGAACGCAGACAAACACAACAATACTTTAATTACTAAAGCTTACTGTGACACAGATTACAATGTAATACATGTAGTTAAAATGTGTATTAATTGTATTAAGAACACAAATCTTGCTGGAAAATAAAATCATCATCTCCGAAAAGCTTGATTATGTGTCAAGTGACTCCTGAACCAAAAACAATGTCAGGAGCATCTGTGCAGGGCTAAGGAGAAAAAGTACTGGTCTCATGCCCAGTGGTCCCAAGTTCTGTTTTTAGATGAAAGCAAATTTTGCATTTAATTTGGAAATCAAGGTCCCAGAGTCTGGAGAAAGATCGGAGAGGCACAAAAGTCAAGCTGCTTAAAGTCCAGTGTGAAGTTTCCACAGTCAGTGATTGTTTGGGGAGCCATGTGATCTGCTGGTGTGGGTCCATTGTCTTTTATCAATTAAACACAGCTGTATACCAGGAAATTTTAGAGCACTTCATGCTTCCTGCTGCCGACAAGCTTTTTGGAGATGATGATTTTATTTTCCAGCAGGATTTGGCACCTAAGCTGTGTCAAAGCCTGATTGCCTCCATGCCGCGCCGCCTTGATGCTGTAATTAGTGCAAAAGGGGGTCCAACAAAGTACTGACTACACAACATTAACACACTTTTCAGAAGGCCAACATGTGTTTTAGATCCTTTTTTTATTGGTCACATGAAATATTCTAATTTTGTGAAATACTAGATTTTTTTTTTTGTCTTTAATCTATAATCATCAAAATTGAAACAAATTGTAATGCCAGGCTAGCAGAAGGAGCCCTAACCCTACACTGACTGTTACCACTCTCTCTGCTGCTTCTTTGGTTACTTCCTGTTTGGCAGCTATATAAAGAAGGCTATGCCAAACAGAACCTTGCAAAGTATTGTTTTGCTGTTGTGGATTCTACTTAGCGTTTTCCCTGTTTGCTCACTTGGATTTTGACACTTGCCTGTCTTTTGGATTATGCATTTGTCTTGCCTTGGATATACTGTTTGCTGGTGTTCGACCCTGCCTGTCTTGACTACGATCTGTATAATAAAAGCTCGCACTTGGATCTTACAATGCTGTTGTCGAGTCCCCCTCTTACAAAAAAAAAAAAATGATTGAAATATTTCACTTTGTGTGTAGTGAACTAATATAACATACAAGTTTCACGTTTCGAATCAAATTACTAAAATAAATGGACTTTCCCTCGATATTCTAATTTTTTGGCACATACCTGTATTTGAAATGTAGTGCAGCAAAAATGACAACATTATGCTTTTGAATGTAGTGAAGTAAATGTTTTCCAAAGAAAAACACTGGTAAAGTACAGATTATTTTTACATTTAAAACTATTTCAGTACTGTCCAACTCTGATTGCAATAAGTTGTATGTTAATACAGTACCTTTTTGGCTGTCTTGAATGGGAAACCCTTTTTAAGTGGTGACACATAAATTGCTTTCCTGCGAGGCTTTCTTTGTTTCCAGCGCTCGACATGTACCCTGTGTGTCCTTAAAAATCAGAGTCATTGTAAAGATGAAACAGTATATAACATTATTTATACTGAAGGTAAACATTTGGAGAAAATCACCTTTTTCTTGCGTTCAGAGTCAGAGAACTCCATTAATAGAGCATTATGGGTGTGCTGATAAATGTGAACAAAGTCATCAAGTCTTGTAAAACGGCGTCTCTGGAATCGTATTTTCTTCAGATCCCACTGACTTTTCTCCATCACACCCTGTGTTTTGTTGTCCTCTGTGTAGTTCTAGATTATTTAAAAAATGCTTGTGAAAGTATAAATTAATATTTTCTTTAGCAGCACATGTACTATGTACCTCAGAAGACAATTTCATTGTACAACATTCTTAAACATGTACCTGTGTAGATAAGTCTCTGCAGCGCATAAAGTTGTTGGACAGACATTTGTAGGCTGGTCCTTTTCCATGGCGGCCAAGATCACCTAGACAATTTGGAAGTAACCCATTTATACCATTAAATTATATAAGTAATAATTCACACAGAGTATACAACATAATAATTCAAACTTTTCACACTGTTGAGCGTTTTCAAAGTGAGGGGAATGTTTTTCATTTGCATACAGCTACTTACAATTCACATATCTGACATTCTTCAACTCACACAACCTCATACACGTACAACTAAAGTCCACTCACCCAACATAAGACCAGAACAGAGAGGTGCCTGAGGTAGGAAATATTTTAACAGGCTAGGCATGAATGTAGGTGAATGATACTCATTTGTCTCCCCATTTTCACATACAGGTGCATTTGCCATTATTTCTTCAAAATGAGTGTGAAATGGTGTTGGTCACTTTAACCTGCAAATTAATAATAATTTTAATCTGTATTTAAGGGGAAAAAAAAACTACTAGAAACATACTAGCATTGTACCATTATCCCTATTTCAGTATGCCATAACCACATTAAAATAACTGACTTGAAAGGCAACCAGAATATTAGGCTGTGTCACAAACCTGAAAGTCATTGTCACCACAGTAACTTCCTTCATACATGCCCATTCTCTCCATCCTGTTCTGAAGATTTTGGAAGTGCTTTTGTACATTGTCACCACTATGGGAGCTGGAGAACATGACTGTCATGCTAATAATGATGTCATCCATCTCCATCAGTGTGGCAGCACTTGTCAGGAGTCCAAAAAGATGCATGGACAGTCTGTAGTGTTTTGGGGAACTGACAAACAAAGGACAAATGTAAGTTTAACATATAGTACTGTCAGAAATTCTGAAAAGTTAATGAAGGTACAGTAATATGCTTACATCTTAACATTGTTTTACAGTTTTTTGGGATTTCTCAAGTGAACAGTAATGTTAAAGCACAACAATACACTACATAAACTGCCAGAACATGTACCCATATTTTCATACTCATAAATAATTCATCGGCTGACACAAACAAGTAGGGAACCACCTTGAATAATTTGGAAATATTTGCTAGTACCTAGGTTTGGTACTGTTATTTCATTCCTGTTAATTTATGTTAATTTCCATAATTTCACTACAAACAATAAAAAAATAACACTTCATTTGCCTAATTTAATATGAATTCATTGTTACTTTCCTAACTGTTAAAACATAACAAATACAAACTTACTGTTTCTTGCAGAACACTTTCGCATTCTTCATAATGTGGCTTAGGCAGCGATGAAGAATTGGCATCTTCCTGATATCTTTGATCCATCCAGTGATAATATCCAGTGATGATGTCATAGTACATGCAGATCAATCTCTCCAAAGGAAGTTTGCAGAAAGTGTATGCAATAGACTGCATTAGCACAAGGGACCCATCACACATTACCTTACTGGTCTCCGCACTGATTTTTTCCCAAACAACTTGTAATAATCAGTTACATGATTAGGTAGAAATGATTCCAGAAAAAATAGTACAGATGCAGTGGTGCGGTGGCAGGTTACATAAGTTGCTACAGGGATGGGAGAGCGGCCTTTAATAGGATGTCTCACCATCAACTCGTACACATATATGGGTGCTGATTCTTCTTGTACTTTCTGTATAATGCTTCCTGTGGCATCGATATACACAACATCATCTCTGCATCTCTGATGGAAAAGCCGGATTGTGGCTTTGGACCATAGCATTACTCCTTTGAGATGTAAGAGCACCTTCTGTAATATATCATTATCTTCATCTGTTTTTTCTTCAACCATTTTCTGAAGACTTAACAGTTCATTGTCATGTCTTCTGAATTTTTTCCGTGTTTTGAAAGCTATATTTTTGAGGACTTCAGGTGTGGGTGCTTGGTCTCGACATCCTGATTCGAAGACACAAGGTTCACACAAGGTAAGGCTCTTGGAAGGATTGTCTCTAACTGCTTGCCAATAATGTCTCTCTCATCAGCTTGTTTGTAATTCAGCCATACTATGGCAAACCTTCACTCCCTGAAATGTCACCCAGGCTTTCAGAGTACTCTCGTCATGTACAATCACTTCAATACAAACAGGGCAATCTGCAAATCTGCAATAGGCCAGGCAATGGAATATAGGCCCTCTTCTTTTTGACACTTTCGTTTTGACTGTATGCCTTTTGAATGCTATGCTGCAATATGGGTGGACAGAACGTATTCCTTTTACTATTACATTTGTCCATTGTAGGTCTTTGAACTGGTGTTCAACCTGTTGTTTACGTAGGTCTGTCCAATCCTTTCTATCAATAATAAAAAAAAAAAAACATGGGCCTGTCGGCAAGGTATATTTAAAAAAAAGGTTGTCAGCTGAACCACTGTCCGCAGAAGAAGGTGCTGATGAATTGTTAGAGTCCTGTGTTTCAGTGTGCTATATAAAAAAGTGACATTACGGACAATTAAAAAATGAGACTCTTGAAATGCAGTAAGTAAATTCTAGTAAGTGTAATGGATATACTGTCTGTTTACACAAATTGAATCATTGTTGTAAATTACTTTAAAATCGGCATTAGATAAAAAATAACTGCATATCAAATTTGTTGAGTCAATTTGCAAAAAGATCTCACCCTGGCAGAAGGAGATTCACCTCCAACAACATTCTTGCCCTCAGACTCTATGTGGGTTTCATGTGGACTTGAAGGGCTGTGTGCAGGAGACCACTAGAACATACAGAGAAACACACAAGTTAAAGTGTTTATGAGGTAAGTGTATGCCATCTGTATCCCAAAAATCTTTGATATTACCCTGGGAGAAGGAGACTCAGCTTCCCCAACATCTCTATCCTCTGGATTGCCAAGAGAAGGCTTCTTGGAAATACAATGGTGTAATTTGTAAGATGCTCAACCAGAGACAAACCAAATTGAAGTATTATTAACAAAAACGCTAACTGAATGCAACACCAAAGTTAGTGTGTAACAACATATGCCCCAGACAATAATTACTATGTTTTTACTGTTCCATTTTTTGATTTAATGTTATGCATCTCTATATTACCTTATACGTTGACCTATCGTAAGTATAAACTTGAAAAGAAACTTAATACACATATCCTCATCCCTGTTCTCTCGTTGAAATATTACCTGTAGGTGGGCCTGTGCAATGTTTTTCAATCTTACTTTGTTGCAAAGAGAATTTGGAATTTGCAAAGACTGGCAAAGTGTTCCCCAGGTGCCAGTAGGGAGATAAGCACTTTCATCTTTAGCATGGCCTTGTAGAGCATGCTTTATGTCATGCGGCGTGATCTGAATGTTACGGCCCTGTGTGTGGAAAATGTGAATATGACAAACTTTATTAATAGACTGATATAACTGAAACCAAAAAATGTATTACCTCATAAAAGTAATATGATGTCATTATTAATGTCATCTTACCTTTCCAAAGGTGGAAAAGAAGTATGTTCTGGAGGGCAATGAAATATTTACAATAATAGTAATGAACAGCAAATTACTATTACAACACATTTTATTTTAAACAAACTTATTTAAAGGCTTTACTGAAAAATCTATGCCATTTTTCAGAGAAACTTTACTTACCAAAGTCTTCGTCCAGGCATGACAGTATTTCTGAAGGTTGAAGGGCGTGGCTCAAAAAATATACATTATAAATATTGTAAATATTGTTATACTACGAACATGTACAGATATTATGTTTGTATAAGTTGAATTGAATACATTAACTTAATTTTTTAAGCATAAAATTTTTTTATCTTCTTGTAATAATGATAAAAATATAAATTTTGGGATGCAGCAAGATGTGTACGCAGCGTCAGTTCGATAAATATGGACAGTCATTACAATAATGTAATCGCTGTTTGTTATAGTATGTATGTTCAAATAATTATTATATTAAACCAAAAAGTTATTTTCAATTATTTATAAATCCCTATGTTTTTTATTTTTATTTTTTGTAATGCTTATTTATTTACCTGCTTAAAATGAGGAAACTGAAATAAGACTTAAACACATTGTTGCCCTTTACTGGACAAGTTTACTTTTACAGTCTTTCGCTATCATTTATAAAAACAACTGTGTTAAACTGTTAGGCCCCAAAATAAAGTGTAATACATTGTGGGAAATTCAGCCATCAACCTTCCTTTTTTGTTTCTAAGGGCTTGCATTTAAAATTAATTATAAAGAATACTAGTATGTGTAGGCAAAGGCCAGGGAAACTTTTTAGAAATATGGTTTTCATAGGCGTTTTAAGGGTAATAATGACACATATCTATAAAACGCTGCAGTGAAATAGTTGGAGATAATGTGTGCATATAGTGTGGGATGTCCCGAATAAGAACTGGTGGTTGTTTTTTTTCTACTTATTAGAAATGGGGTCTTTGTACCCCTTTAAAGTTAATAATGCCCCATATCTCATAAATGCTGCAGTAAAATATTTTCATATGAGGTGTGTATATAGTATGAGATGCCCCCTATGAGAATTGGCCGTTTCAACCATTTTTTCAACTTATTAAAAATGACGTCCGTATAGGCCTCTGAAGTGTAATAATGTCATTATTCTTGATATCATCTTTATGATAATTATTGATTTCTTATTTAGACTTTTAAACCTATTGTAAACATATTTTGCTATTTACTTTCATTGCAGACATTATACCTAATGAATGCACTCCAAAATAACAGAAATTATAGAACAGTGACAAATGAATACACAACTGAGGGATTTAAAATGAGTATATAATTGATTGTCTTCCATTTGCATATAATTTATCTGTAAACAAAACTACATTTACAACGACTTTAGAAGAAGAAATATACAGAAAACATTATTTAAAGAAAGACAAGTGTCAAAGATATCGCACCTATAAACAATAAGGAAAACAATAAATGCAAAACACCAGTTTCGAAACATGACACCTTTTTATAATCACATCACAGTCGCGCTGGGCTTTTCAAGAAAAGTGCTCTGAAAGCGCGTTCTCTCTGTGTCGTTCCTGAAACTACCGTAAGCACTGTAATATGCGCGCACACTAAAATCAATCGCGGTTGGCTTGACCGTGTTTTTTCGGAACCGCGGCTGGCTTTACCGCAGTAGCAGGAGGGGCAGGTCAGTGAGGAAATGTTCAGTAGTTAATTCACCTACTGTACAATCATCTAGCTAAACGATAGGATGGTGCTACATCTCCATGGGTCTGCATTGAGGCGCTTCCGAGCAAAAGGACGCAGTAACTTTCGTTTCCGATGTCATGTGTTAAAATGGCTCCCGCCAGGGGCGTAGCAAGCTTTTCAAAAGTCTGGGGGATGAATGTGGTTTGTTTGTTAAGAATAAAAATTATGAATACAATGACAGAAGGGTGCAAAAGGTATTAACATACAAGATATAAAAAGCTTTCAATTTAAAAGATTTAGAATTAGAAATGCTTTAATAATCTCAGGGAGAAATTATTTTGTTACTCCAAATATACAGACAACATTTCATACAAACAACATACTGTATATTCAGAACAAAAATATAAACAACTATGTACATATATAAATGCAACCAACAACAACAACTGACCAAATAATACATGACCAACTATATCTCTCATTTAAAAGTACCAAAAGTGCTCTTTCTGCTCTCCTTACAAGAGACAAACTGCTCAGCAACCTTTTTTCTGTTTCCCCTGTCCAGCTTGTCTTTATGTACATGGCACACAGCAACACTGTTGAGACGAGTTTGGGTCAGTGAATATTGAAACGTAATACAATGAAATAAATGCAAACAGCATCTAATGGTAATAGGCTACTGTTGTTTAATGTCAACATTTTTCAACTTTCATCTCTCAACTTCACTTACAGGATTTCTCTTGAAAAAGGTGTCAATCTTCTTCTGCCTCTTTCTTTTCTGCATCTTAATGATACTGTGTGACAAAAGGACAGTGGTAAGCTTGACATGGGTCTGACAGGACTGGGACTGATACATTGTGCTTACTTGCAGAGAAGCAAGTAAGCAATGAAGATATAAAAGCAATGAAGATATATAAAAAAAAAGTCCTTACAAAAAGCTTTTTCTAAATAATTATAATATAAACAAAAGTATATTTATATAAATAACAGTATAAATAATGTAACAATTGACTGTTTTTAAACATTAAAATAATATACACATTAAAATAATATTTTTCCATAGCCAACAGGTCTGCAAACTGACATTATTTCTCACTTTTTTCTCCTCAACAGATCCAATCAAACACAACAGGCAGGTCAGCTAATGAACAAACAATGCTCAAAATATCAAAATCAATTGCACTGGCAATAAACCCATAAATGCATTGCTTAACATTGTCAATTTGTCCCTCCTCATCAATTTCCTGCCTTCTTCATCGCAGTTACTTAATAACCCATAACCGATTACCGATTAACACATAACCGAATTTAGCTAAGTTAGCTACTGAACACTATCCCAATTAGCAATTGCCATTAGTCTAAAAAACTAAATATAATACAGAAAACATTCGACATGTCAACAAAACATAAACAGATCATCTTCCCAAACATATATCAAGCTCATTTAAAAACCTCAAAAGGATAAACATTCAAACTAGCTGGAAAACGGAGATGTAAATAATCATAACAACCATAAGTTCCCGCCTCCTCTGCACGAGCTGACCGATAGATCTAACACATCAAGAGAGGCGGGACTTAAGGCAGAACAGCCAATCATCAGCCGGTGTCATGTTTGAGAGGGAGGGGAGAGGAGAGCTGAAGCGAGCGTAGACACAGAGCGGCCAGAGAAACGGAGGAGCGAATGGGAAGTGTTTGTTCAAAACTGCGGGAAAACTGTAGAAAAAGTGTGGGTGTTAAACCCTCTCACCGGGAAAAGTGTGGGTGTTAAAACACCCACATCCCCTACGGGTGCGACGCCCCTGATTGTGTGAATGCAAAGCGCTTCCGTACAGCGCCACTTTTTTTTACTCCCATTTTCATCCATGGACATTATTATTAATTATTTGCTCTGTCTCAAGGGTCAATATATAAAGGGTTAATATCTCTCTCTGTACATTAGAAGTTAAAGGTGCCGTGTTTCAGAACACATGTACAGTACATTCACATGCACACAAGCACGCGCTCTTTGTCAGCGGCACCCGTGCGATCGCCGCCTCATCCATCAGCGGAGAAAAGAGATGAAATATTTCTGTTTTTATTATTGTTGTCATTTTATTAATATATACTGACTGGGCCGCCCACTTGGAAAACCCCCGGTGCCCCAGACGGCCAGTCCGCCACCGTTCACAAGTTTGTTACCGCTGTTTTTCTTCCCATAATCTCTTGCAATTTCCACCAAATGCAGATGCAGGATTGTGACGCTAGAGGGCAGAGTTGTCCTATTTAACAGGGTTAACAGAAATCATGTCTATATATGGATGTGTATTTCTCAGTATTTGTGGGAGTGTGCTTGTTTAAAACTGGACATTTTAGCCCTTGCTTTGGCATGCTTGACATAACTTAGCTCTTGGGGAAAACTGTTTTCCTCTCTCCTGTACATATCTGTACAGTAATAAAAAACAATCTTTGTGTGAGTAAGAAATAAAAGAGTGAACCAATTCACTTTTAATGAACTTTTAGAGTTAGAATTTTAGATTTAACAACAACAGAGTTAAAATTCACACATAAACTAACACAGTAAAAAGAGGCAGGCAGACACAAATGACGTTATTAAACAATTGTGCACGTCAGATATTGACCCTTTATATATATGGTTAAAATAATAATAAAAACCACTTTTACTTTGGCTTATCTATAAATATGCATAATACTGATACTTTAATACTCTAATACTCTTCATTTTGTGTGTGTATATATATATATATATATATATTTTTTTTTTTTTTAATTACAGTATTTCAAACTTGGATGTATTTATACCAGACTTTAGCTAAATGTTTTTAGGTGGAATTCAGGTGCGATTCTGGAGCAACATACCACCTACTAATACCAGGACTTAAACAAATATAAGCCAGACTCGGTATAGCTTTTTTTTCCATCTTGGATAAATTACTTGTTAGTTAAAATAATTATTAATACAAGTTTTTTTTTTTGTTGTTCTTACACTACACAAATGCTCTATCAGACATACTGTACAGTTGGTACGGAAAGTATTCAGACCCCCTTAAATTTTTCACTTTGTTATATTGCAGCCATTTGCAAAAATCATTTAAGTCCGCCCCCCCCCATCCCCCCATTAATGTACACACAGCACCTTATATTGACAGAAAAACACAACTGTTGACATTTTTGCAGGTTCATTAAAGAAGAAAAGTTGAAATATCACATGGTCCTAAGTATTCAGACCCTTTGCTCAGTATTTAGTAGAAGCACCCTTTTGATTTAACACAGCCATGAGTCTTTTTGGGAAAGATGCAACAAGTTTTCCACATATGGATTTGGGGATCCTTTGCCATTCCTTGGGTTCTTCTTTACCTCTCTCACCAGGGCTCTTCTCTCCCGATAGCTCAGTTTGGGAAGGGTTCTGGTCGTCCCAAACGTCTTCCATTTAAGGATTATGGAGGCCACTGTGCTCTTAGGAACCATAAGTGCAGCAGAATTTTTTTTTTGTAACCTTGGCCAGATCTGTGCCTTGCCATAATTCTGTCTCTGAGCTCTTCAGGCAGTTCCTTTAACCCCATGATTCTCATTTGCTCTGACATGCATTGTGAGCTGTAAGGTCTTAGACAGGTGTGTGGCTTTTCTAATCAAGTCCAATCAGTATAATTAAACACAGCTGGACTCAAATTAAGATGTAGAACCATCTCAAGGATGATCAGAAGAAATGGACAGCACCTGAGTTAAATATATGAGTGTCACAGCAAAGGGTCTGAATACTTAGGACCATGTGATATTTAAGTTTTTCTTTTTTAATAAACCTGCAAAAATGTTAATTCTTTGTTTTTCTATCAATATGGGGTGCTGTGTGTACATTAATGAATGAAAAAAAAAAAATGTAGCAAATGGCTGCAATATAACAGAGTAAAATTTAAGGGGGTCTGAATACTTTTCGTACCCACTGTATATGCAGACACCACAAACTCTGTCTTGCATGACTTTTATTTTTTAATTTTTTTAATACCCACAGCCTTTGAGTTTCCAAAAAGCATGTAAAGCCTTGTACAACAGTGGTAGTTCACTCTGATCTTCTTTTACTCAATGTGAAACAACTTAGTTGGTGTCTTGTTAAACAGTTGCCAGCCAAAAACAAATGTTGCACTGCTTCATGCGCTTTCTCTCACCCTGATACATCCATCGCTGTAGAATTGGGTCAGTCTGGGCTCATCAGGCCATGTGACACTTTTCCATTACCACAGAGTCAATCTTGACACTCTAACAAATTAAAGTCATTTTTGGTGGTTTTCCTTATGGCTAAACAGCTGTATAGTCCCAATCCTGAGATTGGGTGTATTTGGAAATGCTCTTATTTACACTATTTAACCTAGTTAATGTTTTTTACTGTAGATTTACTTACCCTGAAAATTCAAGTATTTAAGTGATCTCTATTCATATTTTCAAGTTGAAAGTTTAGCACAGTCCTTTTTCACTAATGTGTTGGAAAGTTCTTCAACCAATTCCAGTAATTTAAATGTCCTTGTCATGATCGGGGTGTTGTGGCAGGTGTTGAACGCCGTGGGCGGAAGGAGCAGGCATAGAGGCAGAGGGGTGGTGTAACCCAAAAGAGTCTTTTTAATAATAGTTAAACACAAAGTATAAATAAAAATACAAACAAAGGAACAAACTCAAACCATACTTAACTTATGGGCTCTCTGGCAAGACACAGGCAGGGCGAGACACAAAACACGCCCTGTGGCGAGACACAGGCAGGGCGAGACACAAAACACGCCCTGTGGCGAGACACAGGCGGGGCGAGACACAAAACACGCCCTGTGGCGAGACACAGGCGGGGCGAGACACAAAACACCTCCTGTGGCGAGACACAGGCAGGAGGAGACACAAAACAGGACACAAACGAGGCGTGGAGCTGAAACGGGAGACACTAGAGAGAACAAGAGACACTAGAGAGAACGGGAGACACGTAAAGACTAGAGACGAGAGACCAAGAGAGGGACGGGACGAGGGCTAAAGACATGGCAATCAGCTAGGCATGGCTTTTAGCTAAACATGGTTAAGCTAAGCTTTACCATGGCAGTCAGCTACACATACACCTAGCTAAGCATGTCTTTAGCCCCAACTTGCACTAAGCTACACTTACCTAATAGCTTAAACACACTAGGGAATAGGGGCACAGAAACACAGACAAGGGACACCCAGTGGCTAGGCTAGGGGACACCCAGTGGCTAGGCTAGGGGACACCCAGTGGCTAGGCTAGGGGACACCCAGTGGCTAGGCTAGGGGACACCCAGTGGCTAGGCTAGGGGACACCCAGTGGCTAGGCTAGGGGACACCCAGTGGCTAGGCTAGGGGACACCCAGTGGCTAGGCTAGGGGACACCCAGTGGCTAGGCTAGGGGACACCCAGTGGCTAGGCTAGGGGACACCCAGTGGCTAGGCTAGGGGACACCCAGTGGCTAGGCTAGGGGACACCCAGTGGCTAGGCTAGGGGACACCCAGTGGCTAGGCTAGGGGACACCCAGTGGCTAGGCTAGGGGACACCCAGTGGCTAGGCTAGGGGACACCCAGTGGCTAGGCTAGGGGACACCCAGTGGCTAGGCTAGGGGACACCCAGTGGCTAGGCTAGGGGACACCCAGTGGCTAGGCTAGGGGACACCCAGTGGCTAGGCTAGGGGACACCCAGTGGCTAGGCTAGGGGACACTCAAAGGCTAGGCACACTGGGCAACTAGGGAGGTAGGAAACACAGGACAGCTAGAGACAGAGGGGCTATGGCTAGAAGCATGCTAGTTACTGTAACTCAACATAGAATTTAGCTAAACATGCTCCTAGCCACACACACACCTAACTACTTACCTGCTCTAGCTAACCACAAGAACACAGGAGGACAGGACGGAATCAGCTCCACTAACACAGACACACAAGATACACAGAAACATTGCCAATAAGAGAGCCCAAGTCAACACAACTAAAATCAAAGTACAAACTAAACAGATAACAAAACAGAATAAACCAAAATGCCCACATAAATGACAGCGGTGGTACCAAAAATGCTCGACCCAGTTTCCCAGTCTAAACAGCTATTTATAGATTGATTGATGGCTACCTCGGTTCAGGTGTGCACTGCCTCACCTGACCGAGGTGCCTGCTGGGAAACTGAGTCGGCCAACAAAAACTACAAAATAAAAACAGTGACCTCTAGTGGAGGACCCTTACACTCCTTAATTGTTTTCAGTGCTTCATGCAGGATCATAATTTGGCATTGTATTTATTTTGTGTTTATTAAAAGTCAGTAACAGTTTAACAGTTGAAACAAACAACAAAAATAGATGATCTTAAATAAGTTGTAGCGTTTGTTGTAAATACTAATAATTTACATTTTAAAGTCTACTGTTCTAAAGCTAATGAACTCCAAACATCCTCTTAAGATCTCATCAGGCCATCTCTCTCTCTGGTTTGTTGGCGGGTCGCAACAAACTTAAATAGGTGCATATCACCACCTACTGTAACGATGTGTGTAATATCAAGGTTTTTTGTTCTTCAGTTTAAAAAAAAAAAGCAGCGATGATTGCATTATCCTGTTTATATATCCACCTCTAATCCTGTACTTTTAAGAAATGTAAACAATGCTCTACTACTTTCCCTCGTTTTCTCCCACGTCCCAAGAATCCCTAGCAAACTCCATTCTCTCTCCAGTTCATACATTTTATCTTGTAATATATTCCTCTCTGCATTATATTATTTTTTACACCATAAAATAACATGCTCAACATTTTCAGAGACGTTACAAACATCACATTTATCTCTACTGCATTTTCCCATTTTGAAGAGTGTTGATTTAAGTCCAGTATGACCTAGTCTAATTCTTATAAGAACCACTTCTTCACTTCTATAATTTCCTTTAAAAGCCTTCACCTTTATTGATTTCTGTACATTATAGTATTGTCTCCCTTTGCAATCTGTGTCCCATATCATTAGCCATGAGCTCTCTACTGCTGTTTTTATTATTGACTTGGCCTTACCTTTTCCAAAGGGAATTTCTATTATCTTTTCATCCTTAAATTTTAATGCATTCTTAGCTATTGAATCTGCTTTCTCATTACCCTCTACGCCAGCGTGTGCCGGCACCCAGCAAAACTGTATTAAAGTTCCAGCTCTTTGTATCCAGAGCATTTTCATTGATATTTCCTTCAACAAGTTATCTCTTTTTGTTTCACCAGCATTCAGACTCCTAAGAGCTGCACTAGAATCTGAACAAATGACTGCTCTCTCCTGCTCTATCCGCTGCAAAACTAAGATTATGGCAACTATTTCTGCTGTGAAAACTGACAATTTATTATTAATTCTTTTGTTTATAATTATATTGAATTCAGGTATATACACTCCGGCTCCAACATGGTTGTTTCCTGGATCTTTGGACCCATCAGTGAAAACTAGCAAATAATTAACATATTTCCTCTTAACATACTCCGACACCAAACATCCAATATTATCTATATTATTTTCAATCCATTCTCTCTTTTGTTTTATAAGTTGCAAATCTACATTCGGAACTGGCAATATCCATGGAAGTACATTACCCCATACAGTATTGGGTCCAATCTTTAACCTATTTAGTCCAAATCTTTCTGCTACCGAATTAATACTCCAACCAAATCCTGTGCCTTTCCGTTTTTGTGAATATTCCCAACAGTCTTCTATTACCTTCGTCGCGGGTTGCTCCTCTCCAGATCCCTTTAGCTTCACCAGTATGACAATGCCAACTTTAATCGTCTTAGATGTAATGGTAATTCTTTAGATTCCACCAGTAATGCATTGGTCGGAGTTGTTTTAATAGCTTCAATACTAAGTCTAAGAGCTCTATACTGTATTCTATCTAGTTTTTCCAAAGTACTTTTTGCTGCTGCTCCATATACCATACATCCATGATCTATACTGGATCGTATTAAGGCCCTATATATATATATATATATATCTAGGAGCGATTGTTTATCTGCTCCCCAATTATATCCAGAGACCGATCTCATAAGGTTCAACACTTTATTACATTTTGTCACAATCTGTTTAATATATGTTTTCCATATACAGTTCTCATCAAACCATAACCCCAAATAATAAACCATTGTTACCCTTACCATATTTCGTCCATACAGTTTAAGTTGATTATTGCCTAACCTTTTTCTTTTTGGAGAATAACATATAACATGATTTTTCAACTGACATCTTAAAACCCCATTCATACGACCATCTTTCAACCTTTATTATGGCACTCTGAATACTCTTAATCACGTGTCTAATATTTTTCCCTCTTTCCCATATAGCCCCATCATCTGCATAAAGCGAGGACCCTATATCAACGCTAATATTTGTCAAAGACATAATTTATCATAATGTTAAACAAAATAGGGCTAATAACACTACCCTGCGGAACACCATTCACAATATTAAACTCATCTGGTACAGCATGACCTACCTTAACTCTGAACGTTTGTTTAGTTAAAAAAATTTAAGATCCAATTGTACATCCTCCCACCAATACCCATCTTATAAAGTTTAATCAATAGTCCTTCTTTCCACATTGAATCATAAGCTTTCCCAATATCTAAATACACTATAGCCATAACTTTCACTAAAGCATCGATAGTAGATTTACCTTTGCGGAAACCATTTTAATATGTGCTAATCAATTTCCTTTGCTAATCAATTTCCTTTGGCAAATAATGTGTCAGTCTGTGGACAATCACCTTTTCCATCCATTTGCACAAGTGAGATGTTAGCGCTATAGGCCTGTAATTTCCTGCATTATTCAGGTTTTTGCCAGGCTTACTAAAAGGTAGTATTAAGGCACTTTTTCATTTATTAGGCATTACACCTTTTTGCCATATCCTGTTAAACAGTCTTCGTATCATTTCTAAGGCTTAATTAGGTGATTGTCTGAACATTGCATAGCATAATTGATCCTGACCTGAAGCCGAATACTCACTTTTCTGTAACGCCGCTGTCAACTCATAAATTGTAAAATCCATATTAAGGCAGGTATCATCACTACATCTTTTCTTTAATATATCTGGATATTTCCTTAAAATATCCTCTTTCTGTTGCTTATGCTTTTCATCTAAGTAACTTCCATTATGTATACTTGCAAACTTTTTACCCCAAAGATCGACTTTCTCAATATTTGTAATTGCCGAATATTTTTTTTTTATCAACTAACACTGGAATTTTATCATATTTCCTTTTCCCACTCATTTTTTAATCATCAGCCAAACATCATCCAATCTTATTTCTCTACTGATAGCTAAACAGGATTGTCTCCAAGCATTCCTCTTTGCTATTTTAATTATTTTCCGTGCCATAGCTCTCTTTCTTTGATATGCAATCAAATTCTCTTGACTCAGTTGTTTCCTTAAAATTTTAAAAGCTTTATTTCTAACCTATATAGCATTTCTACAATCATCATTCCACCATGGAACCATCTTCTTTTCCCGTTTATTTTGCTTTTGGGGATGCATGCTGTTGCAGCCTTGACAATCAATTTCGTCACTGCTTCTGCACAAGAGTCTGTTACCTTCCATCGATATTGCTTCCATAAACTCTTTACAATGTTCTCAAAATTTTTCCCATTCAGCTTTATGTAAGCACCATCTCTCTACTATACATCCTTCCTGCAAATTTAGTTCAAAATTTATTGTACATAAAATATATTGTGGCGTGGGCGGGGTTTTGGATTGGCTACCATCATGCTTTGCGGGAGGGATTGTTTTGTCTTCACCCTGTTGGGAAAAGGTGTTTGGGTTAGTGGTTTCGGCCAGGGGTGTGTGTGTGTGTTAGATGTGTGTTTATAAAGTGATTAAATGTGCTATTGTTGTGATTACGTGCTGTTGGATAATAAAATACTCCCAGCCATTTGCATTGGGCAGCAAGGAAGCTCACTTGTCTCTCCAAGTCCCTTTGTAGCGGTGAAAAACGCTACATTTGGTGTCAGAAGTGGGATGGAGAGAAGCGGGTTGGAGTAGCAGAGCGGCTGAGGAGGAAGAAAACCCTCCTTGACGGGGCCAGCGCGAGCAGAGAGCGGCGACCGGAGCGGAGCGGCGCGCTTCAGGTTCCGGCGCTGGATTTTGGAGGGGATTCCTCCAGTGACGCAGCGAAGGAGCAAGTTACAGCTCCGTGCGCCGCCAGCCGGCGAGGCGACATGCAGCTGCGCCTGCCTGCCTACAACGGCGCCGTCGAGCCTCTATGCGTTCCTCGCCCAAGTGGAGCTAGCCGCCGACTACACGGGTTGGTCCCCGGCGGAAACCGCCGTCGGGGTGGCCCTCTCGCTGGAAGGCGACGCGCTCCGGGCGTTGGAGGACCTCCGGGCTGATGAGCGGAAGGACTGGGCGAAGCTGCGGGAGTCGCTTCACTTCCGGTTCGGCACGGGTGACCGTAAGGAGGCCACGTGGGAAGAGCTAGCGACTCGCGAGCGGCGCGCCTCCGAGCCACTGGGGGCGTTTGCTATGGACTTAAGATCTCTCGCGCGCCGGGGCTCCCCGGAATTTGAGTGTGCCCAACAGGAAGAGCTAGCTTGTCGCGCGTTTCTTCGGGGAATCCGGCCGTTGCGGCTGCGCGAGCACATCCGGTTAGCGGCACCGGCTTCCCTCTCTGAGGCGCTGCGTGAGGCCGAGCGCGCCGAGCCCATCATGGCTGAACACCACGGCGGAAGAGCCGAGCGATCTCCCGTGGCTCACGGTGAACCTAGCCGGGAAAGTGCTACCCGTCGCGGCTAGGCCTTGACCCGGCCTCCGAGTTTCCGCGACGACGCCGAGGCCAGGGACCGCCGGACTACCGCTGCAATGTTCTCAGGCCTGAGAACAGCGCACCCCAGCAGCCGTTAAATTAGCTTCGGGGGGCGCCGAGGGGAAGCCGCCTCCCACAGCCGTTTTTGTTTCCCCAACTGCTGGATTTAACTTCCGGTCGGGACGTGTAGGAAATCGTGCGGGTGTGTAAGTGAACTGTGGACACCGGCTCTACAGTTTGGCTGCTGCGCTGGGGATTATTGGGAGCGCGGCGAGCATGTTTGTATGCTGCCGGACACGGCTTTGAA
Organism: Clarias gariepinus; assembly: GCF_024256425.1. Taxonomy (NCBI): domain Eukaryota; kingdom Metazoa; phylum Chordata; class Actinopteri; order Siluriformes; family Clariidae; genus Clarias; species Clarias gariepinus. Next base: position 24,549,066 of record NC_071111.1, read on the forward strand.
CATTCGCACCGTGTCTGGGAGTTTTCTAAAGATACGGGCCTGTCGCACAGTGCGAATACAAGTAGGTGCAATCATTGTTTCTCATCCATTCTTTGTGGCAGACATCGAGGATGATTGTATCTTGGGGTTAGACATTTTGCAAAGGTGGGGGCGGTACTGAATCTTGCGGACGGGACTCTGCGCGGTTACTTTGGGTTAGCTAGGTTGCTAGTGCCCAAAGTGCAGCCGGACGTGTTAGTAGCAGGCACCAGGGGGGCCGAACTTCCAGTGGACGCGCCAGGTAAACATCCGGTAGCCGACCGAGCGAGGTTAATGGCCGAGCTAATAGAGCGTAGCAGTGTGGGGCTAAGTCCGACACAGACCGACGCCGTGAAGTCCCTTTTGCACGAGTTCGCGGATATTTTCGCGGTAGACGAGCGCGAGTGCACTCATACCAACTTAGTGCAGCACACAATCGATACAGGTAACGCAGCTCCTGTGCGGCTACATCCGAGACGCCTCCCATTAGCTAAACGGGCTATCGCCGAGCAGAAGCTGCGTGAGATGGCCGACTCGGGCGTCATAGAGCCAGCGTCTGGACCGTGGTCTTCGCCGGTTGTGCTTGTGCGTAAGAAGGACGAATCGTGGCGGTTTTGTGTGGACTACCGGCGGTTAAACGAGGTAACGCGCAAAGATTCTTATCCGTTACCGCGAATAGATGATGCGCTTGAACACGTTGCGGGCTCGGCCTGGTTTAGCTCGCTGGATTTGCGTAGCGGGTATTGGCAGGTAGAACTCGCCCCGGAAGCACGTCCTAAAACGGCGTTCTCCATCGGGCAAGGGCTATGGCAATTTCGGTGCATGCCATTTGGCCTATGTAACGCTCCAGCTACGTTCGAACGCTTGATGGAGAAAGTATTGGCAGATATTCCTCGCAACCGGTGTGTTGTTTACTTAGACGATTTACTGGTGCACGGCAAGGAATTTGAGGTCGCGCTAGCTAACCTACGGCAGGTATTTTTAGCCATCCGGTGGGCGAACTTGCGGCTCAATCCCAAAAAGTGTCAGCTGTTACGGCAAGAGACCGTATTTTTGGGACACGTGATTAGCGCCCAAGGGATTGCCACCGATCCGGCCAAAATTGCTGCGGTACAGAATTGGCCTGCACCGTTAAATGTGTCGCAGCTACGCACCTTTCTCGGTTAGCCTTGTACAATCGCCGGTTCGTAAAAGATTTCGCCACGATCGCCAGCCCGCTGCACGGGCTCACGAGAAAGAACCAGCCGTTTCGCTGGGACTGGGTGCACGCGCGAGCGTTGACCCAGTTACGGGAAGCTCTGGTCACGTCGCCCGTTCTCGGATATCCTGACGCGTCTCGTACGTTTATTCTCGACACGGACGCAAGCGATGTAGGGCTGGGGGCCGTCCTGTCTCAGGTTTCCGAGGGCAAAGAGCGTGCTATCGCCTACTTCAGCCGTCGTCGCGGCTCTTAAACATTTTAGGCCGTATTTATATGGGCAGTCTTTCTTGCTGCGGACCGATCACGCTTCGTTGGTGTGGCTGCTTAGCTTTAAGGAGCCTGAAGGGCAGTTAGCGCGCTGGCTCGAGCGGTTGCAAGATTACGATTTTATCGTTCAGCACCGAGCGGGGAAACTGCATGCTAACGCCGATGCTTTATCCCGCCGGCCGTGCAGCAACGAGCGTTGTCGGTACTGCGAGAGGGTGGAAGCGTGCGCAGGTGATTGCGACGTCGAGCACTCTCCGAACCCCGTGAGTCAGAACAGTCTTCCTGCGCAGTCCTCCGGAGCCCCCGTCGGTAACCAACCATCCGAGCCGGCGTGCAGCCGAGTTACTGCGTTGCCTAAACCATCGCCTATAGTCGTTGCGCCTGTGCCACAGCTGGACTGTGAACAGCTAATCGCCGAGCAGGAGAAGGACCCGGCGCTGCAGCAGGTACTAGGTTGGGTTAAAGCGGGCCGGAGACCGGAGTATACCGCGGTCGCCCACCTGGGCCTAGAGGTGAAAGCGCTCCATTCGCAGTTCGACAGACTATCGTTGCGGGGGGGCCTACTCTATCGCCACTGGGAGCGGCCGTGCGGCGCTGGTGAGTATTTTCAGTTGCTGGTGCCGCGGACCTTGCAGGCACGTGTGTTAGGGATGGTCCATGGGCACGCGGGCGCGGTGCACTTCAGCGTAACGAAAACTTTGCGGCGGCTGCACGCTCGGTTCTACTGGCCGGGCTGTCACACTGACAATGAATTGTTTGTGCACAGATGCGACGTCTGCACGGCAAAGAAGGGCCCTACCCAGCGCTCGCGAGCACCCCTGCAAGACTTTCGGGTGGGGGCATCTATGGAGCGTATGGGCGTGGATATTCTCGGGCCGTTTCCCATTTCCGATCGCGGGAACCGGTATGTGCTGGTGGCCATGGACTATTTCACCAAGTGGCCGGAGGCGTTTGCTGTTCCTGACCAGAGCGCTTCCACCATGGCTCGAGTGCTGGTGGATGAGGTGTTCAGCCATTTTGGCGCCCCGGAGCAGTTGCACAGCGATCAGGGGCGTAACTTCGAGGCGGAGGTGTTCGCGGCGGTGTGCGAGCGCCTTGGGGTGAAAAAGACCCGAACCACGCCCCTCCACCCGCAGAGTGACGGCCTCGTGGAACGCTTTAACCGGACACTCACCACCCAGCTCGCCGTGCTTACCAGCGCCCGGCAGAAGGATTGGGACGAACATTTGCCCCTCGTGCTGTGGGCCTATCGCACAGCAGTGCAGGAGTCCTCACAGCTGACGCCAGCGGCGTTAATGTTCAGTCGCGAATTGCGCACGCCCGTGGACCTTGTGTTCGGTCCCCCTCCACAAGTGGATTTACCTACGAAGCCGAGGTTGGATTATTTTTGTTCGCTAAAAGACAAACTGTTCCGTGTCCACGAGTTGGCGCGTAGACACTTGGCGGACGCTGGTGTTAAGCAGCGCCGCGTGTATGACGCCCACAGCCGGGGACGAGACTTTGCTACTGGGGAGCAGGTTTGGGTGTATTCCCCCGGAAGGAAAAGGGAGCTTTCGCCTAAGCTTATGTCCCACTGGGTGGGGCCCTGCACGGTACTGGCCCAGCTCTCCGATGTAGTCTACCGGGTGCGAGTGGTCGTGCTCCACCGGGACCGTCTCGCTCCCTATTAGCCCAACGCCAGCGAGACATCGAACTCTGTGGAGGCCGGGCCGCCTCAGGAGGACGGTTGCACCCCTGCTTCCTCCGCAAAGAGACTCCGGCGTTCACAACGCCAGCGCCGACCACCGGCACGCCTCCTAGACTGAGTTCGCCATGATGACCGGGGACGGTCACAGCTCGGGTGGGGGCAGTGGGGCGTGGGCGGGGTTTTGGATTGGCTACCATCATGCTTTGCGGGAGGGATTGTTTTGTGTTCACCCTGTTGGGAAAAGGTGTTTGGGTTAGTGGTTTCGGCCAGGGGTGTGTGTGTGTGTGTTAGATGTGTGTTTATAAAGTGATTAAATGTGCTATTGTTGTGAATACGTGCTGTTGGATAATGAAATATTCCCAGCCATTTGCATTGGGCAGCAAGGAAGCTCACCCGTCTCTCCAAGTCCCTTTGTAGCGGTGAAAAACGCTACAATATTATAATCAGTTCCTGTGATGATATCATTCATTACTTTCAATTCAAAGATGTTACTTATATTTCCTGATACCAGCGTAAGTCAATGCATGAAACTGAGTTTCTTACAACATCCACTCTAGTGCCACTGCCATCATTAATACAGACAAGCGATCTCTCATCCATAAGCTCTTCAACTATTTCCCTATTTCTATCTACATGATCACTTCCCCACAAATTATTATGGGCATTTAGGTCTCCACACCATATTTCTCTTCTATCCACACTTCCACTGATCTCTTGGAACATTTCCATTGATAGCCTCTTACAGGGATTATAGAAGTTTATTATTTTTATGTTTCCTCTGAGACTACATACTTCTACTGCTACACATTCATACTTGTTTGGAACATTAATCCTTCTGTATGCTAGAGAATCTCTAATAAATGTTGAGCTTTTGTCACATCTAGCGTAACTATACCCAGACAGAACAAATTCCAAATGTGGTCTTAACCATGTTTCTTTAACACAGATAATGTCAGGTGTATCATTCAGATCTGCAATAACTTTTTTAAATTCTTGCCTGTTTGCTATTAGACTTCTGGCATTCCATTGGAGGATATTAAATACCATCAGTAGACTAATCAGCTTGAGACAGTCCATCATAGTTGGTAGGATTCAACATCTCATGAATCATTTCTGCTTTGATATCTTTAATCCCTAATAACTTTGTTGCTGCCTCCACGACAGTTTTTATTCTATCACTTTTCCTCTGTTGCTGCATTGCCACATTCACAATTTTACATATGAAAGCTACAAAGTTGATTTTATCCGTAATCAATGTATCCTCCTTGATCTTTTTAACCCATGGGTTTATTTCTACATGACTTATTGCACGAGATGGGATTTCTATTGATTGTCTTCTTACTGACTGACTTGGGTTAGCCACCACTGTATCCCTGCTTCTGGCAAGGTCAATTTCCTTCACATTTTTTAGCTGCATCTGCATATGAAACTTGGTTGTATATTTTATATTTCTGTATCTCTCTAGCCTGCCTTTGAACTGGGCACCCTCCAAAAGCAGCACCACAGTTACAGCATTTGATTTTTGCATCTTTAGCACATTTACTGTATTCATGCTCCCCTCCGCATCTAGCACACATTTGTCTTCCTTTGCATTTCCCTACAATGTGTCCCATTCTTTGGCATTTAAAAACATCGCAATGGGGCTGGAATATACTCCCTTACATCATAACTCAGATATCCCATTTTAATTTTCTTAGGCATACTCTTTTTAAATTCTAGAAGTACTGAAGGACTATCACTTTTCACCCCCTTCAGTTCATTTGTAATCTAGTATCCTTCAACACCTTTCCTCCTTTCACTTCTTGCATTATTTTATCCATTTTCATTGTTAGTGGCACATCATATATAACACCTTTCATCTTAGCTGCGTTTCCTGGGATATGTGCATTAATTATTTCTCCATTTAATGTTTCAGCCTGTAGAAATTTCTCTCTTTGCAGTTTATCTTGAGCAAAAATCAAGCGTCTCCTGTTACTTAAGAATTTAGATGAGCAAAAATCTTTATTTTGCCCATTTCTTTTTCTATAGCTTTTGTCAGTTGAAGTGGATAAAAGTGTACTCCTTCTTTTTTTTGAAAGTTATCAGCACTTTCCATTCAGCTTGTTCGTCCTCATCCTTCCCATTTTTCTTAGCAGCCCTTTTTTTTTTATTTATGTCACCCATCTCTAATCCTAAAGTAGAACTTTCTGAGCTAGTACTCCTATTTTTCATTTTCCCCGTAACATCCTGCCAAGCCATATCATCACTTTCACCGTCCGTACTTTTACCCATAATGATTACATCCACGGTACAGCTGTTGCTAAACCCACCAAACCCCTGTTCACGTCTGCGGCGTCCTCCACTTGTTTTTTTCTTGCAAATCCCCCGTTTTATTTTTACAGTATAAAAATATAAAATTATTATTTAAAATGGCATCATATTAATTGGACACAAGTTTAATTAAGAAGAAATAATTAGTATTATATCAGTTGTTTGTTTTAATAAATATTCACTACTTCATGTTAACATCAATTATTATTGACAATAATAATTAATAAAAAATTACTGATATTTATTTAATTATTTATTAACAGTTTAATTAAAGTTTAAATTATTTTGCTATATTAATATAATGTCGATATTAATGAGAATAGATTTATAAATCCTTTTTCGAGGTCCATATTTTTTACGCTTCAGCGAGACGCACTGACTTATGGGAAAGTTTTCGTTTCCTCTTCCGGTGAAGTGAAGAAACATTTTTGCTCCCTGTGGTTTGGAATCACACTTAACATAGCTGAACACACTTGTGAAGTATACTTCGCAGGGTACTTCAGGCTGAGCAGAACGCACCTATACTGTGTACTCGGAGCAGGGAGTAGGGAGCACGCTGTGGAATGGAACACAGCCATCGCCTGTAACGAACCGAAAGTGAAAGAGTCAATGTTTATGTTTTATCAAGGAAAATGTCTTTAAAGCAGAAGATATTAATGTAACACAACAGGGCCGGTGAATAAAGGTGAGTGATTTATTTATTACTAACGACTTTATATAAGGATAATGCAGATATATTGTAAATTAAACTCGTGTAAAACTCAGATGTAGGAAATGTGTAATGTGTGGTGTACAGGTAGAACCTAAAGCAGGTTTTAGTCGGGTATTACTGTATAAGACCGACAATCCTATATAGAGATTGTACAGGAGCTTTTTCTCATTCTGCATTTGGGATTTATCGTGTTTTGTGAAAGTTACACAGCTCTACCAAACGACTGTTCAGATAACCGATGCAAGAACAAGGTGCAGTGAATTCTGGCAAATGAAGTAAAAAACAAAAAGAATAAAAAACAGACAGTCCTTGGCCGCGAGGCGCCCTCTAGCGGTTTCCCCTGACCAGGACACAATGTGTTGCACTTCTTACAGTAGTTTAATAAGTAAAGATTAAGATGAAAATTAGCTGTAAGGTAACTTTTGGAACAGAACATCAAATGGAAACATTTATGTTTAATATTTCCCAAAAGAACAAATTTAATGCAAGTAAAAATAAATATTACTATTAAAATTAGAAAAACATTTGAAAAGTAATGATATTCAGTATAAAAGTGCGCCCTCTGCAGGACATGTGGCCACACATTTTACAGCAGATTATAAAGATTTTAAATATTTTACATGACCTGGATGTTACTGAGATTAAACTATAATCTGTATATTGAAAATGTTTAATTGGCAACAGTTAACTGTCAAGCAAATATATCAATTTTAAAAAAGTTTGTTTGACATTAGTAAATGTACAGATATATTTGACTATTTTAAGATATACAGTGCTGTGAAAAAGTATTTGCCCCCTTATTGATTCTTTTATTTTTTTGCATATTTGTCACACTTAAATGGCTAAGATTATTAAATACATTTTAATATTACACAAAGATAACCCAAAGTAAATTCACAATACATGAGGATTTTATTTATTATGGGAAACTCCTCCAAATCTTCCTGGCCCTATATGAAAAAGTAATTGCCCCCTTGATAAATTGTGAACTGTGATTTTTGTAAAGCTGAGTTAAATTTCTCTTGCCACACCCAGGCCTGATTACTGCCAGACCTGTTAAATCAGGAAATCATGTAAATAGAACCTGTCTGACAAAGTGAAGCATGCTTAGGGTGGCACAACCAATTATTAGGTTTAGGGGTAATTACTTTTTCACCTAGGGCCGGACTTTCTTATCTCCAGCCTTCATAACACCTTCTGGGTGTCTAAGAGCAGGACATGATTCATTGTGTTTTTTTGGTCAGAGTAGTAGAGTAGAACTCTCAATATGAGGATATTTTTTTTATTTCCTTCTACATATTTTTTTTCTGTCTTTATTGCACTAGAGTCACATCCTTCATTTATTGCCTCCTCTCTTTTATTAGTATTTGCTGATTATATATTTCCTGGTAATTTTATCTATTACTACTTGCTGGTGCACCTTATGTACAGTTTCATTCCCAGTTTCATGTATTTTTATCTTTAAATTATTTGACAGCATTTTTACCTCTTTAATGCACCTTGAATTGTAAATGGTGTGTTCGTGATTTTTTTCCCTTTTTCATCACCTTACAATTCTTGCTTGTTGCTTACTTATATACAATATGTATAATATAATATTTATATTAATAATATGTGAACTGTAACAATACAATTTCCCTTAGGGATTAATGAAGTACTCTGTCTGTCTGTCTGTCTGTCTGTGCGTGCTAATGACTAAATTCTGTAAGACAGATTTTAAGCCAAAGGATGATAATTGTTCTTTAGGTCAAAGATGTGAAAATGATTGTGTGGAAGTTTAAATTCACATTTGTTTTTGTGTTTTTCAGGAGTGTAATCCACTGAGATCAGACACTTCAGGACTTAAATGCTAGTTTGTGGATACTAATATTGAAAGATGGAGCCTGATGATCCGGACACTGATAACGTGTCCCCACCCTCTAAAAAACACTTACCTAATATATCTTGGTATTTCAGTCATTAAATATTCATATCCAAATTACTAAGTGAGCACATATGAAGGAAGTTTAAACAGTAAAGTGTTTCACTATTATTAACAAACTAACAGTCACCATGAAATGTATTCTGTTAATTGCAAGTAAAATTTATCTCTCATTGAATTAACAAGTTTAAATAATGTTGTGCAGTAAACTCCAGGGAGGGAGATCAGAATCAGCAGCACCCAGCTGTATCTCCATGAAGAGTGATGCGTCTATGGGTCGTCCTATTAAGTTTAAAGCTGGAGACTCCTCACCTCTACACAGGTAGCGTCTTCTCACTGTTAATGTCACTGCTGAAGTCACAGTTAAAGGGAAATTCATCTAAATCAGGGGTCGGCAACCTTAAACACTCAAAGAGCCGTTTCTCACAGAAAAGAAAAGAGTTTTGTGGCTCCCAGTGTTTTAACATCTAAAATGAAGATGACACTGCATTTATCATTTTTTTACATTTATACTGTATATATATATATATATATATATATATATATATATATATATATGTGTGTTGCATGTATGAAATCAATGAACTGCTACAGAGAAAACTACATTTTATTTCTGAATGAAACAAAAAACTTTGGGAAAATTTTGAAAGACGCTGGATTTAAGGTTACTTTCAAATAAAATACTCAATGTCTATTTGTGTCCTCCTTGTATTTATGAAATAAAAAACCGAACTTTCACTTGCAAAAAGCCAAAAATGCCATCTGCTTCAAGTGCCGTCATCCTGTCATTGTGTGTACTGTACTGTAGCATACAGTCAACGGTCAATGGAAACCTGGGGATGAAAATCTCAGTGCCGCACATCGGCAGTTGTGACACATGATTTGAGTGACAAAAAACTAGACATGTTTTATTTTAATGTTAAAAGATCACCATAATCTTTCAATTTAGAATTGCATAAAAAAAACTAACAAACTAAAATGAAATGTATTTAAATGAAATACTCATTATTTATTTTCCAAAGCCACAGCGAGCCACAGCAGGGGGATAATAGAGCCACATTTGCCTCTGGAGTCGCGGGTTGCCGACCCCTGTCCTAAATAAAAGCAAGGCCTACCTTTATGAAGGGCACAATTTTATCATCGTCAGTAATATCAGTGTGCTTATGCTTAGCCATATGCTTATCTAAAAGAAGAACCATTGTAAGTAAAGAAAATATACATGTTAAAGAGGCATAATAAAGACAGGAATTGCCAAGATGGTGGAAAAATCTAGAGATAATGAGAAAGATTTCTGAGTTATATTGCGTTGTAATGGGAAATTTTCTGAGATTATATGGACCAGGAAAGTACTGAGTTAAAGAGGAAACATATTTCACATCTCTGGGTTAACAGAGACGTCCTGCTAATTTTTTATGTGCCCGCCCTTTAAATCTCATAATGCTAATGTTTCCGTGCTTACTAAGATTTTAAATATTGGATGTGAGATGAATTATTTTGTTTCAGTATCAGCTGAACTTTAAAATGCATTTTTGCACGGGACAAGGGTTGTGGGATTTAGCCCTACTTTACTTACTTTACACTAAACTCACTATCTGGTTGAAAACGTCCTGGGCAGTGTGCAGACCAGGAAAATTTATAAAGACTTAATGTAATGTACTTATATGTACCTCAATTCTGAATTAATTCTGACTTGAAAACTCCCAAACTATGCCTTCAAGGCTGATGGTTAGACTATAGTGGAAATGTTTAACTGCAATTTTTGTTCACAGTGATCTACAGAAGGCAGGAGACAGAATAGCAAAGTGCATCATCAGAGATACAGGGTAAGATCAAATAGAAAACATACAGTAGAATAAAATAAGCACACAGTGAGAATATTATAAAGAGCTATCAGTGATAGCAGGGCAAATTAGGTCTTAAAGATTAATTATTGGACCCCATGTCTCATTTTATAGGCACGAACCAGAATCTGCTGCTGTAAATGAATTCCAGGAAAAGTTTAAATTAAATCTGATGAAGAAGTTTCAGTTCTTGAATGGAGTGATAATAAACCTGGGAACCCAAACACTCCTGAATGAGATCTACACAGAGCTCTACATCACAGAGGGAGACAGTGGAGACGTCAATAATGAACATGAGGTGAGACAGATCGAAGCAGCGTCCAGGAGAATAACAACAGAGGAAACACCAATCAAATGCAATGACATCTTTAAGCCCTTATCTAAACAAGACGAACCCATCAGATCTGTGCTGACAAAGGGAGTCGCTGGCATCGGAAAAACTGTCTCTGTGCAGAAGTTCATTGTGGACTGGGCTGAAGGGAAAGCAAATCAGGACGTCCACCTCATATTTCCACTTCCTTTCAGAGAGCTGAATTTGATGAAGGACCAGAAACTGAGTCTGATGGAGCTCCTTCATGTCTTCTTTAAGGAAATAAAAGAAACTGAAATGTTCAATTGGGAAAAGGTTCTGTTTATTTTTGATGGATTGGACGAGTGTCGTTTTCCTCTAGATTTCCAGAACACAGTAAGAGTGTGTGATGTAACTGAATCTGCATCAGTGCCTGTGCTGCTGATAAACCTGATCAAAGGGAATCTGCTTCCCTTTGCTCTCATCTGGATCACCTCCCGACCTGCAGCAGCTGATCAAATCCCCTCTGAGTGTGTCCATCGAGTCACAGAGGTACGAGGGTTCAATGACCCACAGAAGGAGGAGTACTTCAGGAAGAGGATCAGTGATCAGAGCCTGGCCAATAAAATCATCACACACCTGAAGTCATTAAGGAGCCTCTACATCATGTGTCACATCCCAGTCTTCTGCTGGATTTCAGCCGCTGTTCTAGAGAGAATGTTGGGTGAAGCAGAGAGAGGAGAGATCCCCAAGACTCTGACTCAAATGTACACACACTTCCTCATCATTCAGATAAACATCATAAGAGAAAAGTACTCAATGAAGCAGGAGAGTGATGAACAAATGCTTCTTAAACTGGGACAACTGGCTTTTGAGCAGCTGGAGAAAGGGAACCTGATCTTCTATGAGGAAGACCTGAGAGAGTGTGGCATTGATGTGAGAGAAGCAGCAGTGTACTCAGGTGTGTGTACGCAGATCTTCAGAGAGGAGTTTGGGCTTCACCAGAGTAAAGTGTACTGCTTTGTTCATCTGAGCATTCAGGAACACCTCGCAGCTCTGTTTGTGCACCTGATGTTCAGGATAGACAATAAAAATGTTCTTAAAAAGAGTCGAGCTTCAACATTACAAATTACAGTTTTAGATTTCCACAAGTGTGCTGTAGATGAAGCTTTTAAAAGTCAGACTGGACATCTGGATCTTTTCCTTCGCTTTCTTCTGGGTCTCTCACTAAAGTCCAATCAGAAACTCTTACAGGCCTTAGTAACACAGACAGGAAGTAGCTTCCAGAGGACACAGGAAACAGTTCAGTACATTAAGAGGAAGATTAGTAGAGAGCGTTCTACAGAGAAATCCATCAATCTGTTCCACTGTCTGAATGAACTGGGTGATAATTCTCTAGAGGAGGAAATCCAACGGTACCTGAAATCTGGAAAACAAAGTGAACTCTCTTCTTCACAGTTGTCTGCTCTGGTGTTTGTGTTACTGACATCAGCACAGGAGCTGGAGGAATTTGACCTGAATAAATATTTCAGTCCAGATAAGATAACAGATGATGTTCTTCTGAAGCTGATGCCTGTGATTGCAGCATCCAGAAAAGCAATGTAAGTAAAGCTGAATATAACTGTTTCACTGTTACAGTGTTGGAGATTGGGAAACTTTAAACACTTCCACAAATACAATATACTGCCAAAAGTATTCGCTCGTCTGCCTTCACATGCACGGGAACTTGAGAAACATCCAATTCTTAATCCATAGGGTTTAATGTGATGTTGTCCCACCCTTGGCAGCTATAACAGCTTCAACTCTTCTGGGAAGACTTTCAACAAGGTTTAGGAGTGTGTTTATGGGTTTTTTTTTTTACTATTCTTCTAAAAGTGCTTTAGTGTGATCAGATGTTGGACGAGAAGGCCTGTCTCGTAGTCTCCGCTCTAATTCATTCCAGTAGTATTCTATGAGGTTGAGGTCAGGGCTCTGTGCAGGCCAATCAGGTTCTTCCACACTCTTGGATGAGCCTTTATGGATCTTATTTTGTGCACTGGTGCGCAGTCATGTTGGAACAGGTGTGGGGTTGTTTTTCAACGCCTTTCAAAGGAACTCTTAATGCTTCAGCATACTAAGACAATTTGGACAATTTCATGTTCCCAATTTTGTGGGTACAGTTTGGGGATGTCCCTTCCTGTTCCAACATAACCGGGCACCAGGCACCATCAAGTCCTTGAGTCCTGACCTCAACCTGATGAAACACCTTTGGAATGAATTAGAGCGGAGACTGCGAGTGTTGTATAAAACACTCTTGAGTCTCTGGTTTTGTTTCCAGACGATTTCGGCCTTTATTGCTGATCAATAACAGACAGAGCCGATCCATGAAGCAACTAACTCCCTCGTTCATTTCCCACATTATATACTGTATGCTTCAACCCCTGCAATAAAGTCAACTGTACATTTCTTCAAATCTCCCCACATCTGGGTCTTATTAGGGGCCCCATTAAGCCCACAATGAAGGTGCCCCACTGTTTAGCCCAATTTTTATATACAGTCACATTCCATAATGCAAATGTTAGACACACATGTACAGGTGCATCTCAAATAATTAAAATATAATTGAAAAGTGGATTTATTCAGTAATTCCATTAAAAAAGTGAAAGTCATATTATGCAGATTCATTACACACAGATTGATGTATTTAAAGTGTTTATTTCTTTCAATTTTGATGATTATGGCTTATAGGTAATGAAAACCCAAAATTCAGTATTTTAGAAAATTAGAATACAGTGGAACCTTGGATTATCAAAACACATGTAAATCAAAACAAATTTTCTCCATAAGAAATAATGAAAACTCTAATTATTCGTTCCACAACCATAAAAAAATGATACAAAATATAAAGTAAAAATAAAATAAAAATTAACCTGCAACCCTAACTTAACCTTTAAAAAAAGTAAAGTGTTTGTGCATGTGCTGTATGTGAGGACTTGTGAGTGTTTGTGCATGTGCTGGACGACTTTCTCACACACACACACACACACACACACACACACACACACACACACACACACACACACACACGTATAAGCTTACACAGATGTTGACTATACAAGTGAGAGACGCGAATTAAGACCAAACATGCCAAAGTTGAGAAGCATAAGCTACTGCTTCAAGCTGAAATTGTCCTGTGACAAGAGGACAAAGATATGGCCATGTGAAATTGGTAATTCGAATTTGACCTGGGGTGGTGGTAGAGGGAGCGATATTGTCACTCGAAAATAATTGTTTGATCCCCTGTAGATTTTGAAAGTTTACCCAAAAGTTTCCAAAGTAATGAACTGTCTATATTTTTATCATCAGGTGTATTTTAAAGAATATACAGTAGACCGAATATTACATAAAAATGTTACATATTACAAAAATGTTATAAATTTCAGTGTAAATTAGTATAAGTATTTGATCCTCTACCAACCAACAGTAATTCTGTCTCCCACAGACTGGTTATGTGCTCAGGTGGGACACATTAATTTAGGAAGGTGTTCTAACAACTCCTTATCTCTGTCTTACATTCAAACCTCATCACCATGAGCAAGACCTCAGAGCTGTCAAAGGGTGTGTGTGTGCGCGCACGCATATTTGTGTGTGTGTGTGTGTGTGTGTGTGCATGTCAGGCTGTGGCAAGTGAAACTTAGCTTTCAAAAACAGTTTAATTGATCACAGTTCTTTGATGATTTAACAATGTCAGGGGCAGTTACGTTTTCACACAGGGCCAGGTGGGTTAGAACAGCTTTTTTCCTTTAATAATTAAAATCATCATTTAAACACTGCATTTATTTCAGGTTATCTTTATGAAATATAAAAATTTGTTTAATAATCTCAATCATTTAAGTGTGACAAATATGCAGAAAAAAAGTCAGGAATGCTCCCTGCACACACACACGCACACACACACACACACACACACACACACACACACACACACACACACACACACACACACACACAACCTTAATTAAATCCATGCTGCTGTTATTGAACTTGTATGACTTTGTACTGTATTTTATTGTATTTTGATGCCAGTTCATAACACTGCATGGATAAGATTTTTGCTGCTATCAGTCTGATTCCTAAATAAAATTTTTATATTTATTTATAGTGCTAGGAACAAACGCCACTGTGTCACCATTTTTTTATAAATCCCTTTTTATAAATATAGACATTTTTAAGCTCCATCCTGAGCTTAAGCGAGGCATGATGACTGATGGAAATATTTGAATGTTTAATTATTTTGCACCGTATGCATGTTTAGGTCTAGTGTCCCTCTGTGAATATTTTCTGGTGTTTGTACTTTTAGTATTTATGAAATAACAAGCTGCAGTGAAAGATTTGAGGAATTGTTTGATTATTTGCTCTAACCTTTTTTATTATTTTATTTCCTTCAGTATCAGGTGTGATGAAGTTGGAGTGAACAGTTGGTCAGCTCTGGTCTCAGCACTCAACTCAGAAACCTCCAAACTGAGAGAACTGCATCTGACTGTGAAAACACTGGATCTGTCCTACAGTAAACTAGGAGACTCAGGAGTAAAGACTCTCTCTGCTGTACTGGAGAATCCTCACTGTAAAGTGGAAAGTCTGAGGTAAAGTCATCTCTGATTTTGATGGGTTTATTGGAAGCCAGTGGGTTTATTACATGCTGACCTTTTCCAGTGTCAAAGTGAAACAACAGATGCATGTGACTGTATTTATTTCAGCTGTTACAACTGACATTTGAAATATTCAACAACAACAAAAATAAATAGGGCGTACCTTACACACCAGCCTAATCACCTACATGCTCTCCAGCAGCTCCACGTAGGGAAGCAGGTGTGTAGCACAGAACTCTGGGTCAAAAACAATATATCACTATTTATATTCAAAAGAACACTCAGGGGCTGATGAACCTCATTAATATAAAATTTAACAAAAACATGCAATATTATGTGAAATGCAACAGGCATGCAGGAACTGTGAAACAAAGAGAATATATGAGAGCAGCAGGGGAAACTTGGACCCTCCAAAAACAGATGAAAAATATAAAAAGTAAGATATTATATATTGTAGCAGTTTTTTCCACAGTTTTTTCTGAAATGCACTTGCGGTGTGTCACGGTGTGTGCCAGTGATAGCATGCGCCTAAATCTTTTGTCACTCCTCGTTCACTCTGTAGGCTCACTCTGTAGGCTCACAAGGTAGGCTAGTAAGGGCACGGCTGGGGGGTTATCACCCTTAATGGATCTCGGGCTTTCTCCATGCTATAAAAAACGCCATACAGAGTAGACTCGTGCGGCAGATGCTTAAAATGCAAATAGTGAAATGCGCTTGCGCTGATGTCATGAACCCCAGTGACTTCGAAGATAAGTACTGAATGCAGCTGTTTGATCTCCACCATAAGGACAGCCGCAAGAGGACTGCACAAGCTCCCGCAGCACATTCACTCTCGCTTAGGGCCAGTGTGATTCTGCTGCCGAAGATAAAAAGGCTGCTGTGCTCCACATTAAGGTCCCCCTTCCCAGCCAGAAAGCTGCACAGCCGCTGGAAGTCACATGGGAATCTTGTCTGGAAATCATACCCAAGAGGCAAGCACTTAACAAAGGCTTGGTATCAGTTTGGATTTTATTCACAGGAGTGTGTACTTCACCAAGGTCTTTGTTCTGAAGTTCCATTTATCATCATACTGGTTTCACATATGTGCCTTTAGAACTCCACTGACCTTGCTAGGCCGTGTTGGGAGTTGTAGGCCTTGGATGGCATGTTTGCTGACTTGCATTGAGGGCGTTAGTTGCCAATGTCTGCCTGGATCTGACACTAATGTAATCATGCATGTGAATACACACAGATAAAACTAAGTATATTTCTCCCATAGGGTGAGTCTACACAGCTCCTCACTTCCTGTTATAATCTCTGTAAAATAATGTCACTAAATATTGTTAATGTTTTGGTTAGTGTTAGTTATACCTTGTGATTGGTCAAGAGAGGACAGATAGTTCAACATAACAGACATCATATTTATAACAAGTAAACCAAGATTAAAATCTGGTGATGAAGAGTGTGTCATTGTGTCTCTCTACAGGTTGTATAAGTGTGGCAATCCGTGACAGGGGGCATTTTAGCGCATAACACCAACTTTACCGCGGTTCATCTCCATTGCTCAAATTTTCCCCTCTTGGTTGGCGACTGCGAGTGACGTCACTCCCCATACAATCACGCCCCACAGTATAGACCCGCCCCTGACGCTGATTAACAGGTTTCTGTGTAACACGTTGGAAATGCAATTGCAAATGGATTAGCGATTGCTTTTGAGTTTTGGCCGTCTACACGCGCGACGCAGAGAAAGTGAAAAAGCGTGAAAAATTGATTTTGCTGTTTAAATATGACAGGCTCATGACTTGTAAGACATCGGAAATGCAAATGGACTTTGTGTGTCATTGTCATTGTGCGTTCGCGAAGGCGAAACAGCAAACGGTAATGCAAAGTTTATAAATGCATTTGAATTATGGCACACTTTGTGCGTCCACGTATGGAAAACGCAATTGCAAATTTGCAGTTCCTTTTGAATATTGTCCGGGATATCACTCCATAAATGCCACCAACACGTAACTCAAACTTCATTTTAATTTAACACAGTGTAGGATTACAAATTTGTAAAATGTTAAATCTAGGTTCCAACATAATAGTATATAAACTGAAAGAGTTATGTACATCGGGTTTTACATTTTGAGGTAAAGATGGTGACATTCTAAGAAGATCAAGTCTGGTAGCCCAGGTGTCTGAGACATTAACCTTTTGTCTTTATGTACTTCCTGACCACTGGGTAGGGTCCCAAGGTAAATCTAATTGCGAATCGTAAGGCCAGGCTGTGCCTTTGTGTCTATGATAGTGTGAAGGTCTGGGTGATACTGTCAGGCTGATTAGATTAGCACCTATTCATTTGAAAGCCACTGTTATGCTGATGAACTTCTGTTACCAGGCTGATTCCTGTACTACACTATGCTTTGTTTAGATCGTCTCCACTTCTTTTTATCCCTCCCCCTTAAAAAGTATAAACTCTCCAGAGCGGAGATTTAGTCAGACTTGGCTACAGTGAAAGTGACTACAGCGACGCACAGTGAGTTCTCAATGAGTTAATTTTTAGCAAATAACGGTTAATTGTTAAACATTTTATATCTATGTATTTATTTTTCTATTTATGTTTATGTTTTGCTGGCGAAATACATTTTAGGCAGAGACGTCTGCTCAGTCTTGTTAATTTGTTTTAAAACCCCCAATTCTGTGAATTCCCCCAGCAGTGAAACCGGTTTGATGACTTCACACCTGTTGTAAAGGTGAGATGAGGGATTACAGTAACTGTGGGTGCGCTTCACCTCGGAGCGCGCTGTCGCGTTGTATTCAAAGAATAGACTAAAACAAAATCATGTTTGCTTCAGCATTTGAAACAATATTGTATTAGGCCAACTTTATTAAAGATTATACACTTTTGTATTCTTTGTCCACACACGTGGGCAATTTTTAGATATTGATCCTTTCTCGATGCAGCGAATTTTCTGAGCAAATTAATAATAATTTCTATGAATGAAAAGGAGGAAGAAGAAAAGGTTACGCGAAAATAAGAAAAAGCTTTAGAGGTAAATGCTGTGAAATGCTTAAAATGAACAGATTCTGCCTATAACAGGTCAGGGACAGTGAGGCTGGATCCAGCAGCGCACCACATCCCACATCATAATACACTGGCTCATTAAAGTGGAGATTAATTAATAACTACTTACTATAAAAATATAACAATACAAAAACGTAAATCAAAGTTTCACTGAACATATATTGGGTCATATTTGTAAAACAAAGGAAAGAATAATAAGTCAAACATCACATAAAATTACAATATTTTCAGTGTCCAGTAGCACCAGAGACCCAGGAGTCAGTATTGTGATTTTTTTAAATTTATTTATGTATTTTAAAAGATGCAAGACAATACTGCCAAAATGTATCATTTACATGCTGTTAGAAAATATTCTTTGCATTGTCTCTTATTGAGTCACAAGGGTGGTAAAAAGCTATTCATATCATTCAAAGTTATTTATATCAATGTAGTTAGTATGATATTAAAAGTGCTATAACTCCGCAGTCAAAAGCAGTCAAAGCCCGGGGATTCTGCGTTTTGCGGGGGGCCAGTCGTGAATAGCTGACACTCAGTGACAGCCAATAAAATTGAAGCATTTTTGCCGCTTTCCATGTGGTGTGGCGTTGCTTAAATAATAGTATAAAATCGTCCAGACTCTGGTTCGAATCCCGCTCTGGGTGAAAATGTAATAATTGTGAATCCTTTTACACTTTTTGCTTATGATAATCATTAAATTATAGCAACTGTGAGGTGAGTGCTAATGTGTGCGGTCACTGACATTTCAAGAGAAATCGTATCAAGACTTTCCATGGCTACATTACAGTCCATCAGTGAAAGGGGTCTTATGTTTTTACTGCAGCAAAGGTGTTTCAAACCAGTCCTCTTTAGGTCATAGACCTGATGCTGCTTTCGTTAGTACAGGCTTTAGAAATTGGAAGAAAGCCATTAAAAAATTTACAGCACACCAGACCTCTCAAGCCCACCAACATTATGTGACTGTGACTGCACATCAGCCAAACCCAATCAGCGCCCAGTTATCTAGTGCATGGCGTAAACAGCAGGAGGTGGCAAGACATTGCTTGAGGAAAATGGGCCAGGGGTAGCTCAGTGGTTAAGGCATTGTACTACGGTGCGGAAGATCCCAGGTTCAAACCCCACAACCCCCAAGTTTCCACTGTTGGGCCCTTGAGCAAGGCCCTTAACCCTCAACTGCTCAGATGTGTAATGAAATAAAAAAAAAAGTAAGTCGCTCTGGATAAGAGCGTCAGCCAAATGCGTAAATGTAAAATTGTTAGCTCTGTGCGGCATGTGGCAAGGCAGTGACAATCTTTAAGAGGCCATACTGAAGAAAGTGGAAATCTCTATCAGCTCATAAAACTTAGGGCAGAAGAGGATGATCCAGTTTTATTGGAATGGTTAACAGATCGTGCCACTGCATATGTAAGCCCTAAACCACAGAATGAAATCCTGAACATTATGGCCAATACAATAATTCGAGGGATTGCAAGTGAGATTAGGTCTCCAGCCCTTGTCCAGTTTTCTGTAATAGTTTATGGGACCCAGGATATTTCTGGTATTGAGCAGGAAAGTGTCTGTCTGCGCTATGTGTTCCATGACCTTATGCCACACGAGGAGTTTATCGGGTTGTACAGTTTATTAAAGACAACAGGCCAAGGCATTGCAAAAATGGTTACTGATGTGTTGTTGAGGCTTAATCTGCCAATGTCTGCTTTACGTGGGCAAAGTTACGATGGTGCCTCCAACATGGCAGGAAAGTACATTGGTGCACAGGCAGTAGTGAGGGAGCAGCAGCCATTAGCCCTCTATGTGCATTGTGGGGCACATTGTGTCAATTTAATCACACAGGCTGGCTGCTCAATCTCCCCAATGATCCGGGACTGCATTTCTTGAGTCCATCAGTTAGGCATCATTTTCAACCAGTCAGGAAAATTTAAGAAACATAGTTACCTCTGAAAATGAACCACACTGAAACCTCTATGTCCAACCAGGTGGACTGTGCGTAATTCTGCTATAATAGCTGGGGCCCAGTGATACCAGGAAAAACACATTTGGTACTTTTGTTTAATGTCCATTCATCAATGTAAGTTTGCTTTAAATTGCAGATTTATTTATTTTTTTATTTTGTTTACATAGAGCACTTACTGTAAATTTATTATTTACTAATTGATTTTGTTACAAAACATTACTTATTGTATATATCTTTTTTACAATAACAGTCATGTTTAAATTTTGTTGTATGTTGATGGCTTAACTGTAAACAACATAAACAACGCAGTGAATAGTTTTGAAGTAAAATCTGCTTTGTCATTGAACCTGAGAAAAACTTTGGAAATAACCATAACGGCGCAGTCTCCATGCTACAGTAATAATGATAGAAGAAAAGTTTTTCACTGTGGGGACATATCTTTATAAGTACAATGTGACTGTATTATTTGTGTCCCCTTCAAAAATTGCTCATGAGAAATTTAATATTTGTTGTCCCCCCTGACTGTTAAATGGAATTTACGCTCATGCACACACACACATTCTCTCGGCTTTATCGCCCCCACCCACCTCCACCCGGCTTTAAACACACAGAAACTCGCTCTCTCGCGATTCAAAAGTAAGGTGCTGTTTAATTTGTTGTTGTTTTACTTTACAGCAGTGATTTCGCTCGTATGCGCTCATGCGAGTGTGACTAGAGATGTTCCTTGCTCATTTTTAAACGGTTAATTTTTAAACTGTTTTAAAAACTGTCTTTCCGTTAAAGTGCACACACACACACACACACACACACACAGGGCCTGCGTGCACAAATGGAAACACTTATCTGTCGGGATTTATTTGTCCTTTTTTTTTCAATGTAAATGCAGGTAAATTATTTTTTTTTTACTTTATATTTTGTGTTAATTATTTTAATGTATTTATTTTTTTGGGCTATAAAATGAATAATTTGAGTTTCCCATTATTTCCTAGTATTCTTTCGGGAACGAATTATGCTCGTAATGCGAGGTTCCACTGTATTTGATATCTTTGATGATTGTATGCAAAGATTCGTCCTTGTCTGTTGTTGCTAGGGAATGCTGTTAATTTTAGAAAGCCTTTGGTTAGGTATAAATAACATTCATAAATTTCATTAGACACAGTAAAGTCACCAGTCAGCTGCTCCAATGAAATTTCGGTATCTGGAATAAAAGAGAAAGTTGTTTAATTGAATTACACATTGTCATAATTTGTTTATGGCCTTCCAGTGCACTTTTCCTGTTAAGTAAATAAAAATTAATTGTAAAGCAATATACTGTAGGTTTGTTTAAACAGAAATGCAGTTATACAACATGGAGGACATGAATCGTTGTCACATATAATCTGTACAAATGTTTGTCATGTTAGGTGTGTCAGGGGGAAAACTGGTTGAGGACAATCAGTCGGTTTTGTCTGTATCAGAAGTGGGATGCTGCTCTCAAGCAGATTCTCATACTTAATTTGGATCAGCGGCGCGTTCAACGCAGCGCAATTTGGTTTCCAGCTTGTGCCAATAGTTGGTTATTCCCCAATAAGGATTTAATTACTTTGCACTTTGCTACTATTGGATGTTAGGTCCTCATCTCCTCCTTTCGCTTTATCAGTTTGCAGTTTCCCTCCTTCTTTTTCTGTACTTATTTTGGGGACTCTCGTGTAATGGTTCAAATGATACCACGTGGTTCTGCCTTCCACCTGAACTGCTGTTGGAATAGCTGCTACGACTTTGTAGGACCCCCTCCTGGGCTTGTGCGCTTTCTTTTGAACATTTGTAGATACATCTGGTCTCCTGAAAAAACTGGGCATGGAGCATCTGCCTCCTCTCTGGGCTTTTTCCTGCACATTCTATAGATTACTGTATATATTGCAGTTAGTTTCCTCATTTGCAATTGACGGAGCGCTACAATATAACAAAGGCTTGGGTCGATTCATAAGCGATTCATGTGGGTTAAGTAAGTGTTTGTTAGTTTGCATGCAATAACTCACTAGCGTAAGAGGTAAAGCATCAACCCAGTTAAGGTTAGTACTTGTCATATAAAGAACATGTCTGTGTTTTTTTCCTAACATTGTTTTTTGCACATATTCCATGTGAAGCTAAAAATTCATTCACCAACACTTGACACACCTTATACTGTTTCAGTATCTGCCATCATCCATCCACTTCTATTTCCTCTTACTGGAAAATGCTAAACAACTTTCATGTACATACCACTATGACACACTACGCTGTCTCTTTGATTCAACTTTCATATACTCACCTTCTGTCTACTGGTAGCCATACAGAACTATATTAAGGCTAAATGAACTTCCACACTTACACTGGTTACTGAGCAACACTCTTTTATTTAAATGTCTATAACATCTTTTGACCTTAGAGAAAGAACCAGTATCAATATAAACATGTCAGGGCAAGGAAGTTTGTGGAATTAGACATAAAAATCTGGATCAATAACTTATTGGTGAACAGGGGCTTTGTATTAGTCAATCTTTAAACAAAATATAAACTGCACTAAATATAAATACACAATAACTTCAGTTTTCAAAGAAAACGATAGATCTAAACCACCCCATTTTATCATGCTACATTTTCCCTTTTGGGAAATGAGAATTTGTATACACGAGCTCAGAGAGAAACCAACAGAAGACTATACAGAAATAAAGCCACTGAGTGATGATTTCCGATAGGTCACAGAGAATAAGGAGCTTCAATAACTTCCTGCTTCTATTATCAGTAAATAAAACCTAAAGTTACTCTTCAAAATGATAAAACATTCGTAACTGCTTAAGCTAATTGTGTGGTATCTTCTTCTTCTTCGTCTTCCGGCTGTTCTCTTTCAGGGGTTGCCACGGTAAATCATCTGCCTCCATCTAACCCTATCCTCTGTATCCACTACAACCATAAATCTCCTCTTTGGTCTTCCTCTAGACCTCCTGCCTGGCAGTTCCATCCTCAGCATCCTTCTACCGATATATTCACATCTGGCCTCTCTGGCTTTATCTCCAAATCTTCTAACATGGGTTGTCCCTTTTGATGGACTCATTCTTGAAACTATCCATCCTTGTCACTTCCAAAGAGAACCTCAACATCTTCATTTCTGCTACCTCCAACTCCGCCTCCTGTCCACAAGTCTACAAAGACACGATTCAACTCCCTATTACTCTGTACTTTTCCATCAGCATCCTCAAACCAAATACTGCATCTATTGCACTCTTTTTAGACATGAAATCATATTTCTGCTCACAAATGCTCACCTCTGCCCTTAATTTATTTGCCACTACCCTTTCTCAAAGCTTCATTGTATGGTTAACCAACTTTATTCCTCTGTAGTTGCCACAGCTCTGTGCATCTTTCTTGTCCTTAAAAAACTGGTACCAATACACTTCACCTCCATTCCTCTGAGATCCTGTCACTCTCCAAATCTTGTGTAAAGCTCTGTCTTTTTACAGCGGGACACAGACAGAGGCGGCAGGTGCTGCTCAAACGTGTTTTTATTTTCGATAACGTGAAGGGAAGGGAGAGGGAGTAAATGTGTAGGGAGCAGTTGAGTGCAGTAACTCCTGTCTAAGAGTGTGGGGGGGTGGCGTCTTCCATGGCCGAGCGGTTACAGCGAGGAGCTGAGCTGGACGTGGTAGATGACGCATGCGGATAGGCAGTGGCCGGGTAGAGGCGGCAGGTGCTCCTCGGACGCGCTTCACTTTGCGGTTCGCCGGAGCTGTCGGAGTCTGAAAAGTGCGAGACAAAAGGAAAGAGATTAGCGCCATTAGGGTCTCCCACATTCTACTTACCGGGCTGGAGTTTCATTCCAATTTTTTAGGTGCGCAGATTCTCCAGGACGGTAAATGAAAATAGAAAACCGTCCGGGTAGAGTTACGGCGCCTCGGCCCTTTTCCTCTGTCCTTGGTGCTGAACTGCCGTTTGGTGCAGAAATTTATGTGACCATTATAAGAGGTGTACAGTCCCCCTTGTTACACTTGTTACACATGTGGTACTAAAATAGTCTGTTAATATGAAAGGCATGTGTTGCCGAACTCTGTCTTTACTCGATCACATACACATTGACTGATACATCACTCTATCTAACTGTACTCTATTTACCTTACACTGCTCATTAATGCTACTATATAGAGGCTGCAAATAGAATTGCATTACCTATAATTTCTGCTGAAAACTTACTACTGTACAAAACTTAAGCACTCAGGACTGCACTACTCAGAATTGTTGCATGTATTGTATATCATGATTTATCTCATTCCACTCTCAATAACAAATTGCACACATGTATATAACCTTCTCACCCGCAGTGATCATAACCCTGGTATACGATATGTTCCTTCATGGCACCTACATATCATTGCACTCTTTGCACATAACTCTTCTCTGCGAATTGATAACATATGCATATTATTTCATTATGTTATACAATGTCTTTCCTTATTGCAGTGTATATAATCCTACCCATGGACAGTTTACGTGTGTACAGTTTACATATGCAAGTTATTTTATAAGAGCATACAGTATCTTTCTCATTGTAAATAAATATAAATTATTTGCTTATTTGAACTCATTTTATTTACCTTCCTTACTGTATACTGTTTATATAAGCGATTTATAAAATGCACTTGTGGTTTGATGCTAAATGTATTTTGTTGCCTAGTACCTACATGTGCAGTGACAATAGAGCTGAATCTAAGCTAATCTAATGTATAAACTGCTCCTGTGTCTCCTAACCTGGGTGTGGTTTTCCCATCTACTTCAATATGTAGTATTGGCTCCAAACTTAAAAAGTCAACTACAGGTGACACAAGAATCAACTCAGGAATCACTTTTTAATTCTTGTGTCTGACAGCTTTGCAGGTTACCATACCATACCACTTTATTTCTAAAGCACTTTAAAACAACAACAAAGCTGACCAAAGTGCTGTACAAAGAGTCAACATTTAGGCCATAAAACAGCAGGGTGTTTATAATAAAACATTACATTGACAAAGTAATTTAATAATTAAAAAAATAATAATAAAATGATGGTAAGAAGAAAAAGAAACAACTAAAAGCCTACACACAATTACACAACAGGTTACACAACAACTGTTTAAAGTGGATTCAACTAAGCGGTCGATATCCTTAAATGAAAAACCACAAAAAAGATACATCACTATTTCTGATAAATAATAGTTAAATCACTAGTTCTAATAAAAAATAGTTAAATACAGTGTAAACAAATACAACAACAAAATTATTTAACTAAGTTTTACATAGACTATTCCATGATTTTTTTTATTTTTTTGTGAAAACATGTAAACACTTAAACAAAAATCAGGGCATAACATAAAAGCCATTGCTTTTCTCTTGTAATGAGCACTATAGTAATTAAATTAAATGTCAAGTAATTCAGATTCAAGTAATAATCAGTCCTTCGTATAAAATAAATATGCTCTATTATCATATCATCAGTGTCCCTGAGGTGACCAGCAGCCGATGAGCTTCCCCGTCTCACATGTTACTGACTGCAGTCTCTTCACTCGCACACAGGTTTTTATACTCAGACCCTGTACTGTTACATCATACACTCAACAAAAATATAAACGCAACACCTTTGTTTCTGCTCCAATTTTTCATGAGATGGACTTAAAGATCTAAAATTAATTCCAGATACACAATATTACCATTTCTCTCAAACATTGTTTACAAATCAGTCTAAATGTGTGATAGTGAGCACTTCTGCTTTGCTGAGATAATCCATCCCACCTCACAGGTGTGCCACATCAAGATGCTGATCTGACATCATGAGTAGTGCACAGGTGTACCTTATACTGCCTACAATAAAAGGCCACTCTGGAATGTGCAGTTTTTTGCTTTATTGGGGGTCTGGGGACTCAGAACTGGTCAGTATCTGGTGTGACCACCATTTGCCTCATGCAGTGCAACACATCTTCTTCACATAGAGTTTATCAGATTGTCAATTGTGGCCTGTGGAATGTTGGTCCACTCCTCTTCAATGGCTATGCGAAGTTGTTGGATATTAGTGGAAACTGGTACACGCTGTCGTATACGCCGGTCAAGCACATCCCAAACATGCTAAACGGGTGACATGTCCGGTGAGTATGCTGGCCATGCAAGAATTGGGACATTTTCAGCTTCCAAGAACTGTGTACAGATCCTTACAACATGGGGCCGTGCATTATCTTGCTGAAACATGAGGTGATGTTCATGGATGTATGGCACAACAATGGGCCTCAGGATCTCATCACGGTATCTCTGTGCATTTAAAATGCCATCAATAAAATGTACCAAAATGTGTTCTTTGTCCATAACAGATGCCTGCCTATACCATAACCCCACCACCACCATGGGCCACTCTATCCACAACATTGACATCAGCAAAGCGCTCACCCACACGACACGACACACGCTGTCTGCCATCTGCCCTGAACAATGTAAACTGAGATTCATCCAGGAAAAGAACACCTCTCCAACGTGCCAGACGCCATCGAATGTGAGCATTTGCCCACTCAAGTCTGTTACTCTGTTGAGGACGACGAGCTGGAGTCAGGTCAAGACCCCGATGAGGACGACGAGCATGCAGTTGAGCTTCCCTGAGACGGTTTCTGACAGTTTGTGCAGAAATTGTTTGGTTATGCAAATCAATTGTTTCAGCAGCTGTCTGAGTGGCTGGTCTCAGACGATCTTGGAGGTGAACCTGCTGGATGTGAAGGTCCTGGGCTGGTGTGGTTACACGTGGTCTGCGGTTGTGAGGCTGGTTGGATGTACTGCCATATTCTCTGAAACGCCTTTGGAGACGGCTTATGGTGGAGAAATGAACATTCAATGCACGAGCAACAGATCTGGTTGACATTCCTGCTGTTAGCATGCCAATTGCACGCTCCCTCAATGCTTGTGGCATCTGTGGCATTTTGCTGTGAGACAGAACTGCACATTCCAGGGTGGCCTTTTATTATGGGCAGTATAAGGTACACCTGTGCACTACTCATGATGTCAGATCATCATCTTGATGTGGCACACCTGTGAGGTGGGATGGATTATCTCAGCAAAGCAGAAGTGCTCACTATCACACAATTAGACTGATTTGTGAACAATGTTTGAGAGAAATGGTAATATTGTGTATCTGGAATTAATTTTGGATCTTTAAGTCCATCTCATGAAAAATCGAAGCAGAAACAAAGGTGTTGCGTTTATATTTTTGTTGTGTGTAGTTACTTAGGGGTAGAGACTGTGCGGTGGAGATTCTCTGTCACAGATGGCGCTTGTATGTTGAGTCTGTACCTTTGCTCCATTTGTGACTGTGAGGTGGGGCATACTGTGATGTCATGACTTCAGCTTCACCATTTTACTTATTTTAGCTTCACAACATGTGCTGGTACCCATTGGAAAGAGCTCCTTACACCCTATTGGTATAATTCTGACACTATTTATAAGATGTTATCTAGATTTTGTCTGCATCAATTTCCTGTTTACAGACTAGTGATGGCTGACATGCTATCTATATCAAGCTACTCTAGTCCTAGGCATTTTGCTTTGGCGTCCCCTGTCCAACAGATTGGATTTGTTGTGTCCCAGCACTCTTTGAGGATGGCCTTCATTGGGTACTCTTTGTTATGCTCTTGCAGATTTACCCAGTATGTCAACATTAGCTTTATTCTTCTGATTGTTAATGGCATTTCCCCAACTTCTACCTGTATGGCTGCTACTGGAGATGTTTTGAAGTATTAAAGTACTTTTAAATGAAGCTTTGAAGTAAGTTTTAAATAAAGATGAGACATAACCAGCTTGTTTGTCTGCCCAAGTGAAAAAAAAAATCCTAGTGTGCCATGGCGTCCTTATGTTTATTTGCAGCCAGACTAATGACTAGTATATGTAAAGCTTGCTATTTTGGAACAATTAATTTTACTTTTACTAATTGTACTAAGTGTATTTATGGTTTACATTATGCAAACGTTTTTAAGTGTATTAAGTGTACTTTTACGTGCTAAAGACCATACATAGTTCTCAAAATTTACATGTGTAGGAATGTATGTAAAAATGAGGACAAAAAGTCACTATAGAAAACACGATGTGTTGAATAAATAATAATTGAACACAGACAAGGCTGATCCTGTGTAGATGCCCATCTTTGGTAGATGCTAACAAATATTACTGAGTATACACATGTGGCAATGTGTCTCATTCATTCAAAACAAACAAGATGTCAGAAACCCGATTGCTAAATTGCTATGAAATTGTAAAAAAAATTAAGTTGGCTCTGTGTCCACCATGATGGTTGTTTTGAAAATAATTATAATGAAGTCTCAGGTCATGTGACCTCTGCCATGGAAGGGAGGTTGGGCCAAATTAGCATACTAAACATACAGGTTGCACAAAACAATTTAAAAAAATGCATTTTATAGATGGATGCTCAAGGCCAAGACAATAACTGTATCACTCATCATCTTTATGAATATTCTCATTATTTGTTTGCTTGTATAGTCTGAATAAATCTTTAAAGTATATGGCTGTGTGTACTAACATGCATACCTGACATAGTGATAAAGGAAATTAAAGTATATTATTAATGTATTACAAGTACATTACAGCAATTTTACTGTTAAAACACACAAGTAATATACCTTGAATATATTCTTATAGCAGCAGCAGCCTCCTGTTGAACATAACTGAGTTTGAGCGCACACGAGTTTCAACATGCAAAAACGAGTTAGAGTTTGCACGTGAGGTGCCCTGTGTCACGTACATCAAAAGAACAAAAGACATTAACATGGAATAGATAGAAATATAAGAAAACCTTACACATCACCTCCACAAGCTCTGTACAGATATGATTATAATAATGGATATATTTTGAATGAATGAATTTCCACCTGCTTCTGAGGAGTTTTTTAATTAAAGGTTCACACTCATTGTGTTAATTGTGCAGCAATATACTGTAAATATACACACATATACAAAATATCAGACTCAGTATGATCAGTTTTAATTACATTATTAATTAGAATAAACAGGTGATGTCATTCTGAATAATACCAATTTTACAAACAAATCAGCTTTAAATTATCTTCTAAATGAAGATTAAAATCTGCTGATAAAGAGTGTCATTGTGTCTCTCTACAGGTTGAATAAGTGTGGTGTCTCAGATAAGGGCTGTGCTGCTCTGACTTCAGCTCTGAGATCAAACCCCTCACACCTGAGAGACCTGGATCTGACTCAGAATTATAATGTAAGAGACTCAGGAGTGAAGTGTCTCTGTGCTGTACTGGAGAATCCTGACTGTAAACTGGAGACACTGAGGTAAGATCATCTCTCTGAGAGTCACATGACCTGCTCCTCAGTAAGACACATTCTCTAATAGTGAGACTGAAGCAGAAGTTTTCGGTTGATCATCAATGTCCTGAGGAGGAAGATTGTTTCTTTTCACTGCACACTGATGATTTGTCACAGAGTCTTTGGGTCAGATGTACGTATGTGAGAAGCTGCAGAGCAAAACATGACTTGATGTGACTGCAGTGTGTCTGAAATGACTGTGAAATTTACTAAAACACTGTAACTAATCACACAAACTGCACCTGGGACACAAACTAAATGCACTGTGTGTGAGCTGTAGGGTTTAAAAGCAGCAGGGAAATGCAAATGAGAAACATTTTATTGGTCTTAAAGCTGAAATAATGTTTATTTTGTCAGTGAACATTCGTCTCAATCTAACTGCTATAAAGGGTTGCCAGATCTGTACAAAAAAAGTATTAAAACCATGAGTTTTTCCTAATAGTTCTTTGCCTGAGCTCTTAAATAGTTTTGACTCAAATACACTCATACAGTAACACAGAGCTGAAGTTGAGAACAGGATCAATAGGTGTGTGTATGAGAGGAGATCACAGTGCATGATCACTACTGTATGTTTAATATAGAGAATGTGGAGTTACATCACACTGTTTTTATACCGCGTTGCTTTTTGGTTCATTGCTACGTTTGGTTTTAATGCCGATCGGTTGCCATGGTGATTTCTGATGCAGATGTGTTGAGAGTGACACAGGGTTCAGAGCGGCTTGTTATTGTTCTTAGATTTGTGACATAGTGTTTTGTTTCAAGATGAAGAAGAGTAAACCTAAAGAAAAGTTAAGAGAAGTTAAATGCCGGTGCCAAGCAGAGACATTTTGAAGAACTTGTAGAGATCAAAAACATCGATCCGTATGACCTGGTAGCTGAAGAGTGGATGAAAGACCCAGACACACAACCCCGTCTCACACACCCTGACATTTTAATTACCTGGTTGTGTGACATGTCTGAGAAGCATAGGAGACACATAGGGTTCACTGTCCATCGTCTCTCATCATCATCATCATCACATTTTGTTTTTATCTGCAACTCGTCCTAAACCATTTATCATTTTGACCAAACCTTCACAGAACCTTTATTAGGAAGCATACAGTAGATGTGCCCTAGCTTAGTTTATTTTTAAACGTAGCTTGTTCAGTGGACAGGTGACACGTCTTTCTTGAAAGACCCCTAAATTGTTTTGGAATAAGTTCTTACACTTTACAAGAAAAACTGACGAGTGTTAAAACTACAAGTCACTGGAAGTTCATGAACAATTCTGCAGTGTCTGTGTGTAAGATCTACTGATCCACAAACCAGTGAAATGTGAGAGCACAGTCGTACTTACTAAGTTAAGGTGACACTCTGCTTTTGAACTGATCTGGTAGTAGAGCTGTCTGATTAATAGTTAGTATCGATTAATTCGAATCCATGGTTTATGTTGATGTTAAAAAATGAAAATCGATTTTACAATTTCACTTTGGTATTACACCGCGAGCTTCTGTAGTTCTGCGACACCCTTGTGTGAAATATGAAATACTACATGGCAGCGTGCTCTGATGAAACCAAAGAGCTTGTTTCCAAGAGAGGCGCGGTTTCTTCAGTAGTATGGAAATTGTTCGGGTTTGCAAAGCCCAACAGAAATGTAAACATGTGGAATATGTAGTGAAAGGATTGTTTAGAGCAGAGGTTTCAGGTACCAGGTCGTTAAAGGAGAGACTGCATTACTGACAGGTTGGCCTGATGTGATGTTGCTTATAATCATCATGCCTTCTCGACTTCAGAAAAAAAATCTTATTTGTAATTTTGCTTCCTAATCGATCATGTGACCTGCTATGGCAGTGTTTCTGATGCAGCAGTTTTGTCCTGACATAGTGACGCTGTTTACCAAAATTGAGCTACTGAACAGTTTGAACACACAGAGACGCCTCATCCTACAACAATGCCACCAACACGTAACTCAAACTTCATTTTAATTTAACACGTACACAGTGTAGGATTACAAATTTGTAAAATGTTAAATTTAGGTTCCAACATAATAGTATATAAACTGAAAGAGTTATGTACATTGGGTTTTACATTTTGAGGTAAAGATGGTGACATTCGAAGAAGATCAAGTCTGGTAGCCCAGGTGTCTGAGACATTAACCTTTTGTCTTTATGTACTTCCTGACCACTGCGTAGGCTCCCAAGGTAAATCTGAATGTGAATCGTAAGGCCAGGCTGTGCCTTTGTGTCTATGATAGTGTGAAGGTCTGGGTGATACTGTCAGGCTGATTAGATTAACACCTATTCATTTGAAAGCCACTGTTATGCTGATGAACTTCCGTTACCAGGCTGATTCCTGTACTACACTAAGCTTTGTTTAGATCGTCTCCACCTCTTTTTATCCCTCCAACTTAAAAAGTATAAAATCCCAGAGCGGAGATTTAGTCAGACTTGGCTACAGTGAAAGTGACTACAGCGATGCACAGCGAGTTCTCAATGAAGAGTAACTTCTGCTTGAAAGATCTGACAATACTGTCTCCTGGTCTCTGATTCCACGAAGGAAAAAGTTCCCAACAGCAGCCATAAACTGTATGATATGCAGTGAAATGTTTAAATGAAGTTCAATGAAATGTTTGTAAGGTTTAAAATGAGCCTCCAAATGTTATGTTTAATACGAGTTAAATGAAGAATTATTGCTTTTGTGTTCGTCACATCGCGATACGATACCAGCCGACCCTGACCTGGAGAAGAAAGACACACACACACACACACACACACACATGACAACACAGACACTCACAAGCATGCACACACACACGCGCACACACAATGTGTCTGAAGGTCTCTGTTGATTATCAGCACAGAAAGTACACTTAAGCTTTTGTCCAGGTGTCCTCTGTCACGTACATCCCAAACCTCAAAAGAACAAAAGTCATTAATATGTAAATCATATGGAGACCCAGAAACAGACAGGCAACAGGAAGGACGTTAGCGTTTTCCGGTTAGACAAAAGAGTTTCAGCAATTTGGATGTACATTCATCTGGTCATGGGCTTTAGGAAGTATTACCTTATAAGGCACGGGAAAGCTCACACAATATCAGAAAACCTTACAGTGTTCATTATATTCTAACAAATACTTTACAAACACTACATTCCTCTAGATGTACACAAACTGCCTAAAATATTACATTGTCAGTTTTGTCACTCTAGATTTCTGGTTTGTAAAACACTCCAACAACACGTAGGAACATCAGCTAGGCCAAGTCAATACCAGCCACACAGCAGAACAATGCAATACCACCCCCTACTGGACACGAATGTTAATGTTTAGCATGGGAGTCCTCCTGTTACAACCAGTCAAATACGTAGTAAAATGAGAATATCATCCACACACTCATTTATGTCTTTATTGTCTCAAGTGATGTCTGTTGTTTTGAAACTTGCATTTTAACCGATTGCATGATAAGTTTTAATTTTATTCAGGACATTTAACTTTATAGACTGTAATGTTAATGGACAGATGTTGCTCCAGAGCAACAAAACAATGAAAACATGTGTTCTGTAATCTACAATAAAGACAAACCTTTAGACCTGATCCCACAGGATTAGTATTACCTGAGGACCTCTAGTCATTTGTAGTAATTGAGGAGGTTGTCTGTGATCTTAATCCTGTGTGAATCGGCCATGTCTGTAAAAGTAAAAATATTAAAGTAAAGATATTAGTCCCGTGTGTATCAGCATGTCTGTGATTTGGCCAGGATTTATGGGGTTGTATATAATTCTTTTTAAGATTTTTGTGTCCTTTGCACCTTTCTATTCATCTTCTGCACAGAATGGAGGCTGTGTTGGAGTGAAAGTATTTTGGGTTCTGGGTCATATCACTATACACCATACAACAACACAATGTGTAGAAAGAAATAAAATAGCGAATAGGGCTTTATTTGTATGAAATGTAATATTATTTGTAATATAATATAAATGTAATATTTATTTGTATGAAAAACATCATATCTGGGAGATAAGTAAGTAAATGTGGGGGGTAATTTCTAAATCACACGAGGTCCCCAGGTAATACTAATCCCATGTGAATAGGCCTTTTAGCTGAGACTAAAGCTAAATAAAGGTAAATAATTATATATTTATTTCATGGACTTCAACATGGTGTTTTTTTCTGTATTCTTTAGAAAGCAGTAATTTGTCCCACATTGAAAACAAAACAATTACAAACAACCACTGGTCATGAAAGAGCAGCTTAAAATGTATAATATAATCTGTTCACTCAAATAACACACACACACACACACACACACACACACACACACACACACACACAGTGCGTTATCAGAATATACACAAAGATAATATGCAGTAATATTTAACCACCAGTTAGTGCTTCAGCTCTCTGACCCATCTGCAGACAGCTTCTTCTTCTTTGAGGTTTTTTTGGTGGATTTTGGTGCATTACCTCCTGCTGTACTGGAGTGTGGAACGTCAGATATTATATGTAACGGCACAAGCAAAAAAAGATAGTTGTTAGTTGTTAGTTGGTCCGTTGTTCTTTCCTTAGCTGTTATCTTGTACTGTGGAATGTATAATACTGTCCCTGTTCATGCTGTACCCGGATCTTTTGAGCCCTCGGTATATGTATTATTAGTTTCTTATTTCCTGTTGTGTTTACATTATACATTGTTCTTGTGATGTGTGATGAGTTTGTCCTTTATTTTTTGTTTTAGACTTACATCTATTGGTGGAGTTAATAGTTTCCATGGTGGGTGCTGTATAGTGCCACAGTGGGACTGATACAGTATCAAGCTTCTGTAGTCCTAGGCATTTTGCTTTGGCGTCCCCTGTCCAACAGATTGGATTTGTTGTGTCCCAGCACTCTTTGAGGTGGCCTTCATTGGGTACTCTTTGTTACGCTTCTGCAGATTTACCCAGTATGCCAACATTAGCTTTATTCTTCTGATTGTTAATGGCATTTCCCAACTCCTACCTGTATGGCTGCTACTTTAAAGGTCCCACAACAGACTCTCAGGGTTTGAGATTGCATTATGTCAAATTGCTTTAGGTTAAACTCTGCTGCAGACATACAGTATACGCTATGCTGCCATAATCTAGTGTTGCTCTTATGAGTTCAAAATAAACATTTCAAACTTTTTAACATGCCGACAGAGGGTCAGCGCCTGTGTCTAGTAACCCATGGCAACAGTGGCCTCAGGTTGATGATGTAGTTAGTCCTTTATCTTCTTGGTGTTTACTGGCGGTTGGCATCCACTATGTTGCATTACCACCACCTTTTGGTCTTGATCTCCCTCCACTTTCTTTCATTTTAAATCTTTTTTTAAAAAAGATTTTTTTCTAGTTCCATCGCCCTTAATAAACCCATCAAATACTTTCTTCCTTTTTCTCTTTCTCCATTTTATGAAATAATTTTCACAGTGTACTTAACCTTTTTAAATTCCCTCAGCTCTACTCCTGAAGGTTGGGGTGAAGCTCTCTTCAGTGTTCTATGTTTTCATTTTGTGTTGAGGAAAAAGCTACCATTTGGTTAGAGTTATAAAATTAAACCCAATTTTCCACAATAACTCACACTCACCAAAGCCGTTTTATTTTAAGAAGTCAATTTATATTCAAAATTCAAAATATAAAATGAGACAGCAACAAAGTAATTTAAACCAAAGTGGATTTTTTATTTTATTTTTTTTAACAAAATTAATTAATTCTAAGACATGAGAAACAATGCTACGTATATTAAATCCTAGCATGCCAAAGACTAGGATGGACTAATGACTAGTATACGTGAAGTTATATTGCTATAATATACTGTATATGTTTATACTTAAAGCTGTTTTTAGTGTAGTAGTCAGTGTATTTATGATGTAATTAAATTATACAAAAACCCAATTCACGTGTAATTTTACATGCTAAAGACACAGACCATACATAGAAGAAGAAGAATATTCAATTGGAGCATATAGTCTCACAATTTAAATGTGTAGGATTGTACGTTAAAATGAAAAGAAGAAAATAATCACTATAGAATATAAATGTACAATTTGTTGTATAAACAGTGAAATAATTGAACACAGACAAGGCTGATCCTGTGTATATGCCCATCTTTGACAGAGCTAATAAATATTATGCAAATGTGACAAGGAGTCAAAACAAACGTCGGAATGTCGGAAAACCAAACGAGTGAAGATTTTTTTTGGCAGATTCTGTAAAAACACTTATGTCTTTGTTGCGAGTTGCCTCTGTGTCCACCATGATGGTTGTTTTGAAGAAAATTATAATGAGGGCTCAGGTCACATGATCTCAGTGCCATGAAAGGCCTAATTAGCATACGATTAGTACAGGCTGCACAAAAAAATTGTTTATAAATAGATGCGCAAAGCCAAGACTATAATATTTTTATGAATATTTTCCTTATTAATTGTGTGCTTATATAGTTAGAATCAATCTTTAAAGTATATGGCTGTGTAACGTACATACTGTACCTGACACAGTACATAAGGAAATTAAAGTATATCTGTAATGTATTCTACTTAATATAATATATATTATAATATTTATTTTTTATTATAAACTTGTCTGAAAAAAGCATTGAGCATTTAACTGAATCATTGTTAAACATGAAGTGAAGTACATAAGATTTAGCACTAACACATTAGACAATACATTCTATAGTTTAAACTATGAACTTAATTTCAAACTACCTAACAAAAATTATACCATTTTACAAACGCAACAGCTTTAAAATAAGTCTTAAATGAAGATTGAAATCTGGTGATGAAGAGTGTGTCATTGTGTCTCTCTACAGGTTGCGTGGTTGTGGTGTCTCAGATGAAGGCTGTGCTGCTCTGACTTCAGCTCTGAGATCAAACCCCTCACACCTGAGAGAACTGGATCTGACTGATAATTATAATGTAGGAGACTCAGGAGTGAAGTGTCTCTGTGCTGTACTGGAGAATCCTGACTGTAAACTGGAGACACTGGGGTAAGATCATCTCTCTGAGAGTCACATGACCTGCTCCTCAGTAAGACACATTCTCTAATAGTGAGACTGAAGCAGAAGTTTTAGGTTGATCATCAATGTCCTGAGGAGGAAGATTGTTTCTTTTCACTGCACACTGATGATTTGTCACAGAGTCTTTGGGTCAGATGTACATATGTGTTTACATGGTTTTGGATTATTATTCTTGTGATGTGTGATGAGTTTGTCCTTTATTTTTTGTTTTAGACTTACATCTATTGGTGGAGTTAATAGTTTCCATGGTGGGTGCTGTATAGTGCCACAGTGGGACTAATACAGTATAATTTTGCTTTGGTGTCCCCTGTCCAACAGATTGGATTTGTTGTGTCCCAGCACTCTTTGAGGATGGCCTTCATTGGGTACTCTTTGTTATGCTCTTGCAGATTTACCCAGTATGCCAACATTAGCTTTATTCTTCTGATTGTTAATGCCATTTTCCCAACTTCTACCTGTATGGCTGCTACTTTAAAGGTCCCACAACAGACTCTCAGGGTTTGAGATTGCATTATGTCAAATTGCTTTAGGTTAAACTCTGCTGCAGACATACAATATACGCTATGCTGCCATAATCTAGTGTTGCTCTTCTGAGTTCAAAATAAACATTCCAAAGTACTTAACATGCCGACAGAGGGTCAGCGCCTGCGTCTAGTAACCCATGGCAACAGTGGCCTCAGGTTAATGACGTAGTTAGTCCTTTATCTTCTTGGTGTTTACTGGCGGTTGGTATCCACTATGTTACATTACCACCACCTTTTGGTCTTGATCTCCCTCCACTTCCTTTCATTTTAAATCCTCTTTTCTAGTCCCATCGCCCTTAATAAACCCATCAAATACTTTCTTCCTTGTTCTCTTTGTCCATTTTCTAAATAAATTTTTTACAGCGTATGAACCTTTTCAAATTCCCTCAGCTCTACCCCTGAAGGTTGGTGTAAAGCACCCTTCAACATTCTATGTTTTCATTTTGTGTTGAGGAAAAAGCTACCATTTGGTTACAGTTATAAAATTAAACACAATTTTCCACAATAACTCACACTCACCAAAGCCATTTTATTTTAAGAAGTCAAATTTAATTTAAAATTTTAAATGTGAATTGTGGATTTTTTTTTTTTTGAACAGTGGATTTTTTTTAATTTTTTTTAACAAAATTGATTAATTCTAAGACATGAACAAAGCTTGTTTGGCTGTGCAAGTATTAATAAACAATGTTACGTATATTAAATCCTAGCATGCCTGTTACGAATTCATGCTATCGGTCTATGATAGACTGCCCTCTTGTGTGTGTGTGTATATGTATGCTGTATTGCAGGTGGGTGTCTCCGGGATCTAATTGGCTGGATGTTGCTATTGGTCTATTTCCTCACCCGACCCAGTTAAAGGCGACACCCTGAACACCCTAGGAGGGGCCATCTTGTGCCATTGCTTCTCATGTAAACTTTCTGCTGTGTTTGTTTCTTGTTACTTCGTTTCTGGTTACTTTGTTTCACCTAGTACCTTTTGTATATTGTGTTGCAGAATTCGCTTTTGTTATTATCGTTGTCAACTATTGTAAATTTTTGTAAATATCTGTTATACATTACTCATTCACCTAACTCAAAAGGGAAGTAGGGGGTTAGATGCCAATTATGTTTTCTGTACATCTTTTCACTCTGTTTAGGGAGTTAGGGAAGTTGTTTGTATTTATTTTAACTTCTTTTCCGTCTCATCAAAGGTAAGACAGAGGTTCAAACAGGATTTTTTTTTTTTGTTATTTTGGCGTGGTCTATCTATCTATCTTAGTGGTATTTATTTTTTATCCATCACCTTACTCATAATTTATCTGTTATGATCAACCCCTAGAGGTCGTAACATTAGATTAACTAATGACTAGTATACGTTAGGTTATATTGCTATAATATACTGTATATGTTTATACTTAAAGCTGTTTTGGGAGACTAATTTTGTATTGAGTGTATTTACTGTATGATGTAATTAAATTATACAAAAACCCAATTCACATGTACTTTTACATGCTAAAGACACAGACCATACATAGTTCTCAAAATAATGTGTTGGATTGTATGTTAAAATGAAGAGAAGAAAATAGTCACTATAGTAAATACAATTTGTTGTATAAACATTGAAATAATTGAACACAGACAAGGCTGGTCCGGTGTACACGCCCATCTTTGGCAGGCGCTAATGAATATTAATGAGTATGCAAATGTGACAAGGTGTCAACAAACGAGATGTTTTTCTTGCCAGATTCTGTAAAACGCTTTTGTCTTTGTTGCGAGTTGCCTCTGTGTCCACCATGATGGTTGTTTTCAAGAAAATTATATTGATGGTTCAGGTGACATGAAATGGAGGTTGGGCCTAATTAGCATACTAATAGTTCAGGCTGCAAAAAAATAATAAATTATAGATAGATGCGCAAGGCCAATACAATAATGGTATCACTCATTATTTTTATAAATATTTTTCTCATTTATTGTGTGCTTATATAGTCAGAATCAATCTTTAAAGTATATGGCTGTGTAACGTACATACTGTACCTGACACAGTAATTAAGGAAATTAAAGTATATCTGTAATGTATTATATTTAATGCTTTATATTTTAATATTTATTTATTTTTTTAAATGATAAACTTGTCTGAACAAAGCATTGTGAGACTGAAGCATTGTTACACAGAGACTTTGAAAACAGGACGAGAGCTACAGAGCATTATACTAGAAGTGAAGTACATAAGATTTAGCACTAACACATTAGACAATACATTATATAGTTTAAACTATGAACTTAATTTCAAACTACCTAACAAAAATCATGACATTTTACAAACGCAACAGCTTTAAAGTAATTATTAAGTAAAGATTAAAATCTGGTGATGAAGAGTGTGTCATTGTGTCTCTCTACAGGTTGCAGTATTGTGGTGTCTCAGATAAGGGCTGTGCTGCTCTGACTTCAGCTCTGAGATCAAACCCCTCACACCTGAGACAACTGGATCTGTCTCAGAATTATAAAATAGGAGACTCAGGAGTGAAGTGTCTCTGTGCTGTACTGGAGAATCCTGACTGTAAACTGGAGACACTGTGGTAAGATCATCTCTCTGAGAGTCACATGACCTGCTCCTCAGTAAGACACATTCTCTAATAGTGAGACTGAAGCAGAAGTTTTAGGTTGATCATCAATGTCCTGAGGAGGAAGATTGTTTCTTTTCACTGCACACTGATGATTTGTCACAGAGTCTTTGGGTCAGATGTACGTATGTGAGAAGCTGCAGAGCAAAACATGACTTGATGTGACTGCAGTGTGTCTGAAATGACTGTGAAATTTACTAAAACACTGTAACTAATCACACAAACTGCACCTGGGACACGAACTAAATGCACTGTGTGTGAGCTGTAGGGTTTAAAAGCAGCAGGGAAATGCAAATGAGAAACATTTTATTGGTCTTAAAGCTGAAATAATGTTTATTTTGTCAGTGAACATTCGTCTCCATCTAACTGCTATAAAGGGTTGCCAGATCTGTACAAAAAAAGTATTAAAACCATGCAGTTTTTCCTAATAGTTCTTTCACTGAGCTCTTAAATAGTATTGTATTATTTCACATTTAGTAAGAAATAAAGAATATCTATAAATAAACTCACTCACTCAGATACACTCATACAGTAACACAGAGCTGAAGTTGAGAACAGGATCAATAGGTGTGTGTATGAGAGGAGATCACAGTGCATGATCACTACTGTATGTTTAATATAGAGAATGTGGAGTTACATCACACTGTTTTTATACCGCGTTGCTTTTTGGGAAGTCACTGCTATCTTTGGTTTTAATGCTGATCGGTTGCCATGGTGATTTCTGATGCAGATGTGTTGAGAGTGACACAGAGTTGAGAGCAGCTTGTTATTGTTCTTAGATTTGTGACATAGTGTTTTGTTTCATGATGAAAAGTAAAGGGACCTTACTGGGAGAAGTTAAATGTCGGTGCCAAGCCGAGATATTTTGAGGAACTTGTAGAGATCAAAAACATCGATTCATATGACCTGGTAGCTGAAGAGTGGATGAAAGACCCAGACACACAACCCCTTCTCACACACCCTGACATTTTAATTACCTGGTTGTGTGTCCTGTTTGAGAAGCATAGGAGACACATAGGGTTCCCTGTCCATCATCTCTCATCATTATCATCATCATCACACTTTGTTTTTATCTGCAACTCGTCCTAAACCATTTATCATTTTGACCAAACCTTCACAGAACCTTTATTAGGAAGCATACAGTAGATGTGCCCCAGCTTAGTTTATTTTTAGACGTAGCTCGTTCAGTGGACAGGTGACACGTCTTCCTTGAAAGACCCCTAAATTGTTTTGAAATAAGTTCTTACACTTTACAAGAAAAACTAAAGAGTGTTAAAACTACAAGTCACTGGAAGTTCATGAACAATTCTGCAGTGTGTGTGTGTAAGATCTACTGATCCACAAACCAGTGAAATGTGAGAGCACAGTCGTACTTACTAAGTTAAGGTGACACTCTGCTTTTGAACTGGTCTGTTAGTAGAGCTGCCTGATTAATAGTTAGTATCGATTAATTCGAATCCATGGTTTATGTTGATGTTAAAAAATGAAAATCGATTTTACAATTTCACTTTGGTATTACACCGCGAGCTTCTGTAGTTCTGCGACACCCTTGTGGGAAATATAAAATACTACATGGCAGCGTGCTCTGATGAAACCAAAGAGCTTGTTTCCAAGAGAGACGCGGTTTCTTCAGTAGTATGGAAATTGTTCGGGTTTGCAGAGCCCGCTGTAAAATTTGTGTAAAGTTTGAAGCAGCATGTCTAATTTACTCGAGCACCTCAAACAGAGCCACACTGTTGAATCGGAGGCGTGTTTGGCAAATAAACACCGGCTAAAGAGTGGTAAAAAATATCAGCCTCGTTCTCCCACTGTATCCCATATGATAAGAGGGGCCTCAATGGAAAGAGATTACTGATGTTGTGGCGTGTTATATTGCTAAAGACGTTATGTCCAAAAACACAGTTAGAAAGCCTGGATTTATTTACCAATTCCTCATATTTTGCTAGAATAACCAGAAGGTAAAGACTGGTGGTAACACTTTATTAATCACAAAATAAGGTATGTGTGTCATTAAATAAATATTTATGATGATGATTAATATTTTTCTAAAATATCAAGAAAACTTGTTAGTGAAAGTAAGTTTGCACTTTTAGTTGAAATAAGCAGATCATGTTTGGTGATATTGTTTTGCTTAAATAAAAAAAATCCTCTAGTGGCTAGTTTTATTCATTTTAAGAAAACGAATCATTTTGAAATCGAATTTTGTCTAAAAAAAAAAAAATCAGGGATTCAGTTTATAGGGCATCATATCGCCCCGCTCTAGCTGTTAGCTATCAAACCAAACAGAAATGTAAACATGTGGAATATGTAGTGAAAGGACTGTTTAGAGCAGAGGTTTCAGGTACCAGGTCGTTAGAGGAGAGACTGCATTGTAATTTCG
Source organism: Clarias gariepinus (assembly GCF_024256425.1). Classification (NCBI taxonomy): domain Eukaryota; kingdom Metazoa; phylum Chordata; class Actinopteri; order Siluriformes; family Clariidae; genus Clarias; species Clarias gariepinus. The sequence goes on from NC_071111.1 coordinate 24,590,807, forward strand.
CTTCCTAAATGATCATGTGACCTGCTATGGCAGTGTTTCTGATGCAGCAGTTTTGTCCTGACATAGTGACGCTGTTTACCAAAATTGAGCTACTGAACAGTTCTAACACACAGAGACGCCTCATCCTACAACAATGCCACCGACACATAACTCAAACTTCATTTTAATTTAACACAGTGTAGGATTACAAATTTGTAAAATGTTAAATTTAGGTTCCAACATAATAGTATATAAACTGAAAGAGTTATGTACATTGGGTTTTACATTTTGAGGTAAAGTTGGTGACATTCTAAGAAGATCAAGTCTGGTAGCCCAGGTGTCTGAGACATTAACCTTTTGTCTTTATGTACTTCCTGACCACTGCGTAGGGTCCCAAGGTAAATCTGAATGTGAATCTCAAGGCCAGTCTGTGCCTTTGTGTCTATGATAGTGTGAAGGTCTGGGTGATACTGTCAGGCTGATTAGATTAACACCTATTCATTTGAAACACACTGTTATGCTGATGAACTTCCGTTACCAGGCTGATTCCTGTACTACACTATGCTTTGTTTAGATCGTCTCCACCTCTTTTTATCCCTCCCTCTTGAAAAGTATAAAATCCCAGAGCGAAGTTTTAGTCAGACTTGGCTACAGTGAAAGTGACTACAGCGACGCACAGCGAGTTCTCAATGAAGAGTAACTTCTGCTTGAAAGATCTGACAATACTGTCTCCTGGTCTCTGAATCCACAAAGGAAAAAGTTCCCAACAGCAGCCATAAACTGTATGATATGCAGTGAAATGTTTAAATTAAGTTCAATGTGATGTTTGTAAGGTTTAAAATGAGCCTCCAAATTTTTTGTTTAATACGAGTTAAATGAAGAATTATTGCTTTTGTGTTCGTCACATCGTGATACGACACCAGCTGACCCTGACCTGGAGGAGAAAGAGACACACACACACACACACACACACACACACACACACACACACACACACACACGACAACTCGGACACACACAAGCATGCACACACAATGTGTCTGAAGTTCTCTGTTGATTATCAGCACAGAAAGTACACTTAAGCTTTTGTCCAGGTGTCCTCTGTCACGTACATCCCAAACCTCAAAAGAACAAAAGTCATTAATATGTAAATCATATGGAGACCCAGAAACAGACAGGCAACAGGAAGGACGTTAGCGTTTTCCGGTTAGACAAAAGAGTTTCAGCAATTTGGATGTACATTCATCTGGCCATGGGCTTTAGGAAGTATTACCTTATAAGGCACGGGAAAGCTCACACAATATCAGAAAACCTTACAGTGTTCATTATATTCTAACAAATACTTTACAAACACTACATTCCTTTAGATGTACACAGAACTGCCTAAAATATTAAATTTTCAGTTTTGTCACTCTAGATTTCTCGTTTGTAAAACAACACGTAGGAACATCAGCTAGGCCAAGTCAATACCAGCCACACAGCAGAACAATGCAATACCTCCCCCTACTGGACACTAATGTTAATGTTTAGCATGGGAGTCCTCCTGTTACAACCAGTCAAATACGTAGTAAAATGAGAATATCATCCACACACTCATTTATGTCTTTATTATCTCAGGTGATGTCTGTTGTTTTGAAACTTGCATTTTAACCGATTCCCTGATAAGTTTTAATTTTATTCAGGACATTTAACTTTATAGACTAATGTTAATGGACTGATGTTGCTCTAAAGCAACAAAACAATGAAAACATCTGTAATCTACAATAAAGCCAAACCTTTAGACCTAATCGCACAGGATTAGTATTACCTGAGGACCTCTAGTCATTTGTAGTAATTGAGGAGGTTGTCTGTGATCTTAATCCCGTGCGAATCGGCCATGTCTGTAAAAGTTAAAAATATTAAAGTAAAGATATTAGTCCTGTGTATATCAGCATGTCTGTGATTTGGCCAGGATTTATCGGGTCGTATATAATTTTTTTCAAGACTTTTGTGTCCTTTGCACCTTTCTATTCATCTTCTGCACAGAATGGAGGCTGTGTTGGGGTGAAAGTATTTTGGGTTTTGGGTCATATCACTATACACCATACAACAACACAATGTGTAGAAAGAAATAAAATAGCGAATAGGGCTTTATTTGTATGAAATGTAATATTATTTGTAATATAATATAAATGTAATATTTATTTGTATGAAAAACATCATATCTGGGAGATAAGTAAGTAAATGTGGGGGGTAATTTCTAAATCACACGAGGTCCCCAGGTAATACTAATCCCATGTGAATAGGCCTTTTAGCTGAGACTAAAGCTAAATAAAGGTAAAGGATCATATATTTATTTCATGGACTTCAACATGGAGTGTGTTTTTTCTGTATTCTTCAGAAAGCAGTAATTTGTCTCACACTGAAAACAAAACAATTACAAACAACCACTGGTCATAAAAGAGCAGCTTAAAAATGTATAATATAATCTGTTTACTTAAATAACACACACACACACACACACACACACACACACACACACACACAGTGCGTTATCAGAATATACACAAAGATAATATGCAGTAATAATTAACCACCAGCTTCAGCTCTCTGACCCATCTGCAGACAGCTTCTTCTTCTTTGAGGTTTTTTTGGTGGATTTTGGTGCATTACCTCCTGCTGTACTGGAGTGTGGAACGGCAGATATTATATGTTTTTTTTTTTTTTTTCCGGCCTGTCAGTATCACAGATAACACATAGCAGAGTGTATGTGTAGCTGTTCTATCTTCATTCACAGCCATTTTTTAAATTTTTTTTTATTTATTTATTTATTTTGTTTGTTTCCCATATTATAACAGACAAGACCCGGGGACCAAAAAAAGAGAAGAGAGAGTAAAAAAAAAAAAAAAAAAATAAAAAAAATCAACCAAAAAAAAATAATAATAAATAAATAGTAATAATAATAATAAAAAAAAAGAATAAAAATAAATAAACAATCAAACATTTAAGGGGAAAAAAAAAAAAAGGGAAATGAGAAAAAAAAAAAAAAAGGAGGGGGGGGGGGGGGAGGGGGTTCGAGAATACAGTCAGAATTCGCTTCTGCACCTGCCGAAGAAAAAGAGAAAAAACAACAGAAGACACAACAGCAGAGAAACCGCAGCCACAACCAACACCTGCACGACTCGCGGCAAACCACAAATCCCAAAAGCTGTTGATTAATAAAATATTTTGAAATAAACATTTTGTTTTGAAGTAACAGCAAAGACAGTGTGTGTGTGAGCACCTGTTTGTACACCAGTGTGAACGTTTGTGTGCACACCTGTGTGTGTGAGCGCGCTTGTGTTCATAGGGCTCCTCCATGTAAATGTTTAATAGTGTGTGTGGGGGACCACAGTCCCGTCCCGCGAGGCAGGAGAGCCAGATCCTGCCCAGCGACCGCCGCGAGTGAGCCTGCGCTCACCCGAGCGCCCCTCCCCGGAGCGAGAAACCAACAACCCACCAGCGGCTGGGGGCACCCCACAGCTGTGTGTGGTGGCAGAGCAGGGGGGGCCTGGGATGTTGAGAGAGGTGGAGTCTAGGACCTGACCTGACACCTAAACGTAGACAGCCAGGCACACACATACACAAACATACATTCCCACCCTCATACACACAAACAAATATTCACACACTCACACATGTAGACACACAAAAATAGACAGTATACACACTCACACTCCCCATATACCCACTTCCCTCCGCCGTGGGGACAGAAAGACCCCCCCGGTCCCCGCAGCGGGGCCGGGCACCAGGGCAAGCACCAACCCACATCCCGGCAGCACACCAGCCAGGACCCAGGCCCCCCAGGCCCAGCCGGAACCCCAGCCCAGAGGTAGAGCGCCCCCAGGACCCCAAACCCCCCCCGGACCTATCCCAGAGTGGTACGGCCGCCAGGCCGGCAACCTATGTCCGCCGACACAGGCCTCCCCAGCAGCGCCGCGTGCGGACGGTAGGGGGGGAACATTTTTTTTATAATAAATAAATAAATAAATAAAAAACACCGCCCAGGAGCCACCCGCGCCCCCTCCAGGCCAGGACCGCAGCCCCAGCGCCGGATCCTCCAAGAAACCCACCCCCCGAGAATGCCTAGACGCCCCAGGCCAGCATGCCCCCCGCCGCATCAGTAACCAGGACCAAAACCGGACAGAACTGCGGCCCCCAGCCACACTAGGTAATGGAGCCGATCAAAGGAGCCCAGAGAGATTGATCTAATGTGGCAGCAGACGCCGTGTCAAGACTAATATAGTCTAACAAACGATCTCTATATTGGTTGATATTAAGATTATTTCTGTTTTTCCAGTTCATGAGGACAGTCTTCTTAGCAATGCATAAGGCGGTGAAAGCCATGTGGATTGTGTTGACCTCTGTAGTGACACCCTCTAGGTCACCTAACAAGCAAACTGAAGGAGAGGCTAGAATGGAACATTTAAGACACTTTGATAAGTCTTCACAAATCTCATACCAGAATTTCTGAACAGGTGGACAGAACCATAGAGCATGTATGTAATTGTCAGGTGTGTTGTTTTGGCAGTGTGAGCAGTTGTTAGAAGCTGTAAGACCCATCCGGAACATCCGATGACCTGTGTAGTGCACTCTATGCAGAATTTTGTATTGTATTAATTGTAAACTGGGATTTCTAATCAGTTCAAAAGGTTTTAAACATATCTGAGACCAGAAATTGTGGTCCCAGCTGACTGATAAATCTGCCTCCCATTTTGCAATAGGAATCGATACTGATTCATCTATTTTGGATAGGGTCCTGTATATTTTAGATAATAATTTGGGGATCCTGAGGTTAAGGAATTCTGCCACTCTTGGTGGTATTTGTAATTTGATACGATCGGAATTAAATTTCTTTTTTATTATAGATTTAACTTGTTGATATTCTAAAAATCTGTTCTTGTTAATCCCATATTGATTGACCAATATATCAAAAGGAATAAAATCTGTCCCTTCGAATATATGTTCCAAGTATTTAATACCTTTACCACCCTAGTCCCTGAAGTTTATCATATTATTGTTTTGTACTATGTCAGGGTTGTTCCATATGGGAGTGCGTTTGCATGGGATTAGTGAAGACTCAGTCATTTTAAGAAACTCCCACCATGCTGTCAGAGAGGAGCTGATACTGATACTTTTGAAGCAAACATGTCGTTTGATGTTTGAGCTAATGAATGGTAGATCTGAAATCTCTATATTATTGCATAGTGCCTGTTCTACATCTAGCCAAGGCTCATCTAAGAGGGTGTGTTTTAACCACCCTGATATGTGTTGAAGCCTGTTGGCTAAGAAATAGTGGTGAAAGTTCGGCAGATCTAGTCCTCCTTTGTCCTTGGTCTTTTGTAGTGTTTTTAAGCTAATACGCGGGGGTTTACCTTTCCAAAGGAATTTAGAGATGGAGGAGTCTAGAGATCTAAACCAGTCAGTTGACGGTTTGCTTGGGATCATTGCAAATAGGTAATTAATTCTTGGCAAAACCATCATTTTTATTGAAGCTACCCTTCCCATGAGTGATATGGGTAGAGACTTCCATCTGGTTAGATCATCTTCTATCGTCTTTGAGAGTGGGATGTGGTTTAATTTTGTTAAATCTGCGAGCCTAGGTGAGACATTAATACCTAAATACTTAATATTTCCAGATTGTAGTGGAGTGGAGGAGGAGGACTGAAAGGAGCAGTTAATCGGAAGAACAGTAGATTTTAACCAGTTTATTGAAGAATCTGAGATTCTTGAGAAAGAGTTTATTAATGTAATTACCTCAGAGAGAGTGGTTTGTGAATGCTGGAGAAAAAGTAACACATCATCTGCGTAAAGACTAACTTTATGTTCTATATTCTTGCATTTAATGCCTTTAATCGCTATAGTCTGTCTAATAGCTGCTGCTAGTGGTTCAATAAAAATTGCAAAAAGTGAAGGGGAGAGAGGGCATCCCTGCCTGGTGCCCCTCTTAAAATGGAAGCTGGAGGATGTTTGGTCATTTGTTCTGACACATGCTGTTGGAGAATTATATAATATTTTTAACCAGTTTATGAAGGAGTTTCCAAAACCAAATTTGTGTAAAGTTGCACATAAAAAATTCCAATTAACCCTATCAAAAGCCTTTTCTGCATCTAGAGACAATATTGTAATTTGAAGGTTTTTATTACATGAATAGTCTATCAGGTTAAGTAATCTGCGCGTATTTGTTGAGGAGTGCCTTCCTTTTATGAAACCAGTTTGGTCTGGATGGATTATGAGAGTTACCTTCTCTATTCTTTTTGAGAGCGCGTTGCAGATTATTTTAATGTCAACATTAATAAGTGATATTGGACGGTAGCTGTTAGGCAGTACCGGATCTTTACCTGGTTTTAGTAAGAGACTAATGTTAGCAGAATTCATATTTGGTGGGAGTCTACCATTTTCCTTAGATTCCTGCAACATTCTGTTGAATGTTGGTGCCAGAATTGTCCAGAATTCTTTATAGAATTCCTCTGGGAAGCCATCTGGACCTGGAGCCTTTTTATTGGGCATACTGTTCAAGGCTTCCTGGAGTTCATCTGATGTCAGTGGAGAATCCAATGCCATCGCTTGGTTGTCCGATAATTTCGGAAGAGTTATATGATCAAGAAACTGGTCAACTTTTTCTTTAGATGGGTTCATCTGTGGTGAATAAAGAGATTCATAAAAGTCCCTGAAAGTATTGTTTATTCTTTCAGGGTCATATACTGTGTCCCCAGTTGAGTTTTTAACAGCATATATAGTTGTTTTTTCAAATTTACCAGATTTGTTACCATATTCAAAGTTTTGCCAGCAGAGTCTTTGTGCTAAGAACTGAGTATTTTTATCAATAATTTCATTTAATTCTAGTTTTGCTTTACATATTTTCTTCAATATTTCCTTCTCTTGAGAGGATACATAAACTTTTTCTAAAGATTTGATTGTTTCTTCTAATTCCTGAATATATTTATTTTCTCTTTTCTTTTTATGTGATGAGAATGAGATTATTCTACCTCTCATCACAGCTTTGCCTGCTTCCCAGAGAACAGATGCTGAAGTTCCAGGCTGGTCGTTATAGTCTAGATATAAAGCCCATTCTTTCTTAAAATAATTAATAAAATCTTCATCTTTAAGCAATGATGTATTAAATCTCCAGTTTTTACTTGGTGGAGTGTCCTTCTTGTTTTTTAAAGTTAAAGATACAGGAGCATGGTCGCTGACAGCTATGGTGTGTATTTCTGTGTCTGAAATGTCACTCAGCAGTGAGCTGCTGACTAAAAAATAATCCAGACGAGAGTGACTGTAATGAACTTTTGAAAAAAAAAGTATATTCTCTACAGTTGGGGTGAAGAGATCGCCATGCATCGCAAAGTCCGTAGTCGCTCATGTACTGTTTATCTATATTAGTGGATTCCCAATTACGCTGAGTTCCAGCTGTGCTGAGCCTGTCCCTTTCTTTATTTAGTCCAAAGTTGAGGTCTCCACCAAGATACTTGGAGAGACAAGTGAGCTTCTTGCTGCCAAATGCAAATGGCTGGGAGTATTTTATTTAGCACAGTACGACAGTCACAAAAACGGCACATTAACAAATCACACACGATTAACAGGACACACTTCTAACCCACACACACACACCCTGGCCGAAGCCACTAACCCAAACACCTTTTCCCAACAGGGTGAACACCTAACAACCCCTCCCGCAAAGCATGATGGTTACTAATCAAAACCCCGCCCTCGCCACACTATTATTAGTTTCTTATTTCCTGTTGTGTTTACATGGTTTTGGATTATTATTCTTGTGATGTGTGATAAGTTTGTACTTTTTTTTTTTGTTTTAGACTTACGTCTATTGGTGGAGTTAATAGTTTCCATGGTGGGTGCTGTATAGTGGCACAGTGGGACTGATACAGTATCAAGCTTCTGTAGTCCTAGGCATTTTGCTTTGGCGTCCCCTGTCCAACAGATTGGATTTGTTGTGTCCCAGCACTCTTTGAGGATGGCCTTCATTGGGTACTCTTTGTTACGCTTGTGCAGATTTACCCAGTATGCCAACATTAGCTTTATTTTTTTAATATGAATGGCATTTCCCCAACTTCTGCCTGTATGGCACAGACCATACATAGTTCTCACAATTTAAATGTGTAGGATTGTACGTTAAAATGAAAAGGAAAAAAAAAACAATGACTATAGAATATAAATGTACAATTTGTATTTGGATAAATAATGAAATAATTGAACACAGACAAGGCTGATCCTGTGTACATGCTCATCTTTGACAAGCGTTAATTAATATTATGCAAATGTGACAAGGAGTCAAAACAAACGTCGGAATGTCGGACGTTTTTTCGGATGTTTTTTCTTTGGCAGATTCTGTAAAAACACTTATGTCTTTGTTGCGAGTTGCCTCTGTGTCCACCATGATGGTTGTTTTGAAGAATATTATAATGATGTTCAAGTCACGTGATCTCAGTGCCATGAAAGGGAGGTTGGGCCTAATTAGCATACTATTAGTACAGGCTGCACAAAACAATTTGTTTATAGATAGATACACAAAGTCAAGAATATAATATTTTCATGAATATTTTTCTTATTAATTGTGTGTTTATATAGTTAGAATCACTCTTTAAAGTATATGGCTGTGTAACGTACATACTGTACCTGACACAGTAATTAAGGAAATTAAAGTATATCTGTAATGTATTATATTTATTGTTTTATATTTTAATATTTATTTTTTATTATAAACTTGTCTGAAAAAAGCATTGAGCATTTAACTGAATCATTGTTAAACATGAAGTGAAGTACATAAGATTTAGCACTAACACATTAGACACTACATTCTATAGTTTAAACTATGTACTTAATTTCAAACTACCTAACAAAAATCATGACATTTTACAAAGACAACAGCTTCAAAGTAAGTATTAAGTAAAGATAAAAACCTGGTGATGAAGAGTGTGTCATTGTGTCTCTCTACAGGTTGCAGTATTGTGGTGTCTCAGATGAAGGCTGTGCTGCTCTGACTTCAGCTCTGAGATCAAACCCCTCACACCTGAGAGAACTGGAGCTGTCTAATAATAATGTAGGAGACTCAGGAGTGAAGTGTCTCTGTGCTGTACTGGAGAATCCTGACTGTAAACTGGAGACACTGGGGTAAGATCATCTCTCTGAGAGTCACATGACCTGCTCCTCAGTAAGACACATTCTCTAATAGTGAGACTGAAGCAGAAGTTTTAGGTTGATCATCAATGTCCTGAGGAGGAAGATTGTTTCTTTTCACTGCACACTGATGATTTGTCACAGAGTCTTTGGGTCAGATGTACGTATGTGAGAAGCTGCAGAGCAAAACATGACTTGATGTGACTGCAGTGTGTCTGAAATGACTGTGAAATTTACTAAAACACTGTAACTAATCACACAAACTGCACCTGGGACACAAACTAAATGCACTGTGTGTGAGCTGTAGGGTTTAAAAGCAGCAGGGAAATGCAAATGAGAAACATTTTATTGGTCTTAAAGCTGAAATAATGTTTATTTTGTCAGTGAACATTCGTCTCCATCTAACTGCTGTAAAGGGTTGCCAGATCTGTACAAAAAAAAGTATTAAAACCATGCAGTTTTTCCTAATAGTTCTGTCACTGAGCTCTTAAATAGTCTTGTATTATTTCACATTTAGTAAGAAATAAAGAATATCTATAAATAAACTCAGTGACTCAAATACACTCATACAGTAACACAGAGCTGAAGTTGAGAACAGGATCAATAGGTGTGTGTATGAGAGGAGATCACAGTGTATGATCACTACTGTATGTTTAATATAGAGAATGTGGAGTTACTTCATGTTGTTAAATGCATGGTGTCTGAAGTTCTATTTATTATCAGCAAAGAAAGTAAGAAATTAGATCTGTGACATGGTGTTTACTTTCGAGATGAAGAAGAGTAAACCTAAAGTAAAGGGACCTTACTGGGAGAAGTTAAATGCCGGGGCCAAGCCGAGATATTTTGAGGAACTTGTAGAGATCAAAAACATCGATCCGTATGACCTGGTAGCTGAAGAGTGGATGAAAGACCCAGACACACAACCCCTTCTCACACACACTGATATTTTAATTGATTTTAAGTGTTTCTGATGCAGCAGTTTCGTCCTGATGTTGTTTACCAAAATCGAGCTACTCAAGAATTCTAACACACAGAGACGCCTCATCCACCAACAATGCCACCGACACGTGAATCAAATTCAAATCTTATTTGTCACCATAAACAGTCTGATATGCAGTGAAATGTTAAATGACGTGTGGCGTGATGTTATGTAAGGTTTAAATTCTTAAGTTTAATACGAGTTAAATGAAGAAGAATTATTGCTTTTGCGTCCGTTACACCTCGATACGATACCAGCTGACCCCGAACCAGGAGAGAGGCACGCACACACACACACACACACACACACACACACAAATGCATGGTGTCTAAATGCATTTATGTTTAATAATTTATTAACAGCAAAGAAAATACACTGCATATCTCTTTACATGAAAACAATTAAAACATATTTAGAAAATACATTAATTAAGTAAAATATAAAATAAACAGACAATAAACCTTATTTAATCTTTAATTATGATTGTGATTTAGTTCTTGCCATATGGAAACAGTATCAGTAAAATGATGACAAGTTCCTGGTAATAAGAACACAGTGAGAACACAGAACACAGTATTAATAATTATTTCTTGTTTCATTTCCACTGAATTTCCACTTTTTTGATTTGCACTAAATCTTGCACAAAAGAAGGGAAGCACATTGTTAGGTTTAAAAGATGAGAGTCTGAGTTAAGTTTTAGACCCCCAGTCCACTGAGCCCAATTTGCTCATCATCATTATTATTATTATTATTATTATTATTATTATTTGTAAATTGTTCATTAGTATCGGGAGGGAAGTTGGAGAATGTTCAAAAGTTTCGTCTGCCCCCTCCGGACATTAACTCCTCGGAAACACCTTTGTATCAATTCTTTAGCTCCATTATTAAGTCATTATTGATTTTTAAGCGTATTTATGGACTCATTATTGGTTTTTATCGCCTCCTTATCTGTTCAGCAACATTCAGCAGCCAAACATCCTCATATTAAATGTAGATGGAAGTAATGACAAAATCAACAAAGGGATATTTTTAAGAAAAACAGTGCTGATTAAACATGATTGGAAGATATATTACATGTTAAAGTCTGATGCACAATAGAAATGTTTTCATGTAAAATGTAATAACAAAATAACAGAAATAAACAGATAAAAAATATATACACGCATTTAACTGTGCAGTCAAACATAAAGACACATTAGGGATGTAAATTACTGAAGCAAAAGTAATAATAATAATAATAATAATAATAATAATAATTAAGGGAGAAAGTGCAGTCAAAGAAGAAACAATATTGATTGATATTGCATGCGTGTGATTTTCTCTTAATAATGTTTATTACAACCTGATCATTTTGATTGATACACATTTTTTTCCCTCACATTTCATACAACATTTCCATAATTTTCTTTCGGTCCTGTAAAGCTGCTTTGCGACAATGATACTCGATACTCTTATTAGCCTGAACCCCAGGAGAGACAACACCCACACACACACCCACACACACACCCACACACACACACAGACACAAGCATGATGTCTGAAGATCTCTGTTTATTCTCAGTAAAGTGAGAACATTTAAACATTTGTCCAGGTGCTGTGTCCCGAACATTAAAAGAACCAGTCATTAACATGTCAGTCATAGAGAGACCCGGAGACAGACAGACGAGAGGACATGCATTTGGATTATCCGTGTAGACAAAAGAGTTCTAGTGGACAAGAGCTGTTTGTATTTATATTCATCTGAGCTGATAATGAACTTCCTCTCTCTGTGAATAGACTGTTCATCTATATAGACTGAGCCCTGAACTCCAAACCTCCTTAAGACTTCAGCAGGCCATGTCCAGTCCTTATGGTCTCTTATCAATAGAGTCAATTCAAAACCAGTCTCCCAGACCTCGAAGCCATACATCTCTCTCCACACTTGACTAGGAAAGAGTAAAAGACTTCAAGTCTGACTAATCTACCTGTGCTTCAGATATAGCTAGTCAATGTGCCAAGCTTAATTAAATACAATCCATCATTCATGTACAATTTCTCTGTGTTTTTATAATACAGTGTTTATTATGTTACATCAAAAGAACAAAAGCGATTAACATGTAAGTCATAGAGAGAGACATATCAGAAAACTGGGGATCTGGCAACCGCTCCAACAACACTGTGCTAATTTACACCTGCTTCTGAGACGAGGACAAAATAATGTGTAAAACTGATGACTGTTAATCTCACAGATTTTATTAAATTAATCAGAATATGTAATCAGATTCACTTTCACACTTTTTTGGATGTTTCTTTCTGGAATCTTTTTGTCTTTATGTCAGTTTTTCTGTAGAATTTTTATTTATTGTGAATTTCACCTTTAAACCTGTAGAACCTGATGGATCCAATTTGTAGACATTTTTTTTTACTCTCCATTAGATTTATAATTCAGGAATATCTATTTAAATGATCAGCAAGTAATCTGGTTTATACAAGACATGAATATTATTCATTCCTTCATCTTCTATACTCCTTATCCTGTGTATGATCTGTGATGAAGAGTGTGTCATTGTGTCTCTCTACAGGTTGTGTGGTTGTGGTGTCTCAGATGAAGGCTGTGCTGCTCTGACTTCAGCTCTGAGATCAAACCCCTCACACCTGAGAGAACTGGATCTGACCAAGAATAATAAAATAGGAGACTCAGGAATGAAGCTGCTCTCTGCTCTTAAGGATGATGAACATTACAAACTACAGACACTGAAGTGAGTAATGACCTTTTTTTATTATTGTTAAAATAATAAAAGACTAATTATATAAGTAATTAATCATTAGTTTGTACATTTCTATTTAGTCCCAATAAATATATGATTAACAGGTTAGAAGTGTTATCACTGTTTTATTTAAATATTTTTCTCTAACAATATGCTTTAATGCTTTAATGTTTTGTGTTCAGTAAAGTTGTTTTTAAATCCATGTGAAGTCAGAAGACAGGGAGTCAGTCAGAGTCTACAAAATGTCACAAATGAGTGCATGAGAGTGATTGTAAATGAACAGCTTGTCTCCTTGTGACACCCTGCTATCTCTGACTTCATACTGCTGCTTTTGTCTGAACAAGATGATCTCTGCTTTTTCCTGTTTCTGGAAGCAAACTTCATTCTCTGAAAACTTTTATGCTACAAATATTGTATTTAAGCCGCCACTTTCCTCACTCTGACACTTCTTCCAGCACCCGACCTCCACACCGTGTCTTCTGTCATTCCTGTAAAATTCACCTCAGCTTGTTCTTAAAGTCTCCACTTAAATATAAATGTAGAACAAGAGCTAAATGACTCAGTAGTGTTGATTATTTAAAAAGCTCCAAAACCTGTGATTGGATAAGAGCAGTGATGTGATGAGTAAATATCTGCTCATGTTCCTGTTATAACACAGATGTTACTAAGAATGAAGAAATGTTGAATGATGAATTATAAACAGGAGATGATGATGTTTCCCTTGAAGGAGAGATGATTACATGCTGTTGATCATGAAGTACCACAGTCCAGTTTATGGTTATTAATACACATTTTCCTTTTAGATTCAGGTTTTGATGAACATCTTTACGTGATGAAGACTCCGGTGTTCCTGCGTCTCCATGTTGGTGATAGAGAACATGCTCATAAACACATCATTCATTTAGTTATAACACATTAAACAGACTCAGAGACGTGAGAAGTGTGTGTTCATCGTGCACAGTGAATCACAGACTGAGTGAACACAGACAAGTGGAGTGACACAAGTCATCAAATCTGCCAGTTCTGTTATGAAATATATGAAACATCAGCCTTGTTGTGGTCGCTGCTCGTCCAAACACATTCATGGACCAAAATTAACTGTTGTATGACGCAGGTTTGATGGGTCATGTGATTATTCTGTGTTTTTGATTAGTGTTATTGTTTTATAATATTTTTTTATGCATGCTTTTTATTGCTGTATTCTTGACTACACAATTAAAACGACATTATATTTAAGTTCTTTCAGTGTCCATAATTTAATCAAATACATGAAAAAATTGTTATACAGCATTACTTCTGTTTAAAATTCTTTAAAAATGTAACAAACTTTGTAGCAATATGTTTGTAACAGTTTTTTTAAAGAAATTTCATGTTTAAAAACAAAATATTCATTAGTTAAATGTAATTTACTTTGCCAACATTTTCTATGTAAAAATATCACATTATATGTAACGCCACTTCTTCTTTTAACAGACAGTAAAGTTGACAGGAGAGTTGTGGTTCTGTGTGGTTCATATCACTACAGCTTGTTTATCCACTTTGCGTGTGGACGTGGGTCTGTTGGGGCTAGCAGGAGGGGTTAGCACCTCTGTGTTCTCTTCTCCCAGGTTCACAGGTTCTGGAACACGTTTGCAGTGGCTGGAGTGAATCCACTTCGCACTTTCTGCTACCTTCACTGCTGTCTGTGTCACTAGGAGCACCTGGAATGGTCTCGATCACCTCCTGGCCTTCCGGTTCTTTCTCCTGAGGTCCTTCACCACCACCCAGTCTCCTGGTTTCAGGTCATGTGACTTTCTCTCTGCCGGTTTTGACAAGACCTCCTTCACTTGGGCCTGTACTCGAGATAAAACCTGCATGTGTGCAATCTGAGGTGTTTTATACGGTGGCCCAGAAGGGCAAATCATCTTTCCCGTATATGTGTGTGTTTTTTCCCTTGTAAGTGTGTTTTTTTTTCTCTTGAAAATGTCCGCGTTTTCTCTTATAAATGTCGTTTTTTTCCCTTGAAATTGTCCGCTTTTTCCCTTATAAATGTCGTTTTTTCCCTTATAAATGTTGTTTTTTCCCTTATAAATGTCGTTTTTTTTCCCTTGAAAATGTCCGCTTTTTCCCTTATAAATGTCGTTTTTTCCCTTATAAATGTGTTTTTTTTTTCATTGAAAATGTCCGTTTTTCCCTTATAAATGTCGTTTTTTCCCTTACAAATGTGTTTTTTTTCCATTGAAAATGTGCGCTTTTTCCCGTGTAACTGTGCGCTTTTTCCCGTGTAAATGTCTGCTCTTTTCCGTTTGTGCGCAACTACTTCTTTCCCGTGTGAGAACTCTTTCTCCAGTATTTTGCAAGCTTAAAGCTAATGCGCAAAGGACTATGGGAGTGGGGTCAAAACACAACTGAACACGGAACCTTTCCGGATATCAGCTCCAGGACTCAACATCATGGAGTATACAGTGAATTATAGCGTGATAAAGTTATAATTTTCACTAAATTTTCAACTGCACACACTTACCAGGTAATGTTTAATATATAAAATTAATCAGATTTTACTGTTTTAGGCACTAATGATAACTTTGTAGCAGTGTTAATACTATTGGAGTGTTTGGGGGAAATGCCGAGCCGAGTGTAAATGGCAGTGATTAAAAGGAATATTATCTCATTTAGACCATTAAACACTGATGTAAACCATCAGCTCCATGGCATCTCTGTAGTATACATCCACATATGGATTTATAAGCAAGCTAATATCACTATGCTAACCGCTAACGCTTAGCATGGGGAAACTAGCTTGTTTATTAATATATATTAGTTTAATAGTGTATTTGGACACCTATACGTGATGTAAACAGTTAGCTCTATTGTTTCTGTAAAATGCCTGTCCAAATATAGATCTATAAGCAAGCTAATATCACTATGCTAACCGCTAACGCTTAGCATGGGGAAACTAGCTTGTTTATTAATATATATTAGTTTAATAGTGTATTTGGACACATATACGTGATGTAAACAGTTAGCTCTATTGTTTTTGTAAAATGCCTGTCCAAATATGAATCTATAAGCAAGCTAATATAATTATGCTAAGCGCTAGCTTACTAAAAGAGCTAAGATAGCAGCAACTATTGCTAATTATCCCTGAGCTGCTCCTGTTATGTGCTAAATGTTACAGATGGTTAACGAATTGTTGTATGTAGTTTATTGGAGCTCCTGAGTGACATATAATGTATACTGCTGTATAATGTAGTGGTTTTATCATAGCTAGAGATCTTCTGAATAGTTAGTTATGTGCTATGTAACAGTCAAGAAAAGGGGCTTTTGTTCAGGTTCTATCTATTCTAGTCATTAAATATATGTTTATACTCCTTATAATATGTATGATTGTGTGTTTTTCTTCTCACAGTGAACTGTGTGTAAATCATCAACTGCCTGTGTATCAGCTGATTTCTACACCAGCTTTACATCCTGAGCAGAAGGTGAGTGCTCTGAAGTATTTACCTCTCTTTTCAAGAACACCACTGAGCACATCTTAATCAGGGGACAGGGACACATTTCTCTTCATGAACATGTGTGTGTTAATGAATGGTGGAGATGGGGCCAAATTTTGCAGCAATCCTTAATAGCAAAACCAAATAATTGGTTTTAATACACAGCATTACTAAAAGCTTGCATTCTATGAAATTTTGTGTGCGTGCCTGCCTGCGTGTGTCAAACTGATGTCATATGATGTCAAACATCAAGAAGTGATATTAACTTGCTTATAAACCCATATGTGGATTTATATTACAGAGATGCCATGGAGCTGCATAGTAACACCATGAAGTCTTTTTACTAGACACTTATAATAACATGTCTTTATTTCTCCCCTGTTGTAGATTGTCGTGGAGAGGACGGACCCTTGATGCTCTGCCTTTTTGCACCAACAATACATACATGTATTTTATTAATTTGTAAATAAAGTCTTTAATATAATTTTATAGTTGAGTATTTATTTCTAGTTTGCTTATTATTTAGCAAAACAGTTAAAGTGCATGTAAAGCATTGCTGCAAATGACACTGAATAGAATCAGATGTTACTCCACTCTGTGTGAGGGTACAGGCTTATATACAGTATGTGATTTTAGCATCAATAATGTTTTTATTAACTAAAGCATGCTGCCTTGGAGATATTAGTGACATCTTTGTTTTAGTTCAAAACAACATATTCCATAATATTTATAAATACATTAATCCCATATGTTCAGCAGTTAAAACAGAGGTTCTTAAACATTTTACAGCGAAGGACTCCTTCAACTGTAAAACAAACACCTCTGCATACATTTACTTATAGTGCATTTCCAAAATTACATTTTTATGTTATTAAAAAAAGTAAAACCTTTTGTTTTCATTTAAATGATTAATGATTAAATGATCCATGAAAATCAAAAATCTAGTATGTCAAAATATTAGAATATTTCACTTCGATCATGGGGAAGACTGCTGACCTAACAAGTTGTCCAGAAGTTGATCATCTACACCTTCCAGAAGGAGTGTAGGCCCTCAAGGTCAAACTTTACCACCAACTATTTCACTGACCATGTTGTTGCTTGATTTGCCAGCCATCTCATCTGACCTTAGGTTTCATGGGAAAGATGAGCTGAAATCTGAGATAAATTTCAAGCTGAATGCTTCAAGTGTGATCTGCAAACATAACCAGGGTGTCATGTTTAACAGCTTAATGCAATGGGTTACAAGTCACGTGTACTTATATTACCTTTTCACGTGTACTTATATTACCTTTTCACCTTGAAAATGTGTACTTTTTCCCATGTAAGTATATTATTTTTCCCTGGTGAATATAGTATTTTTCCCTTTTAAATGTGTATAATTTTTCCCTCGTAAATGTATTATTTTTCACCTATAAGTATATACATTTTCCCTTGTGAATGTATTATTTTCCCTTGTAAATTTATAATTTTTTTCCTTGTGAATATATAATTTTTTTATTGTGCTCTATGATTTTTTTTTCTATGTGTATGACGTTTCCCTTGTGCATGTGTTTCCCCCCCAATAATTTTAAAACTTAAACACTTTTGCACAATATTCTAATTTTTTTAGATAAACGGCATTTTAAATGACAGACTCATTGTTTACATGTGTATTTTAATTATTGGTCAATTTATGATACTCTTATTCTTGAACATACATTCACTGTACATACAGTAGATATACGTTGCCACTATTCATAAGCCTACATATTTTCAAATAGTTGGTGTTTTTATGTAACCCATTGCATTAAGCTGTTAAACATGACACCCTGGTTATGTTTGCAGATCACACTTGAAGCATTCAGCTTGAAATTTAACTCAGATTTCAGCTCATCTTTCCCATGAAACCTAAGGTCAGGTGAGATGGCTGGCAAATCAAGCAACAACATGGTCAGTGAAATAGTTGGTGGTAAAGTTTGACCTTGAGGGCCTACACTCCTTCTGGAAGGTGTAGATGATCATCTTCTGGACAACTTGTTAGGTCAGCAGTCTTCCCCATGATCGAAGTGAAATATTCTAATATTTTGACATACTAGATTTTTGATTTTCATGGATCATTTAATCATTAATCATTTAAATGAAAACAAAAGGTTTTACTTTTTGAATAACATAAAAATGTAATTTTGGAAATGCACTATAAGTAAATGTATGCAAAGGTGTTTGTTTTACAGTTGAAGGAGTCCTTCGCTGTAAAATGTTTAAGAACCTCTGTTTTAACTGCTGAACATATGGGATTAATGTATTCATAAATATTATGGAATATGTTGTTCGAACTGAAAGAGAGATGTCACTAATATCTCCAAGGCAGCATGCTTTAGTTAGTAGAAAAACATTATTGATGCTAAAATCACATACTGTATATAAGCCTGTACCCTCACACAGAGTGGAGTAACATCTGATTCTATTCAGTGTCATTTGCAGCAATGCTTTACATGCACTTTAACTGTTTTGCTAAATAATAAGCAAACTAGAAATAAATACTCAACTATAAAATTATATTAAAGACTTTATTTACAAATTAATAAAATACATGTATGTATTGTTGGTGCAAAAAGGCAGAGCATCAAGGGTCCGTCCTCTCCACGACAATCTACAACAGGGGAGAAATAAAGACATGTTATTATAAGTGTCTAGTAAAAAGACTTCATGGTGTTACTATGCAGCTCCATGGCATCTCTGTAATATACATCCACATATGGCTTTATAAGCAAGTTAATATCACTTCATGATGTTTGACATCATATGAATATAATTAGCAATAGTTGCTGCTATCTTATCTCTTTTAGTAAGCTAGCGCTTAGCATAATTATATTAGCTTGCTTATAGATTCATATTTGGACAGGCATTTTACAAAAACAATAGAGCTAACTGTTTACATCACGTATATGTGTCCAAATACACTATTAAACTAATATATATTAATAAACAAGCTAGTTTCCGCATGCTAAGCGCTAGCGGTTAGCATAGTGATATTAGCTTGCTTATAGATCCATATTTGGACAGGCATTTTACAAAAACAATAGAGCTAACTGTTTACATCACGTATAGGTGTCCAAATACACTATTAAATTAATATATATTAATAAACAAGCTAGTTTCCCCATGCTAAGCGCTAGCGGTTAGCATAGTGATATTAGCTTGCTTATAAATCCATATGTGGATGTATATTACAGAGATGCCATGGAGCTGATGGTTTACATCAGTGTTTAATGGTCTAAATGAGATAATATTCCTTTTAATCACTGCCATTTACACTCGGCTCGGCATTTCCCCCAAACACTCCAATAGTATTAACACTGCTACAAAGTTATCATTAGTGCCTAAAACAGTAAAAATCTGATTAATTTTATATATTAAACATTACCTGGTAATTGTGTGCAGTTGAAAATTTAGTAAAAATTATAACTTTATCACGCTATAATTCACTGTATACTCCATGATGTTGAGTCCTGGAGCTGATATCCGGAAAGGTTCCGTGTTCAGTTGCGTTTTGACCCCACTCCCATAGTCCTTTGCGCATTAGCTTTAGCTTTTAGCTTGCAAAATACTGGAGAAAGAGTTCTCACAAGGGAAAGAAGTAGTTGCGCACAAACGGTAAAGAGCAGACATTTACACGGGAAAAAGCGCACAGTTACACGGGAAAAAGCGCACATTTTCAATGGGAAAAAAACACATTTATAAGGGAAAAAATTACATTTATAAGAGAAAAAGCGGACATTTTCAAGAAAAAAAAAACACATTTATAACGTAAAAAACACATTTATAAGGGAAAAAACGACATTTATAAGGGAAAAAGCGGACATTTTCAAGGGAAAAAAAACGACATTTATAAGGGAAAAAGCGGACATTTTCAAGAAAAAAAAACACATTTATAAGGTAAAAAACGACATTTATAAGGGAAAAAGCGCACATTTTCAATGAAAAAAAAACACATTTATAAGGGAAAAAGCGGACATTTTCAAGGGAAAAAAAACGACATTTATAAGGGAAAAAGCGGACATTTTCAAGAAAAAAAAAACGACATTTATAAGGGAAAAAGCGGACATTTTCAAGGGAAAAAAAAACGACATTTATAAGGGAAAAAGCGGACATTTTCAAGGAAAAAAAAAACAGCTTTAAATATGTCCAGCTTTAAATAATTATTTCATCCATTATTTAACCACGGCTGGAAATAATAGCCGGAATGTGATGTGAATTTATGACTGAAATAAAGCTGTTCGTCTTTTGTAAAGTACTTTCACTTTATAAAAGGCAGCGGTTTTATTAAAAGGTTGATAAACGCGTGTTGGACAGTATATACAACGCGACAGCGTGCTCAGTTACTCACTTCTCACCTTTCATGTAGGTATGCTTGGACTTATTAATTTGTTTTAAACCCCTCAAAAATGCGTGTGTACTGTATACAGCCTAAAACCTTCATCAGTTATTAAAGATAGCATCTATTTAGAAAAAATGTCCCAGTGATTTTGGAGCTTCAGGAAATCTCCCGGCGCTCTGCGCATAACACTGGGCCAACTCATGTCGGAAAAAAAATTATAAACGGTTTCTAAACGTGGGCTATTGTTTTTTTTACTTATAATATTTGTTAATTTAATTTAAATGAGGTTTGGGCTCAGGACTTTGATTCGGCATCGTGATTCTCCTCTTTAATTTACTTCATAGTTTTAATCAGCGCTTAGCCGCATGAATAAAGTTTTTCAGAGCGCACCGGCAGAAGTAGACTAATGATTATGAACGCGTCGGGAAAACAGCAAGCAGACTGACTTTGACCATTTAAAAAAAGGTTTGCGGTCATTTTCTGACGCGGTCAAGTTCACCAAAAACAATACAGAACAGCGCACCTTATTTGCTTTCAAACATTTACAAAATCACAAAATTTTTTCGTTATTGTGAGTGCGCTTAAATAAAAGTTGAGTCTTTTAAAGGCATGTAGTCTTATATAGTTTTATTATATAGTTTTTGCACATTAATCTAAGTTCGCATCTGTTACATTTTTGAGGACAAATTAATATCGCTCCTCGCTCACTAGTTAGGCGGCCTCCCCTTTAGATATGCAAAGAAGCGGGGCTGCGGAATTAGGCACGGATGGTGAGCTCTCCTTGCTAATGATCCTGGGTTTGCAACCCGCCCTATAAAATACTCGGGGTTTGTTGGTTTACAGTGGATTTACTAACTTTCCAGTGTCTCAAACCAGCTTTCACTTCTGCGTCTATTCTAAAACTACCTGACCCGGAGAAGCCCTTCATAGTTGAGGTCGATGCGTCAGAGGTGGGGCTGGGAGCGGTGCTGTCACAACGTCATGGCAACCCAGAGAAAATCCACCCCTGTGCTTTCTTTTCACAAAAACTAAATCCTGCCAAATGCAACTCTGATATTGGTAATAGAGAACTGCTAGCAGTAAAAGCGGCATTAGAGGAGTGGCGGCACTGGTTGGAGGAAGCTAAACACCCCTTTACCGTACTCACCGACCATCGGAATCTCGAGTACATCTAGCTTCAGGAAATCTCCCGGCGCTCTGCACATAACACTGGGCCAACTCGTGTCGGAAAAAAAATTATAAACGGTTTCTAAACGTGGGCTATTGTTTTTTTTACTTATAATATTTGTTAATTTAATTTAAATGAGGTTTGGGCTCAGGACTTTGATTCGGCATCGTGATTCTCCTCTTTAATTTACTTTATATTTTTAATCAGCGCTTAGCCGCATGAATAAAGTTTTTCAGAGCGCACCGGCAGAAGTAGACTAATGATTATGAACGCGTCGAGAAAACAGCAAGCAGACTGACTTTGACCATTTAAAAAAAGGTTTGCGGTCATTTTCTGACGCGGTCAAGTTCACCAAAAACAATACAGAACAGCGCACCTCATTTGCTTTCAAACATTTACAAAATCACAACATTTTTTCGTTATTGTGAGTGCGCTTAAATAAAAGTTGAGTCTTTTAAAGGCATGTAGTCTTATATAGTTTTATTATATAGTTTTTGCACATTAATCTGAGTCCTCATCTGTTACATTTTTGAGGACAAATTAATATCGCTTCTCGCTCACTAGTTAGGCGGCCTCCCCTTTAGATATGCAAAGAAGCGGGGCTGCGGAATTAGGTACGGATGGTGAGCTCTCCTTGCTAATGATCCTGGGTTTGCAACCCGCCCTATAAAATACTCGGGGTTTGTTGGTTTACAGTGGATTTTACTAAGCGGTGTGAGGGAGACGCGCGCACAACAATGCGCAAGTGCGGCATGCAAGTGGTGCAAATGGAACGTGCCCCAGGGACTTTAAAGAAGAGTCAGCGCAAGCGGACGGTGGCAGGAGCTGCTGTCCGCGGATGACCGTCGTACTCGTATTTTATAGCGCGGGGTGCAAGCCTGGGATCATTGGCAAGAATAGCTCACCAGCATGTCATGTGGGCATTATAAGATTTGTATTGAAAACTTCTAACTAAAAAGTGGCAGCTGGCACGCCTAAAAATAGAAGCAGGTTAATTCTTTTATCGTCTAAATTTAAATCCTCCTCTTTAGTGCCTTCTATTCCAATTAATCCTGTTGTTCTTTTAGTGTCCCTGTGTGAGCTTTACAATGCCAGACAACATTCAAATGCAAATTATTCACTCTCCCCAAGTGTAAATCAGCTGTTCTCACCTATACATTCAGAGGAACTGTAATGCACCTCTCCACACTTTAAAAACCTCGTGAATCTGAGGCTCTTCTGAAGACTTTCAGGCCTCTTTTTAAATTTGTGTAAATTTATTCTTCTGGATTCTAGATTCTAAAGTTCTTAAACTTTCTAAAGGGAAAACTCCCGGTGCTCCAGATGGCCAGTTCGCCACTGCTCCTCTTTACTTTCCTACTGTATGTAGAATCAGTGCTTAACCACGCATAAAGTTTTATAAATTCGTTTAATGTTTAACTTGTATTTCATAAGGTTTTGCCAGCAGTGGTACAGCGCAACGGGGGTCATTATTTACTATTAAAGAAACTTATGTTGATCTGTCATGGCATGCGCCTGTGATGGGCGTGCACCTAAATCTACTATCACTACTCGCTCACTCCGTAGGCTTCCTGAATAGGCGGCAAAGGGTCAGAGCCACCTATTCGTTCCGGCTGGCGATAATTAACGTTAATATGATCTCAGGCTTGCTCCACATTATAAAAGCAAGGCGCGGAGTTTAGTCCGAGGTCCGGGAAGTACGTGATGTGGTGGAAAATAGGCAGTGGCGGTTCTACACAAACAATGTCAGCCCCCCCGTCAGCGCCTTTCTTTCAACAAAGAGCTGCGCAATGTGTATAAATCAATATGTGTGTATAATATGAAATTTAATTTGATATAGGTATACATTAACTTATGCGAGGGTACTTTTACTATGCTAAATTTATGAATTACACTCAAAGTATTAAAGTAAAGTAAGTAAATTAAAGTCTGATTTAACTGTTACTATTAAACATTTAATATATATTTATGTTTATTTTTCTATTTATGTTTATGTTTTGCTGGTGAAATACATTTTAGGCAGAGACGTCTGCTCGGTCTTGTTAATTTGTTTTAAAACCCCCAATTCTGCGAATTCCTCCAGCAGCGAAACCGGTTTGATGACTTTACACCTGTCGTGAATAAAGGTGAGATGAGGGATTACAGTAACTGTGGGTGCGCTTCACCTCGGAGCGCGCTGTCGCGTTGTATTCAATGAATAGACTAAAACAAAATCATGTTTGCTTCAGCATTGGAAACAATATTGTATTAGGCTAACTTTATCAAAGATTATACACTTTTGTATTCTTTGTCCACACACGTGGGCAACTTAAAATTTTTAGATATTGATCCTTTCTCAATGCAGCAAATTTTCTGAGCAAATTAATAATAATTTCCATGAATGAAAAGGAGGAAGAAGAAAAGTTTACGCGAAAATAAGAAAACGCTTTAGAGGTAAATGCTGTGAAATGCTTCAAATGAACAGATTCTGCCAATAAAATTCAAATTCAAATTTTATTTGTCACATACACAGTCATACACAGTACGAAATGTAGTGAAATGCTTATACGACTGCCATTGACCCTAAAAGAGAATTAAAGTTTACAAATAAGAATAAATATGAATAAAGAAATACGATAGAAAAATTAAGTAGAAAAATTAAATTAAACTAGGAAAAATAGAACTAAAAATAAAAATAGAAATATGCTAGGAAAAATCAAACTAAAAATAAAAATAGAAATCTGATGTACATAAAAATAGAAATATACTGTAATATATTGCGATAACAGGTCAGGGACAGTGAGGCTGGATCCAGCAGCGCACCACATTTCACATCACAATACACTGGCTCATTTAAGTGGAGATAAATTTTTAAAACTACTTACTAGTATAAAAATATAACACAATACAGAAACATAAAACAAAGTTTCACTGAAATTATATTGGGTCATATTTGTAAAACAAAGGAAAGATTAATAAGACAAACAACATATAAAACTACAATATTTTTAGTGTCCAGTAGCTCCTGTCTCACAGAGATCCAGGAGGCTTAAAAAGTTTAACAGCAAAATGAGACATTTTGTCAATATTGTGATTTTTTATTTATTAATGTATTTCAAAAAGATGCAAGACAATACTGCAAAAATGTGTCATTTACATGCTGTTAGAAAATATTCTTTGCATTGTCTCTTATTGAGTCACAAGGGTGGTAAAAAGCATTCATCATTCAAAATTATTCATATCAGTGTAGTTAGTATGATTTTGAAAGTGCTATAACTCCACTTGGCACAATTTAGTCCCAGTGAAACAATCTGACCACATGTGCAGTGCCATAAAAAAAGGTATTTGCCCCTCTAAACGATATAAAACTGAAGCATTTTTGCTGCTTTCCACGTGGTGTGGCATTGCTCAAATAAGAGCATAAAATAATCACATTATTATTTCTGTCTTTTCCCATCTTTGTCTTTTCATCTCATTGAATGTATAGTCCTGAAATTCTCTCCATTTCATCTCCTCTCCATGCCCAGATCCTTCCTTCTTCATAATTGTACAGATCCTTGTACAAAGAAAATACGTTTGCAGTTTAGTAATCTACTTCCCTGTTATTCCAGTGTAACCCGTGTGTACAAGTCGGCTGTTTGGGATGAGAAGGAAAGATTTAATTGAATATTTAGTTTGGGGAAACGACTTGTGGTCCCAGCGCAGGAGAACTTTAGGTTAGACAGCTCTTTCAGGTCCTGATGCCTGTACCATCTCTGGCAGTCGATGTCGTTGGCGGCGTAGCAGACGCAGAAGCTGAAAGAAACATGGAAAAATAAAAATGAAAAAGACTACATAGGCATGCACATTTCATAATAGGCATACTGATCAGTTATTAATTTAAACATAGGTGCCCCCACTCGAAAGTCTTGCAGCGGTGCCCGCAAGCGCTGGGTGGGGCCCTTCTGCTTGGTGATGAGCAGATCATGGTTCAGCTGTGACACAGGCGAAGCGACTGCGGGTGACGCTCTGGGTGATGCAGTAACTCGGCTGCACGCTGGCTCGGACGGCTGATCACGGCCGGCTGATCACGGCCGGAGAGCCTGGAGAACTGCACGGGGAGAATGTTCGGCGTCGAGGGTTCTACGTCGCCACAGCGCTCCACTCGCCCGCAGTACCGACCACGCGCTTTGCTGCTCGGCCGTCAGGATGACACGCAGGCGATAGCGTGCAGTTTTCCCGCTTTCCGCTAGCCCTAGGTATGCTACCGGAAGTTCCGCCCCCCGGGTGTGCGCTACCAACCTGTCCGCCCGTGGCTTGGGTCCCAGCAACCTGGTTACCCCGAAGTTACCACGCAGAGTTCCGCTAGACAAATTCAGCACCGCACCCCATCTCTCCAGAATGTCCAACCCCAAACGCAGTCCTCCTCAACACTCCCCACTAAGAACTCGCCACTCCGCGTTGGTTGCTGTGGTGTGCTCGCGCTAGCTCCGTCGGGAAAGTGCTTCTTCTTTCAGAGTAGTCGCTCTGCTTTCCCTTTTTAGACGGTCCTCCAATGTGCGGTCCAACCCGTTACTCTCCATCCCACTTCTGACACCAATGTAGCGTTTTACCGCCGAGAAGGATGTTAGAGAGATGAGTGAGCCTACTTGCTGCCCAATGCAATGGCTGGGAGTACTTTATTTTATACCCACAGTCAAACAAAAGCAAGAGCAGCACATTCACACGAAGCTTACCTCCAAAGCATGAACCGGAGCACATTCCCACACAAACCACACACAAACAGGGCCGAAGCCACTAACCCAAACACCTTTCCCCAACATGGTGAACACAGTGACATTCCCGCAAGGCATGCTCGGTTGTCAGCCGCCGCCCTGCCCACGCCACACTGCCCTCACCCGCCAAAGGACTCCGGTGTTCCCAATGCCAGCGCCGACCGCCTCCATGCCTCTGAAACGAAGTTCGTCATGGTGACCAGGGACGGTCACAGCTCGGGTGGGGGCAGTGTGGCGGGGCGGCGGCTGACGACCAGCATGCTTTGCGGGGATGTCGGTACTCCCAGCCATTGCATTGGGCAGCAAGTAAGCTTACTCGTCTCCAACATCCTTCTCGGCAGTAAAAAACGCTACAATAATAAAATAAAAAAAAACTTACCGATCAGCGGGGTCTCTGTGTCGCGCAAGCGCACGCCATCCGTCTGTCTCACTCAGGTTCCTGGCTCGACCAACCAGCGCGCAGCACCAGGACCACTGGGTCAACCCGCCCGCCGGCAATTTCATCAGGCCGGTAGGTCCCCACTCCCTCTGGGTACACAGAGGGTGCGCTCGCACCTCCTAGGGTTAATGCCGGTCCTAAGGAAGGGGGGGAGTGCTGCCGTGCACCATTGTATTTTCATCTGTGACTGATCATATGTGTGTGTGTTTTCATAGGACTGAGCGGTGTCTGCAGGAGTGGGGACAGGGGGGGGGGTTTAAAGGAACCGTCTTCGCGGTCAAGGTCAAGGCTGAGTGAGACTCAGTATGCGGGGTTTTCAGCCCCTTCAGAGCTATTCGTTCTTTGCGAAGTTGCTTAAAAGGCCCACCCGCCTGCAGACCCACAGTTTCCGTAGTTTTTGGGGTTTTTTTTCTTTTGGTTTTTTGGTTGTGTATACTTGAAAAAGAAAAAGGAATAAAACCTCCAAATTTTTAATCCTGCATCTGTGTTCGCTTCCTTTACCCTCAGACATGACATAATGCAAATGATATAACCTTTAACTTTAAAATTTACGTCAACGTTTAGTATCAAAAGGGCAATTTTCATAAAAATAAATAAATACAACATTTTTTGTAACATTTATTACCGGTACATTATATAATGTTCCTGTAATGAATATGTTACAAAAAATGTTCGTGTCTCACCTTGGAAACTAAAATCGCAGGAACAAGGTGGACAGATGGACCGCTGTTGAGTTCGGACTGCTTTTATGCATCAAAACGTCGAACTATCCATAACACAAAGAAAAAATATAGAACACGTACTTTCACCAGATAACCTGCAGCTGACTTCACGTATAGAAAAATGCACGACTTAATAAAATGTTCAGAAAGACATCACGTTAAAGACTGCATGTGCACTGCATCATTTAGTATTCTAACATTACAGACATTTACTGTAGATATGTTTGTTTACATTAACTAGAAAATCTAACGTGGGTGGAGGGTGTGAGTGTAGCCGATACCAACTATAATTAGTCAACAACGTTATTTGAAACCGTTGAATACTTGCATATTTTTTTGTAGCTATCGAAATAAAAATTGAATGTATTTGGACTGCTGTCAAATCCAACTGTCCTGTGAGCGCGAACCTCTGTGTATCAGTTTGAAACACTTCTGAGTGCACGTTAAGCGATGATGTCACTTTTTGGTTAAAAATCGCCACTAGAGAGCGTATGTTTGATATTAAAACATTTGATTATAGTTGAATCTATTTTTTAAGTTCCCTAAACTCTTAAATCTATAATAGATGTTAAAATATTTTATAAATAATAGTTAGCTAAACTTTTTTTGCACATTTTAAGTACCAGGTACTTTCCATTATAAGTTAGTTATACTGTTTGGGTTTACAGTGCAGAATTCATTGATTGTAAGACATGAACAAAGCTTGTTTGGTTGTGCAAGTGGGTCAATGATGTGACGCCCCCTTTTTCTGTCCGGGTTAATTTTATTTTGCAGAAAAAACTAAAAAATACATAAAAATTTCTCATCTACTTGTTATACCTTCTTTACCTACTAAACCACTCTAACTTCTCCAAATTTTTAAGTTTTTCATAATTTTTCTGCTATCCGAAGTGCCAAAACACCATATGGGGCGACCGTCTGGCCTTGACTTTAGTTAGGACAACTGGTTTAAAAACACTTTAAATCAACTTAAATATATTTCTTTTCCTAGTTGGCATGATTTTAAACATGTTTTACGTCCATTGACAAAACTATAAAGCATTTGCTCATATATTTTTATCATGATATACAAACGAATGTTGTCCGAATTATGTTGATTCTATCCATTTTATCCGGGGCGACCATCAACAAACCACAATTTTGGGACCTTTATTTTAAAAAACATCTCAAGGATGGGATACTGCATCAGCCAGACACAAGTGAAGACCCCCTGGAAACAACTGTATAGTAAATCAGTCTCTCTCATATAGTAAGAAAAAGCTGTTTTTTAACGGCTGTGATGTCGTAGTCACTTTTGGTCATCATGTGGGGCGACCACCCCAAAACTGTGAATTATAATTTTTTTCCACAAATCTATATTTTGATGATAAATTTTATAGTGCTTTGTCACTAGAAGAAGCTAGTTTGGTTTCTGAGGCTAACTGTTAGCCTGTTATACTTGAGTAAACTTGAAAACATCATATGGGGCGACCGAGTATCATGTGGGGCGACCACTGCTAAATGTTTTAAATGATAGATATATGTCCTATATTTGTAGTTTTCATATTCTATACATCAATTATATACATAGAGTTAATTGTTTAAGTATAATTATTTGTATATTTTATCTTTTTTTTCTAAATTCAGCCATTTTCCATTCCTTTTATAGGGATAAACATTTATTTTAACTGGATAATGAAGGAGACTCTGATATTATAGAATAAACTTGTGAAATAATGGTTTTCATAAAATGAAAGGGCACTTAAGTTTATCTTTCTTCATCAGTTCATCTACTTAGATATCTACATTAAAGAATATTAATGAGTTTGCAAATGTAACAAGGTGTCAAAACGAACAAGATGTCGGAAACCCGAATGAGTGAAGATTTTCCTTTGCAGATTCTGTAAAACGTTGTACGTCTTTGTTGTCTTTGTCGCTTTGCCTCTGTGCCCACCATGATGGTTGTTCTAAAGAAAATTATAATGAGGGCTCAGGTCATGTGATCTTGGTGCCATGAAAGTGAAAAGACCATAATAATCACCCAGTTTTACAGTATCTTTGTGGTAATTATGTCACCACATGTTTACATAATTACAGTATGTTGTGATGTATTGTAAAATGTCAAGACTTTGAGTCGACATAAACTTGACTAAACAAAAATAGGATAAGATTGACTAAATATAATAAAAACTATTAGGGGCATTTATCCCGGGACTATAACTAAGATTAAAATTAATAGCCAACGAAATTAACCAACAAAATTAATACTAATCTCCAGTCCTTTTGAAATGGCAATATGGACCGATTCAAAGAGTTGACTCATTCCAAATGACTCATCGTCTGTAATGTATCCTCTTGTGAAAGTGAAAGTGTATTTCAGCCTCGCATCCATTTTGTGGAAGTGTTAAAACCGTTAAAATACATTGTTCTTATCTCAAGGAAAGGTTCTTTAAAGCAGAAACTGAGATGTTAATGTAACACAGCTGGGCCGAGTGACCAAATGTGAGTAATTTTAGTTTTTTATCAACGACTTTATAGAAGAACCATGCAGATAAATTGTAGGTAAAATGTAGGAAATGTGTAACACGTGGGGTACAAGTACAACCTGAAACAGGTATTGGTCGAGTATTACTATATAAGAGCAATATTACTATATGGTTAATTCTCACAAAACCATAGAAACACCACGGCACTAAAAATTTTAAATATAAAATGTGTAATTTAGCAATATAAAAAAAAGCATCAGAATAAAGACAATACTGTTCTCTACATTTCACAATGTGTAATTTCAACATAAGATTTAATTATTTTTCAATTTTACTTTTCAAATGCTAACTACCGCAATATGTTTGGCTGTGTTTAAATGTGAGTTATCTTATAATTTAAACAAATGAGCATAAAAAAAAACTATGAAAAAAATAGACGGATGTTCAACTCTTATTTCAGATTACCGAAATTTTTTTTATTTGCTAAATATTCATTTATTATAATAATGATAAAAAAAAAGTAGGAAAACGATGTGTCAGTGCCTGATGTTCTCATCCTCCGCAACACTTTTTAAGGACTGTTTAAACACACATACAGAATGTAAATAAAATTTGATTATGAGTGATGGAGCACATGGGACAGTTACTTCAAGATGGCTACCAGGTAAGATCATCTCTTTATATTTCCCCAGTTAAATATAAAATAATCTATCGTCAGAATGTTAACAACTTTTTGATTCTCATTACTGAAACAGGAAGTTTTCTACATTTTTTGAATTGCTGGATTTATTATTTGTTTTATTTAAATGTACTTTATTAAGGTCAAATTATATGTATTAAGATAAAATTTGTAAAGCCATCATGGCTTCTCCATAGTTAGCAAAACATCCTGAGGCACCTCTCTCTAAGGCACCCTCACCCCTCCACAACACCATTCTCCTACACCGGAACATTTAAGGCCAGTTGCAGTAAAGTGAACTCATGTTTCAGGAATGAGAATTTAAGCACATTGTGTATGACTTTTAAAGAACTCTTGTAAATTTTATACTAATTTAACATTTACTAGCTGTTGATATTTTGATTTGTTTTTATTGTAGACAGTCAGCAAGTGAGAAAAAAAAAGCTTTAGAAAAGGGCAGATTGAAAAAGTTCAGGGATAAATTATACAGCAATCCAGAACTGCTCGAGAAGTACAGAAGAAAGAACTTTAGCAAAAAAAAAAAAAAAAAAAAAAAAAAAACAGCCTACAGTGTTAGATTTATTATCTCTCTCCACCTGTCCCTATGTCCTGCATCCTCAACACTCGCATCCACTAGCTTCATATTCTCATATTTTACTGTACATTTATGTACCACCTCTTTGGCCTTCCTCTTTGCCTCCTACCCAGCAGCTCCATGTCCAACATTCTCCTACCAATATGCCCACACTCTCTCCTCTGAACATGTCCAAACCAACTTAATCTAGCCTCCCTAACTTTGTCCCACCTCTCCATTACCCTGGACTGTTGACCCCAAGTACTAAATCTCCTGTACCTTCTTCACCTCTTTATCCTGTATTCTTACTGTTTTACTTCCCTCCCTTTCACTGTAGAACTGTTGTGTAACATGGTTGCTGAGAATTAATATACATGTGACAAATTCTGTTTTTCTTAATTTTTTTTTTTTTTGGCTTTTGTGTTTTTAGAAGGACTACACAATAAAATTATTTAAACTTGAATGCATGATTGTGCAAATATTATCCATCTTTTTCTATGCATTATCCCGGACTAGTGTACTAGTCTTTGTTTAAATCTCTACTAGTATACAGTGGAACCTTGGATTGAGAGTAACTTGGTCTGTGAGCATTTTGCAAGATGAAAAGAATTTTTCATTAAATTTTAACTTAATAAACAAGCAAGGTCTAGAAATACAAGTAATACGTATGCGCTTTGTCTGCCAAGCATCACATGCTCACAACTGAGCCAATGGTTCTTTTCTCTCAAACACTATGGGATTATGGGTAACCATCTCATGCTTAGTCTCAGTGTGCATGCGTCATTCATATAATCAACATCCATGCATGTGTACTGTTTATTGCAAAAGCTAGTGTCATTAGAAAGGTTTGTTGTTAAAGATCCAGTTTCTAGAGTCTCTCTTTGTCAGAAAGCACTGATTCTCTTAGAGTGTGAGTGTGCATCATTAGGAGAGGTTCCTTGTTAAAGAAAAATACAGACATAGTAGTGTTTCTGTTAGTCTATGCATGTGTTACTGCATGCACAATAACACAAAAACACAAAACACACACACAGACGGGATTCGTTTTAAAAGTAAGTGCAGGTATTTTTTTTTTACTTTTCATTTTGCATTAATTATTTTTATATGAATATTTTTGGTTTGTGGAACGAATCATCATGTTTTTTATTATTTCTTATGGATAAAACTCACTTTGATATACAAGTGTTTCGATATACAGTACAAGCATGCTTCTGGAAAAAATTATGCCCAAAATCAAGGTTTAACAGTACTTATTATCTGTCAGGAACTAACCCGAGGAGACCAGAAGACGTAGCTTTAGCGGTTAGCCCTTTGTAGCGTGAATGGTAAACCCAAACGCGGAGTGACACGAATAGGCAGGATAATCACGCGATTTGATCTAAGGACTCTCACGAATGGTCAGTCATTTGAGTTCGCCCATGTCGCAAGGAAGAGACACAAATCTAACCCGCGTCCTATAAACACACACTCAATCTGGAAGTAAACCCAAGAGAGTAAGTACTCATGGTTCGGCGAAACGGTCCGAGGCGACATGGGCGATTTTAAATGACTGAGCGGAGTGTAGTGGTTTGTTTACCCTTTTTATACTTCCTGGTTCGCGACCGCATTACTTCCGGTTCCTAGTGCCGGTCGCGGACTAAGTGTGCATGACATTATCATTACAGAAATAATTAACCTAATTTCTGAAACCTATATATTACTACTGAAACAGATGTTTATTGGATGTTTATTTAATTAATAGAAAATAGTACTTCAGTTTTAAATGCAGAATCTACAAATGATGTTCTTTCAGGTTTGTCATGTCATTTGGAAAAAAAAATCAGGTTTCAGTGTAGCGTTTTAACAATGATAATGACCATGAATAGCTTCCGGCATTCTTCATCATTAATACGTAGGGTTTACATAATAAAGACAACAAATGACGGTTGCATTGTCCACCAATATATATAGACATTTTAATGTGGACACAATGCCAACGTATCCGTCATCATTAATAAGTAATGTTTAGCTCTGGGTCAGAGTTGTATCGAATCTTTAACGATTCGGTTTAATTTGATTAATTGAATCAAAATTTATAACGTACACTATATTGACTACCCGTCCAGCGTTTAGCACAATTTAGTGTATCTTACCAGTTCTGGTTATCACATGGCCAACGGCTATAACACAAAATCTAGTATTTAGCAATTTATGAGCAAGGTAACACGATCTGGGCAAATGTTTAGACTTTAAAATACATGACCAAGACAACAGTTCTTTATAAAGAAACGAGAATTTATTTGACTAATCTACGATACATGAAACTACACTACTTGAATGCACGCACACACACACATACACACAAACAGTTTGGCGAGTGAAAATGAATGAAGTTATTCTAGTACTGGTTACTAGATTAACGAAAGTCACAAGAGCAGAGTCTTGGGTTCAATCTTACGGTTTAGTTATGCAACGAGCACCAACTTCAGCAAGGTATGCAGCATTGTTTGTTTACTTGCGTTATGTTTTGTTCTCATCCGTGGGTTCGCCTCCAACGAAGGGAATCATGGCGTTGCTGATTGGTTGGTGCGCTGTTGTAGAGATGACGTCAGTCAGGAAAGCCCTTCGGTGAGGCGTTGGTTGCCTGGTTACCGATGGCTGCGCTCTGGAACTTCTTCTGAGGTTTCCTTCGTTGCGGGACTTTGGAGTTCTGGCACGAAGTCTCGTTGAGAGTTCTTGAAGAGCGGATGACGCCAGCAGCGGCGGCGCAGCGCCCGCAAGGGCAGGGGCCCGAGCTGCTTGGAAGATGTTGTAGGTTGCAGTTGTGATGATATCTTCTCTTCTTTTTTTACTGTGGACTTCCTGAGGGTTTTTGTCCCTTGGGGGTCAGTCCATCCCAAAGGTGATTCATCCAATCGGATGTGATTGCAGGGCTTAGCCACACCTCACGTGGTTCCTCCTTCCATGCATAAATTAGCCAGGTGTTTCGGCAGTCACGTGTGACCCATCCGGTTGGAGTTTTTAATACTTTATAAAAAGTAATTTTGCATGAGCTCTGTTCATGCTACCAATTACCCATGTTCACCAACATTCTTGAAATAAAGCCAGCTTGAGATTGACACCAAACATTACATATCTTACCCACTCATTCCTTCCTTTATCTAATAAAAAAGGTTTGTAAATGCTGATTACACCTTAAACGTTATGCAGATTAATCAAACATATACACAGGAATAAAAGGAACTGAGTAAATATATGTAAATACGTTTTGCCCTACTGGCACACTTTAAAGATGTTTAAAATAGTGTCCATGCCGTATGCCTTTGTTCATGGAGAGGCATGTCTTCCAGAGGTCAAGAGACTGTCCAGGTGTGATGAGGCCTCTTCCTCCCCAGCTTGGGGTGGAGCTGTAAAACTGTCTTTTTTGTTTACCGGATTGCCGATTTACACCCTCAGTTTCGGGGTCTACTTCAAAGCATCTGGCCTTGTGGAGTTTCTTAGTTTTACAGACGTCCCCCTTAAGATAGCAAACCAGATAAGGTTATCAGGATGGTGCCATGCATGCTGGAAGAGGGTGTTCAGGAATGTGATCCATTGACTGTTCTCTCTATGGGAGCCCTGTTATTCGCTACATCAGAATATAAAAAAAGTTTGTAAATTGTGGAAGGTGTTGCGGTAATGAGAGAAATCTAAATTTGTTTTAATCTGTAACATTACAAATAAATATTATTTTAGAATTTTAAGTAATTGTGCACAACTATGAATAAACTATTTTTAAAAATGTGAAAATGTTGATGTTTTCAGGTGTTGTTTTAAATATTGCGGTAATGAGATTTTTTAGGACCTATTTTGGAAATTGGTAATGGTAAGTTTTAAAATTAAAGTTCACAAATACTTCAGACTTGTTCATGTCTATAAAAAGTTAATTTAATCATTTAAAAAAAAAATTTGCTTTAAATTTTTGAGATTTCGTGAGAATCACCCATGTAGAGATTGTACAAGCGCGTTTTGTCATTATGCATTTGGGCAATCATCTGTTTCTGTAAACGCTACAAAGCCCTACCTGATGACAGAGATTGGAAGAATGGATGCAGACATGACGTGTTTGTTACAGAGCATGGTGTGTTTGTTAGGGCATTTAATGATGAACAAACACAAAAAACTTGAACAAAATAACCAGGTGAAAAACAAATTAATTTCTATAAAAATAAAAACATGTGCGAGGTAAGGTGCAGTGAATTCTGAGAAAGCATTTGCTCCCATTATTTGCTAGTCTATTACCTTAATGGTTTTGGCAATGATTTAGCTATGGAATGGCTCGATGTGTCCCTGCAGGTTTGTTGTATTTTTCCCAGCAATTGTCTCCCCAAACTGTTTCTGCTGTGTTTCATAATATAAGACACCTACAGTACTTTTTTTGCCCTCTCTGTTTGATGGGTGGAGTATCTGATGTCTTTAAATTGTGTTGGATTTTGTTAGTATGTCAATAGTCTTGGAGCACTAATAATGTCACTGTTTGTCATTAGCATTACTTTCACTACCAGGGAATTAGTAAAGTCTCAAGATGTTGTTCCTGCTCAGTAGTAAGCTATGTGTGATTAAAATCCACTTTGAAATTTAAAATTACCAATTGATAAGGGTAGAACTCTGCTG
Source organism: Clarias gariepinus (assembly GCF_024256425.1). NCBI lineage: Eukaryota > Metazoa > Chordata > Actinopteri > Siluriformes > Clariidae > Clarias > Clarias gariepinus. Next base: position 24,626,907 of record NC_071111.1, read on the forward strand.
TTGCCATAATGGTAGCTACACTAGCTTCTATGAAAGAATAGTCATTGTCAATGTCTTTGCCTAAAGGTTGAAAATTTCCTAAGCAAGTGTCAGATGGAAGCTGCAAGATAGCAGTTGTTGGATTCATCACTCTGACATAAGTGAGTCCTGCCTGTACAGGGGAAGTGTGCGTGCAACTAGCAAACCTGGGTAACCAGGTGGATCTGGCTCTAAGACACCTGTATAGTCAGTTTCAAGATCAGGTACACCAATAGCTGGCTGAACCTTAGCTAAAACAGTAATCTGTGACAAAACAGGAATTAAGACAGGACCTAGGGTAACTGCGCTGCAGCTCAGAGGAGCCATCTCGGTAGCACACAGGAGAGAAACACTAATGTGATTCCCTACCTTGAAACTACCTTTCTGCAAATCAAGTACAGTACAGCGTGATGGATGAGCAAAAATTACAAACCTAGGATCACTGGTTGTGTAATATTTCTGACTACTTGAACTGCGTGAGTGAAATTTTCAGTACCCAACCTGATGGTTATATGAGGAAGTGTGCCTAAATTATCTAGATAGTCATCAATCACTGCCACAGGAAAAAAGCAGAGAATGTTGCATAGTTCTAGTTCCCAAAGATGGAATAGACAAAGAAATATACTTTCTCTGGAATAGAGAAGGTCTCACTTATCAGTGATATGTCATTACCTCTGTCTAGGGAAACTTTGGTGCAATTTTCTCAAAAATAGTCATCACATAACGTGTGGGGTTTTAGCATAAAGATAGCAATACCTGTTGTTGGACAGACACTTGACCCTAACATCTGCTACCAGCCTTTTTCCTGATCAGTGGTGCCATCAGTAAAACTCACATGATGACTCCACAATCATGTGAGTTACCCTTATCAATTGGCAATTTGAAATTTCAAAGTGGATTTTAATCACACATACCTTACTACTGAGCAGAAACAACATCTTGAGACTTTACTAATTCCCTGGTAGTGAAAGTAATGCCAATGGCAAACAGTGACATTATTAGTGCTTCAAGACTATTGACATACTAACAAAATCCAACACAATTTAAAGACATCAGATACTCCACCCATCAAACAGAGAGGGAAAAAAAGTACTGTAGGTGTCTCATATTATGAAACAGAGCAGAAACAGTTTGGGGAGACAATTGCTGTGAAAAATACAAGAAACCTGCAGGAACACATTGAGCCATTCCATAGCTAAATCATTGCCAAAACCATCTCTTCTCTCTTTGAGATTAGGTGTCCTTCCCTGGCTGAGTGAGTCATAGCTGGATCTGCTTCTAGCATAGGGATGAGAGTAGGTGTCTCTGGAGAAATGATGTTGATCTGCACATCTGTACCTTGAGCGGTCATGAGAGTGCCACTTGTCTGGGTTGCAGTAATAAAAACAAACGCAGCTGTTGGCAGAATAATAGTTTGATGATTTAGAGAAGATGGAGGGGTAGGTGAGTAGTGTCTGTTGGAGCGATTGGGAGAGTATCTTGCATTGAGATGATCATTGTGTGACCTGTTGGATCTGTGATAACTGGGTGCAGTTATGAGTTATATATAAGTTATATATGAGTATATGCACATTTAGGAAACACAGACAGAGAGTGTCAATATTTCTCGCTCTCACACTCAGGTCTCTGTTCAACTGCAGAGTCATACTTGTGTCTGGCAAAGCCAGCATGGGGAGAGCGTTAACTAGCAGAATGGGTGACAAATAAATAATAAACTTAAAATAATACAAAAATATAGTGTGCAGGAACTAAGATTACACTGTCATAACGAAGAGTTAAGGATGACTGTGCTTATAACATCCTGTCACTCCGCGTTCAAACTCCAGGTGAATGAACCTTTACTTAAACCACTTAAAGTGCTGAACGAAACAGTCACCTGGTTTTAGCCTCATTTGTCATTGGTCACATGACTCTCAGGGTAGTGAGGCTTCATTTGGACCTGCCCCTTCTGCTTGATATAAGCTTCGGATCTTCAGTGTCACACATACTTTCACTACCAGGGAATTGAATGCAGCCTCTGGGCTTGATGTTAAGGCCCCTGTTCCCAGCCAGGAAAGCCACCCAGCTGCCGGATGTCATGTCATGATTTTAGCTATAAGTACCAAATTGTAACTTAAATCACTGACAGACATGTTTTTTATATTAAATTTTTTAAAATGTAATTCTTCATGCATGTCAGCATACAGGTTATACATTAGCTGTGAGTAGATGTTTGTGCTGCTTCTTCTTAAAACAAAGAAAAAATATTGTTTGTTACCTCATTAATGAGTTGTCAGTGGAAGCTCATAAGACTACACATAAAAAAAGGAAGTTGGCTACCTGTTACATGTACTAAAATGTAATATGTGTTTTGTACATAATAATTTCATGTTTCCAAAATAAACATAAATATATTATGTTGTATTTGCATGAAATTCAACAAATTAACATGTATTAGATTTAATCATTTTGAGATAAACCAAAAAGAGCTTGTCACTATGAAAATCGGAAATATCAAAGAAAACATCGCGAGAAGATATCGCGAGAAGAGAACAAAGTGTGTTGAGAACACAAACGTTTGGCGGACGTGTGGAAAAGGTAAGCAGGAATTAATTCCCATCTTTCTAAATAGAAACGAAATACTGAACATAAATGTCACCTGCTGTTCAGCGATGTTTAGTCACATTATTTTGGTTTAAGCTATTTCTTGTATTTTTAATCACACTTAAAATACAGACGGTGATATGCGCGTGCTTAATCTGTGCTTCGGTTCTGGTTTCGGTCTGTTCTTATTAGTTGTGAAGCGATAGGAACAAAGTATAAATATTGTTTATTGGCTAAATTAAGTATTATGTATTTTAATTAAATATTTATCTTTGTGTTTTTTTCACAGCAGTTTGTGACTGAAAAGTGTCCTGTCTGCATCTGACTTCAAGAGTTTCCTGACCAACCATATCTAACGGTTATATTTAAAAGTTATAATGTACAGTTATAAAGTACAAAACGTTTCTGTTGGTGTTACAAATAGTTATTTGTGGTGTTTTATCTTTTGTACATCTTTTCAAACTGAGACCTCATTTGTAAGTTGCTGCTAGAGTAAAACAGAGGTTTTATTAAATATAAAATAAAAATCTCAGTTTTATCCCGTTTGTCTTATGCTTCTTTCCTTACCAGAATTCTGTTGACCAGGGCTTGAAATTTAAATTTACTTATGTTGGATCAACTTAATTTACAACTGAAAAATTTGTTGTACCAACAGTATTAATTTATGTTAACAGTATTAAATTATGTTGGACGCTGCTGTAGTAAATATGTTAAATGAACCTAATAAAATTAATTTGACTGAACCTAAAAACATTAAGTTGAGCCAACAAAATTGCTTAATGCTGAAAGAAAGCCATTAAATCAGGTGGGAATTCTTTCCATGGTTTAATTATGTTCATTCAACAAGTTTTTTTTTTTTTTCTTTATATAAACTCTATTTTTAAAGTTTTGGTTCACAGGATGAGACCTGTGTGCTGTATGTGTGAGTACCGCATGTCAGCAGTATGTGTAAATATAAATTGTTGTATGGATTTATGCCGGGCTCCAGATTAATGTTATTTTAAAACCATCACTGAGCGCGTAAGAGGCATAGGAGCAGAGTAAAATTCAAAAGGAACACAGGAGGAGCAAAAGTATAAAGAAGAAAACTGGTCCTTTTTGATGAGAGGGTTGAGAGAATATCTGAGGCGTTTTGTTATGTTTGGAAGATGGGAGGACAGGTAAAAATCTCTCACCAGTCAACTCAATCATGAGTATCAAACAAAAAACAATATCGGGTCACGAGCAAAAGTCAGGAGATTTGCAAACAGGGTAGCAAAGCTTAGGCAAAAATGTAATCGAAAGTTCAAGGCAAGGTTCATACACATAAGAGTGTTAATTATAATCTGGAGTGATCTCACAAGAGTGTATACTTACAGTAGTACTGATCTGCAGGTGTTGAGCCTAATTTATAGTACAGTACTTCGGCAATTGGGATCAGGTGTGTCTTGTTAAATTTAAATCTAACATTAAAAATAATTATTGCAAATTAGGTATCAAGCTTGGTTAAGGTTAAAATATCTTGTCAAATAATTCTATATTATGATTGATCACAAGAATTCAGTATCGTTATTGACAGTGTCTTGTCACTAAATGTAAATGTCAGTGTACTGTAAAACATGTTCATATATCAGTTTCAGTTATTTTTTAAAAGGAATTTTAATAATGATGAGGGATATTTTGCTACTATATTAACTTAAAAATTGCAGAATGACCTGGAATTACATAAGTCACTTGGAAGATCACAGATATTTAAAACATTTCCTTCTACTTATTTTTAAAGAATTTTCCCCCACATATTTGTTTCCTTTTCATGTCTATGGCTCCATATTTCCTGTGATTCTAATAAAAAAAAGCACTAAATAAAAAAGTAATAGTGATAGTGATGAAAATTTCAGAGACCAGTCCTGGTGTCCAGACTGATTATTCAATTCTCTATCCTCCTGAGACCCAGCAATTCATTTTTGTTCTCTGTGGGGGACATGATACTGTGGTCTTTATTTCAAACACCATGCATGCAGTGTGTTTGTGTCCTAATGTACTGAAAAAAGTACATACTGGGCTTTTGATTGCAATTTTATTTGTATAGCACTTTTAACAATTGTCATTGTCGCAAAGCAGCTTTACACAATTTAAAGAATTATTTAAGTTTGTATTGGATTGTATGGAATGTGAGCGTGAATCAAAATGGTCAGATAGTCCCTGGTGAGCAAGACGAGGGCGACAGTGAATATGAAGAAACCTTGAGAGGAAATGGACTCAACAGGGAACCCATCTTCATTTGGGTGAAACAAAAAGCAGGAATTGATCTGCATTCATTCTGTGTGTTAGGTGTGTTAGCCAGTTCAGCTATAACAGTCGATGCTAACAAGTGGGGTGTGGCCAACAGATCACATGTTCTGTCTTTCTAAATTGGCGGCGATTGCAGCAAGCACGTTCTATGGCAGTAAGGGGTTAAAGTGATTACATTTTTAAATACAGCATGTGGTTATTTTTTCTAATATTGTTTTTTATATGTGAAGGTTTTAACCACATTATATTACAATTTTATAAGGGCATGTTAATTTTAAGCCTTTCAAAGTACACATTTTACTCAATGTCCTTAGTAGGGTAAAGTGGGACTTGATGTTTTCCCATTTTCAACCCTTGCCCTCAAATACCCTAAGCTTCATATGTATTGGGCAGGAAAGACAAGATTTTTAAAACTTCACCAGTCCATCAAATGACCTTGCCATCCTGGATGGCCAGAAAAAAAAGAGGATGCTTTTTGGAAGGTCAGGTCTCTTTTAAACAGAAACTAACAGTCAACAGGGCGCTTCAATTGATCAAGGTCCCTCAAAGCTGGCAAAGATAAGCAAATGATTCCTTTTACAGATCAGTGTCCAATGTGAGCCTGGCAAAACTAATCTCACAGGTCGCAGGGCCTTTGTGTTTGCCAGTCCCAGTGGTTTGGTACTTAATTTTGAAGTCTACAGGCGTCAAAACACATTTCAAGACAAGCAGGTGGGGATTGAAAGAAATGCTGTTGTTTGCATGGTGTGTTCGCTACCAGGACGATCCCACCTATACCTACACCGGTATTTCACCTCTACCGAAGTCCTCGATCGCTTAAAGGAAAATGCTCTCTTGGCAACAGGGACTATTATGTAGATCCGAATCTTTATCATTTTTAGATCTGTAAGCCTTAAATGTCCAGTGACAATGAACAGGAGAAAGGTGCATCAGAGATGATCGTCAGGAAACCCTCAGAGATTGCTAGAACAAAATGGCTGGACAACAAGAAAGGTCCTTTGGCATCTTCCATCCATGGAATGGAACTTTAGGATATCTGCCCAAAATGGTCAACAAGCGCCATAAAGTATTACTGCATCTATACCTGTTGTTGTAACAGTGTTAAAAAAAAATGGAGTGGACTGCCCATGTTTGGGCCCATGGCCCATGCCCATGATCAGCCTCTATCCAATGTCAAGCCGCATAATTGAATGGTGCACCATCCTGAAGAGCCCTATTGTTTTCATAGGAATTATTTTTTTGTTCAGTTTTGATCAGTTTTGAAAAAAAATCTGTGAGACATATTTGACATCTCACAGACTTGTTATATTTAAAAAAATGTAAATATAAAAATGTTTTTCTTTTGGGTCTCATGAGGATAACACAAAACCAAAGAATGACCATTGTTAGGGTAAGAATTATTGTGTGGAAGCTTAACTACACATTTATTTTTGTGTTTCCCAGGAGTATAATCCACTGAGATCAGACTCTTCAGGACTCAACTGCACGTTTGTGGATACTTTACTAATATTCCAAGATGGAAACTCCTGATGTTAACACAGATAATGCGTCCCCACCCTCTAAAAAACGGTAACCGACTATATCTTGGTATTTCAGTCATTAAATATTTGTATCCAAGTTACTAAGTAAGCACATATAAAAAAATTATTTAAAGGTACAAATAGCAAAGTGTCGCACTATTATTGGCAAAGTAACAGTCAGCAAAAAATAAATTCTAATGCAAATAACATTTTACTCATTAAATTAATAAGTTCTAATAATGTTGTACAGTAAACTCCAGGAAAAGAGATCAGAATCAGCAGGACCTAGCTGTATCTCCATGAAGAGTGATCAGTCTATGGATGTTCCTATGAGGTTTAAAGCTGGAGACTCCTTACCTATACACAGGTAATGCCTCCTCACTGTTAGAGAGTACAGATCTGGCTATTAAAAATGCATGTTTCGAGAAAAGGGATTCCGCGACTTGCCGTGGCAAGCTGTGAAAATGCCCATTATTACCTGTAGGGGGCAGTCGGGTTTCAGTCAGAAGTATTTGTGTCTACTGAAGTCGAAAATGTGTTCTCTCTCTTAAGCGCCCATTGACAGCAAGCAACGGAGCTCATAAACGTGTCGAGCTTAAACTGTAAAAACTGATATGTATTTATTCTTACTAGTACTAGTAGTGCTAGTAGTGCTCCGAATTTATTATTATTGTTATTATTCTTATTATTATTGTAATGCACCCGCGCATGTGCAAAAAACCCAAAACAATATTGTTTTATTGTGTTTATGTGCTTTAAATATACACTAAACAATAAACACTGCCTTTTGCAAAGTGAAAGTGAGTTGCACATGCGGCTTTTTGATTAAAAGGCTGATAAAGATTTATGAGATGAGCAGATTTATCGATAAAACAACAGACATGAAATGAAACAAACACAAAAATATGCGCTACTCGCTGAATACAACGCGACAGGATGCAGAATCCTCGGGCTTTGACTGCGCTTTGTCTATACATTAGTACTGTAGTAGTACAAAAAAAAATGCTGGGTTTCTGTAAACACATCGTTGGGTTGTTTATGCTGGGTCAAAATTCTGTGTTAATTCTGGTACTTTAATCACACTGTTGGGTTGCTTTTGCTATGAATACTAAAACTGTTGCATGATTAAACTTAATGCAAAAAACTGTGTTTATGCAGTAAACCCATGGGTGAACACGATGCTTTAAAAATGTAGTTAAACACGAATATATATATAAGTGCCATTTTAATTTAAATCCAACATTTTAATGGTTAGTGATTGGTGCATGGGCATCAACTTGCACATTCTGTAATATTCCATTGTCATTCATATTGACGTTGTTTTAGAGCTCTTTACTAAAGCAATTAAGTAAATAAGTAAGCACGTAAGTAAGCGAGTAAGTGGTACACGGTTTCGCGCGGTGGCGGTAAGTACAGTTCATCATGATTCAGCGCGAGTTTTGGTGCCATGATAATGTTTCCTTTTTACCACGCAAAAAAATAAACATGTTTAACATGTGAAAGCTCGTGTACCTTGCAGATCTTCGTGGAACGTCGGGCTGGCACGAGAGGTGGCTCACGGTGCCTAATACCCCTATCTCACCTACTGTATTCGGCTTGACTTACGGTGAGATGCGATGTTAGGCACCGTGAGCTGCTGCGATTGCCCGCCAACGTTCCTTTAACGTTCCGCAAAGTTCTGCAAGGTCCGGAAGCTTCCGCGAGGACCGCCAAAAAATTAAACATGTACAGTCTCTTAGGTTTAAAAAAAATGTTTTAAAAAAATTGCATGTTTAAAAAAAAATTAAACATGTTTAATTTTTCACACGGAAAGATGGAAACGTAATCACAGCGCAAAAACTCACCCTGAATCATGATTGAACCCTACTTACGGCCACAGCGCGAGACCGCGCAGGTGATATAGGGGTATAACACCGCGTCTCACAGCGAGTTAAACCGCATAGATGAGATAGGTTTGCTGGGTTTGAAACTCCCATGTTTATTTTCTCATTTAAGTAAATCAAATTTCATCATAAAATAAAATGTGTCAAAAGAAAAGTCCATCCAGTTATGAATGATGGTTAATGATCAATGAAACATTTTAAACAAAAAGCAGCGAGCAGCTGGACATCGGGACGTAGAGCCTAAGTACGACGCGTTGGCCTGGCAAGTGCAGGTCTGAGCAGGTCAAGAAGCTCCATAATCTGTTGCCTTGAAAGGGCGAAACTTTTTTTTTTAAATATCCACCTCAGGCAAAATATAAAAAGGGCTGAATTTTTCCCTAAAGGAAAGATGTACATGAACCTCACGGCTCCGCGGACGGCGCCGTCTTCAGTTTAGCACAACAACACACTGTATCGCTGCCAAATTATTTGCCACCTATTCAATATTAAAAGTGATCGCCAATTTTAATGCATTAGTCACATTATGAAATAGGCTAATTGAAAGTCTCCCTATTAGTTCTGATTTTAAATAAAATTAAATTCATAAACAGGTCTAAAGTATATTCCATCATTAATATGACTTTGATAACGTTCCATAATGTGCTTCCATACGCAGCTGATTTATAAAGACTGCTGCTCAGTAGCGGCGACTAGCCTCTTGAGCCGAAACTATGCTAAGAATGAGTTAAGGTTGGTCCAGACCAACCTTACAAACGTGTGACTTAGCTAAGAGATACTTAGCGTAAGAACGTTTCGGGAAATGCGCCATAACGTTAAGAGAGAGGTTAAGGTACAACTTAAGAACTACTTAGCGATAAGAAGCTTTCGAGAAACCGGGCCCTGGCCATTAATAAAAACGAATATTTAGGCCTAAAAAAACTTGCTTTAAAATCCACCTACAATTAATTTATTGGCTACTCGATAGATAAATGCTGGCTTTTCCAACTCGCCAGCGCGCTCTGATGTGAGCCGATTTATTCAAGTCATAATTAGAGAATATATATAGAGAGAAATAACATAGAGAAAGCATAATGCGACTGTTCATACAGTAAATAAAAAGTAAGGTATAAAATCCAACTATTAAGTCTGATTTAATTGCTATCATTAATCTATCTATTTAAACCTATCTATTTTAGGCATGGACATTCTCTCTGTCTTGTTAATTCATATAAATAAAACAGTATTAGACACAAATATATGATATGGTAGTATATAAAATGAAAAAGCACGATGAGTGCTCAAATGTAAAGCAAACACAATTATTAAATTATTGTGTATATTTAACTTCATTCAGCCATTTAAGTTATAAGTAAAATAACGGTCCTACCAGTCTACTATTATTTTCTGTTCAAATTTAAAGATGCCCGCGCGTGTGTGCAAAAAGATGAATAAAATAAATACAAAAGTGAATAATCTTTAATAAAGTTAGCCTAATACAATATTGTTTCCAATGCTAAAGAAAACATGATTTTGTTTATATCTATTCTCCGAAGACAACGTGACAGCGCTCTCCGAGGTGACACCCAGACCCCCCAGTAACTGTAATCCCTCTAATTCCCTTTTATTCACGATAGTTATCAAACTGGTTTCGCTGTTGGGGGAATTCGCAGAAATGGGGGGTTTAAAACGATTTAACAAAATCGAGCAGGCGTCTCTGCTTAAAATGTATTTCGGAAAACATAAACATAAAAATATTCTATATTTATTAAAACTTTATTAAAACAAAATTGTGTATTCTCCTTATTTAATATTGCTTCCGGAACATTGTTGTCCAAACGTTGTACTGTATGTATATGGAAAACAGTAAAACCTAAGCATAAACAGAAAGGACGAATAAAGAAATGTATGGAGCATTGACACATTTGCCGTGTTCAAATGAATAAAGAGTTACTGCATTATGTTTCAAGACATCCATAATTAACTTTTTTTTTTTAACCAATTATATTGTTACGAGGTGCGGTGTGGAGATCCGCACCATGAGATATTTTACTGATTATAATAGCCCTGACGCAGGGCTTTAGAGGGGGTCAGTAAATAGGAGTTATTGTGAGAGCTTATGACAGACACGGGAAGACATTTCAGTTTGAAGATAGCGTGGGATTATTAATTAATAAACTTAAAAGGAAACCAAAAGAAAACTGAAAACACAGAATAACCAGAGCTCCGCCGTCTAACCGAGAACGGACGGGATTCTGGAAACTAAACCAAAAAAACTAAAAAACTAAAGATGCTCCCGGGGCTTATTTCCCTTACTGAGGATTTATAGTAGGAAAAGAGAGAGTAGAGTTTGTGCTTAGTGCACTTTAACCCGAGAGTGCGCGCTAAGCTGATGCATGTCGCTCTCCCTCACTTTCTCGCCGGGGTCTTAAACAGACAGAGGCTTGAGCTTTTCCTGTGTCTTCTCCAGCGCGCTTTGTCTTTGGCCCTGACACCTTTTATGGTGCGACCGAATGATCACACGGAGTGTCGCGGTATCACGACCCGGCTCGTTCTGAGTTTATGCGCGGCTCTGCCCCTCGCGCGAGCCGCGTAGTTACATACTGTAGCGTTTTTCACTGCTACGAAGGGACTTGGAGAGATGAGTAAGCTTCCTGGCTGCCCAATGCAAATGGCTGGGAGTATTTTATTCATCATGGCAGAAACCCCACAGTCAACAGTCAATAAACACAGATCAACAGGACACACTTCTAACCCACACACACACACCCTGGCTGAAGCCACTAACCCAAACACCTTTCCTTGACAGGGTGGTCACCTAACAACCCCTCCCGCAAAGCATGATGGTTACTAGTCCAAAACACCGCCCACGCCACACTGCCCCCACCCGAGCTGTGACCGTCCCGGGTCACGATGGCAAACTCAGTCCTGGAAGCGTGAGGCTGGTCGGCGCTGGCGTTGTGAACCCCGGAGTCTTTTTGTGGGGGAAGGAGGGCCGCTACCCTCTCCCTGAGGCGGACCGGCCTCCACAGAGTTCGAGGTCTCGCTGGCGTTGGGCTGATAGGGCGCGAGACGGTCCCGGTGGAGCACGACCACTCGCGACCGCCCCATCAACCTCACCCGGTAGACTACATCAGAGAGCTGGGCGATTACCGTACAGGGGCCCACCCAGTGAGACATGAGCTTAGGCGAGAGCCCCCTTTTCCTTCCGGGGGAATACACCCAAACCTGCTCCCCAGTAGCAAAGTCTCGCCCTCGGCTGTGAGTACACGCGGCGCTGCTTAACACCGGCGTCCGCCAAGTGTCTACGCGCCAACTTGTGGACACGGAACAGTTTGTCTTTTAAGGAACAAAAATAATCCAACCCAGGCTTCGTGGGTAAATCAGACTGTGGAGGTGGCCCGAACACAAGGTCCATAGGCATCCGAACATTAACGCAGCTGGCGTCAGCTGTGAGGACTCCTGCACTGCTGTGCGATATGCCCACAGCACGAGAGGCAAATGTTCGTCCCAATCCTTTTGCCGGTCGCTGGTCAGCACGGCGAGTTGGGTGGTAAGCGTCTGATTGAACCGCTCCACGAGGCCGTCACTTTGTGGATGAAGGGGCATGGTGCGGGTCTTTTTCACCCCGAGGCGCTCACACACCGCCACAAACACCTCCGCCTCGAAGTTGCGCCCCTGATCGCTGTGTAACTGCTCCACAGCACTCGGGAGGGGGTGGAAGCGCTCTGGTCAGGCACAGCAAACGCCTCTGGCCACTTGGTGAAGTAGTCCATGGCCACTAGCACATACCGGTTCCCGCGATCGGAAATGGGAAACGGCCCGAGAATGTCCACGCCCATACGCTTCATAGGTGCCCCCACCCGAAAGTCTTGCAGGGGTGCTCGCGAGCGCTGGGTAGGGCCCTTCTTTGCCGTGCAGACGTCGCATCTGTGAACAAAGAGTTCACTATCAGTGTGGCAGCCCGGCCAGTAGAAATGAGCGCGCAACCGCCGCAGCGTTTTAGTGACTCCAAAGTGTCCCGCACCTGCATGCCCGTGAACCATCCCTAACACACATGCCCGCAGAGTCCGCGGCACCAGCAGATGAAAAGATTCACCAGCGCCGCACAGCCGTTCCCAGTGGCGGTAGAGTAAGCCCCGCCGCAATGCGAGTCGATTAAACTGCGAGTGGAGAGCTTTTTCCTCTTGTCCCAGGTGAGCAACTGCGGCATAATCCGGTCTCTGGCCCGCGTTAACCCAACCAAGTACCCGCTGCAGCGCCGGATCCTTCTCCTGCTCGGCAATGAGCTGATCACAGTCCATCTGCGGCACAGGCGGAACGACTACAGGTGATGATTTAGGCGACGCAGTAACTCAGCTGCACGCCGGCTCGGTCGGCTGATTACCGACAGGGGCTCCGGAGGACTGCGCAGGGAGAATGTTATAATTCACGGGGGTCGGAGAGTGTTCGATGTCGCGACCACCTACACGCTCTTCAACTTGCTCGCAGTGCCGACAACGCTCTTTGCTACATGGCTGTCGGGACAAAGCATCGGCGTTAGCATGCAGTTTTCCCGCTCGGTGCTGAACGGTAAAATTATAATCCTGCAACCGCTCGAGCCAACGCGCTAACTGCCCCCCGGGCTCTTTAAAACTAAGCAGCCACACCAGCGAAGCGTCATCGGTCCGCAGCGAGAAGGATTGCCCATATAAATACGGCCTAAAATGTTTAAGGGCCGCAACGACCACTAACAGCTCGCGCCGCGTGACGCAGTAATTTTTCTCTGGTCCAACGCGCGGCTGAAGTAGGCGATAGCACGCTCTTTACCCTCGGAAACCTGAGACAGGACAGCCCCTGGCCCTACATCGCTTGCGTCCGTGTCGAGGATAAACATACGAGACGTGTCAGGATATTCGAGAACGGGCGACGTGACCAAAGCTTCTCGTAACCGAGTGAAAGCGCGCGCATCCTCTCCCAGTGAAACGGCTGATTCTTTTTTAGACTAGCGGACTAGCGATCGTGGCAAAATCCTTCACGAACCGACGATAGTACGAGGCTAACCCGAGGAAGGTGCGTAACTGCGACACATTTAACGGTTCAGGCCAATTCTGTACCGCAGCAATTTTGGCTGGATCGGTGGCAATCCCTTGAGCGCTAATCATGTGTCCCAGAAACACGGTCTCTTGCCGCAACAGCTGGCACTTTCTCGGGTTGAGCCGCAAATTCGCCCGCCGGATAGCCAAAAATACCTCCCGTAGGTTAGCTAGCGCGACCTCAAACTCCTTGCCGTGCACCAGTAAATCGTCCAGGTAGACGACACAACGGTTGCGGGGAATATCGGCCAACACTTTCTCCATCAACTGTTCGAATATAGCTGGAGCGTTACATAGGCCGAACGGCATGCGCCGGAATTGCCATAGCCCTTGCCCGATCAAGAACGCGGTTTTAGGTCGTGCTTCCGGGGCGAGCTCTACTTGCCAGTACCCGCTACGCAGATCCAACGAGCTAAACCACGCCGAGCCCACAACGTGTTCAAGCGCACCATCTATTCGCGGCAACAGATAAGAATCTTTGCGCGTTACCTCGTTCAACCGCCGGTAATCGACACAAAACCAACACAACCGGTGAAGACCACGGTCCGGACGCTGGCTCTATGACGCCCGAGTCGGCCATCTCACGCAGCTTCTGCTCGGCGATAGCTCGTTTAGCAAAGGGAAGGCATCTCGGATGTAACCGAACAGGAGCTGCGTTACCCGTATCAATCGTGTGCTGCACCAAATTAGTATGTGTGCACTCGCGCTCATCTACCGCGAAAATGTCCGTGATCTCATGTAAAAGGGACTTCACTGTGTCGGTCTGTGTTTGACTTAGCCCGATGCTGCTACACTGCATAAGCTCGGCCATTAATCTCGCTCGGTCTGCTACCGGATGTTTACATGGCGCGTCCACCGGAAGTTAGCAACCTGGCTAACCCGAAGTTACCACGTAACGTTCCGTCAGCGAGATTCAGTACCGCACCCCACCTTTCCAAAATATCCAACCCCAAGATACAATCATCCTTAATGTCTGCCACAAAGAATGGATGAGAAAGACTGATTGCACCTACTTGTATTCGCACGGTGCGACAGGCCCGTATCTCCAAATAGCTCCCCGACACGGTGCGAATGGTCAAGGCTGGGGCCGGCAGCATACAACCGCGCTCGCCCTGTTCTAATACTCCCCAACGCAGCAGCGAAACTGTAGAGCCGTGTAGAGTCCACGAGCGCCCGTAGCGAAACGTTGTCCAGGCCTACACATCCTGACCGGAAGTTGGGCCCGGCAGTTGGGGAAACAGAGACGGCTGTGGAAGGCAGCTTCCCCGCAGCTAGTTGTAACGGCTGCTGGGGTACGCTGACCTCAGGGCTGACAACGTTGCAGCGGTCATCCCGGAATCTCAAATGCTGAGTCGAGGCATAGCCGTGACACACACACACACCCTGGCCGAAACCACTAACCCAAACACCTTTCCTCGACAGGGTGAACACCTAACAACCCCTCCCGCAAAGCATGATGGTTACTAGTCCAAAACCCCGCCCACGCCACAATACATATCCACAAATACTTTAACTAGAAGTTAAAGTATTTTAATATGAATTGCATTTAATACGAATGTCACATATGAGACACGCGCACAAACACATACTTATGTAATATATTTACATACAAACACATACTGTATACACATAAAAGATAATATATTCAGTAAATTTGTGAATTACACTTAAGTAAATATGAAGTCTGATTTGATTGGTACCATTAAATATTTTATTTCTATTTATTCTATAGCCGGCAAAATACATTTTAGGCAGAGACGTCTGATCAGTCTTGTTAAATCGTTTTAAACGCCTCAATTCTGCCAATTCCCCCATCAACTTCACACCTACATCAAAGGTGAGAAGAGGGATGACAGTAACTGAGCGTGCTGTCGCGTTGTATATACTGTATATAAAAATATAATCCTATATATTTATATATACTGTATATATAAAAATGCTGCAAGCCAGTTTCATCATGGTGCTTGATGGGTTTACAAATATACTTAACAAAAAGAATTATTCCAGAACAGCTGACCATCATGTCTTAATATAACAACTGAATGTTGTTTTTATTACTTAATTACCTAATTTCACATGTTATTTCATAGCAGTGGGCTGTATTAGGCAGCATGTGAACAGTTATTTCTTAAAATTATACTGTTTTAAGCAGGAAAATTGGGCAACTTTTAAATAGAAGTGGCTTTATTAAAAGCTAAATTATGGTAGAAAGACAAAATGGTAGTGATTAGTACCTACCAAAAGTGATTAATAGGGTAAATGGTGAACTGTTGACAGGGGAATGGTTGCCGAAGGCTTATGTGCTATGAAGCCTGGCTTATGTGGTCCAAATGCACAGATACAATACTGACAAAAAAGAAAGAACAGTAAGGACACTCCTGGCTTATAGTAGCTGTATATATCATGTCAATGTTCTTGTATTTTGGCCATGCATTTTTCAAAACTTAAATACACATTATGGCCAACTAATTGTGGACGCCTCACTATCACATCATATGTATTTTTTGAACATCTCATTTCTGAGTAAGTCCCACTTTACAGTTTAAAATAATCTTCACTCTTCTATTAGAGTTTTTCACTAGAGTTTGGTGTGTAGCTGTAGGGATTTGTGCTCATTTATCTTCAAGTAATCATTAGTGAGGTCAGGCACTGATATTGGGTGTGGAGGCCTGAGTGCAGTCAGTGTTCTAGTTCATCCCAAAGGTGTTTAATGGGCTTGAGGTCAGGACTCAGTGCAGGACACTCAAGTTGTCATGCTAAAACAGGATTTGGGCTCTTGGTTCTGGTGAAGAGGAATTGCAAAACTAACATTCAACATTTAGCATAAAATTGTTAAAATGTATAAAATTAAAAAAAAAAAAAAAGTCCTTATTTAATTGAGAAGGTGCTTAAAACTGTAAAGTGTGTATATAAATAACTAAATTACTGTATAATGTTGTGCAGTAAACCTCAGGGGAAAAAATCAGAGTCAGCAGCACCCAGCTGTATCTCCATTAAGAGTGCTGCATGTGTAGATCCTCGTATCAAGTTTAGAACTAAAGACTTCTCACCTCTATTTTTTTTTTCTAATGGTTGGACATGCTGTTTTGTGATGTAGGTAAATTATTATGTTTCTAAGTATGATTTAATTGTTTAAAACATTTTTGCTTGTATGGTCTGTCATCACACATTTAACCACCACTTAGCATATTGTATACACTGACAGAACACCATTACAAAAGAATCTTCTAGTGTTTCTCTAGTATTCACCCATTAAATCTTGATATATTTAGTAGTATGAGTTACTCTAACTAAAAAGAGTTAATCTGGGAAGATGGTTACAGAGTATGCCACACTGAATAAATACCTTCATTCAATCATGACTTATGAACAACAATGCATAAATACATAAACCTACATTCAACTTGAAGGATATCTATTAAGACTCTACCTTATTAAGTAAGGTAGTAAGGTAGTAGTACGGTAATGCTTAGCGCCATATGCTTTTCTAAAAGAAGAAGCATTATAAGTAATATATAAATATGCATGTAAAAGAACGCATAAAAAAGACAGGAAGAGCTAGATTGCATCGTAATTGCATCATAATGGGAACTTTTCTGAGAGAGTACTGGAAAGTACAGAGGTAAGAGACAGTGGGTAAGGTCCTTGGCAAACTGTTTGTGAGGGAAAAAAACACAGGTCCTTTGTCTTCTTTTCTAAAGCTAATTAGGAAATCTATTTCACATCTCAGGGCTAACAGGGAGCATAATGCACATTTTCTCTGACCTATTGTAATGTACTTAAATGCACTTACTATATCTGCACCTCAATTTTGATTTAATTCTGACACACAAACTGTGCCTTCATGGATAATGTTTAGATAATAGTAAAAATGATCAACAAATATTTTTGCTCACAGTATTCTACAGGAGGCAGGAGACAGAATATTAAAGAAGATCATCACTGATACACGGTAAGATCAAAACCAACAACATGACTGGGACACTGACAAACTGGTGTTATAAACTTCTTTGCTGTTATTAACTACAGGGTGATTAGAGTACAAATATTATAGAAAATGATTATAGAAAACATACAGTAGAATAAAACAAACACATACAGTAGTAAGAACATTGTAAAGAGCTATTAGTGATAACCAGTAAGAAAAATTAGATCTTAAAGATGAATTATTGAACTGCATGTCTCACCAAATTTTCTACTTTACCATCTCACAGGCGCGACCCAGAATCTACTGCTGTAAATGAATTCCAGAAAAAGTTCAAATTAAATCTAATGAAGAAGTTTCAGTTCTTGAATGGAGTGATAATAAACCTGGGAACCCAAACACTCCTGAGTGAGATCTACACAGAGCTCTACATCACAGAGGGAGACAGTGGAGAAGTCAATAAAGAACATGAGGTGAGACAGATCGAAGCAGCGTCCAGGAGAATAACAACAGAGGAAACACCAATCAAATGCAATGACATCTTTAAACCCTTATCTGAACAAGACGAACCCATCAGATCTGTGCTGACAAAGGGAGTCGCTGGCATCGGAAAAACTGTCTCTGTGCAGAAGTTCATAGTGGATTGGGCTGAAGGGAAAGCAAATCAGGACGTCCACCTCATATTTCCACTTCCTTTCAGAGAGCTGAATTTGTTAAAGGACCAGAAATTGAGTCTGATGGAGCTTCTTGATGTATGTTTTAATGAAATAAAAGAAACAGAAATGTTCAGTTTGGAAAAAGTTCTGTTCATTTTTGACGGATTGGACGAGTGTCGTTTTTCTCTAGATTTCCAGAACACAGTGAGAGTGTGTGATGTAACTGAATCTGCATCAGTGCCTGTGCTGCTGATAAACCTGATCAAAGGGAATCTGCTTCCCACTGCTCTCATCTGGATCACCTCCCGACCAGCAGCAGCTGATCAAATCCCCTCTGAGTGTGTCCATCGAGTCACAGAGGTACGAGGGTTTAGTGACCCACAGAAGGAGGAGTACTTCAGGAAGAGGATCAGTGATCAGAGCCTGGCCAATAACATCATCACACACCTAAAGTCATTAAGAAGCCTCTATATCATTTGCCACATCCCAGTCTTTTGCTGGATTTCAGCCGCTGTTCTAGAGAGAATGTTGGGTGAAGCAGAGAGTGGAGAGATCCCCAAGACTCTGACTCAAATGTACACACACTTCCTCATCATTCAGATAAACATCAAAAGAGAAAAGTACTCAAAGAAGCAGGAGAGTGACGAAGAAATGCTACTTAAACTGGGACAACTGGCTTTTGAGCAGCTGAAGAAAGGGAACCTGATCTTCTATGATGAAGACCTAAAAGAGTGTGGCATTGATGTGAGAGAAGCAGCAGTGTATTCAGGTGTGTGTACGCCAATCTTCAGAGAGGAGTTTGGGCTTCACCAGAGTAAAGTGTACTGCTTTGTTCATCTGAGCATTCAGGAGCACCTCGCAGCTCTGTATGTGCACCTGATGTTTATGATAGACAATAAAAATGTTTTTAAAAAGACTCAAACATCAAAACAAAAGAAGGAAGAAATTACAATTTTAGATTTCCACAAGTGTGCTGTGGATGAAGCTTTAAAAAGTCAGACTGGACATCTGGATCTTTTCCTTCGCTTTCTTCTGGGTCTCTCACTGAAGTCCAATCAAAAACTCTTACAGGTCTTAGTAACACAGACAGGAAGTAGCTTCCAGAGCACAGAGGAAACAGTTCAGCACATTAAGTGGAAGATCAGTAGAGAGCGTTCTACAGAGAAATCCATCAATCTGTTCCACTGTCTGAATGAACTGGGTGATAATTCTCTAGCAAACAAAATCCAACGCTACCTAAAATCTGGAAAACTAAGAAAACTCTCTTCTTCACAGTGGTCTGCTCTGGTGTTTGTGTTACTGACATCAACACAGGAGCTGGAGGAATTTGACCTGAATTATTATTTCAGTCCAGATAAGATAACAGATGATGTTCTTCTGAAGGCGATGCCTGTCATTGCAGCATCCAGAAAAGCAATGTAAGTAAAGCTGAATATAACTGTTATACCGATACAGTGTTAGAAAGAGAGAAACTGAAACAAATTCACATTTATTTTTTACACAAATTCACAAACAAATGTGTGGGAACCAGCTGATTTCATTTGAGGAGAAAAACTCTAGTTCTCACTAGATGAAGACTCAGTTTGTTGACATAATTTAAAGGTTATGCTGGTTTATGTTAAATATTTGTTGCATTAGTTTAGCAATTACAAAGTAGCAATGGTGCCACCTTTTAACAAAGGTCATTATCACGAAGCAGTTTTACAAAATAAAATAATGTAAATAAGTTAATGTGAGAAAATGTGTATAACTGTACAATTAACGGTTTGTATATGTATAGCTTCAATACTGTAACAGTTTGTCCCTGATGAGCAAGCTGAGGGTGACAGTGGCAAGGAAAAAGTCTCTGGGATGACAATAAGAAGATATCTTTAGAGAAACCAAACTCAACAAGGACCCCATCCTCATTTGGGTGCTATTAGATAGGGAGTGATTGATTTGTGTTCATACTCTGTGCTATAAGGCAAAAAGTTCAGTATAACAGGAGAGCTGCTTAAGTTGGTTGCCTGCATAGGGCTGACTACAGCATGCTACAAAAATGCTACAGCATTTATATTTTTGTTTGTTTTAGGAGTTAGGAGTAGAGGTCGACTGTTATGGGTTTTTCAATGGCCAATTGTAACCTTTACAAAACCTTTACAGAACAACCAATAGTCGATATATGCTGTCGATATATGCTGTCGATATATGCAATTTCTTTGGCCAAGATGTTTGCCTGGTTTTCTTTTTGTCTTCTTTTATCTAAAAATTATACACCAAATTGTCTTAACTTTTTATAATTGTCTTAACGTTTATTTTTACATTTGGTTTAGATCCAATAAAGAAAATTTTGTTAAAGAAAAAAAATCTAAAGACAGAAAAAAAAAATTGGACATGGAAGGAAACAAATTGAGACCATGTGACTTATACTTCCAGTTCAGACTTTTACCACCAAAATATGAAAAAGACAAGTACGTCAGTGCATTTTAGCCTTGTTGTGTTGAAGTAACAGCGCTGTCCACTGGCTTCAATAGAGGGAGACCTAAAAAAATCCTGAGGTCAATAGGGATACCACTGCAGTGCAGTGCACTCCAGATTCTGATTTGTAGCGGAGATTCGCTAACAGAGTCCAGCAAAAGCACTTCGCCTACTGCGCGACTTAGGGACCGTTTTCAAAATACTGTCCGACTGAAATATGGATAATATTAATAATATAAACATTCATATTTAAAATAAAGAAATGAATGTTGCTACTGTTAGTGTCAATGTGATGCATGGTGGTGTATAATGACTTTGCATATTTATTAATATATTTTAACAGAAAATTTTATTTTAATTTACAACAAAAATGAAAAATCTGAACCAGAGATATTGATATTTATTGCATAATAACGAGTCAAAAAAACAAACATTGGTTAAATGTTGTTTGGACAGACGATCAAGTTAACTAGCTGATAATTTTATTTGTACAAAGAATAAACTGCTATATAGCCTATCTCTGTTTGTATCTGTTTATTGTTAGTTTAAAAAATAAATAAAAAAATACATCAAACTTTAAATATAGAAATAACTGGTAAAGTAGACTTTCAGAATAAAACATTATAATAACTTAAAAAAGACACTAAAAGTGCTGTGTTGTTTCTGTAAACACATCCTTTGGGGGTTTATGCTGGGTCAAAACTCTGGGTTATTTTACGTACTTTAAACACATTGTTGTGTTGCTCATGTTGGGTCAAATAGGATGTAATGAGTCATTTACAAATGAACACCTGGTTGGGTTATTTTGACCCAACAACTGTTTTATTCTTTATTCTCTGGTTTCTCCAAACAGCAGCCTGCAAAATGTTTGAGATATTACTATTATTGTGTCACAAGTGTAGTTTTCGAAGATTTGAGCTTCAGGAAATCTACCGGCGCTCTGCGCATAACACCGGCCCAATGCAGCCTTGAAAAGAATTTCTAAAAGTTTTGTAAATGTGGGCTATTGTTGTTTACTTACAATATTTGTTAGTTTTATTTAAATGAGGTTTGGGCTCGTGATTTTGATTTGGTATCTGGTAGGTAGGTAGCTTAAAGTGGGTGCCCCCTAGTGGGAGAAAGAGGGAGAGGGAGAAATTGGTTACATCTAAATTAGGGAGAAATATGAAAAAAATCCAAAAGATAAAAAAATTAATAAATAAAATAAAAATTTTGCTTGTTTTATGGAACGCTCGTAAAGTGGGTTACTTGCAATCCGAGGCTCCACTGTAAGTTACATTTTTCTTGCCATAACCAGGCTTGACACTGTCGTGAAATTAATTGAAGACTCAGGCTTAGGTTTCAGAAGATTACGACCTTTATTTATCATGCAATAACGGCCGGGAGAGACTGCAGAATAACACAGATCTCTCGACTTCTCAAAATATTTTACATACAAGAAGAGAGTCCTCTCCTTCGTCTTTCTACTATTCCCTTTCAGGGGTCACCTGAGCGAATCATCTGCGGCCATCTAATCCTATCTTCGGCATCCTCTTTTTCTCACCCAAACTACAGTAACTTTATGTCTTCTCCCCCTGCAACCAAAAATCTCCTGCTTGGACTTCCTTCAGAAAACCCGCTTGGCAGGTTTAGCCTCAACATCCTTTTACCAATATGCTCACAATCTCTCCTCTGAACATGTCCAAACCACCTCAATCTGGCCTCTCTGACTTTATCTCCAAAACATCTAACATGGGTTGTCCCTCTAATGAACTGATTTCTATCCTTGTCACTCCCAAAGAGAAGCTCAACATCTTCATATTTGCTACCTCCAACTCTGCCTCCTGTCTTTTTTTTAGTGCCACTGTCTCTAAGCCATAGAGCATCGCTGGTCTCACCACTGTCTTGTACACCTTTCTTTTCATACTTGCTGATACTCTTTTGTCGCATAATACACCTGACACTTTTCTCCACTCATTTCAAACTGCCAGTACACACATCTTTACCTCCTTTCCGCACTCTTCATTGCTCTGGACCGTTGACCCTAAGTACTTAAAGTCCTGCACCTTCTTTAACTCTGCTCACTGTAGCTTTACTGTTCCACTTAGGTTCCTCTCATTCACACACATGTACTCTGTCTTTCTACAGCTTATTATTATTATATTTCCACCTCTCTAGATTTCCCTTCATCTGTTCCCTGCTAAGCACAATGTCATCTGCAAACATCATTGTCCATGGAGACTCCTGTCTAACCTCATCTGTCATCCTGTCCATCACCATAGCATTCCATTCCATTCCTCTGGATCCTCTCACTCTCTAAAAACTTGTTAAACATTAACATCTACTGCAACCTCTCCTAAGATGACAGGTATATCATTACGACCAACTGCCTTTCCACTCTTCATCCTCTTACCACCCTTCTCACCTAACTCTTACTGATTTTTGCTACGTCCTTTTCCACAACAGTCACCTCTTATACTCTTCGTTCCCTTTTATTTTTCTCATTTATCAACTCTTCAAAGTACTTTTTTAACCTGACTATCACCCTCCTGACACCTGTCAGTACTTTCCATCCCTATCTGTCTAACATGCTCCACATCCTTTCCATCTCTATCTCTTTGCCTCGCCAACCTGTAAAGATCCACCTTTCCCTCCTTACTGTCCAACCTAGGGTTAGTATGCTCTTTGTTTGGCTCTTGCCACCTCTACCTTCACCTTATGCTGCCTTTCCCTGTACTCCTGTGTACTCTTTTCAATCCTCTCAGTGTCCCACTTCTTCTTAGCTAGCCTCTTTCTCTGTATACACTTCTGAACTTCCTCGTTCCACCACCAAGTCTCCTTGTCCACTTTCCGTTTCCCGATGATGCGCCAAGTACCCTTCTACCTGTCTCTCTGATCACCTTACCTGTAGTTGTCCAGTCAACTGGAAGCACCTCCTGACAACCCAGAGCCTGTCTCAACTCCTCCCTGTAAAGTGCATAACATTGTTGCTTTTTCAACTTCCACCACTTTGTCCTGTTTCTCACCACCATGTCATTTTACATACCACGATCCTGTGTTGTCTGGGTACATGCTCACCTACCAATACTTTGCAATCACTGATCTCCTTTAGATTACAATGTCGACACAAGACGTGTTCCACCTGAGTGCTTTTGCCTCCACTCCTATATACCACCCTATGTTCCTGTCTCTTCTGAAAGAAAGTATTTACTCTTTCAATTTCCATCCTCTCTGCAAAGTCCACCATGTCCTTTAATGTTCCTGTCCTGAAGACCAAACCTGCCCATCACATTCTCATCACCTCTGTTCCCTTCCCCAAAATGTTCATTAAAATCTGCACCAATCACCACTCTCTCACCTCTGGGGATGCTCTGCATCACTTCATCTAACTCACTCCAGAATTTCTCCTTCTCTTCTAACTCACATCCTACCTGTGGGGCATAACCACTAACAACATTGCACCTCACACCATCAATCTCCAGCTTCAGACTAATCAACCCATCTGATACTCTTTTCACCCCCAGAACATTCTTTAGACTCTCCTCTTTCAAGATAACTATTCACGCCATGGTAAAACAACTTAAACCCTGCTCCTAAACTTGCCACAAGAAGACACTGGATTGTCCTTGATAATAATAAATATAATAACCTCCTTTCAAGCTCCATTTTTTCTGCCATTCTGCCATAATTTTTAATGTCCACTTCCCGAAAAGTGATGAAGCATTGTTCATTTGTTTTCTACACCATTCACAGAATCATACTTAACATAACTGAATCACCTGCGCAGTACACTTTCCAGGGAAATGGAATGAATGGAATGCAATGATAATGTACACATCAAGCTCACACAGCACGCATACATTCATCATTATGTTTTTCTGACCAATATAACATCCCTAACGGATGGTATGATGTCTAATGCTAAATACTTTAATCTGAAAATGGATACAATATGTACAAAAACCCCAGGACAAATAAAAGACAAAGTATTGACTTGTTTGATAACTTTATGTCATTGCATATTATTTTCTTTTCTTCAGTATCAGGTGTGATAGAATTGGAGTAAACAGTTGGTCAACTCTGGGATCAGCACTCAACTCAGAAACGTCCAAACTAAAAGAACTACATCTGACTGTAAATACATTGGAACTGTCAGACAATACAGTAAGCGACTCAGAAGGAAAGGCTCTCTTTGCTATACTGGAGAATCCTTACTGTAAAGTGCACAGCCTGAGGTAAAATCTTGTCTTTTAGAGTCACAGTAACTATGGGTGTTGTCTTGTAGGAGTCCGGGGTGCTGTAGCTACTACTAGGATATTCACAACACCCCCACAGCAACCCCTAAACTTCATGGTTTATTTAGAGAATAAAATTTAGAATTAATGAAAATTCTATTTAAAAAATGCAATAATAAAATGAATTATTTTATACCATAAAGTAAATAATTACAAACAAAAACAGAACTTTAGATCTAATTCCAATGTGTTTATCCAAAGCCAATGAGTTTATCACATGCTGAACTTTTGACCTTTCTATTGAGCCCTGTTAGCCAGTGTGCAGTTTTTGTAACTTACCATTAATATACCATTATACCATTAATCCTGTGGGACTGTTTCTTATAAGCTTAATATTATTTCTGTTATTTAACTCTGAATTAATTCTACAGCTACCAACTTTTCAGAAAAGCTTGGAGTGAGATTGTGGAAATACGGGTATTGGTTCACGCACACAATGTCAGTGCATGTTCCACCATTTTGTCTAACACTAACAATGCACCTCAACCTGACTCAAGTTCTGTAATTTAGACATTGCAGTGTTAAAGTGAAACAATAGATGCATGTGACTACATTTATTTCAGTTGGTATAATTGACATTTGAAATATTCATTAAAAAAAGAAAAGAAATAGGGCCTACCTTACACACCAGCCAAACCAGCTACATGCGCTCCACTGCATGAAGGGCAGCAAGTGTGTAACACAGAACTCTGGGCCAAAAACAATGCATCACTATTTATATTAATAAAGACAAGCTGACAAACCTGATTAATAAAGAATACCACAAAACGCACACAATATTATGTAAAATGCAACAGTCGTGCAGGAAATGTGGAAGATAATGTATGAGAGCAGCGAGGAAACATGAACCATGCAGAACCAGATGAAAAAGAAGTCAAGATGTTATATATTGTAGGATAAAAAAAAGTCCACCAAAGTGGATCAGCTGTGTGTGAGTTAGTCAGAGAGAGAGCAAGAGAGAAAGAGAGAGCTTCAAAAGATTCAAAGGGTGCTCTATTGGCATGACAAATAGTATATTTTAAAAAGTATAAAAAGTATATTTTGCCCATATAGTGAGTCTGCACAGTTCCTTACTTCCTGTTATAATATCTATATATCAGTCAGTATATCAGTCAGTGTTAATTATACCTATGTGATCAGTCAAAAAAGGAACCGATAGTCCAACATGACAAACATCATACTTATAAGAAGTAAACCAAAATTAAAATCTGATAATGAAGAGTGTGTCATTGTGTCTCTGAACAGGATTTGGGGTTGTAATGTCCCATTTGAAAGCTGGACTGTTGAGACATCACTTCTGATATCAAACCCCTCACACCTGAAACAAGTGGATCTGTCCTGGCATAAAGTAGATGACTCTGGAGTGAAGTGTCTCTCTTCTGTACTTAAGATTCCTTACTGTAAACTTGAGAAACTGAGGTAAGATCATCATCTCTCTGAGAGTCATGCTCCTCAGTAAGACACATTCTCTAATGGTGAGACTGAAGCAGAAGTTTTAGGTTCATCATCAATGTCCTGAGAAGGAAGATTGTTTCTTTTCACTGCACACTGATGATTTCTCAAAGAGTCTTTGGATCAGATGAACGTATGTGAGAAGCTTCAGAGCAAAACATGACTTGATGTGACTGCAGTGTGTCTGAAATTACTTTGAAATTTACTAAAACACTGTAACTAATCACACAAACTGCACCTGGGACACGAACTAAATGCACCGTGTGTGAGCTGTAGGGTTTAAAAGCAGCAGGGAAATAAAAATGAGAAACATTTTATTGGTCTTAAAGCTGAAATAATGTTAATTTTGTCAGTGAACATTCTTCTCCATCTAGCTGCTATAAACAGGGTTGCCAGATCTGTATCACAGAAGCAGTATTAAAAGTACACAGCCTTTTTTTAAAATAATTATTTCACTGAGCTCTTAATTAGTCTTGTATTATTTTACATTTTGTCAAAATATAGAATATCTATAAATAAACCCACCGACTATACAGTAATGCATTAATACAGTAACAGCTAAAGTTGAGAACAGGATCATAGGTGTGTGTATAAAAGAAGATCACAGTGCATAATTACTGACGCCAATATAGAGAATGTCGAGTTACTTCACACTGTTCCCTTTCAAAGGCTACACTCGATGCTGCGTGAAAGCGTTATGGGAACGTCTCTTTATTCCACTGGTTGTGAAGCGTGTCAAACACGCCAAAACTTTGGCTTATATAACCTCGGTCAGGTGACGTCATCTGATGAGGTGCACCTGCGGGTTATAAATAGGACTAAACGGGAAACATCCTCAGGTCTTTTTCTCTTCAAGGACTGCATTGTGTGTGTGCAAGTGTGCAAGCAGTTTTTTAAAGCAAAAAGAAAGTGAAAATAGAAAGCGTCTTATTACTCACCAGAAAGATGGCAGAGTTAGACAGCAGCTGCATAACTCCGTGTAAAAGATATCTCGCTGAGGGCGATCTTCACGCCTTCTGTTTTGGATGTTTGGGGAAAGAGCATGTTATCCTCGGGCTTGAGGGAGGATGTAAGCATTGCGATCTCCTCCCTATTAAAGTGCTTCTGCTCGGCTCGCCTTCTTTAAAATGAAACCGCGATCTGGCAAAGCACATGAGACGGAATCCTCTCTTTCTCTCGCTCTCTCGCCAGATCATGAGCCTTTACCGTCCACTTCTTAAGGGCGCTCCGGCGCTTCTTGTAAAGGGATGGAAGAAAGTTCCTCTCTCGCTTCCGTGGAAATGCAAACTCTCACTTCAGAGCACACTTATTTGGCGACACCCTAAACACCGCCGCCACTAGTTTTCGGGAGGCGAAGCTTTACAAGCAAGCCTTTGTGAGGCTTCTCCCCCGCTGTGCTCGGGGGTCGGGACTGTCAGCCACCCAGGCACTGACCAGGTCCAGTTCTTACCAGGCGTGAAGTGCAAAAGAAAAGTGTAGCGTGCCGAGCACCCCCTTCTAGAGATTAGGGCAGGACTTGCCGCGCTTTGCAGTCCGCTTCAAAAAGGCCGGACCTGAGGAGCATCATCTCCTCTAAAAAGGAGTCCTCTGGCTTACTTGCCCAAAACCATGGGGGCGTCTCCCCCCGTGGGGGGGGAAGAGGGTGCGTAATAATTCCCTTAGGAGGCCGTGGTTCAATCTCCGCCACCCCTGGTGTTTCCGGGGAGCAGCCGTCTCCAGCGAAATGTTAGGTGCTTTTATATCACTTTTATTGTCACATCACATTACTGGTACACTGGTACAGTACATGTGAGTAAAATTCTTATGTGCAAGCTACACAAGCAATAGTGGTGTACAATTATAAGAATAAATATACATATGAATAATACAGTAGTATTAATATTGTGAAAGAATTATTAAAAAAATTATGACCCAGATTATATTATGCATTCCCTCCAATAGCTCTGCTCCCGGGAGTTCTGGTGAGGGTCCGTCAACAGGGTTTGCCCCTCTTATTGATAGCGCCCCATTGGCTGACCAGAGTGTGGTTCTCGGATCTAATATCTCTCCTCTACAGGAAAGGATCTTCTGTCTCAGGTGCAGGGGACAATATTTCATTCCTGGCCCCAACTCTGGAACCTTCACATCTGGCCCCTGAAGGGGGCTAATTAAGAGATGCTGTTCTTCCAGCTAGCATAATTGAAACTATTCTAAGTGCTAGGGCTCCCTCAACTAGAAGAACTTATGCCCTCAAATGGAGTGTATTTGAAAGTTGGTGCATGTCAAAACATGCAGACCCAGTTCACTGCCGAATTGTTTCAGTGCTGGAGTTTCTGCAAGAAAAGTTGTCCTCAGGCTTATGCCCTAGTACTCAGGGTTACTCTGATTAGTATTCAGGGCTCATTCGACCAGGGGGATTGCCCAATCAATTGCGCTGGCAAAAGGTGTCCCCTTGCAGCAAGTGTGTGATGCTGCAGGTTGGTCCTCTCCGCACACATATGTCAGATTTTATAGTTTGGATGTCCATGCTACTCAGGGCTCGCGGGTCCTTAAGTCAGCATCCCAAAGTTATGTCTGAGACCTCTTTGGCGATTGTGCGCACACTACACAACACTGGGGGTCCAGACACTTGCAGTGCAGTGGCGTTGGTATTCTCATTCCCATAGAATTTTCACGCAGCATCGAGTGTAGCTTTTGAAAGGGAACATCTCGGGTTATTTTGCTGTAACCCTGTTCCCTGAAAAAGTAGGAATGAAATGCTGCACTCCAATTCCGCACTGCTGGCATGACTGGACGTTCTTTCAGACAAAAATTGACCTGAGGAAGTTTCCGGTTCAGTCCTATTTATAACCCGCAGGTGCACCTCATCAGATGGCGTCACCTGACCATGGTTATATAAGCCAAAGTTTTGGCATGTTTGACACACACATGCTTCAAAACCGGTGAAACAAAGAGGCATTCCCATAGCATTTTCCCGCAGCATCTCGTTCCCGCTTTTCAGGAAACAGGGTTACAGCAAAGTAACCCGAGACGTTTTCATACCATGTTGGATTTTGTTGAGGCTTTGCTGTTTTTGTTGTTAATGCTGATTGGTTGCCATAGTGAAGTCTGACACAAATGTGTTGAGAGTGACACAGAGTTGAAAGAATCTTCTTATTGTTCTTATATTTGTGACATGGTGTTGAAGAAGAGCAAACCTAAAGAAAAGGAACCTTACTGGAAGAAGTTAAATGCTGGTGCCAAGTAAATATATTTTGAGGAACGTGTTGAGATCAAAACTTCGATCCGTATGACCTAGTAGCTAAAGAGTGGATGAAAGACCCAGACACACAACCTGGTTGTGTGGCCTGTCTGAGAAGAATATGAGACACATAGCGCTCACTATCCATCATCTCACATCAGCATCATTAGACTTTTCTTAATTGACGAAACCTTCACAGAAACTTTATTCAGAAGCATACAATAGATATGCCTTAGCTAATTAATTTTTAGACATAAAGTAGTGGGCAGATGACATGCCCTTACACACACACACACACACACACACTGTAAAAAACAACCTATAGAATCTACTCATCAGAATTTGCACTCATTTTGTTTGGGTAGATTCTATTCTATATATTTGAATTAAGAGTACCTTATAATAATAGCTATGACATGCAAAAAAAAAAATAGGTAAGGTATACAGTGAAATCTCGGATTGCGAGTAACGCAGTTTATGAGTGTTCCGCAAGACAAGCAAAGATTTTTAATAAATTTTGATTTGGAAAATAAACAAGTCTTGGTTTACGAGTACCGAGTATCATGTATCACGCATGCACTTCTTGTTTTGATGCCAAGCGTCATGTTATCACAACTGAACCAACGTTTTTTCTCTCTCTGGCGCTGCGGAATTGTGGGTAATCGTCCCCCCTCCTGGGTCTCAGTGCGCGTCCCTTACTGGTATAATCAACATCCATGCATGCATGTACTGTTTACTATGTAAACAGTGTGTAAAACATCTTTTATATTGTGTCTGTATGCTTGTGTGTACAGCGTGCATGTAAAGCAAAAGCAAGTCTCATTAGAGACGTTAAAAATCCATTTTCTCTCTCTGCTTAAGGCTTAGACCGCTCTTTGTGTCTGTTTGTGTGTGTCTGTGTGCGTGCGCATCACTGGACACCGTGCACACACAAACACACTCTTTCTCTCTGATTTACACAAAAACTTAACTCTGTCTCGATTCTTTTCAAAGGTAAAGTGCAGGTTAGTTTGTTTTATTTTTACTTTAGAGCAGTAATTCCGTTAGTGTGTCGCTCAATCGAGTGTCATTAGAGAGATTTTTTTGTTTAGTTTTTTTCCGATAAAGCAGCGTTTGCATTGTGTGCGCACGCGCGTGTATGTGTATGAAAAGAGTGGAGGAAGGGTTATTGTGCAAGATGAGAAGGGAGAGAGGGGGAGGGGCTCCTTACTTTAGATTTACACACACAAACAGCGCCTGCGCGGACAAATGGAAACATTTATCTGTCAGGATTTATTTTTACTTTTTTTTTTAAGGTAAAGTGCAGGTTAATTTGTTTTATCTTTACTCAATATTTCATATTAATTATTATGTATTTATTTTTTTGGGCTGTGGAATTAATAATTTGAGTTTTCATTATTTCTTATTTGAAAATTACATTTGGTTTATGTGTGTTTTTGTCATGATCAGTAGGGTGTTGATCTGTGGGCTTAAAGGTGAGGCATAGGTGCAGAGGTGATGATGGTAAATTAGAGTCTTTATTCAAACAAAATGTAACACAAAACATGGAAGGAATCTAAAACAAACAAAGAAACAAACCAAGGACTCAAACCACCAACACAAGGTCTAGAGCTTGACAAAAGGCTTTTTTAGCTTGACAAAAGGCTAAGAGCGAGACAAACAACCAGACCTGGAGCTGAAACAAGACAAGACAAGACGGGATGAGGCTGGGGACAAGACTGGACTAGAGACAGGACGAGACTAGAGACTGGGGACAAAACAAGACTAGAGACGGGACAAGACTAGAGACAAGAGAGTACTGAATGAGCGGGTTAGTGGTGTTATTAGCTACTCTGGTTATGGAAGACATGGATGATGGCCGAACGGGTTAGTAACTAATTTGGTTAGTATTTAATCACGTTAGTATTTAAATCTACATGGGGGGAAACGAACACACAAAAGGCTAAACGCACCTGAGGCTAAAGCCATTAGCGGCTAATCCGACTAGAGGCCAAGCCTATTCGAGACAACCTGCTAGCGGCTAACTCCGCTAACGGCTAAACCTGCTAGTGGCTAACTTCGCTAATGGCTAAACCTGCTAGCAGCTAAGCTCTCACTTGGCTAGACCTACAGGGAAGCTAAACATACAGGGAAGCTAAACAGGTGGCTAGCAAAGCACTGGGAACACAAAACAGTACTTACAGATGACCTGAGCAAACAACACTTCACGAGACAGAATCAGCTCCACAACACAGAAACACAATGAACATGAATATAACCAAAAACTAGACCCTTCTTACATGCACAAATGTTGCATAACAAAACTTGAAACCAAATACAAAACCAAACAAGACAAAACAAAATGCCCACATAATACTGACAGTAAACATAAACAATGATCGACCCAATTTCTTCTTTCTTTTTTTGGGGGGGTATTTAACGGCGGCTTGCATCCGTAAGTGTTACACTACCGCCACCTTCTGGTTGATTCTCCTTTGATGTTTCTCGACTCTATTTCCAGATTATTTCTCCACATCTTATATACTACTCATCAAACCAGTTGTACTGTAGCTAAGAAATTACAAATCAGTTTTTTCTTCCCTTGCCCTATCATCCCACTTTTCAATACATCTATTATCTCTGTCCCAACCAAGCCACCTTTTTTTAATTCTTCCATCATTTTCCTCCTTTGTTCTTCATATCTTCTGCAATTTATAAGTACATGTTTTATGGTTTTAAGTGTCTGACAAACCTCACAAAAGCTAGTGGAATGCTTCCCTATACTGTATTATGTACTATTCAGGTTACTGTGTCCAATTCTTAATCTTGTCATTACTGTTTCCTCTCTTCTAGTCCCTCCCCAGTTCCTCCTAGTTCCAACTTTATTTTGAATGCCATATAAATGTCTCCCTTTCATTTTCCTATCCCACTGCTGTTGCCATTCTCTCACAGCTTCTTTCCAAACTATACTTTTTCCTTCAGCTAATAATATTTTTATATTCACTTTAATTTTATCTTTTTTTTTTGTCTTTTATTCTCATATATGTTATCAATATTGCATACACCAGATCCTGACAGCTATTATATACCCCTGATCTGAAACTGTACAGTGCAGACAATGAATCACTTTCTATTAAGAATTTACCTATTTTTTCCTCCTTTCCAACCCATTCTAGTGCCATCATGATGGCATACAGTTCGACTGTATACACACTTCATTTCCCTGGTTACGCATAACAATTGCAGATCCAGTCCTTCCAGTTTCAGGTTCTTTTGATCCATATGCGTAAATCTGAATATGGTCTCTATACTTGTGTTTCACATATCTATAAAATTCATCTACTAGGTCTATATTATTATTTATTGATTTGTTTTGACGGAATTTAAAATCAACTTTCATGGTTTACATTTCCCACACTGAATAGTCAGGCCATATCACAGTTGGACAGAACTCTTTTTCACTCATCCTTAAATCTCTAGCTGACTTATATCCTACCCACCTAGGACTATTATTTTGTACCCTTTCCTTTTCCCAACAAGTTCGTAGCACTTTCTTAGTGGGGTGACTGTCTCTATGTCCCTGCAAATTAATCCAATAATTTACAAGTATTTGCTTATGTCGAATGTTTAATGGCATTTCTCCCGCTTCCACCTGAAGCGCACATACTGGAGATGTTTTTACTGCATCTAGGCATAACCTCAAAGCTCTAGCCCATATTTTATCAAGCCTTGTAAGTACAAATTTGGCTGCTGATCAGTACACCACATTTCCATAATCTATTCTTGATCTTATTAAACTTACAACTGATAACATACATCAGTGATTAATAGTCTGCACCCCATTCCAGTCCTGTTAAACACCTCATTGTATTTGTTACTTTTTTGCATTTATCCTCCACCTTCCTTATATGTTCTACCCAGGTTAACCATGGGTCAAAATGTACTCACAGAATGCAAAATTTATTAACCTTCTCCAAGCTATTTTCATATAATTTTAAATTAATCCCCTCATTTATTTTTTCCTAGTAAAAAAAAAAACATTACTTTAGATTTTTCAACTGAGCATTTAAAGCCCCATTTTATTCCCCACCCCTCAACCTGCTGGATACCTTCTTGCATTTTCTTAACTATATACTCCACATTTCTCTTTTTCATATTACCCCATCATCCGCAAACAAAGATCTCCCCATGTCCACTTGTACCTTTACATATATATCATTTATCATATTTAAAAATAACGCAGGACTTATTACACTCCCCTGGGTCGTTTCCATTCTCTGCCACATGTTTACTAGACATTACTTTTCCTATCCTACCCTGAATTGTTCTGCCTTTCAGAAAATCCCCTCTCTCCATAGCATGTCATATGTTCTTTCCACATCAAAAAATACTGCTACTGTACAACTGTCTCTTTATTTATTTGAGCTTTTCTTATCTCATCTTCCAAGCATAACACTGCATCCATAGTACTCTCCTCCCCTAAATCCACTTTGACATTCAGTCACTATACCTTGTTTTTCCATAATATACATTAATCTCTCATTTATCATTCTTTCCATTAGCTTACAGATATGAGAGGTCAAGGCAATGGGTCTATAATTTGATGGCTTACTAGAATCTTTCCCAGGTTTTCTTACTGGTATAATAATGGCTTCTTTCAAACTTTTAGTCACTCTACCTTCTTTCCATACTTTATTGAATAGTACCAGTAATTTCTTCTTCCCCTCATTACTCAGATGCTTTAGCATTATATAGCAAAGTTCATCTTTCCCTGGTGCAGTCTTCCCAGTTTTTGCCAGTGCTTTGTTTAACTCTTCCATACTAAATGGTAAATTTTGTTCACTTTCATCACTTTCCATTACTTTCAGTGCTTCCAGATTTTCAGTACTAGTTTTCTCTCTACCCCTCACACCTTCTTCAGATAACTTGTTTGGGCTGTGAACTTGAGCGAACATAATTTCCAGCATTTCAGCCTTTTCTTTATTTGTAACTGCAACCTCTTTCCCATTACTCAACACCGGGTAGCTCCAATCCCTCATTTCTCCACCCATCTTTTTAATCATTGTCCACACTTCTCCTATTTGAGTATTGTCATACCGTTTTCCTTACTATTAATTGTGCACATTTATACTGGATCATATGCATGAAATTATGTGATCTTTTCATTACTTTAAATGTTTTATTTCTGTTTTGGACTGCTTTTTTACATTTATCATTCCACCATGGCACTTCCTTTCTTTTAACTTTACCTTGACGTTTTGGGACAGATTTAACGCTGCTGTTTTTATACCCTTTCTTACTTTATTTTCAAGGATTTTTATATCATCATAGTATTCAATCTAATTTAAAAATCTGTCATTTTCTTTTTAAAATTTATCCTAGTCAGCTTTTTCAAATACCCAACAGTGTTTTACAAAAGGTACACACCCGCTCCACCACCATTTACCCTATCCTGTCTAATTGATACAAAACCAAAAGGTTTTCCTTTACTCTTATTTGCTGTATTTACACTTGCTTTTTCATCATTTCACAATACTGTGATTCCCTCCACAGCTGCAACACTTCGGCTTCACTTCTTTCCCACATTTTCCATAATCGTGGTCTCCACTGCACCTGGCACATCTTCTTTTTCCTTTGCAAACCTTAGCATGTCCAAATTCTTGGCATTTGTAGCATCTCATTGGCTATTCCCTCACTCCATATCTTATAAATCCATAATATACGTACCTTCTTTGGCACTTCCTTTGACTTATAAGTCCCATATTAATTGTTTAATCTAGAGTGCAAATCTATGTGTTAGTTGTCCTTACACTAATCTGGGCCCGGTTTCTCGATAACGCACACTATTCGCGCGCCAAGAAGATTCTTAAGATATATCTTACGTAAAGTGATAACTTTTCTAAGTGTATTTCTCGAACTGTCCCTTAGGAGTCTTTTTACGTCGTTGCCTCTTACTGTACGTCTGACGTTACAAGGTGCTGTCTACAGTGAAGGTCCTGAATTAGCTGACATCAGTTGCTCAGGAATCGATTTTTGACTCCTTTTGTATGACAGCGTTAAGAAAGACGGCACTTTCTGTGCAAATTAAACATTGCACGAAATTATTTTAATAGTGTTTATTTCGACATGGGTTAACTTATCAATAGCATGGGATAATAGACAAATATATAAATGAAATCACCAAACTGTCGCTTATAGTTTCATGTAAACTGTGGCGGTGAAACGAACCGGGTATACAATCATAGTTGATTGACAAACAGCTGACAACACTCTTCGCCAGCTTTAGAAACAATGTGAAGTATTTCAGTGGTTGGGGTTGTATAGTGCACTTATGTAATGAATTCGATGAGATGACAGAGTAGAGGTTTAATACCCCTACAGTATCTCACCTACGCAATTTGCGCGGTGGCTGTAAGTACAGTTCATCATGATTTATGTTTAACATGTGAAAGCTCGTGGACCTTGCAGATCTTCGCAGAACAGCGGGCGGGCACTAGAGGCGGTTCACGGTGCCTAATACCCCTATCTCACCTACTGTATGCGGCTTGACTCACAATGAGATGCGATGTTAGGCGCCTCCGAAACCCATGATAGTACGCTTTCTTCGCTATCAAATGAGGGAGGAAATTTTACGTTTGTCATGGGAACACGGTGAGCTGCACTACAAGGAATCAAAGATCCTGATTTTCCCTGACTTCTCTGCGGAACTCAAAAAACGACGGGATCAGTTTAAGTCTGTTAAGGCCGACCTACATGGAGCAGGTGTCAAATTCAGAATGCTGTATCCCTGCAGACTTCTCATTTCATTTAACGGCGATTTGCGAAGCTTTGACACCCCTAATGCAGCTTCTAACTTCCTTACCACCGTGATTAAGCCTAAAGAGTCCAGTGAGATGCCCGCTGTGGATACAGGTAGTTAGCCGATGGATTTGGGACAGTGTAACACTTGCGGCAGTATGTGAAGTACTGTAACAGAAACTATACGTGGGCCGATTGGCCATGGTATTAACACTAGAAGCGCCGAGCAGCGGTCATTTGACCGCAAGGGGGTAAAAAAGAAATAATACTTCACACTCGATCAATTTCCAGGACCC
Source organism: Clarias gariepinus (assembly GCF_024256425.1). NCBI lineage: Eukaryota > Metazoa > Chordata > Actinopteri > Siluriformes > Clariidae > Clarias > Clarias gariepinus. Next base: position 24,663,290 of record NC_071111.1, read on the forward strand.
TCCTTTCATGACTTTTCCTAGTTCTGTGAGCTTAATCACCCTGTATGCTTAAATTTTTAAACTCGCACCAGTAAAAGCCAGTATAAAGCTATTTTGCTCTTATTTACGTGAAATCGCTGACAGCTGTGCGCTGGTCATGCCGTTTCCTGCCTTTTCCAACCTGCGATTCTCATTTCTCTCAGCAGATGGCGCAAGGGATCGCGCATACTATTTATGCGTCATTCAGTGCGTATATGTAACTATCTCAGGTTTCATTCCATATATGCAGTTTATTTTATATATATATATGCTTCCGTAAAATATCGACAATTCGCCATTCATCAGCGATATTTTATAAGGACATTTAGGGAATTTCGCTTTACTTAATTTTATAAGGTTTTGAGAAAATTAATTAGTTTGTTCGTTCTGTTAGAAGCTTCCGTGAAATTATCTCTAAAACAATATTGTTTTACATATTACATATGTAACGACCCCTTCTGAGGATATAAAGCCTCATTATTGAATGTAAATAAATCAGATCTACCACAGCAGATAATAAACTATGCTATGTCATAACCGAAGCAAACACCACGATTATGCCTCGTTTCGTTCAGTGTTGCTAGGCAACGGACCACGCGCCTAATCAGTGGGAACGTGGTTCACTTTGCCGCGGTGTATTATAAACCTGCGGATTGTTTCACTGCTTATGCATAAAAGCGAGGGAAATGTGGAAGTGATGTGTGGCCACTGAATGAGAACTAAATCAAAGATTCCGGTAACTACACTGAGTGTAACATCTGCATAGTGACACTAAACAGCTGAACAACTTTTCCGTTTACCTCTGAGAAAAAAAGCTGTATTTTGTTTGTTTATATGTAGAATGTTTATAAAAGTACACGAACTAGGCGCGCGCACAGACACACACACACACACACACACCTCCCCTGAGCCCTCGGTCAACATCTAATGACCGTCGATATGCAAATGAGTCAAGACGTAGCATAACGTGGTGTCGTGTCGGATTTCAGCGGTCACGGAGTGGAAAGACTTTGAAGCAGTCGCAGCGTTTTTTCAGTTACAACAAGCACAGCGATGAGTCCACGTTGTTTCACTGGTTATGACATAGTGACACTAAACAGCTGAACAACTTCACTTTTCTGTTTACCTCTGAGAAAAAAAAGCTGTATTTAGTTTATTTATATTCAGAGTAACACCTTCCAACCACCTCTCATAGTCTATTGTTAGTTTTAATGATTTTGCTGAAACTAATTATCACTACATAAGTACCCCAACACCATTGATCATGAGTTTCAGCTGAAACTACTGTAATTCTATACATGCAACAGAAAATGTAGATGCAGATTCCAAATGTATAAAGATACATGCTATATACATATATTCCGCTTCAGCGTGTTTCGTAATATTTCCCTATATATATATATATATATATATATATATATATATATATATATACACTTTTCAAATAAAATCGCTATTACTTGACCCTGAAGTTTAGTTTACAGATCTGGCCTTTAAAAACGCACGTTTTCGGAAAAGGGATCCCACGACTTGCCGCGGTTGCGCGCGGCAAGCTGTGGAAATGCCCTTCAATACCTGTAGGGGGCAGTCGTGTTTCAGTCTAAAGTATTGTGTGTCTACTGAAGCCGAAAAATGTTATGTCTCTTAGGCGCCCATTGACGGCAAGCGACAGAGCTCATAAACGTGTCAAGCTCAAACTGATATGTGTTTATTCATCATTTTCATTCAGAATTATTATTATTAGTAGTAGTAGTTCTCCGAATTTATTATTATTATTATTATTATTATTGTAACGCACCCGCGCGTGTGCAAAAGGACTACAAAGATGTATGCTTTAAACGCAGATGGGTACTGGTGGGTCAGTGGTAGGTGATTCGCCCGCCATGCGGGAGACCCGGGTTCGATTCCCAGACAGTGCTCAATATGCTGGTGCTATTCGCTAAAATGCCATAGATATAGCCATTACATTATCAACTTATGCTTCAGTACTAAATGCATGAAGCTATGAAACACATTAGCACTTACCTCACAGTTGCTATAATTTAATGATTATCATAAGCAAAAAGTGTAAAACAAAGGATTCACATTTATTACATTTTCACCCAGAGCGGGATTCGAACCAGGGTCTGGACGATTTTATAGGATATACGGATATTATACGGATATTATTTAAGCAACGCCACACCACGTGGAAAGCGGCAAAAATGCTTTAATTTCATTGGCTGTCACTGAGTGTCAGCTATTCACGACTGGCCCCCGCGGAACGTAGAATCTCCGGGCTTCGACTGCGCTTTCTCCATTCGTTATTACAGGGGCGGACTGGGACCAAAAAGTGGCCCTGGACTTCCTGGCCCACAGCAGCCCACACCATAATACATTGGCTCATTAATGTAGAGATACATTTTTAACACCAGTTACTAGTATAAAAATATAACACAATACAGAAATCAATGCTATTTAAACATGTTATTTGAAGTATCACTGAACATATATTGGGTCAAAGAAACGAAAAAATAAAGAACATCAAGACAAACAACATATAAATCTATAAAGACAATATTTTTTATTTAATTTAATTATTATGGTAGTCAATATTAACACGAAATAATGTTGAGAAACATTATTTCAATTAATATTGACCACCATAATAATTACTAGCACAAGTTAATGCTGCTACTAAGTTTATTCTGTTTGATTGCCATTCTTTTTTACTTGGCTCTGGTAGATCAGGGGAGACGTGTTGGTCATCATCAGCATGTATTATGATGTGGGATGTGGTGCGCTGCTGGGTCCAGCCTCACTGTCCCTGACCTGTTATAGGCAGAATCTGTTCATTTAAAGCATTTCACAGCATTTACCTCTAAAGCTTTTTCTTATTTTCGCGTAACCTTTTCTTCTTCCTCCTTTTCATTCATGGAAATTATTATTAATTTGCTCAGAAAATTCGCTGCATCGAGAAAGGATCAATATCTAAACATTGCCCACGTGTGTGGACAAAGAATACAAAAGTGTATAATCTTTAATAAAGTTAATCTATTACAATGTTGTTTTCAATGCTGAAGCAAACATGATTTAGTTTTAGTCTATTCATTGAATACAACGCGACAGCGCGCTCCGAGGTGAAGCGCACCCACAGTTACTGTAATCCCCCATCTCACCTTTACAACAGGTGTGAAGTCATCAAACCGGTTTAGCTGCTGGGGGAATTCACAGAATTGGGGGTTTTAAAACAAATTAACAAGACCGAGCAGACTTCAGACAGGGGGTTTGGTTGGTTAGAAGTGGCGCTGACGGGGGTGGGGCGGGAGGGAGTCTCGCCCGCGGAGCAATTCAGTGTAGAACCGCCACTGCCTATTTTCCACCACATCACGTACTTCCCTGATCTCGGACTAAACTTCGCGCTTTGCTTTTATAATGTGGAGCAAGCCCGAGATTATATTAACGTAGCATTCATCATTCAAAGTTATTTATATCAGTGTATAGTTAGTGTGATTTGAAAAGTGCTATAACTCCACCTGCTACAGTTTCAGCCCAGTGGAACAATCTGACTACACGTGAAGTGCCATGAAAAAGTATTTGCCCCTTCCTATTTTTTTTCTTTGCATATTTGTCACACTTGTATAGGTGGAATTTTACCTAAACACTTTAGGTGAGAACGTATAGGTTAATATGTATAGGTGAGAACAGCTGATTCACACTTGGGGAGAGTGAATAATTTGCATTTGAATGTTGTCTGGCATTGTAAGCACACGCAGTGACACTAAAAGAACAATAGGATTAATAGGAATAGGAGGCACTAAAGAGGAGGATTTTAATTTAGACTATAAAAAATTAACCTGCGTCTATTTTTAGGCGTGCCAGCTGCCACTTTTTAGTCTTATAATGCCCACATGACATGCTGGTACAGAGCTGGACATAGCTCATCCATGCCAATGATCCCGGGTTTGCACCCTGCGCTATAAAATACGAGTACTACGGCCATCCACGGACAGCAGCTCCTGCCTCCGTCCGCTCGCGCTTGCTCTTCTTTGAAGTCCCTGGGGCGCGTTCCATTTGCCCCGTTTGCATGCCCTACTTCGGCGTTGTGTGCGCGCGTCTCACTCACACCGCATAGTAAAATCCACTGTAAATCAACAAACCCCGAGTATTTTATAGCGCGGATGAACCCGGGATCATTAGCAAGGAGAGCTCTTCTTCACTATTCGTGCTTAATTCCGCAGCCCCGCTTCTTCGCATATCTGAAAGAGGAGGCCGCCTAACTAGTGAGCGAGGAGCGATATTGATTTGGGCGCACGCCGTGACAGGCTGAAAAAAATTATTGTCCTCAAAAATGTAACAGATGAGGACTCTGATTAAGGTGCAAAAGCTATATAATAAAACTATATAAGACTACATGCCTTTATAAGACTCAACTTTTATTTAAGCGCACTCACAATAACGAAAAAACGTGATTTTATAAATGTTTGAAAGCAAATAAGGTGCGCTGTTCTGTATTGTTTTTAGTGAACTTGAGCGCATCAGAAAATGAACGCAAACTTTTTTTTAATGGTCAGAGTTAGTCTGCTTGCTGTTTTCCCGACGCGTTCATAATCATTAGTCTACTTCTGCCGGTGCGCTCTGGAAAACTTTATGCATGCGGCTGAGCGCTGATTAAAACTATGGAGTAAATTAAAGAGGAGAATCACGATGCCGAATTAAAGTCCTGAGCCCAAACCTTATTTAAATTAAATTAACAAATACTATAAGTAAAAAAAAAAAAAACAATAGCCCACGTTTAGAAACCGTTTATAAATTCTTTTCGACATGAGTTGGTCCGGTGTTATGCGCAGAGCGCCGGGAGATTTCCTGAAGCTCCGAAATCACTGGGGCATTTTTTCTAAATAGATGCTTTAATAACTAATGGAGGTTTTGAGCTGTATATACACGCAGTTTTGAGGGGTTTAAAACGAATTAGTCCGAGCAGACCTACATGAAAGGTGAGAAGTGAGTAACTGCGCGTGCTGTCGCGGTGTATATACTGTACAACACACGTTTATCAACCTTTTGATAAAAACGCTGCCTTTTGTAAAGTGAAAGTACTTTACAAAAGACAAACTGCTTTATTTTAGTCATGAATTCACAATCACATCACATTCCAGCTATTATTTCCAGCCGTGGTTAAATAATGTATGAAATAATTATTAAATGCTGGACACAAACAGCAAATATGATGATTATTATAAAAAGCCCGAAAAAGTTTGTGGTCATAAGATAATATTTACTTAATAATATAATATATATACTTCATTCATGTCTTCTGGTGATGCCGACACATTTTTTACGTTTTAAATAAGATATCTTGGCATATTCACGATTCAGGACATTCGCATAGTTAAGACTATCAGATAACCTACTATCAGGAAATTTAATTAATTTCAACACCATGTAAACCGAGACATTGCCATGTCTTTCACTGTTTTGTCCCTGTTAAAACATTACAAAAAATATATAAGAAACTTATTAAGAATTTTAAAGCACGAATTTGGGCAGCTCATTTCATCATTATGAAAAAAATATGAAGCACATATACACGCATTTATCATGAAAGATCTGTTGTAAAGCAAAATAAAATTCATGTTTGCTTCAGCATTGGGAACAATATTGTTTTAGACTAAGTAATTATACACAATTCTTCGTTGTACAGTACTTGGTCCGGCGTTTAAATAAAGTCCTTCCATGCGCCATCTGGCAGGTATTCAGTGAAGCACAACACATTTATTTAAATTCCCGAATGTTGCTTACGGCAAGTCGCGGCGCGCCGCGTGCTAAATTGAGGCATCCCGCGGGAAAACACGCGCAGTCTTAATGACCACATCTGTAGCACACAAAAACTGAAAAGTCCTTTCTAGTAAATCAACTGCATATGTAGTTTATTTACAGCAATTCATTAATAAAATGAATATATATTGTACAGTACAAGGTAAACACGAGAAAGATTACAAAATAAAAAAAACAAACAGTGTCTTATTTTTATAAACAGCTTATACTGTGCGTTGAGATGCTGAAATCCCTTGCATGTTGCCCCTCAATTTTGTGCTTCCATTTCAAGTGGAGAGATATTTGACCGACAGCTTAGAACAAAAGAACTGTATATGTGATCACAACCCCCTCCGAACGACCGTGCCATCAATCACTGACCACCTCAGAAGTTCCCTCCAATGTATGCTGATGTTTTGCAAGTATTTTTGCAAAACTATGGCACTCTCTTTAGAGGTGGTTGGAATGTGTTATTCATTTATTTATTCTATACAAGGGCACTAACTACACAGACCAAACTGATACCTTATTGTATTTTTATACTCATCGCTGTGCTTGCTGTAACTGAAAAACGCTGCAACTGCTTCAGGGGAGGTGTGTGTGTGTGTGTGTGTGAGTGTGAGCACGCGCACGCGCGCGCTGCAGCCTGTGAATGAATACGCACAGCAGAGGGACAGAGACATGAGGGACATCTAATACCGTATTGTGTAGTGTCCCTTTTTTTGCGGATTTCTCTGCTACCGCAGATCAGTTTATCAACTTTTAATATATTAATTTTAGGAATATATTACCATGTGCAGACATTTAGTTGATGGGGCGCTGCCCCTCTTGCCCCTGAATAGAGCCAGCCTCGATTACACACACATACACACATATATATATATAGCATGCATCTTTATACATTTGGAATCTGCATCTACATTTTCTGTTGCATGTATAGAATTAGTTTAAGCTGAAACTCATAATCAATGGTGTTGGGGTACTTATGTAGTGATAATTAGTCTCTGCCAAAACATTAAAACTAACAATAGACTATGAGAGGTGGTTGGAAGGTGTTACTTTAAATATATACAAACTAAAATACAGCTTTTTTTTCAGAGGTAAACGGAGTCTTTCTTCTCCGTGACCGCTGAAATCCGACACGACACCACGTTAGGCTACGTCTTGACTCATTTGCATATTGACGGTCATTAGATGTTGACCGAGGGCTCAGGGGAGGTGTGTGTGTGTGTGTGTGTGTGTGTGTGTGTGTGTGCGCGCGCGCCTACTTCGTGTACTTTTATAAACATATAAACAAACAAAATACAGCTTTTTTTCTCAGAGGTAAACGGAAAAGTCAAGTTGTTCAGCTGTTTAGTGTCACTATGCAGATGTTACACTCAGTGTAGTTACCGAAATCTTTGATTTAGTTTTCATTCAGTGTCCACACATCACTTCCACATTTCCCTTGCTTTTATTACATGAACATAAGCAGTGAAACAATTCGCAGGTTTATAATACACCGCGGCAAAGTGAACCGATTAGGCGCGTGGTCCGTTGCCTAGCAACAATAAACGAAACGAGACATATTCGTTGTGTTTGCTTCGGTTATGACATAGCATAGTTTATTATCTGCTGTGATAGATCTGATTTATTGAAATTTAATATTGTTTTAGCTATAATTTCACGGAAGCGAGTTCAGAACTAAACGAATAAATTTTCTCCATACGATATAAAATTAAGTAGAGCTTTCCTTTTTGTTATAGTACGAAGCCCCTAGATGGACAAAGGAGGAGAAAAAACGGCAGAAAAAAGTCAAAAACTTTGGGTTATAATTCCAAACATGACTTGTTTTTTCCCTCTGATTTGTTTTTTTTCCCTCTTCCTTTGTCCCCTTAGAGACTCTGTAGTAGGTTTTCTCAGTTAAATATGAAAAAAAGATACCGCTTATTATCAACGCGGGAATGAATGGCGCATTGTCCAAGTGCAAGTTGATCTTGGAGCTAAACTATTTGCTTTGGGTGAAAGCGCCATCTAGCGATCATTGTGTGTCAGCAGCAGCTTCCCATTCAAAACAATAGGCGGTCAAATGACCGCTGAACCGCGTTATAAGTAGGTGACACTGGCGCAGCGCTTCTAGTGTTAAAGAACCCTTTTGACGTTTTATTTACTGACTATACATCGTTGAGGTTCTGGATATTTATTCATAGACTTTAAATTCTGTCGTTCCCTATCTTAATGCTTGTATTGTTATTACAGAGCTCTCTCCGAATGTTCTACAGAGAGAAGTCTTTTGTTGTGTGCTGACGTTTATAATGTATATGGGTGGTTATTTATTTATTTATTTATTTATTTATTCATTTATTTATTGTTTTTGTTTTTCCCATAAACTCAGATATGTCAAAACAAAAGCAGGCATGTTTATTCCTTTTGCTATTTTTATTTATTTATTTTTTGCTGTAACCAATGACCAGCTTACCTAATGTTAAACCAGGGGGTTCCTGCATAAATTTTACCAGTTGGAATGTTAAAAGTTTAAACAGTGCAATTAAGTCCAGCAAGGTTCTGTCACGTTTAGAACATTTAAATACTCATATTGGTTTTCTGCAAGAAACCCATTTAAAAACTTAGACCATCCCAGACTTTGTAAGAAATGGATTGGACAGGTACAGTATATCATTCTAAATTTATGAGTAAATCTAGAGGAGTGGCAATTATTATTAATAAGTGTATTCAGTTTTCTCCTTCACAAACTTTGTTGGATTCGGCTGGTAGATACGTGATTGTCTCAGTTCTTTTATATGGTATAACCGTAACATTGGCAAATATGTATGCTTCGAATTATGATGATAAAAGCTTTATTCAGAAAATATTTTCATTACTTCCCGACCTGAATACGCATTATCTTATTATGGGAGGTAGCTTTAACTGTGCTCTAAATCTCACTCTGGAACACTCATCCACCAAACCTACTCAACCCTCTAAATCTGCAATCACACTTAAGTCACTTTCTAAACATTTGTGGTCAAACTGATGTTTGGCGCTTTTTCAACCCCTCAGCATGACAATACTCATTTTTCTCTTATGTCCACCACAATTACTCCGTATTGATTTTTTTTTTTTTAGACAAAAACCTGTTGTCTAAAGTGAAAGCTTGTTCATATAATAGTATTGCTGTATCGGGTCATGCTCCTCTTACACTTTCTATTTTGTTTCAAGATAAGACACTTGATTCTGGAGAGTGGAGATTTAATTCTCTGCTTCTTTCTTATAAAACATTTTGTGATTCGCTAAAAACCCAATTAGATGTTTTTTTAGAGATAAACACTATTCCTGAGACTTCACCCTCTATGGTTTGGGAAGCATTGAAAGCTTATGCTCGGGGTCAAATTATTTCATATTCAGCCTGTATAAATAGACAACGAAGAAAGAAATTAGAGGAATTATCCCTTAAAACTCTTTAACTTGATTCGGCTTATGCAACTTCTCTGATCCTGAAATTTATAAAAAGAGACTTAAACTTCAGTCTGATTTTAATATGTTATCAACGTACCAGGCTGAAAAGTTACTGCTTAAGTCCAAATAAGTGTTTTTTGAACATGGGGAAAAGCCCAGTAAACTTCTAGCTTTTCAATTAAAAGAAAAGTCAGCTAAAAATGTCATTTCTCAGATTCGGTCCTCTGATGGTAATTTGATCACTGATCCTACAAGTATTACTGCACATTTTAAAGACTGTTATTCTCTATTGTATAATTCTGAACCTCCCTCTGATGGATCCCTTATGGAAATTTTTTTTTAAACATTTAATTATATCTAAAATTTCGGACACTACAAGAGAAAAGCTGGAATCACCCTTTTCCACAGAAGAGATAATTCAGGCTATCCAGAGTATGCAAAATGGCAAGACGCCTGGACTAGACGGGTTCCCTGTTGAATTTTTTAAAAAGTTTTCTCAAATATTTAAAATACCACTTCTGAATATGTTAGAAGACTCATTTAATAATGGCTGCCTGCCCTCAACCCTACGTCAATCTTGTATTTCTTTAATCTTAAAAAAAGTTAAAGATCCACTCGATTGCGGCTCTTACAGGCCAATAAGTCTTTTGAATGTTGACGTAAAGATTCTGGCTAAAATGCTTGCAAAGCGTCTTGAGTCTGTCCTACCTGAAATTATACACAATGATCAAACAGGGTTCATTAAAAATAGATTTTTGTCTTATAATACAAGAAGAGCATTAAATATAATTTACTCTTCTAATTCTCATCCATCGGAGGCTCTTCTTCTGCTTGATGCAGAGAAGGCCTTCGATCGTGTAGAATGGGATGACCTTTTTTATGTGCTACAGAAATTCGGTTTTGGCAACACGCTTATTTCCTGGATTAAACTTTTATATTCCTTTCCAAGCTGCTCAATTCAAACAAATAGGGTAGCCTTCTCTAATTTCCTCTTAAAACGCGGCACTAGACAAGGCTGCCCACTTTCACCTTTGCTTTTTGCATTGGTAATTGAACAGTCTATACAGAGGATCATGAAAGCTGGTACAGTTCACAAAATCTCGCTATACGTCGATGATGTGTTGCTCTATATATCTGATCCGGCTGTTTCTTTACCTGAAGTCCTAAGAATTATAAATTCTTGTAGCCTCTTTTCCGGTTATAAATCAAATATAAGTAAAAGTGAGATTCACCCTTTTAATTTCCCAATTTCTGATTTACAGACAAGCGTTTCAATGTTTAAAGTTGCGTCTCATAGTTTTAAATACTTGCGAATAACAATTACCCGTAAGTGTTCAGATCCCTTTGAAGCTAACTTCACCTCACTTCTCCGGCAAGTTCAGAATGACTTTGCTCGCTGGTCAGCTCTCCCTATTTCTCTGGCTGGATGGGTGAATTCAGTAAAAATGAATGTTTTGCCTAGATTTCTGTATTTATTTCAGTGTATTCCAATTTTTATACCTATATCTTTCTTTAGGACCTTAAACCAACACATTTCATCTTTTATTTGGAACAAAAGTCCAGCCAGAATTCGAAGGGAAATACTTCAGAGACCAAAGGTGGAGGGTGGGCTTGCCCTTCTTAATTTTTTATTCTACTACTGGGCGGCAAATATGCATTCTACATTGTTCTGGTTTCAGAGTCCTTTCAGACTTTGTGATTGGGTCCCAGCTTGGGTTAGAATTAAAGAGGGTTCTTGCTCCCCAGCCTCACTAGCCGCACTGTTGTGTGGCCCTCTCTCTGCCGTCTCACATTTCCCTTATGGTAATAACATTGTCCGGCAATCATTACGAATTTGGTCCCAATTTCGAAACCATTTTGGCCTCCAATGTTTGCAGTTGGTTTCACCTATTAATCGTAATCCTATATTCCCCCGCTCTCTTAATAATAAAGCATTTAATATTTGCCAGAGAGCAGGTATTGCAGTAGTCAATGATATCTACATTGATGATATTTTCCTAGCTTTGCTCAGTTAACACAAAAATTCTCCCTTTCTAGTGTTCACTTTTTTAGATATTTGCAGTTCTGAAGCTTTGTGAAAAACTAATTTCCCAACTTTCCAAACTTTCCACCAAAATCTCATCTAGATCAAATTCTTGAAGTACCCATAGATAAAAAGGGTGCATTGTTTACTCTATACAGGCTGATATCCCTCATCTCAACCCCCTGTCTCTCTCTTATTAAGCAACAGTGGGAGTCTGACCTCTGCCTCACATTTGAAAATGAGCTTTGGAGCCAGATTTTGTCTCGTGCCCATACCTCTTCTATTTGCGCATGACACAGTCTTATTCAATTAAAATTCATCCATTGAACTTATTGGACAAAAGTGAGGTTGGCAAAAAATTGGCAAAATGTGGATCCCATATCTGATTGTTGTCGTCAGGCCCCTGCAGACTTAATACATATGTTTTGGTTATGTCCATCCATAACTTCTTTTTGGCTGTCAATATTTAAATGCTTTTCCTCGGTGACAAAAAAACAGATCGAGCCTTGTCCCTTAGTTGCACTTTTTGGATTTCCCCCAAATGTCACAGGTCTGCCTGGATGTTTTGCAAACGCTTTTGCTTTTTTGACATTACTAGCTAGACGACGTATTCTTCTGCTATGGAAACAAATTCTTCCTCCATCGTTCGATGACTGGCTGCAATGTTATGAGTTTCATTCATTTGGAAAAAATTTGGTACACAATAAAAGGCAACACTGGCATGTTTTCTGAAACTTGGGACCCTTTTATTTGTTTTATTTCCAATTATGAGAACTCTTCTTCTGTAGTCTGCCAAGATAATCAGTAAGATATCATCATGACTTGGACATTATTTTGTTTTTAAAGTCTGAAATGTCTATTTTGTATGGAATGGACATGCATTATAATAATGTATTGAGGGCCTTTTTTTTTGTTTGTTTTTTGTTTGTTTGTTTAACTCTGGTATGAGGGTAGAGTGGGGAAAATGTTATGTTTCTATTCTCATATATCTTTATCCTTCTCTTATTACAAAAGTTCAATAAAGAGATTAAGCAAAAAAAATTGCATGCAATAGCTTATTAATGCAAGAAGTAAAGTATCAATCCAGTTAAGGTTTGTACTAGCACAAATATTGTTAAGCTTGACTTTGAGAGTGCCGTTTATTCTTTCTACCATACCCTGGGACTGTGGATGATAGACACATCCAAATCTTTGTTTTATTCCCCACTGTTGTAGTACCTGCTTTACAGTTTTCTGAATGAACGCTGATCCATTATCTGAACTGATTACTGACAGAATTCCGAACCTAGGCATCACTTTCCTTGTGAGGAATTTGATATCTACTCTTTTGTTACTGGAATACTGAAAATGGCTTAAACAAAGATCAATTACAGTGAAATATTCGGCTTCGGGTGGGACATTGGTTAGCAGTGTGTGGATCTGGAACATCTGCTGGATAATCCTCTGTTATACTATTAATTGCTTACAAGTCATGCACAAAACACCACTTATTTTTACCTGGCTTGATAGCTGGGAAAATTGGAGTATTACAGCAAATGGTGGTTTCTTCTAGTACCGATGCTTTTACCAGGCCTTCAGTAGTGTTTTTTATGCCAGCTTCTGCCTCAGGGCGCAAAGGATATAATCTTATTTTGGGCAGTTTTACATTTGGTTTAAGTTGTACTTGAATTGGGCTGGCTGATTTAATTAGGTCTACATCTGTATCATGGCGAGACTATAAATCAGGTGGGATCTGACTCTCCATTATGCTAAACAATTTATCTTCAACAGTCTGAACTACGTACCTCAGATGCTGATGCCATTTATGTTTGTGATTTGTGGCTGACTACAACTTTCTAAGGAATACCAATCAAGTTATTACCACACAAGATTTTGATACAGGTTTTTATCTGCAGAATAGGAATCAACAGGTTTATGGTTTACTTCCACTGAACTTTTTATGCTTCCTTCATCCTTGGTTCTAAGTCCTTTGATCTGCCATTTTGTCCTACATATAATGTCACCTGAGGAACAGAATCAGTTACATTAAACCACCTCTTTCCAAAATCACACTCATCTACACTGATTGCTGCTCCTTGCCGACTTATGATGTACTATGTAATTAATTCAACCATGCTCTTTTGTTTCTTCCTGCCATGTTTGTTCTAAGTCAGTATCCTTAGTTGGGTCATACATCCTTGTAAAGTGAAAAGCAGCAGTGGGTACCTCCAGGATTTGCGATTTAATGAATCTTCCCCATTTGACTTAATTCCCTCTCTAGCTCCCCTATCCAATGCACATTTACTTGTGGTTCCATTACCATTTGATTTTTAATACTTTTCATGTCAATATACACCTTTTGGAGAACACCATATTTGAAGTCCTAATTTACATAATGCATCACTGCCTAATGAATTAACTGGTGTCTGATTCGAGCCCAATACAGATATAGTTACACTTATTGTTAATTGTAGACGGACTGGAGCGGGTATCCCTTAAATTTAAGCAGGTATAAACGGCTCCTGTCTCATTTAACATGGGTGTATTTTTCCCATCTACCTCAATGTGTAACATGGGTTCTTGTTCAGCAATAGTTATCAAACAAGGTAACTAATTCTCCCCTGCAGGACTCTCTGGGCACTCATAATACCCTGTTTTGGATCCCCCCCATGGGTTTATTGGGCCTTGAACTTGATCTCGAGGGGGTTGTTGCAACTGCCCTCCCATCACACCCCTCGAAAGCTGGGCTCTGGATGTGTTAGGCAAATTGATCGGTTATGTCCAGCCTGTCCACACCCCCAACATACTCCGGGGGCAAAGTTCGCATGAGTGTCAGGTTCAGGCATCTAGTGTGAGCTTGGGAAATGCTGCTAATGCTGTCCTTGCTGTGACTGCTGCTGGCTGGATCATCAGTATAGGGTTTGGGCCTCTCACAGACATTTGCTCTGCTTCTTTTGTTACCAGGGTAACTTGGACTTTTCCCTAATTTCTCTTTATCAGCTTATCGAGCTGTACAGTAGGTGGCCAACCAGAATGCTTATTACCGTCGCACTTACCGCCGTCGGAAAACGACAGCGGCCAAAATAAATCAGTTGCATTTTAAAGTCATTCGTGAAATGACCGCCAGGTGGCGCAAAGTGACATTTTTTACTCTACGCAGTTTAAAATATAATTAAGTCAATAAAAAAGTCTTAACAATATGTTGTATAAAAGAAATACTACAGTGATTGTAATTTTCACATCTGAGAACTTTATACAACAAAAATGAAAAATCTGAACCAGATATATTGATATTTATTGTATAATAATGAGTCAAAAAAACAAACATTGGTTAAATGTTGTTTTGACAGACGATCAAGTTCACTAGCTGATTTTTTTTTTTTTTGTACAAAGAATGAACTGTTATCTCTCTGTTTGTAACTGTTTATTTTTATGTTAAAAAATAAAGTCAAAAATACATCAAACTTTAAATATAGAAATAACTGGTAAAATAGACTTTCAGAATAAAACATTACAATAACTCAAAAAAGACACACTAAAAATGATGTGTTGTTTCTGTGAACACATCATTGGGTGGTTTATGCTGGGTCAAAATTCTGGGTTATTTCGGGTACTTTAAACACATTGTTGCGTTGCTCAGATGTAGTGGGTCATTTACAAATGAACACCTGATTGGGTTATTTTGACCCAACAACTGGTTTATTCTTTATTCTCTGGTTTCTCCAAACGTCAGCCTGCAAAATGTTTGAAATATTACTGTTATTGTGTCACAGGTGTAGTTTTCGGAAATTTGAGCTTCAGTAAGCTACATCCCTCGGCGCTCTGCGCATAACACCGGTCCAACGCAGCCTTGTAAAGAATTTCTAAATGTGGGCTATTGTTTACTTACAATATTTGTTAATTTAATTTGATGGCAGTGGGCAGAGTGGCAGAACGGAGCACGCGGAGGCAGCGCGTGCACGGAGTGAAGGCGCCGCGAGAGCGCGAGGATTAAAGAGCGGACTTCCAGTGTCCTGTTTAAAGTCCCTGGACCGCGTCACATTGCCCCGCTCGCATGCCACTCTGTCCTGCTCCACCGCATCACGTACTTCCCGGACTCAACTCCGCGCCTTGCTTTTATAATGCGGAGCCTGAGATCTTAAGGTTAATTATCACCAGCTGGCCCGAATAGGCGGCTCCGTCCCTTTACATACCTGCCGCCTATCTAGGGAGCCTACGGAGTGAGCGAGAAGCGATAGTATATTTGGGCGCACGCCCATCATAGGCGCACGCCGTGACATATCGTGATCCACGTCTTTAACTTCGTAATCTAATCAGCGCTGAGCTGCACGCACAAAGTTAAAAAATGCGTTGGGGGAAAAACAGCAAGGAGACTCACCCTGACCATTTTAATAATTCACGTATATACACAGAATTTCAGTTCATTTTCTGACACGCTAAACGTGGGCTATTGTTTATCTCCTCCTCTCGCACGCATAAAGTTTTCCCAAGTGCGGAGGAATTTTGTTGTAATATTTAATAATATCTATGCCGTTTAATCAGGGGCTCTTATTCCTATTTGTCCTGGGATGTTAGTGTTACTGTGTGTGCTTAACAATGGCAGGCAACGTTCAAATGCAAATTATTCACCCTCCCCAGGTGTGAATCAGCTGTTCTCACCTATACATTCGGATAAACTGAAATGTACCCCTCCCCACTTTAAGACCTGGATTTTGAAGACCTGCAGTGATTCAGGCCTCTTTTAAAATTTTTGCAAATTTTATCTTCTGGATTTTAGATTCTAAAATTGACATTATTACTGTTTTACTGGAAAAGAAGAAATTGAGATTTTCTTTATCATAACATAAATTGTATTGGGTGTAATCACTCTATACACAATCATTTTCGTCATTATGAGTGCACCTAAATAAAAGTAGAGTCTTATAAAGGCTATGTAGCTTATATAGTTTTACTATATAGTTTTTGCACATTAATCTGACAATGTTTTAATTTTATGGTCGTTTATTTTCATTTATTTCAGTTAATAAATCTACTACAAATTTAAAGAACACAAAATATAAGATGACACAAGACCCTACACGTGTAGCTTTTCTAATTACACATAAAAATCTCTTTTAAAATTTGTGCAAATTTTATCTTCTGGATTCTAGATTCTAAAATTGACATTACTGTTTTACTGGAATAGAAAAATGAAGATTTTCTTATCAGAACATAAATTGTATTGGTTGTAATCACTCTATACACAATAATTTTCTTTGGCATTTTTTTATAAAATATTGAAAGTTAATATTTTATAGAAAATGAAAATAAAAATATTTCATTTGTATTTCCCATCTCTAAAATAGCATAAAAATCACGGGTTGTGTATTGAGTGATTAAAAACAATACAAGGCATGTTATGATGAGGAAACTTTCTATCTCTTCCAACCTCTCGCTGGCGAGCGTCTGAATACGACATTTTAACGGGGTGGGGATAAAAAAAAAAAAACACCGCACTGGCAGAAGTAGACTAATGATTATGGATGCGTCGGGGAAAACAGCAAGGAAACTGACTGGCCATTTTAATAATTCATTGACAAAGTTGACACACACACACTCTCTCTCTCTCACACACACACACACACACAGCAGACCAAATCGTCATTAGCACGTCCCTCCCCAAACAGCACAGCAATGTGATACATACATTTAAACAATTTATTCCTACAGACGTACCTGTATGTGTATGTATATGTATGTGTGTGTGTATTTATGTGTATGTGATCCTGCATCAGCGCGCGTAAAGTTTTCCAGAGCGCACCGGCAGAAGTAGAGTAATGATTTTCATTGCTGTTTTTCCCGAAGCATTCATACTCACTCTGACCATTTTAATAATTAATAAATTAGTGATTTCTTTGGTTTCGGCTATGCTGATGGTGATAATGTCATCTCGTCGTCTGCGCACAAGTGAACGCGCCTACAATTTACTTTACATACGAATTACATAGTCTAATAATTAGTTTTTTTATTAGTTTATATAAAAGCAGACATTTCGGTTTCTATAAGTATATATTTTTCAGGTCTGTGAGGCGAGTATACACGGAGTCTCGGCTCATTTTCTGACGCGCTCAAGTTCACTGAAAACAATACAGAATAGCGCACCCTGTTTACTTTCTTTATTTAACAAAATCATAAAGTTTTTTCGTCATTGTGAGCGCACCTTAATAAAATTAGAGTCTTATAAAGGCTATGTAGCTTATAGAGTTTTACTATATAGTTTTTGCACATTAATCTGACAGTGTTTTAATTTTATGGGCGTTTAATTTATTTCAGTTAATAAATCTACTACAAATTTAAAGACACAAAATATAAGATGACGCAAGACCCTACACGTGTAACTTTTCTAATTACACATAAAATCTAAAGGCTCAGTGTGTTAACGTTTACGTTGCTTAAATTCAATCCTAAAAATATTTAAAATAATTGTAATTATAAATTTGTACTGTAATGTTAATACTGTGATTATGAATTCGTTTAATTACAATGGTTCACTTGATTTTATCTGCAACTACATGCGACCATAGCCGAGCTGCGACTCATTAATCCTGAAGAGAACGAACTAAAGCCTGAGGAGTCAGTCTGTAGTTATATAGCGCCACTCAGCGGTAAAAGCCAGCAAACGCACAAACCCAAATGCAGTTGCCGTGCACGGCGATGGTAAAAGTCGCATACTGCCTGTCCACCTACTGTAACTGAGCCAGTTTCCTGTGCAGTTCATGTTCTTGAGTTCTTAACTTCTGTTCGTCTTCTATTTTGCTCAACAGCATGTGAGACGTGATCACAGAACTCTTTGTATGATTTAGAGATTAAGCCGACCACATCTTCCAGTTTACTTTTCACCGGTTGAGGCATGGCATTTCCTACAGTATGTCTGAATAGTGTAGACAACAGTGCATCTCACTCAGGATCACTTTTCAGTTTCTTGCTCCACCTTTTTAACTGCTTCCGAATGTACAGTTTTGGGTTTTCAGTCTTTTGCATTCATAGTTCCCACCAACAGAAGCTTGCCTTAGGTCTCCTCTTCTAGGACCTTAATCCATTTTCCTGCACCCTCGTGAATGTCAGGGAGGCAGTTGACAAGTCCCTCGAGATCTTGAGTTGGCCACGGTACATAATGTCTCTGTGCACCTTTAATTAAAATTGGGAATTGTGGAGCTAGGTGCCCAAGTCTCCCAGTATTCCTTCCCCGTTTTCCACTGCCTATATCAAATGACAAATCCTTTTCACCATCATCCTTTACACTGTACAAAGATCTATGCGATTCCTTAATGTTGTATCCATTTTACTTCTTACTTTTCCAGGTGTTAAAGTGCTCCTGTCTAACCTCTCTCTACTTGCTTCCCATATATCTTTTTTACTTTCTGTAGATCTGGTCTATTCTCCTCATAATCTAACAGTGTGCTTTCCTCTCTATCCATTTTCCTTTCCTTCATGTTTCTTCTCTACCAACTCCTCTCCTTCTTTCTTAAACAGAGCTAGGACTTCTCTCTCCTGCTGTCTCTTTAACACTCTTTGGACACACTTTTCCTCTTTTGCCGCCATCTTATAATTTTTTACACAGTTTCTTTCTCCACACACTGCCACATCAAATGCTCCCTCCTTTGGCCATTTTGTAATTATTTCTTTAGTTCTCTTTTGCCATTTATTTTATCTTAGTTATGATATTTCCACGCAACGGATGCTTCAATACTAATGTATTCACCTGGGAGGCTGCCATTATGCTTTATAGCCTATGTCACCACAACATAGATATTCTTGCTTTATTTTCTGATTATGCACTTAATGACTAAATTTACTTACAACATACAATATTGTATAATCACAAAATTATCCTCCTTCCTTAACAAAACTCAACAATGATAACCACCCTCTAATATACAATATTTCACTATAGTACTTGCCAGTCAGTACAGTCTAATTTTAAACACCATGATTACTTTTATCCATAATCGATTAATGCCACAGAATTAATATTGGTTCAGACACATTTACCACTCCTGTCACACAGTGCTATGTGTGGGATTTAGATGAGGTATATGTGCAGAGGTGAATGCTTTGGAAAACTATTTTAATAAGTAAACAGAACATGAGCAAAGAGGAGCTAACGTAACCAGAGCTAAACTAAATAAGGAGCTGAACCTTCACAAGAACCTAAATATAATTCGAGCTAACAAGACTAGGAAAGAAACAAACCTAAACATAAGAGCTAACCATAACTTAAACAGAACAGACTATATCCATAAACAAAGAAAATATGATCCTAGAACAAACTAAAACATAAAGCATAACATTTAATCAGTTCAAGCAGCTTAATTGAATGGCATGAAAACAATGGAAATGGCATGAAACAGACACGGAGAAAATTCAACAACCAAGTAAACACAACAGATACCCAACAACTAAAACAAAATGTAATTTATAATCAACTGATTAAATACCTCAGCTCTGGTGAGCGCTCACCTGACCGAGGTGCATTCTAAGAAATGAAGTTTAGAACCGAAGAAACACAAAGGAACCCAAACTTACAAAATGGAGTCTGGACGCATGGCACCTTTTGGTGTTAACCGTGTCAACTCCACAATATTTCTTTATCCATAGAACAGTGACAACTCCACTGTATTTCTTTTATTTATACTTCGTTCCTGTTTTCTATGGAAAATAGAGCTAATTCCTCCATACTTGTCTCTCTTATATTGTAATAAGGGCTACTTAATTTCTTTATTCCTTTATTTCTTTATTATTTTTTACTTTCATTTATTTTATTTTATTTATTTACTATTTTTATCTATATATTATTATTTTTTAATAAGGCCTTCATACACACAGGCGTCTCCGGTCTGGCAGCAGCTGTCCCCCCTCTGCTCAGCCCTTTTTACTGGACACGGAGCTTATAATATCACTTAACCAGATTCTCTCTCTCTCCTTCTCTCTCACAGGCACACAAAGAGCTATCTTGCACTCAGACAGTTTTAGACCAACACAACATCAATTAGACACAACCAATTGCAATTGCCTTTAACTTTATGGCACACAGCGGTGCTCCTGATAAGAAGATATTAATATTTATCGATGTACATCTGTATATTCCTCATAAAAAAAGATCTCAATATAAAAATTTTACCACCAGCCTCAAACAATTATTTTTCGGTGGCTACACATTATCGACATACATCTGTACATTCCTCATAAAAAAGTTATTTATAAATATTTAGCTGCTGTGTACCCTTACACAAGCAGTATACCTAATTAAGCGCAATTCCTTATTAACTGCTTCTTCCCCATTGCCATCCAATCTAGGCCCTCTTGACAATGGGTACAGATTAATATCGAGCCATCTATTTTTTTTAATTCTACTGTATCACTATCAAAGCCCACTAAGCAATACAAATAGACGCTCAAATGCGCTCTCTTATACCTGCCTTGTGTCACGAACGGGGTGTAGTGGCAGGTGTTGATCGCCGTGGGCAGTGAGAGCAGGCACAGAGGCAGAGGGGTGTGTAATCAAAAAAAAAAAAAAGAGTCTTTAATGAACATTAAACAAAATATAAATAAAGATACACAAAGGAGCAACCAAACTCAAACAATACTTAACTCTGTGCTAACAGGGGCTGTCTGGCAAGACACAGACTGGAGGGCAAACACACGTCCTGTGGCGAGACACAGGCAGAGGGAGGACAAACACATAACAGAACACACAAACTATACGTGGAGCTGAAACTGGACACGTAGAGACTAGGGGAGACACGTAGAGACTAGGGGAGACACGTAGAGACTAGGGGAGACACGTAGAGACTAGGGGAGACACGTAGAGACTAGGGGAGACACGTAGAGACTAGGGGAGACACGTAGAGACTAGGGGAGACACGTAGAGACTAGGGCTAAAGACAAGGCAGTCAGCTAGGCATGGCTTTTAGCTAAACATGGTTAAGATTGCTCTTAACCATGGCAGTCAGCTACACATACACCTAGCTAAACATGTCTTCAGCCCCAACATGCACTAAGCTACACTTACCTAATAGCTCTACACACAATAGGGAATGGGGTGGCACAGAAACAAGGGATATCCAGTGGCTAGGCTAGGAGACATTCCAAGGCCAAGCTCACTGGGACACTAGGGAGACAGGAAACACAGGATAGCTAGAGACACAAAGAGGCTATGACTAGAAGCATGCTAGTTAACTCAACATAGATTTTAGCTAAACACACTCCTAGCCAAACACACACCTAGCTACTTAACTGACTCTAGCTAAACACACAAGAACACAGGAGGACAACAACCACAGTACTTACATACATTTAGGACAGAACTAAATCAGCTGCACTAACACAGAAACATTGCCAATAAGAGAACCCAAGTCAACACAACTAAAATCTAAATACAAACTAAACAAAGAACAAAACAGATAAAAAATGCCCACACAATTGACAGTGGTGAAACCAAAAATGCTCGACCCAGTTTTCCCGTCTAAACAGCTATTTATAGATGGATTGATGGCTACCTCGGTTCAGGTGTGCACTCGCATCACCTGACCGAGGTGCCTGCTGGGAAACTGAGTCAGCCAACAAAAACTACAAAATAAAAAACAGTGACCTCTGGTGGTGGACCCTTACACCTTGTCATGCTGCCATCTAATCAAAGCCCTCTTAACAACATAACAGACCAATCCAATGCTTATTTTATCAATTTACTATCAGAATAACAGTTAGTAAGCTGATGCATGCATTCTTTCCTGAAAACAAAGCCCATCCAAAACTACTTAATTTGGAGAGGTATTTAAAGGCATTCCTACCAACACGGGTGATCCCAGCGAACAACACAAACTAAGTACATAAGCAAAAGTTGCTTACCTTTGTACATGGCCACATGTTTGTGCTGCTCGCCAAGGAAGCCCATGCTGATCAGTCACCTTTGCTCCTTTTCCACCCTCTCGCAGCGCTAAGATGTCGTGGAAATCACCATTTCCCAAGATTCTTGCATATTTTACTTCTCCTACTTTTCCTTTTATTATTTATGTTAATTTAAGTGGGTCCGTCCTCTTAACTCCTCCCTCTCCTTCAAATCGTACCACTATGTTAAACAATTTTCTTTATGACACGCTCCTTCATCATCTCTACCTTCACTTTCCGCTCCAGTTGTGCTAGCCTCACCTTTTTTCTTTCTCTTACAAGTTGAACCTTTCCTTACTGTGTATTTCGTCTCCTCACTTCTTCCCAATCAATTTCTCTCCTCTCCTTTCCACCAGTCCCCTCTTGCTCACTATATTCCATACCATCCGTACTCTTCCCCTCCATTTTGATAAGGTTGTTATAAAGTGGCCGTTGCACAAGTTGCAGGGGAACACCGCTACTGGACTATACAGGTCGTCAGCCTGTTACCACACCCCTCCCCAATCGACTCACCACCAACTTTTAATGTGAATTCCAATCTTAAGATCAGGAATTGCTCTTAGATTCCCGTAATTAGACCTGCTACTGACCTGCTCACTACGATAGCTCTGTCCATCACAACACCTGGGCTCTGCGTGCCTTGTCAGCACCTCGACCCAGTTTCCCAGGATAACCAGCTATTTATAGGAGATCTAATGAGATACCTTGGTTAAGGTGCGCAGTCTCATCACCTGACCAAGGTGCCTTCTGGGAAACTGAGTCCACAAACAAAAACTACAATAAACAAGACTCTGGATGAACAGTGCCCTCTAGTAGTGAACCTCACAGTTTTGGAATACGAACCCTCTTCCAGAAAGAATTATTCTCGTAATCCAAGTTTCCACTGTACCTAATGTTTCTCATTACTAATTACTTTTAAAAATTGATTAACATTAACTTAAGTAAGAGTAATAGATAATCTGCTTTATTATTATAAATAAAGATTAGCCAAAAAGAATAATTACACATTCCTTATTCCGGGGAAAGTTTAATTTCCTGGTTAGACACAGGAGACTGTATTAATTACTTTTTTTATTTATTTATTTTTAAAACATTTGAAACTAATTAAAACTAAACACAAAGTAGCACCTTACAATGCATTTCAATAAAAAAAATTATGTAATATTAAAGAATAAAGAACCTTTAACACTAGAAGCGCTGAGTACCGGTCATTTTAACCGCAATGGGGGAAAAAATACTTTACACTCGATCAAATTCCAGGAACCTCCTTTTATGACTTTTTTAGATCTGTGGGCTTGCTTGCTTACATTTTCAAAATCGCACCAATAAAAGCCAGTATAAAGCTATTTTGCTCTTATTTACGTGAAATTCCTGACAGCTGCGCTGCGGCATGCCGTTGCTTGCCTTTTCCAACCTGCAATTCTCATTTCTCTCAGCAGATGGCGCAAAGGATCGCACATACTATCCATGCGCCATTCAGTGCATATATGTAACTATCTCAGGTTTCATTATATATATATATATATATATATATATATATATAAACTGCATATATAGAATGAAACCTGAGAATGAAAGCCTCAACCGTTTAGCTCCACAAATGAGCGGGCAACTAAAGGGTGTTTTCCCACAGTGACCCATCAATCAGAACGTGGCAGCGTGGCATACCACCTACGTACGTCCTAAGAGTACTGGGGCACAAGCCCGAGGACAACTTTTCCTGCAGAAACTCCAGCACTGAAACAATTCGGCAGTGGACTGGGTCTACCTGCATCGTCATGCACCAACTTTCAAATACATTCCATTTGGGGGCATAAGCTCTCCTAGTGGGGGTGAGCCCTAGCACTTAGAATAGTGTCAATTACGCTGGCTGAAAGACCAGCTTGACTTAGTTGGTCCCGTTCAGGGGACAAATGTGAAGGTTCCAAAGCTCAGGCCGGGGATGAAATATTGTCCCCTGCGCATGAGACAGAAGATCAGTCCTCATGGTTACCTATGGTAAGCCATCGAGGAGGGATATTAGGTCCGAGAACCACACCCTGGTCGGCCAACAGGGCGCAACCAATAAGAGGCGCAAACGCTGTTGACGGATCCCCTGCTGCTTGTAAATTGCCCTGAGGGACAGGAACTTGTCCTGTGCCCAAAGCAGAACCCGGTGCGCTAGCTTATTCAAGTGGCGTGAGCGCAGTCCGCCCTGGCGATTAATATATGAAACTACCGTTGTGTTGTCCACCCGCACTAAGACATGATAGCCTCTCAATTGCTGGAGGAAGTGCTTTAGGGCCAGAAATAGAGCCATCATTTCAAGGCAATTGATGTGGCGCGTGAGAAGATGACCTCGCTAGCTTCCTTGGGCTGCCTGTGAGCATGGCTGGACTGGCCATAGGGCATACCGGGCATTTGCCCGGTGGGCCGATGGTGATTTTCGTCTTTTGTGGGCCGGCCGCCGATGTTTTTTTTTTTTTTTTTTGTAACGTTATAAACTATTAAAGGTGGCGGATTGGCCAATTGGTCATGATCGACTCTGGGCTGGACCAATTACAGCCGAGGAGGTCAGATGCACCCTTCCCCTTGCAACGGCTCAGCAATCACATATCATTGCTGAACAAAAATGGAGAACAAAAAACGCAAAGCAGCAGGAGGAGCCGAAAAAATTAGTGCCAAAAAGAAACTAGCCCTTCAGGCAGATGCTGCCAGAAGTGCTAAAATATCACAGTTGTTTGGTGGCTATAGTGGAGCTTCCACTTCAGTAAAATTAGCAAGTGATCGAGGCCAGCAGCCGCAGGTTAAAGAGGGAAAGGGGAGGCAGGAGGAGAAGAGACCCGAGGCGGCCGGTCCAAGTGGCAGAACTGAACCTGAGGTAGCCTAAGTAAAACCAAGTAAAACCATAAAAAAAAAAACTTATAAACCAAGTACTGTAGGTGTAGCTTATTTTCGTTGTGCTTGCTAACTTTTTACAGTCAGTTACAATAACTCCTACTGTGTACTAGTTAGCACGATGACAGAGTTTCTGTGCTGGTGCTATGATGTTACTGAGAGTGAATTATTAATAAGGTTAGTTAGTATGGGTTGCCAAACGTACAAAAAAAAAATAATCGTCCCGTATTCAGAGAAAATATTACGCGTTACGTATTGAGGTAAAAAGGAACGCGATTTGTCCTGTATTTTAGCTAGAATGAAAAAACAAACAAGCAAAAAAAAAAAAAAACTCAAAGCTGGAGTTATCCTGTGTCTTTACGCTGCAGCTGCCTCGGCTTCTCTCATTCTCTCCTTCTCCTGTTGATCAGCTGATCGGTTTATCAGCTGTTTGCTGGAGCCACAGCCATAAAAGCTGCTAGTCATGATCGGTTTGGATATGTGAAAGAGAAACATAAAGGTGAAACCAGGAGATGTCCTTATTGAATCATCAGAGTTGATGATGGAGAAACAGGTTTATCTTTTAGGTGACATGAATGAGTTGAAGGGAAGTTATGAACTGTTTCTGAGAGACAAATAACACCAGGATCCTTTTCTACATCGCTGACAGCTGGTAACTGTGCAGGGGCGGGTCTAGCAAAGTTTTGCCAGGGGGCCAGGTAGGGCATTAACAAAAAAAGTGGGGCACAAAGAAATACTTTTCTTTCTTATTCTCATTTTAAATGTCTAGCTTTTAAATAATTATCTGAATCTTACAACCAAAGTGGTCATTTGATGTTAAATGTATAGAAATCCATTATCGTTTATAGTAAATATTAAGTCTAAAAATATTAAGTCTCTGTAAGCCCAGTAAGCTTACCATCTGTGCAGTCTGAAATTATGTCGAAGAAAGATGTTGAATCTATTTAATTATTGTAGAAAAATAATTGATTTCTGATTCTGCCGATTTTTGTCCCAGTCCAGCCCTGCCTGTGAGGGAAGCGTTAGCATCCTGCGGTGGCAAGACGGACTTAGAGTGGGACCCAGAGTCAGAAACTGGGGTCTGAACCACATAGAAAGGGTACAAAGCCCCTCGCGCATAACCCTTATTGGGGATTGGCCCTCGACTAAAATCTTAGCCACAACTAAGATGCTCTCATGTGCAGAAGGCCCAAAGGTATCACCGTGGATGCAGCTGCCATAACAGCTAAAGATCTCTGAAAGCGATGAACATTTACTTTCTGGTCTAGCTTGATTTCCTTAAAGGTGTTGAGAATGGATTCGACACGAGCGGGAGACATCTGTGCCCGCCTTACGATCGAATCCCATGTGACACCCAAATAAGTTGTCCTCTGAACAGGACAGAGCACACTTTTCGTGGCATTAGGTCTCAATTCTAAGAAACAAAGATGAGCTAGGACAACATCCTGATGTCGAAGCGCTAGCTACTGAGACTGGGCCAGACAGTCGTGCGGGTGACCAAATAGAAGGACCCGATACTGGTAAGGTTCGCCCCCGAAAGCAAACCTCAGGAACCTCCTGTGTTGTGGCAATATTTCTATATGAAAGTCCTTCACATCGATTGTCACAAATCAATCGCTTGGTAGGATTTGAGAACAATCACTTTGACAGTCAACATTTGGATAGCGGTTAAGCCCGCGGAAATCTAAAAATTGGACACAGCCCCCTGTTCCTCTTGGGAACCAAGAAATACAGACTGTAATAGCCTGACTATTTGTCTGGTAGGTAAACATGTTCTATGGCCCCTTTTCCCAGCAACTTCTGTCAGCAGACGCGCCCTTTCCAGTTTCACAGAAGTGGAGACCACACTGTTGAAATGCGAAGGGTGATGTATGACTGAATCCTGTAGCTTCCTTCTACAGTGCTTAGTACCCAAGGAGATATACTTGGCAGTAGCTTTTACGCTGCCAGTTTCTCCAAAAGGGGCAAAAGTCTCGGCGGCTTGGTTAAATGGGGAGAATGTTAGATGTTCGGCATCCTGAAACATGGCAGGGAAAAACCAAAGAGTTAACTTTTTATTGGAGACTGGTGTTGCCCGAAACACCCCTGGTGTGGAGCATGAACACCCACCTCATGGGGGTGCCAGGGAGAACACTTCATTCTCAAAAGGAATTCTATGTGCCTCTCCCGAATGGGAGGCCACCCCCATGGTCCTGGGCACATGAGCCTTAGGACTTCTTTGTGAAGAAGACAGTATGCCGATCCGACTTCTTTATGATCTTTATGAGGGGGTGCCTGGCTCCAAACACTCTCCTTATGTGCCTTTAGCCTCGGTCCCGGTCGAGACTGGGTAGCCGACAGTCCCGGCTCTTTAGCACGGTGGGGAAGGAATTTTCTGAAGGATTATTCATATAACTTCGCCTCATGAACTTAGTGGCGACCGAGTTAACGGCGTCGCCAAACAGGCCAGACCGGGAGATGGGGGCATCAAGGAGGAATGCACGATTCTTATCCTTAATGCCCGTCTATCTTCCAGAGCCCCGCCAGTGCTCAAGTCTCTCAGCACGTCAGCTTGGTAGGCTTACAAAACCGACATGATGTGCAGTTGAGCACCAACCTGACCTGCTGCCTGAAAAGCTTTTCCCTCCAGGGAAGATGAAAGTCTACACAGCTGGAAAGGATGTGTTAGCTTTCCAGGGAGGGTGATGTCCCAGGAGAGAGATAGCCTGGGATCGTCTCTTCTATCTGGGGAGTCATCATATAACCCCGCGCTTCCACATTAACTGTATTTAAATAAATAAATAAGTCGATGGCACAAAAACACGGGATGAATAAAGCTTACCCCATGAAAGGGTTAACCCGTCGTGGAGGTTGCTAAGGAAAGGGAGAGAGCATCATTAAGGCTCCGCCGCCCAGCCACCCAACAGAAACCTGTCGTCTAATTTTTATTTTAATTAATTAATTTATTTATTTTTTATTTTTCGAGTGCTTGAAGGCTATTTCCATTTCCGTGGAAGCAAGAGAAAATATCTATCCTGTCCATTTCACAAGAAGCACCAGGGCACGCTTGAGAAGCGGACAAAGGAATTTCCCAATTCAATGAGAATGTGAAAAAAAATCCGTTTCTCGCAGCTCTGCCGGATGGACGTCGTTTTAAGCCCCAGGAACACGCCATTTGTACATCAAATCTCGTGATGCGTCGCGTTTAATCGAATCTGAACAATGTAACTCTGTACGGAAAACGAGTCGATACTGGAGTGATCAGTCACGCATGTGCAACATTATAAGTGTTCTGTAGAGAAGGGTTTGGCTGCAGAGACGGTGCACGATGCAATCCCAGCATGCATACTTTACCAGATGCAACGTCAGCTGATATTTGGCTCAATTTATTAATGTATTAACACTAGAAGCACCGCGCCAGTGTCACCTACTTATAACGCGGTTCAGCGGTCATTTGACCGCCTATTGTTTTAAATGGGAAGCTGCTGCAGACACACAATGATCGCTAGATGGCGCTTTCACCCAAAGCAAATAGTTTAGCTCCAAGATCAACTTGCACTTGGACAATGCGCCATTCATTCCCGCGTTAATAATCAGCGGTATCTTTTTTTCATATTCAACTAAGAAAACCTACTACAGAGTCTCTAAGGGGACAAAAGATGAGGGAAAAAACGACAGAAAAAAAACAAGTCATGTTTTGCATTATAACCCAAAGTTTTTAGCATGACATTTTTCTGCCGTTTTTCTCCTCCTTTGTCCATCTAGGGGCTTCGTATTATAACAAAAAGGAAAGCTCTACTTAATTTTATATCGTATGGTGAAAATATATGGTTTGTTCATTCTATGTGAAACTTCTGAACATCTCGGATGGAGCAGGAGCAGCGATTTAGTTCTGAACTCGCTTCCGTGAAATTATCGCTAAAACAATATTAAATTTGAATAGTTTCAAATAGCATAGTTTATTATCTGCTGTGGTAGATCTGATTTATTCAAATTTAATAATGAGGCTTTATATCCTCAGGAGGGGTCATTACATATGTAATATGTAAAACAATATTGTTTTAGAGATAATTTCACGGAAGCTTCTAACAGAATGAACAAACTAATGAATTTTTTTTAAAACGTTATAAAATTAAGTAAAGCTAAATCCCCTAAATGTCCTTATAAAATATAGCTGATTATCAACGCCAGAATTAATGGCGAATTATATATATATATATATATATATATATATATATATAAAATAAACTGCATATATGGAATGAAACCTGAGATAGTTACATATACGCACTGAATGACGCATAGATAGTTGGCGCGATTCCTTGCGCCATCTGCTGAGAGAAATGAGAATCGCAGGTTGGAAAAGGCAGGAAACGGCATGACCGGCGCGCAGCTGTCAGCGATTTCACGTAAAATAAGAGCAAAATAGCTTTATACTGGCTTTTACTGGTGCGATTTTGAAAATGTAAGCATACAGGGTGATTAAGCTCACAGAACTAGGAAAAGTCATGAAAGGAGGGTCCTGAAATTTGATCGAGTGTGAAGTATTTTTTTTTTTACCCCCTTGCAGTCAAATGACCGCTGTTTGGCACTTCTAGTGTTAAAATAGTGCACAAATATATATATTGAATGTTTTGATCTTATTAAAGTAAGATCAAATTAATATTATTCTTGTGTTGTCAGGTGCATCTGTTTACCTCATCCACATAAGCGGCGAGGTATATACAGTGAAAATGATGTCATCACAGCCTGCGTGCCTCGCATGTAGCATTTTGTGGCTGAGTCCGAAGATACACAAATCGAGCCAAATATATCCAAACTTGTTTCCGGCCGTGTGAAACGGAGGCTTGAGAAGCGGAGCTGTGCTGCTAACATGAGTGTATACAGTATGTTTCACCTAAAAGCACGATGCAAGCACTTGGCAATGTGCTCTAACTTGTCAATTTGACACTAGACTGTGGTGCCTACAACAGAGACAGGAAAGCGCGCAAAATACAAATCTTCTGTTAGATTTTATTGTTAAAACAATTTAACATTTGCATTCATTATGGTTTCAACAAGTTAAATAAAAACTTATCTGTAGCTCAACTAATCGTGGTTCCACAGCCATGGCAAGTCACACGGAAAATGGTGAATCCAGCAATTCCTGCCTGAATATTGACACATGCGCACTTTATAGTCAATATTTTGGGTTAAATTTTACTTACTTTTTTAGTGTTGCAGACATTACCTTTAAAAAATAGATAGTATGTGTATAATATACCCATCATGTTATATTTTGTTTGCTAATTTATAAACTTAAGTAAAATATGACTGATTATCATGGGTTGTATTTAATACCCTTTAGAGTAATTTTTTTACAGTACGCATGCACACACTCTCTCTCTCACATGCGCGCGCACACACACACACAAACTCACAAACACTTTCTAACACACACTCTCACTCTCTGACACATGTTCAAATAAACACTTACACACATACACACACACACTCTTCCTCTCTCCCTCCCTCTCTCTCTCTCTCTTACACACACACACACACACACACACACACACACACACACACACACACACACACACACTATATATATATACTCCAGAAGTCCCATTGGTAATTTTGTTTTCTAAATGATCAGGTGACCTGCTATGGCAGTTTTTGGTGCAGCAGTTTTGTGCTGGCATAATGACATCATTTACCAAAATTGATCTTTGTACTCTGCAACTTTTAACACACAGAGAACGCCTTAACCATCAACTATGTTACCGACAAGTAAATAAAGTGCAACATGACATTAACACCACAAGCTCTTTACAGCTACAATTAATATACAGTAGATCCTTGGATACCAAGCATAATTTGTCCTGAACGGGTGCTTGTACATCAAAACACTTGTATATCAAAGTTAATTTCGCTTATAAGAAATAATGAAAACTTTCGTTCCACAACCCAAAAATATGAATATAAGAATAATTAATGCAAAATATAAAATAAGAATAAAACACAATAACCTGCACTTTACCCCTAAAAAAAATTATGACTGGTGTTAGACGAGAGCAGAAGCAGCAGCAGGGGGGCTTCGTGTAGGACAACTTTCTCGCAAACACACACACACACACACACACACACACACTAGCAGAATCCCTCCTCTAAACAGATTCATCTTTTTTTTCTTCATGGAGGCCAGTGTTGCAGTACAGTTACTGAAGAAGTCAGTATAATTGAAAACACACAAAAAAATGCTTCACGCACACACACACACGTTATAGTAAACAGTTCACATGCACACAGATGTTGACTATATGAGTGACGCACACGCACTGAGACGATATATATCGTACACAGTATATATCAAGAACTTGCTCATTAAACGAGTCAAAATGTATTTAATAAACACTCACAGACCAAATTACTTGCAATTTAAGGTTCCATGTGAAGTATGTAAAAACATCGCCAAGTTCCAATCCACAGCCAAAGATATTACTCCAGAAGTAGAGTAGTTCCTCATTAAAACCGGAGACCTGGCAACTGCTCCAACAACACTGGTAATTTACACCTGCTTCTGAAAGAAGGACAAAATAATGTGTAAAACTGATGACTGTTAATCTCACAGATTTTTCATAAATTAAGCAGAAAATGTAATCAGATTCACTTTCACAGTTTTTGAATGATCATTCCTGAAATGCACAAAACCTTCAGCACATTTGTCCCTTTCTCTGTCAGTCTTTCTGTAGAATTTTAATTCACTGTAAATTTCACATTTAAACCTGTAAAACCTGATGGATCCAATTTGTAGACATTTTTTTACTCTACATTACATTTAGAATTCAGCAATATCTATTTAAAAATAAATTATCAGCGAATGATCTTGTTTACACAATACATTAGTTATTTTTAAATTTAATTAATTGATACTTTACATCATATCTTTTAATTATTTTTTTTCCACCATATTTTACACTTTTACTGTTTTGATTGTAAAAGCAATATACTGTAAATATACACACATCTGCTGGGAGAAAGACATATAAGACTATGTATGATCATTTTTAATCACATTGTTAATTTAAATAAACAGGCGATGTCATTCTGAATGATAACATACTTTTACAAACACATGAGCTTTAAAGTAAGTCTTAAATGAGGATAAAAATCTGGTGATGAAGAGTGTGTCATTGTGTCTCTCTACAGGTTGTGGCATTGTGGTGTCTCAGATGAAAGCTGTGCTGTTCTGACTTCAGCTCTGAGATCAAACCCCTTACACCTGAGACAACTGGATCTGTCTGATAATAGAATAGGAGACTCAGGAGTGAAGTGTCTTTGTGCTGTACTGGAGAATCCTGACTGTAAACTAGAGACACTGAGGTAAGATCATCTCTCTGAGAGTCACATGACCTGCTCCTCAGTAAGACACATTCTCTAATAGTGAGACTGAAGCAGAAGTTTTAGGTTGATCATCAATGTCCTGAGGAGGAAGATTGTTTCTTTTCACTGCACACTGATGATTTGTCACAGAGTCTTTGGGTCAGATGTACGTATGTGAGAAGCTGCAGAGCAAAACATGACTTGATGTGACTGCAGTGTGTCTGAAATGACTGTGAAATTTACTAAAACACTGTAACTAATCACACAAACTGCACCTGGGACACAAACTAAATGCACCGTGTGTGAGCTGTAGGGTTTAAAAGCAGCAGGGAAATGCAAATGAGAAACATTTTATTGGTCTTAACCTTCCTCATGTGTTTGGGTCAGAACCAACTCGTTTAAATGCATAAAACTAATACCTGATTTTGTTGCATCAAGCCTTTTTGACTTTGTCTGGAATCTGTATTTAATATATATATATATATATATATATATATATATATATATATATATATTTTTTTTTTTTTTTTTTTTTTTTTTTTTTTTACTAAATTATGAAATGCTCTGGTGAAAATTATTACCTTTGTGTTGGTGGGGTCAGTTTTGACCGAGTTATAATTTAAGGTTATAAAACAATAGTTAGGGTCAAAACAAAAATCATAAACACACTTTGAGGGGCTTCTCTCTTTGCCTGTGTTGCTCCTTACCTAAACAAACAAAACAAACAAACAAACAAAGACATGTTTAGACATGAAGGGCTTGCATAGGACAAATTTAGTTTAGCATTAGTGACTTTTAGTGTACACAGTTTTCAGCAGTCAGAAATTAGAAGAAGATTCACAGTAAGCCAAGTTCTGGATCATATATTTTCTGAAAATGAGGCAGAGGACACAGAACAGCATCATGATACAGATGAGCAGGTTTCTGAGGAGGAAGACATTGTAGAAAATCTACCAGAAGGCACAGACACATCTAATGAGTCTGATGAGGAGGTCACCGATCCCGAAGCTGCACTCACTCCTGCTGAAACTCAAATCCAAAAGTGGTAACATCAGCTCAGTGCCTCCTGACTTACATGGCAGGGCAGCTGCTGCAAATGGAGTGGACAGCCTGGATAAGCTGACTTCCACCTACAGTACACTTGCCAGAGAATGACCAAGAGATGGCCAATGGTCGTGTTTTATAACATACTAGATGTTTCTGCATACAATGCATTTGTGTTGTGGATCCACATTCACCTAGGGTGGAACGTAACCAGAAATAACAAGCGGAGAATGCTTCTTGAGGAGTTAGGAAGTTCCCTTGTTAAGGCACACATTGAGAAAAGAAAACGGGTGCCCCGGGACCCAGCCGCTGCAGCCTTGGTCGGACAGCTGCAGAGCTCATGTAGCACTCCTTCCACACCATCAGCAACACAAAGAGCATTGCCTCAACATCAACCTACACAGCCACAGCCACATACATACCTGAACCCCACTGAGGCCACCTGATTCTAAAAGAAAGAGGTGTCAGGTCTGCCCTAGCAATAAAGACAGAAGGACAAACGAACTCTGCTTCAACTGCAAAAAATATACAGTATTTGCAAAGAACACAGTAAAAGTGGCACTTTTTTCACACAAGCATCTAAATGCACATGCATGTTCTTGCACACAAAGACGTTTTTTTAAACTAGTGCCACATTTCTATTCACTCTAAAAAATAAAATTGTGCTGTATTCAAATTTTTTGGTGAAACATTTTTACACTTAAAAATATTGAGTAAATATAAAAAAATATAAAAATCATGTAAAATATACTTCATGAGTTGAGTACAAATCAGTAAAAAAATTAAGTAGACCCGAATAACTATATTTAGTACAATGATGTACTAAAGGAAATTTCATGTGTAAGTTTAATGACAGAGAAAACAAGTCTAATTATTCAACAAGTTCCTAAAATAAAATTATTACTCACAATTACTAAAAAAAACAGCTTCTTACTCAGATACAGTATGTTGTTAGATTCTTTACAAAAAAAATCCAGTCTAATTATTTTTAACTAAGATGAAGAAATATTGTAATGGACGACAAAACCTAGAAGGAAAAAAAGAACAACTTTTACCTCAGATGTTTTTGTGAGAGTTTTTTGAAAAGTTTCTAAAATGACATTATATTTACACCTAGCAATGACAGCTAACCGAACTTTCAAGTGTGAAGGATTAGTGACAGAAAAAAAAAGACTAAACCCTCAAGAACAACCCAAGAACATTTACTGATCTGTTTACTTTAGATCAGTTTTTGTTAAGATTTGAAGAAAATACTTTTGAGAGCATTGAGAGCTAACTCAACTTATACAGTGGTTTGCAAAAGTATTCGGCCCCCTTAAACTTTTCCACATTTTTGTCACATTACAGCCACAAACATGAATCAATTTTATTGGAATTCTACGTGAAAGACCAATACAAAGTGGTGTACACGTGAGAAGTAGCGAAAATCATACATGATTCCAAACATTTTTTACAAATAAATAACTGAAAAGTGGGATGTGCGTAATTATTCAGCCCCCTGAGTCAATACTTTGTAGAACCAGCTTTTGCTGCAATTACAGCTGCCAGTCTTTTAGGCTATGTCTCTACCAGCTTTGCACATCTAGAGACTGAAATCCTTGCCCATTCTTCTTTGCAAAACAGCTCCAGCTCAGTCAGATTAGATTTCAGATCTTGCCACAGATTCTCGATTGGATTTAGATCTGGACTTTGACTGGGCCATTCTAACACATGGATATGTTTTGTTTTAAACCATTCCCCTGTTGCTCTGGCTTTATGTTTAGGGTCATTGTCATAGTGGAAGGTAAACTTCCACCCCAGTCTCAAGTTTTTTGCAGACTCCAAGAGGTTTTCTTAGTGGGGATGGTGTGTTCAGAGTGATGGCAGTGTTAGTTTTCCACCACACATAGCGTTTTGCATTTTGGCCAAAAAGTTCCATTTTGGTCTCATCTGACCAGAGCACCTTGTTCCACATGTTTGCTGTGTCCCCCACATGGCTGGTGGCAAATTGCAAATGGGACTTCTTATGGTTTTCTGTTAACAATGGCTTTCTTCTTGCCACTCTTCCATAAAGGCCAACTTTGTGCAGTGCACGACTAATAGTTGTCCTATGGACAGATTCCCCCACCGGAGCTGTAGATCTCTGCAGCTCGTCCAGAGTCACCATGGGCCTCTTGGCTGCATTTCTGATCAGCGCTCTCCTTGTTCGGCCTGTAAATTTGGGTGGACGGCCTTGTCTTGGAAGGTTTACTGAAATCCTTGCCCATCCTTGCCCCTACAGTTGTGCCATACTCCTTCCATTTCTGAATGATCGCTTGAACAGTGCTCCGTGGGATGTTCAAGGCTTTGGAAATCTTTTTGTAGCCCAAGCCTGCTTTAAATTTCTCAATAATTTTATCCCTGACCTGTCTGGTGTGTTCTTTGGACTTCATGGTGTTGTTGCTCCCAATATTCTCTTAGACAACCTTTGAGCTCGTCACAGAGCAGCTGTATTTTTACTGACATTAGATTACACACAGGTGCACTCTATTTAGTCATTAGCACTCATCAGGCAATGTCTATGGGCAACTGACTGCACTCAAAAGGGGGGTGAATAATTACGCACACCCCACTTTGCAGTTATTTATTTGTAAAAAATGTTTGGAATCATGTATGATTTTCGTTCCACTTCTCACGTGTACACCACTTTGTATTGGTCCTTTATGTGGAATTCCAATAAAATTGATTCATGTTTGTGACTGTAATGTCACAAAATGTGAAAAAGTTCAAGGGGGCCGAATACTTTTGCAAGCCACTGTATGTTAGGGTCTAGTGAAACATCAAATTAAAACTGCAAGGTATTCCTATCCCTGTGAGAATGTTTCCCTACCGAGATATTAATACAACCCCATCTGTGACCGGCTTGTCCCAAACTATGCGCTGTGTTGTGAATTGAAGGAGACCGGACAACAAATATTCCACAAGCCACTCTTTTTTTTTTATTCTGAATGAATAAAAAACCAAATCAATAAAAAAAAGAAAAAAAAAAACCTTTGTTTGCTTCTAAATGACCTGTGAGTCAAAATAGAAAATTTTAGCCATGGAGTTCAAACATATACACTACCGTTTAAAAGTTTGGGGTCACTTGCAAATTTCTTTGTTTTTATATATATATATATATATATATATATATATATATATATATTTTTTTTTTTTTTCAATTTTTTCCCCAATATTAGTTGTAGCCAATTCCTCCCCGTCACTAGGGGGCTCCCACATTAAGGCTACTACTACCACTCAGTCGGGAGGGTGAAGACTATCACGTGTTTCCTCCTAACCGCGTGACGTCAGCCGACCGCATCTTTTCGAACTGCTCGCTTACGCACCATTAAAGGCGGAGTAACACACTCGGAGGAAAGCACTAGCCACTCCTTCCATGTGTGCGAGCTCACAGACGCCCCTGATTGGCTGTAGAGCCGTGATTAATGTGGGAGCGCAAGTACCTCTCATCCCTCCCCCCTGAGAGAGCTCGGCCAATTAGCTCTCTCTGTGCCCGGCTGGGAGAGGAAAACAGCATCACCGGGGGTTTGAACCAGCGCTTTACCACTGCGCCACTCGGAGGCATAAGTTTCTTTGTTTTTGTTTAGTGATTTATTTTCTACATTCTAGAACAATACTGAGGATTTCAAAACTATAAAATAACACATATGGAATTAGGTAATTACGTAATAACAACAAAAACAACAGTTAGTTGTTATTTTAAGACACAGAGGTCACCCTTTCTTTAATAGTTCTTGCAAGAACAGTATTGTCAAGTGCATTTGCAAAATCCGTCAAGCACCATAATGAAACTGGCTCTCATGAAGGCCATCCCAGGAGGGCGAGACCAAAACCTACCTCTGCCACAGACGAGAAGTTTATTTAGAGTTATCAGCCTGAAAACTTACAAATTAACAGCACCTCAGATTAGAGGCGTTATAAAGTCTTATATAAATATGATATCCGCTACACATGCATGGACATAACACATATGCACACACACACACACACACACACTTGGCGTAAACATTTTCTAAACAATGCAATTAAACATTAGCCTCATCTCCCCATAAAAAAATCTCAGATTAAACTTTTATTCCATCCCAATCTGATAATGGATGTAAACTAACACCCCTGTGCCATTACAACGCCTGCTATGACAAACAGAAAACAAATGTATTCTTTTCAAGCAAAGTATGGTACCAGGTTTTTAACACATGGTCCTCGTATATATAAGCATATGTAAAACCAGCTGGACTTTAAACAGATCTGTTGAATCAGTTCAGCACACCATTCCTGACAAAATGATCATGGCACACAGTAAACTGATGCTTCACGGAGCAGCTTTTGTTTCTTCTATTATTACTAATCACTCCACACGGTCACCTCAGCTCAGTCCTACCTAAAAATGTGGATAAAACAACAGATTTGGATGAACACTGAAAAATAAACACCTTTTGCGACTAAGCAGAAGAAGCTGAGCCGGGGTTTCGTCACGCGCAGATCCAGCCAATCACAACGCTCGAGAGGAAACCTGTTTGACTCCCCTTTTGACAAACTCTGTGCGCATTTTGCACCAGACGAGACCTCGCTGTTCATGTGCTGCGCGCGTTTATCATCGAACAAGCTCGCGCGGTAAAACCGTTCACCGGCAGACCTTGCGTTTGTCTCCTTATTATTCTTTTCTTAGACTCGCTCGCATGTTTGCAACAAGGTTTTATTCGTACAGTATCATCGAGACCATTTATTTTCTTCTTCTTGAAACCCCCCCCTGCCAACGACTTGGGGCTCTCACCCTCTGGCAACGCTTATTCTTCTTCTCTTTAAGTAAATTGAAAAACTAACAAGTTCGATAGTCCCCAGTCATTCAAAGTGATGCACGTTGTTTACACTAAATAAACGTTTCCCTGTTCTCCCATTGGCAATAAATAAATCTCCCCGTCTTAATAGTTAAACACAAACACCTTGAAATGAGTCCCCACATTAAGCATATTTTTCAAATAAAAAAAAACACACTGAACAAATTACAATTACAATAAGTAAATGAATAAATACGTACATATATGAAATAAAAAAGTTAAATAAATGAAATAAACGAATGAAACGATGTTTAAATAAATGAGTAAATACGTACATAAATGAAATAAATAAAAGAAGTGAAGGAAATAAATAAATGAAATAAAATGAATGAACCAATGCTAACGCGTACCCCCCCCCCCACACACCCCCCACCCCAACACACACACACACACACACACAAATTACTAAGGGTCATCCAAAGGTCAACTAAAGGGGCAATAAAACTGTCAAGATTCTGTTTGACGAAAGGTTGTTAGGATGCATTTTTAGGGAGTACTGCACAATATGCAACACTGCTGGAGAAAAGTTTTGAGGAAAGATTCAATTCGAAATGATCGAACTTTCTGAGGATGACAGACTTAAAAGCGTTCTAAAGGAAGGAACCGTGGAGTTTTGGAAGATTGTGCCGGTTGAAAGATATTCCAATGTCTGGAATCAGACTGCACTCAAACTACTGTCAATGTTTGGGTCAACTTACATCTGTGAATCACTTTTTTCAACACTGGAACAAGTGAAATCAAAGCAACGCTCTGTTTTTACTGACACATATGTAAAAGAGTTACTACGAGTAGCCACAACTAAAAGTAAAAGCTCATGAGGTCACAGCAAAAATATTAAAAACATTCTTTTAATGGACAAGGAAGCTTAACAAGGTAACCAAGAGGTAAGGAAAAAATGGATGATAAATAATTGTTTTGAGAGTAATATGGCTGATTAAAGATGCGGGTCAAAACAAAAATGTCTCCATCTAGCTGCTATAAACAGGGTTGCCAGATCTGCATCATAGATGCAAGATTAAAACCATGCAGTCTTTCTTAATAGTTCTTTTACTGAGCTCCTAAATAGTCTTTTAATTATTTCACATTTTTTTCAAAAATAAAGAATATCTATAAATAAACTCACTGACTCGAATACACTCAAGTAACACAGAAGAAGTTAAGAACAGGACCAATAGGTTTGTGTATGAGAGGAGTTCACACTCACTGGTTTAATCAACATACGTATGTACTGTTTACTATAACACTGCGACCATGTGTGTGCGCCTAAAACATATTTTATTTCGTGTTTGAAAGCGCGTGTGTACAGCGCACGTGTACTGTTTTTTATAACACACGTGTGCATGCTTGTAAAGCAAATGAAAGTCTCATTAGAGAGGATAAAAATCCATTTTCTCCATCAGCCTGTTGTTATGTGTGTGCGCGCATAATTTGACACCGTGCTCTCTCTCTTTCTCATTCGCCTTTACTGTGTGTCTGTGTGTGTGTGATGCAACCACTCTCTGCTTCACACATATACACTCACAGCGCCTGCGTGCATAAATGGAAACACTTATCTGTCAGGATTTATTTTTTTTTTTTTTTAAAGGTAAAATGCAGGCTAATTTGTTTTACTTTCACTTTATATTTTGCATCAATTATTTTTATGTTTTATTTATTGGGCTGTCAAACAAATCATTTGAGTTTTCATCATTTCTCATGGGAAAATTTGCTTTGATTTACGAGCGTTTTGGAATATAAGCCTGCTTCTGGAACAAATTATGCTTGTAATTCAAGGTATTTTATCCAATGAATAGTGTCACCTCTTCCAACCCCACAACCACCAGATGCACAAGCACATGCACTGCCCTTCTTTTCTCTTCTCTTTTCAGTAACACTATCTAGTTTGAAAAGGGTTAATTGCATCCTGACAAACTCACATTCACTAAGCTATAATGTCTTATTATTATTATTATTATTATTATTTTATCTTCTTAATAACATTAGACCGTGTTTGCTGGAGAGCATGGAGTCCGCGAGCTCCAAAACTTTTGACATCCTTACCTGCTGGCACGGAATTAAAATTGTGTGCGGCGCGAGTATGGAGGACTGGCAGTCTGGCTACGGCAGAAGTGGTTGGACATGAGCATGTCCTAGCCGTGTCCAGGATTAACTGCGCTGTGGTGTTTTTCTTAAGCACTGTGGAAAAGGCGACAGAGCTGGTGGTAAAAGACATAGACATATCAGGGTCTCACTGCAGTGTACTTACCCTGTCTAATATGCCCCCCTTCATCAAGGATAAAATTCTAGCAAGAGAACTCTTGTAAAGTAAGGAAAATATGAGTCTATATTGAAGTATTCTGAGGAAGATGTGTCATTTTACACATATTACATTTTAGTACATGTAACAGGTAGCCAACTTCCATTTTTAAGTGTACAAAAAACACACAGCAACAACAAAAATGTGTCAGGTTGGTTATTAAGAGTGGAATGAAACATGATTTTATTCCAATATCCTATAAAGTAGAAGAAATGATCAAAGATAGATTATTAAAAGTTAGAGCACATTCTGAAAAGTACACTTTCATCCTTATATGTATATTTGCACCAAATTTACCTGTAAAGAGACTAACTTTTTAGGACAAGCTGTGCCAGATTTCAGAAAACTTAAATTTCGGAATTTCAAGAAGAACCAGATGAAGAATAAGAAGTTCACACTTACACCAAACTTGGAAGAACACACTGGTCACTTTTTAAACTGTAACAACCTCAAAAACATGGACTTTTACAATGTCTCGGGGAAAAAAACTTTTTAAAGCTCCCAAACCGGGAGAGAGGGACGAACACACACATGGTGTGTCTGAAGTTCTCTGTTTATTATCAGCAAAGAAAGCATATTTAAGCTTTTGGCCAGGTGCCCTGTGTTTTACATATGTCCCACAAATCAAAATAACTAAAGTCATTAACATTTAAATCATAGAGAGACAAATCAGACAACCTTAAATCCTGTGTTTTCCCGAGAGATGCCGCAATTTAGCGCGTGGCGTGCCGCGACTTGCCGGAGGCAACATTCTGGAATTTAAAATAAATGTTTTGTGCTTCACTTAACATCTGCCAGATGGCGCATGGAAGGACTTTATGAATGCTGAAGCAAACATGAATTTTATTTTGTTTTACAACAGATATTTCATAATGAACGTGTTCATATGTGCTTCATGTTATTTTCATAATGATAAAATGAGATGCCCAAATTCGTGCTTTAAAAGTTTTTTATATAGTTTTTGTGATGTCTTAACAGGGACAAAATAATGAAAGACATCGCAATGCCTCGGTTTAAATGGTATTGAAATTATAGGCTAATTTAATTTCCTGATAGTAGGCTATCTGATAGTGTTAACTATGCGAATGTCCGGATTCGTGAATATGCCAACATGTCTTATTTAAAACGTTAAATATTGGCAAGGGGAATTGGCAGAATTGAGGGGTTTAAAACTATTTAACAAGACCGAGCAGACATCTCTGCCTAAAATGTATTTCGCCAGCAAAACATAGAATTGGCCTATATAGAAATAAAATGTTTAATAGTACCAATCAAATCAGAATTCATAATTACTTTGAGTGTAATTCACAAATTTACTGATTATATTATGTTTTTATGTGTATACAGTATGTGTTTGTATCTGAATATATTATATAAGTATGTGTTTGTGCGCGCGTCTCATATGTAACATTCATATTAAATGCAATTTTATGATAAGTGTATGTTGTTAAAGTATTTGTGGATATGTATGTACAGTAACGACACCGCTTGCGAGGGGCAGTGCCGCGCATAAACTGTTTAGTGCGCGCTCTCGGTTTAAAGCGCACAGAGCACAAACTCTCTTTTCCAATAAATCCTCGGTAAGGGCATACAGTTAGCCCCGAGAACATCTTTAGTTTTTTATTAAGTTTCCAGAATCCCATAAAGACATAAATTATATATACAGTGGTGTGAAAAACTATTTGCCCCCTTCCTGATTTCTTATTCTTTTGCATGTTTGTCACACTTAAATGTTTCTGCTCATCAAAAACCGTTAACTATTAGTCAAAGATAACATAATTGAACACAAAATGCAGTTTTTAAATGAAGATTATGTTATTAAGGGAGAAAAAAAACTCCAAATCTACATGGCCCTGTGTGAAAAAGTAATTGCCCCCCCTTGTTAAAAAATAACTTAACTGTGGTTTATCACAGTTAAAAGTTCAATTTCTGTAGTCACCCCCAGGCCTGATTACTGCCACACCTGTTTCAATCAAAAAATCACTTAAATAGGAGCTACCTGACACAGAGAAGTAGACCAAAAGCACCTCAAAAGCTAGACATTATGCCAAGATCCAAAGAAATTCAGAAAAAAATGAGAACAAAAGTAATTGAGATCTATCAGGCTGGTAAAGGTTATAAAGCCATTTCCAAAGCCTTGGGACTCCAGCGAACCACAGTGAGAGCCATCATCCACAAATGGCAAACACATGGAACAGTGGTGAACCTTCCCAGGAGTGGCCAGCCGACCAAAATTACCCCAAGAGCGCAGAGACAACTCATCCGAGAGGCCACAAAAGACCCCAGGACAACAACTAAAGAACTGCAGGCCTCACTTGCCTCAATTAAGGTCAGTGTTCACGACTCCACCAAAAGAAAGAGACTGGGCAAAAACGGCCTGCATGGCAGATTTCCAAGGCACAAACCACTTAAGCAAAAAGAACATCAAGGCTCGTCTCAATTTTGCTAAAAAACATCTCAATGATTGCCAAGACTTTTGGGAAAATACCTTGTGGACCGACGAGACAAAAGTTGAACTTTTTGGAAGGTGCGTGTCCCGTTACATCTGGCGTAAAAGTAACACAGCATTTCAGAAAAAGAACACCATACCAACAGTAAAATATGGGGGTGGTAGTGTGATGGTCTGGGGTTGTTTTGCTGCTTCAGGACCTGGAAGGCTTGCTGTGATAGATGGAACCATGAATTCTACTGTCTACCAAAAAATCCTGAAGGAGAATGTCCGGCCATCTGTTCGTCAACTCAAGCTGAAGCGATCTTGGGTGCTGCAGCAGGACAATGACCCAAAACACACCAGCAAATCCACCTCTGAATGGCTGAAGAAAAACAAAATGAAGACTTTGGAGTGGCCCAGTCAAAGTCCTGACCTGAATCCTATTGAGATGTTGTGGCATGACCTTAAAAAGGCGGTTCATGCTAGAAAACCCTCAAATAAAGCTGAATTACAACAATTCTGCAAAGATGAGTGGGCCAAAATTCCTCCAGAGCTCTGTAAAAGACTCGTTGCAAGTTATCGCAAACACTTGATTGCAGTTATTGCTGCTAAGGGTGGC
Organism: Clarias gariepinus; assembly: GCF_024256425.1. Classification (NCBI taxonomy): domain Eukaryota; kingdom Metazoa; phylum Chordata; class Actinopteri; order Siluriformes; family Clariidae; genus Clarias; species Clarias gariepinus. The sequence continues at coordinate 24,706,934 of NC_071111.1, forward strand.
CCAATCAGTTATTAGGTTCAGGGGGCAATTACTTTTTCACACAGGGCCATGTAAGTTTGGATTTTTTTTCTCCCTAAATAATAAAAACCATCATTTAAAAACTGCATTTTGTGTTTACTTGTGTTATCTTTGACTAATAGTTAAATGTGTTTGATGATCAGAAACATTTAAGTGTGACAAACATGCAAAAGAATAAGAAATCAGGAAGGGGGCAAATAGTTTTTCACACCACTGTATATATATATATATATATATATATATATATATATATATATACTTATGTAAACAACTCAGTTCAGATGTAAGTAAATGGAAAAAAAAGTAAATGGCTGCACTGTTTGGGGGAGGGACGTGCTAATGATTTGGTCTGCTGTGTGTGTGTGAGGTGTCAAGAGGTCTTACATACTCATGAAAAGTCAAGCATTATGTAGTGAAACAGAGGATCTGCTGAAAAATGTCAGGCACATCAGTCACTTAACCCCAAATAAAATGTCTTTCTGAGTGTTATGATATATTTAAAATAACAGATGTACAAACGGTGCGCACTGAATCCTAAACCTAAACCAGGCACGAGGATTAATAAACCAAGAACCCGTTTTTATTTTTTTTATAAAAATACCAAAGAATTTTATTGTGTATAGAGTGATTAAAAACAATGCAATTTATGCTATCATACGAAAAATCTTAATTTCTTCCATTTTTGGGATAAAAACGGTAACAATGTCAACTTTAGAATCTAGAATCCAGAAGATAAAAATTACGCAAATTTAAATCACTGAAAGTCTCCAGAAGAGCCTCAGATTCAAGAGGTTTTTAAAGTGTGGAGAGGTCCATTTCAGGTTCTCTGAATGTATAGGTGAGAACAGATGATTCACATCTGGGGAGGGGGCGACAACCCAGGAATAATAGGAATAAGAGGCCCTTACTGCATAAATATTATTTAGTTATATTTATATATTATATTATATTATATATTATTTATTCCGCGCTCGGAAAAACGTTTTTGGTGCGGTTTAATGGAAAATTAAAAAGAAGAATTTTTATTTAGACTATTAAAAAAAAATTAACCTGCGTCTATTTTTAGGCTTGCCAGCTGCCACTTTAGAAGTTTTCAGTACAAATCTTATAATGCCCACATGACATCAAACATTCCCCTTGTTAATATTTTAACTATTAATTTTACTTTTTTAGCTATTACTATTTAGTTTACTTCCAAATAACATTAAAACAAGAATAAAACATTTAATATATAGGCCTATTGTTGACTACATTTGGGCCGTGTAACGGTATTGACTCTAAGTGGACGGGCGGCACCATGAAGCACGTACTCGAGGCGAGGTCTTCCGTAAAAAAATGGGAAAGAAAAGGGTTAAAGGAGTGAGGATGGAAAGGAAGAAATGTGCACGTTCAGGTTTGGTTGGCATGCGGGCACGGCCTGGTGAGTGGTGGGCAGCGGACAGAGTGGCAGCGTGGGCCCACGAGGACAGCAGCTCCTGCCTCCATCCGCTCGAGCTGACTCTGCTCTCCGCGGATGGCCGGACCGGCCCCTCCCATCTCTCGCTACGTTTTAAGTCCCTGGAGCACGTTCCATTTGCCCCGCTTGCATGCCGCACTTTCGGGTTGTTGCACGCGCGTCGCATTCGCACCGTGTAGTAAAATCCACTGTAATCCAAAAAACCCCGAGTATTTTTTGCGTGGGGTGCAAGCGTGGGATTATTAGCAAGGATAGCTCACCATCAGTGTCTAATTCTAACTAAGCCCCACTTCTTCGCATATCTGTAGGGGACTAACTAGTGAGCGAGGAGCGATATTGATTTGGGCGCACGCCGTGACAGGCTAAAAAACCCATTGTCCTCAAAAATGTAATAGATGAGGACTCATTAATGTGCAAAAACTATAATAAAACTATATAAGATTACATAGTCTTTATAAGACTTTTATTTAAGCGCACTCACAATAATGAAAAAAACTTTATGATTTTGTAAATAAGCTATCAATAATAAGCAAATGAGCTGCGCTGTTCTGTATTGTTTTTGGTGAACTTGAGCGCGTCAGAAAATGATGGCAAACATTTTTTTAAATGGTCAGAGTCAGTCTGCCTGCTGTCTTTCCTGACGCATTCACAATCATTAGTCAACTTCTGCCGGTGCGCTCTGGAAAATTTTTTGCGTGCGGCTGAGGGCTGATTTAGACTATGTAGTAAATTAAAGAGGAGGACACATGACATGACGGAATTAGGCACGGCTGGTATTCCAGAGATTAAAAACAATAACAATGTCAATTTTAGAATGTAGAATCCAGAAGATTTTAGATTTACACAAATTTAAGAAGAGGCCCGAAGCAAGATCCAAGATCCTCCACTTTGCTGAAACCATGCACAGTGGAGAAACGTCTCGGGTTACTTTGCTGTAACCCTGTTCCCTGAAAAGGCGGGAACGAGATGCTGCGTGAAAACGCTATGGGAACATCTTGTCATGTTGCCGGTTGTGAAGCATGTGTGTACCAAACACGCCAAATTTTTGGCTTTTATAACCTTGGTCAGGTGACGTCATCTGATAGGACGCACCTGCAGGTTATAAATAGGAGTGAACCGGAAACAATCCTCAGATTAATTTGTCTGAACGGACGTCCGGTCACATAGGCACTGCGGCATTGGGGCGCAGCATCTCGTTCCCACCTTTTCAGGGAACAGGGTTACAGCAAAGTAACCCGAGACGTTCCCTTTCAAAGGCTACACTCGATGCTGCGTAAAAACGCTATGGGAACGAGAGTGCCAACGCCGCCGCACTGCAAGTGTCTGGACTCCAAGGTTGTGTAGTGTGTGCGCACAAGGCCGAGAAGGTCTCAGAACTATGTCTGGGTAGCTGACTCGAGGACCCGTGGGCCCGGAGTAGCATGAACATCCAAAGTATAAATGTAATAAATGTGTGCGGAGAGGACAACCCTCCGTGTCACACACTTGCTGCAGGGCAATACCTCTTGCTAATGCAATAGATGAGGCGATCCCCCTGGTTGAAGGAGCCCTGATTCCTGGAGGCGAAGTGAGCCCATGCGCCTCATAGGAAAGGGCAATAGCCCAGTGTAGTGGGGCCCACCCCACGTTGCAGCCCCAGACCATGTAAAAGCTGCTTTGACTTACGCCACTAGCTAATGTGGTGGACGTAAATCTGAAGAGCACGTATTGGACACAGTAAGTGAAGTCTCTCCTGCTCCGAAGCTGTAAAGGCAGAGGACAGAAGGCTTCAAAACAATAGGATGCATATTGGCAAATGTGTGCAGAGAGGACCAACCTTTCGCATCACAGACTTGCTGCAAAGGAATACCTCTTGCTAGTGCAATTGATGAGGCGATTCCCCTGGTTGAATGAGCTCTGATTCCTAGAGGCGAAGTGAGCCCACGCGCCTCATAGGAGAGGGCAATAGCTGTCCGATCCTCTTAGAGAGGTAACACCATTTAGAAAAAACATATTAAGGGTCAGAAACCTGAGGCGCTGACTCTAGTGGTTCAACAAGGGGCACAAGCCAGAGGACAAATTTTTCTGCAGAAACTCCAGCACTGAAACAATTCGGCAGTGGACTGGGTCTACCTGCTTCGTCATGCACCAACTTTCAAATACATTCTATTTGAGGGGAGGCAGTCCTAGTACTTAGAATAGTCTTAATTACGCTGGCTGGAAGACCAGCTTGACTTAGAGTCAGAGAGTAGTAAAGGGGACATTTGCTGATCTTGCGAGGCAAAGAGGTCCACCTACGCTACATGAAATTTTCCCAGAATGTAAATCGTGCTGAGGGACAGGAATCTGATGCGCTACCTATTTAGTGGTGCGAGCACAGTCCGCCCTGGCGATTAATATATGAGACTGCCATAGTGTTGTCCACCCGCACTAGGACATGGTAGTCTCAACTGCTGGAGGAAGTGCTTAAGGGCCTAAAATAAAGCCATGATTTTGAGGCAATTGATGTGCCGCGCAAAAAGATGGCCTCTCCAGCTCCCTTGGGCTGGACGGTCATTTAAGGCCGCACACCAGCCCATGAGGGAAGCGTCTGTCGTTAGCATCTGCGACGACAAGACGAACTTAGAGTGGGACCCAGAGTCAGAAACCGGGGTCTGAACCACATAGGAAGGGTACGAAGCACCTGGCGCGTAGCCCTTATTGGGGATTGGCCCTAGAGTAAAATCTCCTGGTTCTTAGCCACAACTGAAATGCTCTCATGTGCAAAAGGTCCAAAGGTGTCACCGTGGATACAGCTGCCATGAGAGCTAAGATCTCTGAAAGTGATGGCCACTTTCTGGTCTAGCTTGAATTCCTTAACGGTGTTGAGAATGGATTCGACACGAGCGGGAGACAGCTGTGCCCGCTTATGCTCAAATTCCAAGTGACACCCAAAAATATTGTCCTCTAAACAGGAAAGAGCATGCTTTCATGGCATTGGATCTCAATCCTAGGAAACAAAGATTGGCTAGAACGACATGCTGATGTCGAAGCGCTAGCTACTGAGACTGGGCCAGCCAGTCATGTAATTCAATATGGATGCTCTGGAGTCGTAAGAGCCAGAACTACATCCATGTATTTTGTGTATGTGCGGGTAAAAAAGCTAGACCAAATGGAAGGACCCGATACTGGTAAGCTTCGCCCCCGAAAGCGAACCTCAGGAACCTCCTGTGTTGTGGCAATATTTCCATTGATTTATTTTTAGAAAGCCCGCAAAATCTAAAAAATTGGACGCAGCCCCCGTTCCTCTTGCACTTTCCGGTTTCATGGAAGTGGAGACCACGCCATTGAAATGCGGAGGGTGATGTGAGAACTGAATCCTGTAGTTTCTCTGTACAGTGCTTAGTGCCCAAGGAGATATACTTGGCAGTAGCTTCCACGCTGCCAGTTTCTCAGAAAGGGGCAAAGCTTAGCGGCTTGGTTAAACGGGGGGATGTTAGATGTTCGGCATCCTAAAACACGGCAGGAAAAACCCGAAGAACTAACATTTTATTGGAAACTGGAGTTGCCCGAAACACCAGTGGTGGCGGAGCAAAAACACCAACCTCCTGGGGGTGCCAGGGAGAACACTTCATTCTTTAAAAGGAATTCTGCGTGCCTCTCCCCATTGGGGGGCCACCCCCCACGGTCCTGGGCACATGAACCTCAGGGCTTCTTTGTGAAGACAATATGCCAGTCTGACCTCTTTTGAGGCGGATTGCGTGACGCACCCCAATCTTGCGAGGGGGTGCCCAGCTCAAAAACACTCTCCTTGTGTGTTTCATGCCTCGCAACAGTCAGACCCAGTCGAGACTGGGTGGCCGACAGTCCTGACTCTTGAGCAAGGCGGGGTGGGAATTTCCCGAAGGCTTGTTATATAACTTCACCCCATGAACCTAGTGGCGACCGAGTTAACGACATCGCCAAGTAGGCCGGGAGGCGAGATGAGGCATCGAGGAGGAATACACGATCCTTCTCCTTAATGCCCCTGAGATTCAACCACAAGTGCCTCTCCGCGGAGACCATAGCAGCCATAAAACGGCTGATAGCACAAGCCGTCTGCTTTGTTGCACGAAGAGACAAGTCTGTGGCCCGGCGTAAATCCAATACGCCTTACCTTGCAGAGCCCCGCCAGTACTCAAGTCTCTCAGCAGGTCAGCCTGGTAGGCGTGCAAAACCGCCATGGTGTGCAATGCGCCAACCTGACCTGCTGCCTGAAAAGCTTTTCCCTCCAGGGAAGATACAAAGTCTACACAGCTTGAAAGGAAGTAATAGCTTTTCAGGAAGGATGATGTCCCAGAAGAGAGATAGCCTGGAAGCGTCTCTTCTATCTGGGTGTCATCATATAACTCCGCGTTTCTACCTCAATTATATTTAAATAAATAAATAAGTTGATGGCAGGAAAACACGGGATGAATACAGCTTACTCCATGAAAGGGTTAACTCATATGGAGATTGCTAAGAAAAGGGGAGAGACTGTCGGGTGGCCGTTGAGGCTCCGCCCCCGGCCACCCGACAGAACCTGCCGTCTATGTTTTTATTTATTTATTTTTAAGTGCTTAGAGGCTATTACCATCTCCGCGGAAGCAAGAGAGGATGTTTATCCTTGCCCATTCACAAGAAGCGCAGCGCGCGCTTGAGAGCGGACAGAGGGATTTCCCGATCCGATGAGAACGCGAAAGAAAGGAGTTTTAAATCCGTCTCTTACTGCTCTGCCGGATGCACGAGTTTAAGCCCCAGGAATGCGAGGCGCGCGCGTAGCACTTAATTGAAGCAGTAAAGTGTAGAGATCGCCCTCCGATATGGATTATACACACGCAGGGACATCTCGTTTAAACTCTGCCATTATCGGTGAGTTAGACACTTACTTTTGCTGGTTAGACACACACGCTCACAACTAGGCGAAGACAAGAATCTGAGGAATGTTTCCGGTTCACTCCTATTTATAACCTGCAGGTGCGTCCTATCAGATGATGTCACCTGACCGAGGTTATAAAAGCCAAAAATTTTGCGTGTTTGGTACACACATGCTTCACAACCGGCAACATGACAAGATGTTTCCATAGCGTTTTCACGCAGCATCGAGTGTAGCCTTTAAAAGGGAACTTATTCACACCTGAGAAGGGGTATTATTTGCATTTGAATGTGTTTGACATTGCAAAGCATGCACAGTAACACTTGGACAATGGAATATCGCAGAACGTGTGAGTTGACGCCCTTGCACCGGTCACTAACCATTAAAATGTTGGATTTGAATTAAAATGGCACTTAAATTCGTGTTTAATTAAATTCTTAAATCATCGTGTTCACCCATGGGTTTACTGCATAAACACAAAGGTCTAGGGACAAAACGGAGAAGTTTCTTTTTTCGTTTTTTTTTCATTGAGTTTAATCATGCAACACTTTTAGTATTCATAGCAAAAGCAACCCAACAGTGTGATTAAAGTACCCGAAATAACACAGAATTTTGACCCAGCATAAACAACCGAACGATGTGTTTACAGAAACCCAGCATTTTTTTTTTGTGTGTACTACTACAGTACTAACGAATGAAGTGCAGTCAAAGCCCAGGGATTCTGTGTGCTGTCGCGTTGTATTCAGAGAGTAGTACATATATATATTTTTTTTCATTTTATGTCTGTAGTTTTATTGATAAATCTGCTCATATCTGCGCACACGTTTATCAGACTTTTGATCAAAAAGCCGCATGCGCAACTCACTTTCACTTTGCACAAGATTGTATATGTAAAGCACATAAAAACAATAAAACAATTGTTTTAGGCTAATGTAAGGGCCATATTATATTCTTGTGATCTGTTGTTATGTTTATCTTATTTCAGTTTATTAGTTAAGCATTAAGTATCATACTCATAATTTGTATGTGACATCATTTCATGAGTTGTTCTGTGACATCATCTCACAGTTATGTAGTTTCATGTCTATCACGCACGTTAGTTGTTAGTTGTTGTTAAGACGTGGAAGGATACAGAAAGGTGTGGAGCACACAAGCTTTTGACCGTGAGACAGTAAGCTAAAAGGAATACAGTAAAATTTGTAGAGTTGTCGTAACTGTAATCTATCGAAGCTACAGAACATAGCAAGCGAATTGTCGTGACTACAGTGGATTTATGCAAGAAACTGTAACAACCGTTGTACTTTGATGTTAAAAATAAACAAGAGACAAAGAAATCAACGAAACGTCTGGAGTCGTCAGTGACACTGTGTAACAAAAGACACGCGTCAGAACTTGTGAATAACATGCACGTACAGCTAACATATCATACATCATTGTAGTCTTTTTGCACACACGCGCGGGTGCATTAAAATAATAATAAGAATAATACCAATAATAAATTCGGAGCACTACTACTAAAAATAATTATAAGACTGATTAAAGAAAGCGCAGTCGAAGAAGTATCATCATTGAAGGAGAAAAGAAAATGAAGAATAAATACATATTAGTATTTACAGTTTGAGCTCGACACGTTTATGAGCTCCGTTGCTTGCTGTCAATAGGTGCCTAAGAGAGAGAACACATTTTCGGCTTCAGTAGACACACAATACTTCAGACTGAAACACGACTGCCCCCTACAGGTAATGAAGGGCATTTTCACAGCTTGCCGCGCAAAGCCGCGGCAAGTCGCGGGATCCCTTTTCTCGAAACGTGCGTTTTCAATGGCGACATCTGTATGGTAGTAAATAATGTGAAGAGTGACATTAACTCTACAAGCTCTGTACAGATATAATTAAATAATGTATGTAAAAAATCTCCAAACTCCAATCCACAGCCAAAGATATTACTTGAAAAGTAGAATAATTCCTCATTAATTTCGAGGCATCTAGAGATTGTGCCAGCTCCAGTAGACAAATGCCAGCTCTGTAAGGATCATAAGGCATCCAGGTTTGGATCTACACATGCTGCTCCTAAGCTCTCAGTGATCCAGACCCCCCTATGCCCTCTGCACCTGCTGAGTCATCCCTGTGCTGAACTGGACTCTAGGTTAACTTAGACAACTTCAGTTACTTGAACTTTCAGCAGTCCAACACACATGATGTCATTCAAATCTGGTAATGAAGAGTGTGTCATTGTGTTGTGTCATTCTGTTGTACTTACACTACAGGTTGTATAAGTGTGGTGTCTCGGATGAAGGCTGTGCTGCTCTGACTTCAGCTCTGATATTAAACCCCTCACACCTGAGAGAACTGGATCTGTCCTGTAATAAACTAGGAGACTCAGGAGTGAAGTGTCTCTGTGCTGTACTGGAGAATCCTCACTGTAAACTGGAGACACTGAGGTAAGACCATCTCTCTGAGAGTCACATGACCTGCTCCTCAGTAAGACACATTCTCTAATAGTGAGACTGAAGCAAAAGTTTTAGGTTGATCATCAATGTCCTGAGGAGGAAGATTGTTTCTTTTCACTGCACACTGATGATTTGTCACAGAGTCTTTGGGTTAGATGTACGTATGTGAGAAGCTGCAGAGCAAAACATGACTTGATGTGACTGCAGTGTGTCTGAAATTACTGTGAAATTTACTAAAACACTAACTAATCACACAAACTGCACCTGGGACACAAACTAAATGCCCTGTGTGTGAGCTTTAGGGTTTAAAAGCAGCAGGGAAATGCAAATGAAAAACATTTTATTGGTCTTAAAGCTGAAATAATGTTTATTTTGTCAGTGAATATTCGTCTCCATCTAGCTGCTATAAACAGGGTTGCCAGATGTTATTGTTCTTATATTTGTGACATGGTGTGTTATTTCGAGATGAAGAAGAGTAACCCTAAAGAAAGAAACTTACTGGGAAAAGTTAAATGCCAGTATCAAGCAGTGATATCCTCCTAAACCAGTCATGTATATCTTACCAAACTTTCACTAAAGCATAGATGTGCTCTAGCTTATTCATTTTTAGACTTAGTAGGTTCAGTGGGCGGGTGGACGCATCTTCCTGAAAATACTCCAATTTAGGCTCATATTTTGCCTCACTTTACAAAAGTTTAAAAATTCAAAAAAAAAAAAGTCACTGGAAGCTCATGAACAATTCTGCCATAGCTGGGTGCAAGTTCTACTAATTCACAAACTGGCAGACTGTAAGAGCAGTCAGATTAAACTTAAAGAGAGCATATTTAAGCTTTTGGCCAGGTGCCCTGTGTCTCACATACACAAGAAACTAAAGCCATTAACATATAATAGAGAGACAAATGAGAAAACCTTAAATCCACAAGATACAATTAAGAGAATTATGTAAAAATCTCCAAACTCCAGTCCACAGCCAAATATATTACTCGAGAACTCCCATGGTTAATTTAAATTTTGTTTTCTAAATGATCATGTGACCTGCTATGGTAGTTTTTGATGTAGCAGTTTTGTCCTGGCATAGTGACGTTATTTACCAAAATTCATCTTTGTACTTTGCAATTTCTAATAGACGAAGAGCACCGTATCCACAAAATATTGTGCCGACATGTAAATGATGTCCAGAGTGACATTAACTCGACAAGCTCTGTGGAGATATGATTAAAATAATGTATGTAAAAAATCCCCAAACTCAAATCCACAGCCAAGGATATTACTCCAGAAGTACTGTAGAGCAATTCCTCATTAAAACCAGGGACCTACAGTAGCAACCACTCCAACAAGACTGTGCTAATTTACACCTGCTTCTATGAGGAGGACAAAATAATGTGTAAAACTGACAACTGTTATTCTGACAAATTTTTGTAAATTAGGCAGAATATGTAATCAGATTAATTTTCACACTTTTTTGGTGATCTTTCTTGAAATGCATAAAACCCTCAGCACATTTGGTTCTTTCTTTTCATATCAGTCTTTCTGTAGAATTTTAATTCACTGTAAATTTTACATTTTAACCTGTAAAACCTGATGTATCCAATTTGTAGATTTTTTTTTTCCTTAACTTTTAATTCATTATTTTTTTCCACCATGTTTTTCACTTTTACTTTTTTGATCATGCAGCAATATACTGTAAATATACACACATCTACTGAAAAAAACTAAATATATGACTTGGTATGATAATTTTTAATTACTTTTTTAATTAGAAAAAAACAGGTGAGGTCATTCCGAATCATGACATTTTACAAACACATCTTTAAATTAAGACTAAAATCTGGTGATGAAGAGTGTGTCATTGTGTCTCCCTATAGGTTGTATAAGTGTGGTGTCTCAGATGAAGGCTGTGCTGCTCTGACTTCAGCTCTGAGATCAAACCCCTCACACCTGAGAGAACTGGATCTGACTAATAATAAAGTAGGAGACTCAGGAGTGAAGGGACTCTGTGCTGTACTGGAGAATCCTGACTGTAAACTGGAGATACTGGGGTAAGATCATCTCTCTGAGAGTCACATGACCTGCTCCTCAGTAAGACACATTCTCTAATAGTGAGACTGAAGCAGAAGTTTTAGGTTGATCATCAATGTCCTGAGGAGGAAGATTGTTTCTTTTCACTGCACACTGATGATTTGTCACAGAGTCTTTGGGTCAGATGTACGTATGTGAGAAGCTGCAGAGCAAAACATGACTTGATGTGACTGCAGTGTGTCTGAAATGACTGTGAAATTTACTAAAACACTGTAACTAATCACACAAACTGCACCTGGGACACAAACTAAGTGCACTGTGTGTGAGCTGTAGGGTTTAAAAGCAGCAGGGAAATGCAAATGAGAAATTTTATTGGTCTAAAAACTGAAATATTGTTTATTTTGTTACTGAACATTCGTCTCCATCTATAACAGGGTTGCCAGATCTGCATCATAGAAGCAGCATTTAAACCATACAGTCTTTCTTTTACTAAGCTCTTACATCATGTTTTATTTTACATTCTGTTAGAATTAAAGAATACTTATAAATAAACTCACTGACTCAAATACACTCAACACAGAGCTGAAGGTGAGAACAGGATCAGATGTGTTAAGAGTGACACAGAGACATGAATATTAAGTCTTTTTAAATGTAATGATTTATACTTTACATTATATCTTTAAATTAATGATTTATTTTTTCAGCATGTTTTTAGACCTTTACTTTTTTGGCCATGCAGCAATATACTGTAAATATACACACAAGGAAAGAGGAACAAAATATAAGACTCAGTATGATTATTTTAATTTACATTGTTACAGCATATACCAAATAATAGCATAATTTTTCAAACTAATCAGTTTTAAAATAAGACTTAAATATAGATAAAGATCTAGTGATGAGTGTGTCATGGTGTCTTTCTACAGGTTGTGGGATTGTGGTGTCTCAAATGAAGGCTGTGCTGCTCTGACTTCAGCTCTGAGATCAAACCCCTCACACCTGAGAGAACTGAATCTGTCTGAGAATAACATAGGAGACTCAAAAAAGAAGCTGCTCTCAGCTCTTAAGGATGATGAACATTACAAACTACAGACTCTGTGGTGAGCAATAAATGGTTTAAATTATTGTTGTAATGATAAGTAATTTATCATTATTTTGTACATCTTGGTTTAGTCCCAATAAATATGTCATTAACAGGTTAGAAGTGTTATCACTGTTTTATTTAAAAATTCACGTGAAGGCTGACACGTTCCGGGTGTTATTGGCCGTTGTTGCTGCCGTGGGCACAAAGAGCAGGCATAGGTGCAGAGGGTTGTGTTAAACAAAAGAGTCTTTTAATAATATTGTAGCGTTTTTCAACCTCCATAAAGACACATCCACACTAATTAAAACAGTCATCTACCCACACACACACCGAAACCACTACCCCAAACACCTTTCCCCAACACGGTGAACACATAACAATCCCTCCCGCAAAGCATGATGGTTGTTACTCAAACCCCACCCACGCCACAATATAATAAAACATGAACAACAAAGAAATAAAACAAACAACAAACTCAAACGATAACTAAAAGTATAGAGCAAACAACAAGCTCCATGGCGAAACAAGAGGCTAAGACCTCACAAAAAACGCATGGAGCTGAAACTAGATAAGACGAGACCACAGACTTAAGGCTGGTGACAGGACAAGACTAGAGATGGGGGCAAGACTAGAAACAACTAGAGACAGAAAGGGAAAGCATATAACAGAACGGGTTCGTAGTTAAACGTACCCAGATGCGAACCTTCCCCTAGCTATACATACACCCAGCTAATCATGGCAATTAGCTAAACATGGCAACTAGCTAAACATACAAATAGCTAAACATACTGGCATACCTTAACATTAGGCACACCACAAACAATACTTATATAAAAATTGTTATTAACACAATCGCTATGGAATCAGCTCCACACACACTAAACACAGTAATCATACTTGACCTTTACTCTAGAGCCTTGTGACTTAGGGACGAAAGTCAAACGAAAGTTGGGACACACCAGTTAGAACATAAAGCAAAATCAAAATAAACAACAAAAACTAACAAAAATACAAAAATCGAAATGCCCACCTAAGGGACAGTGACTACAAACAATGTTCGACCCAGTTTCTCAGACTAAACAACTATTTATAGATCTAATGATGCTCACCTGACCAAGGTGCCTTCTGGGAAACTGAGCCTGCAAAAAAACAAAGTGCCCCCTAGTGGCAAACCCTCACAGTACCTCCCCTTAAAAACGCTCATTAACAGAGGTTCTGTGCACTCTTTCTAAAGACTTGCGACGTCGACGAGCTGGCTCGACTAGCTGGCTCCTCGAGCAGGGTGGGAGAGAGGGTGAGTCCGAACTGCCCCCGAAGCTGAGCGGCGGCGGTAGCAGCAGCCTGGCTTCGAAGCCAGTCGCTGGAGGCTGCTTTGGCTCGTACTCAGGGTTGAGCGGCTGTGGACGCACAACGTCGTGGAGGTCGGGCACAAAGGCAGCCCTGGATTGCTTGTGTAGGGCGGGCAGTGGAGGCATTGCTGGATCGCTGGTATAGGCCGGGCGGTGGAGGCAGCGCTGTGTCGTTCTCGCAAATGAGCAGCGGATGTAGCACTGGGTCACCCTCCAAACCGGGCGGCTGATGCAGCACTGGATTGATCCCTAGAACCCAGGTGAAAACGGAAGCATGCTCTGATTCCGCCCTCCAAGTTGGGCAGTGGAGGTTCGATGTCCTAGCAGCTGGGCAGCAGAGGTCGCACTAGCTCCTCCCTTGAAGCCTAGTGGCTGCGGGCACCGCTAGCGAGCGTGGTGTGGGTTTTTTCTGGCTGTCTGGAGATTAGGAACCTCACTGAGGCTCTCGGACGAAGGCGACACCTCTCACTGAGGCTCTCGGACAAACGCGACGCCTCTCACTGAGGCTCTCGGACAAACGCGACGCCTCTCACTGAGGCTCTCAGACAAAGGCGACGCCTCTCATTCTGTCATGTTCCGGGTGTTATTGGCTGTTGTTTTTGCCGTGGGCACAAAGGGCAGGCATAGGCGCAGAGGTTTGTGTTAAACAAAAGAGTCTTTTAATAATACAATAACATAAAACATGAATAACAAAGAAACAACAAACTCAAACCAAAACTAAAAGCATAGAGCAAACAACAGGCTCTATTGCGAAACCACAGGCTCTATGGCAAAAGAGGCCAAGAGCGAGACAAGAGGCTAAGACCTCAAACAAACTATGCATGGAGCTGAAACATGCATAGACGGCAAGACAAGACGAGACCACAGACTTAACGCTGGTGACAGGACGAGACTAGACACAACTAGAGACAGAAAGGGAAAGCATATGACGTAACGGGTTCATAGTTAAACGTCCCCAGATCCGAACCTACCCCTAGCTACACATACACCCAGCTAATCATGGCACTTGGCTAAACCTACAATTAGCTAACATTGCATGAAAAGATGTGTACCTGTACTAGGAAACTCCTGTATACACCACCGGTTTTTGGAAGTATCTACAAGTACCACTGAGCGTTTACATCAAATTCCACCAAGCTAGGATACTTCCAGATTGATACCAATTCAGATGTATCTTGCTGAGGAATCCTTCCATGGTACAGCCATTTGTTGTCATGGCAAATAATCCACTTAAGGATTTTGTCAGGGGATATTCACAGCTCAAGCCCCATTTGCATTTTACACCATTGCCCAACTCTGCTCTTCCCTATTGGTTTCCTGTCTTAACATTGGTTGTTTTAATAAAAATAAAAAAAGCCAAAACCCTGACATCTATTGGGACATTACCCAGACACTACTTTTTATTTAGCCCAACCCAAGCCCTCATAACTTAGTGACTTGATTGGTTATTGAATAGGTATGTAGATAGACCCTATCCACCCCCACAATACTATATATTCCCCACATTCTTTAAAAATGACAATAAAATGAATTCAGATTTTTTTAATTAAAATCAAACACTAATAAAAAAAAGCAAAGTAAGAATAAGAAAAAAAATGAACAAATGTGCATTTATGAAGGTGTAATTACATTAAAAGCAATACTAAAACAAACATGCACCAGTGCTTGTTAGGTGTCCTTCTAGCTTGGTCCCATTAGATATTACATGCTGACGGCATGGCACACAATAGCATCCTCCTCATCAAACATCAGTTCCAGTATTGCAGTCTGCCACAGTTCTCTCTCTGCATCTGTTTGAACGACTACACCTGGACTCCAGCAACTGCAAAACACGCCATATGTTAACCCCTAAAAAACACTCAGAGATGTACTGTACCAAACTTAATACATAGATGAATTTGTAAACTTACTTAACTTTGTCGGTTTTTAGCCCCTGTCTTAATAGAGTCTCTTAGCTGAGACTTTTCTGGCTGAGACAAAGTATTTTCTCTGCAATGTTTAACATGTTGGTTTAAAAAAAAAAAAGAAAAGGAAAGATAAGATAAGTGAAAAACAATTCAAATTATTAGAGGGACAAAAATAATTACAATAACAATTTCTGATTACCCTTTATACACTCAGGGTCTGCATCTGCAAAAGTCATCTTTAATTCCTCCAGCAGATATATCACTGCCTGATCATGAAGTAAACTTATTCTGTGTGGAAAGAGAGTAGTATCATTAATTACATTTAAAATGATTATCTAAAACCCCATACATAGCATGTAAAGAAACAACATTCTTACCCAGTTTGTGAATCATAATTATGTGGGTTGTTTTCTGAATTATGGAGGTTCCTTACAGCTTCCTGTAATGTCCAATTAAAACCGCTTTAATACATACATTTGTAGACAACATTGTATAATTCAGATGTGACAAACTTTTAAATATGCTGGACAACTACAACAATGCAAGTAACAAAAAGTAGACGTGTAGCCAAATGCTTAGGCCAACTGGGCAAGGTATAAATTACTACTGGACTGTCAGGTAACAAAAGGTCATCTTACCGCAATGCCCTCTTAGCTCTTTTGTGCACATGGCTTGACTCTTCCTGCGGTCTTCAAACTTGCGCTCAATTGCATCAAGACGCTGGATAACCTTTATGAGAAGAGCAGTGTGTGTGCAGCTTACTTCTCCAAACCCTTAAGCTGAAGACACAAAGGCACACCATGGCTATTCCCTCCACCCCGCTATGATAAGAAGGACAGCACTTCTTAGTCATTAACATACAAAAGGCCTTTACACCTCACAGCCATCACCTCACTGCTAGCTGTAAGGATTCCTAGAAAGTTTCACAGATTTCCATATACATCTACATACATGAGGTATCTGGTTGTTTCACAAAATTTCCTTTGCATTCTACCTTTCCAAGCACTCTGCCTCATACACCTGGCAAACTTAAAGTTGATCAGGGATCTCCCATACTATATTTGTCCGGATACAGCTCTTTTCATGCAGTGTAATCCTACAATTAGCTTAACCTACAATTAGCTAAACATACTGGGATACCTCAACATTAGACACCACAAACAATACTTACATAAAACTTGATACTAACACAATCGCTATGGAATCAGCTTCACACGCACACTAAACACAGTAATCATACTTATGACCTTTACACTAGAGCCTTGGGTCTTACACACCATTTAAAACATTAAAACATAAAACAAAATCAAAATAAACAACAAAAATACAAACCAAAATGCCCACTAAGGGACAGTGACTACAAACAATGCTTGACCCAGTTTCCGAGACTAAACAACTATTTATAGAAAATCTAATGAGCTACCACGGTTCAGGTGAGCACCCACATCACCTGACCAAGGTGCCTTCAGGGAAAGTGAGTCTGCAAACAAAAACTACAAAAAACCAAACAGTGCCCTCTAGTGGCAATCCCTCACAAAGGCAGAAGACAGGGAATCAGTCAGAGTCTACAAAATGTCACAATGATGCATGAGATGATGTTTCCTTTAAATGATTACATTTTGTTAATTATGAAGTACCACAGTCCAGTTTATGGTTATTAATACACTTTTTTTTCATATTTAGGCTGTAATGAACATCTTTGTGTGATGAAGACTCCAGTGTTCCTGCGTTTCCATGTTGCTGATAGAGAACATGCTCATAAACACACATACATTTATAAAACATTTATTTAGTTAAAACACATTAAACAGACTCAGAGACGTGAGAAGTGTGTGTTCATCATGCACAGTGAATCACAGACTGAGTGAACACAGACAAGTGGAGTAACACAAGTCATCAAATCTGCCAGTTCTGTTATGAAATATATGAAACATCAGCCTTGTTGTGGTCGCTGCTTGTGCAAACATATTCATGGACCAAAATTAATTGTTTGTATGAACAGGTTTGAGAGGCCATGTGTTTATTCCGTGTTTATGATAGGTATTATTATTTTTTTATTTTAATATGTTTTTATTCTTATGCATGCTTTTTTATTGCTGTTTTGTTGGCTTCACTTACAGTGTCTATAATTGAATCAAATACATGATTTTTTTATACATGTCATTATTTCTGTTTTAAAATATAACAAACTTTGTAGCAATATGTTTGTAACAGTTCTTTATGGTTGTTTTATGTTTACAAACAAAATATTGTTACAATACACTTAAAAAAATATATTCATTAGTTAAATGTAATTTACTTTGCCAACATTTTCTTCGTAAAAATATCACATTAGATGTAATGCCACTTTTTCTTTTAACAGAAATAAAGTTGACAGGAGAGTTGTGGTTCTGTGTCGTTTATATCACTACAGCTTGTTTATCCACTTTGCGTGTGGACGTGGGTCTGTTGGGGGTAGCAGGAGGGGTTAGCACCTCTGTGTTCTCTTCTCCCAGGTTCACAGGTTCTGGAACACGTTTGCAGTGGCTGGAGTGGATCCACTTCACACTTTCTGCTACCTTCACTGCTGTCCGTGTCACTAGGAGCACCTGGAATGGTCCCGATCACCTCCGGGGCTTCCGGGTCTTTCTTCTGAGATTTTTTTATATATGTCCTTTTACCTTAAGCTCTCTCACTCACTCACTCATTGTCTATACCGCTTTATCCTCTATACAATGTTGCAGGGGGCCTGGACAGGGGGCCAATCCATCGCAGGGCAGGCATACACACACTATAGGCAATTTTGTGAATGCCAATTAGAGTAATGTGCAGGTTTTCAGATTGTGGGAGGAGACTCACCAAGCACGGGTAGAACATGCAAACTCTAGGAGAATCGAGCCTGGCCGAGAATCTTACCCGGACCCTGGTGGTGCAAGGCAACAGTACTAAGCACTACACCACCCTGACCTCTGCTGTCAAAATTATTTTGACATTTTGTAGACTCTCTCAGGAAAGACAAACTACTGTTAATGACCCTTTTATATGTGGCCTTTGGACTTAAGCTACACCCAGGCCGGGGCCCAATCCATCACAAGACACACACACATACGCACACGCTACAGCCAATTTAGAGACAGTGAACCAAATCTGCATGTTTTTGGACTGTGGGAGGAAACCCACCAAACACAGGGAGAACATGCAAACTCCATGCACACAGACATAAAGCGGGAATCGAACCCGGAACCTGAAGGTGTAAGGCAACAGTGCTAACCACTAAGCCACCATGCCGACCCAAAAATAACACGTCACTCATAAATATGAAGCAATACATCAATGATTATGAATTTTAGCAAATGATGGAAATGCAGGTTTTCAGATTGTGGTAGGAGACTCACCAAGCACAGGTAGAACATGCAAACTCTAGGAGAATCGAGCCTGGCCGAGAATCTTACCCGGACCCTGGTGGTGCAAGGCAACAGTCCTAAGCACTACACCACCCTGACCTTAAGCTGTCAAAATTATTTTGACATTTTGTAGACTCTCTCAGGAAAGACAAACTACTGTTAATGACCCTTTTATATGTGGCCTTTGGACTTAAGCTACACCCAGGCCGGGGCCCAATCCATCACAAGACACACACACATACGCACACGCTACAGCCAATTTAGAGACAGTGAGCCATTATATGAAAACCATATAATTAATGTAAATGAAAACCATATAATTAATGTAAATGTTTACACAAAGAAAGTAAATAAGAAACAACCATTATAAATACAAATGGCATTTGATTTTGCTGCTTATCCTGGTTACAGGATCCTCATGATAAATGTTCCTCCTTGTCCTTCACACAGTATACTGGACTTTATCTCCACAACTTGCAAATGTAACCCAGGTTACTATCCAGCCTGGAGAGGCTTAAGATTTGTGTGTGTATGTATTTGTACACACACTCATTTTGAATTGAGTGATTAGATATCACATTAGATGTCATTAGATATTAGAAAACATCAAAGTTTAAACATGTATATATAAATATGTGTAGTTGAATTGCCACGTGTAGCTCCGCCCACTGTCGATTGCGTCATTGCACAACGCGGTCCGCTTCACTTGGTCAGAGAAGTAATGGCAGACAGCGTGCATTTCATTTAAATTTGTGATTCCAATGTAAAAAAAGATAAAAAGGAAAAGTAAGAAATTGATTAAATAAAACACTTGAGTTTAAAATTGTTGTCATGAAGGAGAAAGTATTAAGCTGTATTATTTCCACAAAGTAATCAAGGAGCTGGGCAGTTGCCTCTGGTAAAATCTGTGTAAAACAGCCTTTCTGTGATGCATGAGGATTTATGCTAACTGATATCACTCATTTCTTGGTGAGTAAGCTTATGGGTTATTTTATATGCTTTTTGGGGTTAAAATTATTTACTTTTTTTTGAGAGTTAAGTGAATTTAAAACATGCCATAGCTATATGTTCAGTAAGTGTAAAGGAAAAAAAGAGTAAAGAGGTAAAAAAAAGTTTATTTACTGGTTAAATTAAGAATGTATTGTTTTAAAAGAATTATACCAAGTTATTTAGGTAATGAGTGCAATGTTTGTAACCTAGCCTGCATGAGGCCTATGCTAACCATGTGGTCTTGTGTGTTTTTAGCTATAAGCTAATTAGGTACACTTGCAGCAGTTAAAAATGTTTTTTTACATTAATGCTATGCTCTGTGTGGAGATTGTAAATAGAATGCTAGAAATGTGTTATTATTGTGCTTTACTCAGTTGGAAATGTTCAAATTGAAATGTTGGAAGTGGTTAAATGGGAATTATTTCTGATTAATTTGTTTTTTGCCTTGCTTTTACAAGGTTGTTGTTTTTTTCCCCTTTACTTTCTACTTTGAGTCTTTTGCCTGAGTTCTTGGGAGTTGGACAAGAGATCCTGGATTTCATAAAACGTGTTGTTTCTGCCATCTGCAAAGAGCACAACGTTGGCAGGAACTGGCGAGCCAGACCATTTCGGAACTGGGAAAATTGTTGTCAATCATCAGAGCGGTAGGACCATTTCGTATGTTTTCTGTGGACATTGTTACAGAAGACAGGATTTGTTTTGTCTTTGAAGAATTGCATTCCATACACCTCTTCATTCATCTTATGGACATTTAACCGAAGGGTTTTGATATTGTATTGTCTTTTGTTTCATAATTTGTATTGAATTGTATTATTTTATTTAGTATTTTTGTTTTAAGGGATCGATTTAAATATATTTCTTTATACAGAGTATACACAGGTATTTACAGTTAAAGCAAACGAGGTAAATTAAAAGGTTAAGCTCAACACACACACACACACACACACACACACACACACACACACACACACACACACACACACACAGGGCCATATATAAAAAGAAAACCATACACATTTCCTAAAGACATTTTAAAGTCAATTTAATTAGAGATCATTTTATTTTATCATTTCTCAAATCAAAACAAAAAAGTAGTATTTTGTGAATTATTTATGTTGTAACTTTCATTTGTTTGTGTAAATATTGCTGAATACAAATAAGAAATCTCTTTTATTTTTGCTAACTACAACTTGGTATTGGTAATTATTTCCCTTGTCTCGTTGCAACACTGGCTCATGAGCGAATGTGGTCTTCTGATATGGTCCATAATGCAGAATTCTTCGCTTAGTGTCTAATACTAAACGTTTGATAATACACAGTAGTGTGGAACCCGCTACAGTTGGCGAGCCAGCCAGGAGCCAGTTCTTGCAGCGAGATTTCCCGTTAAAGGCCCAGAAAGGGGAAATTAGTAAACGAGACAACTCATTGAAGCATTATAATGGAAATTGTGAAGCGAGAAAACATTATTGTGGCAAATGCGCTCTTAGTTGGAGGTCTCACGTTAACTGAAGTAGACAATGAGCTGGAGGTGTATTTGCAGAGATATGGTTCAATTAGCCATAATTTGATAATTGATGATCCAGATTCAGAATTTCACAGAAGTGCCATTGTAGAATATAATCATAACTCGGCAGTACAAAGTTTGTGCCCTCATTTACCTTTAACTTTAGGAAGTCTCTCTGACCCAGCTGTTACTTTCCGGGTGCGTGCCTTAGCTAACGTTTACACGCAGTCTATCAGCTGTTCCGCCACAGAGGGGTACCTTGAGCAATTAAAGGCTATTGCTAAAGAGAGTGGTCGGCCTTTCCAAAGTGTGCTTCAAGAAGAATTGGAGAAACTTAAAGAAACACATCCCTCCAAACAAGCCCCAACAGAATCTCGACACGCAGGCTGCCTTGGTTTTGGCAACGACCACCAGATAACAGTGGCCACAGTCCCACCAAAAACAAGTAGCCCCCTGAGAGTTTTCTCCGGAAGGAGTCCACGTCCCCCCAATGAACCCGATTTTGAAACCTGGCGGGCAAGTGTTGATTTCTTGTTAAATGACCCTTCCATCTCTGACTTGCACAGGACACAGAAAATTTTGGACAGTCTCCTACCTCCAGCTGCCGATGTTGTAAAACATGTGCGCCCTCCAGCCCTACCTGCTGTGTATCTTGAGCTGTTAGAGTCGGTGTATGGTTCTGTCGAGGACGGAGATGAGCTGTTGGCCAAACTCATGGGCACTCTACAAAATCAAAGTGAGAAACCATCAGATTACCTTCATCGCTTACAAGTTATTCTGAGTGCTGCAATTAGACGAGGCGGCATAGCAGAGCGTGAACGTGACCGATACCTTTTGAAACAATTCTGCAGAGGATGTTGGGACAATCGTCTCATTGCTGACCTTCAGCTTGAAAAAGGGGAAGCTCGACCCCCCCACTTTTGCTGAATTAGCAGTGCTTATTCGAACCCAGGAAGACAAGCATGCCTCTAAAGAGGAATGGATGAGAAAGCACCTTGGAATAGCAAAGCTCCCTAATGCCCCCCCAAAATCACGTGCCGTCTCTAATCAAATGTCTGCCTGTTCATGTGATGTGTCCAAGTCTGAGAATTCTGAAACTAGTCTCCTAAAGAAACAAGTGGTGGAAATCCAAGCCCAAGTTACGGCTTTGAAGCAGTCTCCTGATTGCATGAGTCATTCTGAAAGGGCTGAGGTAACTGCTTTAAAGAAAATGGTGGATGAACTATGCACCCAAGTAGCTGCAGTAAAAGCCTCAGTCACTCAGAGATTGAACCAAAGAAATCCAGATGAGTTAGAGATCGCTAGGCTGCAACGTCAGATAGCTGAGCTGCAAACTTAGAGTGCCACTCAGAGAGTGTATAAGACTTATCCCATGCAAAGGCCGCATGAGGCAGGGAGGGACCGAAATCCCAGGAGGGGCCAATTGGGAGTAAGCAGACCACGACCCGGATACTGTTTCCAGTGCGGGGAGGATAGCCATTTGGCTATCAATTCTGAAAGTGCTGCAAATCCTTCCAAAGTTGAAGAGAAACGACTTAAATTAAGAGAGCTGCAAAGCCAATGGGACTCCTTATATGGAAGGCCTGCCCAGCCTTTAAACTGAGAGGGGTCTCTGTACCAGGGCATATGGAGACCAAACGTTCAGACTGTCGCCCTGAATGTTACAAACAGGCATCTCATGTGACTAACCATAAGCTACCGCCATCAAACCACTTGCCAAAGGGGCTAGTAGGAATAAAATGCACAGCTAAGGTCATCATTGGAGAGAGGGAGGTGGATTGCCTTCTTGACATAGGGTCACAGGTAACCACAATTCCTCAGTCATTTTATGAAGCAAATTTGTCAGACTCCCATTTGAAGCCCTTAAAAAACCTTTTGGAAGTTGAAGGAGCTAACGGCCAGACTGTCCCATATTTGGGGTACATTGAGTTAACCCTGAAATTCCCAAAAGCATTTGTGGGAACTGAAGTTGAAGTCCCCACCCTCGCCCTTGTGGTGCCAGATTTGACTAGTCTTTCTCAAATTCTAATCGGAACAAACTCTTTAGATGTTCTTTACAGCCAATGTGCTAAAGAGAATGCGTCTAATTTTCAGTCAAGCTTCTATGGTTATCAAGCAGTACTTAAAGTTTTGCAAGCTAGGTGGAGGCAAGCTAGCAATGAAACCCTGGGCTATGTAAAGTTGAGGGGAAACTCCCCCAAAGTTGTGCCTGCTGGGAGCACAGTGGTCCTGGATGGCTATGTCCATCTTCATGGCCCCCACACAGAGAAATGGGTAACTCTTGAGCCACCATCAGTTTCCTTGCCAAGTGGCCTGCTAATGGCCAGCTGCTTGCACACTTTACCCTCTGAACGGACCTCCAAATTGTCAGTTTTGCTGAGAAACGGAACCCAAACCGACATAAAGATTCCTCCTAAAGTTGTGTTAGCAGAGATTCATGCAGTTCAAAGGGTCATGAGCCAGCAGCACCAGAATTTAAACATCAAGGCTGAGGAAAGCACACCTACCGGTGCTAACCTTTCCTTTAACTTTGGCGATTCACCTCTACCTACAGGCTGGAAAGAACGAATATCGAAGGTGTTAAACTCTATGCCTGAGGTATTTTCTTTGCACAACCTTGATTATGGACACACTGAGAAGATCAGACATCAGATAAAGCTCAGTGATAAGACACCATTTAAGCACAGAGCCCGACCCATCCATCCTCAAGACATTGACGCTGTGAGAAAGCACCTACAGGCGGGTATCATTCGCGAGTCTGAGTCACCGTTTGCTTCGCCTATAGTCGTAGTCCGGAAGAAGGACGGTTCAGTGCGGTTATGCATTGATTTCCGAAAGCTCAACTCACAGACAATCAAGGATGCGTATGCCTTACCAAACCTAGAGGAAGTTTTCTCCACACCAACAGGCTCGAAATGGTTCTCTGTACTTGATTTGAAATCTGGCTTTTACCAAATTGAGATGGAGGAATCTGATAAAAGTAAAACAGCATTTGTCTGTCCATCTGGATTCTGGGAATTTAATAGAATGCCACAAGGAATTACCAATGCACTGAGTACATTCCAAAAATTAATGGAACGATGCATGGGAGACTTGAACAGAAAGCAAGTACTAGTGTTCATTGATGACCTTATTGTTTTTTCCAAGACTCTTGAAGAACATGAATCTCGGTTGCTGCAGGTTTTCAACCGACTTAAGGAGTACGAGTTGAAATTGTCCCCTGACAAGTGCCGATTCTTTCAGACGTCAGTGAGGTATTTAGGTTATATAGTCTCACAAAATGGGGTAGAGACTGACCCGGCAAAAGTTGAGGCCTTAAAGACATGGCCAAGGCCCACAAATTTAAAAGAACTGAAGTCCTTTTTAGGTTTTGCCGGATATTACCGGAGATTTGTCCGTGACTATTCCAAAATCACTAAACCTCTCACTGACCTTACAGCGGGATATCCTACGCTTCAGAAAAGTGGTATCAAGAAACCAAGGGAAGTAGAGTATTTCAACCCCAAAGAAAGGTTTTGTGATCGATGGACTCCAGAGTGTTAGAGGGCCTTTGATTCTATAATTGGCAAACTTACATCTGCACCTGTTTTGGGCTTCGCTGACCCCAAACTTCCTTATGTCCTTCACACAGATCATATATCAGGAGCAGGAGGGGCAGATGCGAGTCATAGCTTTTGCCAGCAGAGGATTAACCAAGGGTGAAAGTAGGTACCCTGCACACAAATTAGAGTTTTTGGCGTTAAAATGGGCTGTCACCTCTAAATTTAGTGACTACCTCTATGGTGCAGAATTTACTGTTGTAACGGACAGCAATTCCTTGACGTATATACTATCCTCAGCAAAGCTTGATGCCACCAGCTACCGCTGGCTGTCCAGTTTGTCAACTTACAATTTCAAGCTGCAGTATAGAGCTGGGAGTCAAAATCAGGATGCTGACGGGCTTTCCAGACAACCGCACGGTGAGCTTTTGGATGACTTGGCCTCTCAAAAGGAGAGAGAAAGGATTAAACAGTTCACATTACACCATCTCATGAAGCCAGGTGATGAGTCATCTGTCCTCATGGATGACACAATAAAGGCCATCTGTGAAAGGCATCAGGTGATTGGGTCATCTGGAAATCCTAACTGTTCTCCCTCCTCACTTACCTTGGTTAAATCCTTATCTCACCATGAGAACGCTCTTTCAATTGAGTTCCAACATAAAAATGAACATGGCCTTCCAGATCTTCCTCAATTCTCAGAATCTTCCTTGGCAGATCTGCAGAGGAAAGATCCGGAAATTAAAATTGTAATTCGAAGGTTAGAGAGCGGAGGGAAACTCTGTAACTTAAGAGACCAGCCGCTTATACTGGGATTGTGGTTTAAAGAGTGGAACCAGCTTGAGCTGAGGGGTGGAGTGTTGTATAGGAAGAGACAGAACTGTGGAACCTTTCACTATCAGTTGGCGCTGCCTGCCACATTGAGAGACATGGTGCTAAAAAGCCTTCATGATGACATGGGTCATCTAGGTATCGAAAGGACCCTAGATTTGGTCAGATCAAGATTCTTTTGGCCCAAAATGTCACAGGCAGTAGAGGAAAGGATCAAAACTTGTGAACGCTGTGTGCGTAGGAAAACACCCCCGGACAGAGCGGCTCCCTTGGCAAACATTCAGACTAGCAGGCCCTTAGAGTTGGTATGCATGGATTTTCTTTTCTTGGAGCCAGACCAAAGCAACATTAAGAACATACTGGTCATTACAGACCACTTTACAAAGTATGCCGTTGCAGTACCAACTCGTAATCAAACTGCCCAGACCGTTGCTAAAAGCCTGTGGGACAATTTCTTGGTACACTATGGGTTTCCGGAGAAACTGCATAGTGACCAAGGGACAGATTTTGAATCACGTACAATAAAGGAATTGTGCAAGGTTGCCAGAATCTGCAAGGTGAGAACTACACCATACCACCCGAGAGGCAATCCAGTGGAACGATTTAATCGTACACTTCTCCAGATGCTGGGGACACTGGAAAATGAAAAGAAGTCTCGGTGGAAGGAGTTTGTAAGGCCTTTAGTGCATGCCTACAACTGCACCCGCAATGACACCACTGGGTACTCTCCTTATGAACTCATGTTTGGTAGACAACCACGCTTACCGGTTGATCTGGCTTTTGGACTGCCAATAGACAATCCCATAAAGTCACACTCTCAATACGTGCAAGATCTAAAGAATCGGTTGCGAGAGTTATGAGGTGGCTACTAAAAATGCAGGGAAGGTAGCAGGACGTAATAAAAGGAGATTTGTTTGCTGACGGTGAGGTGATTGTTTGCTTTACATGTCAGGAAGCCCTCATGTTTGTGTTTCCTTCTGGCTCTCCCTTTTTTGTTATGCTGTCATAGTTAGTCCTGCCGGAGTCTCTGCTTGCACTCTACAGTTAATATACATTCACATTATACATTGTGTGACTGTGACCGTACCTAACTGCCATCTCTCCTCTTCTTCTCTTTCCCCCCCCCTCTTTCTTTTTCCTCTCTCCTCCTGTCCCCCCCTTTTACTCTTTCTCTCTCTCTCTGTCGAGCTACACATGTCGTTCCTGAGCTGCCAGTGATCCAGACTCCCTCTGCCCTCCGGACCTGTCTGACCCATCCTGGTGCCCCGCTTCTGGCTGAAGATCTCGTCACATGGATGCCCCGTGTGTCTCTCTGGGATGCGTCTGGTGTCTGGGAATGATTCTCTCTACCTAGAAAATGGTTCTGGCCTTGACTGGTGTTGGCAACTGTTTCTCTGGGGACTTGACAGTTCGATAGTTCATGACTGGAACTTCTTACAAGTCTACCTGGGTCTTCAATAACTACCTGGACTCCATATTAACATCAATTAACATCAGCTATTATAGCTGAACTGCCTCCCACCCTACACACTGTATAAATGCAGATCATTTACTGCTTTCTGTTTCACCCAAATGAGGATGGGTTCCCTGTTGAGTCTGGTTCCTCTCAAGGTTTCTTCCTATTACCATCTCAGGGAGTTTTTCCTTGCCACTGTCGCCCTCGGCTTGCTCACCAGGGACAAACTGACCATTTTGATTCATACAAATTCACATTTCATACAAACTTAAATAATTCTTTTGACTATGTAAAGCTGCTTTGCGGCAATGAAAATTGCTAAAAGCGCTATACAAATAAAATTGAATTGAATTGAATTTGACGAGCGTGTTGTTGCTTCAACTTTGGGAGAGGGTGATCGTGTTCTTGTAAGGAATGTGCGATTGAGAGGGAAGCAAAAGCTGTCTGACAAGTGGGAACAGGACTGTCTCACATAATACCCTAAAAAAGAAACAGTATGTAAAAGGTTAGAAGTCATCACTCAGTGACCCTTATAATCATATTCTCATAAATTAATCATTATCATGATGGTGATTATCATGAACTGAGAGTTAAAACAAGAAGCAGAGTGACATCTGGTGGTTTGTGGAAATTCCAACAGCTGTAAACTCAAGTGGGATTTTATATTACATGTGAGAAATTATAGGATATAGGATGTAGTATTTTGTATGTGGAGTCATTATGATCCATCAGAAAAGCTTCATGACATCAAGGCATTGATTCTACACGTCTCTGGACAAAACATCATTTTACAAAACATCGGCTGTTTTAATGGTGACAGAGACACTGCTTAAGACGTCAATCCAAAATCTCCAACACAAGAAGAACTGCTGATTTGACAGCATATGATTTAGATTATTTTTATACTCATGTCCTCATTACAGTCATCCTGTAAGACAGCACTCCTATAAGAATAGCAAAGTTTGATTATAGAATAAAGATAAACAGTTAGAATAACTCTGTATTAAATGGGAGGGACAAATGCAGCCGACTACATCAACTACAACTACATCTTTACATTTAATGCCTCACCTTTCTGTAAGTGCACTTATTGTGTGATGAATGTGAATTGTGTTAACTGTGATGTTTCTGATAATCAGATTATTAAAATACTACAGTAAATGGACGATCATTTGGATCAGTCGAACTCTTTTGGAGAAGGATTGGATCTCATTGGTTATCTGGTAATCTAAATCTGATACTAGTAGCTCATTTGTTTGTCTCGGCTTGTACACCGTCTTATAAAACCCAGTCGTCCACAACAGACTCTCTCACCTGAACTCTTCTTTAAGTTCTGTAATAATGTAGGTGTTCACACAGGGGTTGTGCTGCATGCAGGTCAGGAGCAAGTGGCACCGCTGGTACAGGAGGACAGCCTGAGACGGGCTCAAGGGAGACTCTGACTGTTTCAACAGAACAACATAGACATGGATCAACTACACTATTTAATCTACTTTTCCCAAAGGAATCACATTCTCATGTATTTGATATCAATTATTATGGATTTACCAGAAATGACAGAACCAGAACCACACGCTGGGCCTGATAAACCATAAACAGGAGCTAAACACAGACAGAGCACAACTTAGTGAATCTTACCATCTACTGAAGAGCTAGTTTTGATTCTGAAGAGATTTACAAAGAAAGGGTGGGATTTAAGTGTTTGAAAAACCCAGGACAGTCAGAAAGTGTCCTACATTCTGCATGAGACTCACCTTAAAAAATTAAACAAATAAAAAGTCTATAAATCTGCATCAGTGGACGAATCTTGTACTGAGGTTATGCATCTAGGGCCAACGATTATACATTAATTTGTTTGCGATCACATCTTGAGTGTTGAATTTCAAATCCATTGTCCTGGTGTACAGAGACAAACTGACCACCATGGAGTCACTGTCCAAATACTTATGGACCTGAATATATACAATAACGTCATTATAAATGAGGAGTGTGTAAATGTGTGAGAGCACGACTGACTTTTTTCTTTGTCTAACGCCAGAGAATGAGAATCTACTGCACCGTAAGGTTTTAGAAATGAAATATTGTATTGTTTGTGTTATTAGTGTTACATATGTTTTATATTGCTAGTCACTGGTTATGTCCAGACACAGATGATTCATTCTCATTGAAACTATATCCAGTACAGCAATAACACAAACAAGACAGATAACAGTGTTGTCTTACCTCTGTGTGAGATGTAGAATTGCAGTTGTAAGGCTTTAGCTCAGGATCACACACACCAAAGCCAAGAGCAAGTCTGCAGTCACGCTTCCCCTGCAACACATTAAAGGCTCCTGATACAGTAACATACTGTATAAATATACACTACAGTCACAGGCTCCAGTCATATCTGAGTTTACTCACTGCTTGGACGTTAGTGCGCTAAAGCGAGCAGCTCCTTTCTCCGTCTCACCGAGCATCAGGCTTATGGTCTGAAGCACTAACGTGGAAAGCCTGGAGACCGACACACAGTGTTGTAGTGAATCAGTGAGGTGGTGATGGTGTTCTGTTCCAGTCAAGGTGAGTCACAGGTTAAAAGTGGAACAATCGCTACAAAAAAGTCGTGGCTCACTTCATATAACGCCGAAATACTACAAAGATGATGTTCACGTAATTTTGATCTAAAAGGAAAAAAAAAGGAACATCATGTCTAACTGTAGCACTAACGCTAAAAATAGTTAAATAGTCGCCTCTTATCATTTAGTAGAAGAGATTACAGAGCATGGAGAGGACTTACTGTATGGACCTGAGGGGATTATTGAGTCACACACAGTGTCTGACTTCATCTAATCTAATTCAGCCTCCTGAGTTCTACTGGAAGAGTCTAACAGTGTTAATGGTGTTGAATGGTGTGTTTGGTTTGATCAGGTGACTCAGACTTACAGTAGCCTGTCTGCAGTGTGTAATCTGTCCTGAGAGAGCTGCAGGCTTTCAGTCAGCGTTTTCACCAGGAACAGATAGAGCTCAGGTGACTGTACGACACACACACACACACACACACACACACACACACACACACACACTTAGGTGTATGAGCTTCAGCATGAAACAGTGTAATGATTTAAAACAACCAGGAGGGGACATTTAACGTGAATTTTAAGTGTAAGGACGGGGACAATAGTTACACTATCTTTGCCACCACGGAGCGGCTGAGGTGCTTTGAGTGTGATGATGTTGGACATAAAAGTCTGAGCTGTCCTCATGGAGCTGTGCAGACGGGGAGCTCAGGGGACGACTCGGACGGGATACAGCAGGAGGACACCGGGGAGACGGAGACTGCAGCGGGCCTCACCGACCCCCAGAGCAACGACACACCGCAGTCAGAACTCACAAAAGGTCCGTCCTGAACACACTGACACCACAGATAGAAACACTGCACCCAGCGCTGATAAACACAACGCAGACACAGAAAACACCGCCAGTATAAAACACCACGTCCCTACAGACAATACCGCTAACAGTAACCCTGTCCCTAATGTCTGCTCTGATACACACCAACAAGAGGAAAAATACAACTCCTGGAACCGACAGAACACAAAACACTACAGTGAGCATGAGGGGTAAAAGACAGGAGGAATCACACAAGGCAGGGGGTTAACACACTTTTTCCAGGGAAAAGTAAAAATGCTCAAAACTCTCACATCAGGTAAGAAGAAACTGAAAGCTGCTCCCAGTAAGGAGAGAATACAGGACATGGACACGGACAGTAGCCTGGGTCAGAGTAACACAATGAACACACACACACACTCATGACCACAGAGTGTGAGACTATGAACAGGAAAACCGTAAATAGTTTATTTCCTTAAATTGTTTAACAATAAAGTGTTTAAAATCTCTAAACTCTCTCTCTCTCTCTCTCTCACACACACACACACACACACACACACACATTTTAGACATCATTCCTTCACATGTAAAACAAAACCCTGATTACATAATTTTAATCAAGTTCAATTAAAAGTCCAAGTAGTAAAATCATTTTTTTTCTATGAATCACACCTAAAGTGTGTGTGTGTGTGTGTGTGTGTGTGTGTGTGTGTGTGTGTGTGTGTGTAGGTACAGTACACACACACATATTCTAATCATCTCCATCATTCTCGTGATCATCCTGTCTTTCTTTTCTATTCAGTCTTTCTCTAATGCTTACTTGCACCACAAACCCCCTTCATGTCTCTGTCTCCAGGATAACATTCACCCTCCCCTCCTGATACTCTGCCTCCCAATGGGGCTCAGCGCTGGGAATAAACACTTGTAAAACAACCATAAAGCGCTACAGTGTCCTTCAGCATTGTACAGAGACAGAGGAAGAGAAGAAGAGTGAGAGTAAATCTTATCATTTGAAATAGATGAAGCAGTTTAGGACAAAAACCTGACTTTCTGACTTCACTTATCACTCAGTAATAAAGCTTCTGCTGGTCTGTTTGATCAGAACAGTTTAGTTTCCAAGCAGCAACAGTAAACCACTATCTTGTATTTACAGTAGATGGCTGTAGTGAAAACCTCTATAATCTCTATAAGCAGCTAAAGCAGGCAGATGATAATCACTGCAGTGATCAGTCGTGTCCTTTCAAGCCATTGTACACAAGTCTGTCAGTAAAAACATGTAAGGTGGAGATAAGCAGGCAGAACAACAGAACCTCACTGTGGCTGTCAGAGACGGGACGAGTTTATTGATTGCCAAATGCTGTAAAACACGGTGTTGTGTGTTAGTACATTACTGTGGAGTGAGCTGAGGGCAGCTGACCCAGAGATTGGGAGCATCAAAAAAAAAAAAAACATTAATCAAGATGACTTGATCAAAGATCACCGTTAAAGTGTCCTTCTGAACGAACTATGAGCATCTTTCAAATAAATACCGTTAATTTAATTAAATCTACAGGATTTAGAAAAATTCAAAAATTCTAAATACAAAATTCAAATTACATTTAAAAATTAAAAAAATTAATACATTTAAAAATACATTTAAAAATTGCTTTTACATTTTATCAAAAACTAGTTCCAAACATTCCATAACTGTTTTCCTAACACACACAGACTCATATGAATACACTTAAAAGTGTGTTCTCTCACTTCAAATCCATCAATATTACAATCTAGAGGTTGGAAGTAAACATTATTTACATTTTTAACAAATCAAAGTGTTCTTAATGTCTTCATATCATTAACCAGGTTAACTACATTCTGCATTCTGTACTAAAAGTGTCAAGTCTATTGCTCATTTAAGAGCAAGTTAAGAGCAAAGAACGCTTGTAAAAAATCATATATTTTTGTCTAATTTAACACATTTCTGAATGCAATCCCAATCATGTAAACACTCGTGAGTGTGAGACTGGGAGGTGAAGACTTAGTGAGTGAAGTCTGGACCTATTAGAAGCTGGAGACGTTCTCCTGTCAGGACCGAGCAGAACCTCACTGATTCCTGTACAAGATTGGAAAAGATAATCAAAACTACTGTAGGGATGTTAATCTTTAATCATTGTTTGATTACTGCTAATAAATTAACCAATTAAAATTGTACTCATCTATAGCATTAGTGTACCATAATAATGCTCCTTAGCTCCCATATTTATTAATCTCTACACTACAAGAGAGCGACCTTGTATTTTAGGTAACACACACGATTAGACATTGTATTTCTTAGTTGCCTCAGTGTTAAATGAGGACAGAGAGACATAACAGGATTTCTGACAGATTAGATGTGTAACAGATTACAAAACCTCCAGGCTGTGCCTTAATTCACTATTGCTGAAAGAAAAATCTTACTGACGTCATTATCTGAGCAGATTTTCAGCATCCTCTGTTTTGTTACAGGTGGATCTAGAAAACCCTGAGCAGCACAAAAGAAGTGAGCATGCATGTGCAAGAGTTTGAATATATATGTGGACATAAAGAAAATTGTGGTGCTAGAAAAATGTGTTATATTTAATAATAAACAATGAATAATGAATAATGATTAATTACTTATTGATTGTTAAAGTCAACTATTGGTTAAGAGAAATCACTCATGCGAAATTTGTGACTGTAATCAGAACAAAAAAAAAAACTATTCCTATTTTACAAATATTTGACATTTTATAATTAGCATACGGTCAAAACTGTTTTCCCTTTCATAAAAAAAAAAAAAAACTAGAAAAAGGAAGAAAGTATGAGCGAGCCCTGTCAGAGTTATCCAGTGTACTGAAATGTACTGTACTGTACACGCTGGTCAGCAAATCTGATAATAAGCTTAAATGTGTTCATGTCAGTGGAACAAGGTGAATGAGCTCTACTAATGATCACAGACTTTATTAATGAGATTACATCACACAGCACTAATGAAGGCACAAGGAGAAATACTGTATTTGACCAGTGTGTTAGCTGAACATGTCATTTAGCTGGGGTAGGAGACAAACATTTCATTAATCTGATAAAAACTCTCTGCTAAAGCCTGACAAATACAGCGAGACGCACTGACTTATGGGAAAATGTTCGTTTCCTCTTCCGGTGAAGTGAAAACCCGTTGTTCACTTGTTCCCTACACAGTTCGCAGTTCCGTTTGAACTGAACATTTTCGCTCCCTGTGGTTTGGAATCACACTGACTATAACTGAACACCTATCTGAAGGCTTATCAGAACACACCTATTCTGTGCACAGGGAGTAGGGAGCACACTGTGAAGTACACTTCGGAATGGAACACAGCCATCGCCTGTAACGAACCGAAAGTGAAAGAGTTTCCGCCTCGACTCCGTTTTGTGGAAGTGTTAGAAAAGTTAAAACACAATGTTTATGTTTTATCAAGGAAAATGTCTTTAAAGCAGAAGATATTAATGTAACACAACAGGGCCGGTGAATAAAGGTGAGTGATTTATTTATTACTAACGACTTTATATAAGGATAATGCAGATATATTGTAAATTAAACTGGTGTAAAACTCAGATGTAGGAAATGTGTAATGTGTGGTGTACAGGTAGAACCTAAAGCAGGTTTTAGTCGGGTATTACTGTATAAGACCGATAATCCTATATAGAGATTGTACAGGAGCTTTTTCTCATTTTGCATTTCGGATTTATCGTGTTGTGTGAAAGTGACACAGCTCTACCAGACGACTGTCCGGTTTGGACGCAGTCACGGCCTGTTCGTTACAGAAGATAAGAAGTTTAATGATAAACACAAACAACCTAAATAAAATAACCGGGTGACAAACAAACAAATTACCATGAAACTAAACAACAGATGCGAGAACAAGGTGCAGTGAATTCTGGCAAATGAAGTAAAAAAACACAAAAAGAAAGAAAAAACAGACAGTCCTTGGCCGCGACGCGCCCTCCAGCGGTTTCCCCTGACTAGGACACAATGTGATGCACTTCTTACAGTAGTTTAATAAGTAAAGATTAAGATGAAAATTAGCTGTAAGGTCATTTTTTGAACATAACATCAAATGGAAACATTTATGTTTAATATTTCTCAAAATAACAAATTTAATGTAAGTAAAATAAATATTACTA
The DNA here is from genome assembly GCF_024256425.1 of Clarias gariepinus. NCBI lineage: Eukaryota > Metazoa > Chordata > Actinopteri > Siluriformes > Clariidae > Clarias > Clarias gariepinus. The sequence goes on from NC_071111.1 coordinate 24,741,295, forward strand.
TTAATATTAGAAATACATTTAAAAAGTAATGATATTCAGTATAAAAGTGCGCCCTCTGCAGGACATGTGGCCACACATTTTACAGCAGATTATAAAGATTTTAAATATCTTACATGACCCGGATGTTACTGAAATGAAAGTATAATCTGTATATTAGAAGTGTTTAATTGGCAACAGTTAACTGGCAAACAAATTTATCAATTTTAAAAAGTTTGTTGTTTGACATTAGGAAATGTACAGATATATTTGACTATTTTAAGATATACAGTGCTGTGAAAAGTATTTGCCCCCTTATTGATTCTTTAATTCTTTTGCATATTTGTCACATTTAAATGGCTGAGATTATTAAATACATTTTAATATTACACAAAGATAACCAAAAGTAAATTCACATTACATGATCATTTTATTTATTATAGGAAAACCTCTCCAAATCTTCCTGGCCCTATATGAAAAAGTAATTGCCCCCTCGCTAAATTGTGAACTGTGATTTTTGGAAAGCTGAGTTAAATTTCTCTTGCCACACCCAGGCCTGATTACTGCCAGACCTGTTAAATCAAGAAATCATGTAAATAGAACCTGTCTGACACAGTGAAGCATGCTAAGGTTGGCACAACCAATTATTAGGTTTAGGGGTAAGTACTTTTTCACCTAGGGCCGGACTTTCTTATCTCCAGCCTTCATAACACCTTCTGGGCGTCTAAGAGCAGGACCTGATTCATTGTGTTTTTTTGGTTAGAGTATTAGAGTAGATCTTTCAATATGAGGATATTTTTTAAATTTCCTTCTACATATTTTTATTCTGTCTTTATTGCACTATAGTCACATCCTTCATTTATTGCATCCTCTCTTTTATTAGTATTTGCTGATTATATATTTTCTGGTTTATTTTATCTATTACTACTTGCTGGTGCACCTTATGTTCAGTTTCATTCCCAGTTTCATGTATTTTTATCTTTATATTATTTGACAGCATTTTGACCTCTTTAATGCACCTTGAATTGTAAATGGTGTGTTTGTGATTTTTTTCCCCCTTTTTCATCACCTTACAATTCTTGCTTGTTGCTTACTTATATAGGGATTGATAAAGTACTCCATCCATCCATCCATCCATCCATCCATCCATCCATCCATCCAATCTTAAAGGTCAGTCCTGGTGTCCAGGCTGATGACTGAATTCTGTAAGACAGATTTTAAGCCAAAGGATGATAATTGTTCTTAAGGTCAAAGATGTGAAAATTATTGTGTGGAAATTTAACATCACATTTGTTTTTGTGTTTTTCAGGAGTGTAATCCACTGAGATCAGACACTTCAGGACTTAACTGCTAGTTCGTGGATACTAATATTGAAAGATGGAGCCTGATGATCCGGACACTGATAACGTGTCCCCACTCTCTAAAAAACAATTACCTAATATTTCTTGGTATTTCAATCATTAAATATTCATATCCAAATTACTAAGTGAGCACATAAGAAGGAAGTTATTTAAAAGTTTAAACAGTAAAGTGTTTCACTATTATTAACAAACTGAAATGTATTCTGTTAATTGCAAGTAAAATTTATCTCTCATTGAATTAACAAGTTTAAATAATGTTGTGCAGTAAACTCCAGGGAGAGAGATCAGAATCAGCAGCACCCAGCTGTATCTCCATGAAGAGTGATGTGTCTATGGATCGTCCTATTAAGTTTAAAGCAGTAGACTCCTCACCTCTACACAGGTAACGTCTCCTCACTGTTAATGTCACTGCTGAAGTCACAGTTAAAGGGAAATTCATCTAGACCAGGGGTCGGCAACCTTAAACACTCAAAGGGCCATTTGAATCCATTTCTCACAGAAAAGTAAACACTGGGATATATATATATTTTTTTTATCTAAAATGAAGCTTAAACTGCATATATCATTGCTGACCCCTGATCTAGATAAACAGGAGGGCAAACTAAAATACTAATATACCATTTTTTTTAAAAATGAAACCACTATTTTCTATATTTTCTCATTAGTTTTTTTTCTTGAAAATGTGTTTGTGGTATCTTTAAAATAAATGCCACTTGATTGCACATGCTATTTTGTTATGAGGGTAAATTATTATGTTTCAATACAGTGTAACCTTGGATTGCGAGCATAAATCATTCTGGAAGTGTGCTTGTATACCAAAACCCTTGTATATCAAAACGAATTTCTCTCATTAAAAATAATGGAACCTCACAGACGATTTGTTCCACAGCCCAAAAGTATTAATATAGAAATAATTAATACAAAATATAAAGTAAAAATAAAACAAATTAAGTCGCACTTTACCTTTGTAAAACGCAGAGGCCTGGGTGCAGTCAGTCTTCTAGTTCATTACAAAGGTGTTCAATAGACATGAGGTCAGGACACTCAAGTTCTTTCACTCCAACATTGGCACTGCGTGTTTTCATGAAGCTCACTTTGTGCACAGAGGCATTGTCATGCTGAAACAGGTTTTGGCCTCTTGTTTCTATAAGGAAAATTGCAGTGTTGCATATTATAATGTCCCTATGGTGTATTTATTGAGAACACATAAAAGAAAAAAATTTGACTAAAGTTTTTAGTATTAACAAAAAACTAATATTCACAGCATAAAATTGTTATAATAGTTATGTCAATATTAAATAAATAGGATACTTAAAACAGTAAAGCATGTATATAAATAACTAAAGGACTGTCTGTAATGTTGTGTAGTAAACTCCAGGGAGAGAGATCAGAATCAGCAGCACCCAGCTGTATCTCCATGAAGAGTGATGTGTCTATGGATCGTCATATTGTTTTTAAAGCTGGAGTCTCCTCACCTCTACACAGGTAACGTCTCCTTACTGTTAATGTCACTGCTGAAGTCACAGTTAAACGGGAAATGAAAGGGGATGAAAGGGAAATTCATCTAAATCAGGGGTCGGCAACCTTAAACACTCAAAGAGCTATTTGGACCCGTTTCTCATAGAAAAGAAAACACTGGGAGCCACAAAACTCTTTTAACATCTAAAATGAAGATGACACTGCATTTATCGTTTTTACATTTATACTGTTTATATATATATATATATATATATATATGTATAACTATAGTGTGTTGCACGTATGAAATCAATGAACTGCTACAGAGAAAATTACATTTTATTTATGAATGAAACAAAAAAATTGTGAAAATTTTGAAAGACGCTGGATTGAAGGTTACTTTCAGATGAAATACTCAATGTCTCCTTGTGGCCTCCTTGTATTTATGAAATAAAAAACCGAACTTTCACTTGCAGAAAGCCAAAAATGCCATCTGCTTCAAGTGCCGTCATCCTGTCATTGTGTGTACTGTACTGGAGCATACAGTCAACGGTCAATGGAAACCTGGGGATGAAAATCTTAATAAATCGTGTGCCGCACATCGGCGGTTGTGACACATGCTTTAAGTGACAAAAAACTAAACATGTTTTTTTTTAATGTTTAAAGATCACTATAATCTTCCAATTTAGAATTGCATAAAAAAACTAACAAACTAAAATGAAATATATTTAAATGAAATACTTATTATTTATTTTCCAAAGCCACAGCGAGCCGCGGCAGGGTGATAATAGAGCCACATTTGCCTTTGGAGTCGCGGGTTGCCGACCCCTGTCCTAAATAAAAGCAAGGCCTACCTTTATGAAGGGCACAATTTCATCATAATCAGTAATATCAGTGTGCATGTGCTTAGCCAAATGTTTATCTAAAAGAAGAACCGTTATAAGTAAAAAAAAATATACATGTAAAAGAAGGAATAATAAAGACAGGAATTGCCAAGATGGTGGAAAAATCTAAAGATAATGGGAAAGATTTTTTAGGTTATATTGTGTTGTAATGGGAAATTTTCTGAGATTATATGGACCAGGAAAGTACTGAGTTGAAGAGGAAACCTATTTCACATTTCTGGGCTAACAGAGATGTCCTGCAAATTTTTTATGTGCCCGCCCTTTAAATCTCATAATGCAAATTCTTTTCGTGCTTACTAAGATTTTAAATATTGGATGTGAGATGAATTATTTTGTTTCAGTATCAGCTGAACTTTGAAATGCATTTTTGTTCGGGACAAGGGTTGTGGGATTTAGCCCTACTTTACTTACACTAAACTCACTATCTGGTTGGAAACGTCCTGGGCAGTGTGCAGACCAGGAAGATTTATAAATACTTATTGTAATGTACTTATATGTACCTCAATTTTGAATTAATTCTGACTCGAAAACTCCCAAACTATGCCTTTAAGGCTGATGGTTAGACTATAGTGGAAATGTTTAACTGCAGTTTTTGTTCACAGTGATCTACAGAAGACAGAAGACAGATTAGCAAAGTGCATCATCAGAGATACAGGGTAAGATCAAATCCCACATGACTGTGACACTGACACACTGCTGTTATAAACATCTCTGCTGTTATTAACTACAGAGTGATTAGATTATAGAAAACATACAGTAGAATAAAACAAACATAGTGAGAACATTATAAAGAGCTTTTAGTTATGACAGGGCAAATTAGGTTTTAAAGATTAATTATTGGACCCCATGTCTCACCACATTCTGCTTCACCATCTCACAGGCACGACCCAGAATCTGCTGCTGTAAATGAATTCCAGGAAAAGTTCAAATTAAATCTGATGAAGAAGTTTCAGTTCTTGAATGGAGTAATAATAAACCTGGGAACCCAAACACTCCTGAATGAGATCTACACAGAACTCTACATCACAGAGGGAGACAGTGGAGATGTCAATAATGAACATGAGGTGAGACAGATCGAAGCAGCGTCCAGGAGAATAACAACAGAGGAAACATCAATCAAATGCAATGACATCTTTAAGCCCTTATCTGAACAAGATGAACCCATCAGATCTGTGCTGACAAAGGGAGTCTCTGGCATCGGAAAAACTGTCTCCGTGCAGAAGTTCATTGTGGACTGGGCTGAAGGGAAAGCAAATCAGGACATCCACCTCATATTTCCACTTTCTTTCAGAGAGCTGAATTTGATGAAGGACCAGAAACTGAGTCTGATGGAGCTCCTTCATGTCTTTTTTAAAGAAACAAAAGAAACCGAAATTTTCAGTTTGGAAAAGGTTCTGTTTATTTTTGATGGATTGGACGAGTGTCGTTTTCCTCTAGATTTCCAGAACACAGTGAAAGTGTGTGATGTAACTGAATCTGCATCAGTGCCTGTGCTGCTGATAAACCTGATCAGAGGGAATCTGCTTCCCTCTGCTCTCATCTGGATCACCTCCCGACCTGCAGCAGCTGATCAAATCCCCTCTGAGTGTGTCCATCGAGTCACAGAGGTACGAGGGTTCAGTAACCCACAGAAGGAGGAGTACTTCAGGAAGAGGATCAGTGATCAGAGCCTGGCCAATAACATCATCACACACCTGAAGTCATTAAGAAGCCTCTACATCATGTGTCACATCCCAGTCTTCTGCTGGATTTCAGCCGCTGTTCTAGAGAGAATGTTGTGTGAAGCAAAGAGAGGAGAGATCCCCAAGACTCTGACTCAAATGTACACACACTTCCTCATCATTCAGATAAACATCATAAGAGAAAAGTACTCCAAGAAGCAGCAAAGTGATGAAGAAATGCTCCTTAAACTGGGACAACTAGCTTTTGAGCAGCTGAAGAAAAGAAACCTGATCTTCTATGAGGGAGACCTGAGAAAGTGTGGCATTGATGTGAGAGAAGCAGCAGTGTACTCAGGTGTGTGTACGCAGATCTTCAGAGAGGAGTTTGGGCTTCACCAGAGTAAAGTGTACTGCTTTGTTCATCTGAGCATTCAGGAACACCTCGCAGCTCTGTATGTGCACCTGATGTTCAGGATAGACAATAAAAATCTTCTTAAAAAGAGACAAGCTTCAAAATTACAAATTACAGTTTTAGATTTCCACAAGTGTGCTGTAGATGAAGCTTTAAAAAGTCAGACTGGACATCTGGATCTTTTCCTTCGCTTTCTTCTGGGTCTCTCACTTAAGTCCAGTCAGAAACTCTTACAGGTCTTAGTAACACAGACAGGAAGTAGCTCCCAGAGCACAAAGAAAACAGTTAAGTACATTAAGGGGAGGATCAGTAGAGAAGGTTCTACAGAGAAATCCATCAATCTGTTCCACTGTCTGAATGAACTGGGTGATAATTCTCTAGAGGAGGAAATCCAACACTACCTGAAATCTGGAAAACAAAGTGAACTCTCTTCATCACAGTTGTCTGCTCTGGTGTTTGTGTTACTGACATCAGCACAGGAGCTGGAGGAATTTGACCTGAATAAATATTTCAGTCCAGATAAGATAACAGATGATGTTCTTCTGAAGCTGATGCCTGTAATTGCAGCATCCAAAAAAGCAATGTAAGTAACGCTGAATATAACTGTTCCACTGTTACAGTGTTGGAGATTGGGAAACTTTAAAAAATTCCACAAATACAATATACAGTACTGCCAAAAGTATTCGCTCATCTGCCTTCACATGCACGTGAACTTGAGAAACATCCTATTCTTAATCCATAGGGTTTAATGTGATGTTGTCCCACCCTTGGCAGCTATAACAGCTTCAACTCTTCTGGGAAGACTTTCAACAAGGTTTAGGAGTGTGTTTATGGGATTTTTTTTTTTACTATTTTTCTAAAAGTGGTTTTGTGTGATCAGATGTTGGACGAGAAGGCCTGTCTCGTAGTCTCCGCTCTAATTCATTCCAGTAGTATTCTATGAGGTTGAGGTCAGGGCTCTGTGCAGGCCAATCTGGTTCTTCCAGACTCTTGGATGAGCCTTTATGGATCTTGCTTTGTGCACTGGTGCGCAGTCATGTTGGAACAGGTGTGGGGTTGTTTTTCAGTCATTGGGCTCAGCGCCTTACAAAGGACCTCTTAATGCTTCAGCATACTAAGACTGTTACGCCCCGGTCTAGGTCGGGCCGTAACAGGAGTGAAAAGAAAAAAACGGGGGTGAGACCAAAAGTGCGTTTGCTTAGTGTTTATTTTACAACAAGGTGAAATAAGCAAATTCCCAAAATATGGCTGTAAGCTTCAGAAGCCGACAAAGCCAAAACAATAAACAAAATTCCCTCTACCTAGTACCAAAGTGAAACAACTAACCTTCACCAAAACAAAGAAACAGAAATACAAAGTTCTTCCCTTACTCCCTAACTAACCACAAACCAAGAAAAAACAAGGGGCAAACAAAATGGCATCGACTCCTTACTAAGCCACTAAATAAAGAATTAAGTACAAATATATACAAAAGTATTTACAAATTAAACAAACAAAACAAAAAGGGCAAACACAAAAGCGTAGTCAAAACAAGCAAAAGGGTCATACACAGAATAGGCGAACAAAACCAAGCAACTATCAACAGGGGAAAGTCTAAGAGTAGTCAGAACGTAGCAAAGGGGTCATACACAGAATAACATTCAGAATAAAGTATTGGATAAACAGTAAGCAAAAACAAGGTCTGAAGCCTGGTGGTCTGAAGGCCTTAAGTAGGCCTCTGGGTTGCCTGGAGGACCAATCATCTGGGAGGAGGCGGGACCAACAAAGGACAGGCCAATAGATTCCTGGCAATGGCAGAAGTGGGCGGCATCTGCAAAAACAAGGAAGAGACAAGCCCAATCCCTCCCCACCAGCAGAGACATAGCAGAGATAAAGCAAGCATCACCAGACACACAAAAATAAATCCAATATCGTAACATATAAATCCAATATCGTAACAAAGACAATTTGGACAATTTCATGTTCCCAATTTTGTAGGTACAGTTTAGGGATGGTCCCTTCCTGTTCCAACATAATCGGGCACTAGTGCACAAATTAAGTTCTTGAGTCCTGACCTCAACCTGATGCAACACCTTTGGAATGAATTAGAGCGGAGACTGCGAGTGTTGTATAAAACACTCTTGAGTCTCTGGTTTTGTTTCCAGACGATTTCGGCCTTTATTGCTGATCAATAACAGACAGAGCCGATTCATAAAGCAACTAACTCCCTCGTTCATTTCCCACATTATATACTGTATGCTTCAACCCCTGCAATAAAGTCAACTGTACATTTCTTCACATCTCCCCACATCTGGGTCTTATTAGGGGCCTCATTAAGCCCACAATGAAGGGGCCCACTGTTTAGCCCAATTTTTATATACAGTCACATTCCATAATGCATAAGTTAGACATACATGTACAGGTGCATCTCAATAAATTAAAATATCATCGAAAAGTTGATTTATTTCAGTAATTCAATTAAAAAAAGTGAACGTTATATTATACAGATTCATTACACACAGATTGATGTATTTTAAATGTTTGTTTCTTTCAATTTTGATGATTATGGCTTATAGGTAATAAAAACCCAAAATTCAGTATCTCAGAAAATTAGAATACAGTGGAACCTTGGATTATCAAAACACATGTAAATCAAAATGAATTTCCTCCATAAGAAATAATGAAAACTCTAATTATTCGTTCCACAACCATAAAAAAAAATTATACAAAATATAAGTATTAACCTTTAAAAAAAGTAAAGTGTTTGTGCATGTGCTGTGTACTGTATGTGAGGACTACTGTGCTGGACAACTCACACACACACACACACACACACACACACACACACACACACACACGTATAAGCTTACACAGATGTTGACTATACAAGTGAGAGACGTGAATTAAGACCAAACATGTCAAAGTTGAGAAGCATGAGCTACTGCTTCAAGCAGAAATTGTCCTGTGACAAGAGGACAAAGATATGGCCATGAGAAATTGCAAATTTGACCTGGGGTAGTGGTAGAGGGAGCGATATTGTGACTCGAAAATAATTATTTGATCCCCTGTAGATTTTGAAAGTTTACTCAAATGTTTCCAAAGTAATGAACTGTCTATATTTTTATCATCAGGTGTATTTTAAAGGATATACAGTAGACCGAATATTACATAAAAATGTTACATATTACAAAAATGTTATAAATTGAGTCGAATTTCAGTGTAAATTAGTATAAGTATTTGATCCCCTACCAACCAACAGTAATTCTGTCTCCCACAGACTGGTTATGTGCTCATGTGGGACACATTAATTTAGGAAGGTGTTCTAACAACTCCTTATCTCTGTCTTACATTCAAACCTCATCACCATGGGCAAGACCTCAGAGCTGTCAAAGGGTGTGTGTGTGCGCGCACGCATGTTTGTGTGTGTGTGTGTGTGTGTGTGTCAGGCTGTGGCAAGTGAAACTTAGCTTTCAAAAACAGTTTAATTGATCACAGTTCATTCATGATTTAGCAATGTCAGGGGCAGTTACGTTTTCACACAGGGCCAGGTGGGTTAGAACAGCTTTTTTCCTTTAAATAATTAAAATCATAATTTAAACACTGCATTTATTTCAGGTTATCTTTATGAAATATAAAAATTTGTTTGATAATCTTAATTCATTAAGCGTGACAAATATGCAAAAAAAAAGTCAGGAATGCTCCCTGCACACACACACACACACACACTTGTATGACTTTGTACTGTATTTTATTGTATTTTGATGCCAGTTCATAACACTGCATGGATAAGATTTTTGCTACTATCAGTCTGATTCCTAAATAAAATGTTTATATTTATTTATAGTGCTAGGAACAAACGCCACTGTGTCACCATTTTTTATAAATATAGACATTTTTAAGCTCCATCCTGAGCTTAAGCGAGGCATAATGACTGATGGAAATATTTGAATGTTTAATTATTTTGCACCGTATGCATGTTTAGGTCTAGTGTCCCTCTGTGAATATTTTCTGGTGTTTGTACTTTTAGTATTTATGAAATAACAAGCTGCAGTGAAAGATTTGAGGAATTGTTTGATAATTTGCACTAACTTTATTTCATTATGTATTATTTTATTTCCTTCAGTATTACGTGTGATAAAGTTGGATTGAACAGTTGGTCAGCTCTGGTCTCAGCACTCAACTCAGAAACCTCCAATCTGAGAGAACTGCATCTGACTGTGAAAACACTGGATCTGTCCAAAAGTACACTAGGAGACTCAGGAGTAAAGACTCTCTCTGCTGTACTGGAGAATCCTCACTGTAAAGTGGAAAGTCTGAGGTAAAGTCATCTCTGATTTTGATGGGTTTATTGGAAGCCAGTGGGTTTATCACATGCTGAACTTTTCCAGTGTCAAAGTGAAACAACAGATGCATGTGACTGTATTTATTTCAGCTGTTACAACTGATATTTGAAATATTCAACAACAACAAAAATAAATAGGGCGTACCTTACACACCAGCCTAATCACCTACATGCTCTCCAGCAGCTCCATGTAGGGAAGCAGGTGTGTAACACAGAACTCTGGGTCAAAAACAATATATCACTTTTTATATTCATAAGAACACTCAGGGGCTGATGAACCTGATTAATAGAAAATTCAACAAAAACATGCAATATTATGTGAAATGCAACAGGCATGCAGGAGCCGTGAAACAAAGAGAATATATGAGAGCAGCAGGGGAAACTTGGACCCTCCAGAAACAGATGAAAAAGAGAAAAAGTAAGATATTATATATTGTAGCAGTGTTTTCCACAGGTCTGAAATGCACTTGCGGTGTGTCACGTTGTGCGCCAGTGAAATCTTTTGTCGCTCCTTGCTCACTCTGTAGGCTCACTCTGTAGGCTCACTAGGTAGGGCACAGCTTGGGGGTTATCACCTTTAATGGATCTCGGGCTTTCTCCATGCTATAAAAAAACGCCATACAGAGTAGACTCGTGCGGCAGATGCTTGAAATGCAAATAGTGAAATGCGTTTGCGCTGATGTCATGAACCCCAGTGACTTCGAAGATAAGTACTGAATGCAGCGGTTTGATCTCCACCATAAGGACAGCCGCGAGAGGACCGCACAAGCTCCCGCAACACATTCACTCTCACTTAGAGCCAGCGTGATTCTGCTGCCGAAGATTAAAAGGCTGACGCTGATTGGCAGGTTTCTGTGTAACGCGTTGGAAATGCAATCGCGAATGGATTAGAGTTTTGGCCGTCTACACGCGCGACGCAGAGAAAGTGAAAAAGCAAACGTGGTCATTGATTTTGCTGTTTAAATATGACAGGCTCATGACTTGTAAGACATGGGAAATGCAAATGCAAATGGACTTTGTGTGTCATTGTGCGTTCGCGAAGGCGAAACAGCAAACGGTAATGCAAAGTTTGTAATTGCATTTGAATTATGGCACACTTTGTGCTTCCACATATAGGAAACGCAATTGCAAATTTGCAATTCCTTTTGAATATTGTCCGGAATATCACTCCATAAATGCCACCAACACGTAACTCAAACTTCATTTTAATTTGACACGTGTAGGATTACAAATTTGTAAAATGTTAAATCTAGGTTCCAACATAATAGTATATAAACTGAAAGAGTTATGTACATTGGGTTTTACATTTTAAGGTAATGATGGCATTCTGAGACATTAACCTTTTGTCTTTATGTACTTCCTGACCACTGGGTAGGGTCCCAAAGTAAATCTGAATGCTAATCTCACGGCCTTTGTGTCTATGATAATATGAAGGTCTGGGTGATACTGTCAGGCTGATTAGATTAGAACCTATGCATTTAAAACACACTGTTATGCTGATGAACTTCCGTTACCAGGCTGATTCCTGTACTACACTATGCTTTGTTTAGATCGTCTCCACCTCTTTTTATCCCTCCCCCTTGAAAAGTATAAACTCTCCAGATCGGAGATTTAGTCAGACTTGGATGACTACAGCGATGCACAGCGAGTTCTCAATAAAGAGTAACTTCTACTTGAAAGATATGACAATACTTGGTCTCCTGGTCTCTGATTCCACAAAGGAAAAAGATCCCAACAGCAGCCATAACCTGTATGATATGCAGTGAAATGTTTAAATGAAGTTCATTGTGATGTTTGTAAGGTTTAAAATGAGCCTCCAAATGTTTTGTTTAATACGAGTTAAATGAAGACTTATTGCTTTTGTGTTCGTCACATCGCGATACGATACCAGCTGACCCTGACGTGGGGGAGAAAGACACACGCACGCATGCACGCACACACACACACACACACACACACACACACACACATGACCACACAGACACTCACAAGCATGCACACTCAGACACACACACACACACACACACACACACACACCCGCACACACACCCAGTGTGTCTGATGTTCTCTGTTGATTATCAGCACAGAAAGTACACTTAAGCTTTTGTCCAGGTGTCCTCTGTCACGTACATCCCAAACCCCAAAAGAACAAAAGTCATTAATATATAAGTTATATGGAGACCCAGAAACAGACAGACAACAGGAAGCACGTTAGCGTTTTCCGGTTAGACAAAAGAGTTCCAGCAATTTGGATGTACATTTATCTGGTCATGGGCTTTAGGAAGTATTACCTTATAAGGCACGGGAAAGCTCACACAATATCAGAAAACCTTACAGTGTTCATTAAATTCTCACAAATACTCTACAAACACTACATTCCTCTAGATGTACACAGAACTGCCTAAAATATTACATTGTCAGTTTTGTCACTCTAGATTTCTAGTTTGTAAAACACTCCAACAACACGTAGGAACATCAGCTAGGCCAAGTCAATACCAGCCACACAGCAGAACAATGCAATACCACCCCCTACTGGACACGAATGTTAATGTTTAGCATGGGAGTCCTCCTGTTACAACCAGTCAAATACGTAGTAAAATGAGAATATCATCCACACACTCATTTATGTCTTTATTGTCTCAGGTGATGTCCGTAGTTTTGAAACTTGCATTTTAACCGATTTCATGATGAGTTTTAATTTTATTCAGGACATTTAACCTTATAGACTGTAATGTTAATGGACAGATGTTGCTCCAGAGAAAATGAAAACATGTGTTCTGTAATCTACAATAAAACCAAACCTTTAGACCTAATTCCACAGGATTAGTATTACCTGAGGACCTCTAGTCATTTGTAGTAATTGAGGAGGTTATCTGTGATCTTAATCCCGTGCGAATCGGCCATGTCTGTAATTTGTAAAGTAAAAATAGTAAAGTAAAGATATTAGTCCCGTGTGTATCAGCATGTCTATGATTTGGCCAGGATTTATGGGGTCGTATATAATTTTTTTCAAGACTTTTGTGTCCTTTCTGTTCATCTTCTGCGCAGAATGGAGGCTGTGTTGGAATGAATGTATTTTGGGTTCTGGGTCTTATCACTATACACCATACAACAACACAATGTGTAGAAAGAAATAAAATAGCGAATAGGGCTTTATTTGTATGAAATGTAATATTATTTGTAATATAATATAAATGTAATATTTATTTGTATGAAAAACATCATATCTGGGAGATAAGTAAGTAAATGTGGGGGGTAATTTCTAAATCACACGAGGTCCCCAGGTAATACTAATCCCATGTGAATAGGCCTTTTATCTGAGACTAAAGCTAAATAAAGGTAAAGAATCATATATTTATTTCATGAACTTCAACATGGAGTGTTTTTTTTTCTGTATTCTTCAGAAAGCAGTAATTTGTCTCACATTGAAAACAAAACAATTACAAACAACCACTGGTCATGAAAGAGCAGCTTAAAAATGTAAAATATAATCTGTTCACTTAAATAACACACACACACACACACACACACACACACACACACACACACACACACACACACACACACACACACACACACACACACACAGTGTGTTATCAGAATATACACAAAGATAATATGCAGTAATAATTAACCACCAGTTAGTGCTTCAGCTCTCTGACCCGTCTGCAGACAGCTTCTTCTTCTTTGAGGTTTTTTTGGTGGATTTTGGTGCATTACCTCCTGCTGTACTGGAGTGTGGAACGTCAGATATTATATGTAACGGCACCAGCAAAAAAAAGAACTGTTAGATTTTATCTGCTAAACCAGTTTCATTTGTTTATTATATATTTTCCTGATAATTTTTCCCTAGTGTATTTTCTACTTTATCTGCTTCTTCATTTCCTTTTACTCCTACATGTGCTGGTACCCATAGGAAAGAGCTCCTTATACCCTTCTGGTATAATTCTGACACTATTTGTAAGATGTTATCTAGATGGTTTTGTCTGCATGAATTTCCTGTTTCAGACTAGTGATGGCTGACATGCTATCTGATACAGTTATCACCTCTCCTTGATAATTCTTCTCCTCCTATTCAAGTGATATTTGTATACCTGTGAGTTCAACTGTATATTCTGATAGTTGGTCAGTTGTTCTTTCCTTAGCTGTTATCTTGTACTGTGGAATGTAGAATACTGTCCTTGTTCATGCTGTACCTGGATCTTTTGATTTCTCTGTATATGTATTATTAGTTTCTTATTTCCTGTTGTGTTTACATGGTTTTGGATTATTATTCTTGTGATGTGTGATGAGTTTGTCCTTTATTTTTTGTTTTAGACTTACATCTATTGGTGGAGTTAATAGTTTCCATGGTGGGTGCTGTATAGTGGCACAGTGGGACTGATACAGTATCAAGCTTCTGTAGTCCTAGGCAGTTTGCTTTGGTGTCCCCTGTCCAACAGATTGGATTTGTTGTGTCCCAGCACTCTTTGAGGATGGCCTTCATTGGGTACTCTTTGTTACGCTTCTGCAGATTTACCCAGTATGCCAACATTAGCTTTATTCTTCTGATTGTTAATGGCATTTCCCCAACTTCTACCTGTATGGCTGCTACTTTAAAGGTCCCATAACAGACTCTCAGGGTTTGAGATTGCATTATTTCAAATTGCTTTAGGTTAAACTCTGCTGCAGACATACAATATACGATACGCAGCCATAATCAGGTGTTGCACTTATGAGGTCAAAATAAACATTCCAAAGTACTTAACATGTCGACAGAGGGTCAGCGCCTCCGTCTAGTAACCCATGGCAACAGTGGTCTTAGGTTAATGACGTAGTTAGTCCTTTATCTTCTTGGTGTTTACTGGCGGTTGGCATCCACTATGTTGCATTACCACCACCTTCTGGTCTTGATCTCCCTCCACTTTCTTTCATTTTAAATCCTCTTTTCTAGTCCCATCGCCCTTAATAAACCCATCAAATACTTTCATCCTGCATTGAGCATTTAACTGAATCATTGTTAAACATGAAGTGAAGTACATAAGATTTAGCACTAACACATTAGACAATACATTCTATAGTTTAAACTATGTACTTAATTTCAAACTACCTAACAATAATCATGACATTTTACAAACACAACAGCCTTAAAATAAGTCTTAAATGAAGATTAAAATCTGGTGATGAAGAGTGTGTCATTGTGTCTCTCTACAGGTTGTGTGGTTGTGGTGTCTCAGATGAAGGCTGTGCTGCTCTGACTTCAGCTCTGAGATCAAACCCCTCACACCTGAGAGAACTGGATCTGTCTAATAATAAAGTAGGAGACTCAGGAGTGAAGTGTCTCTGTGCTGTACTGGAGAATCCTGACTGTAAACTGAAGACACTGAGGTAAGATCATCTCTCTGAGAGTCACATGACCTGCTCCTCAGTAAGACACATTCTCTAATAGTGAGACTGAAGCAGAAGTTTTAGGTTGATCATCAATGTCCTGAGGAGGAAGATTGTTTCTTTTCACTGCACACTGATGATTTGTCACAGAGTCTTTGGGTCAGATGTACGTATGTGAGAAGCTGCAGAGCAAAACATGACTTGATGTGACTGCAGTGTGTCTGAAATGACTGTGAAATTTACTAAAACCCTGTAACTAATCACACAAACTGCACCTGGGACACAAACTAAATGCACTGTGTGTGAGCTGTAGGGTTTAAAAGCAGAAGGGAAATGCAAATAAGAAACATTTTATTGGTCTTAAATCTGAAATAATGTTTATTTTGTCAGTGAACATTCGTCTCTATTTAGCTGCTATAATCAGGGTTGCCAGATCTGTACAAAAGAAGTACTATTAAAACAGTCTTTATTAATAGTTCTTTCACTGAGCTCTTAAATAGTTTTTTATTATTTCACATTTTGTCATAAATAAAGAATATCTATAAATAAACTCACTGACTCAAATACACTTATACAGTAACACAGAGCTGAAGTTGAGAACAGGATCAATAGGTGTGTGTATGAGAGGAGATCACAGTGCATGATCACTACTGTATGTTTAATATAGAGAATGTGGAGTTACATCACACTGTTTTTGTACCGAGTTGTTTTTTTGGAAGGCGTCACCATATTTAGTTTTAATGCTGATCGGTTGCCATGGTGATTTCTGATACAGATGTGTTGAGAGTGACACAGAGTTCAGAGCGTCTTGTTATTGTTCTTAGATTTGTGACATGGTGTTTTGTTTCAAGATGAAGAAGAGTAAACCTAAAGTAAAGGGACCTCACTGTGAGAAGTTCAATGTCACTGTTAAGCAGAGACATTTTGAGGAACTTGTGGAGATCAAAAACTTTGATCCATATGACCTGGTAGCTGAAGAGTGAATGAAAGACCCAGACACACAACCCCATCTCACACACCCTGACATTTTTAAATACCTTGTTGTGTCGCCTGCCTGAGTAGCAAATCATAGGGCTCACATCAGCACCATCATCAGACTTTTTTTTAGAGTCATAGCCTAGTTATTTACCAAAATCAAGCTATTCAACAGCTTCCATGGTGGATGAGCCACACAGAGAACTCCTCATCCACCCACAATGGTGCATTAAATGACATTCAGAGTGACATTAACTCCACAAGCTCTGTACAGATATGATTAAAATAATAAATATAAAAAATCTCCAAGCTCCAATCTACAGCTAAAGATATTACTCCAAAAGTAAAGCAATTCCTCATTAAACAGGGATCTGGCAACCGCTCCAACAACACTGGTAATTTCCACCTGCTTCTGAGAGGAGGACAAAATAATGTGTAAAACTGATGATTTGTGTAAATGTGTAAAACTTTTAATTAACTTATGTTTATTTTATAGATTCACTTTCACCCTTTTTTGCATGATTTGTCATTCGGAATAAAATATCTTTACAAGCATCAGCTTTACAGTAAGTATTAATTAAAGATTGAAATATGCTGATGAAGAGTGTGTCATTGTGTCTCTCTACAGGTTGTGTAGTTGTGGTGTCTCAGATGAAGGCTGTGCTGCTCTGACTTCAGCTCTGAGATCAAACCCCTCACACCTGAGAGAACTGGATCTGTCTAATAATAATGTAGGAGACTCAGGAGTGAAGTGTCTCTGTGCTGTACTGGAGAATACTCACTGTAAACTGGAGACACTGGGGTAAGATCATCTCTCCAATGTATCTTTATGGTTTAAACATTGGAGGACCAAAACAATTCTCAGAAAAATTTAGTTGTCTGTTTGTCTGTCTGTCTGTCTTTCTGTCCGGCCAGATTTTGTCAGAGCAAAACTGTCTGGACAGAATTTAATGAAACTTTGGCAGTGCTTAGATACTGTATTTAAACCTGAAGTTAAACCTGAACAATAAATGAAATCAAAATGTTCAGTAGCAGTTATGTGCCTGATAATGTCCCAGCATCTAGCACCTTTTTATTTTTAATATTTTTGTTTACAACTGTTTTCATAACATACACAAGTATGGAGTACATGGGAAAAGAGAATTCAGAAACATTGTGTGTGACAGTTTTTCTCTAGATAAACATTTAATATTTCCAGTTTCTGAAAACAATTACACAGGCTGTCCTCAAAATATCATGCATGAATTTTATATGCACAAATAATGTACAGATGTTGTTGTAGTGCTCAAATACATTTAAAAGGACAATTCACCAAGAAATGAAAATGGTCATCATTCACCCACCCTAATGTTGTTGTACAGTATACACAGAATATTAAAATAACTTTAAGTGTGTTCTAAAGGTAAAAGAAAGACTTTGGAATGACAAGAGGAAAAGCAAATAATAGCATTTTGGTTTTTGGGTAAACTTTAATATCTCTAAATTGACATCTACACTGCTGAACACAGTTAATGTTCCTGCCACACAGTCAACAGTAATCAGTTTGTTCAATGGGATCTCTTCTTTCGTTATCAGATACGCTGTGTTAAATTAGAATTTTAGTTGTCGGAGAGCTTCTGCTTTTGTAAGGCTTATTTGCCTGTTAACGGCCGCCTGAACTGTGCAAGGATTATTAGGTTGTGACCTGGTATTGAATTTGTACCTAAAAATAACATTTTTATCTTGTTCGTACTGCAGCCATGGAAAAGCATCAAGCCATTAATTTAGGAACAGATACTGTTTACCTGTCGCTGATGTTTTCTGTTTACAAGGAACAACAGGATCAACTTCTTGTTTTCCTTGTCCTTTTTTCTCATTATTTTCGAAGCTACTTTGTTCGGTCTCATTAGAGACAGAACTCTTATACTAAAATATGATGCTCTGCATCCCAACACAAGATAACTTTAATCCAATGCTACAGTCATCACAAATTAAACTTTTTAACGCCGCTTGCTTAGTTGACTAGAAAGCAAAAAGCAACCAATCGCAAAGCGAAATGTCATTAATTAGTTAGGCAGAGAGTTTTAATGTACAGAAACACAGACAGACGTGTACGTGGGCTTTAACCTGATATGATAATGTAATATCACTGATTACATTAAAGCTGATCAGATTATTTTTAGCTCTTATCTTTGACCTCTTTCTACAAAGTCTTTTCCCGTCACCGACACACACTTATACTAATATACTGTAAATATACACACACTTGCTGAAAGAAACCAAATGTAAAACTCAGTATGACAGGCCCGTAGCCAGCCTAGTGCAAGGGGGGGTTCTTTTTTTTTTTTTTAAAAGTGGACCTTTTTTCTCAGTATTTTGTATTTGAGTATTTACTTATTTTGTATTTCATTTTGTGGATTAAATACTGCATTTTAGTGACATGTGCTGGATTAGCTTGTCTGCTGGTATCATAATGTGCATGCTTTTGATGCACCAAAAATATTTGCTACAATGTTGTCAAATTGCTTATCAAGATCACATGCGCCTTTTTTCACTTCAAAAACACACCCACACACACACACACACACACTCAGTGTTCAAAAGTTTAAAAACCACACTAACAACAGAATACATTTAAGGAATTTTTACTGGAATATTATTAAACTACAAATTCAACTTCTCTCATCAACATGCTCTCTCATTTTTGTCTTTGCCTCTTCACTTTATTGAACTTATATAAAATATATTTAATATTCAACGAATTATTTATATAATCTATTAATTAGGCGAAATATAATAAAATATGTTAAATTCAACCTTTAAAATCCCAGTCATATAGCTTAATTTAATCTTTATTGGCATGTTGAGCATTTACAGTAGGCTATCATTTACATTCAGAATGTAAAGAGATCAAAATGAGGGGAAAAATATAATATAAACAAATATAAAAATATTACCAATAATTATCTAATAATAATAATATACAAATATTACGGGGAAAAGACGATCAGTTAATGTACTTACAAGACTGTGGGATGGATAAAATTTATTTTTTGTGGGCTTATTTTATTTTATGTTTTATGTAACAATTATTTATGATAAACTTAATTCGAATGCTGTCTATACCGCATATAGACACCAGACAGCATCACCTATGGTTAATAGAATAATTTAATAAATTTACTAATTTAATAGAATAATTGATTAATTCAAAATAAAATGTTAATAAATCCTAATATTATGCATGGTCAAGCAGGTTTGTTTACGCATTGAACTTGTCGTTCTTTCTTTTCTTTTTTTTTTGATAGATTAACATTTTTAACATAATAAATTCACAGATCCATCAGATAGGCTACTGCCTGTTAATGTTTATTTAAGATGTTACAGACTTGTCATAGCCATTCAGACTGCTCAAGAAAAGGCACAAGAGAACTATTCTGTGTGTGATGTGGGGTTGACGATTAGCTACCACTTAACTAGCGTTAGCAATTTGATCTTGAGGTAGTAACAGACTTACTTCTTTTGGCAGTCTTTTTGAACATATGTTCAATATTCTGCGATAATGACGCTGCTGCCTGCTTTCTCTTCCGTCTCTCCTGCTCTTTTCGACCCATATTATACACCGCTGGATGCCGCCTCACAGATTTAAAAAACGTCAGTTGGTGCGCAGGTTTGTCACGTCGCGGGTTTTTTTTTTTTTTTTTTTTTTTGTAAATTGTTTTGTAATAAAGTGTTATTTTAAATAATGCCCAACAATTTTAATCTGTCTTAAAAATTAAAATTAAAATTAAATAATAATAATAATAATAATAATAACAAAAAATTCTGGACCTTTGGCAGTGGGGGGTGGGTCGTTCGAACCACCCGAACCCCCACTGGCTACGGGCCTGTATGATAATTTTAATTACATTGTTAATTTGGATAAACAGGTGATGTCATGTCGAATAATAACATAAATTTACATTAACTTTAAAGAAAGTATTAAATAAAGATAAAAATCTGGTGATGAAGAGTGGGTCATTGTGTCTCTCTACAGGTTGCGTGATTGTGGTGTCTCAGATGAAGGCTGTGCTGCTCTGACTTCAGCTCTGAGATCAAACCCCTCACACCTGAGAGAACTGGATCTGTCTAATAATAATAATGTAGGAGACTCAGGAGTGAAGTGTCTCTGTGCTGTACTGGAGAATCCTGACTGTAAACTGGAGACACTGAGGTAAGATCATCTCTCTGAGAGTCACATGACCTGCTCCTCAGTAAGACACATTCTCTAATAGTGAGACTGAAGCAGAAGTAACTAATCACACAAACTGCATCTGGGACACAAACTAAATGCACTGTGTGTGAGCTGTAGGGTTTAAAAGCAGCAGGAAATGCAAATGAGAAACATTTATTGGTCTTAAAGCTAAAATAATGTTGATTTAATCAGTGAAAATTATAAATTTCAGGACATTTTTATTTTTTAATTTTTTTACTTGAACAACTCCTCTTATATTATTTTTTTTATTGTTTATGTACGCTGTGTAAACTTGTAGGATATTTGTAAAAGATGTATGTATGTATGGTATGTATGTATGTATGTATGTATGTATGTTGTATGCGTCACGTTGGCTTCGTGGTTAGCACTGTCGCCCTGCAGGTCCAGGTTGGATTCCCGTCTCTGAGTTTACATGTTCTCCCTGTACTTGGTGGATTTTCTCCCACAGTCCAAAGACATGTAGATTAGACTAATTGGCGAATGAGTGTGTATATGTGTGTGTGTGGGCCCTGTAATGAATTAGCGCTCATCTAGGGTGAACCCCGCCTCGTACTCTAAGTCTTCTGGGATAGGATCCAGGCTTCTTTCCACCCTGTATACATAACATGGTATATACAATGACAATGATGTACTGTAGCATCTATGTATTATTATATAGTTAATATTCATTGCTACTCAGTTGGTTTATTTTAAGTTTTGTAGTAAAATAATCAGTTATTGCAGTCTGATTTGCCTGACACACACCTTTAAGTTCTGTTCTGTAATATTTTGCTCTGGTGCTGCAGGACCTCTAGTGTGTATGGTGAACTGGGAGACGCCCATTCAGTGTCCAGCAAAAAAAAACTTGCCTTAACTTTGCGTTATGACATGAAACACTGGGTATGAATGTTAACAAACATAACATAAGACAGTTTAATAAACATAAGTGTTATATTCATCCATTTTACTAAGTACGTAATATTATAAAGACACAATCTTACTTTCCTTTTTTTACTAAAGAAAAAACTTCTTATTTTTGACCCAGGACATTACACATTCCCAATTAAGTGTCAAGACATTTCTCCTCTGGTGTGTGCAGACTAGTTATATACTGTATTATTCTGAATGATTTCACACAGAAGAATGAAATATGCCTGTGAAACTATACAGTACAGTATATATTCACAGTGTTATACAGAGGAATTTCGTACTCTAAATGTTTTTACTAACTGTATTGCTGCATAAAATTAGATGTGCTCTTTTTTCCTGCTCCCACTGCAGGTGACCTGAGGTAATGTCTACTCCCTTCGTGTCTCGAGAGCTTCCCAGGTTAATTACTCCACACGTTGACATGAAAAAATGCAACGTGCACTGAGTGATAGAAAACTGATCAGGCAAACGATATCATCATTCTCAACTTTGCCATTATTTTGCTTGCGCACACATAAACAGTGTGACATGGTGTGGTGGAATCGTGGTGTGTGTCTCTCTCTTTGTTTTGAATATGGTAGAACTGTAGTTCCCCCTTCGCAAATAAAGCAGCGATTGACCGATGGCGCTCTTAGCCAAAGAGGGACTGATGAAAATATAAAATATAATGCATTTGTCTAGATCTACTGTCAACCTGACAATGCCAAACGTCACTAGATTATCACTTATTGGCTCAGAACACCGTCAGTCACTCTTTAGCCCAGAGGTAGTGTGAGAGGTAATGTCTCCTGGCGCTATGGGTCCACGAGGGACTGAGGCACTCTGAGCCAATGAGTGATAATGCAGTGACGTTTGCCATTGTTAGGTTGACAGTACATCAAGCCAAATGTATCATATTTCAGGGGTGTCTGGTGCTACCCCATGCCCCCCCCCCCCCCCCCCCTCTAGAAATGCCCCTGTTGCTGTAAACAGTGTTGTCAGATCTGCATCACAAACAGTATGATTTCTGACACAGATATGCTTAGAGTGACATAGAGACATTAATATTTTTTCTTTTTGACTTTAATGATTTGTATTTTACATACTATAATTTAATTTATAAATTACATTTTTCACCTTGTTTTATACTTTAACTTTTTTAATCATGCAGCAATATACTGTAAATATACACACATCTGCTAAGAGAAACAAAATATAAAACTCAGTATGATCATTTTTATTTACATTGTTAATTAGATTAAATAGGTGATGTCATTCTAAATAATAACTTAATTTTACAAACACATCAGCTTTAAAATATGTCTTAAATGAAGATAAAAATCTGGTGATGAAGAGTGTGTCATTGTGTCTCTCTACAGGATGGTGGATTGTGGTGTCTCAGATGAAGGCTGTGCTGCTCTGACTTCAGCTCTGAGATCAAACCCCTCACACCTGAGAGAACTGGATCTGTCTAGGAATAAAGTAGGAGACTCAGGAGTGAAGTGTCTCTGTGCTGTACTGGAGAATCCTCACTGTAAACTGGAGACACTGAGGTAAGATCAGAAAAGACATTAATTAAGTAAAATACAAAATAAACAGACAATAAACCTTATTTAATCTTAAATTATGATTGTGATTTTTGTTCTTGCCATATGGAAACAGTATCATTAAAACTATGACAAGTTCCTGGTAATAAGAACACAGTGTAGAACACAGTATTAATAATTATTTCTTTTTTCATTTTCACTGAATTTCCACTTTCTTGAGTCCCACTAAGTCTTGCACAAAAACAAACAAAAAAAGTCTTTCACGCGAACAAGATTGGACTGGCTACCAGAAATTCGTGAAACTGGAAGAAACAAGTCAAAGCAAACTCTAATCCTAAGTCGAATATTCACTAGCCATGGTGTTCATATGTCATGAGTCATATGTAATTTATTTAGCTGGCTACAACACTGATTTTGAGTTAGCTAATTCTCTTAACTATTTTTATAATTGTTTTAATGTTTTAGATTTTAATAAGGAAATTCGGGAAATAAATAGTAAGCTTACAGATGGACAGCACTTTAGTATACAACAAAGAGATGTGCAGAAGGCCTTTCTCTCAGTAAGAGTGAATAAAAGTAAAGAACCAGATAATATATGTGGTCGCACACATAAAATCTGTGCAAAGGAATTAAGTCCTATATTTGAATATATTTTTAATAAATCTTTGCAGGAACAACAGGTACCTAAAGTTTGGAAGCAGGCTGTGGTAGTCCCTGTTCCTAAGTCTAACTCCCCTAAAACTCTTAATGATTTCAGACCTGTAGCTTTAACTTTAATTGTGATGAAAAGATTTATAAAGTTAGTGAGGTCTGAAATATTGAGAAATACTGAGCATGTACTTGATCCTATGCAGTTTGTCTATAGGCCTCAGAGGGGAGTGGAGGATGCTACAGTCACTTTTCTTAATCTTATTCTTAAACATTTGAGAAAAAAAACGGTTCTCATGTCAGACTTTTATTTGTTGACTTTCCGTCTGCTTTTAATACAATTCAACCTCCCATTTTGGTTAGTAAGCCGCTGAAACAGTTTGATCTCAGCAGTAATCTGGTGGGCTGGATTCTTAACTTTTTAACTAATCGCACACTAAGTGTTAGAGTGAATGGATGTTTATCAGACAAAGTTTGCTCCTCAACTGGCTCCCCACAAGGATGTGTTCTTTCACCTTTGTTATACAACCTCTACACAAATATGTGTCAGAGTAAATGGGAAAATAGAACCATTATTAAATATGCAGATGACTCAGTCCTTGTCAGTCAACTTCATGATATAGAAACTGGTCATGTTCCAGTACTTGCAGATTTCGTCAGGTGGTGTGAGGAGTCCTATCTTCAGTTAAATATATTATCGATTTTAGGAAGGCTACTCACACACAGGGGATTACTTACATTAAAGGTCAAAGGGTTGAATGTGTGGAATTATACAAATATCTTGGCACAATTATTGATGACAACATGTCTTGACAAGAATTGTAAAGCAGTGTGCAAGAAGGGCCATCAGCGTCTGATTTGTCTGAGGAAGTTAAATTATTTCCATATTGATAAATCTATGATGATTTTATTTTATCATGCTTTTCTTAAATCAGTTTTATAATTTTCTTTGGCATCATGGTTTGGAAATATTTTTGTCAAGAATAGAAATATTCTAAATCAGATAGTTAAGTGGTCCAGCAGGCTGACTGGGGTGTCATTAGTCAGTTTGGAGGCTGTGTACACTAGGCAGCTAAGGAGAATAACAAATTAAATTTTAGGTGGTCTTCTTCCCTCCAGTCACAGGTTTTTGGTGTCAAGTTGTAGAACTTAACGATATAAAAATAGTTTCATTCCAGCAGCGATTAGACAGTTAAATAAGGTATAAATAGATATTTAAGGGAGAATTGGACACTAAAGAATTGTGTTTGGGCACTTACAGTATGTTCAAAGTTTATGGTACTTGTTGTTTGTTTTACTATGTGTGGTTTGTTTTGTACTGTATGTGTTGTGAATAAGGACTCTTAATTGCAAATCAATTTTACCTTTGGTACAAATTAAGAAACTTGAATTTGAAGGGGCCACTGCGTATTTCAGCTTTTGTCCAGGTGCCCTGTGTCACGTCTTACATTCCACACCTCGAAAGAACAAAAGTCATTAATATGTGAGTCATATGGAGACATGGAGACAGATAGACGAAGGGAAGCACATTGTTAGGTTTAAAAGAAGAGTGTCCGAGTTAAGTTTTAGGCCCCTACGCCACTGAGCCCAATTTGCTTATTATTATTATTATTATTATTATTATTATTATTATTATTATTATTATTTGCAAATTAGTTGTTAGTATCAGGAGGGAAGTTGGAGAGTGTTCAAAAATTTCGGCTGCCCCCTCCTGACATTAACGCCTTGAAAACGCCTTGGTATCAATTCTTAAGCGCTGTTATACTGTTATTATATTGATTTTTATACGTATTTATGGATTCATTATTGGTTTTTATCGCCTCCTTATCTGTTCGGCAACATTTAGCAGCCAAACATCCTCATATTAAATGTAGATGGAAGTAATGACAAAATTAACAAAGTGACAAATCAACAAATTTTTTAAGGAAAACAGTGTTGATTAAACATGATTAAAAATATATATTACATGTTAAAGTTTGATACAAATAGATATTTGATATTTGATACAAATTACATTAAATAGAGTTTAATGTAAAATGTCTGTGGTTTATAAATTTCTGTTATTTTCATAATAAAGTCTGATCACAAATCTTTATTCCTAAAATACATGTGGTATAGCTGCCAACTTTTCAGAGAAGCTTGGAGTCAGATTTTGTAAATAAGGGCATAGCTTTGTGTGTACATGCACATGACGCCCCCGGCACACACACACACACACACACCACACACCTCACACTGCATGGCTCAGGTTCTGTATATTCTAGGAGGACAAAGAAAATGACAATATCTGCATTGAGTTTAATCAAATACAAAACACTGCATCACTATTTATATTCTTGAGAACATTAAAGGGATAACACTTGATTAAAAGAGAATTCGACAAAACACATGCAGTATTATGTGTAATGTATGACGTCTCCTGCACACACTCGTACTGCCTCAGAATTGAGGACAAAATAATGTGTAAAACTGACGACTGTTAATCTCTCAGATTTTATTAAATTAAGCAGAATATGTAATCAGATTTACTTTCACACTTTTTTTGGATGTTTCTTTCTGGAATCTTTTTGTCTTTATGTCAGTCCTTCTGTAGAATTTAGATTTATTGTGAATTTCACTTTTAAACCTGTAGAACCTGATGGATCCAATTTGTAGAAATTTTTTACTCTCCATTAGATTTATAATTCAGGAATATCTATTTAAATGATCAGCAAGTAATCTGGTTTATACAAGACATGAATATTATTCATTACTTCATCTTCTATACTCCTTATCCTGTGTATGATCTGTGATGAAGAGTGTGTCATTGTGTCTCTCTACAGGTTGTGTGGTTGTGGTGTCTCAGATAAAGGCTGTGCTGCTCTGACTTCAGCTCTGAGATCAAACCCCTCACACCTGAGAGAACTGGAGCTGTTCTATAATAAAATAGGAGACTCAGGAAAGAAGCTGCTCTCTGCTCTTAAGGATGATGAACATTACAAACTACAGACACTGAAGTGAGTAATGACCTTTTTGCATTATTGTTAATATAATAAAAGACTAATTATTAAAGTAATTAATCATTAGTTTGTACATTTCTATTTAGTCCCAATAAATATACGATTAGCAGGTTAAAAGTGTTATTACTGTTTTATTTAAACATTTTTCTCTAACAATATGCTTTAATGCTTTAATGTTTTGTGTTCAGTAAAGTTGATTTTAAATCCATGTGACGTCAGAAGACAGGGAGTCAGTCAGAGTCTACAAAATGTCACAAATGAGTGCATGAGAGGGATTGTAAATGAACAGCTCGTCTCCTTGTGACACCCTGCTATCTCTGACTTCATACTGCTGCTTTTGTCTGAACAAGATGATCTCTGCTTTTTCCTGTTTCTGGAAGCAAACTTAATTCTCTGAAAACTTTTATGCTACAAATATTGTATTTAAGCCGCCACTTTCCTCACTCTGACACTTCTTCCAGCACCCGACCTCCACACCGTGTCTTCTGTCATTCCTGTAAAATTCACCTCAGCTTGTTCTTAAAGTCTGCACTTAAATATAAATGTAGAACAAGAGCTAAATGACTCAGTAGTGTTGATTATTTAAAAAGCTCCAAAGCCTGTGATTGGATAAGAGCAGTGATGTGATGAGTAAATATCTGCTCATGTTCCTGTTATAACACAGATGTTACTAAGAATGAAGAAATGTTGAATGATTAATTATAAACAGGAGATGATGATGTTTCCCTCGAAGGAGAGATGATTACATGCTGTTAATTATGAAGTACCACAGTCCAGTTTATGGTTATTAATACACATTTTTCTATTATATTCAGGTTTTGGTATGTATCTTTGTGTGATGAAGACTCCGGTGTTCCTGCGTTTCCATGTTGGTGATAGAGAACATGCTCATAAACACATCATTCATTTAGTTATAACACATTAAACAGACTCAGAGACGTGAGAAGTGTGTGTTCATCGTGCACAGTGAATCACAGACTGAGTGAACACAGACAAGTGGAGTGACACAAGTCATCAAATCTGCCAGTTCTGTTATAAACAGAATAACATCAGCTATACATCAGCCTTGTTGTGGTCGCTGCTTGTCCAAACACATTCATGGACAAAAAATTGACTGTTGTATGATGCAGGTTTGATGGGTCATGTGATTATTTTGTGTTTATGATTAGTATTTTTTTTATAATATTTTTTTATGCATGCTTTTTTATTGCTGTATTCTTGACTACACAATTAAAATGACATTGTATTTAAGTGCTTACAGAGACCATAATTTAATCAAATACATAAACAAATAATGTTTACATGTCATTATTTCTGTTTAAAATTACGTAAAAATGTAACAAACTTTGTAGCAATACAGTGTTTGTAACAGTTCTTTAAGATGTTTTATGTTTAAAAACAAAATATTGTTACAATACACTTACAAAATGATTCATTAGTTAAATGTAATTTACTTTGCCAATATTTTCTATGTAAAAATATCACATTAGATGTAACGCCACTTCTTCTTTTAACTGACAATAAAGTTGACAGGAGAGTTGTGGTTCAATTCAATTCAATTCAATTTTATTTTTATAGCGCTTTTAGCAATTTTCATTGCTGCAAAGCAGCTTTACACAATCAAAAGAATTATTTAAGTTTGTATGAAATGTGTATTTGTATGAATCAAAATGGTCAGTTTGTCCCTGGTGAGCAAGCCGAGGGCGACAGTGGCAAGGAAAAACTCCCTGAGATGGTAATAGGAAGAAACCTTGAGAGAAACCAGACTCAACAGGGTGAAACAGAAAGCAGTAAATGATCTGCATTTATACAGTGTGTTAGGTGGCAGGCAGTTCAGCTATAATAGCTGATGTTAATTGATGTTAATATGGAGTCCAGGTAGTTATTGAAGACCAAGGTACACTTGTAGGAAGTTTCAGTCCTGAACTATCGAACTGTCAAGTCCCCAGAGAAACAGCTGCCAACACCAGTCGAGGCCAGAACCATCTTCTAGGTAGCGAGAACCATCCCCAGACACCAGACGCATCCCAAAGAGACACACGGGGCATCCATGTGATGAGATCTCCAACCAGAAGCGGGGCACCAGGATGGGTTAGACAGGTCCGGAGGGCAGAGGGAGTCTGGATCACTGGCAGCTCAGGAACGACATGTGTAGCTCGACAGAGAGAGAGAAAGAGTGAAAGGGGGAGTAATAATTCAAAATAATGTGAATGTATATTAATTGTAGAGTGCAAGCAGAGACTCCGGCAGGACTAACTATGACAGCATAACTAAAAGGGAGAGCCAGAAGGAAACACAAACATGAGGGCTTCCTGAGATGAAAGCAAACAATCACCTCACCGTCAGCAAACCTGAGTGATCAATGAGAGTGAGGAAGACAGCATCCAAACATACCAGTTCACCATAATACTCTACGTCCATGAGTCCCCCAGATCTGCTCCTTTACCTAAGGCAAATCTATTTATAAAAATGCTTGGCTAAATAAATAGGTTTTTAGTCTGGAATTAAACACTGAGACTGTGTCTGGGTCCCGAACACTATTTGGAAGACTATTCCATAATTTTGGGGCTTTGTAAGAAAAAGCTCTGCCCCCAGCTGTATTTTTCATAATACGCGGTACTGACAAGCAGCCTGCATCCTTTGATCGAAGTAGGCGTGGCGGTTCGTAAGACACTAGCAGTTCGCTCAGGTACTGTGGCGCGAGACCATTTAATGCTTTATATGTCAAGAGTAGTATTTTAAAATCAATGCGAAATTTCACAGGGAGCCAATGCAGTGATGATAAGATAGGGGTGATGTGCTCATATCTTCTGGTTCTAGTGAGGACTTTCGCTGCGGCATTCTGGACTAGCTGAAGGTTATTTATGCATCTAGCTGAACAACCAGACAGTAAGGCATTACAATAGTCCAACCTAGAGGTGATAAAAGCATGAACTAGTTTTTCTGCATCGTTTAGCGACAATAAATTTCTTATCCTGGCAATATTTCTGAGGTGAAAGAATGCTATCCTGGTAATATTATCTACATGAGCTTCAAATAAAAGGCTGGAATCAATCACACCAAGGTCTTTTACTGTTGCACTTAATGGAACAGAAAGGCCATCTAAAGTTACGGTGTGATCTAAAATTTTACTCCTAGCTGTATGCGGTCCTATGACTAGAACTTCTGTCTTATACGGATTTAGCAGAAGGAAGTTAATTAGCATCCAATTTCTTATGTCCTGCACACATTGCTCAACTTTATTAAGCTGTTTTTTCTCATCAGGTTTTGCTGAGACATATAACTTTGTGTCGTCAGCATAACAATAAAAACTAATACCATGCTTACGGATTATGTTGCCCAGAGAAAGTGTATAAAGGGAAAAAAGCAGTGGACCTAAAACTGAACCCTGCGGAACGCCAAACTCCACTAGAGAACATGCAGAATAATCACCATTTAAGTCTACATACTGATAACGATGGGTCGGATAGGATCTGAGCCAGGAGAGGGCTGTACCCTTAATTCCTACTACATTTTCTAATCTGTGAATCTGGTTCTGTGTGGTTCATATCACTACAGCTTTTTTATCCACTTTGCGTGTGGAGGGGCTCTGTTTGGGCTAGCAGGAGGGGTTAGCACCTCTGTGTTCTCTTCTCCCAGGTTCACAGGTTCTGGAACATGTTTGCAGTGGCTGGAGTGGATCCACTTCACACTTTCTGCTACCCTCACTGCTGTCCGTGTCACTAGGAGCACCTGGAACGGTCCTGATCACCTTCTGTCCTTCCGGTTCTTTCCCCTGAGGTCCTTCACCACCACCCAGTCTCCTGGTTTCAGGTCATGCAACTTTCCCTCTGCCGGTTGTAGCAAGACCTCCTTCACTTGGGCCTGTACTCAAGATAAAACCTGTGTGTGTGCGATCTGACGTGTTTTGAGGGGTTCTTGTGCTTGGTCTTTTTACTTTTTCTAAAAAGTGGATTTTGTGAAATCGTTATCTTTAAGGTGAATTATGAAAGAAAGGGAAAGGGACAAATGAACAGGGTAAAATGTTTTATTTGTTTTTAATTAACTTCTAACAGATGGTTTATTTTAATATTGTAATATGTTAAAAGAAAAAAAAGTATTGTGTGTGTGTGTGTCTGACTGTCTGTCTGGTGGGCATAAACAAAGTAATTAATGTGTTTACTGGCCTGTGTGTCACATAAGCTTTTTAAATTTAGAATATCAGTTAAGAGACGACTCTTAATGGCCTTTTTCATATGTTCATAAGCTCTCTCACTCACTCACTCATCGTCTATACCTCTTTATCCTGTATACAATGTCGCAGGGGACCTGAACAGGGTGCCAATCCATCGCAGGGCACACATACACACAATACAGGCAATTTTGCGATTGCCAATTAGAGTAATCTGCAGGTTTTTAGATTGTGGGAGGAAACTCACCAAGCACAGGGAGAACATGCAAACTATAGGGGAATCAAGCCTGGTCGGGAATCGAACCTGGAACCTGAAGCTGTAAGGCGACCAACCACTAAGCCACCATGCCGACCCAAAAATAACATGTCATTTATAAATATGAAGCAATACAATACATGAATGATTATGAATTTTAGCAAATGATCATAGAATCATGAAAAGCATATAATTACTGTAAATGTTTACACAAAAAAAGCAAATAAAAAAACGTCCTTTATAAATACGCCGCCGGTGTGGTCATGTGACTAGATGTGATTATTGTTACTGCGACTGATTGGTCCAACAGAGTCATGTGATTATTGTTGCTGTGTCTGATTGGTTAAACAGTCATGCGGTAGATCCACCGGCCGCATGTGTAGAATAAATGGTTAGAAAAGTAACGAGTCGAATGGAGCCGAATGTAGCAGAGTAAGAGCATTTATGTCCATACTGGACTCGGTAGGAGTAAATCAGTGTGTAGTAGGACCCACTCATAAAGCAGGTCACACTTTAGATTTAATAATATTATTCGGATTAAGTATAAGAAATTTATTCACAATTCCACTATCTGAAGTCATCACAGATCAC
Source organism: Clarias gariepinus (assembly GCF_024256425.1). NCBI lineage: Eukaryota > Metazoa > Chordata > Actinopteri > Siluriformes > Clariidae > Clarias > Clarias gariepinus. Next base: position 24,773,065 of record NC_071111.1, read on the forward strand.
TATCTTGTCTCAATTCAAGTGTGTCACAGTAATAATGTACGCACAGCGCCGCGCTACCGTATGAAACGTACATTCACATCAACTACCAAACAGAGTTTTATCAGTAATCTCCCAGAGTTGCCAACTTCGATTAGATCACCGTCTGACCCCACAGAACCCGATCAGGCGACTGAATATTTAGAGTCGACATTTCGCTATACCTTAGATAATGTAGCTCCAGTTAAAAGAAAAATTATTAGAGATAAGAAACTTGCTCCCTGGTATAACGATCACACGCGCACTTTAAAACAGACCGCTCGGAAATTAGAACGTAAATAGCGTCAAACTAAATTGCTAGTATTTCAAATAGCATGGAAGGAGAGCATCCTGAACTATAGAAAAGCTCTTAGTGTAGCTAGAAGAACATATCTCTCCACTCTTATAGAAAATAACAAAAATAATCCTAGATTCTTATTTAATGCTGTAGCCAAATTAACCAGAAATAAGACCACTGCAGAAATCTCCACAACAACATCATGCAATAGTGAGGACTTCATGAACTTTTTTAATAATAAAATTGTAAATATTAGGCATAAAATTAAGGTTTTGAAACCGAACAATGTAATTGATGCAGATGTTAATCTAGCCATGTCAGATTAGAACCTAGAATACTTTACTCCCCTTGAAGAGAATGAACTAATTTCACTCATCTCTTCTGCAAATTCATCAACCTGTATATTAGATCCTATACCGACACATTTTCTTAAACAGATAGTACCAGCAATAACAGAACCCCTGTTGAGAATAATTAATTCTTCACTCAGCATTGGTTATGTTCCAAAAATTTTTTAATTAGCAGTTATCAAACCAATAATTAAGAAACCTGACCTCGACCCCTGTCAGCTGTCCAGTTACAGGCCAATATCAAACCTCCCCTTTATCTCTAAGATTCTGGAAAAGATAGTAGCGGAGCAGCTATGCTCATATCTACATAGAAATGGCATACATGAACTGTATCAGTCAGGATTTAGGCCTCATCACAGTACAGAGACAGCGCTCGTTAAAGTAGTAAATGACATCCTATTGGCCTCTGATCAGGGTTGTGTAACTATGCTTGTATTACTCGACCTCAGTGCAGCTTTTGACACCGTTGATCACGCTATTCTTCTTCACAGATTAGAAAATGTAGTAGGAATTAAGGGTACAGCCCTCTCCTGGTTTAGATCCTATCTGACCCATCGTTATCAGTATGTAGACTTAAATGGTGATTATTCTGCATGTTCTCTAGTGGAGTTTGGCATTCTGCAGGGTTCAGTTTTAGGTCCACTGTTTTTTTCTCTTTACATGTTTCCTTTGGGCAACATAATCCGTAAGCATGGTATTAGTTTTCATTGTTATGCTGACGATACACAGTTATATGTCTCAGCAAAACCTGATGAGAAAAAACAGCTTACTAAAATTGAGCAATGTGTGCAGGACATAAGAAATTGGATGCTAATTAACTTCCTTCTGCTAAATCCGTATAAGACAGAAGTTCTAGTCATAGGACCGCATACAGCTAGGAGTAAAATTTTAGATCACACCGTAACTTTAGATGGCCTTTCTGTTCCATCAAATGCAACAGTGAAAGACCTTGGTGTGATTATTGATTCCAGCCTTTTATTTGAAGCTCATGTAGATAATATTACCAGGATAGCATTCTTTCACCTCAGAAATATTGCCAGGATAAGAAATTTATTGTTGCTAAACGATGCAGAAAAACTAGTTCATGCTTTTATCACCTCTAGGTTGGACTATTGTAATGCCTTACTGTCTGGTTGTTCAGCTAGATGCATTAATAAGCTTCAGCTAGTCCAGAATGCAGCAGCGAGAGTCCTCACTAGAACCAGAAGATATGAACACATCACCCCTATCTTATCTTCACTGCATTGGCTCCCTGTGAAATTTCGCATTGATTTTAAAATACTACTCTTGACATATAAAGCATTAAATGGTCTCGCGCCGCAGTACCTGAGCGAACTGCTAGTGTCTTACGAACCGCCACGCCTACTTCGATCAAAGGATGCAGGCTGCTTGTCAGTACCCCGTATTATGAAAAATACAGCTGGGGGCAGAGCTTTTTCTTACAAAGCCCCAAAATTATGGAATAGTCTTTCAAATAGTATTCGGGACTCAGACACAGTCTCAGTGTTTAAGTCCAGGCTAAAAACCTATTTATTTAGCCAAGCATTTTTATAAATAGATTTGCCATAGGTAAAGGAGTAGATCTGGGGGACTCATGGACGTAGAGTATTATGGTGAACTGGTATGTTTGGATGCTGTCTTCCTCACTCTCATTGATCACTCAGGTTTGCTGACGGTGAGGTGATTGTTTGCTTTACATGTCAGGAAGCCCTCATGTTTGTGTTTCCTTCTGGCTCTCCCTTTTAGTTATGCTGTCATAGTTAGTCCTGCCGGAGTCTCTGCTTGCACTCTACAGTTAATATACATTCACATTATACATTGTGTGACTGTGACCATACCTAACTGCCATCTCTCCTCTTCTTCTCTTTCCCCCCCTCTTTCTCTTTCCTCTCTCCTCCTGTCTCCCCCTTTCACTCTTTCTCTCTCTCTGTCGAGCTACACATGTCGTTCCTGAGCTGCCAGTGATCCAGACTCCCTCTGAACTCCGGACCAGTCTGACCCATCCTGGTGCCCCGCTTCTGGCTGAAGATCTCGTCACATGGATGCCCCGTGTGTCTCTCTGGGATGCGTCTGGTGTCTGGGAATGATTCTCTCTACCTAGAAAATGGTTCTGGCCTTGACTGGTGTTGGCAACTGTTTCTCTGGGGACTTGACAGTTTGATAGTTCAGGACTGGAACTTCTTACAAGTCTACCTGGGTCTTCAATAACTACCTGGACTCCATATTAACATCAATTAACATCAGCTATTATAGCTGAACTGCCTCAAACCCTACACACTGTATAAATGCAGATCATTTACTGCTTTCTGTTTCACCCAAATGAGGATGGGTTCCCTGTTGAGTCTGGTTCCTCTCAAGGTTTCTTCCTATTACCATCTCAGGGAGTTTTTCCTTGCCACTGTCGCCCTCGGCTTGCTCACCAGGGACAAACTGACCATTTTGATTCATAGAAATTCACTTTTTCATACAAACTTAAATAATTCTTTTGACTGTGTAAAGCTGCTTTGCGGCAATAAGAATTGCTAAAAGCCCTATTCAAATAAAATTTAATTGAATTGAATTGAAGAGTAGTGTTTCTTCTTCACAAATCTACTCAAGAAAATGTAAAAAGTATGGAGCAGTAAAACTATGCATAGAAGTTTTTTTTTTTTTTTTTAAGTTACTCAAGTAAATTTAACGGAGTAAATGTAATGTGTTACTACCCATCTCTGGTCTCTTTGCTGATAATAAACTAAAAACCTTAAACACATTATGTGTGTATGTGTGTTTGTCCCTCTCTCCCAGTTCGAGGCCGGCCGGTAAGTGTATCAAGGTGTGGTAGATACATCAATCAATAATGCTTCTTTAATTAATTTCAAAACTTTTATTTTTAAGCTTAACAGTTTGGGGACATGTCCTAAACCTTACAAATTTTTCAGTGTGTCTTTTAGTAAGCATCCTAAACTGAGAGACTTGCTTCCTGGGAATTTAATTGAAGGGATCTGTTAATAACCTGTCAAGCTTGAATCAGCCTACTTCACTAACAAGAACAGTCACACACACACACACACACACACACACACACACACACACACACACACACTACATTGGATACCATTCCATTTCACTCCTAATCATAATTCCCTTTTTTGAACATTATTTAACTGGCTGCTATAAACAATAAAAATACTGTATTTTATTAATTTTCATTCTGACTCAAGCAGTATGGCATGTTTACACTCCTTACAATTATTATACTTATATTGTAATATCTTGCAATAATGAGTATATTAGAGAGACAGTTAAGGTTTGGGGACAAAGTTAGAGAGGCCAGATTAAGATGGTTTGGACATGTGTAGAGGAGTGATGAGGGGTCTATTGGGAAGAGAATGTTAGAGATGGAGCTGCCAGGCAGGAGGAGAAAAGGAAGGTCCAAGAGGAGGAATATGGATGTGGTGAGGGAGGACATGCAGGAGGTTGGAGTGATGAGGGAAGATCTGGTAGACAGAGTTAGATGGAGACAAATGGTCTACTGTGGCAACCCCTAACAGAAGCAGCCAAAAGAGGAAGAAGATATTATAATACTATTTTTAAATATGCTCATTATCACCATTTCACTTATACACTTTATGTATTTTGGGTTTCTTTTAGTATAATTTTAGATATTTATATATGTGTCTCAGTTAGTTGTGTTGTTTTATAACACCATGGTCCTGGAGGAATGTTATTTAGTTTCACTATGTACTGTAACTACTGTCTGTGGGTGAAATAACAATAAAAGTCACTTTGACTTCTGACTTTGGCTTATCTATAAACACACATTACATCACACAGAAAGCACACAGTTAAGCAATTTCTTTATTATATTTTATTTATTTATTATTTTAAATGTGCTTCCTTTATCTTTGTCTGTATGAAAATGCACGTACTTTCACTATTAAACATAGTTAAGGTTTTAATTTTTTTTTTTTTTTTTTTTACCATGCAGCTTCACCAAGTATGTCAATTATCTCCTTTCATATTGACCACATTTAATCCACAAAGTGGATATAATAATTTTAATTTGAGTAAAATCTCCTAAACAAAAGATTTATTTAGATAATTTTAGCACTTAGATTGAAGATGCCAGATTTTATTTGTCACATACATGGTTGTACAAGTACAGCAGTAGTGAAATGTGATTGTGACAAAACTCCAGACTGTGGAGAAAAAAACATCAACAACAACAAAACACTAATAAAAATAAAAGAAGATATATGTACAACAAGACTAGTATATAGTTGATATACAATATAAGTTATAGAGAATAAAGTTATAATCTGTGATCTATGTGCAACGATATGTAATAAAGTGACTGTGTGCTAAATTTTATCAGTTATTGTTGAGGTTGTGTATTTAATGCCTGTATAATAATAAGTATATATAATAATAAATAAAAAATAAAAAGGGTTTTTTGTGAATTATAACAATTTACAAATTATTTTAAAGCGTATTGTATCAAAGCTAATGAAGTCCTAAATATGACTATGAACCGATTCAAAGAGTCGACTCCTGATTTCCGAATGACTCATCACCTGTAAGGAATCCTTTTTCCTAAAGCCTAAAGTGAAGTCATATACAGTAGTTATATTATATATTACTAGCTCAATATAAAAGCATAATTTGAAGTTTATACTTGTCAGTTACTAAAGTTAAGATAATAGTTGTTGTTTACTCCTTATATTATTTTTGCTCTTTATAGCACTAGATTTCTGTTTATGTATATGTTTTTGTATTTGAATGATTAACTGTACTTTAAGATTTGTAGACCTGACATTAACTAATATGAACCTGACCCGTGTACCCGTAGTCTCATTCCTGAGTTCTTGTCACCATGTGTGTGTGGAAATGCTCTTAATTTCACTTTTATCGATAAAATAAATCATCTTATAACATCCTCCAACAACAACATGCAACCTTTAACTTAGTAACGTTCAAGAAAGCATATGCACCAAACTGAATATAATACTATAATTGGGAGCAAAAGCCCCTAGAAAGTTTCTCCAGCAAGTCTGGCTGCATGTGAGGTATTCAGTACAAAGACTTGGATCATCAGAACCTGCAAATGATATACAGTACATGTAAAATGATTATTAAAGGATAAAGGATTAAGTGTGTGTGTAAAGTTGATCATCCACAGGACACTTTCTGCTATTCATTTTCTGTTAAATGTAAATGTAGCATCTCAGTGATAGGAATTTTAGGTTGTTTGAATCAAAAAGACTCATGCTTAGTTAGTGTGTTAAAGTACCGTTATTATAGAGCTTGGCCTTTTGGATTACTTTTTGGACTCCTGTCTCTATGACACTGTGCACTTCTCTATTCTTGTACCAAATGCATTCAGCTTTTTTTTATTATTATTATTTGAGGAATCTGTGGGAAGCCAGTGTATCTGAATGACATGTGGAGTGAAAACAGGTAACAGATAATTCACTATGTAAAAAAAAAAAAAAAAAAAAACTAAATAAAAAAACAGGCACGTTTATCCAAAACGACAGATTAAGATTTGTGAAGATGTTTATTATACTGTGATCTGTTGCAATAAAAAGTATGACTTGACTGCACTAGCTAGTGACCACTGTGCAAAACAAAAGGTCACAGTTCAGGAAAGAGAGTAAATACAGTACATTTATCCTTCCTGCTGTCTGTAGATGAGTCCACTGACTTCGTTACAATTCGCAAACTTTACGCAGCCCTGGAAGTCACCTAGAGGAGAAAAAAAAAACAGTCTAGGTGACTTCCAGGGCTCCGTACCAGGGCTCCGTACAAACTCGTATTTGAACTTAAAAACGCCCAGACAGTCTGTGAAATTCTTGCCGCCATTTTGGATGTGTTCCAAATCTTACAGGGAAACATCATCATACACGCTGCTTGTTTGCCCTCTTGTGGACTCAGTTTGTAACTGCATGAGGAAAAAATTTTATTAAAACGGATTTGTCTGCAATTATTAGAGTTTTAAATATGAGTGTCTTTGTATTTATTAGTTTTTCCAACATACTTGTTAGTTTAGTCAGTGTGTCACAGGCTCACAGCCCCACCTACAAAAGTTTTCATCATGTTCTCCTTCTAAATGCAAGCAAGTTATTAATTATAAAGTAAACACAATTAATCAACAAAGCATTCATGTATTAATAGGTAAAAAAAAAATGGTGCATTTTATTATAACACTATGGGTGTTTGTTTATATATTTATTTACTTTTTGCATATCTGTGTAGTTAAACCAGGATAATTCAGACTCAGTGGGTAAAATAATAATTTAATTCCAATTAATCTCTAATTTCTGCCCATTTAATTCACAAATTTCCCATTGTAACTCTAAACAAGACGTTTTGGCATCATATGCACATTTTCAACATATGAATGAATTTTAATCAAGAGCTTGATTTTACAGTCACACAATGTCGGACCTTTACATCCACAAGAGGGCGCTGGTGTGTCTGCAGTCCTGATGCGCGCGCCTGTTCTGTTGTAGAAAAAAATAAACACTAATTTGTATCAAGACAACAATGTTAATAGTTTGTTCACCAAAGTGTTTTTGATGTGTTTGTTTATTTCCGATAATATATCTGTGTGAGTGTGTGTTTCCCCTGAGTTCTGAGCAGCACTTCCCTGAGGGACTGTTTTCAGTCTGAACCTCTCTGTACTACAGTGTGGAGCCTTTCAGATCAGAGCTGTGTGTGTGTGGAGTGTGTGAGAAACACACACAGTAAATGAGCTGATGTGTGTGAGAGCAGATGATGGAAGGCAGTGTGGAGCAGACTGACTCAGGTGGACTCCATGTCCAGTCCCATCTCGGACACTTCTCTCTCTGTCTTCTACGTTTGTTTTGAAGCTTTAACTCACTTTAAGTCTAAATCTTCAGTGGTGTTTAATGGATTAATAATTATTCATCAATTAAATTAATAACTAAATTCAACTGAATTATTAACTGATGAATTATTTTAATTAATTGAACTTATTTTAGGGGACAGAGTGTCTCAGTGGTAAACACCGTTGTCTTAATAAAATTATACACAAATGTACAAAATAATGTCACAATAACAAGTCAATTAAACTGTAACTTCTAGAACTTTCATATGTAATGTGTTTTGGTTAACGCTAGAGGGCGCACACACCTGCACATCTCACTGTTCCTGCTACATCAATTGTAAGTGAACACAGGAGACATAGTGAACTCTTAAAGAACCTGCTGCAGATTTTCTACAACAATTTTTTTTTTAAAGAAATCACATATGCTTGTTATTGTGGTAGATGTTAAAATGTTATGGTGCGCATTGTCACATTTTTGAATCGTGAAATATCATGCTATGGTGCATTTTTACAGCCATACTGTTTAGTTTTGTACATTTTAACAATAATGAGTCAAACGGGATCCTTGTGTTGATTTTCAGAGTGATGTTTATTGCACATCTGAATTTTTTTTTTTTTTAATTACCAATATAAACATAACTACAGAGAGCTTTCACCTGTTCACTTTTAAACACAAGAGAAAAAAAGGACACAGTCTATATGAACACCATCTATAACACTTTATCCTGTATACAGGGTCACAGGGGGCCTGGAGCCTATACCAGGAGATGTAGGGCACGAGGCGGGGTACCAATCCATCACAGGGCACACACACGGTCATTCATACTAAAGAAAATTTAGAAATGCCAATTAGCCTAATCTGCATGTCTTTGGGAGGAAACCCACTAAGCACAGTGACAACATGCAAACTCCATGCACACAGACCTGAGGCAGGAATCGAACCTGGACCTTAAAGGCACAAGGTTATAGTTCTAACCACTAAGCCACCTTGCCACCCCAGGTATAACATGTCACTCATAAATACAAAACAATACTTAAAAGCAAATAATTAAAATACATAACATCCTTTATGAATACAAATGACATTTGATTTTGCTGATTATCCTGGTTACAGGATCCTCATGATAAATGTTCCTCCTTGTCCTTCACACAGTATACTGGACTTTATCTCCACAACTGGCAAAGTACATAATACACCAGTTCTATATATATCCATGGTCATCAGTTAATAAGATAAAAATTTATATTTGTACTAATGTGTGAGAGACAGATGGCTGTAAACAGTCCTCGTGATCACCAGGCTGAGCAGCTGGGAGAGGAGATGCTGTGCTGGTCTACTAATGGGACAGTGAAGGGGACGCTTGTCCTCCAGACCAGACTGTCTCACATAATACCTTAAAAAAGAAGGTTAGAAGTCATCACTCAGTGACCCTTATAATCATATTCTCATAAATTAATCATTATCATGATGGTGATTGTTATCATGAACTGAGAGTTAAACCAAGAAGCAGAGTGACGTCTGGTGGTTTGTGGAAATTCCAACAGCTGTAAACTCAAGTGGGATTTTATATTACATGTGAGAAATTATAGGATATAGGATGTAGTATGTTGTATGTGGGGTCATTATGATCCATCAGAAAAGCTTCATGACATCAAGGCATCGATTCTACACGTCTCTGGAACTGAGCTGCAACTTAAACAAACATCATTTTACAAAACATCGGCTGTTTTAATGGTGACAGAGACACTGCTTAAGACGTCGATCCAAAATCTCCAACACGAGAAGAACTGCTGATTTGACAGCATATGATTTAGATTATTTTTATACTCATGTCCTCATTACAGTCATCCTGTAAGACAGCACTCCTATAAGAATAGCAAAGTTTGATTATAGAATAAAGATAAACAGTTAGAATAACTCTGTATTGAATGGGAGGGACAAATGCAGCCAACTACATCAACTACAACTACATCTTTACATTTAATGCGTCACCTTTCTGTAAGTGCACTTATTTTGTGATGAATGTGAATTGTGTTAACTGTGATGTTTCTGATAATCAGATTATTAAAATACTGCAGTAAATGGACGATCATTTGGATCAGTCGAACTCTTTTGGAGAAGGATTGGATCTCATTGGTTATCTGGTCATCTAATTCTGATACTAGTAGCTCATTTTGTCTCGGCTTGTACACCGTCTTATAAAACCCAGTAAAACAGACTCTCTCACCTGAACTCTTCTTTAAGTTCTGTAATAATGGAGGTGTTCACACAGGGGTTGTGCTGCATGCAGGTCAGGAGCAAGTGGCACCGCTGGTACAGGAGGACAGCCTGAGACGGGCTCAAGAGAGACTCTAACTGTTTCAACATCACAACATAGACATGGATCAACTCTAGTAATTAATCTACTTTTCCCAAAGGAATCACATTCTCATGGATTTGATATCAATTATTATGGATTTACCAGAAATGACAGAACCAGAACCACACGCTGGGCCTGATAAACCATAAACAGGAGCTAAACACAGACAGAGCACAACTTAGTGAATCTTATCATCTACTGAAGAGCTAGTTTTGATTCTAAAGAGATTTACAAAGAAAGGGTGGGATTTAAGTGTTTGAAAAACCCAGGACAGTCAAAAAGTGTCCTACATTCTGCATGAGACTCACCTTAAAAAAAATATTATATAAATATGAATCAGTGGACGAATTTTGTACTGAGGTTATGCAGCCAGGTCCAGAAATATTAAGACAGTGACATACATTGATTTGTTTGCGATCACATCTTGAGTGCTTCATTTCAAATCCATTGTCCTGGTGTACAGAGACAAACTGACCACCATGGAGTCACTGTCCAAATACTTATGGACCTGAATATAAAAATTAACGTCATAAATGAGAATCTACTGCATCGTAAGGTTTTAGAAATGAAATATTGTATAGTTTGTGTTATTAGTGTTACTTATGTTTTATATTGCTAGTCACTGGTTATGTCCAGACACAGATGATTCATTCTTATTGAAACTATATCCAGTACAGCAATAACACAAACAAGACAGATAAGAGTGTTGTGTCTTACCTCTGTGTGAGATGTAGAATTGCAGTTGTAAGGCTTTAGCTCAGGATCACACACACCAAAGCCAAGAGCAAGTCTGCAGTCACGCTTCCCCTGCAACACATTAAAGGCTCCTGATACAGTAACATACTGTATAAATATACACTACAGTCACAGGCTCCAGTCATATCTGAGTTTACTCACTGCTTGGACGTTAGTGCGCTAAAGCGAGCAGCTCCTTTCTCCGTCTCACTGAGCATCAGGCTTATGGTCTGAAGCACTAACGTGGAAAGCCTGGAGACCGACACACAGTGTTGTAGTGAATCAGTGAGGTGGTGATGGTGTTCTGTTCCAGTCAAGGTGAGTCAGAGGTTAAAAGTGGAACAATCGCTACAAAAAAGTCGTGTCTCACTTCATATAACGTCTAAATACTACAAAGATGATGTTCACGTAATTGTGACCTAAAAGGAAATAAAGTGAAATAAAGAAACATCATGTCTAACTGTAGCACTAACGCTAAAAATAGTTAAATAGTCGCCTCTTATCATTTAGTAGAAGAGATTACAGAGCATGGAGAGGACTTACTGTATGGACCTGAGGGGATTATTGAGTCACACACAGTGTCTGACTTCATCTAATCTAATTCAGCCTCCTGAGTTCTACTGGAAGAGTCTAACAGTGTTAAGGGTGTTGAATGGTGTGTTTGGTTTGATCAGGTGACTCAGACTTACAGTAGCCTGTCTGCAGTGTGTAATCTGTCCTGAGAGAGCTGCAGGCTTTCAGTCAGCGTTTTCACCAGGAACAGATACAGCTCAGGTGTAGGGCTGCAACTAACGATTATGTTGATAATTGATTAGTTGGGCGATTATTTTCCCCCCTTCGATTAATCGATTAATCGGATAAAACCTAGCGCTTCTTTAATTTGATGTTTTACTTATAACTATTAAAAAAACATAAATCAGGTTATTATTTATGTATAAAAATAAACTTTTAAAAATGCAAAAGCCACATATAGAGTTTAATGATCTTTAATTTTGAAATGTATATATATAATGTTCAAAAATTACACTAACATATTCAGTTGTTAAGATATAAACAGCTCAAATAATGTAATTTTGTATAATAAAATGATGTATGCATAAGTAAAACCACAGTAAATCACGTTTGTTACAAGTTAACTTTGTACAGGGACTTTAAAACAAACTGTAGAAAAGCAAAAAGCTAATAGTCACAAATGTACTGTTATTTGCATTCGCTGAAAACCACAACAATCACTAAATGTAATATTCTACTGTTATTCGCACCGTGTAATTTAAGCTAATCTAAAGTAGCGCCATTTAACTAATCACTATTGCTCATGAGGTGATTGCGCAATGTGATGCTAGCGAGTAGCCCATGAACAGATCTAGCGCGACTGTCCCGAAGTTAGCAAACAGTTTAAACAAAAGCACTTAAACTATACAACTTTTACACGATGGAGATACAGTTTTTACTGACCCTGCTGACGTTTCGCCATCCGTAACATGTTTTCTTTTTAAGTGTTCGTGCATGACATGCCATGAAAGCTCGGTCTTAGAGGCATTTAATGTAAATCACTCCCATACCTTGGAGGACTAGGGGTGCGCGCTTTATCCTGCCGGCGCTTCTGTATCCTCCATTGCGCGAGCGGCTGTGTATCTGTGTGTATTTGTGCATCTTGTGGTCGCGCTCCTCAGTGACGTGAGCAGCCCAACTAATCGATAACGGCATTCAATTCGACAATTTCATTATCGATAATTATCGATTTTATCGATTAGTTGTTGCAGCCCTACTCAGGTGACACACACACACACACACACACACACACATTAAACGTAAATATAAAAAGTAATTACATTTTATCAAGCTTTAACAAAGTTTCATCGAGTATCATGTAGCACGCATGCACGTTTTGTTTTGAACACCATGTTTTTTCTCTCGCGTGCATGTGGGTAAACGTCTTCCCTGCTCGGTCGTAGTGCTCGTCTCTCACTCGAATAATAATCGTAAAGCATCGTTAATTTTGTGTTTGTATGTGTGTGTGTGTGGGGGGGGGAAGTCGTCCTTTCACACACGCATATATTATAACACACGTGTGCGCGAGCGTAAAGCAAAAGCAAGTCACATTAGAAAGGTTAGATCCATTTTCACTCTCTCTCAGCCTTCACTGACTCTGTGTGTGTGTGTGTGTGTGTGCGCGCGCACGTCATTGGACAGCGTCTCCTCCCCTCCTCCTCCCGCCTTTACACACACACACACACACACACACTCTAACTGCTCTGTCGCGATTCTTTTCACAGGTAAAGTTCAGGTTCATTTGTTTTCTTTTTACTTTACAGCAGTGATTCCGTTAGTTAGTGCCACAGTGTCATTAGAGAGGTTTCTTGTCTTCTATTTTCCCAGGAAAACAGTGTTTCCGTTAGTATACAGTATGTGTGTGTGTAGGTGTGTGTGTGTATGTGTGTGTGTGTGTGTGTGTGTGTGTGTGTGTGTGTGTGAGTGAATGTGTGTTTTCTGCATTGAGCTACAGTTCGTGGTTAAAAACGGTCACTCTGAGCTTTTGGAACAGAGATTGCTGGTACAGCTGCAAAGCACATGATGGACACAAACACACACACACACACACACACACACATACACACACACACGCACAGGATTCTGGATTGTCATTCAGTGGCTCTGTCAGATTTTTCCGCACAAGAATACACAGTGACCCCCTACATCCTACGACATTTTTTTCTCTTCTCATCTCTTATTCTTGTTCCCAAGTTGGGATGGAGGAAAAAGGGAATTGTTAGGGCACAAAGAAAGAAAGATAGAAAGAAAGAAAATGAAATGGATGTAAAGGAAAAGAGGGAGGGAGCGGATGGCTTTTAGTCGGGTGCCTCAGCCGGCATGGGTCGTTAATTGAGCTGATCCCAAAGGGGGGTATCAGACCCCAGATTAATTTGGCTACCCTTTATCTCACACACACACACACACACACACACACACACACACATGGAGGAACAAATCAAGCGGTTTTTACAGCTGACTGAAAGATGAAGGAGACAGGGGGTTAACACACTTTTTCCAAGGAAAAGTAAAAATGCTCAAAACTCTCACATCAGGTAAGAAGAAACTGAAAGCTGCTCCCAGTAAGGAGAGAATACAGGACATGGACACGGACAGTAGCCTGGGTCAGAGTAACACAATGAACACACACACACACTCATGACCACAGAGTGTGAGACTATGAACAGGAAAACCATAAATAGTTCCTTTCCTCAAATTGTTTCACAATAAAGTGTTTAAAATCTCTAAAACTCTCTCTCTCTCTCTCTCTCTCACACACACACACACACACACACACATTTAAGACAGCATTCCTTCACGTGTAAAACAAAACCCTGTTTACATCATTTTAATCAAGTTCAATTAAAAGTCCAGGTAGTAAAATCTGTTTTTTTCTATGAAGCACACCTAAAGTGTGTGTGTGTGTGTGTGTGTGTATGTGTGTGTGTGTGTGTAGGTACAGTACACACACATATTTTAATCATCTCCATCATCCTCGTAATCATCCTGTCTTTCTTTTCTATTCAGTCTTTCTCTAATGCTTACTTGCACCACAAACCCCCTTCATGTCTCTGTCTCCAGGATAACATTCACCCTCCCCTCCTGATACTCTGCCTCCCAATGGGGCTCAGCGCTGGGAATAAACACTTGTAAAACAACCATAAAGCGCTACAGTGTCCTTCAGCATTGTACAGAGACAGAGGAAGAGAAGAAGAGTGAGAGTAAATCTTATCATTTGAAATAGATGAAGCAGTTTAGGACAAAAAGAGGAAAAATAATGAGTGATGCTGACCTTCTGACTTCACTTATCACTCAGTAATAAAGCTTCTGCTGGTCTGTTTGATCAGAACAGTTTAGTTTCCAAGCAGCAACAGTAAACCACTATCTTGTATTTACAGTAGATGGCTGTAGTGAAAACCTCTATAATCTCTATAAGCAGCTAAAGCAGGCAGATGATAAACACTGCAGTGATCAGTCGTGTCCTTTCAAGCCATTGTACACAAGTCTGTCAGTAAAAACATGTAAGGTGGAGATAAGCAGGCAGAACAACAGAACCTCACCGTGGCTGTCAGAGACGGGACGAGTTTATTGATTGCCAAATGCTGTAAAACACGGTGTTGTGTGTTAGTACATTACTGTGGAGTGAGCTGAGGGCGTCTGACCCAGAGATTGGGAGCATCAAAAAAGAGTCATTAATCAAGATGACTTGATCAAAGATCACCGTTAAAGTGTCCTTCTGAACGAACTATGAGCATCTTTCAAATAAATACCGTTAATTCTATTAAATCTACAGGATTAAAAAAAAATAAAAAAAAATTAAAAAAATCAAAATACAAAATTCAAATTACATTTAAAAATTAAAAAAATTAATACATTTAAAAATACATTTAAAAATTGCTTTTACATTTTATCAAAAACTAGTTCCAAACATTCCATAACTGTTTTCTTAACACACACAGACTCATATGAATACACTCAAAAGTGTGTTCTCTCACTTTAAATCATCAATGTTACCCAATCTAGAGGTTGGAAGTAAACATTATTTACATTTTTAACAGACCAAAGTGTTCTTAATGTCTTCATATCATTAACCAGGTTAACTACATTCTGCATTCTGTACTAAAAGTGTCAAGTCTATTGCTCATTTAAGAGCAAGTTAAGAGCAAAGAACGCTTGTAAAAAATCATATATCATATATAATAATTTCTGAATGCAATCCCAATCATGTAAACACTCGGGAGTGTGAGACTGGGAGGTGAAGACTTAGTGAGTGAAGTCTGGACCTATTAGAAGCTGGAGACGTTCTCCTGTCAGGACCGAGCAGAACCTCACTGATTCCTGTACAAGATTGGAAAAGATAATCAAAACTACTGTAGGGATGTTAATCTTTAATCAGTGTTTGATTACTGCTAATAAATTAACCAATTAAAATTGTACTCATCTATAGCATTAGTGTACCATAATAATGCTCCTTAGCTCCCATATTTATTAATCTCTACACTACAAGAGAGCGACCTTGTATTTTGTAAAGCTAATTAAAGCTTCATCATAACTACAAAACCAGTCCACAGTAAATAACCAGGAGACAGTAGAGGTGAGTATCTTTATTCCTGAGTGTGAGATGAGTGGAGTTGTATTTGCACTGAGCAGCTGGATGTACAGAATGAGGCTGAAGTGCAGAGCCCTGCTGAGGGTCCGAGGCTGATACTCGCTCAGGTAAATCGAGTCGTCGGTGAGCAGCACGTGCAGAAACACCTTGTCGAGTTCCTCAGAAACCACGACACACGACTCGTAGTAGTGAATCCGCTCGTGCACGTCCCGGTGAGAGTGTCTCTTCAGAAACGTCTCCAGTTTGCTGTTGTTCCGACAGAGAGAGAAGTGTCCGAGATGGGACTGGACATGGAGTCCACCTGAGTCAGTCTGCTCCACACTGCCTTCCATCATCTGCTCTCACACACATCAGCTCATTTACTGTGTGTGTTTCTCACACACTCCACACACACACAGCTCTGATCTGAAAGGCTCCTCACTGTAGTACAGAGAGGTTCAGACTGAAAACAGTCCCTCAGGGAAGTGCTGCTCAGAACTCAGGGGAAACACACACTCACACAGATATATTATCGGAAATAAACAAACACATCAAAAACACTTCTGAACGGCGAACAAACTATTAACATTATTGTTATTATTACAAATTATTGTTTTTTACTGAACAGGCGCGCGCATCGGGACTGCAGACACACCAGCGCCCTCTTGTGGATGTAACAGGTCCGACATTGTGTGACTGTAAAATCAAGCTCTTGGTTAAAATTCATTAATATGTGGAAAATGTGCTCATGATATCAAACCTTCTTATTTACAGCTGCATAAAAAAAAATTGGTAAAGAAAATAAGCCTATAAGGAATAAAGGTGTGGAGATTAATAAGAATTAAATGATTTTGATGGAAGAAATCTTGAGTTGAAGCAGACTGGGTAGCAGATAGTGAGATTATAAATCTCTTCTATAGTGTGCTATAAGGTTAAAATGCTCTTTACACCATCAGAAGAAATCGCCAATTTTCTTTCTACTCAGGCTACACAGGTGCTTGTTTAGTCCCTTGTTATTTCAAGACTGGACTACAGCAACTCACTCCTGACGGGTCTGCCCCTGTCCACCCATCATCCTCTGCACCTGATCCAGAATGCAGCTCCACATTTTGTTTTCAATCTTCCTAACTTCTCCTACACCACCCAGCTTCTGCACTGGCTTTCTGTAGCTGCCTGCATCAACTTCCATATCCTGATGCTTGCCTACGAAGCTAAAAATGGCCTACACTTACCTCTCAGCTCTAATCACACCGCGCACTAAACTATGTTCCCTCAGATCCTCCAGCACTGCTCACTTAGGAATTAAGGAAGACATACATTTAGACTGTTTTCTGTTCTGGCACCTAAGTGGTGGAATGAACTTCCTTTATATCTCCATACAGCTGAGTTTCTGCCAGTCTTTAAACAAAAACTAAAGATCTATCTGTTTCTCCAAAACAAAAAGAAGAAGAAAAAAAACCTATCCCAACAGTGTTTGACTGATGGTACTTAGTTAGTAACCCATTGTAAAGATCGATCCAATAACCAATATCCAATGTGTCGCTCTGGATAAGAGTGTCTGTCAAATGCCTACATTTAAATGTCTCTGGAACACCTCTGACTGACCCAAAAAAAAAACTCTCTTCGAAAAAACAGGAAATTCTATGGAATTGTCACTTGTAGGCATGATAGAAAAAAAGAAAAAAAATCTACTGATAATGACAAAAATAGGAGTGATAATAATATTAAAAGTATTGGTGTCTATTTACTTCTTGCATGTCTGTGTAGAGTTAGCATAAGAACTAGAGTTGCCGTTAGCAAGGACTGACCATGACATCACCTTCATCTCAATCAACTACTGAAACCCAGATTACAACTCATTACATATAAACTTGTACGATTCTCTTCATAATAGTTCAAGTGGATGTGAAGGGGCATCGAGGGGGTAAAATAAAAATAAGAAATCAATCCAAATACAAACAAAAATTTCACATCTGTGTATTATTCCACTTACATAATACACATGCTCTCAGACAATGGCTTAGAGTGTTGTTTCTAAACCACTTTACATACAGTACACTGCCTGGCCAAAAAAAAAAATCCTTCTCAGACTCTAAGATTTCAATCAGTTATCTTTAACATTGATTACAGGACACAATGTGATGGTCAGTTCATGTGTTAAAATGATTCTTCATGCTCCCAGAACCACTCTTTCACAGTTTTCACATTATTTGTACTAGTAAGAAAAAAAAGCCCTATTATACCTTTAACTCCTGATGAAAAAAATAACCCAGCTGTTAAAACACGGGCTAAGATAGTTTAAGCGGTTAACCCAGTTAATTTGTTAAAAATATTTTTTGAGATTCTGTAATTGACTTAAATATGAAAGTAGTTGAGTTAAATACTACAGTCTATAATGTACATTAGTAGCAGAAATTAAGGGACCACCACTAGAGGTCACTGTTATGTTTGTGTAGTTTTGGTTTGCAGACTAAGTTTCCCAGAAGGCACCTCAGTCACGTGATGCGGGTGCTCACCTGAACCGAGGTAGCTCATTAGATCTTCTATAAATAGCTGTTTATTTTGGGCAACTGGGTCGATCATTGTTTGTATTCACTGTCTCTGATGTGGGCATTTTAGTTTGTATTTTAATTTTGTTTAACTAACCCTAGGGTCCCAAGGCTCTAGTGTAGAGATCATAAGTATGATCGCTGTGTTTTAGTGTGTGTGGAGCTGATTCCGTATCGTGAAGTGTTGTGTTAGTATCAAGTTTTGTGAGTATTGTTTGTGTCCCTAATGTGTTATTCCTGTATGTTTAGCTATGGGGTATGTTTAGCTAGGTGTCAGTTTAGATATTTGGACGTTTAGCCCCTAGCCTTTTCCATCATGTTCTCTCTGGTCTCGTCCTGTCTGTGGTCTTGTCTTGTTTCAGCTCCATGCCTAGTGTTTGTGCGCTCTTAACCTCTTATTTAAAGCTACAGAGCCTATATTATGTGTGTAAACCTAAAGAGCCTGTGTAACGCTATGGAGCCTATGTTATGGTTGTAGAGCTATAGAGCCTATGTTATGTGTAATGCTACAGAGCATAGGGTATGTAAGCTCTGTCTTTAGTTGGAGTTCTTGATTTGTTTGATTAGTTTCTTTTATTTAATGTCTTAATTAGTGACTGTTTTGGGTAAATAAAGACTTTTTTTTATTATTATTTTAAATACCACCAACCCCCTCTGCACCTATGCCTACCTGTAAGCCCACATTAACAACAGCCTAGTACCCCTAGATCATGACATTTCTTCGGTAATTTCTCTAGATTATAGCAATAACAAAATATAATAATACATTTTCTATAACTGCAGTGCACAGAAATTAAAGCCAGTTTCAAATCACAGGTTTATATTCATAAACTCTTTCTGATACATTAGCAATAGTGCCATCATACCCATGGACTTGTAAAGCAGGTGCTCAGCATTAACGTTTGTGTGTGTGTGTGGGTAAATCTATGTTTTAGAAATGTCTATGTACTGAACAGAAATGTCCTATCTGAAATGTCATTTTTTATATGACATTTTACATTGCAGCAGAAGAGCTGCACTCCACTACACGCAAGACACACTACTTGGCACAGTGTCACACTGCTCATCAAAGTCATGCCACATAGCATTAAAATAAACAAAGAACCATCTACATACTGAGGCACAAAATAATCTTGATCATAATTGGTGACTGACTAAATACTTATTTGCTCCACTGTATAACATTTGTACTACAGATAACACTGTACCTAAGCCTTTTGAACAGATACCCCCAACACACATGTGTGCACATACAGGTATACACATATACATACACACACAATAAAATAATGTTTCAAAAGCACTGCCTTTTGAATTGAAGTGTGGGGAACATATTTTCCTGGCGATCAGGAAAATCTGTTCCCCCCTCCCTACTGGCTGTGAAAGTATCAGGGATGTCTGAAACTCAGAGATATGTGTGCCCGTAGCAAAGATAAAATAGTGATCAGAATGGTTTAAAAAACTGTCTTTTAAATTAAATCAGGAAAATCGGTTTCAATTCAATTTTATTTGTATAGCGCTTTTAACGATTTACATCATCACAAAGCAGCTTTACACAATCAAAAGAATTAAGTTTGTATGAAATGTGAATGTGTATGTGTCTGATGAGCAAGCCTAGGACAACATCGACAGTGGCAAGGAAAAACTCCCTGAGATGGTAATAGGAAGAAACCTTGAGAGGAACCAGACTTAACAGGTAACCCATCCTCATCTGGGTGAAAACAGATAGCAGGGATTGATGTGCATAATAATATGTGAGACTGGAAGTTCAGTATAAGAGGAGATGTGTAAGATTAAAGTCCAGTTTGTTCCTGGAGGCTCAGTTAGACTGTGAGAAATTCCAGTCCTGAACTATTGAGCGACTGAAGTCACAGGTCCTCAGAGAACAGCTGTCTGCATCAGTCGAGGACAGGACCACCTTCATGGAAAAGTGGAACCAACCCCAGTCACCACACGCATTCCAGGCAGACCACACGGGGGCATCCATGTGATGAGATCTCCAACCAGAAGCAGGACTCCAGGATGAGTTAGAGAGGTCCAACGGGCAGAGGGGGTCTGGATCACTGGCAGCTCAGGAGCGACATGTATAGCTCGACAGAGAGATAGGTAGAGGAAAAAGGAGAGAGGGAGAGAGAGAGAGAGAGGAGAGAGCAGAAAAGGAGAGAGCAAAAGAGATGGAGAAATAACAGTTAAGTATGGTCACAGTCGAACAATGTAAAAAGTAAATGTATATTTAGTGCAGAGTGCAAGCAGAGACTCCGGCAGGACTAACTATGACAGCATAACTAAAAGGGAGAGCCAGAAGGAAACACAAACATGAGGGCTTCCAGAGATGTAAGGCAACCAATCACCTCACCGTCAACAAACCTGAGTGATCAATGAGAGTGGGGAAGACAGCATCCAAACATACATACAGGTTTCCCTCCTCCTCCTGGCTGTAGAAGTATCAGGGATCTGAAGTTCAGAGACATGTGTGCTTAGGTAATACAGTGAGATGTTTTTTTAAAAACACTATTTTTAACAAGAGACTCCTGGAAATTAATTCATCTAGTTAACATTTGTAATAAACTTCAAGTCTTCATATTTTGTGAAATTAAAGAAAAATAACCAATTCAGATACAATATTTAATGTAAAAATGTTATTATAATAAGTGCTGTGCCAATTATGTAAGTCTGTTTTATCATGGATATCCATACGGTATATCATGGATTTCAGGATATCATGTTTCCCCATCATATGCAGGTGCTGAGATAGATAGATAGATAGATAGATAGACAGATAGATAGATAGATAGATAGATAGATAGATAGATGTGAATAAGATGAATAACTATGAGTGTGGTTTCCTATAATCGCTGTACCTGTGGGTTTGATAAGTACACCATAGAACTGGATGTTTGAGTGGGTAAAAAAAGAGTATGGTGGTTATCACGGGTAGACACTCTACCCTTAAGTATAATAAATTACAAAGTATAACCTTAAATATATTTAGAATCAATCAGTATCACATCTATCATCACACAGCTAATGTACGTGTAATAAACCTCCAGATTTACAATTTGTAGCAGTGATTCGCTGATTCATCTGCAAATTACTGTATGACTGAAATACGGATAATGTTAATATTCTGAACATATTTAAAATAAATAAATAATCTATTGCCTCAAAGTCTATTCTACAATGTGTGTCCACCTGTCCTGCAGAGGGCACAACCTTTTTTGTCAATATTATCACTTTTCATATTGAGTAATAATTAATATTTAATAATTCTGCATTTTACTTCAATACCTTCCAGGTCTTTTTTCAGTAGCAGTGATTAACCTTTTCATAGTGATGTGCCCACTCTTTAGGCTATGGCAAATGACATGTAGTCAAGTAGTACTTCTTCAGTAGCAACCAGGGCTGGTTCATCTGTACTGTATAATAGAATTTGCAGGCATACAAAACTGAAGTACTGATCAGATGGTCGGTGGATCAAGCCACACCTCCACCAGGGTGCCATTGTTGAGCCCTTGAGCTAGGCCCTTAACCCTATCTGCTCCAGGGGTGCCATATCGTGGCTGACCCTGCTCTCTGGTATGTGAAGATTTTTTTTTTTTGTGCGCAGTAATGTACAGCATGTGACAAATAAAGGCTTAACTTAAGTTAGGGTGTCTCAATGTGATACCCATGTACAGATTATTAGGGCCCAAACACTATGAACATCAGCCCTATTACGTTACAGTGTATGAAGGGCACTCTTGTTCTTCTAAGGGTTATTATAATTAGGGCCCAAGCACTATGATATCAGCCCTATGTCATCATAGTGTGTGAAGGAGCCTCATGTTCTTCTGTTGTTATTGTTGTTGTTCTTTCGGCTGCTCCCGGCAAGGGGTCGACACAACGGAATACCCAGTCTGCACTACAACTTGGCACAGGTTATTTTTTAGAGACCGAGCACTATGATATCAGCCCTAATACATCATATTGTATGAAGGGCCCTCTTGTTTTTCTAAGGATTTTTTCCAGCCTCCAGGTCTTCAGGTAACAGGTTAGAAACTGCTGACATTAGGATGCAACTCCCAGGGCGCTTACACACGATTTTGCTGCATAGCTTATACACACTTGCATGTATACATGGAAAACCCAGTACACATTTACAAACTTGATTCCAAAAAAGTTGCGACATTGTACAAATTATGAATAAAAACAGAATGCAATAAAGTGGAAGTTTCAAATTTCAATATTTAATTCAGAATAGAATATAGATAACATTTTAAATGTTGAAAGTGAGAAAGTGTGAAATGAAAGTGAAATGTCATGCCAAATATTGGCTCATTTTGGATTTCATGAGAGCCACATATTCCAAAAGTTGTGACAGGTAGCAATAAGATGCCGGAAAAGTTAAATGTACATATAAAAATCAGCTGGAGGACCAATTTGCAACTTATTAGGTCAATTGGCAACATGATTGAGTATAAGAAGAGCCTCTTAGAGTGGCAGTGTCTCTCAGAAGTCAAGATTGCATAATATTATCTCTTAGAATGGCAGTGTCTCTCAGAAGTCTACAGTGCATAATATCATCCAAAGATTCAGGGAGTTTGGAACAATCTCTGTGCGTAAGGGTCAAGGCCGGAAGACCATACTGCATGCCCGTGATTTTCGGGCCCTTAGACGGCACTGCATTACATACAGGAATGCTACTGTAAAGGAAATCACAACATGGTCTCAGGAAACATTGTTGGTGAACACAATCCACCGTGCCATTCGCCGTTGCCGGCTAAAAATCTATAGGTCAAAAAAAACCATCTCTAAACATGATCCAGAAGCGCAGGCGTTTTCTCTGGGCCAAGGCTCATTTAAAATGGACTGTGGCAAAGCAGAAAACTGTCCTGTGGTCAGACGAATCAAAATTTTAAGTTCTTTTTGGGAAACTGGGACTCCATGTCATCCGGACTAAAGAGGTTCCAGACAAGGCAGATCTGCAAAGCTGTGGCAATTATAGAGGTATAAAGCTAATGAGCCATACAATGAAGCTGTAGGAAAGAGTAGTGGAAGCTAGGTTAAGGGCAGAGGTGAGCATTTGTGAGCAGTAATATGGTTTTATGCCTAGAAAGAGTACATCAGATGCAGTATTTGCTTTGAGGATGCTGGTGGAGAAGAACAGAGAAGGTAATAAAGAGTTGCATTGTGTCTTTTTAGATCTAGAGAAAGCGTACGACAGGGTGTCGAGAGAGGAGCTGTGGTGTTGTATGAGGAAGTCTGGAGTGGCAGAGAAGTATGAGCAGTAAGAGCAGGGAACAGGTGTAGGAAAATTTGGAGAGGTGGAGGTATGCTCTGGAAAGCAGAGGAATGAAGGTTAGCCGCAGCAAGACGGAATACATGTGTGTAAATGAGAGGAACCCAAGAGGAACGGTGAGGCTACAGGGAGCAGAGGTAAAGAAGGTGCAGAATTTTAAGTACTTAGGGTCAACGGTCCAGAGCAATGGAGAGTGTTCAAAGGAGGTGAAGAGGCGGGTACAGGCAGGTTGGAATGGGTGGAGAAAAGTGTCAGGTGTGTGGTACGATAGAGTATTAGCTAGAATGAAAGGAAAGGTGTACAGGACAGTGGTGAGACCAGCGATGCTCTGCGGCTTAGAGACAGTGGCGCTGAAGAAAAGACAGGAGGCAGAGTTGGAGGTAGCAGAGCTGAAGATGTTGAGGTTCTCTTTGGGAGTGACAAGGATGGATAGGATCAAGAATGAGTTCATTGAAGGGACAACCTATGTTATATGTTTTAGAGATGAAGTCAGAGAGGCCAGATTGAGGTGGTTTGGACATGTTCAGAGGAGAGATTGTGAATATATCGGTAGAATGATGCTGAAGTTGGAACTGCCAGGCAGGAGGTCTAGAGGAAGACCAAAGAGGAGATTCATGGATGCAGTGAGAGAGGACATGAAGTTAGTTTGTGTGAGAGAAGAGGATGCAGAGGATAGGGTTAGATGGAGGCAGATGATTCGCTGTGGCAAAACCCTGAAAGGGAACAGCCGAAAGACAAAGAAGAAGTATAAGTGACTTAAATATAAGTGATAATATTGATAATTTAATGTGTCCACTTGTCCTCTGCAGGTATCTGAAGGTATTGAAGTAAAATGCAGAATTATTAAATATTAATTATTAATAAAAATGAAAAGTGATAATATTGACAAAAAAAAGATTGTGCCCTCTGCAGGACAAGTGGACACACATTTTAGAATTGATTTTGAGGCAATAGGTCACATGACCTGAGAGGTATTGAAGTAAAATCAATGAAAATTCTTTAAAATATACAAAGCGATAATATTGACAAAATATTATTTTTTGCCCGCTGCAGGCGAAGTGGACAGACAATTTAGAATAGATTTTGAAGTAATAATTTGTTATCAGTGTTTATAATATTAATATTATCCGTATTTCAGTCGGACAGTAATTTGCAGACGGTCCCTAACGAGCGCAGTAGGCGACGTGCTTTCGCCGGACTCTGTTAGCGAATCCCCGCTACAAATTAGCAAATCTCCGCTACAAATCTGGTCGCCGGAGCTCGAATATCCAACGTCCAACGTCCAACCAACTTCACCGCGGTATTAAACTTGAAAGTAACGTAATTAGTAATCTGATAACTTTTTACATGTATCAGTAATGTAAACAAGTAACAATTTTAAATAGTAATTACTCATTCGTAGTAGATTACTTTGAGTAACTTCCCCAACACTGATAATGCTTTACGTTTTAAAGCTTACTGTTCTAAAGCTAATGAAGTCAGAAACGCGGATATGAACCGATTTAAAGAGTCGACTCCCGAATGACTCATCACCTGTAATGAATCATTTTTCCTTAAGTGAAAGTGTTTCAGCCTCGACTCCATTTTGTGGAAGTTTTGGAAAAGTTAAAATACAAACTTTAAAGCGGAAACTGAGATATTAATGTAACACAACAGGGCCGGGTGACTAAAGGTGAGTAATTTATTTATTATTAACGACTTTATATAAGAACAATGCGGATATATTGTAAATTAAACTGGTGTAAAACTCAGATGTAGGAAATGTGTAATGTGTGGGATACAGGTACAACCTTTAACAGGTATTGGTCGGGTATTACTACAGTATATAATTAATAAATATACCATATATTATTGGACCATATTGGTCGGGTATCGATATCACTATATACAGTAGTTTAAAAAACTAAAGATTAAGGTAAACATTAGCTGTAAGGTAACTCTGGAACAATAATGTACATCTAATGGCAATGCTCATGTTTAATATTGTACGTGCCCAGAAGAACAAAAAGTAATTAAAAATAATAATTTTCTATTTCAATTTAAACAAATCTGAAAAGAAATGGTATTTAATATAAAAGGGCGCCCTCTGCAGGACAGGTAACCAAAGTTTAGAGCAATAGCTTACATGACCTGGCTGTAACTGAAATAGAGAACTCTAGTATACTAAATGAAAAAGGGGACTCAATTTATGTTTATTTTTTTTTCTAACAAATATACACAAACTGTATATATACACACACTGTATATACATTCAAAAAAAAATTCTCGTTGATCTAACCCAACACCGTTTCTTCAACCAGTTCCACGAAAATGATTTGAATAACCTGGACATGGTATGATTGAATAAACAAATAAACAGGGTTAGGTTAAATCAACCAAAGCTAATCATGTAACAATAGAAACAGTTTGTTGTGTCGCTTTAAAGCCTACTGTGTACATTTAAATGACCTTATTCTGTTACTTTATACTTATGCAAAACACCAACATTCTAAATACTTGAAATTTCATATTTGAATTAACTTTATTCTTCTCGGTTCAACTAAAATAAAACACATGCTTTCAAATAATCAATTGGAAAAATGCATTTATTCAAGATGTCAGGAGAAACAAGCAAACTGCTTTTAAACACTTTAAATTGTTGTTTTCAATGCTGTTCTAAAACATTTAGTAATTTTCCTTTTTTCATATTCAGTGCAGTTACTTATTTTCAGTCAAACAAATATTAGCAGCATACAAATGAACCAAAAAAATAAAAAAAAATCCTTTTAACTAGCTCTATTAAGTCACAGTTCTATTTAAGAAAGCAAATTTTCCAGATTCTGTATTTCCAAAAATAAAAGCAACTGTAACTTACATTAGGAAGATTCACAGGAAATAAATAAAGGGGAAAAACATAGCATAAATATTATTGCAATAAAAATACTGAATAGTCTGGTACTGATATTCTTTGCTGCCATGCCCCCCTTCCTTTTGAAGACTCTGATTAGCTGAGTGGAGTACTGATCAAGCTGGAAACTAAAGAAATGGTGGTAATCCTGATGAATTCAGCACTCAACTACAACACAAAGTCACAACAACTTATAGTTATTATACACTGCCATCTCAGTTGGCATTTCAGATCAAGTTAGCAAAGCACTGTGAGCTTAAAGTGTAATTCATGCCATAATGGCCATGGTCTAACCTGTAATGTTTGAGCAGGAGGGACCTTGAGGATGCTGATCTAGAACATTCTTTGCACTGCCACATCAAAGCCCTGAAGGCCCCCTGCTATGGGGAAAAAACATAGCAAAAATATTATTGCTATAAAAATCTGAATAAGATTTAATTATTTGACTAGGGTTGTGCCAATATTGTTTTTTTTTTCTTTATCAATCAGTTTCCCTATAAAATCTTGATTATCATCATATCTATTTAGGCAAAATACTACCACACTACATTTCTAGCCTATTTTCATTAAGTTCAACGAGTAAACACAAACACCTATTTTTATATAAAAAATAGGAAATGTTGCACGTTAACACCAAAAATAATCAAAAACAGTTTAAAATAGTTATAACTCAGAGATAACTATTATTATGTTGTTTAAAAAGGCTGAATATACTGATAATGTTAGTGTATTAGTAAGCAACGTGTTTAATTCCAATTTGGCCGAGAGAAAATTCATACTGTACCGCCGCCCTCACCTTGCGCTGTGTCCCTCACTCACTCCTCCTCTAGTGTGCGCGCACGCGTCCATGATCATACCAATACTTTATACGATATACTGTAAGAAACGTATGTGTATGATTTTACCACTAACATATCAATCGCTTACCACTATTTTGAAGGATACCAGTTGCTTCTGGAACAGTGCAGTGCAAACAGTCTGGCGCTTCTGTGACTAACACCCACACAGCTAAGCTAGTTTGAACAATGCTAACCGTCAAATGTTTAGCATGGTAAATTTAAGTTAAGCTCAGAAATGTAGTTCTGAAGACGAGTTTACTAACTCAGATTAAACCACAACCCATTCACCCATCAACTTTTAACATTATGATATATTTTATAGAGACATATGAATCTTACCTAACATAAGATGTCCTTTTCAGCACGAAGTTTTTCTCAGGTAGATGCCGAAACCCGCACATGCGCAGTGCACAAAATAAGACGGGCCAAACAGGACGAAACGGAATCACATTAAGATAACATAAAACAGCTTAGTAAATTTGATGTGAAGGGTTTTTAAGTAGGGTTAACCTAACTCACTCACGTATTTTTATAAAACAGGTATTTATTGGATTATTTAAACGTTATCTGCCTTCTTTAAATGAACTGCAGCAAAAAAAAAACATTTTTTTGAGTGTATACTCACCTAAAGGATTATTAGGAACACCTGTTCAATTTCCCATTAATGCAATTATCTAATCAACCAATCACATGACAGTTGCTTCAATGCATTTAAGGGTGTGGTCCTGGTCAAGGCACTCTCCTGAACTCCAAACTGAATGTCAGAATGGGAAAGAAAGGTGATTTAAGCTATTTTGAGCGTTGCATGGTTGTTGGTGCCAGACGGGCCGGTCTGAGTATTTCACAATCTGCTCAGTTACTGGGATTTTCACGCACAACCATTTCTAGGGTTTACAAAGAATAGTGTGAGAAGGGAAAAACACATCTAGTATGCGGCAGTCCTGTGGACGAAAAATGCCTTGTTGATGCTAGAGGTCAGAGGAGAATGGGCCGACTGATTCAAGCTGATAGAAGAGCAACTTTGACTGAAATAACCACTCGTTACAACCGAGATATGCAGCAAAGCATTTGTGAAGCCACAACACGCACAACCTTAAGGCGGATGGGCTACAACAGCAGAAGACCCCACCGGGTACCACTCATCTCCACTACAAATAGGAAAAAGGGGCTACAATTTGTATGAGTTCACTAAAATTGGACAGTTGAAGACTGGAAAAATGTTGCCTGGTGTAGGGTTTTTAACGTGATAATGACAATGAAGGACTGCCGGCATTCTCCACCATTATGTGTAGGGTTTACATAATAAAGACAACGAATGACGGTCGCATTGTCCACCAATAAATGTAGACGTTTTAATGTGGACACAATGCCAATTGCCACAATGCTTTTTCCAATCCTTCACTATTAAGATGTAATGTTTAGCTCTGGGTTAGAGTTGTATCGAATCTTAAACGATTCGGGTTAATTTGATTATCTGAAACAAAATTTATAAAGAACCGTTTATCGACTACCCGTCCACCGTTTAGCACAATTTAGTGTCTCTTACCAGTTCTGCTTATCACGTGGCCCACGACAATAACACAAAATCTAGTATTTAGCAATTATGAGCAAGGTAACAAGATCTGGGCAAATGTTTAGACTTTAAAATACATGACCAAGACAACAATTCTTTATAAAGAAACGAAAATGTATTTGACTAATCTACGATACATAAAACTACACTACTTGCCGTATGCCGTTGTTCATTGAAAGAAATAACATAAACATAAATAGAAACAGAAATAAAATGTTTAATGGTACCAACTAAATCAGACTTCGTGGTTGGATTTGATACTTTGAGTTTACTGAATTTATTTAGATTTTGTAATATAATGAAACCTGTTTTTTTTCTATAAGGACCTTTTGAACCATTAAACATTTTATTTCTATTTATTTTGTTTTGCTGGCGAAATACATTTTACTTCCTGTCACTACTACAGCTGTCACGTGCCTACAATTATTGCCTATTATTATTGCTTAGAGTTAATTATAATAGTAATAATATATTTGATCATAATAAACCTATGAATTCATGTGCTATTATATTATTTAATAGAGATTATGTAGTGTAGCGCAATGTGTGGCGAGGGTGGGGTGGAGGCATTTTAGCGCATAACCCCATTATCAAAGACGTCTACTTGGTGTTATGCGCTAAAATGCTCCGGTATCAAAGTAGACGTCTTTGGTATTAAAAGTGCTATAGAAGTGCTATGTCTACTACCCTGGGTCACGTGACTGACGAATGGCTTAAGTTCTGGCTCGATTACTTTTCCTGTATTAAATTTTACTCCTTGAATTTCACACCTTAAAATGGACTGAAGAGAATTTCATGCAAAATTCAGAGCACTTAAATTCAAAGATGTTGCTTAAATAAATATATATGTAAAAAAAAAAATCATGTAAATAGAACCTACAGTGGTGTGAAAAACTATTTGCCCCCTTCCTGATTTCTTATTCTTTTGCATGTTTGTCACACTTAAATGTTTCTGCTCATCAAAAACCGTCAACTATTAGTCAAAGATAACATAATTGAACACAAAATGCAGTTTTTAAATGAAGGTTTACATTATTAAGGGAGAAAAAAAACTCCAAATCTACATGGCCCTGTGTGAAAAAGTAATTGCCCCCCTTGTTAAAAAATAACTTAACTGTGGTTTATCACGTCTGAGTTCAATTTCTGTTATCACCCCCAGGCCTGTTTACTGCCACAACTGTTTCAATCAAGAAATCACTTAAATAGGAGCTACCTGACACAGAGAAGTAGACCAAAAGCACCTCAAAAGCTAGACATCATGCCAAAATCCAAAGAAATTCAGGAACAAATGAGAACAAAAATAATTGAGATCGATCAGTCTGGTAAAGGTTATAAAGCCATTTCTAAAGCTTTGGGACTCCAGCGAACGACAGTGAGAGCCATTATCCACGAATGGCAAAAACATGAAACAGTGGTGAACCTTCCCAGGAGTGGCCGACCGACCAAAATTACCCCAAGAGCGCAGAGACAACTCATCCGAGAGGCCACAAAAGACCCCAGGACAACATCTAAAGAACTGCAGGCCTCACTTGCCTCAATTAAGGTCAGTGTTCACGACTCCACCATAAGAAAGAGACTGGGCAAAAACGGCCTGCATGGCAGATTTCCAGAGCGCAAACCACTTAAGCAAAAAGAACATTAAGGCTCGTCTCAATTTTGCTAAAAAACATCTCAATGATTGCCAAGACTTTTGGGAAAATACCTTGTGGACCGACGAGACAAAAGTTGAACTTTTTGGAAGGTGCGTGTCCCGTTACATCTGGCGTAAAAGTAACACAGCATTTCAGAAAAAGAACATCATACCAATAGTAAAATATGGTGGTGGTAGTGTGATGGTCTGGGGTTGTTTTGCTGCTTCAGGACCTGGAAGACTTGCTGTGATAGATGGAACCATGAATTCTACTTTCTACCAAAAAATCCTGAAGGAGAATGTCCAGCCATCTGTTCGTCAACTCAAGCTGAAGCGATTTTGGGTGCTGCAGCAGGACAATGACCCAAAACACACCAGCAAATCCACCTCTGAATGGCTGAAGAAAAACAAAATGAAGACTTTGGAGTGGCCTAGTCAAAGTCCTGACCTGAATCCTATTGAGATGTTGTGGCATGACCTTAAAAAGGCGGTTTATGCTAGAAAACCCTCAAATAAAGCTGAATTACAACAATTCTGCAAAGATGAGTGGGCCAAAATTCCTCCAGAGCTCTGTAAAAGACTCGTTGCAAGTTATTGCAAACGCTTGATTGCAGTTATTGCTGCTAAGGGTGGCCCAACCAGTTATTAGGTTCAGGGGGCAATTACTTTTTCACACAGGGCCATGTAGGTTTGGATTTTTTTTCTCCCTAAATAATAAAAACCATCATTTAAAAACTGCAATTTTGTGTTCAATTATGTTATCTTTGACTAATAGTTAAATGTGTTTGATGATCAGAAACATTTTGTGTGACAAACATGCAAAAGAATAAGAAATCAAGAAGGGGGCAAATAGTTTTTCACACCACTGTATCTGACAAAGTGAAGCACGTTCACTGTGGCACTGCCTATTATTAGGTTTAGAGCCAATTACTTTTTTACCTAGGGCCGATCTTTCTTATTGCCAGCTTCATAACACTTGCTGGGTGTCCAGCTTAGAGCAAGACATGATCTATTGTGTTTTTGTCAGAGTTTAGTAGAGTTTAGCCAATTTTTATTTCAAAGGTCAGTCCTTGTGTCCTGGCTGATTGCTTAATTCTGTAACACAGAATTTTTTTAATCCAAAGGATGACTGTTGTTGTTTAGGTCAAAGATGTAAAAATTATTGTGTGGAAGTTTAACCTAACTAAATTTGAATTTAACTACTCATTTGTTTTTTTGTTTTTTTTTCCAGGAGTGTAATCCACAGAGATCAGACTCTTCAGGATCTGCTAGTTTGTAGATAAAAAAATTCAAAGATGGAGACTCCTGATCTGGACACTGATAATGTGTCTCCACCCTGTAAAAAACGGTAATCTACTATAGAATTACGGACATTAAATATTCATATCCAAATTACTAAGTGATCACATATAAAATAAGTCATTTGAAAGTGTGAATAGTAAAGTGTTTCACTATTATTGACAAAAAATATTCTGTTCAATGCAAGTAAAATTTATCTCTCAATAAATTAACAAGTTCAAATAATGTTGTACAGTAAACTCCAGGGAGAGAGATCAGGATCAGCAGCACCCAGCTGTATCTCCATGAAGAGTGATGGGTCTATGGATCAACCTATTGATTTTAAAGCTGGAGACTCCTCACCTCTACACAGGTAACGTCTCCTCACTGTTAATGTCACTGTTAAAGGGAAATTCATCTAGATAAATAGGACGGCAAACTAAATACTAAAACCACATTATTGTTATCTTTAATTAAGCCACTATTAAGTGTCCAAAGATTTTTTTGTCTTAAATAAGTTTTTTGTTTCTTAAAAACGTGCTCATAGTACATTTATAATGAAAGGCTCTGCTTAGCATACTGTATTTTAGATGCTGAAAGGACACCAAAACCAAACTCATCAATAATTAACTTGGAAATCTTGCTATATTAAATAGTAGGAGTTACAAAAAGAGTTTGTCCCGGAGGATGGTTACAGAGTACACCACCCCATACTAAATGTATACAGTGGGACCTTGGATTGCGAGCCAAATTTGTTCCAGAAGCGTGTACGTATATTAAAACACCCATAAACCAAAGCGAATTTTCCTATAAGAAATAATAACCACTCAGATTATTTGTTCCACAACCCCAAAAAATAAATACATAATAATAAGTAAAAATAAAACAAATTAACCGGCACTTTATGTTTGAAGAGAATCGTGACAGAGCAGTGTCTCCATTAGACTCTGTCTATGTGTGTGTGCTTGTGTGTAAGAAGGCGAGAGGAGTAGGAGTGTGTGTGTGAAGGGGCACGGTGTCCAATGACGCACATGCACACATAATGGAATCAGTGCAGGCTGATACAGAGAGAAAGGGAAAATGGATCTTTAACCTCTCTAATGAGACTTGCTTTTGCTTTACACGCACGCACACACTGTTATAATAAACAGTACACATGCTGTACACACACACATACAGACACAAAATAAAATATGTTTTATGCACACACACTTGGTCACAGTGTTATAGTAAACAGTACACGCATGTACAGATGTTGATTATACCAACATTATACGGGGCCAGGGGTAGCTTAGTGGTTAAGGCAACGGACTACGGTTCGGAAGATCCCAGGTTCAAACCCCACAACCACCAAGTTGCCACTGTTGGGCCCTTGAGCAAGGCCCTTAACCCTCAACTGCTCTGATGTGTAATGAGATAAAAATGTAAGTCGCTCTGGATAAGAGTGTCTGCCAAATGCCAAAATGTAAATACCAGAGAGAGGCGAGCACTAAGACCCAGCAGGGGAGACGATTACCCACAATTCCGCAGTGCAAGAGAGAAAAAAAAAATTGGCTCAGTTCTGATCACATGACGCTTGGCTTTAAAACATGAAGTGCATGCGTGATGCATGATACTCGGTACTCGTGAACCAAGACTTGTTTGTTTTTCTAAATTTATTACAAATCTTTGCTCGTCTTGCGGAACACTCGCAAACCGTGTTGCTCACAATCCAAGGTTCCACTGTATAAATAATATATTATCTAGAGTAAATGATTGCCTAAGACTCAGTGATATGCATGGGGATCGAATGCTGGCCCATCTGGTCCAAATGTACAGATAACATACTGTATACTCTATACTGTATTTTGTCTCGCTAAAAAAGTTGCTATGATAGTAAAGTGTCAGAACACACAATACATCACAGCTTATTTTGTCTCTCTAAAAAAATAAAACATCAATAAAACACCACCTGGCTTAGCTCAGACACCATGTCAGTGTCCCATGTTTCTATTTTGTCCTTGCATTGTTCAGAACTTAAATATACTATATGGCCAGTTTGTGACACCTCACTATTACACTTATACAGTAGTAGGTAGTCAACGGAAATGTCTATTACCACATCAAAACGACAGCGGGCAAAGTAAATCAGTCACATTTCAAAGTAATTTGGGAAATGACCACCCGGTGGTGCAAAGTGACATTTTAATTCGCTGCAGTTTTAAATATAATTAGAGCTTAAGTCTTAAAAAAGTGATATGTTGTATCGAAGAAAAACTACAGTGATGGTAATTTTCACATCCGAGTACTTTACTGTAAAACCAGAGTTATTGATATTTATTGTACACTAATTGTCACGATGAGCCAGATAGATCAACCCAGTAGCTCCAGATCCTAAAGCCATGTCCACACGTAGCCGGGTATTTTTAAAAACTGAGATTTTCTCTGCGGTTTTCGCCTTTCATTCACACACAAACGCAGTTTTGATCATTGAAAAGGTAGCTTTTGGGAAACTCCGTCCAAAGTTGAGATTTTCCAAACAGGAATTTTTTTGTGGTGTTGTGTGGACACGGGGAAACGAGGATTTTGGCATATTGCAACGTCACCTTGTAATGTACCATGATGTAATTGTCTGTGTGCTCGTCTCCTTGATTTAACTTCAGCTGCATAATATTCAGACTTCCCTGCATGCCTACCTGTCACTAGAGCACACCTGAACCTGATCAACTAATTATTTCCCTGGCTTTATAAGCACGCTGAGAGATCCATTCAGTATCTTACTTCTGTACGTCGCTTCTTTTTAGTCAAGTTTTTTTTTTAGTTTACTTCAGTCTGTTATCGACCCTGCCTGTTCCCCAGGGTTGCTCTCTCGTCTTCGCCCTCTGGTACTTCTGCTGTTATCAGACTGACTAACGTACTGTATGACCCCACAAGTTCTCAGGACTTCAGATTAAGTACTTACAATATGGGTTTGTTCACCCCCGCTGCTGGATTTCTGGATCCCGACCCGGAGATTACGGTAAATTTTTGGACGCGCTCAAGTTCACCGAAACCAATACAGAATAGCGCACCCTGTTTGCTTTCATTATTTTACAAAATCATAACGTTTTGTCGTCATTGTGAGCGCACTTTTTTATTTGTTTTATTATATAGTTTTTGCACATTAATCTAACAAACTTTTTCTGATGCACACCCAGAATCTGTTTTCTGGCTACGTTAGTGTAACACATGATATAATCTAAAGGGTAGATATAAAAGTTTACATTTACTTTGCTTAAATTCAAAGCAAATAAGAACAATAAATAAATAAGTAAATAAATAAGCAACAGGAGTGCTACTGGGATGTAAAAAATTTATTTGGTAAAATGTTTTCAATATTTATTAAAGAAAATGATGATGATCATAACAGCCTACTGCATTTAATTCTTATAATAACGCAAAAAAAATTAACATTTGCTGACGCAGTAGTCCAGACAATGTTTGAATTTTATGGTCATTTAGTTTAATTTATTCCAGTTAATAAATCAAACACAAATTTAAAGAACCCAAAATATAAGATGACACAAAACCCTACACACGTAGCTTTTTTAATTACACATGATAAAATCTAAAGGCTCCTGTGTTAATGTTTACTTTGCCTAAAATCGAAATTTAAATAAGATTTCATTTAATTTAAATTCTGTTTTTCTAGTGTAATTTAAGTACTATGATTATGAATTTGTTTAATTACAATGTTTCACTAATCCTTGAGAGAATGAACTAAGGCCTGAGGCGTCAGTCTGTAGTTATATAGCGCCACAAAGTGGTAAAAGTCAGCAAACACACAAACCCAAATACTGTCGCCGTGAGACACAGTGGCAAAATTCCAGTTAAGTACCATCTGTTTGTGCTTTTGAACATCTCATTCCTGAGTTAGTCCCACTTTGCAGTTTAAAATAATCTTCCATGGAAGTTTTCCACTAGAGTTTGGTGTGTATCTGTGGGGATTTGTGCTTATTTATTTACAAGAACATTAGTGAGGTCAGGCACTGATATTGGGTCAGGAGGCCTGGGTGCAGTCAGTGTTTTAGTTCACCTCAAAGGTGTTCACTGTGCTTGAGGTGCAGGACACTCAAGTTCACTCTCATTTCTCACTTGTTTTACTCCAACCTTGGTGTTTTCATTACGCTCATTTTGAGCACAGAGGCGTTGTGATGCTGAAACAGGTTTTGGTCTCTTGGTTCTGGTGAAGGGGAATTGTAATGTTGCATGTTAAAATTTCCATACAGTGTATTTACTACAAACACATACAATTTAACAATTAATTAAATAATTAATTGTAGAATTATTTTTATTCATTGTATGAACAATTATTTCCCTATTAAATTAAGAAGGTACTTCTATGTACTACAGTAGAAGGTATTAAGAAGGTTTTACAGTAAATAGTGTAAATAAATAACTAAAGGTCTGTCTGTAATGTTGTGCAGTAAACTCCAGGGAGAGAGATTAGAATCAGCAGCACCCAGCTGTATCTCCATGAAGAGTGATGCGTCTATGGATCCTCCTATGAAGTTTAAAGCTGGAGTCTCCTCACCTCTACACAGGTAACGTCTCCTCACTGTTAATGTCACTGCTGAAGTCACAGTTAAAGGGAAATTCATCTAGATAAACAGGACAGCAAACTAAATACTAAAACATCATATATGTTATCTTTATTAAAGCCACTATTAAATGTCCAAATATTTTTGTCTTAATTAGAATTTTTGTTTGTGGTACCTTTAAAATGCAGTTACATTACATTTTATTTGTATAGTGTTTTTAACAATAGTTATTGTCACAAAGCAGCTTTACAGAATCAAAAGAAAATTATGAAAATGTGTATAAATCCCTCATGAGCTAGACGAGGTCGACGGTGGCAAGAAAAAACTCTCTGAAATGACAGTAGGAAGGAACCTTGAACCAACACGGAACCCATTTGGGTGATAACAGAGAGCAGGAATTGTTGTGCAGTCACCCTGTGTGTTAGGCAGCTGGAAGTTCAATATAACAGATTAAAGTTAATATGGAGTCCAGTTCATTATTGGAGGTTCAGGTAGACTGTAGGAATTTCCAGTCCTGACAATTGAGTGACTTTAGTCACAAATCCACAACTTGGTATCTTTAAAATAAATGCCACTGGGTTGGACATGCTGTTTTGTGATGTACTGTAAGTAAATTATTATGTATTATAATAATCCCTCTATTCAATTATGACTAGGCATACAGTAAATACATAAACATTCACTTAGGATATCTATAAAACCAGTCACAGCTGAGTGTGTACACCCACTACTTCACTATCTCTCTCTCTCTCTCTCTCTCTCTCTCTTACTCTTTCTCCCAAACACACACACAAACTAAATCCCACTTTAAATATTATTTTAATCTATATCTATATGAAGGTGAGTCCAAAATTATATGCACTCTGAATGTAGAATTAATTTAAATAATAAAAATATCTGTAGTCTGTAGTAATCTGTAGTATCTGTATAAAAACCAAGTTGTAAAAATCATGTTTGAGAAAAAGGCATTCTGTATCTGCAGTCAAGAAATTCTCTGGTCTAAACATGTTTAGGCTTGGAAGGGACATTGTGGAGCTCTACGGCCTTTATTTGTGTGTGTGTGTGAGAGAAAGAGAGAGAGAGGAGGTAGATCTGCTCTATGACATGAATAACCTACAATATACACTACCATTCAAAAGTTTGGGGTCACTTGCAAATTTTTTTGTTTTTGTTTAGTGATTTATTTTCTACATTCTACAACAATACTGGGGATTTCAAAACTATAAAATAACTATAAAATTACGTAACAACAACAAAAACTACAGTTAGTTGTTATTTTAAGACACAGAGGTCAGCCTTTCTGTAATAGTTCTTGCAAGAACAGTATTGTCAAGTGTATTTGCAAAATCCGTCAAGCACCATAATGAAACTGGCTCTCATGAAGGCCATCCCAGGAGGGCGAGACCAAAACCAAAAATGTACTGTGTGTGTGTGTAAGTGCTGTGCAAACCAGTGATGGGGAGTCTGAATCATTTTAGTGACTCGGTTCTTTGAATCTCGTTCATCAAAATGAACAAATTTTTGAGTCATTTAGTTCATTTAGTTCTTTTGATCAGAAATACATTTTAATGTTGCATTTTCAATAAACAGACACCCAAAACGTCTACGTACACAAATCTTGGCTATAGTTCCAGTAATGAGAATATTACAATGTAACCAAGGACATATTATTATAAACAGAATGAGTAACTCACCTCTCATATCCTCCAGTCTGAGTTGTTTGTTCTTTTGAATCTATTCCACTGCATAACGTCTATGGGAGCCACGTGACAAAAGAACGGACGACTCGGGACTTGAAGACTCGTTGAGGAGAACCGTTCAATTCTGTTACCTGTACATAACTTACGAAGGGTTTTGTGATGATTTGCGCATGCGCGCAGAGTAGAAAACGAACGAATCACTCTCTGAGACTGCTCGTTCTTCTGAGTCACGTTAAAGATTCGAACGACCCATCACAAGTACAAACCAACATGGACAGGTCACTTTGTGACACTGTGGTAATAGATTAATAACTTTATAACCTACATCTTTGTTTATTTGTTTGTCATGCTCTTTATTAGATTTACAGTAAGTCACAGTCAGGAAAAGTTTTGAAACTTTTGCAGTCCCACTTATCAGGTAATAGTTTCTTGCTGCTTGGACAGATAATTTTACTAGTGTTAGCTGAATTTCTTAAAATAAGAGAAATAAATTCACTTGATAAGAGGGACTGGAGAAGTTTCATATGAGTCTCAGCTTACATTAAACTCGATCTCTGGGTGACAAACTTCATGGACAATGTGCAGAGCAGGAAAATTTATAATAAAAATTTTTTAAAGACCTATTAAAGTGTACTTATGAACTATCAATTATTAATTGACCTAAATTCTGATTAAATCCTGACTTGTAAACACCCAAACTATGTCTTTGAGGCTAATATTTAAACTATGGTGAAAATTATCAAATGGAATTTTTTTTGTCCACAGTGATTTACAGAAGACAGGAGACAGAATAGCAACGAGCATCATCACAGATACAGGGTAAGATCAAATCCAACAACATGACTGTGACACCGACTCACTGTTATAAACATCTCTGCTGTTATTAACTACAGAGTGATTAGATTATAGAAAACATACTGTAGAATAAAATAAACACACAGTTAAAAAAAAAATTATATTAAAGATTAATTATTGGACCCCATGTCTCATTTTATAGGCACGACCCAGAATCTGCTGCTGTAAATGAATTCCAGAAAAAGTTTAAATTAAATCTGATGAAGCAGTTTCAGTTCTTGAATGGAGTGATAATGAACCTGGGAACCCAAACACTCCTGAATGAGATCTACACAGAGCTCTACATCACAGAGGGAGACAGTGGAGACGTCA
Source organism: Clarias gariepinus (assembly GCF_024256425.1). Taxonomy (NCBI): domain Eukaryota; kingdom Metazoa; phylum Chordata; class Actinopteri; order Siluriformes; family Clariidae; genus Clarias; species Clarias gariepinus. Next base: position 24,812,231 of record NC_071111.1, read on the forward strand.
ATAAAGAACATGAGGTGAGACAGATCGAAGCAGCGTCCAGGAGAATAACAACAGAGGAAACACCAATCAAATGCAATGACATCTTTAAGCCCTTATCTAAACAAGACAAACCCATCAGATCTGTGCTGACAAAGGGAGTCGCTGGCATCGGAAAAACTGTCTCTGTGCAGAAGTTCATTGTGGACTGGGCTGAAGGGAAAGCAAATCAGGATGTCCACCTCATAATTCCACTTCCTTTCAGAGAGCTGAATTTGATCGAGGACCAGAAACTGTGTCTGATGGAGCTCCTTCATGTCTGTTTTAAAGAAATAAAAGAAACAGAAATGTTAATTTGGGAAAAGATTCTGTTTATTTTTGATGGATTGGATGAGTGTCGTTTTCCTCTAGATTTCCAGAACACAGTGAGTGTGTGTGATGTAACTGAATCTGCATCAGTGCCTGTGCTGCTGATAAACCTGATCAAAGGGAATCTGCTTCCCTCTGCTCTCATCTGGATCACCTCCCGACCTGCAGCAGCTGATCAAATCCCCTCTGAGTGTGTCCATCGAGTCACAGAAGTACGAGGGTTCAATGACCCACAGAAGGAGGAGTACTTCAGGAAGAGGATCAGTGATCAGAGCCTGGCCAATAACATCATCACACACCTGAAGTCCTTAAGAAGCCTCTACATCATGTGTCACATCCCAGTCTTCTGCTGGATTTCAGCCGCGGTTCTAGAGAGAATGTTGGGTGAAGCAGAGAGTGAAGAGATCCCCAAGACTCTGACTCAAATGTACACACACTTCCTCATCATTCAGATAAACATCATAAGAGAAAAGTACTCAAAGAAGCAGCAGAGTGACGAAGAAATGCTTCTTAAACTGGGACAACTGGCTTTTGAGCAGCTGGAGAAAGGGAACCTGATCTTCTATGAGGAAGACCTGAGAGAGTGTGGCATTGATGTGAGAGAAGCAGCAGTGTACTCAGGTGTGTGCACGCAGATCTTCAGAGAGGAGTTTGGGCTTCACCAGAGTAAAGTGTACTGCTTTGTTCATCTGAGCATTCAGGAACATCTCGCAGCTCTGTATGTGCACCTGATGTTCAGGATAGACAATAAAAATGTTCTTGAAAAGAGTCGAGCTTCAAAATTACAAATCACAGTTTTAGATTTCCACAAGTCTGCTGTAGTTGAAGCTTTAAAAAGTCAGACTGGACATCTGGATCTTTTCCTTCGCTTTTTTCTTGGTCTTTCACTGGAGTCCAATCAGGAACTCTTACAGGTCTTAGTAACACAGACAGGAAGTAGCTCCCAGAGCACAGAGGAAACAGTTCAGTACATTAAGTGGAAGATCAGTGAAGATCTTCCTACAGAGAAATCCATCAATCTGTTCCACTGTCTGAATGAACTGGGTGATAATTCTCTAGAGGAGGAAATCCAACACTACCTGAAATCTGGAAAACAAAGTAAACTCTCTTCATCACAGTTGTCTGCTCTGGTGTTTGTGTTACTGACATCAGCACAGGAGCTGGAGGAATTTGACCTGAATAAATATTTCAGTCCAGATAAGATAACAGATGATGTTCTTCTGAAGCTGATGCCTGTGATTGCAGCATCTAGAAAAGCAATGTAAGTAAAGCTGAATATACCTGTTCTACTGTTACTGTTTACTTTCAACAAGGTTTAGGAGTGTGTTTATGGGATTTTTTTTTACTATTCTTCTAAAAGTGTTTTTTGTGTGATCAGATGTTGGACGAGAAGGCCTTTCTCGTAGTCTCCGCTCTAATTCATTCCAGTAGTATTCTATGAGGTTGAGATCAGGGCTCTGTGCAGGCCAATCAGGTTCTTCCAGACTCTTGGATGAGCATTTATGGATCTTGCTTTGTGCACTGGTGCGCAGTCATGTTGGAACAGGTGTGGGGTTGTTTTTTAGTCATTGGGCTCAGCGCCTTACAAAGGAACTCTTAATGCTTCAGCATACTAAGACAATTTGGACAATTTCATGTTCCCAATTTTGTGGGTACAGTTTGGGGATGGTCCCTTCCTGTTCCAACATAACCGGGCACCAGTGCACAAATCAAGTCCTTGAGTCCTGACCTCAACCTGATGAAACACCTTTGGAATGAATTAGAGTGGAGACTGCAAGTGTTGTATAAAACACTCTTGAGTCTCTGGTTTTGTTTCCAGACGATTTCGGCCTTTATTGCTGATCAATAACAGACAGAGCCGATCCATGAAGCAACTAACTCCCTCGTTCATTTCCCACATTATATACTGTATGCTTCAACCCCTGCAATAAAGTCAACTGTACATTTCTTCACATCTCCCCACATCTGGGTCTTATTAGGGGCCCTATTAAGCCCACAATGAAGGTGCCCCACTGTTTAGCCCAATTTCTATATACAGTCACATTCCATAATGCATATGTTAGACACACATGTACAGGTGCATCTCAAAAAAAAGTAAAGTGTTTGTGCATGTGCTGTGTACTGTATGTGAGGTCTACTATGCTGGACGTCTTTCTCACTCACACACACACACACACACACACACACACGCACGCACGCATGTATAAGCTTGCACAGACGTTGACTATACAAGTGAGAGACGCGAATTAAGACCAAACATGTCAAAGTTGAGAAGAATGAGCTACTGCTTCAAGCAGAAATTGTCCTGTGACAAGAGGACAAAGATATGGTCATGTGAAATTGCAAATTTGACCTGGGGTGGTGGTAGAGGGAGCAATATTGTGACTCGAAAATAATGATTTGATCCCCTGTAGTTGAAAGTTTACCCAAAAGTTTCCAAAGTAATGAACTGTCTATATTTTTATCATTAGGTGTATTTTAAAGGATATACAGTAGACCGAATATTACATAAAAATGTTACATATTACAAAAATGTTATAAATTGAGTCGAATTTCAGTGTAAATTAGTATAAGTATTTGATCCCCCACCAACCAACAGTAATTCTGTCTCCCACAGACTGGTTATGTGCTCCGGTGGGACACATTAATTTAGGAAGGTGTTTTAACAACTCCTTATCTCTGTCTTACATTCAAACCTCATCACCATGGGCAAGACCTCAGAGCTGTCAAAGGGTGTGTGTGTGCGCGCACACATATTTGTGTGTGTGTGTGTGTGTGTGTGTGTGTCAGGCTGTGGCAAGTGAAACTTAACTTAGCTTTCAAAAACAGTTTAATTGATCACAGTTCTTTGACGATTTAGCAATGTCGGGGGCAGTTACGTTTTCACACAGGGCCAGGTGGGTTAGAACAGCTTTTTTACCCTTTAATAATTAAAATCATTATTTAAACACTGCATTTATTTCAGATAATCAAATATTTATCAAATATAAAAATTTGTTTGATAATCTCAATTATTTAAGTGTGACAAATATGCAGAAAAAAAGTTATGAATGCTCCCTGCGCACACACACACACATACAAACACACACATACACACACACACACACACACACAACCCCAATTAAATCCATGCTGCTGTTATTGAACTTGTATGCCTTTGTACTGTATTTTATTGTATTTTGATGCCAGATTTTTGCTACTATCAGTCTGATTCCTAAATAAAATTTTTATATTTATTTATAGTGCTAGGAACAAACGCCACTGTCACCATTTTTTATAGATATAGACATTTTTAAGCTCCATCCTGAGCTTAAGCGAGGCATGATGACTGATGGAAATATTTGAATGTTCAATTATTTTACACCGTGTGCATGTTTAGGTCTAGTGTCCCTCTGTGAATATTTTCTGGTGTTTGTACTTTTAGCATTTATGAAATAACAAGCTGCAGTGAAAGATTTGAGGAATTGTTTGATAATTTGCACTAACTTTATTTCATTATGTATTATTTTATTTCCTTCAGTATCAGGTGTGATAAAGTTGGAGTAAAAGTTTGTTCAGCTCTGGGCTCAGCACTCAACTCAGAAACCTCCAATCTGAGAGAACTGCATCTGACTGTGAAAACACTGGATCTGTCCAACAGTAGACTAGGAGACTCAGGAGTAAAGACTCTCTCTGCTGTACTGGAGAATCCTCACAGTAAAGTGGAAAGTCTGAGGTAAAGTCATCTCTGATTTTGATGGGTTTATTGGAAGCCAGTGGGTTTATCACATGCTGAACTTTTCCAGTGTCAAAGTGAAACAACAGATGCACGTGACTGTATTTATTTCAGCTGTTACAACTGATATTTGAAATATTCAACAACAACAAAAATAAATAGGTCATACCTTACACACCAGCCTAATCACCTACATGCTCTCCAGCAGCTCCACGTAGGGAAGCAGGTGTGTAGCACAGAACTCTGGGTCAAAAACAATATATCACTATTTATATTCAAAAGAACACTCAGGGGCTGATGAACCTGATTAATATAAAATTTAACAAAAACATGCAGTATTATGTGAAATGCAACAGGCATGCAGGAGCCGTGAAACAAAGAGAATATATGAGAGCAGCAGGGGAAACTTGGACCCTCCAGAAACAGATGAAAAAGAAAAAAAGTATGATTTTTTTATATTGTAGCAGTTTTTTCCACAGGTCTGAAATGCACTTGCGGTGTGTCACGGTGTGCGCCAGTGATAGCATGCACCTAAATCTTTAGTCGCTCCTCGCTCACTCTGTAGGCTCACTCTGTAGGCTCACTAGGTAGGCTAGTAAGGGCACGGCTGGGGGGTTATCACCCTTAATGGATCTCGGGCTTTCTCCATGATATAAAAAAACGCCATACAGAGTAGGCTTATTCGGCAGATGCTTAAAATGCAAATAGTGAAATGCGCTTGCGCTGATGTCATGAACCCCAGTGACTTCGAAGATAAGTACTGAATACAGCTGTTCGATCTCCACCATAAGGACAGCCGCGAGAGGACTGCACAAGCTCCCGCAGCACATTCACTCTCGCTTAGAGCCAGCGTGATTCTGCTGCCGAAGATAAAAAGGCTGCTGTGCTCCACATTAAGGTCCCCCTTCCCAGCCGGAAAGCTCCACAGCCGCTGGAAGTCACATGGGAATCTTGTCTGCTGCCGCACCCAAGGACATCTGGGAGGGACCGGCTGTCCAAGACAGTGAGAGGAGCCATTCTAAGGAGCATACAGGAGCTGCTGCCCACGCGGACCCACTGTCGCACTAACTTGGTCATACCCAAGAGGCAAGCACTTAACAAAGGCTTGGTATCAGTTAGGATTTTATTCACAGGAGTGTGTACTTCACCAAGGTCTTTGTTCTGAAGTTCCATTTATCATCATATTGGTTTCACATATGTGCCATTAGAACTCCACTGACCTTGCTAGGCCGTGTTGGGAGTTGTAGGCCTTGGATGGCATGTTTGCTGACTTGCATTGAGGGCGTTAGTTGCCAATGTCTGCCTGGATCTGACACTAATGGAATCATGCATGTGTGTACACACAGATAAGACTAAGTATATTTCTCCCATAGGGTGAGTCTACACAGCTCCTCACTTCCTGTTATAATCTCTGTAGACTAAATATTGTTAATGTTTTGGTTAGTGTTAGTTATACCTTGTGATTGGTCAAGAGAGGACAGATAGTTCAACATAACAGACATCATATTTATAACAAGTGAACCAAGATTAAAATCTGGTGATGAAGAGTGTCATTGTGTCTCTCTACAGGTTGTATAAGTGTGGCAATCCGTGACAGGGGGCATTTTAGCGCATAACACCAACTTTACCGCGGTTCACCTCCATTGCTCAAATTTTCCCCTCTTGGTCGGCGACTGCGAGTGACGTCACTCCCCACACAATCACTCCCCACAGTATAGACCCGCCCCTGACGCTGATTGACAGGTTTCTGTGTAAAAAATGCAATTGCAAATGGATTAGCGATTGCGTTTGATTTTTGGCCGTATACATGCGCGACGCAGAGAAAGTGAAGTCATTGATTTTGCTGTTTAAATATGACAGGCTCATGACTTGTAAGACATCGGAAATGCAAATGGACTTTGTGTGTCATTGTGCGTTCGCGAAGGCGAAAAAAGCAAACGGTAATGCAAAGTTTGTAATTGCATTTGAATTATGACACACTTTGTGCGTCCACATATAGGAAACGCAATTGCAAATTTGCAGTTCCTTTTGAATATTGTCCGGGATATCACTCCATAAATGCCACCAACACGTAACTCAAACTTCATTTTAATTTGACACGTACACAGTGTAGGATTACAAATTTGTAAAATGTTAAATCTAGGTTCCAACATAATAGTATATAAACTGAAAGAGTTATGTACATTGGGTTTTACATTTTGAGGTAAAGATGGTGACATTCTAAGAAGATCAAGTCTGGTAGCCCAGGTGTCTGAGACATTAACCTTTTGTCTTTATGTACTTCCTGACCACTGCGTAGGGTCCCAAGATAAATCTGAATGCGAATCTCAAGGCCAGGCTGTGCCTTTGTGTCTATGATAATATGAAGGTCTGGGTGATACCGTCAGGCTGATTAGATTAGCACCTATTCATTTGAAACGCACTGTTATACTGATGAACTTCCGTTACCAGGCTGATTCCTGTACTACACTATGCTTTGTTTAGATCGTCTCCACCTATTTTTATCCCTCCCCCTTGAAAAGTACAAACTCTCCAGAGCGGAGATTTAGTAATACTTTAGTCTGACTACAGCGACGCACAGCGAGTTCTCAATGAAGAGTAATTTCTGCTTGAAAGATATGACAATACTGTCTCCTGGTCTCTGATTCCACAAAGGAAAAAGTTCCCAACAGCCATAAACTGTATGATATGCAGTGAAATGTTTAAATAAAGTGCAATGTGATGTTTGTAAGGTTTAAAATGAGCCTCCAAATTTTTAGTTTAATACGAGTTAAATGAGGAATTATTTCTTTTGTGTTCGTCACATCGCGATACGATACCAGCCGACCCTGACCTGGAGGAGAAAGAGACACACACACGCGCGCGCTCACACACCCAATGTGTCTAGTGTTCTCTGTTGATTATCAAAACAGAAAGTAAACTTAAGCTTTTGTCCAGGTGTCCTCTGTCACCTACATCCCAAACCTCAAAAGAACAAAAGTCATTAATATGTAAATCATATGAAGACCCAGAAACAGACAGACAACAGGAAGCACGTTAGCGTTTTCTGGTTAGACCAAAGAGTTCCAGCAATTTGGATGTACATTCATCTGGCCATGGGCTTTAGGAAGTATTACCTTATAAGGCACGGGAAAGCTCACACAATATCAGAAAACCTTAGTGTTCATTAAATTCTAACAAATACTCTGACAAACACTACATTCTTCTAGATGTACACAGAACTGCCTAAAATATTACATTGTCAGTTTCGTCACTCTAGATTTCTGGTTTGTAAAACACTCCAACAACACGTAGGAACATCAGCTAGGCCAAGTCAGTACCAGCCACACAGCAGAACAATGCAATACCACCCCCTACTGGACACGAATGTTAATGTTTAGCATGAGAGTCCTCCTGTTACAACCAGTCAAATACGTAGTAAAATGAGAATATCATCCACACACTCATTTATGTCTTTATTGTCTCAGGTGATGTCTGTAGTTTTGAAACTTGCATTTTAACCGATTCCATGATAAGTTTTAATTTTATTCAGTACATTTAACTTTATAGACTGTAATATTAAAGTGCCACTATTATGCTTTGACAAATATGATCTTTCATGCAGTGTGTCATGTAGCTGTATGTGAACATAAACTATCTGCACTATCTGTGACGCTGACAGTGCATGATAAATGAAGTTTTTTCTATAAAAAAAAGAGTTGGCTTACATCCACCTAAACGAGACGTTAGCATATCTAATATTTCTCTGTTACGGATCCACGTCACTACGTCACATATTTGCATAATGTCCACCCACGTTCTACGTTGCGAACAACTTGCCCGCCATCTTACAATTAACGTTACCACACTTTTGTTAATGTGACCGAGCATTCATGGCGGGTTCGCTTAAACACTTTGTTATATGAAAAAACAATAAAAACGAGAGCACACAAAATCCTTTTTAACTGTTTATTCTCCACCAATTACCAAGACTGAACTTAACACTCACAAAGTGCGCATTCCCATTGCCCTTCTACGGCAAGCCCCGAGGGAAAAAATGCATCTCACACACACATATGCACATCACGAGCGCCCGTGCATCTACATTAACATATGACACTTACCACTGAGGAGCGTCCTGCTCCAGTCGTGCAATTGAAACAGTTTCTTGTCGATGTGTCACTTCAACCGTTTCATCGTCAGACTCCGGCTCGAATTGATACGGTAAAACCAACATCATCTTTTCTATGTATTGACGGGTCTCCAGAGCTGTGGTTCAGTTATGGTAATGGGCGTTTCATTTTTCCGACACACACTGTAGCGGTAGACCAATCATAAAGGCCCGCGCCATGTGACCAATCACAGCAGTGAGGGCTCACGGAAAGGAGGGGTTTAGACAGACTGAATCTACAAACTGCTTCACACGAGTCGTTCATGAATCATTTAGAAATGGGATAAAATTAAATCTATTTTTGGAGAAAACTAAAGTGTTTTTTGACCTTGCATACATGTAAACCTGTTTTAAGAGACTCATTAAGCAATATTAGCAACCTTTAAAATGGCATCATAGGGGCACTTTAATGGACAGATGTTTCTCCAGAGCAACAAAACATTGAAAACATGTGTTCTGTAATCTACAATAAAGCCAAACCTTTAGACCTAATCCCACAGGATTAGTATTACCTGAGGACCTCTAGTCATTTGTAGTAATTGAGGAGGTTATCTGTGATCTTAATCCCGTGCGAATCGGCCATGTCTGTAATTTGTAAAGTAAAAATATTAAAGTAAAGATATTAGTCCCGTGTGTATCAGCATGTCTGTGATTAGGCCCGGATTTATGGGGTCGTATATAATTCTTTTCAAGATTTTTGTGTCCTTTGCACCTTTCTATTCATCTTCTGCACAGAATGGAGGCTGTGTTGGAGTGAATGTATTTTGGGTTCTGAGTCATATCACTATACACCATACAACAACACAATGTGTAGAAAGAAATAAAATAGCGAATAGGGCTTTATTTGTATGAAATGTAATATTATTTGTAATATAATATAAATGTAATATTTATTTGTATGAAAAACATCATATCTGGGAAATAAGTAAGTAAATGTGAGGGGTAATTTCTAAATCACACGAGGTCCCCAGGTAATACTAATCCCATGTGAATAGGCCTTTTATCTGAGACTAAAGCTAAATAAAGGTAAAGAATCATATATTTATTTCATGGACTTCAACATGGAGTGTTTTTTTTTTTCTGTATTCTTTAGAAAGCAGTAATTTGTCTCAAACTGAAAACAAAACTATTACAACCAACCACTGGTCATGAAAGAGCAGCTTAAAAATGTATAATATAATCTGTTCACTTAAATAACACACACACACACACACACACACACACAGTGCGTTATCAGAATATACACAAAGATTATATGCAGTAATAATTAACCACCAGTTAGTGCTTCAGCTCTCTGACCCATCTGCAGACAGCTTCTTCTTCTTTGAGGTTTTTTTGGTGGATTTTGGTGCATTACCTCCTGCTGTACTGGAGTGTGGAACGTCAGATATTATATGTAACGGCACGAGCAAAAAAAGATGATTTTTAAAAACTGTTAGATTTTATCTGCTAAACCAGTTTTATTTGTTTATTATATATTTTCCTGATAATTTTTCCCTAGTGTATTTTCTACTTTATCTGCTTCTTCATTTCCTTTTACTCCTACATGTGCTGGTACCCATAGGAAAGAGCTCCTTACACCCTTCTGGTATAATTCTGACACTATTTGTAAGATGTTATCTAGATGGTTTTGTCTGCATGAATTTCCTGTTTCCAGACTAGTGATGGCTGACATGCTATCTGATACAGTTATCACCTCTCCTTGATAATTCTTCTCCACCCATTCAAGTGATATTTGTATACCTGTAAGTTCAATTGTTTTTTTCTTAGCTGTTATCTTGTACTGTGGAATGTAGAATACTGTCCCTGTTCATGCTGTACCCGGATCTTTTTAGCCCTCTGTATATATATTATTGGTTTCTTATTTCCTTTTGTGTTTACATGGTTTTGGATTATTATTCCTGTGATGTGTGATGTCTGCTGCAGACATACAGTATACGCTATGCTGCGATAATCTAATGATGCTCTTATGAGTTTAAAATAAACATTCCAAAGTACTTAACATGCCTGTGTCTAGTGGCAACAGTGGACTCAGGTTGATGCTGTAGTTAGTCCTTTTTCTTCTTGGTGTTTACTAGTGATGGGTCGTTCATGAATGATTTGTTCTTTTTGAACGAATCTTTAACATGACACAGATGAACGAGTCGTCTCGGAGAGTGATTTGTTCATTTTCTATTGGAAAGCATCGCAAAACCTCCGTACGTTATATACAGGAAACAGTATTGAACGATTCTCAGCAATGAGTCTTCAAGTCTTGAGTCGTTTGTTCTTTTGACACGTGACTCCCATTGGCGTTATGCGGTGCAATAGATTCAAAAGAACGAACGACTCAGATTGGAAGGTATAAGAGGTGAGCTGCTCTTTATTATAATATGTCCTTAGTTACATTGTAATATTTTCATAACTGGAACTATAGCCAAAATTTGTGTATGTAGACGTATTGGGGGTATTTTTATTGAAAACACAAGATTTTAATTTATTTCTGATCAAAAGAACGAAATGAATGAAATGACATTTTGATAAACGAGATTTAAAGAACCGAGTCACTAAAATCATTCGAACTTGCCATTACTAGTGCTTACTGGCGGTTGGCATCCACTATGTTGCATTACTGCCACCTTTTGGTCTTGATCTACCTCCACTTTCTTTTATTTTAAATCCTCTTTTCTAGTCCCATCGCCCTTAATATACTTTCATCCTTGTTCTCTTTCTCCATTTTCTATAATAATTTTTACAGTGTACTTAATCTTTCCAAATTCTCTCAGCTCTACCCTTGAAGATTGGGGTGAAGCTCCCTTTAACGTTCAATATTTTCATTTTGTGTTGAGGAAAAAGCTACCATTTGGTTACAGTTATAAAAATAAACCCAATTTTCCACAATAACTCACACTCGCCGAAGCCGTTTTATTTTAAGAAGTCAATTACTATAGAATATAAATGTACAATTTGTTGCATAAACATTGAAATAAATGAACACAGACAAGGCTGGTCCGGTGTACACGCCCATCTTTGGCCGTCGCTAATGAATATTAATGAATATGCAAATGTGACAAGGTGTCAACAAACCATATGTTTTTCTTGGCAGATTCTGTAAAACGCTTACGTCTTTGTTGAGAGTTGCCTCTGTCCACCATGATGGTTGTTTTGAAGAAAATTATAATGATGGTTTAGGTCAAGTGATTTTGTGACATAAAATGGAGGTTGGCCCTAATTAGCATACTAATAGTTCAGGCTGCACAAAAAAGGCTAATACAATAATGGTATCACTCATTATTTTTATGAATATTTTTCTTATTTATTGTTTAATTCAATTCAATTTTATTTGTATAGCGCTTTTAGCAATTGTCATTGCCGCGAGGCAGCTTTAAACAATCAAAATAATTATTTAAGTTTGTATGAAATGTGAATGTGTATGAATCAAAATGGTCAGTTTGTCCCTGGTGATCAAGCCGAGGTCGACTGTGGCAAGGAAAAACTCCCTGAGATGGTAATAGGAAGAAACCTTGAGAGGAACCAGACTTAACAGGGAACCCATCCTCATTTGGGTGAAACAGAAAGCAGTAAATGATCTGCATTCATACAGTGTGTTAGGTGGCAGGCAGTTCAGCTATAATAGCTAATGTTAATTGATGGTAATATGGAGTCCAGTTAGTTATTGAAGACTCGGGTAGACTTGTAGGAAGTTCCAGTCTTGAACTATCGAACTGTCAAGTCCCCAGAGAAAAAGTTGCCAACACCAGTCGAGGCCAGAACCATCTTCTAGGTAGAGAGAATCATCCCCAGACACCAGATGCATCCCAGAGAGACACACGGGGCATCCATGTGACGAGATCTTCAACCAGAAGCGGGGCACCAGGATGGGTCAGACAGGTCCGGAGGGCAGAGGGAGTCTGGATCACTGGCAGCTCAGGAACAACATGTGTACTGTAGCTCGACAGAAAGAGAGAAAGAGTAAAAGGGGGAGACAGGGGGAGAGAGACACAAACATGATGCCTTTCTGAGATGTACTGTAAAGCAAACAATCACCTCACCGTCAGCAAACCTGAGTGATCGATGAGAGTGGGGAGGACAGCATCTAAACATACCAGTTCACCATAATACTCTACGTCCATGAGTCCCCCAGATCTGCTCCTTTACCTAAGGCAAATCTATTTATCAAGATGCTTCGCTAAATAAATAGGTTTTTAGCCTGGACTTAAACACTGAGACTGTGTTTGAGTCCTGAACACTATTTGGAAGACTATTCCATAATTTTGGGGCTTTGTAAGAAAAAGTTCTGCCCCCAGCTGTATTTTTCATAATACGCGGTACTGACAAGCAGCCTGCATCCTTTGATCGAAGTAGGCGTGGTGGTTCATAAGACACTAGCGGTTCGCCTAGGTACTGCGGCGCGAGACCATTTAATGCTTTATATGTCAAGAGTAGTATTTTAAAATCTATGCGAAATTTCACAGGGAGCCAATGCAGTGAAGATAAGGGTGATATGCTCATATCTTCTGGTTCTAGTGAGGACTCTCGCTGCTGCATTCTGGACTAGCTGAAGCTTATTTATGCACCTAGCTGAACAACCAGACAGTAAGGCATTGCAATAGTCCAAACTAGAGGTGATAAAAGCATGAACTAGTTTTTCTGCATCGTTTAGCGACAATATATTTCTTATCTTGGCAATATTTCTGAGGTGAAAGAATGCTATTCTGGTAATATTATCTACATGAGCTTTAAATGAAAGGCTGGAATCTATAATCACACGAGGTCTTTTACTGTTGCACTTGATGGAACAGAAAGGCCATCTAAAGTTACGGTGTGATCTAAAATTTTACTCCTAGCTTTATGCGGTCCTATGACTAGAACTTCTGTCTATTAAGATTAAGATCCGATTAAGCAGAAGGAAGTTAATTAGCATCCAATTTCTTATGTCCTGCACACATTGCTCAACTTTAGTAAGCTGTTTTTTCTCATCAGGTTTTGCTGAGACATATAACTGTGTGTCGTCAGTGTAAGGGCCATATTTCATTCTTGTGATTTGTTGTTATGTTTATCTTATTTCAGTTTATTAGTTAAGCATTAAGCATTAAGTATCATAAATATAATTTGTATTGTGACATCATTTCATGGGTTGTTCTGTGACATCATCCCACAGTTATGCAGTTCCATGTCTATCACGCACGTTAGTTGTAGTTGTTGTTAAGACACGGAAGGATACAGAAAGGTTTGGAGCACACAAGCTTTTGACCGTGATAACGTGAGACAGTAAGCTAAAAGGAATACAGTAAAATAAGTTGTTGTAACTGTAATCTATCGAAGCTACAGAACACAGCAAGCGACTTGTCGTGACTACAGTGGATTTATGCAAGAAACTGTAACAACCGTTGTTTTTGATGTTGAAAATAAACAAGAGACAAAGAAATCAACGAAACGTCTGATGTCGTCAGTGACACTGTGTAACTAAAGACACGCGTCAGAACTTGTGAATAACATGCACCTACATTAAAGTCAAAAGCTTGGCTCCGCCGCAGAAATGAAGATAAGTGATTTAAGATTGTGAAGAGCGAGCGTGCGACTTCAAAAACGCGCATTGAGCCGAATCTGAGCAGGTGATGGTGCTCGACGAACTGAAGAGCGCCAGAGAAGGCAAGTGGAGTCAGTTGACTGTATTATACAATGAACTAGAGGCGCTTATGGACAATGCTTGTAATTTGCATGACGTTAAAGCCAAGCGCCGCCAATACAAAGCGCTGCTAAATGACTTTATTGAAAGTAATGTAACAGTGCGATCGTGCGCAAAGGACGAAGAGCGTGAAACCGATCAGCAGCACTGGTATCACCCTAGATTAACGCGCTGCACAGAATTCATGATAAGAGTGAAGTTGTGGATCACGGACACTAGTAACCGCTTTAAGTTGTCACAAACAGGTGACGATGGAGTTTCGCCAAACGACAGTGTGTCAATGGCGGAGCGCAAGACGCCCGCCCCCCAAAGGCACGGAAGCGTAACGTCAGCGGCATCCAAGAGGTCCTTAACGTCAGCAGCATCCGAGGCTCGACTAAAAAAGGCAGAAGCCAACAGAGCAGCTTTGCTGGCTAAAGCAGCAACTTTGAGAGATCGGCAGGCGCTGGAACTGGAGGAAGCACAATTAAAGGCTAAGGAAGAGCAATTGAAAGCAAGATTAAAGGTTAAGGAAGAGCAATTGAAAGCACAACTAAAGGCTAAACAAGCACAATTAAAGGCACAAAAGGAAAGGCTGGAAATGGAAACGGCGCTTGCAATGGCCGATGCTGAACTAAATTCTTACCAGAACCGCAAAAAACAACATCCTGCCAGACGGAGCGTGGTCGTCGAAACGAGTGGTGCATGCCCCCCGGAACCAGAGCAAAACGACCACTGCAACCACAGTTCGGCAACGGAATACCTCGAGCTGCCATCACACCTCCGAGCAACCCACTTAAGCATGCCAGTGAGTGCCAAACCCATAATGTCAAGCACCCTAATGGAACGGCCCACCCAAGGTAACGAACACTCACTTTACAACACTGACGAAGTGGAGCCTCAGGGTAGGATGCCACTTCAGGCAGATCTTACAGAAATGTTTGCAAAGAGTCAGAGGCCACATTCCTTACCTCCGCGCAACGTTCCTCCATTCTATGGTGACCCTCTTGAGTTCACATCCTTCGTAAGAGCCTTTAAACATGCCATCGAAACCAACACTGATAGCAATCATGATAGGCTGTTCTTTCTCGAGCAGTATACTGAAGGACAGCCTAAGGACCTAGTGAGAAGCTGCCTGCTTATGCCAGAACATCGTGGCTACGCAGAGGCTATGAAACTGTTACATGACAATTTCGGAAATAGACAAATAATCGCTACAACGCTGATGCAAAAGGCACTCAACTGGCCGGAAATAAAGTCAGAGGACGGAAAGTCGCTAAAAACTTTCTCCCTGTTCCTAGTAAAATGTTACAATACCATGTCAAGCATCGATTACATGGATGAGCTAGACAATGCTACCAACTTGAGAGGTGTTGCCTCAAAACTGCCCTACAAATTGCGTGAAAAATGGAGAAGCCACGTATACAAGTACGAGGAGCGCAATCAGGAAAGAGCTAAGTTCGTGCAGCTGATGAAATTCGTAGAACAAGAAGCAAAGGTAATGTCCAACCCACTTTTTGGAGACCTGAACGTTTCGACTAGTGGTAAAAAACACAGCAGCAAATCCTCTCCAGGATTCAAGCAAAAAATTGAAGAAAAGAGGGGCAGCAGCTTTGCGACCGGCGTAAAACAGGTTGGTAAAAATCATAGAGACTCAATCACAGTAAAGAGTAGTGGTGCATTAGTTATTAGTGCCTTCACTAAACCTTGTGCATCCTGTGAGCAAGATCATACCCTAGACGAATGCCACAAGTTTACCAATGAGACATATAAGGCCAAATTGGACTTTCTAAAAAAGAATGGATTCTGCTTTGGCTGTTTAGTAAAAGGACATTTAAGCAAAGACTGCACGAAGAAAATTACCTGTCAGTTGTGCTCAAAGAAACATCCTCGCATGCTACACATTGCAGCAAAAGACACAGCTCAAGCGATCGCAAAGGCTGACGAAACCGAACCAGTTCAAACATTGCCTGTTACAGCGAGTCACGAAACGAGTGCGTGTATCGGGGCTGGAGATGACTGTATTCTCTCCATAGTACCTGTTAAAATAAAGTCCAAGAAAGGCAACAAGACAGTAAAAGTATACGCCTTTATGGACCCAGGTAGCTCTGCTACCTTTTGTACAGAGTCACTAGCAAGGCGATTAAACCTACAAGGTAAAAAAATTGACATCATGTTAAGCACCATGAACGCGAGGAAACAAGTAGAAAGTTACGTGCTTACTGATCTAGAGGTTAGCAGTCTGGAAGAAAACACCTTTGTTGAACTCCCCAAAGTGTTCACACAAAAGAGTATCCCAGTCTCAGTGGAAAATATTCCACAACAGCACGACATTGATAAGTGGCCATACCTCAGCGAAGTAAAACTGCCTTACATTAATGCTGGAGTTGAAATTCTCATAGGTAACAAAGAACACAGGCTCCTAGAACCATGGCGAGTAATTAACAGCAGGCACAATGGGCCATATGCAGTAAAGACTGCTCTCGGATGGACCATAAATGGACCTCTTCGAGAGTCGGTCGAGGAAGGCACATGTGACAATGAGCAAGTGAGCGTTGCAGTCAACAGAGTCTCCATCGAAAGTGTGGAACAAATGCTGATACAACAGTACAACCATGATTTTCCTGAACGGAACTGTGATGACAAAGCTGAGTTGTCACAAGAGGACTATCAGTTTTTAGACTCTGTAACTAACTCCCTGCAATTTACCGATAATCACTTCTACATCGGTCTCCCATTTAAGAAAGCAGCTATTCAAATGCCCAATAACCGAAGCGCAGCCATGCAGCGCGCACTGAACCTCAAACGGAAGTTTAAGCATAACCGCTCCTTTCACAAAGAGTATCTAAACTTCATGAACGACATGTTTGAAAAGGGTCATGCAGTCAAGGTCCCCACACCCCACCTAAGTCGACAAGACGGGCAAGTGTGGTACATACCTCACCATGGTGTGTACCATCCTCAAAAGAAAAAGCTAAGGGTAGTCTTTGACTGTGCTGCCAGCTATCAAGGAATATCATTAAATAGCGAGCTTCTGCAGGGACCCGACCTGACAAACTCACTCATTGGGGTGCTCGCACGCTTTAGACAAGAAGAAGTTGCCATGATGGCAGATGTGGAAGCCATGTACTATCAGGTCAGAGTTCCGGAAAAGGACACAGACTTGTTGCGTTTCCTGTGGTGGCCGAATGGAGACATGAGTCAGGACTTGGTTGAGTATAAAATGGTTGTTCATTTGTTTGGTGCAAAATCATCTCCAAGTGTAGCTAACTTCGCCCTTAGGAAAACAGCAGAAGAAAACCGCAGCAATGCATCTGCCGAGGCAGTCAACACAGTACTTAAAAACTTTTATGTAGACGACTGCTTGAAGTCAGTCTCTAGTCATAGTCAAGCAGTTGCGCTATATATTAATCTCACCAAACTGTGCGCAAGTGGAGGGTTTCACCTCACCAAGTGGACAAGTAATAGTCGTACATTGCTAGCTTCCATCCCTGAGGGTGAGAGAATTAAAGACATGAGGGACTTAGATTTGAGTAAAGACGTACTCCCTGTTGAGAGGGCTCTAGGGGTGCTGTGGTGTATTAATTCAGACACGCTCAAGTTCAAGATTAGTTTAAAAGAGCGGCCTGTGACTAGAAGAGGAATCTTGTCAGTCACTAGTTCAATTTATGACCCTTTAGGCTTCCTTGCACCAGTCATACTGCCAGCTAAGATCTTAATGCAGCAGTTATGTAAAGAGAGACTCGCTTGGGACGATGACATTCCCGAACAATTTATAAAACAATGGAGGGCCTGGCTACACGAGTTGCATCAATTGTCTGAGTTTAGTGTAGCAAGATGCGTAAAACCAGTCGACTTTGGAGTCACAAATACAGCACAACTTCACCACTTCTCAGATGCAAGTGAAATGGGATATGGAGTTGTCTCATATATTAGGTCAGTAAATGCTGATGGACTTACACACTGTGCATTCATGATGGGGAATTCTCGCGTAGCGCCCTTGAAACAAACTACTATCCCCCGAATGGAATTGACAGCGGCAGTGGTCGCCGTAAACAACGACAAAATGTTGAAAGGTCAACTGGAAATAGAACTGCTGGACTCTGTGTTTTGGACCGACAGCACAACTGTTTTGAGATACATTGTTAATGAAAAAATTCGCTTTAAAACCTTTGTCGCTAACAGAATCTCCATCATACGAGAGTCAACCAAGCCACAGCAGTGGAGGTACGTCAACACTTCGAAAAACCCAGCTGACGCTGCTTCCAGAGGAGTTTCCTGTGAAAAATTCATGAAAAACAACAATTGGATCCATGGTCCCCCCTTTCTTAAAACACCAGAGAGTAAATGGCCTGAAAACATTCACGATCTGTCGACGAAAGAGGATGACATTGAGATTAAACACTCAGCCTCAGCGAATCTCGTAAAAACTACAGAGAGCACAGATGCCGTGAGTAAACTGTTTAACTATCACTCCGACTGGTATAAGTTAAAAAGATCCATTGCCTGGATTCTTTGCGTTAAAGACATGCTTAAACAGAAAACAAAAAGGATTATGGGACAGGCAAACAACTCAATAATAGAAAACCATAAGTCTCTAACAATTAAGGACTTAACAAGGGCAGAAAACGAAGTCATTAAGTTCGTTCAAAACCAAAAATTCAAAGACGAAATTTCCATGTTACAAAAGGGTAATGCTTCCGTAAAAGGAAACAGTTGTCTCTCCAAACTAGATCCAGTACTGCAGGATGGAGTGCTAAGAGTTGGAGGACGTCTTGGTAGGTCTGCAATGCCTGAGCATGCAAAACACCCTGTCATTATACCCAAAGACTCACACATTACAACTCTAATCCTAAGAAACACTCACGAACAGGTCGGACATTGTGGAAGGACTTATATGCTTTCAAAATTGCGGCAGAAATACTAGATTCCGACAGCAAATTCCCTTGTGAAAAAGTTTCTGTCCAGTTGTGTGACATGCAGAAAGATCAGAGCGAAGAATAGTGAACAAAAAATGTCAGAACTGCCACGCGATAGAATAACACCAGATCACCCACCGTTCACTAACGTAGGGGTAGACTATTTTGGACCCTTCGAGGTCAAACGGGGTAGAAGTAATGTTAAAAGATATGGCGTATTGTTTACTTGTCTGACAACAAGAGCCGTGCACATTGAAGTCGCGCAGTCATTAGATACAGACTCCTGCTTAAATGCTATTCGACGCTTCATGTGCAGAAGAGGCCAGGTGTCAGTTATGAGAAGTGATAATGGAACAAACTTCATAGGCGCTGAGACTGAATTGCGTAAAGCTATCCAACAGTGGAATCAGTCAAAAATTGAAGGCGTCCTCATGCAAAAGGGGATACAATGGATATTTAACCTCCTGCTGGGTGTTACTTCGGTGGAACATGGGAAAGGCAGATAAGGTCAGTTAAAAAAATCTTGAGGTCTGTACTAAAAGAACAAACACTAAACGATGAGAGCTTGCACACATTCCTGTGTGAGGTGGAAGCTATAATAAATGACCGTCCCCTTACCACCGCTACAGACGATCCCACAGACCTGGAGCCCCTGACACCTAACCACCTGCTGCTGATGAAAAAACAGCCAAACTTGCCTCCTGGTCTTTTCAAAAAAGAGGACACTTACGCATGTCGCAAGTGGAAGCAAATTTAGTACCTTGCCGACCTATTCTGGAAGCGATGGGTGCGTGAATACTTGCCCTTGCTTCAGGAGCGCCAAAAATGGTCTCAGGTGAGAAAAAAACTCTCGATTGGAGACGTAGTTCTAATAATTGATGAGTCTTCTCCAAGAAATTCATGGGTCATCGGACGGATCACGAAAGTGTTCCCAGATAAAAAAGGACTTGTGAGACGTGTACTGGTCAAAACTAAAACCAGTACCCTGGAAAGACCCATCGATAAGCTGTGCCTGATATGTGAAATGGACTGTTAATTACCTTATAAAGTAGTCATGTTCCTTTCATTTGGTACGCAGCAATATGAATACCTTAAGTTAAACCGTTAAAAAATGTTTAAAGTGTTAAGAAAGTTAATTCTAAAGTGTTAAGAAAGTTAATTCAAATTTTAATCCAATAGTAAATGTTGTGGCCCAATTGTAAAAAAAAAAAAAAACAACAAAATAAAAAATGTGTGTAATTGTCAGTCTTCCTGCCTGTCAATTAGGGGCTGGAAATGTAAGGGCCATATTTCATTCTTGTGATTTGTTGTTATGTTTATCTTATTTCAGTTTATTAGTTAAGCATTAAGCATTAAGTATCATAAATATAATTTGTATTGTGACATCATTTCATGGGTTGTTCTGTGACATCATCCCACAGTTATGCAGTTCCATGTCTATCATGCACGTTAGTTGTAGTTGTTGTTAAGACACGGAAGGATACAGAAAGGTTTGGAGCACACAAGCTTTTGACCGTGATAACGTGAGACAGTAAGCTAAAAGGAATACAGTAAAATAAGTTGTTGTAACTGTAATCTATCGAAGCTACAGAACACAGCAAGCGACTTGTCGTGACTACAGTGGATTTATGCAAGAAACTGTAACAACCGTTGTTTTTGATGTTGAAAATAAACAAGAGACAAAGAAATCAACGAAACGTCTGATGTCAGTGACACTGTGTAACTAAAGACACGCGTCAGAACTTGTGAATAACATGCACCTACAGTCAGCATAACAATGAAAACTAATACCATGCTTACGGATTATGTTGCCCAGAGGAAGCACGTAAAGGGAAAAAAGCAGTGGACCTAAAACTGAACCCTGCGGAACGCCAAACTCCACTAGAGAACATGCAGAATAATCACCATTTAAGTCTACATACTGATAACGATGGGTTAGATAGGATCTGAGCCAGGAGAGGGCTGTACCCTTAATTCCTACTACATTTTCTAATCTGTGAAGAAGAATAGCGTGATCAATGGTGTCAAAAACTGCACTGAGGTCGAGTTAAACTGCACTTTAACGAGTGCTGTCTCTGTGCTGTGATGAGGCCTAAATCCTGACTGATACAGTTCATGTATGCCATTTCTATGTAGATATGAGCATAGTTGCTCCGCTACTATCTTTTCCAGAATCTTAGAGATAAAGGGGAGCTTTGATATTGGCCTGTAATTGAAGAGCGGACAGGTGTCGAGGTCAGGTTTTTTAATTATTGTCACGAACTAACCTGGATGATCGGAAGACTTTAGCACTAGCGGTTAGCCCTTTGTAGCGTGGATGGTAAACCCAAACGCGGAAGTAAGCGAATAGGCAGGATAACCACGCGATTTTATCTAAGGACTCTCACACAAGGGGAGCAAGGGAAAAACACAATTTTAACCCGCGTCCTATAAACACACACTCGGTTCAGAAAGCAAACCCAAGAAAATGAGTACTCACAATTTGGTAGACAGACAATCAGGACCAACATGGGCGAAACTCAATGACTGAACGAGTGTGTAGCGCCATCTTGTCTCCTTTTATGCTTCCTGTTTTGCGACCGTACTACTTCCGGATCCTAGTGCCGGTCGCGGAATGGGTGTGTGTGACAATTATTGGTTTGATAACTGCTAATTTAAAAGATTTTGGAACATACCCAATGCTGAGTGAAGAATTAATTATTCTCAAGAGGGGTTCTGTTATTGCTGGTACTATCTGTTTAAGAAAATGTGTCGGTACAGGATCTAATATACAGGTTGATGAATTTGCAGAAGAGATAAGTGAAATTAGTTCATTCTCTTCAAGGGAAGTAAAGTATTCTAGGTTCTGATCTGACATGGCTAGATTAACATCTGCATAAATTACATTGTTCGGTTTCAAAGCCTCAATTTTATGCCTAATATTTACAATTTTATTATTAAAAAAGTTCATGAAGTCCTCACTATTGCATGATGTTGTTGTGGAGATTTCTGCAGTGATCTTATTTTTGGTTAATTTGGCTAGGGTATTAAATAAAAATTTAGAATTATTTTTGTTATTTTGTATGAGAGTGGAGAGATACATTGATCTAGCTACACTAAGAGCTTTTTTATAGTTCAGGATGCTCTCCTTCCATGCTATTTGAAATACTAACAATTTAGTTTGACGCCATTTATGTTCTAATTTCCGAGCTGTCTGTTTTAAAGAGCGTGTGTGATCGTTATACCAGGGAGCGAGTTTCTTTTCTCTAATAATTTTTCTTTTAAGTGGAGCTACATTATCTAAGGTATAACTAAACGTTGACTATAAATATTCAGTCGCCTGATCGTGTGATCCCATCAAAGTTGGTAACACTGACGGTGATCCCTTCAAAGTTGGTAACACTGGGAAATTTCTAATTAAACTCTGTGTGGTAGTTAATGTGAATGTACGTTTCATACGGTAGTGCGGCGCTGTGTGTACATTATTACCGTGACTAAGGCTGGGCGATAAAACGATAACGATATGTATAAATCAATAAAAAATGTGTTTGATAAAACGTTCGATAATTTTTATTCTTTGTCAGAAGAAAACAGGTCGCGAAGCTAGTTTGGTTGCTGTCATGCGCACTTGCTCCGCGACCGGCACTAGGACCCTGAAGTAGTACGGTCGCAATGCAGGAAGTATAAAAGGAGAAAAGATGGCGCTTTACATCTCTCAGTCATTGAGTCTGCCCATGCTGTTTCCGACGCTTCGCCGGATCTTATGTGATTTTGGGTCCAATTCCTGATTGAGTGTGTGTTGCTAGAACGCGGTGTTAGCTTCTCCGCTTTATTTTGTCGTTTCTCGCGGCAGCGCCTGTTAATTCATGCCCGTGCAGTGATGGGAAAGACAAACGAGTCGATGCATGTCCATTCTTTTATTTTCTGCGTTGTCAGGCGATATTACAAACTTCCGGGTGGATTCCATACTTAAATCAAACCAAAAACTACTTAAAGAAAACAGGTTTAGGCTCTATATTCCAGCTCATCTCACATTTCCGCATTCACGCACATTAGACTGCATTACCCACAAAGCATTGCCTGCACTGGACTACACTCCCGTAAACAGCTGCCGTAAAATCAACCTCTCTCCCGCAACAGTGGGTATAATTGTGTAAACTCTTGCTCTCGGCGTGAGAGAGGTCTTACAATGATTCGCGTGGTTATCGTGCCTGTTCGCGCTATTTCTGCATTTGGATTTACCGTCCACGCTACAAGGGCTAACTGCTAGTCTTCTGGTCTGCTTCTGGTTGCCCGTGACAGTTGCATTAACAAAGGCACTCGCTCTCTGGTAACCTAGCTACGTAGGGAGTGATACACTAACGTCAATCATGTAACAGTATCACGTTTGGTTGCGCCATGTCGTCTCATGCAGGTCTGCTTGATTTCTCTTCAAAAGCAGGAAATGCACTTTGCACTATTTTATTACACTTTATTAAGCATTTCTTACATTTTCTTACATTTTGCACCTTAAATGTTAAGAGATAATTAAGTGTTCATTGTGACTTTAGACTTATGTTTACATTTTAATTATTTGAGTTTTCCATGGTTATTGACATTTCTGTCTTAACTGAGGGGACTATGATCAAAGGAAGGTTAAGTTTAAAATAAAAATGTTTAAATGTAGTATATTTTTCTCCTGGTCCTTATTTCAAATGGGTCATAAAAATATCGATAATTATTGGTATCGACCGATATGAAACACTGATATAGTGATACAGTTTTCAGCCATATCGCCCAGCCCTAACTGTGACACACTTAAATTGAGACAAGATAGTGATCTGAGATAACTTCAGATAGTGGAATTGTGAATAAATTTCTTATACTTAATCCGAATAATATTATTAATATGATTTATGAGTGGGTCCTACTACACATTAATTTACTCCTACCGAGTCCAGTATAGACATAAATGCTGTTCTCAGAGGGTCTTCTGGATTCTCAAAATAAATATTAAAATCTCCAGCAATTAACACTTTGTCTACAGAAACGACTAGGTTTGAGAGGAAATCTGCAAATTCCCTAAGAAATTTAGAGTACGTCCCTGGACGTCTGTAAATGACAATTAGCGGGATCGACTGAGCTGACTTAATATAGGTAAATACACTTATGTTACTGTAAAGAATTTCAAATAAATTAAATTTGTGTCCATGTTTTTGTACAATAGTCAAATTATCATTGTGAATAACTGCGACGCCTCCTCCTCTACCAGTTAACCGAGGCTGGTGTATGTAGCTGTATCCAGGAGGACTAGCGTCATTTAAAGCTACATACTTGTCCTGTTTAATCCAGGTTTCTGTTAAACAGAGTATATCAAATTCCTGATCCGTGATAGTTTCATTAACTATAACTGCTTTAGATGCGAGAGATCTAATATTTAACAGTCCTAGCTTCAGATCAGAGGTGCTGGCTGCGCATTCAGTATGATCTGAGTTTGTGGTCTTTATGTTAATTAAATTACTAAAACAGACTTTCTGAGTCTTTCTAAATTTGTTTTTAGCTTGGGGAACAGACACAGTCTCAATATGATGAAACCTGAGTGACGACTCTATGCAGCTAGCAGACGGTTGGTTTAGCCTGTCTGTCTGCTCCCTGGCCTGGGCTCTGGATTGTCACCGATTAACTAGGCCTTTTCTAAGACTATAAGCTATACTGCAAGAAATGAGATCAGCACCTTCCCGAGTGGGATGGACACCGTCCCGTCCTAACAGGCCAGCTTTGCCCTCAAAGGTCTTGCAATTATCTATGAAGCCCACGTTGTTTTCGTAGCACCACCTGGACATCCAGCGGTTCAGCGACCATAACCTGCTGTAAACTATGTCGCCACATCTCATTGGGATGGGACCAGAGCATACTACTCCATCGGACATCGCCTTCGCTAATTTAAACACCTCTGAAAAGTTACTCTTACTAATCTCTGACTGACAAAGACGTATATCATTAGCTCCAGCATGTACCACTATCTTAGAGAACCTGTGCTGTCCTAGAGCCCTAAGATTACCTGCTATGTCCGGTGCTCTGGCTCCCGGGATACACCTAACCACTGCCGCTGGCGCCCCTAAAGGTCTAGCTAATTTCACATGTCTCAGTATAGAGTCTCCTATAACCAGAGCTCTTTCAGGTTTCTCAACGGGTGCATCACTGAGGAGAGCAAACCTGTTGTACACGTGAAGTGCAGAAGAGGTGTGCTCCGGTGGGCTAGCCTTAGCGTTAGCTTTGGCTGAACGAGTATGCCGCCGAGTCTTCACCCACTCGCCCCGCTGTGAGGGCTCTAATGCCGGAGTCGGGGGCTGGTTATCTCCGCCTGTGGCACCCAGACTGTCCGCTATGGGAATAACGCTGCTCTCACACTCTCTAACCCTCTCTAAAGTCTGAATGCGCTCCTGTAACGCTGATATCTTCTCCGTCAGAGTGCTCACTAACACACACCTATTACAAATAAAATTACCACTAACGACGGAGGAAGAATGTCTAAACATCCTGCACTCTACACACTGAACGAGCTGAATATTAGACATGATATCGTACCTGAGTCGGAGTTGTAGTTGTTTGGAGCTGAATTCCGTTTGTTGTTTTTAGACGAAGAAACTCGCGCGTTCTCCAAAAAGCGCAGAAAAAGGCGAAGCCAAATAGTATGAAGATGTAAAAACTAGTTGCTATTAATATTATTATTGTATAAATGAAAAAGCTATGTAATTTAAATGCTGATACAAATGCGAAACTTTCAACAAAAACAGAAAGCTACATCACCAACAGCTTCCAACACCTTATTTACTGTGTGCTTATATAGTTAGAATAAATTTTTTAAGTATATGGCTGTGTAACGTACATACTGTACCTGACACAGTAATTAAGGAAATTAAAGTATATCTGTAATGTATTATATTTAATATGTTTTATAATTTAATATTTATATATTTTTTTAAATGATAAACTTGTCTGAACAAAGCATTGAGACTGAAGCATTGTTACACAGAGACTCTGAAAACAGGAAGAGAGCTACAGAGCATTATACTAGAAGTGAAGTACATAAGATTTAACACTAACACATTAGACAATACATTCTATAGTTTAAACTATGTACTTAATTTCAAACTACCTAACAAAAATCATGACATTTTACAAACACATCAGCTTTAAATTAGGTCTTAAATGAAGATGAAAATCTGGTGATGAAGAGTGTGTCATTGTGTCTCTCTACAGGTTGTGGTCTTGTGGTGTCTCAGATGAAGGCTGTGCTGCTCTGACTTCAGCTCTGAGATCAAACCCCTCACACCTGAGAGAACTGGATCTGACTGATAATAAAGTAGGAGACTTAGGAGTGAAGTGTCTCTGTGCTGTACTGGAGAATCCTCACTGTAAACTGGAGACACTGAGGTAAGATCATCTCTCTGAGAGTCACATGACCTGCTCCTCAGTAAGACACATTCTCTAATAGTGAGACTGAAGCAGAAGTTTTAGGTTGATCATCAATGTCCTGAGGAGAAAGATTGTTTCTTTTCACTGCATACTGATGATTTGTCACAGAGTCTTTGGGTCAGATGTACGTATGTGAGAAGCTGCAGAGCAAAACATGACTTGATGTGACTGCAGTGTGTCTGAAATGACTGTGAAATTTACTAAAACACTGTAACTAATCACACAAACTGCACCTGGGACACAAACTAAATGCACTGTGTGTGAGCTGTAGGGTTTAAAAGCAGCAGGGAAATGCAAATGAGAAACATTTTATTGGTCTTAAAGCTGAAATAATGTTTATTTTGTCAGTGAACAAACTAACTGCTATTAAACAGGGTTGCCTGATATGTACAAAAGATGCAGTATTAAAACTATGCAGTGTTTATTAATAGTTTTTTCACTGAGCTCTTAAATAGTCTTGTATTATTATAGAGAATGTGAAGTTAGATCATGTTGTTAAATGCATGGTGTCTGAAGTTCTATTTATTATCAGCAAAGAAAGTGAGAAATTAGATTTGTGACATGGTGTTTTCTTTCAAGAGGAAGAAGAGTAAACCTAAAGGTAAAGGACCTTACTGGGAGAAGTTAAATGCCGGTGCCAAGCTGAGATATTTTGAGGAACTTGTAGAGATCAAAAACATCGATCCGTATGACCTGGTAGCTGAAGAGTGGATGAAAGACCCAGACACACAACCCCTTCTCTTACACCCTGGCATTTTAATTACCTGGTTGTGTGACATGTCTGAGAAGCATAGGAGACACACAGGGTTCACTGTCCATCGTCTCTCATCAGCATCATCATCATCATCACACTTTGTTTCTATCTGCAACTCCTCCTAAACCATTCATCATTTTGACCAAACCTTCACAGAACCTTTATTAGGAAGCATACAGTAGATGTGCCCCAGCTTAGTTTATTTTTAGACGTACTGTAGCTCGTTCAGTGGACAGGTGACACGCCTTCCTTGAAAGACCCCTAAAGTTTTTCGGAATAAGTTCTTAAACTTTACAAGAAAAACTAACGAGTGGTAAAACTACAAGTCACTGGAAGTTCATGAACAATTCTGCAGTGTGTGTGTGTAAGATCTACTGATCCACAAACCAGTGAAATGTGAGAGCACAGTCGTACTTACTAAGTTAAGGTGACACTCTGCTTTTGAACTGGTCTGTTAGTAGAGCTGTCTGATTAATAGTTAGTATCAATTAATTCGAATCCATGGTTTATGTTGATGTTAAAAAATGAAAATCGATTTTACAGTTTCACTTTGGTATTACACCGCGAGCTTCCGTAGTTCTGCGACACCCTTGTGTGAAATATGAAATACTACATGACAGCGTGCTCTGATGAAACCAAAGAGCTTGTTTCCAAGAGAGGCGCGGTTTCTTCAGTAGTATGGAAATTGTTCGGGTTTGCAAAGCCCGCTGTAAAATTTGTGTAAAGTTTGAAACAGCATGTCTAATTTACTCGAGCCCCTTAAACAGAGCCACACTGTTGAATCAGAGACAGCGGCAGCGCAAATAAACACCGGAGAGAGGTCATAAGAGAGGTCAAAAATATCAGCCACGTTTTCCCACTGTATCCCATATAATAAGAGGGGCCTCGATGGAAAGAGATTACTGATGTTGTGGCGTGTTATATTGTTAAGACGTTATGCCCAAATACACAGTTAGAAAGCCTGGATTTATTTACCAATTCCTCATATTTTGCTAGAATAACCAGAAGGTAAAGACTGGTGGTAACACTTTATTAATCACAAAATAAGGTATGCATGTTGTTAAATAAATATTTATGATGATGATTAATATTTTTCTAAAATATCAAGTAAACTTGTTAGTGAAAGTAAGTTTGCACTTTTAGTCGAAATAAGCAGATCATGTTTGGTAATATTGTTTTGCTTAAATAAAAAAAATCCTATACCCTCTAGTGGCTAATTTTATTAATTTCAAGAAAAATAATCATTTTGAAATCGAAAATCGAATTTTGTCTAAAAAAAAAAATCAGGGATTCAGTTTATAGGCCATCATATCGCCCCGCTCTAGCTGTTACTGTAGCTATCAAACCAAACAGAAATGTAAACATGTGGAATATGTAGTGAAAGGATTGTTTAGAGCAGAGGTTTCAGGTGCCAGGTCGTTAAAGGAGAGACGGCATTACTGATCAGGTTGGCCTGATGTGATGCTGCTTATAATTATCATGCCTTCTCGAACTCAGAAAAAAAAATCTTATTTGTAATTTTGCTTCCTAAACAATCATGTGACCTGCTATGGCAGTGTTTCTGATGCAGCAGTTTTGTCCTGACATAGTGACGCTGTTTACCAAAATCGAGCTACTGAACAGTTCTAACACACAGAGACGCCTCATCCTACAACAATGCCACCGACACGTAACTCAAACTTCATTTTAATTTAACACGTACACAGTGTAGGATTACAAATTTGTAAAATGTTTAATCTAGGTTCCAACATAATAGTACATAAACTGACAGAGTTATGTACATCGGGTTTTACATTTTGAGGTAAAGTTAGTGACATTCTAAGAAGATCAAGTCTGGTAGCCCAGGTGTCTGAGACATTAACCTTTTGTCTTTATGTACTTCCTGACCACTGGGTAGGGTCCCAAGATAAATCTGAATGCTAATCTCACGGCTTTTGTGTCTATGATAATATGAAGGTCTGGGTGATACTGTCAGGCTGATTAGATTAGCACCTATTCATTTGAAACACACTGTTATGCTGATGAACTTCCGTTACCAGGCTGATTCCTGTACTACACTATGCTTTGTTTAGATCGTTTCCACCTCTTTTTATCCCTCCCCCTTGAAAAGTATAAAATCTCCAGAGCGGAGTTTTAGTCAGACTTGGATGACTACAGCGACGCACAGCGAGTTCTCAATGAAGAGTAACTTCTGCTTGAAAGATATCAAAATACTGTCTCCTGGTCTCTGATTCCACGAAGGAAAAAGTTCCCAACAACAGCCATAAATTGTATGACATGCAGTAAAATGTTTAAATGAAGTGCAATGTGATGTTTGTAAGGTTTAAAATGAGCCTCCAGGGGTCTCCGAGTGGCGCAGTGGTAAAGTGCTTGCCCTATCATCCAGAGATCGCTGGTTCGGTTCCCGGGTGATGCTGTTACCTCTCACAGCCGGAGGTCTGATTGGCTGAGCTCTCTCATAGGGGAGGGATGAGAGGTACTTAGTGTTTCTACATTAATGATGGCTCTACAGCCAATCAGGGGCGTCTGTGAGCTCACGCAAGCAGAAGGAGCGGATAGCGCTGTTCCAAGTGTGTTATGCTGCCCCCAAAGGTGCGTGAGCGAGCAGTTCGAAAAGAGGGGTTGGTCATGTCACGTGGGTCGGAGGCACCACGTGATAGTCTGCGGCCCACCCGACTGAGTGGTAGTAGTAGCCTTAACGTGGGAGCCCTCTAGTGATGGGGAGGAATTGGACATGACTAAATTAGGGAAAAAAATCGGGTGAAAAAATCCAAAAAAGTCCAAAATTTTATTTAAATGAGCCTCCAAATTTTTTGTTTAAAATGAGTTAAATGAAGAATTATTGCTTTTGTGTCCATCACACCACGATACGATACCAGCTGACCCTGACCTGGTGAAGAAGACACACACACACACATACGACCACACACCTGACAATACAGACACAATGTGTCTAATGTTCTCTGCTGATTATCATCACAGAAAGTACACTTAAGCTTTTGTCCAGGTTTCCTCTGGAGTTCCAGCAATTTGGATGTACATTTATCTGGCCATGGGCTTTAGGAAGTATTATCTTATAAGGCATGGGAAAGCTCACACAATATTGAAAACCTGACAGTGTTTATTAAATTCTCAAATTCACAGTGAAACGAAACAACGTTCCTCCAGGACCAAGGTGCTACATGCAACATAAATTTACAACATAAATTAACAGAGAAACTAAACTAGCAGAGACAAGACAGATAGTCCTAACATAAATTACAACATAAATTAACAAAAACTAACTAACTAAGAAAGACTATCTACAGGTTTTACAGACAACATAAAGTGCACGTGCAAATGTGCAAACGAGCAACAACAAAGTGACAATGCGACAACCAGGACATAACAAAACATAAAATATGGTGTTGAGGTAGTGGAGAAACAGTAAACATTTCTTAACACAGGAGCAAGAATTGAGGAGTTAGAGCAAAAAAAGTAATGAATATTGTGCAAAAGAGATAAAGAGTGAAGCCTTTACAGATTTGTGTGTACGATAATTTGGTGGTGTACGTCAGTGCGTCTGCGCTTGTGTTGATTAGTCAGTCCAGTCTCAATGTTTTGAAGTACTGTAGTTGAGTTAAGCTGAGTGATAATGTTTGTGTATGTCCTTTGTCTTATCAACATTCAGAGACAGGTTGTTTTCTTTACACCAGTCCGTTAGCCTCTGCACTTGCTATCTGTACGCTGACTTGTCGTTCTTGCTAATGAGACCCACGGCGAACTTAATGATGTGATTCGAACTGTGTGTTGCTACACAGTCGTGAGTCAGCAGTGTGAACAGCAGGGGACTGAGCACACAGCCTTGTGGGGCCCCAGTGCTCAGTGTAATGGTGCTGAAGGTGCAATTCCCGATCCGTACTGACTGAGGCCTACCGGTCAGAAAGTCCAGGATCCAGTTGCAAAGGGAGGTGTTCAGGCCCAACAGGCTCAGCTCTCCGATCAGTTGTTGGGGGATGATAGTGTTGAATGCTGAGCTAAAATCTATGTACAGCATTCGAACGTACAGTATGTGTCCTTTTTGTCCAAGTGTGTAAGGGCAAGATGGAGTGTAGAGGAGATGGCGTCGTCCGTTAAGCGGTTAGGATGGTACGCAAATTGCAGTGGGTCCAGTGAGGGGGGCAGCAGGGTCTTGATGTGTCTCATGACGAGCCGCTCAAAGCACTTCATGATGGTGGGTGTAAGTGCAACGGGACGGTAGTCATTGAGACAGGACACAGTAGACTTTTTGGGCACGGGGACGATGGTGGTGGCCTTGAAGCACGTCGGAACGACGGTGCTGCTCAGAGAGATGTTGAAGATGTCGGTGAGAACATCTGCCAGCTGTTCAGCACATTCTCTGAGCACTCTGCCTGGGATGTTGTCTGGTCTAGCAGCTTTACGTGGGTTGACTCTGTGTAGAGTTTTCCTCACATCAGCTGTAGTGAGACATAGCACCTGGTCGTTCGGAGGAGGAGTGGTCTTCTTACAAATACTCCACAAATACTACATTCCTCTAGATGTTCACGAAACTGCCTAAAATATTACATTTTCAGTTTTGTCACTCTAGATTTCTGGTTTGTAAAACACTCCAACAACACGTAGGAACATCAGGCCAAGTCAATACCAGCCACACAGCAGAACAATGCAATACCACCCCCTACTGGACACGAATGTTAATGTTTAGCATGGGAGTCCACCTGTTACAACCAGTCAAATACGTAGTAAAATGAGGAATATCATCCACACACACATTTTTGCCTTTATGGTCTCTGATGATGTCTGTTGTTTGGAAACTTGCATTTTAACCCATTTCCTGATAAGTTTTAATTTTATTTGGGACATTTAACTTTGTAGATTGTAATGTTAATGGACAGATGTTTCTCCAGAGCAACAAATCAATGAAAACATGTGTTCTGTAATTTACAGTAAAGCCAAACCTTTAGACCTAATCCCACAGGATTAGTATTACCTGAGGACCTCTAGTCATTTGTAGTAATTGAGGAGGTTGTCTGTGATCTTAATCCAGTGTGAATCGGCCATGTCTGTAATTTGTAAAGTAAAAATATTAAAGTAAAGATATTAGTCCCGTGTGAATCAGCATGTCTATGATTTGGCCAGAATTTATCTGGTCGTATATAATTCTTTTCAAGACTTTTGTGTCCTTTGCATCTTTCTATTCATCTTCTGCACAGAATGGAGGCTGTGTTGGAGTGAAAGTATTTTGAGTTCTGGGTCATATCACTATACACCATACAACAACAACACAATGTGTAGAAAGAAATAAAATAGCGAATAGGGCTTTATTTGTATGAAATGTAATATTATTTGTAATATAATATAAATGTTAGATTTATTTGTATGAAAAACATCATATCTGGAAGATAAGTAAGTAAATGTGGGGGGTATTTTCTAAATCACACGAGGTCCCCAGGTAATACTAATCCCATGTGAATAGGCCTTTTATCTGAGACTAAAGCTAAATAAAGGTAAAGAAACATATATTTATTTCATGGACTTCAACATGGTGTGTTTTTTTCTGTATTCTTCAGAAAGCAGTAATTTGTCTCACACTGAAAACAAAACAATTACAAACAACCACTGGTCATGAAAGAGCAGCTTAAAATGTATAATATAATCTGTTCACTCAAATAACACACACACACACACACACCACACAAACACACAGTGTGTTATCAGAATATACACAAAGATAATATGCAGTAATAATTAACCACCAGTTAGTGCTTCAGCTCTCTGACCCATCTGCAGACAGCTTCTTCTTCTTTGAGGTTTTTTGGTGGATTTTGGTGCATTACCTCCTGCTGTACTGGAGTGTGGAAGATTTTTAAAAATCTGTTAGATTTTATCTGCTAAACCAGTTTCATTTGTTTATTATATATTTTCCAGGCCATTTTTCCCTAGTGTATTTTCTACTTTATCTATTTGTAAGATGTTATCTAGATGGTTTTGTCTGCATGAATTTCCTGTTTCCAGACTAGTGATGGCTGACATGCTATCTGATACAGTTATCACCTCTCCTTGATAATTCTTCTCCACCCATTCAAGTAATATTTGTATACTTGTGAGTTTAACCATATATTCTGATAGTTGGTCTGTTGTTCTTTTCTTAGCTGAAAATTTTGCTTTAGGTTAAACTCTGCTGCAGACATACAATATACGCTATGCTGCCATAATCTAGTGTTGCTCTTATGAGTTCAAAATAAACATTCCAAAGTACTTAACATGCTAACAGAGGGTCAGCACCTGCGTCTAGTAACCCATGGCAACAGTGGTCTTAGGTTGATGACGTAGTTAGTCCTTTATCTTCTTGGTGTTTACTGGCGGTTGGCATCCACTATGTTGCCTCACCATCACCTTTTGGTCTTGATCTACCTCCACTTCCTTTCATTTTAAATCCTCTTTTCTAGTCCCATCGCCCTTAATAAACTCATCAAATACTTTCATCCTTGTTCTCTTTCTCCATTTTCTAAAATAATTTTTACAGTGTACTTAACCTTTCCATATTCCCTGAAGGTTGGGGTGAAGCTCCCTTCAATGTTTAATGTTTTTTATTCTGTGTTGAGGAAAAACCTACCATTTGGTTACAGTTATAAAATTAAACCCAATTTTCCACAATAACTCACACTCGCCAAAGCCATTTTATTTTAATAAGTCAATTTTTATTTAAAATTTGAAATGAGACAGCAACCAAGTAATTTAAACCACAGTGGAGTTTTTTTTTTATTTTTATTTTTTTAACAAAATTAATTAATTGTAATTGCAAGTAATAAGAAACTACGTATATTAAATCCTAAAATGCTAAAGACTAGGATGGACTAATGACTAGTATACATGAAGTTATATTGTTATAATATACTGTATATGTTTATAGTTAAAGCTGTTTTGGGAGGCTAATTTTGTACTGAGTGTATTTATGATGTAATTAAATTATACAAAAACACTAATTCACGTCTACTTTCCCACATGGAAAGAACCTATATGAGGATATATGCGCATATATGAAGCCTATATGCAGTATATATGCATATATATGATAATATATATGCTGCATATAGGCAAAATTGAGGTGCATATATGTGCATATACAGGCCATATAGGTCTCCTGTATTGCTTCTTTATATCCACATATAAGCCCTATATGTACATACAAGATATGTCTCCTATATAGCTCATGGCAGGATCTGGTCATTTTAGCTCATATCTCACTTTGGCAACTGATGCGCTCATATTTTCTATTATCAAGGCAATAACTAAGAACTAACTAAATTTTAAAAAAGCAAAAAACTTGTGTGCGAACACGTGAAATTGGTATTACATGTAATTGGCATGTTATGGAATTTAACTATAGTTATACACATTTTAGAATTTCACTTCATTATCTGCTAATGGCCCGAGGCAGGACACGCCCACACGCCAATCACACGGAAATCAGTCCGGCTAATTTACATACTAGGCCACACCCCCGGACATTGGCATGAAACACACACACACACAAAGACAGGCTTGAGTTTACACACAGATTCAGTTTTCTGCACGTTTGGAAGATGACACGCGCTACTACACATCCAAGGAAACTCTTCAGAATGTTCTGGAAAGTGGGAGGAGTTTACATTTACCACCTTTAGAAGAAGACTGTGTGGCTCTGACGACGAACAGGAGCATTTTGAAGAGAGAATAGATCCAACAGAGGACACACTGGGTAAGTTATTAAGTCTTATAAAACTCTTATTCTGATAATATTAAACTAATATTAGTAAATATTTTCCTCACTTCAGCTAGCTCTTGTCAGCTTGTGTGACACATTGGCTTTCAATGCCATTTACATAGTTTAGGTAAATCATGCTAACATGCTGCCTTATGTAGTACAAACATGATATTTCCCGGTGGCTAAGCTAATGCCTTATGGAGTTTACAGATGTTTATAAATGTTCTAATGTATTTCACCTTGTTTTTGGATAGCTTTAGATTATGGTTGCTAATATGTATTTGGCTCCGTTTTGGTTAGCTTATAACACTGTTTCATATCTTTATCATTAATCTGCATGTATACATAAAATTCGATTAACTATTGGGAAGCTAAGCAAGAATCAGTATGAAACATAAAAAAGTTTTTAAAAGTTGCCAATGAATTAATATTGTGATGTGAAATTATTTTTCAGATTGAAAGGGCTCTGGGGTGTACAGGCAGAAGCGTGGAGAGCAGCCCGCCTTGCCACCTCTGCTACTGCCATGGTGCGGAATCTGCTGCTGGGCACCTTCGACTTGGAGACTTTGCTGCAACCTGAATGGTACAAAACATGTTTCTTATCTCTTCTGTCCTTGAAAAAAAAACAAGTCAGTCATGTTCTGTGGAATAAATTATGTTTGTGTGCGGGCATACCATCGCTTTTTTACTTGCCATTTTTGCATTTTCTTAAACCTCGAGAAAACGTGATGTGTATATAAAAAAACTCTTGCTTTCTCCACCTTCATTTTACCCCCCTTTAATAATAATTTTGAAATATTACTTTAAGGTGGAAAGCCAACCAGAGGGGATAGGAAGCAGCTGGTCGTGTTTATTAGGCATCGGAGACTGCATAAGGTAGGGCACCTATTATTGTTACTGTATCTGCTTGGGACCTATATACTAATTTATCGCTTGCTCACTTCTTAATCCTACCTTTCCTCTAAAGCCACATTTCTGGGGTATTGCGCTTTAAGGTGTGTAGTCCTCTATTTTGTAGAACATATAGTGTAGCAAATAACCTCATGGCACTAATTGTTGTCGTTTGAAGTTTTAATTAATAATCATTTATTATTATTATACTGTCTTATTATTTTTGTCTTCTCTAGATGCTACATTGAAGAAGTGGCCGGCAGCCACCCGAGGGCA
The DNA here is from genome assembly GCF_024256425.1 of Clarias gariepinus. Taxonomy (NCBI): domain Eukaryota; kingdom Metazoa; phylum Chordata; class Actinopteri; order Siluriformes; family Clariidae; genus Clarias; species Clarias gariepinus. The sequence goes on from NC_071111.1 coordinate 24,848,112, forward strand.
GACAGGCACATCTATCAATTCAAAGCTCACAAAGCTGAGAAGGTCCTCAAAATATGTATATGTTTTCTTCCTGTTGAGTTTTTTTGTCTTATTTTTGTTCTTGTACTATATTTTTGTTCTTTTACTATTTGATTGTTCTTAAAAAAATAAAAATAAAAATACATTTCTACATTTTGGGCTTTTATTTATGTTGTCTAGCAGCTATGGATTTTAATAATTTTACTAATATCTAGGTAAAAATATAGGTGCATATATGCACATAGGTACATATATGCACGTATATATGTACACATATATGTACATATAATATAGGAAAACGGGCAATTTTATATATGTCACATATATGTCTATATAGGTACATATATGCACGCATATATGCACATATATGCACGCATATATGCACATATAATATAGGAAAACGGCCAATTTTATATATGTCACATATATTAAAAACCTATATCAAACCTATATTAAAACATGTTTATATAGGTTTTTTCCATGTGGGTTTACATGCTAAAGACACAGACCATACATAGTTCTCACAATTTAAATGTGTAGGATTGTATGTTAAAATGAAGAAAAGAAAATATTTACTATAGAATATAAATGTACAATTTGTTGTATGAACGTTGAAATAATTGAACACAGACAAGGCTGGTCCGGTGTATACGCCCATCTCTGGCAGGCGCTAATGAATATTAATGAGTATGCAAATGTGACAAGGTGTCAAAACAAACGTAGGAATGTCGGAAACCCAAACGAGTAAAGATTTTTCTTGGCAGATTCTGTAAAACGCTTACGTCTTTGATGCGAGTTGCCTCTGTGTCCACCATGATGGTTGTTTTGAAGAAAATTATAATGATGGTTCAAGTGACGTATAAACTGGAGGTTGGGCCTAATTAGCATACTAACTAATAGTTCAGGCTGCACAAAAAAAATAAAATAATTATAGATAAATGCGCAAGGCCAATACAATAATGGTATCACTTATTATTTTTATAAATATTTTTCTTATTTATTGTGTGCTTATATAGTCAGAATCAGTCTTTAAAGTATATGGCTGTGTAACGTACATACTGTACCTGACACAGTATTTAAGGAAATTAAAGTATATCTGTAATGTATTATATTTAATATGTTTTTTTAATTTTAATATTTATTTATTTTTTTAAATGATAAACTTGTCTGAACAAAGCATTGTGAGACTGAAGCATTGTTACACAGAGACTCTGAAAACAGGGCGAGAGCTACAGAGCATTATACTAGTAGTGAAGTACATAAGATTTAGCACTAACACATTAGACAATACATTCTATAGTTTAAACTATTTACTTAATTTCAAACTACCTAACAAAAATCATGACATTTTACAAACACATCAGCTTTAAAGTAAGTATTAAATAAATATTAAAATCTGGTGATGAAGAGTGTCATTGTGTCTCTCTACAGGTTGCAGTCTTGTGGTGTCTCAGATGAAGGCTGTGCTGCTCTGACTTCAGCTCTGAGATCAAACCCCTCACACCTGAGAGAACTGGATCTGTCCTGGAATAGAGTAGGAGACTCAGGAGTGAAGCGTCTCTGTGCTGTACTACAGAATCCTCTCTGTAAACTGGAGACACTGAGGTAAGATCATTTCTCTGAGAGTCACATGACCTGCTCCTCAGTAAGACACATTCTCTAATAGTGAGACTGACGCAGAAGTTTTAGGTTGATCATCAATGTCCTGAGGAGGAAGATTGTTTCTTTTCACTGCACACTGATGATTTGTCACAGAGTCTTTGGGTCAGATGTACGTATGTGAGAAGCTGCAGAGCAAAACATGACTTGATGTGACTGCAGTGTGTCTGAAATGACTGTGAAATTACAGAGAAGGTAACAGGGAGTTGCATTGTGCCTTTTTAGATTTAGAGAAAGCGTATGACAGGGTGCCAAGAGAGGAGCTGTGGTATTGTATGAGGAAGTCTAGAGTGGCAGAGAAGTATGTTAGAGTGGTGCAGGACATGTATGAGAGCTGTAAAACAGTGGTAAGATGTGCTGTAGGTGTGACAGGAGAGTTTAAGGTGGAGGTGGGTCTGCATCAAGGATCAGCTCTAAGCCCTTTTTTGTTTGCTCTGGTGATGGACAGGATGACAGATGAGGTAAGACAGGAGTCCCCATGGACTATGATGTTTGCAGATGACATTGTGCTCTGTAGCGAGAGCAGGGAACAGGTGGAGGAAAATTTGGAGAGGTGGAGGTATGCTCTGGAAAGCAGAGGAATGAAGGTTAGCCGCAGCAAGACGGAATACATGTGTGTAAATGAGAGTGACCCAGGAGGATCGGTGAGGCTACAGGGAGCAGAGGTAAAGAAGGTGCAGGATTTTAAGTACTTGGGGTCAACGGTCCAGAGCAACGGGGAGCGTGGAAAGGAGGTGAAGAGGCGGGTACAGGCAGGTTGGAATGGGTGGAGAAAAGTGTCAGGTGTGTTGTGCGATAAAAGAGTATCAGCGAGAATGAAAGGAAAGGTGTACAGGACAGTGGTGAGACCAGCGATGCTCTACGGCTTAGAGACAGTGGCGCTGAAGAAAAGACAGGAGGCAGAGTTGGAGGTAGCAGAGCTAAAGATGTTGAGGTTCTCTTTGGGAGTGACAAGGATGGATAGGATTAAGAATGAGTTTATCAGAGGGACAACCCACGTTAGATGTTTTGGAGATAAAGTCAGAGAGGCCAGATTGAGGTGGTTTGGGCATGTTCAGAGGAGAGATTGTGAATATATCGGTAGAAGGTTGCTGAGGCTGGAACTGCCAGGCAGGACGTCTAGAGGAAGACCAAAGACCAAACAATCACAACACTGGGACGCTGCGCTTATTGTGGCAGGGGACTTTAACAGTGCCAACCTCAAACGCGCAGCGCCGAACTTTTAACAGCATATCACTTGCCCCACCAGGGGCGAAAGGACACTGGATCATTGTTATATAACTGTCAAGGACGGCTACAAAATGTCATGATTTTTGTTAGGTAGTTTGAAATTAAGTAAATAGTTTAAACTATAGAATGTATTACCACCGTTTGGTAAATCCGACCACGCCGCCATCTTCCTCATGCCAAAATACAAACAAAGGCTGAAACAGGAAGTTTGGGTTCAGAGGGAGGTCGCGCGCTGGACGGACCAATCGGTGGCCGCGTTACAGGACGCACTCGATGACACAGACTGGGACATGTTCAGAAACAGCTCCGATGATGACGTCAGCATGTTTACGGAAGCGGTTGTGGGATTGGGAAACTAGCAGATGATACCGTTGAAAAAAAGACTATTAGAACGTTTCCCAACCAGAAGCCGTGGGTGGATAAAACCACCGTGATGCTTTGAAATCTCGCACCGCTGCCTACAACACGGGACTCGCGTCGGGGGACATGGAACCGTACAAGGCTGCGTCATACAGCGTCCGGAAGGCGGTGAAAGAGGCGAAGCAGCGCTACGGGAGAAAACTAGAGTCACAACTCCCACAGAGTGACTCTAGGAGCCTGTGGCAGGGATTAAGGACAATTACGGACTATAAAGCACCAACAACCGGTATGACGAACGCGGACGTGACTCTGGCAGACGAGCTGAACACTTTCTATGCTCGCTTTGAGGCTGCAGCCAAAGACGCTAGCGATGCTAATGCTAGCGGCGCTAACGGCTGCAGACAGGAAGTCACTGCCAGCATCGGAAGCGCGTTCATCATCACCGAGCATGACGTGAGCCTTCAAGAGAGTGAACACCAGGAAAGCAGCAGGACCAGACGGCATCTCAGGTCGTATTCTCAGAGCCTGCGCAGACCAGCTAGCACCTGTGTTCACTGAGATATTCAACATCTCTTTATCTCAGTCGGGATAATTTCCTCCACACTTACCACCAAGCTGGAGCACCTGGGACTCAGCTCATCCATGTGTCAGTGGATCTCCAATTTTCTGACTGGCAGACCACAGGCAGTAAGAATGGGCGGACATGTCTCAGCCTCCCTCACTCTCAGCACTGGAGCCCCCGAGGGTTGTGTTCTGAGCCCCCTGCTGTACTCTCTGTACACCCACGACTGCATGGCCACTACCAACTCCACCACCGTCATCAAGTTTGCTGACGACTCTGTTGTGGTGGGCCTGATCACGAACAACGATAAGACGGCCTACCTGGAGGAGGTTGGAAATCTGGAGAACTGGTGCCAGAGGAACAATCTCCTCCTAAACGTCAGTAAGACAAAGGAGCTGATAGTGGACTTCAGTACAAAGCAGGTGAGGAACTACCAGACCCCCATCATCAACAGGAGCCCAGTGGAGAGAGTGGACAGCTTCAGATACCTCGGTGTTCACATCACGCAGGACCTGGCATGGTCCTGTCACATCAACACCGTGGTAAAAAAGGCCCGGCAGCGTCTCTACCACCTCAGACGCTTGAAAGACTTTAGACTGCCCTCCAAGGTGCTCAGAAATTTCGACTCCTGCACCATAGAGAGCATCCTGACGGGAAATATTACGACCTGGTTCGGGAACAGCACCATGCAGGACAGATGAGCTCTACAGAGGGTGGTGCGATCAGCTGAGCGCATCATCCGCACCAAGCTCCCTGACCTGCACTCGATCTACAGCAAGTGGTGCTTGACCAAGGCCAGGAAGATCGTGAAGGACCTCAGCCACCCCAACAACGGACTGTTTACTCTGTTGCGGTCTGGGAAGCGATTCCGCTCCCTGAAGGCCAACACAGAGAGACTGAGGAGGAGCTTCTTCCCGCAGGCGATAAGGTCTCTCAACCACACCACTATGCAGAACTAACACAATCTTTTCACAATTGATCAATCAATCTTTTTACATCCATGGATACTCTGGACAATTCCACGCACATCACATCTACACTACATGTTTACGTTTACATCCTGGACCATTGCACAAAGACACTTTAATAACTTTGCACACCTACCTTCACATCTACATTACATGGTTACGTTAACGTCCTGGACCAGTGCATAAAGACACTTTAATAACCTTTGCACAAAGTCACTTTGTTCTATGAATATTTGCACACCATCTTTCTTACAAAATATCAAATTTTCTCAATTTCCTAACTGCTCTTGTACAGTACAGTATATTTCAATTTGTACAGTATATTTCTATTTTTCCTAGTTTAATTAAAATTTTTTCTATTTAATCTTTGTTCTGCCACCCAATGCGCCCTGCATATGTTGACAGACAGATAACTCCTCTACCAATCACCACGCTGAAGCAGACATTCTGTTCACTCTGTTTAATGGATAACTGGAAGTGGGGTAAAACTAAAAAGAACAAATTAATTCTAAGTAAATAAAAGAAAGGAAATATTTTACATACTGTATAACTCCTAGTGTACCGTAATCATGTATACAATAACACTGCATACAAGTCTGCACTGATGCATATAAAATAAGCACTGTAAATGCAAATAAAGTATCTGCAATCTTTTACATTTCAAACTGTATACTAAATAAATAGCAACATAAGTAATATAGCATTTGTGTATAACCAATAAACACATGGTGACACACCCCTGTATAAAGAATCAAAGTTTGAACTTAACACAAATACTATCAAATATAGTTTAATTCCACTTAACATAAACTCACATACCAACGATACGACAAAAACTGTAGCAGATGGCTTGAGATGGAAGAAACCACAATAACAGGTTGCTCTCTTTTATGCAACACACTAAAGCTGGTCCTATATTGATGACATCATCAGCAAGCTACAACTTTTAAAGGAGCCAGCACCCTTTTTTCTAATATCACACATGACAACACAATCTTTCTATCTTGTTTCTTTTATTCATATTTATTTCTTATTATAAGCTATGATTCTCCTTTAGGGTCACGGGCAGTCGTATAAGCATTTCACTACATTTCGTACTGTGTATGACTTCTGTATGTGACAAATAAAATTTAAATTTGAATTTGAATTTTATGTAACCACATGAGCAAAAAAAAAGATGATTTTTAAAAACTGTTAGATTTTATCTGCTAAACCAGTTTCATTTGTTTATTATATATTTTCCAGATAATTTTTCCCTAGTGTATTTTTGACTTTACCTGCTTCTTCATTTCTTTTTACTCCTACATGTGCTGGTACCCATAGGAAAGAGCTCCTTACACCCTTCTGGTATAATTCTGACACTATTTGTAAGATGTTATCTAGATGGTTTTGTCTGCATGAATTTCCTGTTTCCAGACTAGTGATGGCTGACATGCTATCTGATACAGTTATCACCTCTCCTTGATAATTCTTTTCTACTCATTCAAGTAATATTTGTATACTTGTGAGTTTAACCATATATTCTGATAGTTGGTCTGTTGTTCTTTCCTTAGCTGTTATCTTGTACTGTGGAATGTAGAATACTGTCCCTGTTCATGCTGTACCTGGATCTTTTCATTTCTCTGTATATATATTATTAGTTTTATTATTATTACTTATTTCCTGTTGTGTTTACATGGTTTTGAATTATTATTCTTGTTATGTGTGATGAGTTTGTCCTTTTTTTTTGGTTTTAGACTTACATCTATTGGTGGAGTTAATAGTTTCCATGGTGGGTGCTGTATAGTGCCACAGTGGGACTGATACAGTATCAAGCTTCTGTAGTCCTAGGCATTTTGCTTTGGTGTCCCCTGTCCAACAGATTGGATTTGTTGTGTCCCAGCACTCTTTGAGGATGGCCTTCATTGGGTACTCTTTATGTCCTTGCAGATTTACCCAGTATGCCAACATTAACTTTATTTTTGCTTCATTCTTAATGGCATTTCCCTAACTTCTACCTGTATGACTACGACTGGGTTTGAGATTGCATTATGTCAAATAGCTTTAGGTTAAACTCTGCTGCAGACATACAATATACGCTATGCTGCCATAATCTAGTGTTGCTCTTATGAGTTCAAAATAAACATTTCAAAGTACTTAACATGCTAACAGAGGGTCAGCGCCTGCGTCTAGTAACCCATGGCAACAGTGGTCTTAGGTTGATGACGTAGTTAGTCCTTTATCTTCTTGGTGTTTACTGGCGGTTGGCATCCACTATGTTGCATTACCACCACCTTCTGGTCTTGATCTACCTCCACTTTCTTTCATTTTAAATCCTCTTTTCTAGTCCCATCGCCCTTAATAAACCCATCAAATACTTTCATCCTTGTTCTCTTTCTCCATTTTCTAAAATAATTTTTACAGTGTACTTAACCTTTCCATATTCTCTGGATGTTTGGATGAAGCTCCCTTCAATGTTAAATGTTTTCATTTTTTGTTGAGGAAAAAGCTACCATTTGGTTACAGTTAAAAAATTAAACCCAATTTTCCACAATAACACACACTCGCCAAAGCCATTTTATTTTAAGAAGTCAATTTTAATTTAAAATTTAAAATGTAAAATGAGACAGCAACCAAGTTACTTAAACCACAGTGGATTTTTTTTTAAACAAAATGAATTAATTCTAAGACATGAACAAATCTTGTTTGGCTGTGCAAGTAATAAGAAACAATGCTACGTATATTAAATCCTAGCATGCCAAAGACTAGGATGGAATAATGACTAGTATACGTGAAGTTATATTGGTATAATATATTGTATATGTTTATACTTAAAGCTGTTTTGGGAGGCTAATTTTGTACTGAGTGTATTTATGATGTACTTAAATTATACAAAAACCCAATTCATGTGTACTTTTACATGCTAAAGACACAGACCATACATAGTTCTCACAATAATGTGTTGGATGGTATGTTAAAATGAAGAAAAAAAAATTACGCTTACATCTTTGTTGCGAGTTGACTCTGTGTCCACCATGATGGTTGTTTTGAAGAAAATTATAATGATGGTTCAGGTCACGTGATCTCAGTGCCATGAAAGGGAGGTTGGGCCTAATTAGCATACTAATAGTACAGGCTGCACAAAAAAAAAAAATTGTAGATAGATGTACAAGGACAAGACCTTTACAGTATTGCTCGTTATTTTTATGAATATTTTTATAAACTTGTCTGAAAAAAGCATTGAGCATTTACAGTAACTGAATCATTGTTAAACATGAAGTGAAGTACATAAGATTTAGCACTAACACATTAGACAATACATTCTATAGTTTAAACTATTTACTTAATTTCAAACTACCTAACAAAAATCATGACATTTTACAAACACATCAGCTTTAAAGTAAGTATTAAATAAATATTCAAATCTGGTGATGAAGAGTGTGTCATTGTGTCTCTCTACAGGTTGTGGGATTGTGGTGTCTCAGATGAAGGCTGTGCTGCTCTGACTTCAGCTCTGAGATCAAACCCCTCACACCTGAGAGAACTGGATCTGTCAAAGAATAATAATGTAGGAGACTCAGGAGTGAAGCGTCTCTGTGCTGTACTGGAGAATCCTGACTGTAAACTGGAGACACTGAGGTAAGATCATCTCTCTGAGAGTCACATGACCTGCTCCTCAGTAAGACACATTCTCTAATAGTGAGACTGAAGCAGAAGTTTTAGGTTGATCATCAATGTCCTGAGGAGGAAGATTGTTTCTTTTCACTGCACACTGATGATTTGTCACAGAGTCTTTGGGTCAGATGTACGTATGTGAGAAGCTGCAGAGCAAAACATGACTTGATGTGACTGCAGTGTGTCTGAAATGACTGTGAAATTTACTAAAACACTGTAACTAATCACACAAACTGCACCTGGGACACAAACTAAATGCACTGTGTGTGAGCTGTAGGGTTTAAAAGCAGCAGGGAAATGCAAATGAGAAACATTTTATTGGTCTTAAAGCTGAAATAATGTTTATTTTGTCAGTGAACATTCGTCTCCATCTAACTGCTATAAACAGGATTTCCTGATACTGTATGTACAAAAGAAGCAGTATTAAAACCGTGCAGTATTTATTAATAGTTCTTTCACTGAGCTCTTAAATAGTCTTGTATTATTTTACATTTAGTGAGAAATAAAAAATATCTATAAATAAACTTACTGACTCAAATACACTCATACAGTAACACAGAGCTGAAGTTGAGAACAGGATCAATAGGTGTGTGTATGAGAGGAGATCACAGTGTATGATCACTACTGTATGTTTAATATAGAGAATGTGAAGTTACTTCATGTTGTTAAATGCATGGTGTCTGAAGTTTTATTTATTATCAGCAAAGAAAGTAAGAAATTAGATTTGTGACATGGTGTTTACTTTCGAGATGAAGAAGAGTAAACCTAAGGAAAAGGGACCTTACTGGGAGAAGTTAAATGCCGGTGCCAAGCAAAGATTTTTTGAGGAACTTGTAGAGATCAAAAACTTTCATCCGTATGACCTGGTAGCTGAAGAGTGGATGAAAGACCCAGACACACAACCCCTTCTCACAAACCCTGACATTTTAATTACCTGGTTGTGTGACCTGTCTGAGAAGCATAGGAGACACATAGAGTTCACTATCCATCGTCTCTCATCATCATCATCATCATTACACTTCTATCTGCAACTCCTCCTAAACCATTCATGTGTATTTGACCAAACCTTCACAGAACCTTCATTAGGAAGCCTAGATGTGCTCTAGCTAATTCATTTTAGACGTAGCACATTCAGTCGATAGGTGACACGTCTTTCTTGAAAGACTTTTTTGGAATAAGTGTTTACACTTTACAAGAAAAACTAACGAGTGTTAAAACTACAAGTCACTGTAAGTTTATGAACAATTCTGCAGTGTCTGTGTGTAAGATCTACTGATCCACAATCCAGTGAAATGTGAGAGCACAGGCGTACTTACTAAGTTAAAGTGACACTCTGCTTTTGAACTGGACTATCAGCTATCAAACCGAACAGAAATGTAAACATGTGGAATATGTAGTAAAAGGATTGTTTAGGTTGTATAAATGATCATGTGACCTGCTATGGCAGTGTTTCTGATGCAGCAGTTTCGTCCTGACATAGCGACGTCATTTACCAAAATCGAGCTACTGAACAGGTCTAACACACAGAGACGCCTCATCTACCAAATTCAAATCTTATTTGTCACCATAAACAGTCTGATATGCAGTGAAATGTTTAAATGATGTTTGGCGTGATGTTATGTAAGGGTTAAAACGAGCCTCCAAATTTTTACGTTTAATACGAGTTAAAAGAAGAAGGATTATTGCTTTTGCGTCCGTTACACGATACCAGATGACCCCAAACCAGGAGAGAGGCGCGCACACACACACACACACACACACACACACATGATGTGTCTGTAGTTCTATTTATTATCAGCAAAGGAAGTACACTGCATATGTTTTTACATATGAAAACAATTAAAACATATTTAGAAAAGACATTAATTAAGTAACATATCAAATAAACAGACAATAAACCTTATTTAATCTTCAATTATGATTGGGATTTTTATCTTGCCATATGGAAACAGTATCATTAAAACTAGGACACGTTCCTAGTAATAAGAACACAGTGAGAACACAGAACACAGTATTAATAATTATTTTTTGTTTTATTTTTACTGAATTTCAACTTTTTTGATTTGCACTAAATCTTGCACAAAAGAAGGAAAGCACATTGTTAGGTTTAAAAGAAGAGTGTCCCAGTTAAGTTTTAGGCCCCCAGTCCACTGAGCCCAATTTACTTATTTTTATTATTATTATTATAATTATTTGCAAATTAGTCGTTAGTATCGGGAGGGAAGTTGGAGCATGTTAAAGAATTTCGTCTGCCCCCTCCGGACATTAACTCCTCGGAAACGCCTTGGTATCAATTCTTTAGCTCCGTTATCAAGTCATTATTGATTTTTAAGCGTATTTATGGACTCATTATTGTTTTTTATCGCCTCGATACCTGTTCAGCAACATTCAGCAGCCAAACATTGTCATATTAAATGTAGATGGAAGTAATGACAAAATCAACAAAGTGATATTTTTAAGGAAAACACTGCTGATTAAACACGATTAAAAGATATATTTCATGTTAAAGTCCGATGCACAATAGAAATGTTTTCATGTAAATTGTAATAACAAAATAACTGTGTAGACAAAAGAGTTCTAGAGAACAAGAGCTGTTTGGATTTATATTCATCTGAAGTGATAATGAACTTCCTCTCTCTGTGAATAGACTGTTCATCTATAGAGACTGAGCCCTGAACTCCAAACCTCCTTAAGACTTCAGCAGGCCATGTCCAGTCCTTATGGTCTCTTATCAATAGAGTCAATTCAAAACCAGTCTCCCAGACCTCGAAGCCATACATCTCTCTCCACACTTGACTAGGAAAGAGTAAAAGACTTAAAGAGTAAAAGACTTCAAGTCTGACTAATCTACCTGTGCTTCAGATATAGCTAGTCAATGTGTCAAGCTTAATTAAATACAATCCATTATTCATGTACAATTTCTCTGTGTTTTTATAATACAGTGTTCATTATGTTACATCAAAAGAACAAAAGTGTAAGTCATAGAGAGAGACATATCAGAAAACCGGGGATCTGGCAACCGCTCCAACAACACTGTGCTAATTTCCACCTGCTTCTGAGACGAGGACAAAATAATGTGTAAAACTGACGACTGTTAATCTCACAGATTTTATTAAATTAAACAGAATATGTAATCAGATTCACTTTCACACTTTTTTGGATGTTTCTTTCTGGAATCTTTATGTCAGTTTTTCCGTAGGATTTTTTTTTTTTTACAATGAATTTCACATTTAAACCTGTAGAACCTGATGGATCCAATTTGTAGACATTTCTTACTCTCCATTAGATTTATAATTCAGGAATATCTATTTAAATGATCAGCAAGTAATCTGGTTTAATAATAATAAATCTGGTTTAATAAATAATATTAACCAGTAATCTGGTTAATATTATTTATTCCTTCATCTTCTATACTCCTTATCCTGTGTATGATCTGTGATGAAGAGTGTGTCATTGTGTCTCTCTACAGTTTGCAGTGGTGTGGTGTCTCAGATGAAGGCTGTGCTGCTCTGACTTCAGCTCTGCGATCAAACCCCTCACACCTGAAAGTACTGGATCTGGTCTTGAATAATGTAGGAGACTCAGGAAAGAAGCTGCTCTCTGCTCTTAAGGATGATGAACATTACAAACTACAGACACTGAAGTGAGTAATGACCTTTTTGTATTATTGTTGAAATAATAAAAGACCAATTATATAAGTAATTAATCATTAGTTTGTAAATTTCTATTCAGTCCTAATAAATATACGATTAGCAGGTTAGAAGTGTTATTACTGTTTTATTTAAATATTTTTCTCTAACAATATGCTTTAATGCTTTAATGTTTTGTGTTCAGTAAAGTTGATTTTAAATTCATGTGAAGTCAGAAGACAGGGAGTCAGTCAGAGTCTACAAAATGTCACAAATGAGTGCATGAGAGTGATTGTAAATGAACAGCTTGTCTCCTTGTGACACCCTGCTATCTCTGACTTCATACTGCTGCTTTTGTCTGAACAAGATGATCTCTGCTTTTCCCTGTTTCTGGAAGCAAACTTAATTCTCCTAAAACTTTTCTGCTACAAATATTGTATTTAAGCCGCCACTTTCCTCACTCTGACACTTCTTCCAGCACCCGACCTCCACACCGTGTCTTCTGTCATTCCTGTAAAATTCACCTCAGCTTGTTCTTAAAGTCTGCACTTAAATATAAATGTAGAACAAGAGCTAAATGACTCAGTAGTGTTGATTATTTAAAAAGCTCCAAAGCCTGTGATTGGATAAGAGCAGTGATGTGATGAGTAAATATCTGCTCATGTTCCTGTTATAACACAGATGTTACTAAGAATGAAAAAATGTTGAATGATGAATTATAAACAGGAGATGATGATGTTTCCCTTGAAGGAGAGATGATTACATGCTGTTGATCATGAAGTACCACAGTCCAGTTTATGGTTATTAATACACATTTTTCTTTTAGATTTAGTTGGTGATAAACATCTTTGTGTGTTGAAGACTCCGGTGTTCCTGTGTTTCCATGTTGGTGATAGAGAACATGCTCATAAACACATCATTCATTTAGTTATAACACATTAAACAGACTCAGAGACGTGAGAAGTGTGTGTTCATCGTGCACAGTGAATCACAGACTGAGTGAACACAGACAAGTGGAGTGACACAAGTCATCAAATCTGCCAGTTCTGTTATGAAATATATGAAACATCAGCCTTGTTGTGGTCACTGCTTGTCCAAACACATTCATGGACCAAAATTAACTGTTGTATGACGCAGGTTTGATGGGTCATTGATTATTCTGTGTTTTTAATAAGTGTTATTTTTTTTTTGTACTATACTATGTTTTTAATTTTGTTGTGCATATTGTTGCGTTTTTTTTTTTGGCTTTACAATTAAAATGACATTGTATTTAAGTGCTTATAGTGTCCATAATTTAATAAAATACATAAAAAAAATAATGTTATACATGTCATGGAACACGTTTGCAGTGGCTGGAGTGGATCCACTTCACACTTTCTGCTACCTTCACTGCTGTCCGTGTCACTAGGAGCACCTGGAACGGTCCCGATCACCTCCTGGCCTTCCGGTTCTTTCTCCTGAGGTCCTTCACCACCACCCAGTCTCCTGGTTTCAGGTCATGCAACTTTCCCTTTGTGGCAAGACCTCCTTCACTTGGGCCTGTACTCCAGATAAAACCTGCGTGTGTGTGATCTGAGGTGTTTTGGGGGGTTCTTGTGCTCGGTCTTTTCACTTTTTCTAAAAAGTGGATTTTGTGAAATCGTTATCTTTCAAGTGAATTATAAAAGGAAACAAGCAGCAACAAGCGAACAGGGTAAAATGATTTATTTGTTTTTAATGAACTTCTAACAGATGGTTTATTTTAATATAGCATTATGTTTAAAAGATTTTTAAAGTATTGTGTGTGTGTGTATCTGACTGTCTGTCTGGTGGGCGGTAAACAAAGTAATTAATGTGTTTACTGGTGTGTGTGTCACATAAGCTTTTTAAACACATAGAGCGTCATTTAAGAGACAAATGGCATTTGATTTTGCTGCTTTTCCTGGTTACAGGATCCTCATGATAAATGTTCCTCCTTGTCCTTCACACAGTATACTGGACTTTATCTCCACAACTGGCAAAGTACATAATACACCAGTTCTATATATATCCATGGTCATCAGTTAATAAGATAAAAATGAAAATTTGTACTAATGTGTGAGAGACAGGTGGCTGTAAACAGTCCTCGTGATCACCAGGCTGAGCAGCTGGGAGAGGAGATGCTTTGCTGGTCTACTAATGGGACAGTGAAGGGGACGCTTGTCCTCCAGACCAGACTGTCTCACATAATATCTTAAAAAAGAAACAATATGTAAAAGGTTAGAAGTCATCACTCAGTGACCCTTATAATCATATTCTCATAAATTAATCATTATCATGATGGTGATTGTTATCATGAACTGAGAGTTAAAACAAGAAGCAGAGTGACGTCTGGTGGTTTGTGGAAATTCCAACAGCTGTAAACTCAAGTGGGATTTTATATTACATGTGAGAAATTATAGGATATAGGATGTAGTATGTTGTATGTGGGGTCATTATGATCCATCAGAAAAGCTTCATGACATCAAGGCATCGATTCTACACGTCTCTGGAACTGAGCTGCAACTTAAACAAACATCATTTTACAAAACATCGGCTGTTTTAATGGTGACAGAGACACTGCTTAAGACGTCCATCCAAAATCTCCAACACAAGAAGAACTGCTGATTTGACAGCATATGATTTAGATTATTTTTATACTCATTTCCTCATTACAGTCATCCTGTAAGACAGCACTCCTATAAGAATAGCAAAGTTTGATTATAGAATAAAGATAAACAGTTAGAATAACTCTGTATTGAATGGGAGGGACAAATGCAGCCGACTACATCAACTACAACTACATCTTTACATTTAATGCCTCACCTTTCTGTAAGTGCACTTATTTTGTGATGAATGTGAATTGTGTTAACTGTGATGTTTCTGATAATCAGATTATTAAAATACTGCAGTAAATGGACGATCATTTGGATCAGTCGAACTCTTTTGGAGAAGGATTGGATCTCATTGGTTATCTGCTAATCTAAATCTGATACTAGTAGCTCAAATTCAAATTCAAATTTTATTTCACATACACAGTCATACACAGTACGAAATGTAGTGAAATGCTTACACGACCGCCAGTGACCTTAAAAAGAGAATTAAAACTTATAAGTAATATCAATAGAAGAAATATGATAGAAAATTTAAATAAAAATTTAACTAGAAAAAATAGAACCTGAAAATAGAAATATATTGTACACATAGAACTATAATGGTGTGCAAATATGCATAGAAAAATGACTTTGTGCAGGTTATGAAAGTGACTTTGTGCAATGGTCCAGAATGTAAACGTGAACATGTAGTGTAGATGTGATGTGCGTGAAGTTGTCCATAGTGTCCATGGATGTATAAAGATTGATTGATTGATTGTGAGAATTGTGAAAATATTGTGTTAGTTTTGCCTAGTGGTGTGGTTGAGAGACCTTATCGCCTGCGGGAAGAAACTCCTCCTCAGTCTCTCTGTGTTGGCCCTCAGGGAGCGGAATCGCTTCCCAGACCGCAACAGAGTAAACAGTCCATTGTTGGGATGGCTGAGGTCCTTCACGACCTTCCTGGCCTTGGTCCAGCACCGCTTGGTGTAGATTAAGTGCAGGTCAGGGAGCTCGATGCGGATGATGCGCTCAGCTGATCGCACCACCCTCTATAGAGCTCGTCTGTCCTGCATGGTGCTGTTCCCGAACCAGGTCGTGATGTTTCCTGTCAGGATGCTCTCTATGGTGCAGGAGTAGAAATTCCTGAGCACCTTGGAGGGCAGTCTAAAGTCTCTCAAGCGTCTGAGGTGGTACAGACGCTGCCGGGCCTTTTTTACCACGGTGTTGATGTGACAGGACCATGTCAGGTCCTGCGTGATGTCAACACCGAGGTATCTGAAGCTGTCCACTCTCTCCACTGGGCTCCTGTTGATGATGGGGGTCTGGTAGTTCCTCTTCTGCTTTGTACTGAAGTCCACTATCAGCTGCTTTGTCTTACTGACGTTTAGGAGGAGATTGTTCCTCTGGCACCAGTTCTCCAGATTTCCAACCTCCTCCAGGTAGGCCGTCTTATCGTTGTTCGTGATCAGGCCCACCACAACAGAGTCGTCAGCAAACTTGATGACGGTGGTGGAGTTGGTAGTGGCCACGCAGTCAGAGGTGTACAGAGAGTACAGCAGGGGGCTCAGAACACAACCCTGGGGGGCTCCAGTACTGAGAGTGATGGAGGCTGAGACATGGCCGCCCATCCTTACTGTCTGTGGTCTGCCAGTCAGAAAATTGGAGATCCACTGACACATGGATGAGCTGAGTCCCAGGTGCTCCAGCTTGGTGGTGAGTGTGGAGGAAATTATGGTATTAAATGCAGAGCTGTAGTCGATGTAGAGCATTTTCACATAATTCCCCCTCCGAGTGTCCAGATGAGTGAGAGATGTATGGAGGAGATGTGAGATTGCATCGTCCGTGGAACGGTTTGGACGGTATGCAAACTGTAGTGGGTCCAGTGTGTCTGGTAGTAAAGAAATGATGAAGTCTCTGACCAGGCGTTCAAAGCACTTCATCACTACTGAAGTGAGGGCTACAGGGCGATAATCATTGAGGGAAGCAGGATGAGGTTTCTTTGGGACAGGAACAATAATGGACTCTTTGAAGCATGTGGCGATCACCGACTGAGATAAAGAGATGTTGAATATCTCAGTGAACACAGGTGCTAGCTGGTCTGCGCAGGCTCTAAGAATATGACCTGAGATGCCGTCTGGTCCTGCTGCTTTCCTGGTGTTCACTCTCTTGAAGGCTCTCCTCACGTCGTGCTCGGTGATGATGAATGCGCTTCCGGTGCTGGCAGTGACTTCCTGTCTGCAGCCATTAGTGCCGCTAGCATTAGCATCGCTAGCGTCTTTAGCTGCAGCCTCGAAGCGAGCATAGAAAGTGTTCAGCTCATCTGCCAGAGTCACGTCTGCGTTTATCATACCGGATGTTGGTGCTTTATAATCCGTTATTGTCCTTAATCCCTGCCACAGGCTCCTAGAGTCACTCTGTTGGAGTTGTGACTCTAGTTTTCTCCCGTAGCGCTGCTTCGCCTCTTTCACCGCCTTCCGGACGCTGTATGACGCAGCCTTGTACGGTTCCATGTCCCCCGACGCGAGTCCCGTGTTGTAGGCAGCGGTGCGAGATTTCAAAGCATCACGGTGGT
Source organism: Clarias gariepinus (assembly GCF_024256425.1). Classification (NCBI taxonomy): domain Eukaryota; kingdom Metazoa; phylum Chordata; class Actinopteri; order Siluriformes; family Clariidae; genus Clarias; species Clarias gariepinus. Next base: position 24,865,355 of record NC_071111.1, read on the forward strand.
TTTATCCACCCACGGCTTCTGGTTGGGAAACGTTCTAATAGTCTTTTTCTCCACGGTATCATCCGCTAGTTCCCCGATGAATCCCACAACCGCTTCCGTAAACATGCTGACGTCACCATCGGAGCTGTTTCTGAACATGTCCCAGTCTGCGTCATCGAGTGCGTCCTGTAACGCGGCCACCGATTGGTCTGTCCAGCGCGCGACCTCCCTCTGAACCGGAACTTACTGTTTCAGCCTTTGTTTGTATTTTGGCATGAGGAAGATGGCGGCGTGGTCGGATTTACCAAACGAAGGGCGAGATTGTGCCATGTAACCGTCCTTGACTGTGGTGTAGCAATGATCCAGTGTCCTTTCGCCCCTGGTGGGGCAGGTGATCCGTACATCAGAGACTTTGACTATCTTTAAACGACGACTCAAGACGCATCTGTTTCTCCAGTATTTGGACAAACCCCCCCCCCCCCCCCCCCAAAAAAAAAAACCCTCTTCTCAGATGTGTTGGACTAATGGTACTTAGTTATTAACCTAGTTAACCCAGTGTAAGTATGTATCCAATGTTGTAAACATTAAAGCACTTTTTGTAAGTCGCTCTGGATAAGAGCGTCTGCCAAATGCCTAAATGTAAATGTAAATATGTAAATGTGATATGCTGATAAAAGTTTGGCGCTGCACGTTTGAGGTTGGCACTGTTAAAGTCCCCCGCCACAATAAGCGCAGCGTCCCGGTGTTGTGTTTGTTGCTGTGTGAGTGCCTCATGCAGCTCGCATAAGGCAGTGTCCGTGTCCGCTTGTGGTGGAATATAAACGGCGCTGATTATGACCGATGTGAACTCCCGAGGAAGGTAAAAAGGACGACACATGATGGACAGTAGCTCCAGATTTGGTGTGCAGGAGCGTGTGAGAGGAACAACACTCGCGCTGTTGCACCAGCTGCTGTTCACCATTAAACACACGCCGCCTCCCCTTGACTTTCCCGAGTCCCGCGTCCTGCGGTGAACCGAGAAGAACTCGGCCGGCTGGATGGCGTGGTCCGGCACCGCTGGGTTCAGCCATGTCTCGGTGAAGCAGAGGAGGTTGCAGTCCCGAATGTCTCTCTGGAACTTTATCCTGGCCCTGAGGTCATCGAGCTTGTTTTCCAGTGACTGGACGTTGGCGAGCAGGATGCTAGGCAGAGGTGTGCGGTGTGCACAGGCTCTCACCCTGTTCCTGACGCCGGCTCGTTTCCCTTGGGGCCGCCGCTTCGCGCCGCGTCCTTTGTTTTCCCTCAGGATCTCACTCGGCCAGCTCGGATCCGGAGTTAAAAACGTCAAATTGTGAGTACATTGTATACCAATAGAAACAAGAGTGTCTCTATCATAACTAATGTACTCCATGGTGGTAATTTGACTGGTTTTAAAACGGTAAAAACTAACTTAAAGAACAAAAACAAAGAAAATCTGGTCAGAGCAGTCGTGACGGCAGCCGACCTCACCGGCGCCATCTTGCTTTATTTGCATCAAAGCTCATTTGTTTGTCTCGGTTTGTACACCGTCTTATAAAACCCAGTCGTCCACAACAGACTCTCTCACCTGAACTCTTCTTTAAGTTCTGTAATAATGGAGGTGTTCACACAGGGGTTGTGCTGCATGCAGGTCAGGAGCAAGTGGCACCGCTGGTACAGGAGGACAGCCTGAGACGGGCTCAAGGGAGACTCTGACTGTTTCAACATAACAACATAGACATGGATCAACTCTAGTATTTGATCTACTTTTCCCAAAGGAATCACATTCTCATGGATTTGATATCAATTATTATGGATTTACCAGAAATGACAGAACCAGAACCAGACGCTGGGCCTGATAAACCATAAACAGGAGCTAAACACAGACAGAGCACAACTTAGTGAATCTTACGATCTACTGAAGAGCTAGTTTTAATTCCAACGAGATTTACAAAGAAAGGGTGGGATTTAAGTGTTTGAAAAACCCAGGACAGTCAGAAAGTGTCCTACATTCTGCATGAGACTCACCTTAAAAAAACTAAACAAATAAAAAGTCTATAAATCTGCATCAGTGGACGAATGTTGTACTGAGGTTATGCATCTAGGACCATAAATATTGGGACAGTTACATACATTAATTTGTTTGCGATCACATCTTGAGTGTTGAATTTCAAATCCATTGTCCTGGTGTACAGAGACAAACTGACCACCATGGAGTCGCTGTCCAAATATTTATGGACCTGAATATATACAATAATGCCAGAGAATGAGAATCTACTCCACCGTAAGGTTTTGGAAATGAAATATTGTATTGTTTGTGTTATTAGTGTTACTTATGTTTTATATTGCTAGTCACTGGTTATGTCCAGACACAGATGATTCATTCTTATTGAAACTATATCCAGTACAGCAATAACACAAACAAGACAGATAAGAGTGTTGTGTCTTACCTCTGTGTGAGATGTAGAATTGCAGTTGTAAGGCTTTAGCTCAGGATCACACACACCAAAGCCAAGAGCAAGTCTGCAGTCACGCTTCCCCTGCAACACATTAAAGGCTCCTGATACAGTAACATACTGTATAAATATACACTACAGTCACAGGCTCCAGTCATATCCGAGTTTACTCACTGCTTGGACGTTAGTGCGCTAAAGCGAGCAGCTCCTTTTTCCGTCTCACCGAGCATCAGGCTTATGGTCTGAAGCACTAACGTGGAAAGCCTGGAGACCGACACACAGTGTTGTAGTGAATCAGTGAGGTGGTGATGGTGTTCTGTTCCAGTCAAGGTGAGTCAGAGGTTAAAAGTGGAACAATCGCTACAAAAAAAGTCGTGGCTCACTTCATATAACGCCTAAATACTACAAAGATGATGTTCACATAATTTTGACCTAAAAATTATTTGACCTAAAAATTGACCTAAAAGGTCCGGGTTCGATTCCCGGCCAGGCTCGATTCCCGTCTCTCTCTCTGTGTGTATGCAGTTTACATGTGCTAGGTGGGTTTCCTCCCACAGTTCAAAGACAGGCAGGTTAGGATAACTGGTGTTTCCAAATTGCCTGTAGTGTGTAAATGAGTTTGTGTGTGTGTATGTGTGCCCTGTGATGGATTGGCACCCTGTCCAGGTTGTACCCCACCTTGTGCCCTACAGGATAAAGCGGTATAGATGGTGAGTGAGTAAGTGATCTTCTCATACAACAAGTTTAAAATAAGTTCAAATGTCTAGACATGGGTTTATTAAACTCAGATTTTTTTATGAATTTTGACTTGAAAAACAAGCGTGCCTTGATTTAAGAGTATAAAGTTTCATCGAGTATCATGTAGCACGCATGCGCTTTTTGTTTTGATCATCATGTTTTTTCTTTTACATGCGCTGTGGAATTGTGGGTAATCGTCTCTCCTGCTTGGTCTTAGTGCTCGTCTCTCACTCGTATAATAATCGTGTTTTTTTTAAAGCATCGTTAATTTTGTGTTCGTGTGTGTGTGTGTGTGTGTGTGTAAGTAAGTAAGTCATCCTTTCAAAAGTCTCATTAGAGAGGTTAGATCCATTTTCTCTCTCTCTCTCCGTCAGCCTGCACTAACTGTGTGTGTGCGCACGTCATTGGACAGCGTCTTTCCACCCTGTTCCTTTTGCCTTCACACACACACACACACACACACACATCCACACACATTTTTTAACTGTCCTGTCGCGATTATTTTTAAAGGTAGAATTCAGATTCCTTTGTTTTATTTTTTCTTTACAGCAGTGATTACATTAGTTTGTGCCACAGTGTCATAAGAGAGGTTACTTGTCTCAAATAGGAGAGGGGGAAGGGGCATGAAGTCATTCCTCCTCTCATTTTACTTTAGCTTCACGTACACTGTGTACACACACACACACACACACATCCACAGTGGGTAGGCGCTTGCACACACACACATATACACAGCGTGTGGAAACACTTATCTGTATGGATTTATTTTAACTTTTTTTCAAAGCATAAGTTAAGACACATGCTTTATAAACTCTTTAGTCAGATGAAATGAGATGATGACGAGAAATCATACAGAACCAGTGACTCTTTTTATGTTAATCAGAACCACTTCCTTTATGACAGATGTATAATAATGAATTTTGAGTTTATTAGTTTGATTATAATTGGTTAACATTTTTTTCATTAATGTCATTGATTGCTGTAAGACATTAAAGGGTAAAAAAAACAATCAAAAAGAAACGGTAAAGGGGTGTCTAGACGTTTTTATGTCCACTCATCATTTCTAAATTAAACTCCAGCTGTACCTACTGTATATATTAATAGCCTGAAAGCTTTTTATAAATGATTTGTACATTCATGCACTTCAAAAGACCAATTGTTGTTATTAGATGATGTTTTTTTCCCCATTTTTATTTCCTCGAGAAATTACATTTCAAAATTATGTATGTTTACAATGAGAGATTTCTTTGAAAATCATTGAATTAAAAAAAAATTATAAACTTTTCATATCAAATATATTTCCTATTAATTAGTTAAAAACTAGAGAAAGACTGTTTGTTTTTCCTCCACTTTATTTTTTATTAGTGAATATTATTAATACAAAAAGTTTAGAGTGAGAGAGAGTGAGTGAGGCTCCATGTCCTCTGAGACCGGTAGAGAGACTCTGTCTCTCCGACATGGTGTCAGGTGTGTGTCGGAGGACGGAGTACAGGTGGAGGAGGTGCTGCTAGTGGTGTGAGAGCAGGTAGGATACGAAAATATCTACTCTGTCTCCTGGATGAACAAAGCGGTGATGTTTTTTTCTGACTAAGAAAAAACCACCACCGAGTAAAAGGCGTCATGGTCCAAATTACCCCTCTATCTGCCCCTGCAACACGAGTGCTGATCTCTAACGTGCCCCTGTTCATTAAGGATGAACAGATCATTAGGGATCTGGCCCGCTTCGGGAGGTTCGTCAGCACTATGAGAGCTATCCCGCTCAGGTGTGAGAGCTTCAGCATGTAACAGCGTGATGTTTTTAAACAACCAGGAGGGAACATTAAACGTGAATTTTAAGTGTAAGGACGGGGACAGTAGTTACACTATCTTTGCCACCACGGAGCGGCTAAGGTGCTTTGAGTGTGATGATGTTGGACATAAACGTCTGAGCTGTCCTCATGGAGCTGTGCAGACGGGGAGCTCAGGGGACGACTCGGACGGGATACAGCAGCAGCACCGCAGGGACAGACAGCAGGAGGACACCGGGGAGACGGAGACTGCAGCGGGCCTCACCGACCCCCAGAGCAACGACACACCGCAGTCAGAACTCACAAAAGGTCAGTCCTGAACACACCGACACCACAGATAGAAACACTGCACCCAGCGCTGATAAACACAACACAGACACAGAAAACACCGCCAGTATAAAACACCACGTCCCTACAGACAATACCGCTAACAGTAACCCTGTCCCTAATGTCTGCTCTGATACACACCAACAAGAGGAAAAATACAACTACTGGCAACCGACAGAACACAAAACATTACAGTGAGCATGAGGGGTAAAAGACAGGAGAAATCACACCAGTGGCGATTTCTTTAAGCCTGCAAGGGAAGCTCAGCTTCCCCTATAATGTCACAAAATTAATGGTCAAATTATGTACCATTGTATTAACATTTTATTGACTAAAAATGCGTTAGAAAACGTTCATTTCAAAGATGAGTTCGTTCAGAATCAGTTAGATATAGCAGGTCGGCTGACTTGATTTTCTTCTCATACATTCCCGTAGCGTCACAGTGCATTTCCCCGTTGAAGCCCAGCGTCCATTGACTTCAATGCGGCCGCTTTGAACTAGACGGTCATTGGATAAACACTGCGATTATGTCCCGCAAGCCAGGACGCTGGGATGCTGCGTGATGATTGGAGGAGCTGTTTAAAGGGCGGAACCCCATTTTTGATTGACAGCATGTCTTAAATATACATCAGCGCTACAGAGATTCGAGTTTAGTCCCATCCGGATTTGCAGGTGAAGTGGTACGAAGAACTGCTGCACTCTGTATTGTTTGCTGGTGATATAAACCATTTTTGTTTGTACAAATCATTCTTTAAATAATAACAAAACGTATTATAGCGTTCTTGACTTTGCTCCTTGTTTCAGCATTGTAAAGTTAGTTCGTTCATATAATTAAAGTAGCTCGTGGAAGGGAAAACTAGCCAGCTAGCAAGCTGTGCATAATGGCAGACGCAGACGGTGCTAATATTGTTGACCTGCTTTTGGCAAAACCATTTAGTAGTCTTTCTTATGCGAAAAGACTCAGAATTAAACGGCAGGGCAGACCAATGCTCAAGATTGATCTGGTGCAAAAATCAGAAAAAAAATAACAGGTCTTTTCAGCTCTCCTAGTATGACAAGGTGAACTGGCTGACTGGAAGTGCTGTGACAGAAAATGTACTATTGGCCATGCCTCCTGACGAAACCTTCTCAGAGAATGAGAATACAGTTTGGTCAATCGTTGGTTTTGGGGATCTGGGTTACTTTGACAGGGCATACAAAAGGCATAAAAAGCGCAAAGAACATAATGAATTTTATGATGAAGGCCTAATACGAGCCTCCCCTGTTTCAAAAGCTAGCAGCCGCCACTGAATCACACAACACAGAAACATCAACAAAACGGTTTTTACATCTGACTGAAAGAGGAAGGAGACAGGGGGTTAACACACTTTTTCCAGGGAAAAGTAAAAATGCTCAAAACTCTCACATCAGGTAAGAAGAAACTGAAAGCTGCTCCCAGTAAGGAGAGAATACAGGACATGGTGGAACATCATTTCTACCTTCAGTGTGTATTTTTACCTGGAGAGTAAAGACATGTGGTGGACCTTTAATATGTTTATAGACAACAACATCAGAGGTCCTTAAGGTTCAATTATCTGAGGTTAAATTACTGTTCGGTACAGTACACTATTCTCATTGAGTAATGAACTCCAAAAGGCGTTGTGGAGATTGTTGTGGAGAATTTAGAAATTAAACAGAAAAAATCTGAAGTTAAACGTTACTTTACATTTGTATCATACTATCGTAAAAATTTATTTGACCTTGAAATTGAAGCTGAATTTTATGGAATTCAGTTAAAATTCAAACAAACGTCTTTAAACTGTACACTTTTTGAATTTTAAAATATTGTCAGTTTCAAGGCCTCTGTTTGAAATGTAATTATGAAATTCAGTTTCAAATGGTGTGACACAAATTCCAAAAATAACATTCAGATTCCATTTATTGTATTCTTGTTGTCCTCATCAGTTTGTCACTGAGTCCACAGGTTTACATTTACATTTATTTCATTTGTCAGATGTCCTTATCCAGAGCGACTTCTATTTATCTCATTATTAATCTGAGCAGTTGAGGATTAAGCGCTTTGATCAAGGGCACAGCATAGACAGGTGCTGTGCCCTGTGCAGCAACATTGTGGGAATTGGTGATCATCTACCCATCTTGGCTTCTGAGAGACACTGCCACTCTGAGAAGCTCTTTTTATACCCAATCATGTTGCCAATTGACCTAATTAGTGTTAATTGGTCTTCCATCTCCTCGTTATGCTTAAATTTACTTTTTCCAGCCTCTTATTGCTTCTTTTCCCAACTTTTTTGGGATTTGTTGACACCATGAAATTTTGAATCAACATATTTTTCCCTTAAAATGATACATTTTCTCAGTTTAAACTTTTGTTCCGTGATTTATGTTCTATTCTGAATAAAATATTAGAAGTTGGCACCTCCACATCATTGCATTAAGTTTTTATTCACGATTTGTATAGTGTCCCAACTTTTTTGGAATCCGGTTTGTATAATTTCAAAAAAAAAAAAAAAAAGAAATGTGGAAATTGCGATTGAAACAGTTACTCAGTACTTAAGTAACTTGAGTATCATTTCACCTAATACTTTTTTACCCTTACTTGATTAATATTTTGGATGACTACTTTTTACATCTACTTTATATTAAAGTACAGCTACTATTACTTGAGTAATTTTTTGGCTACTCCACCCACCTCTGGTGGTCACAGTGTTATAGTAAACGTTACACGCGTGCACGGATGTTGACTATACGAGTGACGCACGCGAACTGAGCAGCAAAAAAATAAGTCACTAAAATAAGGTGACATCATTCATAAAATTTGTGTACAAGACTTTTGTGAACTGGATCTTGTAGTCAATAGTTTCTGCTTCAAAATGATGTGACAATCATCCTGTTCACTTATTCACAGAAAACAATATGTTCATTTACATTTTTGTAAAACACTTTTTGTTTAAAAAAGCCTCATGCGAGGAGGCGTGAATGATCATGAATAATGCTGTAATTCACACCAAAGACGACAAAGACTCGTATAATGAGCTGCATAATGAGTCTTTCAGTCAGATATGTGACAGAGGGAAGTGATACAAGAAAATACTTTGAGGACAAACTAAACATCTATTTTTTTGTTTGTAGTTTATTTAGAATATAGTTAACTGACAGGAAAAAAAAACTCACTCTTACACCCTAAACATCACCAACTCACTCACAAAGAAAATGTCCAGGATTGAGTGAAGAGGGACACAGATGATCTCATACACAGGAGGCACATTTATGGCATAAATATGGCCGTGCAAAATACAATGAAAAAGGGTGTTATGTTTGTAAAAGTCCACTCTTACACCCCATACACAGTAATACATCTTTGTGCCACTCTTAAAGAGCAGTTCCTGTTCAACTGAAGACATAAGTGAACATTACATACCTGACATTTGTTTATTGCTGCTTACCATGAACTGCTTTACTATGGAACTCCAAAGTGTTCAAAATTAAATAAATAAATAGGACATGATGAAATAAATAACTATGAATAAATAAGACACATACATGTAATATGAGAATGATATTGTGAAATAATGGAATATATTTTGAAAAAAGCACTCTGCGATTTATTTTTCCCAATAACAGAGATTATTGCAGAGGCATTTTATTTAATTCATGCTGTTTTTATTTTAAAATGTCATTTTTTCAAAGTCAGTTTTTATTTCAAAATCCTGTTTTTCACGATGCCCCATAATGCGACTTTTCAGCAGAATGAGTCGTTTTGTCAATCAGCGCCAGTGGGTTGGACCTGCGCGCCTATTGGCTGATCCTTTAACATCGATTAGTTTCCCTGAATACCTGCTCCGCGGACCGCCGCTACAGCTAGCAACAACAAGCTAGTCAGTGGCGGACTGGCCGTCTGGAGCTCCGGGCGTTCTCCCGGTTGGCCGCTGGTCAATGTGGCCCGGCCCAGTCAATACGTAAATTTATTTTAAAAATGACGGAAACTATAATATTGTATCTCTTTTTTACGCAGATAGATGAGTGGCTCTCATGAAAGGCCGTGGAAGGGCAAGACCAAAACCTACCTCTGCCGCAGACGAGAAGTTCATTTAGAGTTATCAGCCTGAAAAATGACCAATTACAGTAACAGCACCTCAGATTAGAGGCGTTATGAAGTCTTTACAGAGCAAAAGTAGCAGAAACATCTCACCATTTACTGGTCAAAGGAGATTAATGCATTTTTTGGATGCCTTCGGCATTCCTTTACAATGTACAAAGAAATAAAAATCAGGAATGATCATGGAGTTAGTGACCCCAAACGTTTGAACGGTAGTGTATGTTCAGTGATACTTTAAATAATATACAGTTGTGGCCAAAATTTTTGAGAATGACACAAATATTAGTTTTCACAAAGTTTGCTGCTAAACTGCTTTTAGATCTTTGTTTCAGTTGATTCTGTGATGTACTGAAATATAATTACAAGCACCTCATACGTTTCAAAGGCTTTTATCGACAATTACATGGTCAGTATTTGCAGTGTTGGCCCTTCTTTTTCAGGACGTCTGCAATTCGACTGGGCATGCTCTCAATTAACTTCTGGGCCAAATCCTGACAACCCATTCTTTCAAAATCACTTCTTAGAGTTTGTCAGAACTAGTGGGTTTTTGTTTGTCCACCCGCCTCCTGAGGATGGACCACAAATTCTCAATGGGATTAGGATCTGGGGAGTTTCCAGGCCATGGACCCAAAATTTCAACGTTTTGGTCCCCGAGCCACTTAGTTATCACTTTTGCCTTATGGCACGGTGCTCCATCATGCTGGAAAATGTATTGTTCTTCACCAAACTGTTGTTGGAAGCTTAAAAAGCATTTATTTCTGTATTGAGTTATATCTTAATTCTAGTAAATTGTGTGCTAAGTCAAAAGTCATGGAAGATGGCGGATTGGTGTGAACTTCAGCCAGTTCTGCTCATTTTAGCAGATCAGATAGAGAGGGATAATTTACCAGTAGACACTGTACTGCCACCTACTGCATAGAATACGTTTTGCACCATTAGACCTAACTCGATACTTCATGCGCTATTACTTACATCTGAATAAAGGAGCAACCAATCACACAGCTGACTCCGCCCTGTCGCTCTTGATTGACAGAACGACTCATTCTGCTGAAAAGTCGTATTATGAAATAAATAGGCCATCGTAAAAAACGGGATTTTGAAATAAAAATTGACTTTAAAAAAAATGACCTTTTAAAATAAAAACAGCGTGAATTAAATAAAATGCCTCTGCAATAATCTCTGTTTTTGGGAAAAATAATTTGCAGAGTGCAATATGTTTCATAATAATGAGCTTTTTTTCAAAATATGTTCCATTATTTTACAATATCATTCTTATATTACATGTATGTGTCTTATTTATTCATAGAGTTATTTATTTCATCATGTCCTATTTATTTATTTAATTTTGAACATTTTGAAGTTCCATATTATAGACGTGCCGAGGGTATTTAATTAAAATAATGGGAGGGGGGTGTTTTAATAAAACGACGTCTATCCGACATGAATCAGACCTTTGGCAGATGTATAAACATCTGATTAACATCATCTAAAAAGCGGATCAGGGTCGTTTTAATTTATTTACGTCTTAAATATGTAGGCCAAACGACGTTCTAACATCGGACACGGACGTCTCGGCGACGTCTGCCAGATGAGCAAACGCCCTCTGCCAGACATCTGCCAGATGAAAAAAGACGACGTCGCATAGATGTCTCTGCGACGTGTGTGTGCTATCTGGGATGTGTGTTATACATATATATAAAAATTATAATATATAATATAATATATTGTTCATTCATGTCTTCTGATGATGGCGACACATTTTTAGGTTTTAAATAAGATTAATTAAAGTTTAATTTAAGACCATTTAAACTGAGGCAATGCCATGTCTTTCATAAAGTCCTTCCATGCACCATCTGGCGGATATTCAGTGAAGCCCAAATTCCCAAATGTTGCTTGCGGCAAGTCGAGGCACGCCATGCGCCAAATTGCGGCATCTCGCAATAAAACACGCGCAGTCTTAATGGCCACATCTGTACCATTGGACTGTTTGTTATGAGCTTAATATTTTACCTGGTATTTAACACAGTACGGCTATCTAACTACAGCTTGGAATGAAGTTCTGGAAATAAGGGCATTTTTTTACACACACATGATGTCCCCACGCCGCATGCCCAGCCATTTTGTCTAACAGATACCACCTGCATAGTGTGTACAACTGACATTTGAAATATTTACTCAAAAAAAAAAAAAAAAAATCAGAACTAACTTACATACCAGCCAAATCACCTACATGCTCTCCAGCAGCTAAATTAAGGGAAGCATGTATTTAGTAGGGCAAAAATAAAATATCAGTATTTTTATATTCCGAAGACCAATCAAATCAGATTGCAACAGTCATGCAAGAGCTGTGAAACGAAGAGAATGTATGAGAGCAGAGAGTTTATAAATCTTAAACAAAGTGTGTGAGAGTTGTGGCAGTTTTAACTCTTAGCATTTTGGAGGTTGTAACATAGCTGAAAAAGAGTAAACAATACAATAATATTAACAATACTAATAACAAAATAATAAAATTATGCTTCATTTTGTATATATATATATATATACTGTATATATATATATATATATATATATATATATATATATATATATATATATATATATATATAGTATGCCAACATTATCTTTACTCTTCTGATTATTAATGGCATTTCTCCCACTTCTACCTGTTTGCTACTGGGGGATGTTTTAAGGACCCCACAACATGCTGGGTTTGAGATTGCATTATGCCGATCTGTTTTAGGTTAGAATCTGCTGCAGACATGAATACTATGCAGCCATACGGTAGCTCTCATGAGTGCACAATATATGCATGTTAATATGGCTCTGTTAGCTCCCCACATCTGTCCTGTTAGTCATCCTACTATGTTATTGTTATTCTTACATGTCTCTTTAATTTTCCTTATACAGTATGCATTTTTTTTCAGTCTCTTGCCAGAATACATTCCTAGGTACAGGTAGTTCCCTTTCCCAGCTCTTTCATCATGTTGCCAAAAACCACAACGCACTTAAGAAAATGAATCTCATAGTGAAATGTCATCTCTGCACCTTTAAATCTTCTCCATAAGAAATAAAGAAAAGGTTGATTAGTTTTCCTTTAAATCTTCTCCATAAGAAAATGAAGAAAAGGTTAATTAGTTTTATTTTTACTTCAAATTTTCTATTAATCATTTTTATATGAATATTTTTGGGTTGTGGAACGAATCATTGAACACATAGGGGAGGAGGGTGTGGCACATGTGTTATCTTTCTTACACACACACACACACGCGCGCGTGCGCGGATGTTTACTTAGACTGCAAATTTTAACCTGCACTTAAGACTGCAAACTAAATTTGCGAGAGAAATCTTGGAAGCCATTCTGTCAAAGGTTTCTACTTTCTTGGACTGTGAACTCGGTTTTGTTGAGGATTTCCTGAAGTTAGGATTATTCACCATCAGGACAGATTTACAGGACAGACATTTTCTATCATCATGCTCCCGGACTGATTCATTGAAACCGGTAAGGCCGACTCATTACTTTCTCGTCCTCTTTGTCCATTTTCTAAAAAACTTTTCACAGGGTACTCAACCTTCCCAAATTCCACTAGCTCAACCCCTGAAGGTTGGGGCAGAGCTCTCTTTTGTTTTGTGCTAAGGAAAGAGCTACCATTAAATTAAAAAAATATTTTAAACCAAATTTTCCACAATCACACACATTTGCCACGGCCATTTTATTTAAGGAAATCAAATTAAAATGTGACGCAAGACAGAACAAATATATTTAAACCATGGTGGAGGTATTTTTTTTAAATACCACAGAATTAATTAACTCTAAGACGTGAACAAAGCTTGCTTGGCTAAAGAAAAGAAAACGCTAAACTTTTAATTTACCTTCCTTATAGAATGAAATCCGCATGAAAGCTTGTTTAAAATATGACTGGGACAAAAAAGCTAATTTACATAAGAAAGTTATTTTTTAAACTCCATATAACACCTAATTAAATTTCATTAAAATACAGTGATGCTTGAAACTTCCCTGACAAAGGAAGAAAAATAGCAAATTATCAAATCAATTTAAATAAATAGCTAAATTAATTTCCTTGAAGAAAAATTGCAGATGAGCCCCCAAATTGTAAGGCTCCCCCAATTGTAATTTAAAATGATCCTCCAAATTGTTGAGTTTAATACAAGTTAAAAGACAAACAGTTATTGCATGATGCATCCGCCGCACCTCCATACACTTATACTGGGAGAGAGGGACAAACATGTACGCATGATGTGTCTGAAGTTCTTGGTTAGTTATCAGCAAAGAGCATATTTAAGCTTTTGGCTCGGTGCCCTGTCACATACAGTACGTCTCATACCCCAGAAGAAGAAAAGACATTAAGATGTAAGTTATAGAGAGACATATCAGAAAACCTTACACATCAAGTCCACAAGCTCTGTACAGATATGATTAAAATAATGTAAAAAAATCTCCAAACTCCAAACCACAGCCAAAGATATTATTCCAGAAGTATTTTTTTTTTTTTTTTGGATGATCCTTCCTGAAATGCCCAAGAACCTCAGCATATCTGACTCTTTCTCTTTGTCAGTTTTTATGTAGAATTTTTATTTATTGTGAATTTCACTTTCAAACCAACAACACAAAGGTAATAATTTTGACCAGAGCATTTTATAATTTAGTACAAATGTTTTTTTGTTTGTTTTATTTTAATTAAATACAGATTCCTGACAAAGTCAAAAAGCCTTGATGCAATAAACTAAATTAGGTTTTAGTTTTATACATTTAAAAAGTAAAACGGGTCGGTGCTGACCCTAACACAAGAGGAAGGTTAAGACGTTTAATAATTAACACAAATAATCTTGAACAAAATAAACGGGTGACGAACAAACCTTCCTCGATAGGGGTGTGTTCCGATCGACCACAAGTTCCCTGCGAAGTGCACTACACAGGCTGTTCAGCCATGTTAAGTGTGATTTCAAACCGCAGGGAGAGAAACTGTTTAGTTCAAAAAGAACCGTGAACGGTGTAGGGAACAAGTGAACAACGGGTCTTCACTTCACCGGAAAAGGGAGTGAAATTTTCCCATAGGTCATAAAAACAAAGAATTTAAGAAAGGATTTACTGTATTTATTGTATATTTACTGTAGATATCATTATTAAAGAGGACACAATAGGACGCATTCATTATAATTTTTATATAATCAAGACATTTTTAATATTATACAGGCTAGCAATCTGTAAAAAAAAATATTTGTGCATCTTGTAAATTAATAAAATATTTTTAACGTTTCAATAGTATATGTTTTAAAATGGTGTACGCTTTTGTTTCAATAAATATTTAATATCCGTAGTGTGACATTTCCACAGCAGCAGCGACAGATATCAGGTGTTTACCATAAGTTCCTTTAACTGATATGCCCTGCAAACGGAGGGAATGCAGGGAGCACCCTCTGAAGTACACTTGGGAATGGAACACAGCCATCGAAAGTCAAAGTGTTTCAGCTGCAGCTTCAGTTTCTGGGAGTGTTGGAAAAGTTAAAATACAACGTTCTTATATCAAGGAAAGTACTGAACTGTATATGGCTGGAATGACAATAAAAGCCTACTTGACTAAAACTCGTGTAAAACACAGATGTAGGAAATCTGAATTATGTCTGTAAGTTACTGACGTTTAATTATAAACAAACACCAACAACCTGAACAAAATAATCGGGTGACAAACAAACTTTTCATGAAACTAAACAACAGATGCGTGACCCTAGTGCAGTGTATTCTGGGAAATTAACTGTAAAAAAAAAAAAATCACAAAACATGAAACAGAGTCGATAGTTGCAAGGCGCCCTCTAGCGGTTTCCCCTGACAGCGACATAATGTGTTGTATTTACAGTAGTTTTAAAAATTAAAGATTATAATGAAAATTAGCTGTACTGTAACTCTGGAACAACACTGTACACCTGATTGCAATGGTTTTGTTTAATATTGTCTCCAAGAACAAATTAAATGTAAGTAAAAATAAATATTACTATTAATAATAGAAATACATTTAAAAAGTAATGATATTTAATATAAAAGTGCGCCCTCTGCAGGACATGTAGCCCCCACATTTTAAAACTGATTTTAAAGCTTACATTTAATTCAGTTTTATTTGTATAGCGCTTTTAACAGTTGTCATTGTCGCAAAGCAGCTTTACACAATCAAAAGAATTAAGTTTGTATGGAATGTGTCACTCACTCATCTTCTATACAGCTTTATCCTGTATTCAGGGTCGCGGGGGCCTGGAGCCTGTCCCAGGAGGCTTATGGCATAAGGCGGGGTACACCCTGAACAGGGTGCCAATCCATCGTGGGGCACACACATACACTCACTCACACACTCATTCACACACTACAGGCAATTTGTGAACGCCAATCAACCTAACCTACATGTCTTTGGACTGTGGGAGGAAACCGGAGTACCTGGAGGAAACCCACCAAGCACGGGGAGAACATACAAACTCCATGCACACAGAGACAGGAATTAAGCCTGGCCGGGAATCGAACTCGGACCCTAGAGGTGCAAATTTATGCTAAATCATAAATAAACTGTAATTTTTGAAAAGCTGGGTTAAATTTCTCTTGCCACACCCAGGCCTGATTACTGCCAGACCTGTTAAATCAAGAAATCATGTAAATAAAACCTGTCTGACAAAGTGAAGCATGTTAAGGGTGGCACAACCAATTATTGAGTTTAGTGGCAATTACTTTTTCACCTAGGGCCGGACTTTCTTATCTCCAGCCTTCATAACACCTTCTGGGTGTCCAAGAGCAGCACATGATTCATTGTGTTTTTGTCACGTTGAGTTTAGTAGAGTTAAGCCAAGTTTTAGAAGACTTACAATATAAGAATATTTTAAAAAATTTCCTTCTACATTTTTTATTGTCTTCTTTGCAGTATAGTCACATCCTTCATTTATTGCATCCTCTATTTTATTTGTATTTGCTGTTTATATTCTTGCTGGTTCAGTCTCTCTATTACTACTTATGTACAGTTTTGATCACACCTGTACAATCATTATGCTTGTGTACATAGAAGTGTTTTTTAACTTTTCCTTTTTCCTCACTGCAATTCTGGCTTGTTGCTCACTTGTTGTATAATATGTGAACTGGATACTGTAACGCTGCAATTTCCTTTTGGGGTTAATAAAGTACTCTCTCTCTTTCTCTCTATCTCTCTATCTCTCTATCTATCTATCTATCTGTCTGTCTGTTTGTCTGTCTGTCTGTCTGTCTGTCTGTCTGATTGTGTGGAAGTTTACCTACAAACTTGTTTTTGTGTTTTTTAGGAGTGTAATCCACTGAGATCAGACACTTCAGGATCTCAACTGCTAGTTTGTATATACTTTACTAATATTCAAAGATGGAGACCCCTGATCTGGACACTGATAATGTGTCCCCACCCTCTAATAATGGGTAACCTACCATACCTTGGCATTTCAGTCATTAAATATTCATATCCAAATTACTAACTGAGCATATATGAAATAAGTCATTTAAAATTGTAAACATTAAAGTGTTTCATTATTATTGACAAAATAACAGTCACCATAAAATTGATTTCGTTCACTGCAAGTAAAATTTATCTCTCATTAAATTAACAACTTCAAATAATGTTGTACAGTAAACTCCAGGGAGAGAGATCAGAATCAGCAGCACCCAGCTGTGTCTCCATGAAGAGTGATGGGTCTATGTATCAACCTATTGATTTTAAAGCTGGAGTCTTCTCACCTCTACACAGGTAACGTCTCCTCACTGTTAATGTCACTGCTGAAGTCACAGTTAAAGGGAAATTCATCTAGATCAGGGGTCGGCAACCTTAAATACACAGAGAGCCATTTGGACCCGTTTCCATAGAAAAGAAAACACTTGGAGCCACAAAACCCTTTTAACATCTAAAATGAAGATAATACTGCATACTGTATGTCGTTTTTTACCTTTATTCTGTTATAGTGTGTTGCATTTATGAAATCAATGAACTGCTACAGAGAAAACTAAATTTTATTTCTGCATGCAACAAAAATATTTTAAATTCAGAAAAAGAAATGGAGACTGGGTTGAAGGTTATTTTCAAATAAAATACTCAATGTCTATTTGAGTCCTCCTCGTATTTATAAAATAAAAATCTGAACTTAAATTATCCACCTGCAGCAAAACAAAAATGCCATCTGTATTCGTGTGCTGTCATCCTTTTATCACGTGTATTGGAGCGTACAGTCAGCTGTCAACCTGAATGAAATCTGGGTTGAAAAGCTCAATAAGGTGTGCCACCGGGTAGTAATGGGTCATTCATGAACAATTTATTCTTTTGGAATGAGTCTTTAACGTGACTCAGAAGAACAAATGGTCCTGTAGAGTGATTCATTCATTTTCTACTGGGTGCGCTCGCATAAAGCATCGCGAAACTGTAGGTTTAGAAACATTTCGGACCAGAAGATACTGTATGAGTGGTGAGCTGCTCATTCTGTTTATCATAATATGGCCTGCATTGTAATATATTCATTACTGGAACTATAGCCAAAATTTGTGTATGTAGACGCGTTGGGGGTCTGTTTATTAAAAATGTAACATTTTATTTTATTTCTGATCAAAAGATCTACATCTAGAGAACTAATTAACTTAAAAAAAGATTCATTAATTTTGATGAATGAGATTCAAAGAATCGAGTCACTAAAATAATCCAAACTTCCCATTACTACTGGAGGGTGTTGCACATCAGCAGTTTTGATGCATATTTTGAGCAACAAAAAATTAAACACGTTTTTTCACCATAATTATTAGAATTACATAAAAACACTAAGGAACTAAAAGAAAATAAATTTAAATTAAATAAAGATTTCTTATCATTTAAAAATTTCTTTCTTCCTGGACAGATAATTAAACTAGTGTTGAGCGAATTTCTTAAAACAAGTGAAATTATCTGTCCATGTAGCAAGATAAAATTAACGAGTTTCATACAAGTCTCAGCTGAACTTTGAAATGCATTTTTGCACGGAATGAGGGTTGTGGAATTTAGCCCTACTTTATTTACACTAAACTCACTATCTGGGTGACAAACGTCCTGAGCAGTGTGCAGAGCAGAAAAATGTATAATGACCTATTATAATGTACTTATATGCACCTCAATTTTGAATTCATTCTGACTCGAAAAATCCCAAACTATGCCTTCAAGGCTGATGTTTATAGTAAAATTATTACAACAATTTTTGTTCACAGTGATCTACAGAAGGCAGGAGACAAAACAGGAAAGAACATCATCAAAGATACAGGGTAAGATCAAATCCAACAACATGACTGTGACACTGACACACTGCTGTTATTAACTACAGAGTGATTAGGTTATAGAAAACTATAGAATAAAATAAACACATAGTAAGAACATTATAAAGAGCTATCAGTGAAAATGGTCAGACAAAATAGATCTTAAAGATTAATTATTGGACCCCATGTCTCACCACATTGTACTTCACCATCTCACAGGCACGACCCAGAATCTGCTGCTGTAAATGAATTCCAGAAAAAGTTCAAATTAAATCTGATGAAGAAGTTTCAGTTCTTGAATGGAGTGATGATAAACCTGGGAACACAAACACTGCTGAATGAAATTTACACAAAGCTCTACATCACAGAGGGAGACAGTGGAGACGTCAATAAAGAACAGGAGGTGAGACAGATCGAAGCAGCGTCCAGGGGAACAACAACAGAGGAAACATTAATCAAATGCAATGACATTTTTAAGCCCTTATCTGAACAAGACGAACACATCAGATCTGTGCTGACGAAGGGAGTCACTGGCATCGGAAAAACTGTCTCTGTGCAGAAGTTCATTGTGGACTGGGCTGAAGGGAAAGCAAATCAGGACGTCCACCTCATATTTCCACTTCCTTTCAGAGAGCTGAATTTGATGGAGGACCAGAAACTGAGTCTGATGGAGCTCCTTCATATCTTTTTTAAAGAAACCGTAATGTCCATTTGGGAAAAAGTTCTGTTTATTTTTGATGGATTGGACGAGTGTCGTTTTCCTCTAGATTTCCAGAACACAGTAAGAGTGTGTGATGTAACTGAATCTGCATCAGTGCCTGTGCTGCTGATAAACCTGATCAAAGGGAATCTGCTTCCCTCTGCTCTCATCTGGATCACCTCCCGACCTGCAGCAGCTGATCAAATCCCCTCTGAGTGTGTCCATCGAGTCACAGAGGTACGAGGGTTCAATGACCCACAGAAGGAGGAGTACTTCAGGAAGAGGATCAGTGATCAGAGCCTGGCCAATAACATCATCACACACCTGAAGTCATTAAGAAGCCTCTACATCATGTGCCACATCCCAGTCTTCTGCTGGATTTCAGCTACTGTTCTAGAGAGAATGTTGTGTGAAGCAGAGAGAGAAGAGATCCCCAAGACTCTGACTCAAATGTACACACACTTCCTCATCATTCAGATAAACATCATAAGAGAAAAATACTCAAAGAAGCAGCAGAGTGATGAAGAAATGCTTCTTAAACTGGGAAAACTGGCTTTTGAGCATCTGGAGAAAGGGAACCTGATCTTTTATGAGGAAGACCTGAGAGAGTATGGCATTGATGTGAGAGAAGCAGCAGTGTACTCAGGTGTGTGTACACAGATCTTCAGAGAGGAGTTTGGGCTTCACCAGAGTAAAGTGTACTGCTTTGTTCATCTGAGCATTCAGGAACACCTCGCAGCTCTGTATGTGCACCTGATGTTCAGGATAGACAATAAAAATGTTCTTAAAAAAAGTCGAGCTTCAAAACAGAAAAAGGAAGAAATTACAGTTTTAGATTTTCACAAGTGTGCTGTGGATGAAGCTTTAAAAAGTCAGACTGGACATCTGGATCTTTTCCTTCGCTTTCTTCTGGGTCTCTCACTGGAGTCCAATCAGAAACTCTTACAGGTCTTAGTAACACAGACAGGAAGTAGCTCCCAGAGCACAAAGGAAACAGTTCAGTACATTACGCAGAAGATCAGTTGGGAGCGTTCTACAGAGAAATCCATCAATCTGTTCCACTGTCTGAATGAACTGGGTGATAATTCTCTAGAGGAGGAAATCCAACGCTACCTGAAATCTGGAAAACAAAGTGAACTCTCTTTATCACAGTTGTCTGCTCTGGTGTTTGTGTTACTGACATCAGCACAGGAGCTGGAGGAATTTGACCTGATTAAATATATCAGTCCAGATAAGATAACAGATGATGTTCTTCTGAAGCTGATGCCTGTGATTGAAGCATCCAGGAAAGCAACGTAAGTAAAGCTGAATATAACTGCTTTACTGTTACAGTGTCAAATTTTTGCTGTGGGATGTTTTGACCTCAACATGATTCAGGGTGGAGTTACTGCAAATACATTAAAAATAAAATTCACATAAAAAGAAGAACAAAATTATTTTAAAGCAAATACACAAACAAATGAAGTTGCCTGTAATCTTAATCCCGTATGTCTGTAATTTGTAAAGTAAAAATTCCCCTGCAAATGACCTTCCATATTTTGCCAAACACAGAGGTCCTGTGATGTCAGTCCCTACGAATCAGCATGTCTGTGCTTTGACCAGAATTTGGAAAGGTCATGTATCATTTTTTCAAGGTTTTTTTTTCGTGCGCACCTTTTTATCCATTTTCTGCGAATAATAGAGGCTGCATTGGAGTGCTTTAAAAGTATTTTCAAGGAAGCGGATGGGGTGGGGTAATTTCCAAATGACAAGAGGTTGCCAGATAATAATAATCCCATGCTAGTAGGACATAAGACTGAAGGGTATTTAGTAGATATGTGGAAGCCAGCTCATTTCATTTAAGGAGAAAAACAATACAGTAATGATTCACTATCTTAAAATTATTAAAAAGTTATGTGGTTTTATGTTGAATATTTGGTGCATTGTTTTGGCAATTACAAAGTTGCAATAGTACCACCATGTGGTGCTCTTTCAATTTGCACTTACGAATGCAATAATTACAAATGCAATACCAACTTCCTGTTTAGTGTTTGAGACTCATTTGGGTGAAACACAAAGTGATAGTTTTAGTTGGGCTTGGTCTATAGATGCTTCTTACTTGGAAATTAGCTCAATTTGGACATAGTTTGTCGGAGGAGATGTGAGAAGACTTTTATGTAGCTTCTCCAGGATGACAGAATGACAAAATATCAGACAACATGGGCGCAAAAGGAAAATTTCTAAGGAAGGAACAGTGGATTATGCTTGGATTGCGAGCATAATTTGTTACAGAAGTGTGCTTGTATATCAAAACACTCATATATCAAAGCTAATAGGAAATAATGGAAACTCAGATGATTCATTCCACAGCCCAAAAATATTCTTATAAAAATAATTAATACAAAATATAAAATTAAAATAAAACAAATTAACTTGCACTTTACCTTTGAAAAGTCTAGTAATGCAGAGCCGACAGTTCTGTAACGTATGCCTTTATTGACAACAACAGAAAGGCATGAAATAGTTATAACAAAAATGACTGACACACATGGTCTCTGCTTCCCACGGTCAGCTGCTTGTTCTCCAATCCTTTTGCACAGGCAAATCCTTACCATTATTCTCTACTGCCATCTAGTGGATAGGTAAACAATAAACTCACTTTACTACAAAAAGAATCCTAGCTGCAGTGATGGAGACCAGAAAGAGGAGGAAGTGTGTGTGTGTGGGGGGGGTTGCTTTGTAGGACACACACCCCAGCACGATCAAACACACATACACACATACCCACACTCATACACCGCCTCTCGCAAGCACACACTCATACCCACCCCGCGCGAGCACACACTCATACCTACCCCGCGCGAGCACACACATACAAATTCCAATTTTATCTGTCACATACACAGTCATACACAGTACGATCTGCAGTGCTTGTGACCTCAAAATAAAAGACTATGAATAACAAATAAATATTAAAAATAAAAAATAAAAATATATATAGAACAAAAGAAACAGCTGTACAGGGTTGTACAATCCACATATTTAAAGTGTCTTGTGCAGTGCAAATATGCTTAAAAGTTATTTATTTAAAGTGGCTTGTGATAGAGTGATTTGACTAATGACCACGAAGTGTAGTTGTGCAGTGGCCACTAGTGTAAACGAATGTCCAGAATGTTCAAAGTAAGTATGCGGGAAAAAGCTCCTACTCAGTCTCTCTGTGTTGGCCTTCAGGAAGCGGAATCGCTTTTCTGACCTCAACAGAGAGAACAGTCCTTTGTTGGGAAAGCTGAGGTCCTTCACGATCTTCCTGGCCTTGGTCCAGCACCGCTTGCTGTAAATCGAGTGCAGGTCAGGGAACTCGGTGCGGATGGTGCGCTCTGCTGATTGCACCACCCTCTGTAGAGCTCGTCTGTCCTGCATGGTGCTGTTTACGAACCAGGTTGAGATGTTTCCCATCAGGATGCTCTCTATGGTGCAGTAGTAAAAGTTCCTGAGCACCTTGGAGGGCAGTCTGAAGTCTCTCATGCATCTGAGGTGGTAGAGACGCTGCCGGGCCTTTTTCACCACAGTGTTGCTGTGACATGACCATGACAGGTCCTGCGTGATGTGAACACCAAGGTATTTGAAGCTGTCCACTCTCGTGTCCACTGGGCTCTCGTTGATGACGGGGGTCTGGTAGTTTCTCTCCTGCTTAGTGCTGAAGTCCACTATCAGCTCCTTTGTCTTACTGATGTTTAGAAGGAGGTTGTTCCTCTGGCACCATTTCTCCAGATCCCTAATCTACTTCAGGTAGGCCGTCTCGTTGTTATCAAAGATCAGGCCCACCACAACGTTGTCGTCAGCAAACTTAATAATGGTGGTGGAGTTGGTATTGGCCACACAGTCATATGTGTACAAAGAGTACAGCAGGGGGCTCAGAACACACCCCTGGGGAGCTCCAGTGCTGAGAGTGATGGAGGCTAAGACATGTCCGCCCATCCTTACTGCCTGTGGTCTGCCAGTTAGGAAATTGGAGATCCACTGACACAGAGATGAGCTGAGTCACAGGTGCTCCAGTTTGGTGGTGAGTGTGGAGGGAATTATGGTATTAAATGCAGAGCTGTAGTCGATGAAGAGCATTTTAACATAATTCTTCCCTTCTAGTGTTCAAGTGAGTAAGTGATGTGTGGAGGAGATGAGAGATGGCATTGTCAGTTGAACGGTTTGGACGGTAAGCGACCTGTAGTGGGTCCAGTGTGTCTGGTAATGAAAAAATAATGAAGTCCTTGACCAGCTGCTCAAAGCACTTCATCACTACTGAGGTGAGGGCTACAGGGCGATAGTCATTAAGAGAAGCAGGTTGAGGTTTCTTTGGAACCAGAACAATGAGGGACTCTTTGAAGCATGTGGGGATCACTGACTGAGCTAAAAAGAGGTTGAATATCTTTGTGAACACAGGTGCTAGCTGGTCTGCGCAGGCTCTGAGGATACGGCCTGAGATGCCGTCTGGTCCTGCTGCTTTCCTGGTGTTCACTCTCTTGAAGACTCTCCTCACGTCATGCTCGGATATGATGCTCTTGCGGTGCTGGCAGTGTCTTCCTGTCTGCAGCCGTTAGCGCCGCTAGCATTAGCATCGCTAGCGTCTTTAGCTGGAGCCTCGAAGCAAGCATAGAAAGTGTTCAGCTCGTCTGCCAGAGTCACGTCTGCGTTCGTCATACCGGTTGTTGGTGTTTTATAGTCAATTATTGTTCTTAGTCCCTGTCACAGGCCCCTCGTGACTCTAGTTTTCTCTTGTAACGCTGCTTCGCCTCTTTCACCGCCTTCCGGTCATTATATGACGCAGCCTTGTATGGTTCCATGTCCCCCGACACAAGTCCCGTGTTGTAAGCAGAGGTGCGAGATCTCAGAGCGCCCCGGATGGTTTTATCCATCCACGGCTTCTGGTTGGGAAATGTTCTGATAGTCTTTTTCTCCACTGTATCATCTGCTAGTTTCCCAATTAATTCCACAAGTGCTTCCGTAAACACGCTGATGTCATCAATGGAGCTGTTTCGGAACATGTCCCAGTCTGCGTCATCGAGTGTGTCCTGTAACGCGGACACCGATTGGTGCGTCCAGCGCGCGACCTCCCTCTAAACCAGATCTTCCTGTTTCAGCCTTTATTTATATTTTGACATGAGGAAGATGGCGGCATGGTCGGATTTACCAAACGGTGAACGAGATTGTGTCTTTTTGCCGTCCTTGACCGTAGTGTAACAATGGTCCAGTGTCCTTTCGCCCCTGGTGGGGCAGGTGATATGTTGATGAAAGTTCGGCGCTGCACGTTTGAGGTTGGCACTATTAAAGTCCCCCGCCACAATAAGCGCAGCGTCCCGGTGTTGTGATTGTTGTTGTGTGAGTGCCTCATGCGGCTCGCATAAGGCAGTGTCCGTGTCCGTTTGTGGTGGAATATAAACAGCGCTGATTATGACCGATGTAAACTCCCGAGGTAGATAAAAAGGACGACACATGATGGACAGTAGTTCCAGGTTGGGTGTGCAGGAGCGTGTAAGAGGAACAACGCTCGCGCTGTTGCACCAGCTGCTGTTCACTATTAAACACACCACCTCCCCTTGACTTCCCCGAGTCCTCCCCTTGACTTCCCCGAGTCCCGCGTCCTGTCCATGCGGTGAACTGAGAAGAACTCAGCCGGCTAGATGGCGTGGTCCGGCACCGCTGGGTTCAGCCATGTCTCGGTGAAGCAGAGGAGATTGCAGTCCCGAATGTCTCTCTGGAAGCTTGTTCTCCAGTGACTGGACGTTGGCAAGCAAGATGCTAAGCAGAGGTGTTAAGGGGGTAAAGGGGGTCGGAGCAGTCGTGACGGCAGCCGACCTCACCGGCGCCATCTTGAAGCTACAAACGGAAAATAAAAGAGGCTTTTAAAGAGAAAAACAGTTGTGATCACGTTACTCTCGGCGTCTAAAGACAAAATTTATGAAAACATTTTGCTTGTCTTGCGAAAGGCTCGCAAACCAGGTTACTCTCAATCCGAGATTCCACTGTACATACATTTGAAAATCCAAAATTAATCAGCTCACTGTAATACTGTGAGACAGTGGACTACTGTGATGAAAGACTAGTTCAGGTTTTAAGTTTGAAAGGAGTCAGACATTTTCAACCTATCTTAACATGTACTGAAACTTTGATTGACTTCTGGTTTAGTGTATCACCTTTATAATCAATGGACAGTTAGGACCCATAACACTGGGGCTGAAAAACAACTTTTATGGAAATATATTCAACCCCTGTGAAGATTTTAATACTTAAATCTCAGGTTTGCAGGATCGTCTCAGTAACCAATTTGTATAAAACTGTGTCCCCAGGATCTTATGAATACAAAGTTGGATGTGAAGGTTACAGACCATTGAAGAGATACAACTTTTTCCACCATGTTTGTTGGAGTACCACAGACAAATAATTTTAATGAATCAGAAAACAAAATGACATTCCTTTGGGCTTGGTCCACGGATACTACCTGTAAAATTTGGTACAATTGGGACAAAAATAGTACAAATACACAAAATGTAATATTTCAGAAGAAAATTAAATATAGCAAAACAAAGTTCAATTTAACAAAATGTTATTTATAAAGATCCTTTAACAAAAATCAGTGATGCAAAGCATTTTTACGGTAATAAAAATGTAAATAAGTTAAGACAAAAAATACACATTTGCTCACTTATAATTAACAGTATATAATAAACTTATAATAAACAGTCCCTGATGAGCAAGCCGAGGGTGACCGTGGCAAGGAAAAAGTCCCTGAGATGACAAAAGGAAGAAATCTTGGGAGGAACCAGACTAAACAGAGAACCCATGCTCATTTGAGTGATATCAGATAGGCAGGGACTGATTTGTGGTCAAACTGTGTGCTATAAGGCCAAAAGTTCACTATAACAGGAAAAGTGTTTACATTACACGTGTTACGATATACAGGAAGGACAACAGCGTCCCGGACATTTATATGCCTTTTGGCTGCAGTAAATAACAAAATGATCAGATTAAAAGTTTATATATATTTTTTTAAGTGACTCAATCTTATACAGGGTGACACAAAAAAACGGGAACTTTTTACAATCCAATAAAACTAGAAGTGATAAAAGAAATAAATTTCATTGCCCGTTCCACTGATCCATTAATACTAAAATGGTGGAGTGTTTACTTGCTAAATGTCACTAACCCGCAGTGCTACCACCTGCTAATGGCTACCAGTACGCATTAAAAAAATTCCCGTTATTCTGTGTCACCTTGTATTACGAGTGTGTGTGTGTGTGTGTGTGTGTGTGTGTGTGTGTGCTTTTCAGTTAGCCTAATAATTGAAGATTTTCATGATCTTTAATAATATGGTTAGATAAATTGCAATTTACTGGTACTACAGTAAGTTTGTGTGAGAGTGTGTGTGTTTCTATTTTGTATATCTGTTAAAACTTTTAGTATATGTAAACTTTTATGTATATATATGTATTTCATTACATATTATTTAATTTCCTTCAGTATCAGGTGTGATAAGGTTGGAGTAAAAAGTTGTTCAGCTCTGGTCTCAGCACTCAACTCAGAAACCTCCAATCTGAGAGAACTGCGTCTGACTGTGAAAACACTGGATCTGTCCAACAGTAGACTAGGAGACTCAGGAGTGAAGTGGCTCTGTGCTGTACTGGAGAATCCTCACAGTAAAGTGGAGACACTGAGGTAAGATCATCTCTCTGAGAGTCACATGACCTGCTCCTCAGTAAGACACATTCTCTAATAGTGAGACTGAAGCAGAAGTTTTAGGTTGATCATCAATGTCCTGAGGAGGAAGATTGTTTCTTTTCACTGCACACTGATGATTTGTCACAGAGTCTTTGGGTCAGATGTACGTATGTGAGAAGCTGCAGAGCAAAACATGACTTGATGTGACTGCAGTGTGTCTGAAATGACTGTGAAATTTACTAAAACACTGTAACTAATCACACAAACTGCACCTGGGACACAAACTAAATGCACTGTGTGTGAGCTGTAGGGTGTAAAAGCAGCAGGGAAATGCAAATGAGAAACATTTTATTGGTCTTAAAGCTGAAATAATGTTTATTTTGTCAGTTAACATTCGTCTCCATATAGCTGCTATAAACAGGGTTGCCAGATCTGCAAACAGTATTAAAACCTTGCAGTCTTTGTTATTTATAGTTAATTCACAGAGCTCTTAAATAGTCTTGTATTATTTCACATTTTGCCATAAATAAAGAATATCTCACTGACTCAAATACACTCGTACAGTAACACAGAGCTGAAGTTGAGAACAGGAGGAGATCAAAGTGCATGTTTTTAGCTGTTTAGCCACTTCCAATGCACAGAGAATGCCTCATCCAGAATTTATCAAACTAATCTACAATACATGAAACTACGCTACTTAAACACAAGCGCGCACACACACATGCACACACACAAACAGTTTGGAGTGTAAAAGTTAATTTAGTTCTTCTATTGTTTACTAGACCTTTAATTTTACTGTATATTTTTAAATTTAGCACCAATTATCAGCAAGGTATGAAGCTTTGTTTGTTTATTTGCATTACGTTTCAGTCTCCTTGTGGTTCACCGCTAGTGAAGAGAATCATGTCATTGCTGATTGATTGGTGTGTTGTTGTTGAGATGATGTCTTTCGGGGAAGCCGGGTTCCCAACCATGGTCACTCTGGAACTAGCCTGATGTTTGGCCTGTCACATTGGGCATATCTGGCTGGAGGTTTAATACTTTATAAAGTATATTCGCATGAGCTCTGTTCATGCTACAGCATTCATTTAATAAACATCCCATATCCTGCACACTCATTCAATTCTATATCTGCAGAAAGAGGTTTTAACGTTGTAACGCTCAGCGTTTATTGTAAACCTAGTTACACTGCGACGGGGTCAAGAATCTAAATAAGGGCTAATAAAATTAACTTCCAGTGTAGTATGAGCTTCGTGGAGCAAGTAAAGACGCGGCACAACAATTCCAAAACAAATCCAAAGTCCAATAAGTGGCACAGAAAAACAAACAATCAAGGTGTACCACAAATCAATATTTACAAAATATATACAAATATATGTATAAGGGTGTGTGCATGTATGAATGTCTAAAGTCCATGTTATTGTGTGTGTGTGTGTGATGGAGGCTGGGAGAGATGGCTCAGTCTCACCAGTATGAGATGTACAATCCGGGAGCACGAGAAAACGGATCGAGAGGTGTATTGAATGTGTCCAACAAAGATTAATCCACTACGGGAAAAGTAATCCATGGGATGCAACAAACAATCGCTCTCTCTCGTCTTAATAACAGCGTGGCGTATCTTCATCTCTCCACCCCGAGTCCTTTGCCTGTTTCACTTTTATGCCGGCACTCGTGACCCGACAGGTCACCGGGCTCCCTCGCGCCATAACCGTGCATGCTCGTGAGAGCTTAACCCAAAAGACCGTCCTTTGGAGACAAAATAACCATATCGGGTTTATCTATACAGCTCAGAGATTTTATTTTTCTTTACAACCTTCCCATGGCCTATAAAAACAACCCCCTTATGTCGCTCCAATACAACGTGGATTACACTTTCTAGGTTAGGGAAAAAAACTAAACTTTTTTGCATGATTTGTCCTGAAATGCACAAAAAATCTGCTTCTTTCTCTATGTGTCAATTTTTCTTTAGAATTTTAATTTACCCTGAATTTCACATCTTACACATGTAGAACCTGATGGATCCAAATTGTAGACATTTTTTAGTCTCCATTAGGTTTATAATTAAGCAATAGCTATTAAACAATATATTATTCGCAAACAGTCTGGTTTACACAAGACATGAATATGAATTCTTTTTAGGTTTAATGATTTATACTTTACATTATATGCTTTAATTCATAATATTTTACAAACATCAGCTTTAAAGTAAGTCTTAAGTGAAGATTGAAACCTGGTGATGAAGAGTATGTCATTGTGTCTCTTTACAGGTTGTGGGATTGTGGTGTCTCAGATGAAGGCTGTGCTGCTCTGACTTCAGCTCTGAGATCAAACCCCTCACACCTGAGAGTACTGGATCTGTCCTTTAATAAAGTAGGAGACTCAGGAGTGAAGTGTCTCTGTGCTGTACTGGAGAATCCTGACTGTAAACTGGAGACACTGAGGTAAGATCATCTCTCTAAGACTCACATGACCTGCTCCTCAGTAAGACACATTCTCTAATAGTGAGACTGAAGCAGAAGTTTTAGGTTGATCATCAATGTCCTGAGGAGGAAGATTGTTTCTTTTCACTGCACACTGATGATTTGTCACAGAGTCTTTGGGTCAGATGTACGTATGTGAGAAGCTGCAGAGCAAAACATGACTTGATGTGACTGCAGTGTGTCTGAAATGACTGTGAAATTTACTAAAACACTGTAACTAATCACACAAACTGCACCTGGGACACAAACTAAATGCACTGTGTGTGAGCTGTAGGGTGTAAAAGCAGCGGGGAAATGCAAATGAGAAACATTTTATTGGTCTTAAAGCTGAAATAATGTTTATTTAGTCAGTGAAAATTCTAGGGTTGCCAACTCCGGGAAACATAAGGAACACTTTTAATGTTTGCTTTTTATTTATTTATTTATTTTTTACTTGAACACCCCTCGACTCCTCAGATATTATTTTTTCATTCTTTATGTAAGCTGTATGAATGTGTAAACTTGTAAGATATTTGTAAAAGTTGTATGCGGCACGTTGGCTTCGTGGTTAGTACTGTTGCCCTGTAGGTTCAGGTTTGATTCCCATCTCGGAGTTTAAATGTTCTCCCTGTACTTGGTGGGTTTTCTCCTACAGTCCAAAGACATGTAGATTAGGCTTAAAATCAAGCAATAGCTATTGAACAATATATTATTTGCAAACAATCTGGCTTACACAAGACATGAATATGAATTCTTTTTTTTAAGTTTAATGATTTATACATTACTACATATATTAATATTTTAATATTTCAGACTTTTACTGTTTTTGATCATGCAGCAATATACTATGAATATACACATATCTGCTGAGAGAAACAAAATATAAGACTCAGTGTGATCATTATTAATTACATCGGTAATTAGAATAAACAGGTGATGCAATTCTGAATGAAATATCTTTACAAACATCAGCCTTAAAATAAGTCTTAAGTGCAGATTGAAATCTGGTGATGAAGAGTGTGTCATTGTGTCTCTCTACAGGTTGGAGTGGTGTGGTGTCTCAGATGAAGGCTGTGCTGCTCTGACTTCAGCTCTGAGATCAAACCCCTCACACCTGAGAGAACTGGATCTGACTAATAATAATGTAGGAGACTCAGGAGTGAAGTGTCTCTGTGCTGTACTGGAGAATCCTCTCTGTAAACTGGAGACACTGAAGTAAGATCATCTCTCCAATGTATCTTTATGGTTCACACATCAAAACAAGCCTGAGAAATTTTTCTTTCTGTCTTTCTGTCCGGCCAGATTTTGTCAGAGCAAAACTGTCCGGACAGAATTTAATGGAATTTTGTCAGTGCTTAGATACTTTATTTAAACCTGAAGTTAAATCTACACCATGAATGAAATCAAAATGTTGAGTAGAAGTTATGAGCAGTTATGTGCATGATTATGTCCCAGCATCTAGCACCTTTTTATTTGTAATAATTTTGCGTTTTTTTCCTCGTGGTAGACGTGGCTCAACAGAGACAGACAGAGACAGATGTATTAAATTAAACATTTGCAGAAGTTGGATATCTGCCTGAAGTTTAACTTGCACCAAAACTCAACAGGGCTCTACAGTAACTTTATTTTATTGACAGCACTTGTGCTCCAAAGGAAAATAAATAAATAAATAAATAAAATAGGAGCACAGCCAAACATTTAGGAGCTTAGGAGTTTTTTGTTCTCTATAAACAATGCAATATTAATGTGCCACATAACATACACAAGTATAGAGTGCATGGGAAAAGAGAAGGATTACCTCTAGATAAACATTTAATATTTCCAGTTTCTAAAAAACAATTACACAGGCTATCCTCAAAATATCATGCATGAATTTTATATGCACAAATAATGTACAGATGTTGTTGTAGTGCTCAAATAAATTTAAAAGGACAATTCACCAAGAAATTTAAATTGTCATCATTCACTCACCCTAATGTTGTTGTACAGTATAGACAGAATATTAAAATAACTTTAAGTGTGTTCTAAAGGTAAAAAAAAGACTTTGGAATGACAAGAGGAAAAGCAAATAATAGCATTTTTATTTTTGGGTGAACTGTCTTTTCAATATCTCTAAATTGACATCTACACTGCTGAACACAGTTAATGTTCCTGTCACACAGTGAACAGTAATCAGTTTGTAAAATGGGATCTCTTCTTTCGCTATCAGATACGCTGTGTTAAATTAGATTTTTAGTTGTCTGAGAGCTTCTGCGTTTGTAAGGCTTATTTGCCTGTTAACAGCCGCCTGAACTGTGCGAGGATCATTAGGTTGTGACCTGGTATTAAATTTGTCCCTGCAGTGTAATAACGCTGGGAATTTACTAGTGATTCTCGTTGAAGTGTGAGTTCCTGCACAGAAACATTGTTGGCTCTGCTAATTCTGCACATGCGTCTTTGCAATAATTGCACAGCATAACATTTTTATCTTGTTCGTACTTCAGCCATGGAAAAGCATCAAGCCATTAATTTAGGAACCGATACTGTTTACCTGTCGCTGATGTTTTCTGTTTACAAGGAACAACAGGACCAACTTCTTGTTGCCTTGTCCAATTTGCACTTCTTTTTCAAAACTACTCTGTTCGGTCTCATTTGAGAGCTCTTAAATTAAAATTTGATGCTCTTCATCCCAACACAGCAAGATAACTTTAATCAATAACTTTTTGCACCCTTGCTTGGTTGACTAGAAAGCAAAAAGCAACCAATCGCAACGCGAAACGTCATTAATTAGTTAGGCAGAGAGTTCTGATGAAAGACAGGCAGACGTGTACGTGGGCTTTAACCTGATATGACAATGTAATATCACTGATTACATTAAAGCTGATCAAATTATTTTTAGCTCTTAACTCTTTTCCTGTCAACAACGCATACTTCCGCTAATATACTGTAAATATACACACACTTGCTGAAAGAAACAAAATGTAAAACTAATTTTTAGTTACATTGTTAATTCATTTTTAATTACATTGTTAATTAGAATAAACAGGTGATGTCATGTTGAATAAAAACATAATTTTACATCAACTTTACAGTAAGTCTTAAATAAAGATGAAACCTAGTGATGAAGAGTGTGTCATTGTGTCTCTCTACAGGTTGCGTGGTTGTGGTGTCTCAGATGAAGGCTGTGCTGCTCTGACTTCAGCTCTGAGATCAAACCCCTCACACCTGAGAGAACTGAATCTGTCTAATAAAAAAATAGGAGACTCAGGAGTGAAGTGTCTCTGTGCTGTACTGGAGAATCCTCTCTGTAAACTGGAGACACTGAGGTAAGATCATCTCTCTGATGCTCCTCAGGTCATGTGACTATGTGTTAGACACATTCTCTTATAGTGAGACTGAAGCAGAGGACTTAGGTTCATCATCAACAATGTTGGGTGTAACGCATTACAAAGTAACGCATTAGCGTACTTAGATGACTTTTTTGATGTAACAAGTAATCTAACATGTAAGTCCGCCATTTAAGTACAGTGGAACCTGGAAACCAAATTTAATTTTCCCATAAGAAATAATGGAAACTTAAATTATTCGTTTTACAGCCCAAAATAATAAAATACATAAAAGTAATTAATACAAAATATTAAGTAAAAATTAAAAATTTACCTGCACGTTACCTTTCAAAAAAGTAAAAAAAAAATCCCGGCAGATAAGCGTTTCCCTTTGTGCATGCAGGCGCTGTGTGTGTGTGTGTGTGTGAGGCTAGAGTAAGTGGAGACTCTTGCTTTCAGCCCCTCCTGTCTCCCCCTCCTCATCTTACACATTAAAACCTTCTCCTCTCGTTTAAACACACTCACACACACACATTAACGGAAGGACTGTTGTTCTCATCTAAATTATTAAAGCTTCTCCGCTTTATTTTAATGTTGCTCGCGACAGCGTAACAGCTCGTTAATCCATGCTTGTGTAATGATGAGATGGACAAACTGCTCGATGCCCGTTCTTTTATTTTTTACATTGTCAGGTTATATTACAAACTTTCAGGTGGATCCTGCACGTAAATCCAACTAAAAAAACTACTGAAGAACAAAACTCAGGCTCAATATCCTAACTTAAATCTCACATTCGCGTTTACACACACCGGACTGCATTACCCACAATGCATCTCCCGCACTGGACTACACTTCCGTAAACAGCGGTCATAAATCAACGTCTCCCTCCCGCTACACTGTTTACTAAAAAAAAAAAAGCAATAAATATCACTAAAGACACTCCTGTGAGCGCAAACTAATAGAATCACTGCTGTAAAGTAAAACAAACAAATTACCCAGCACCTCTGAAAAGATTTGCGAAGAGTTTCTTTGTAGAGCAGTGTGTGTGTCTCTTGCCTTCATTTCTGTGCGCACGTGTGTGTTTGTGAATGAGGGTTTCACACACACACACAGCCGGCACAGTGTCTAATTATCCTCGCGCGTGCGCGCACACACACACACCGCGATGAGGAAGAAAATAGATTTTTAACCTCTGCATTGAGAATTTCCTTTGCCTTACTCGCGCGCACACACGTGTGTTATAAAAAAAACAGTACACGCGCTGTACACACGCGCTTCCGAACACATAATAAAATATGTTTCACACACACGTAGTCACAGTGTTATAGTAAACAGTACACGCGTGCACAGATGTTGATTATACCAGTAAGAGACGAGCACTAAGACCCAGCAGGGGAGATGAATACCTGCAGCGCAAGAGAGAGAAAAACCGTAGGCTCAGTTGTGATGACGCTACGCTCTGTGTCAAAACAAGAAGATCATGCATTATACATGATACTCGGAGCTCGTAAACCACGACAATGCTTGTTTTTTAAGTCAAAATTTATAAAAAATCTTTGCTCGTCTTCCGGAAC
The DNA here is from genome assembly GCF_024256425.1 of Clarias gariepinus. Lineage (NCBI taxonomy): Eukaryota > Metazoa > Chordata > Actinopteri > Siluriformes > Clariidae > Clarias > Clarias gariepinus. Next base: position 24,899,742 of record NC_071111.1, read on the forward strand.
ATTGGTAAACCGCGTTACTCGTAATCCGAGGTTCCACTGTACTCAGTTATTTAGGTATATTTCCAAAGATGTAATCTGTTATTCTGACAATATATGTAACCTGTGAGTGTGCAGTGATTCCTTTAGTGTGTGTGTGTGTTTGTGTGTGAGAAAGTCGTCCTACAAGCCCTGCCCCCATCCCAGACAACCTGCCTCTCTTCTGTTATTCCTGCTGCTAGTAGTTAACAGATTGTTGGTCAAATTTCACTGAGTGATGAAAGTAGAATACAGTGGAACCTCAAATTACGAGCATAATTCGTTCTGGAAGTGGGCTCGTATTCCAAAACACTCATAAACCAAATTTAATTTTCCCATAGGAAATAATGGAAACTCAAATTATTAATTCTACAGGCCAAAAAAAATTATACATAAAAATAATTAACACAAAATATAAAGTAAAAATAAAACAAATTAACGTGTACTTTACCTTTAAAAAACACGTAAAAATATATCCCGACAGTGTTTCCGTTTGTGCACGCAGGTGCTGTTTGTGTGTGTGTGTGTGTGTGTGTGTGTAATGTGCGTACACACACACATTAATGGAGAGACTGTTTTTAAAACGTTTAAAAATTAACCGTTTAAAAATTAGCAAGGAACATCGCTAGTCACACTCGCAGGAGCGCATACTAACGGAATCACTGCTGTAAAGTAAAACAACAACAAAAACAAATTAACCAGGGGTCCGTTCTTCATACGTCGCTAACTCAGTTAGCTGGATTTGATTGTTGTAGATTTGTCCTGATCTTGGATTGTTTCGTTCTTCGATGCGCTTTTCGCATTTGCTGTCATAGCAACAGGTCCCTGCTTGGGAGCAGGTTTATTTCATGTAAACAGGATTTAGGCTGCGCTCCTGGGAGGTTGTGATTGGTTAAAATGGCGAGGTCACATTTGATTGGTTAAAGAGCACGACTGACGCGGACTGACTCACGTGGGGAAAGTATTTTGCATATATATATATATATATATATATATATATATATATATATATATATATGGCCCCCTGCCATGGATTGCTCCCCCACATAATCACTATCAAATATTATATCAGAACATGGATTTATAGGTTTATTAATGTCATGTCTTCTGGTGAAGGAAGTGGACGCAAAAAGCAGGATTAGTTTGTGACAAGTTTTATTCTTCTTTTTTTTTCTCTGAGATTATTACTCAGTACACTATATGCAAAACAAGAATCGCAACAACAGCAACTTAGAAAGCTGGGGGTCTGCAGGTGGGTCGGGTTGAAAGTAGAAACGAACAAAAAACATAACAAACAAATCACGCCGCGGTGGCGAGGCCGCAAACCCCGGCGTACTGAGAATCACTCAGCCTTGACCTTGACCGTGACGGCGGCAGCAAGAAACCCTCGGCTTTGACCCCTCCCTGCAGACTCCGCTCAGTCCTGGGAAAGCACATACACACATAAGATATTTAAAACCACGACAGACAGAGGTGCACGTCAGTGAACAGACAACGTGAAGAGAGTTCGGCTGGGCTATAAATAGAGACACGTAAGGATGGACAGGTGATCATAATTTGGTGCTCATCACAAACCAGGGAGACATATACACACAGACACACTAGGGGGAGACAAAGGAGCGGCTCAGTAATCCGGTGACCCAGATCTTACCCTCCCGGGCTGAGTTGGCAAGGATGTTACAGTACCCCCCCCCCTTAGGACCGGCATTCCCAGGGGGGTGTGAGCGCCCTTTCCGTGTGATCGGAGGGAGTGAGGACCTACCGGCCTGATGGAATTGCCGGCGGGCGGGTCGACCCGGGGGTCGTGGTGCTGGGCGATCCGGCCGGGCTTGATGGAAATCGGTTATGAGTTCTCTACTCATAATGTCCCGGGCCGGGACCCAGCTCCTTTCCTCCGGGCCGTACCCCTCCCAATCCACCAAATACTGGAGGGAGCCCCCTCTCCTCCGAGAGTCCAACAACACAGCCCCGGGGATCGAAGGCTCTGCGACGCCTCCGTCTAGGGGTCCCGGAATCACTGGCCTGAGAAGAGAAATGTGAAACACAGGGTGAATTCTCATGTGGTGAGGTAGCTGTAACTTAAAGGTGACCGGGTTTACTTGTGCCAGGATGGGAAATGGACCGATGTATCTGGGAGTGAGTTTTCGACATGGGAGGTGCAGGTGGAGGTCCCGTGTGGAGAGCCATACTCGATCCCCTACCTGGAGCGGCGGACTTTCCCTCCGCCGTCTATCGGCATTTCTTTTAAATCTATGAACTGCTTGGGAGATCTTGGTGTGTGCTTCCTCCCATACTTTTTCCGCTCGTTGAAACCACTGATCCACCATAGGGATATTGGTGAGAGTGGCATCCCAGGGACAGAGCGGTGGTTGATGCCCTAGCACACATTGAAACGGTGTCATGCCGGTCGAGGAGTGACGTAACGAATTCTGCGCATATTCCGCCCAGATTAAACAGTCTGCCCATTCATGTTGTCGACTACTACAATATGCTCGGAGGAACCTTCCGAGTTCTTGGACAGTCCGCTCTGCTTGCCCATTTGACTCAGGGTGGTAGCCTGACGTCAGGCTAACTGTGGTTCCCAATTTCTGGAAAAAAGCTTTCCAGACCCGTGCGATGAATTGGGGACCACGATCCGAAACAATATCCTCCGGGATACCGTAGTAACGAAACACGGAATCGAATAAGCTTTCTGCTACCTGGAAGGCTGACGGGAGAGAACTAAACGGAAGGAAACGACTTCCCTTCGAGAATCGATCCACCACCACAAGAATAGTTGTGTACCCCTTTGACACCGGCAGATCCGTGACAAAGTCCACGGCGATATGGGACCACGGTCTGTTAGGTGTAGGTAGGGGCATTAATTTACCAACTGGCAACCTACGGGGGTTTTTGGTTGCGGCACATGTTGCACAAGATAAAACGACTGTTCTCACGGTTTCCCGCAGTTTTGGCCACCAGAACTTAGGTTCTAATAGGTGGATGGTTCGTGACACGCCGGGGTGACCTGATGCGAGGCTTGTATGCGCCGCGATCGTCACTCATTCGCGTAGAGGCTCCGGAACGTACGTTCGATTCGGAGGACAGCCCTTGGCCGCGGGGTGGGACCGCGCCAGCTGGGCTATCTCCGAATCGATGTCCCACACGATCAAAGCCACCACGAGTGACGATGGCAAGATGGATTTCGGATCGTTGTTGTGATCCGGCGCCGGATAAAATCGAGATAGCGCGTCTGCTTTTTTATTGCGAGAGCCCGGTCGATACGTGATAATAAAATGGAAACGCGTGAAGAACAGCGCCCATCGGGCTTGTCGAGAGTTTAATCTTTTTGCTTGTTGGATGTACTCAAGATTCCGATGGTCGGTGAGTACAGTAAAGGGATGTTTAGCTCCCTCCAGCCAGTGTCGCCACTCCTCTAACGCCGCTTTTACTGCTAGCAGTTCTCTATTACCAATATCATAGTTGCGTTCGGCAGGACTTAGTTTTCGTGAAAAGAAAGCACAAGGGTGGAGTTTCGCTGGGTTGCCATGGCGTTGTGACAGCACCGCCCCCAGCCCCACTTCCGACGCATCGACCTCAACTATGAATGGCTTCTCCGGGTCCGGCAGTTTAAGAATGGGCGCAGAAGTAAAAGCATGTTTGAGTCGCTGGAAAGCTGCGCGCGCTTCCAGCGAGAACTCGCGCAGGCGCTGTGGTTTGCCCCTTAATAAACTTGTGAGCGGTGCCGCCACTGTACTGAAGCCCAGAATAAATCGCCTATAGAAATTGGCAAACCCAAGGAAGCTCTGTAGCGCCTTAACTGACTTGGGTTCCGGCCATTGTTGTACCGCCTCGACCTTGGTCGCTTCCATCTCGACTCCCTGGGGTCCTATGCGATAACCGAGAAATGCTATTTCCTTTTGATGAAAGTCGCATTTCTCTGCCTTCGCATAGAGTCCATGCTCGCGTAGACGACGAAGGACTCCGGTTACATGCACGACGTGTTCCGCATATGACCGCGAGTACACCAGAATATCATCTAAGTATACTATAACATAGCGGTTTAACATATGTTGAAACACGTCGTTCATGAACCCCTGAAACACCGCAGGTGCGTTTACCAGCCCATACGCCATCACGTTATACTGGTAATGTCCGGATGTGGTGCTAAACGCCGTTTTCCATTCATCGCCCTCGCGAACACGTACCAGATTGTATGCGCTACGGAGATCGAGTTTAGTAAAGATAGAAGCGCCTCGGAGTTGGTCGATCGCGGCCGGCACCAGGGGCAGTGGGTGCTTATACTTTACTGTAATAGCGTTTAGACCACGATAATCTATGCAGGGTCTAAGACCCCCGCCTTTTTTTTCAATAAAAAAAAATCCTGCTGACGCTGGGGACGTGGACCTGCTGATGAGCCCCTGCTGGAGAGCCTCACTCACGTATTCCTCCATGGCCTGTGTTTCCACCACAGACAATGGATAAATGCGCGCGCAAGGCGGTGTTTTCCCCGGCAGGAGCTCAATCACGCAGTCCCACGGACGATGGGGGGGAAGTCGTGCGGCAGCCTTAACACTAAACACATCTTGAAATGCTCGGTACTCAGATGGCACAGTGGTTGATAGTTGGGCGCGAGGACTTTCAATGGTTGTGGTTTGGACCATCAATGAGGATGGTTTACAAAATTTCGCGCATCTTGGGGCCCAGGATATGATGCGAGACTGTGCCCAATTAAAATTCGGGTTGTGATAGCTAAGCCATGGGAGACCTAGCACGACCGACTGATCCGCCTGCGGGAGCACAAAGAATTTTAGCTCCTCGGTGTGACCTGGGAAAGTTAATCGAAGTGGCACGGAAAGATGTTCAAGGGGCGATTGTTTTAGATGTTGACCATCTAGAGCCTTTACTGGGATCGGGTAGGGAAGCTTCGACACGGGAGCTCGGAGCTTGGAAAGAAGAGTAGAGGAGACAAAATTCCCAGCCGAACCCGAATCTATAAGGGGAAAGACAGACACAGTGTGATTATTGTAAGACAAAATAGCCTGTAAACAAAAAGAGTGATGAGTACGAGGTGGGGTGTAAGTGGTTACGTTTAACAGCGGACAGGTGTTTACTCGATGGGATCCCCCCCCACAGTACAAACATAACCCCGCCGTTAGGCGTCGTCGGCGCTCCTGGGCCGAAAGGCGGTACGTGCCGATCTCCATCGGCTCAGGTTAATTGCTTTTACGCGGTTCGGAGGGGGGTTTGCTGAGGCTATCGCGGTGGCTTTGCTCGGACCTTCCTGCTGCACTTCGAGGTGGGAGGTGCCGGGGCTGGCCGCGGAGTTGCTGATCCAACTTGATGGCCAGGTTGATACTGTCGTCCAGTGACAGCCCGGCATCACGACATGCTAGTTCGAGTTGTAGTTCGGGTTGGAGGCCGTCACGGAACCTGGCCAGCAAGCTTTTATCGCACCAGCCACTCTCCGCGGCTAGAATGCGGAATTTCACCGCGTAATCCGAGAAGGTCTGATTCCCCTGTTTTAGCCTCAGCAGCTGTTGTTCCCCCAATTTCCCGTGATCTGGGTGGTCGAACACCGCGCGAAAGTCTCTGAGAAAGATGTCATAGTCGGTCGTCACTGTCCCGTCGTTGCTCCACACCGCCGCCGCCCAGTCGATAGCAGGACCCGTGAGCTGCTGCGTTATGAAGCTGACTTTCTTGGCATCCGTCAGTTCGGGATATTCCGCCAGGTACAGCTCACAGGCCAGAAGAAACCTTTTGCAACCCTCGGGATTCCCCGCATAGCGTTCTGGTGGGGCGGCTCGTGGTGGTGAGTGTGCAGAGCGGGGCCTAGGAGGTGGGGATTGGGCCCATTTAAACGCCAGCCTTTCTAGGCTGGTGGCCATATCATTGACGGCTCGTGCCAAGCCGTCAATTTGTCCCTGCTGCCGGATTATGTAGTCGAGTGCTGGGGCGGTCTCATCCGGCAGCGGTATTCCTGCTGCGTCCGGGAGGGTCTGTTCATCTGTCATGTCTTCTGGTGAAGGAAGTGGACGCAAAAAGCAGGATTAGTTCGTGACAAGTTTTATTCTTCTTTTTTTTTCTCTGAGATTATTACTCAGTACACTATATGCAAAACAAGAATCGCAACAACAGCAACTTAGAAAGCTGGGGGTCTGCAGGTGGGTCGGGTTGAAAGTAGAAACGAACAAAAAACATAACAAACAAATCACGCCGCGGTGGCGAGGCCGCAAACCCCGGCGTACTGAGAATCACTCAGCCTTGACCTTGACCGTGACGGCGGCAGCAAGAAACCCTCGGCTTTGACCCCTCCCTGCAGACTCCGCTCAGTCCTGGGAAAGCACATACACACATAAGATATTTAAAACCACGACAGACAGAGGTGCACGTCAGTGAACAGACAACGTGAAGAGAGTTCGGCTGGGCTATAAATAGAGACACGTAAGGATGGACAGGTGATCATAATTTGGTGCTCATCACAAACCAGGGAGACATATACACACAGACACACTAGGGGGAGACAAAGGAGCGGCTCAGTAATCCGGTGACCCAGATCTTACCCTCCCGGGCTGAGTTGGCAAGGATGTTACAATTAATATTAAACATGATATTACTATTATAATAAACCCTAGACACAAGACAGCCGTCAAGACCATTAATATAAATTCTTGTATAATTTATTATACAATTTATTATACATTTATTTTTCAGGGGTTTGTTATGAATATGCAAATAAATATTTATATAAAATAAAAATAAATATTTTTTATAACGTAAAATTTGACAAAACTAATTTTATTATAAAATAAACAATATAAAAGTATACATGTTGTATTTGAAAAAAATATATTAATATTTCCATTTGTTCATATACAACATATTTATGTTCATATTGCTTATTGTGTTGTCTCATGTAATTTGTACTTTGTAAACCATTAACCTATGAATTTCTGTTCTAATATAATATTTGATAGTGATTATGTAGGGGGGCAATCCATGGCAGGGGGCATTTCAGCGCATAACACGCGTTACAAAAAAAAATTAAGCTCGCTCTTTTTCCATTTCGTCAACCAATCAAAGGGGTTGTGATCAGTGTTTCTACTGTCGATGCATATCGCCTTTTAAACCATCGCACGAATGTGCAATAATCCTAGACAACCCCATCCAGCTATACTAATCATCAACAACAGGTGTGCTCGAAGAACCAACTTAGCCACATCGTAATTAGCAAGATGATCTCATCTTAGATGTGTCAACTTATCTCGGATGTGTCAAGCAAAGTACAAACAATGGACCATTGTACCTTACCTTTTAGAATCGTGACAGAGTTTGTTTGTGAACATGAGAGGGGGGGCTGTAAAGCCGAGAGAGAGAGTGTGTGTGCGCACACACACACAAACACACACTCGCCTTTACAGCCCCCCTCCTCTCAGGTTTCCAAACAAACACACACACTCTCTGCCTTACACGGACACACACACGCACACAAACACACACTCAGAAACTCTGCAAGCACTAAGACCCAGCAGGGAAGAGGATTACCTACTATTCCATAGCGTAAGAGAAAGAAAAACCATTGGCTCAGTTGTGATGATGTGGCGTTCGGTGTCAAAACAAGAAGCGCATGCGTGATACATGATACTGTGCTCGTAAACCAAGACAGTGCTAGTTTTTCAAGTCAAAATGTATAAAAAATCTTTGCTCGCCTTGCAGAACACTCGTAAACCGCGTTACTCGTAATCCGAGGTTCCACTGTAATTATGAAGGTTTTAACAAAAACAACTTGCATGAGGAATCACAAAGGAGTTTTCATTTTCTGCAATGAAAAAATATATTTTTATTTCTATTTTTATTTTTAGTTCTATTTTTCCTAGTTTAATTTAATTTTTCTATTTAATTTTCTATCGTATTTCTTTTATTTTTATTTATTTCTTATTTGTAAACTTTAATTCTCTTTTAGGGTCAATGGCAGTCGTATAAGCATTTCACTACATTTCGTACTGTGTATGACTGTGTATGTGACAAATAAAATTTGAATTTGAATGAAACTGGCTCTCATGAAGGCCATCCCAGGAGGGCGAGACCAAACCTACCTCTGCCTCAAACAAGAAGTTCATTTAGAGTTATCAGCCTGAAAAATGGCCAATTAACAGCATCTCAGATTAAAGGTGTTATGAAGTCATAATGCATTTTTGGAAGGCTTCCTTTACAATGTAGAAAGAAATAAAAATGAAAGTGACCCCAAACTTTTGAACGGTAGTGTATATAAACAATATTTTTCTTATTAGGATTGAAATTTGATGATGAAGAGTGTGTCATTGTGTCTCTCTACAGGTTGCGTGATTGTGGTGTCTCAGATGAAGGATGTGCCGCTCTGACTTCAGCTCTGAGATCAAACCCCTCACACCTGAGACAACTGGATCTGTCCTTTAATAAACTAGGAGACTCAGGAGTGAAGTATCTCTGTGCTGTACTGGAGAATCCTCACTGTAAACTGGAGACACTGAGGTAAGATCATTTCTCTGAGGGTCACACGACCTGCTCCTTAGTAAGACACATTCTCTAATAGTGAGATGGAAGCAGGAGTAACTAATCACACAAACTGCACCTGGGACACAAAGAGTGGGAGTTAGATAGATGTCCATCCAGAGATGAATCAGGACGTGTTGGCTCGAGAATAAACTATTTAGAAAATTTTTAATAAACAGGTGATGTCATTCCAAATAATAACATAATTTTACAAACACATCAGCTTTAAATTAAGTCTTAAATGAAGGTAAAAAATCTGGTGATGAAGAGTGTGTCATTGTGTCTCTCTACAGGTTGTGTGATTGTGGTGTCTCAGATGAAGGCTGTGCTGCTCTGACTTCAGCTCTGAGATCAAACCCCTCACACCTGAGACAACTGAATCTGTCTAATAATAAAGTAGGAGACTCAGGAGTGAAGTGTCTCAGTGCTGTACTGGAGAATCCTGACTGTAAACTGGAGACACTGGGGTAAGATCATCTCTCTGAGAGTCACATGACCTGCTCCTCAGTAAGACACATTCTCTAATAGTGAGACTGAAGCAGAAGTTTTAGGTTGTAGATGTAGCACGTGCAGGTGACATGTTTTCCATGAACTCCCAGTGAGAACTCCCAGACCTCGAAGCCATACATCTCTCTCCACACTTGACTAGGAAAGAGTAAAAGACTTCAAGTCTGACAAATCTACCTGTGCTTCAGATATAGCTAGTCAATGTGTCAAGCTTAATTAAATACAATCCATCATTCATGTACAATTTCTTTGTGTTTTATAATACAGTGTTCATTGTGTTATGTTAACCCTATGATGCACGAGTGATATGACCCTACACTCTTCCATAAATGGGTCATTTTTGACCCACCTATAAAAGTCAATGTGTTTTATGCTATTTTTTTCATATTGGTTGTGAATAATGAATTGTAACATAGTCTGTATTACATTTTAGACCACACAAAAATTATTTCATGTTTGAAATTGTATTATTTTTCACTTTATTACAGATTTTGAACATTTTGATATTTAAAAAACGAATATTATACAGAACAGCAATAGATGTCAACATTCATTATGTGTATGTGTGTAAATGTCTGGTCATTGACAGTTCCTCACTCTTTTCTATTCTCTTGCAGGTAAGTCTCCGTGTTTGCTAAAGCGTTTGAAATGATAGTCCCTGTTTTGCCTTCTTGTCTCCTCACTGCACGCAGTTGTGACAGACTACCTGTTTCTGGCTGTGATTATTGCACACAGGCACATTGCACTTCCCACACCTATTGCTGACTTTGCGATCTTTGTTACTTGGGCAGATCTGACACCTCTTTCTCTTCAGTTGGCCCTGTCTGCTTCTGTCCTTTGGCTGGGTTGTGGGTTTTGTTACTCCACACCTTCCCATTGCTTCAATGATCAGGGTTTGCAGTTGTGGGCAGCCTTCCAGTCGCCTCCTCATGTGTGGTGTGACAAGCTCCTTTAAGAGCTCTTTTAGGAAGAGTCGTCGTGCATTGGTGATACCTCTGTTGAATTCAGGGTGCTGAGTCATGAAAAAGGTATAGGCATTTAGGGTGGCGATGTCAAGGATGTTGTACCACAGCACCATGGGCCACCTCTGTGTTTGTCGCTTGCAGGTGTAGGTGCCAACCATTTGGTCCATGGTGTCAACACCTCCTTTGGTCTTCACCATTTCTGTTTTTTTCTTTCTGGTGTTTTCATCCACCATTTCATTGTGGTGCATCGTGCTCAGGAGGACAACAGCCATTCCTTTCTTTCTGACGTAGGTGGCCATAGTAATGCTATGCTTCATCAGAGGAGGGATATCTGGCTTGTTCTGCCGTAGAGTCCCCACAATAGTGAGATCCATTTCCAGGAGATGCTGCGCAAGAGGCACACTGGTGAAAAAATTATCTGTGGTGATGTTGCGACCTGTGTTTCTAAATCTACTGCACAACTGCCGGACAATGTTCTCCCCCAGATTCTTTTGAACTTCTTCCCCTGGTTGTCTCCCTGTGTAAACCATCTCTACAACCATCGTAGGGAGCCTAAAAATTGTAGAGCGGACTTAAATTTAGGGTTAGGGGTGCGTAGACAATTCAAGTGTACGTGCTATTACTAATTTCATGTGTGCCATTGTTACATTTAGAATGTAATAATTGTTATTGTCAGATTGTTAGATGAGGCTGATGGTTGTATGCAATACATGTCACTACATGTTGTACATGTATAACTATGTATGTGACAAACTTTGACCTGACTTGACTTGAGGTTCCCATGGAATTGTATGGGAAATGCATGTGGGTCATTTTTGACCCACTTATGGAAACTTGGGGTAGTAATACAAATATTATAATTTCTTAAAAAGTATATGAGGTAACTTAAACATTTTAATGGAATGATATCAAAAACATGTTATTTGAGGAATACCTGGAATATGAAAAGATAAAAACTTTTAATTACAAAGATATTGCAAGAAAATGACCTCTCCGGGTCATTTTTGACCCACTTGTGCATCCTAGGGTTAAAAGAACAAAAGTGATTAACATATAAGTCATAAAGAGAGACATATAAAAAAAAAAAACGAGAATCTGGCAACCACTCTGCTAATTTACACCTGCTTCTGAGACGAGGACAAAATAATGTGTAAAACTGATGACTGTTAATCTCACAGATTTTATTAAATTAAGCAGAACATGTAATTGTAACGACGCGGGACTCACAAGGGGCAGAACCATGCAAAAATGCTTTGCACTGTGAGACTGGTGCTACTGGTCACTAAATATATTGTGGCGGGGGGCGGGGTTTCGCTTGGGAACCATCATGCTTTGCGGGAGGGGCTGTTATGTGTTCACCCTGTTGGGAGAAGGTGTTTGGTTTACTGGCTTCAGCCAGGGTATGTGTGATGTGTGTGTTGTTTATGCTGCTGGTTCACCTGTGTTACGTGAATAAAATACTCCCAGCCATTTGCATTGGGCAGCAAGTAAAATAACTCGTCTCTCCACCATCCTTTCCGGTGTTAAAATGCTACATTGGTGTCAGAAGTGGGATGGAGAGTCGCGAGTTGGAGCGCACCCCGGAGGAAATCCGGAGGATCCAAATAGGCCGCCGAGTAGCAGAGCAGCTGAGGAGGAAGAAGACCCTCCCTGATGGGGCCAGCGCGGGCAAAGAGCGGCGACCGGAGCGGAGCGGCGCGTCCCAGGTTCCGGCATTGGACCTCGGGGAGGATTCCTCCAGTGACGCGGCGCCGACACCGGAGCAAGCTACAGCTCCGTGCCCCGTCCGCCAGCGAAGCGACCTACAGCTGCGCCTGCCGGCCTACAACGGCGCCGGCGATCCCCACGCGTTCATCGCCCAGGTAGAGCTAGCCGCCAAATTCGCGGGCTGGTCCCCGGCAGAAACAGCCGTCCGGGTGGCCCTCTCGTTGGAGGGTGACGCGCTGCGGGCGTTGCAAGATCTCCGGGCTGATGAGCGGGACGACTGGTTGAAGCTGCAGCAGTCGCTCTGTTTCCGTTTCGGCGCAGGGGACCGTAACGAGGCCGCGGGCGAGGAGCTGGCAACCCGCGTGCGGAGCGCCTCTGAGCCACTAGGGGCGTTCGCCATGGACCTGCGATCTCTCGCGCGCCAGGGCTACCCGGATTTCGGACACGGCCAGCAGGAAGAGCTAGCTCGTCGCGCGTTCCTTCGGGGAATCCGGCCGTACCGGCTTCGCGAGCACCTCCGGTTAGCGGCACCGGCGTCCCTGTCCGAGGCGCTGCGCGAGGCCGAGCGCGCCGAGCCCATCTTGGGTGAACACCCCACGGCGAGAGAGCCGAGCGATCTTCGGTGGCTCGCGGCCGCTGGGTAGGTGAACCTAGCCGGGGACAGGGCTACCCGTCGCGGCTAGGCCTCGACCCAGCCTGCGAGTTTCCGCGACGACGCCGAGGCCAGGGACCGCCAGACTACCGCTGCAACGTTCTCCGGCCGGAGGACAGCGTACCCCAGCAGCCGTTAAACTAGCTTCGGGGGGCGCCGAGGGGAAACCGCCTCCCACAGCCATCTTTGTTTCCCCAACTGCCGGATTTAACTTCCGGTCGGGACGTGTTGGAAATCGCGCGGGGGTCTACGTGGACTGTGGCCTGGACAACGTTTCGCTGCGGGCGCTCGTGGACACCGGCTCTACAGTTTCGCTGCTGCGCGGGGGGTTGTTGAAGAGTGGAGAGCGCGGTCGTGTGCTGCCGGACCCGGCCGTGAACATTCGCACCGTGTCGGGGAGTTATTTGAGGATACGGGCCTGTCGCACAGTGCGAATACAAGTAGGTGCAATCATTCTTTTTCACCCATTCTTTGTGGCGGATATCGAGGATGATTGTATCTTGGGATTAGACATTTTGGAAAGGTGGGGTGCGGTACTGAATCTCGCGGACGGGACTCTGCGTGGTAGTTTCGGTTTAGCTAGGTTGCTAGTGCCCAAAGCGCAGCCGGACGGGTTAGTAGCACGCACCAGGGGGGCGGAACTTCCGGTGGACGCGCCATGTAAACATCCGGTAGCTGTCCGAGCGAGAATAATGGCCGAGCTGATGCGGCGTAGCAGTGTGGGGCTAAATCAGACGCAGACCGACGCCGTGAAGTCCCTTTTGCACGAGTTCGCAGATATTTTCGCAGTGGATGAGCGCGAGTGCACGCATACCGATTTGGTGCAGCACAATATCGATACGGGTAACGCCGCTCCTGTTCGGTTACATCCGAGACGCCTCCCGTTAGCTAAACGAGCTATAGCCGAGCAGCAGCTGCGTGAGATGGCCGACTCGGGCGTCATAGAGCCAGCATCCGGACCGTGGTCTTCACCCGTTGTACTTGTGCGTAAAAAGGACGAATCGTGGCGGTTTTGTGTGGACTACCGGCGGTTAAACGAGGTGACGCGCAAAGATTCTTATCCGTTACCGCGAATAGATGATGCGCTGGAACACGTTGCGGGCTCGGCGTGGTTTAGCTCGTTGGATCTGCGTAGCGGGTACTGGCAAGTAGAGCTCGCCCCGGAAGCACGACCCAAAACCGCGCTTTCGATCGGACAAGGGCTATGGCAATTCCGGCGCATGCCGTTCGGCCTCTGCAACGCTCCCGCTACGTTCGAACGGTTGATGGAGAGAGTATTGGCAGAGATCCCTCGCAACCGTTGTGTCGTCTACTTAGACGATTTATTGGTGCACGGCAAGGATTTTGCGGTCGCGCTAGCTAACCTACGGGAGGAGTTTCTAGCTATCCGGCGGGCGAATTTGCGGCTCAATCCCAAAAACTGCCAGTTGTTGCGGCAAGAAACTGTCTTTCTGGGACACGTCATTAGCGCTCAAGGGATTGCCACCGATCCAGCCAAAATTGCCGCGGTACAGAATTGGCCTGAGCCGTCAAATGTGTCGCAGCTACGCACCTTTCTCGGGTTAGCGTCGTACTATCGCCGGTTCGTGAGGGATTTTGCTACGATCGCCAGCCCGCTGCACGCACTCACGAGAAAGAACCAGCCGTTTCGCTGGGACAGGGAGCACGCGTGTGCGTTCACTCGGTTACGGGAAGCTCTGGTTACGTCGCCCGTTCTCGAATATCCTGATATAGCTCGTACGTTTATTCTCGACACGGACGCGAGCGATGTAGGGCTGGGGGCCGTCCTGTCTCAGGTTGCCGGGGGCAAAGAGCGTGTTGTCGCTTACTTCAGCCGCGCGTTGTCTGGGCCGGAGAAGAATTACTGCGTCACGTGGCTCGAGCTGCTAGTGGTCGTCGCGGCCCTTAAGCATTTTAGGCCGTATTTATACGGGCAATCCTTCTTGCTGCGGACCGATCACGCTTCGCTAGTGTGGCTGCTTAGTTTTAAAGAGCCCGAGGGGCAGTTAGCGCGTTGGCTCGAGCGGTTGCAGGACTATCACTTTACCGTTCAGCACCGAGCGGGAAAATTGCATGCTAACGCCGATGCGTTATCCCGCCGGCCGTGCAGCAAAGAGCGTTGTCGACACTGCGAGCGGGTTGAAGAGCGTGTGGGTGGTCACGACATCGAACACACCCCGACCCCCGTGAATCAGAACATTCTCCCTGCGCAGTCTTCCGAAGCCCCCGTCGGTAATCGGCCGTCCGAGCCAGCGTGCAGCCGAGTCACTGCGGCACCTAAACCATCGCCGGTGGTCGTTTCGCCTGTGCCACAGATGGACTGCGATCAGCTAATGGTCGAGCAGGAGAAGGACCCGGCGCTGCAGCGGGTATTAGGTTGGGTTAACGCGGGCCAGAGACCGGATTATGCCGCCATTGCCCACCTGGGACCAGAAGAAAAAGCTCTCCACTCGCAGTTTCACCGACTAGCGTTGCGGGGGGGGTTAACTCTACCGCCAGTGGGAACGGCCGTGTGGCGCCGGCGAATCTTTTCAGCTGCTGGTGCCGCGGACTTTGCGGGCATGTGTGCTGGGGATGGTTCATGGGCACGCAGGTTCGGGACACTTTGGGGTAACTAAGACACTGCGGCGGTTGCGTGCTCGGTTCTACTGGCCGGGTTGTCATACTGATAGCGAACTTTTTGTTCACAGATGCGATGTCTGCACGGCAAAGAAGGGCCCTACCCAGCGCTCGCGAGCACCCTTGCAAGACTTTCGGGTGGGGGCGCCCATGGAACGTATGGGCGTGGACATTCTGGGGCCGTTTCCCACCTCTGATCGCGGGAATCGTTATGTGCTGGTGGCCATGGATTATTTCACCAAGTGGCCGGAGGCGTTCGCTGTTCCGGATCAGAGTGCTTCCACCACGGCTCGAGTGCTGGTGGATGAGGTGTTCAGCCGATTCGGCGCCCCGGAGCAGTTGCACAGCGATCAGGGGCGTAACTTCGAGGCGGAGGTGTTTGCGGCGGTGTGCGAGCGCCTCGGGGTGAAAAAGACCCGCACCACGCCCCTGCATCCACAAAGTGATGGCCTCGTGGAACGGTTCAACCGAACACTCACCACCCAACTCGCCGTGCTTACCAGCGACCGGCAAAAAGACTGGGACGAGCATTTGCCTCTCGTGCTTTGGGCGTATCGTACAGCGGTGCAGGAGTCCTCGCAACTGACGCCAGCTGCGTTAATGTTCGGTCGCGAGTTGCGCACGCCTGTGGATCTAGTGTTCGGGCCCCCTCCACAAGTGGATTTACCCACGAAACCAGGTTTGGAGTATTTTTGTTCATTGAAAGACAAACTGTTCCGTGTCCACGAATTGGCGCGTAGACACTTGGCGGACGCCGGGGTTAAGCAGCGCCGCGCGTACGATACTCGCAGCCGGGGGCGAGACTTTGCTACTGGGGAGCAGGTTTGGGTGTATTCCCCCGGAAGGAAAAGGGGGCTCTCACCTAAGCTTATGTCGCACTGGGTGGGTCCCTGCACGGTCGTCGCACAGCTCTCTGATGTGGTCTACCGGGTGCGGTTGACGGGGCGGTCGCGACTGGTCGTGCTCCACCGGGACCGTCTGGCTCCTTATCAGCCCCACGCCAGGGCATCGTCGGATTCTGTGGAGGCCAGTCCGCCTCAGGAGGAGGGCGACGGGCCCCCTTCCTCCGCAACCAGACTCCGGCGTTCCCAACGCCGGCGCCGACCACCGTCACGTCTGTTGGACTGAGTGCGCCATGGTGACCGGGGACGGTCACAGCTCGGGTGGGGGCAGTGTGGCGGGGGGCGGGGTTTCGCTTGGGAACCATCATGCTTTGCGGGAGTTTGGTGTTTGGTTTACTGGCTTCAGCCAGGGTATGTGTGATGTGTGTGTTGTTTATGCTGCTGGTTCACCTGTGTTACGTGAATAAAATACTCCCAGCCATTTGCATTGGGCAGCAAGTAAAATAACTTGTCTCTCCACCATCCTTTCCGGCGTTAAAACTCTACAATATTGTATTGTACTGTTCTTTCGTTTGTTTCTTTGCTTTACAAATATGACCCAATATATGTGCAGTGATACTTTTTTTTATGTTTGTATTGTGTTATATTTTTATACTAGTATGCGGTTTTAAAAATTAATCTCCACTTTAATGAGCCATGTATTACGATGTAAGATGTGGTGGCCTGCTGGATCCAGACTCGCTGTCCCTGACCGTAATGTTAGATCCGTCAGACCCTGCGGAACTGTAGCTTTCCTTCTTGCCAAAGGCATATTCTGTTTATTTGAAGCATATTACTGAACCTCTAAACCTTTTTTCCTTTTTCGCGTAAATTTCAGCTCCACCTTTTCTTCTTCCTCCATTTCATTCATGGAAATTATTGTTAATTTGTTCAGAGAAATTCACTGCATCGAGAAAGGATCAATATCTCTCTAAAAGTGAAGCGGTCGGGGGGGGGCAATATATCCTATGAGGCGCCGTATAGGGCTTAAATCAAACTTCACTCATGCACACACATATGAAACACTTGCATACACATATATGAAACACTCACACATACATATATACTACTAACTGCTCAAACAACTACATATGAAATGCGCGCGCACATACATACATACTTTCCGCGCACATACATACAAACTCTTTTCGCACATTCACCTATGAGATTCTCAGTGTAACCGGAAGGCATTTCAGTGAAAAAAGGAAGGCATTTCAGTGTAAAAGGAAGGCATTTCAGTAGTATATATGTATGTGTGAGTGTTTCATATGTGTGTGCATGAGTGAAGTTTGATTTAAGCCCTATACGACGCCTCATAGTAATCAGATTCATTTCGCACATTTTTGTTTGTTTCTTTCTGAAATCTTTTTGTCTTTGCATCAGTCTTTCTGTAGAATGTTTATTTACTGTGAATTTCACTTTTAAACCTGTAGAACCTGATGGACTTAATTTGTAGACATTTTTTACTCTCCATTAGATTTATAATTCAGGAATATCTATTTAACAATAAATGATCAGCAAGTAATCTGGTTTACACAATACATGGACATTATTAATTCCTTCATCTTCTATACTCCTTATCTGTGTATGATCTGTGATGAAGAGTGTGTCATTGTGTCTCTCTACAGGTTGTATAATTGTGATGTCTCAGATGAAGGCTGTGCTGCTCTGACTTCAGCTCTGAGATCAAACCCCTCACACCTGAGAGAACTGGATCTGTCTGATAATAACGTAGGAGACTCAGAAAGAAGAAGCTGCTCTCTGATCTTAAGGATGATGAACATTACAAACTACAGACACTGAAGTAAGTAATGACCTTTTTGTATTTTTATTAAAATAATAAAAACTAATTATTTAAGTAATTAATCATTAGTTTGTACATTTCTATTTAGTCCCAATAAATATATGATTAGCAGGTTAGAAGTGTTATCACTGTTTTATTTAAACATTTTTGTCTAAGAATATGCTTTAATGCTTTAATGTTTTGTGTTCAGTAAAGTTGATTTTAAATCCATGTGAAGTCAGAAGACAGGGAGTCAGTCAGAGTCTACAAAATGTCACAAATGAGTGCATGAGAGTGATTGTAAATGAACAGCTCGTCTCCTTGTGACACCCTGCTATCTCTGACTTCATACTGCTGCTTTTGTCTGAACAAGATGATCTCTGCTTTTCCCTGTTTCTGGAAGCAAACTTCATTCTCTTAAAACTTTTATGCTACAAATATTGTATTTAAGCCGCCACTTTCCTCACTCTGACACTTCTTCCAGCACCCGACCTCCACACCGTGTCTTCTGTCATTCCTGTAAAATTCACCTCAGCTTGTTCTTAAAGTCTGCACTTAAATATAAATGTAGAACAAGAGCTAAATGACTCAGTAGTGTTGATTATTTAAAAAGCTCCAAAGCCTGTGATTGGATAAGAGCAGTGATGTGATGAGTAAATATCTGCAATATCTATAACACAGATGTTACTAAGAATGAAGAAATGTTGAATGATTAATTATAAACAGGAGATGATGATGTTTCCCTTGAAGGAGAGATGATTACATGCTGTTGATCATGAAGTACCACAGTCCAGTTTATGGTTATTAATACAGATTTTTCTTTTAGATTCAGTCAGTGATGAACATCTTTGTGTGATGAAGACTCCGGTGTTCCTGCGTCTCCATGTTGGTGATAGAGAACATGCTCATAAACACATCATTCATTTAGTTATAACACATTAAACAGACTCAGAGACGTGAGAAGTGTGTGTTCATCGTGCACAGTGAATCACAGACTGAGTGAACACAGACAAGTGGAGTGACACAAGTCATCAAATCTGCCAGTTCTGTTATGAAATATATGAAACATCAGCCAATGGGTCATGTGATTATTCTGTGTTTTTGATGTGTTATTTTTTTATTATATCTTTTTTCTTATGAATGCTTTTTTTATTGCTGTTTTGTTGGCTTCACAATTAAAATGACATTGTATGTAATTGCTTACAGTGTCCATAATTTAATCAAATACATAAACTAAAAATGTTATACATGTCATTATTTCTGTTAAAAATTACTTAAAAATGTAAAACTTTGTAGCAATATGTTTGTAACAGTTTTTTTTAAGATGTTTTATGTTTAAAACCAAAATATTGTTACAATTCACTTAAAAATTATTCATTAGTTAAATGTAATTTACTTCAACATTTTCTATGTAAAAATATCACATTAGATGTAATGCCACTTCTTCTTTTAACAGACAATAAAGTTGACAGGAGAGTTGTGGTTCTGTGTGGTTCATATCACTACAGCTTGTTTATCCACTTTGCGTGTGGACGTGGGTCTGTTGGGGCTAGCAGGAGGGGTTAGCACCTCTGTGTTCTCTTCTCCCAGGTTCACAGGTTCTGGAACACGTTTGCAGTGGCTGGAGTGGATCCACTTCACACTTTCTGCTACCTTCACTGCTGTCTGTGTCACTAGGAGCACCTGGAACGGTCCCGATCACCTCCTGGCCTTCCGGTTCTTTCTCCTGAGGTCCTTCACCACCACCCAGTCTCCTGGTTTCAGGTCATGCAACTTTTCCTTTGTGGCAAGACCTCCTTCACTTGGGCCTGTACTCGAGATAAAACCTGCGTGTGTGTGATCTGAGGTGTTTTGGGGGGTTCTTGTGCTCGGTCTTTTCACTTTTTCTAAAAAGTGGATTTTGTGAAATCGTTATCTTTCAAGTGAATTATAAAAGGAAACAAACAGAAACAAGCGAACAGGGTAAAATGATTTATTTATTTTTAATTAACTTCTAACAGATGGTTTATTTTAATATTGTATTATGTTTAAAGAAAAAATTTAAAGTATTGTGTGTGTGTCTGTCTGGTGGGCAGTAAACAAAGTCATTAATGTGTTTACTGGCGTGTGTCACATAAGCTTTTTAAACACCTAGAACGTCAGTTAAGAGACGACTCTCAATGGCCATTTCATACAGTATGTGGCCTTTGACCTTAAGCTCACTCACTTATTGTCTATACCACTTTATCCTGTATACAATGTTACAGGGAGCCTGGACAGGGGGCCATTTCATCGCAGGGCACACACACACTACAGGTGTCATGTCGCTGCACTAGGAGGCAGATGTAGGGTTAACAAAAAAGTTTTTTCTATAGAATCTCCAAAAAAAACAATACAAATTGTCTAAACAAAACAAAACTATATTACTGACTCCCCCGGCTGGGTCTGCAGGCAGGGTGAAAAAAATATAAAGAAAATAACCAACTCAAACTTAGAACTGAACAAAGAAGACTGAGAATCTCTCAGCCTTGACCTTGACGATTGTCTTCCAAAAAAAGAGACGACTCCGCCTCTGCAGACACCGTTCAGTCCTGGGGGAGAGGATAAACAAACACGTAGCGATTAGCAAAACAAACATGAGGGTGCACACCAGTGAACAGACGAAGTGCTGCGGGTTCGGCTGGAATAAATAGGGAGACACAGGGGGAGACAGGTGATCTTAATTTGGTGTTAAAGTGAACACAAGTACACACGTTAACACACTAGGGGGAGAAAAAACACTGCCTCTGTCCAATTGGAGTAATCTGCAGGTTTTGGGATTGAATTTTATTTACTGAGCTTATGCAGCCAGGACCATAAATATTGGGACAGTGACATACATTTATTTGTATAGTTTGTTATTAGTGTTACTTATGTTTTATATTGCTAGTCACTGGTTATGTCCAGACACAGATGATTCATTCTTATTGAAACTATATCCAGTACAGCAATAACACAAACAAGACAGATAACAGTGTTGTGTCTTACCTCTGTGTGAGATGTAGAATTGCAGTTGTAAGGCTTTAGCTCAGGATCACACACACCAAAGCCAAGAGCAAGTCTGCAGTCACGCTTCCCCTGCAACACATTAAAGGCTCCTGATACAGTAACATACTGTATAAATATACACTACAGTCACAGGCTCCAGTCATATCTGAGTTTACTCACTGCTTGGACGTTAGTGCGCTAAAGCGAGCAGCTCCTTTCTCCGTCTCACCGAGCATCAGGCTTATGGTCTGAAGCACTAACGTGGAAAGCCTGGAGACCGACACACAGTGTTGTAGTGAATCAGTGAGGTGGTGATGGTGTTCTGTTCCAGTCAAGGTGAGTCAGAGGTTAAAAGTGGAACAATCGCTACAAAAAAGTCATGTTTCACTTCATATAACGACTAAATACTACAAAGATGATGTTCACGTAATTTTGAATCACGTAATTCGATTTGCGGCCAGGCTCAGATAGAGTTCAGGTGACTGTACCACACACACATACACTCATTAAATATAAATTCAAAAAGTAAGTACATTTTATCACTTCATCACTCTACATGAAGCTTAAGTAGAATGGATGTATTTAAATTAAAATTAAAAAAAGCCCAGGTCGACACGGTGGTGTCGTGGTTAGCACTGTCGCCTTGCACCTTCAGGGTTCGGGTTCGATTCTCAGCCAGGCTCTATTCCTGTCTCTCTGTGTGTATGGAGTTTACATGTGCTTGGTGGGTTTCCTCCGGTTTCCTCCCACAGTTCAAAGACAGGCAGGTTAGGATAAATGGTGTTCCCAAATTGCCTGTAGTGTGTAAATGTGTGTGTGTGTGTGTGTGCCCTGTGATGGATTGACACCCTGTTCAGGTTGTACCCCACCTTGTGCCCTAAGTCTCCTGAGATAGGCTCCAGGCCCCCACAACCCTGTATACAGGATAAAGCGGTATAGATGGTGAGTGAGTGAGTGAGTGAGTGATCTTCTTATACAACAAACATAAAATAAGTTCAAATGTCCAGACATGGGTTTATTAAACTTAGATTTTTGTTGACTTTTAATATTGTGATATTATAGAAATACAGTGGAACCACAGATTGTGAGTAACGCGGTTTGCGAGTGTTCTGCAAGACAAGCAAATATTTTTTTTTACACATTTTGACTTGAAAAACAAGCATGCCTTGAATTAAGTTTCATTGGCTATCATGTAGCACGCATGCGCTATTATGATCACCATGCTTTTTCTCTCGCGTGCGCTGCCAAATTGTGGGTAATCGTCTCCCCTGCTCGGTCTTAGTGCTCGTCTCTCACTCGTATAATAATTGTTTGTGTGTGTAAAGCATCGTTAATTTTGTGTTTGTATGTGTGTGTGAAAGTGTGTGTGTAAGAAAGTTGTCCTTTCACACGTGCAATTATTATAAATAATATGCGTAAAGCAAAAGCAAGTCTTATTAGAGAGGTTAGATCCATTTTCTCTCTCCCTCTCTCTCTGTCAGCCTGCACTGACTGTGTGTGTGCGCAAGTCATTGGACAGTGTCTCCTCCCCTCCTCCTCTCGCCTTCACACACACACTCTAACTCCCCTGTTGTGATTTTTTTGTGAAGTTCAGGTTAATTTGTTTTATTTTTACTTTACAGCAGTGATTCGGTTATAGAGGTTTCTTGTCTCCCATTTTCCCAGGAAAACAGTGTTTCTGTTAGTATGTGTGTCTCTCTGTCTGCCTGTCTGCCTGTCTGTGTGTCACAGGGGATTTATTTTTACTTTTTTTCAAAGCATAGGTTAGGGTTGCAAGTTAATTTGTTTTATTTGTTTAATTTTTTTGGGCTGTGGAACGAATATTTGAGTTTTCATTATTTAATTATGGGGTAAATTCACTTTAATTTATGAGTGTTTTGATATACAAACACACTTCTGGAACAAATTATGCTTGTAATCCAAGGTTCCACTGTACTAAGTATAAATAAACTGTGTTATAGTCAGGATTACTACAATCTGAGTAAAATGAGATGATCCTGAACGTAACATTCTTAATTAAAACAACTTAAACTCACCCAATCATCATGAAAACTGTAGTATCTCTTACCATCATGTAACAGGGACGAGAGCATTACAGAATACAGATTAAGCTCAGCCTTCTTCTTCTTCTTCTTCTATTTTCACCAATGCTGAAGTCTATTTCTATATAGGTATATTATTTCTATAATTTTTTTAATTCATACTTTAATTTTAAATGCTGTATAAAGCGATAAGTGAAATACAAAAATCATTCAGAGTGTGACTCAGGGATCATTACAAATGAACTCAGTTAGCAATGACACTAAATAAACGTCACGGCTCTTTTGGACTAATCATGTCCAATACTCCTGGACGGCATGATGTCCATAACCGAGCTTGTGTTTCTAAATGATTATCTGGCTGATTCATTATTTGGGGTGACAGAAAGACAAGAAGTGTATATTAAATATTCATAAAACATCCGATTATACCTCGCTAATATACACTGTAGCGTCCTCTCCCTCTTATGGTGACGGCTTCCTGTCTCTGGTGATGGAGGTAAGATTTACAAACGTGTGTTAAACTCAAGCTAATGGCCTCCCTGGGGTGGAATGAGCCAAAGCACTTGAGAGTTAAAGTCCTAACCATACCCATGCAGGCCACAAACATCATCACCTCATCTATAGACACAGATAGACACAGAGGGACTGAGGTGGGTGAGCACTGGAAAGGCTTTTAAATCGCCAATTATTGTTCAAGACTTAACTTTGTAAGCTAGGAACTGGGAAAATGTCTTTAAATGTTGACTTTTCTTCCACCAGTGAATACAGAACAGATAAAGGGAAGTCTGTTAGAACTGCAAGATTTTGGGATGTAAAAGAATCATGCGATGATAAATGATGTCAGATTTCCACCTTTAATGTGACACAGCAACCGACAAAATCTAAGTGAAAGACAATTAAAACATTTAAGGAAACTCACCTTTTTGTTGTAATACAGCACTCAGTGTTTTAGGTTAAGAGTCTAAAATCTTAGCAGAACATGATATGGCATTTTTACTCCACTATCCCTTGTACAAATGCTCAGGTCTATACATCAATCTGTAAGCGGATCTCTAGTGCACAGGGATCTTCAGGTCATTCATAGTTTTTATTTTTATTTAGATCTGGACTCTTAGTTATACTACCATATTCTTAAATGTCATGGATCTTCTTCTGTAGCCATTCCTAAAGTGACATGGATTTATTCTTTGAATCGTTATCATCCTGGAAAATGACACTTTTCCATATCTGCAGCTTTCCTGCCAAAATAGATTTGTATTTGGAGATATCCATCCTTCTGTCTATCTTGACTAAAGCTTCAGTCCCAGCTGAAGAGAAGCAGCACCGTAGCATGATGTTCCCACCACCATGCTTCATCATGAGTATGGAGTTCTCTGTGTGATAAGCCGCCATGTTTTAGCACCAACATGTCTTTTAGAAAAAGCTCTACCTACATGAGAAAAAGTTCTCAAAGCATTTTGTCTTCTGCACTTGTTGATGGTGGCTGTAACAATGTCCCATGCTGATGTTTTGGATATTCTTTCGTAGACATTCTCCTAATTAGTACCATCCATCTATAACATCCTACTGAGATGATGTCAAGAAATCATACAGAACCGGTGACTCTTTTTTTGTTAATCAGAACCACTTCCTTGATGACAGATGCATAATAATTAATTTTGAGTTTATTAGTTTGATTATAACTGGTTACCATTTTTCATTAATGTCATTGATTGCTGTAAGACATTAAAGGTATAAAACAATCAAAATAAAAAATGGTAAAGGGGTGTCTAGATGTTTTTATGTCCACTCATCATTTCTAAATTAAAGTACAGCTGTACCCACTGTATATATTAATAGCCTGAAAGCTTGTAGGAAATGTTTTGTACATTCATGCACTCCGAAAGAACAATTGTTGTTGTTAGATGTTTTTTTCCCATTTTTTCACTGGAGAAATTACATTTCCAAACTATGTATGTTCACAATTAGAGATTTCTTTGAAAATCAGTAAATTTAATAAAATGATAAACTTCTCATTTTAAATACATTTCATATCAATTAGTTAAAAACTAGGGAAAGACTGTTTGTTTTTCCCTCACTTATTTTTTTATTAGTGAATATTATTAATAAAAAACATTAAAAGTTTGGAGTGGGAGAGAGTGAGTGAGACTCCATGTCCCTTGAGACCGGTAGAGAGACACTGTCTCTCCGACATGGTGTCAGGTGTGTGTCGGAGGACGGAGTACAGGTGGAGGAGGTGCTGCTAGTGGTGTGAGAGCAGGTAGGATACGAAAATATCTACTCTGTCTCCTGGATGAACAAAGCGGTGGTGGTTTTACTGACCAAGAAAAAAAGCGAATTTGAGTGAAAGGCGTCATGGTCCAAATTACCCCTCTATCTGCCCCTGCAACACGAGTGCTGATCTCTAACGTGTCCCCGTTCATTAAGGATGAACAGCTCATTAGGAAGCTGGCCCGCTTCGGGAGGTTCGTCAGCACTATGAGAGCTATCCCGCTCAGGTGTAAGAGCTCCAGCGTGAAACAGCATGATGATTTTAAACAACCGAGGGGACATTAAACGTGAATTTTAAGTGTAAGGACGGGGACAATAGTTACACTATCTTTGCCACCACGGAGCGGCTGAGGTGCTTTGAGTGTGATGATGTTGGACATAAAAGTCTGAGCTGTCCTCATGGAGCTGTGCAGCCGGGGAGCTCAGGGGACGACTCGGACGGGATACAGCAGCAGCGCCGCAGGGACAGACAGCAGGAGGACACCGGGGAGACGGAGCCTGCAGCGGGCCTCACCGACCCCCAGAGCAACGACACACCGCAGTCAGAACTCACAAAAGGTCCGTCCTGAACACACTGACACCACAGATAGAAACACTGCACCCAGCGCTGATAAACACAACGCAGACACAGAAAACACCGCCAGTATAAAACACCACGTCCCTACAGACAATACCGCTAACAGTAACCCTGTCCCTAATGTCTGCTCTGATACACACCAACAAGAGGAAAAATACAACTACTGGCAACCCACAGAACACAAAACACTACAGTGAGCATGAGGGGTAAAAGACAGGAGGAATCACACAAGGCAGGGGGTTAACACACTTTTTCCAGGGAAAAGTAAAAATGCTCAAAACTCTCACATCAGGTAAGAAGAAACTGAAAGCTGCTCCCAGTAAGGAGAGAATACAGGACATGGACACGGACAGTAGCCTGGGTCAGAGTAACACAATGAACACACACACACACTCATGACCACAGAGTGTGAGACTATGAACAGGAAAACCGTAAATAGTTTATTTCCTTAAATTGTTTAACAATAAAGTGTTTAAAATCTCTAAACTCTCTCTCTCTCTCTCTCTCACACACACACACACACACATTTTAGACATCATTCCTTCACATGTAAAACAAAACCATGATTACATAATTTTAATCAAGTTCAATTAAAAGTCCAAGTAGTAAAATCATTTTTTTTCTATGAATCACACCTAAAGTGTGTGTGTATGTGTGTGTGTGTGTGTGTGTAGGTACAGTACACACACACATATTCTAATCATCTCCATCATCCTCGTAATCATCCTGTCTTTCTTTTCTATTCAGTCTTTCTCTAATGCTTACTTGCACCACAAACCCCCTTCATGTCTCTGTCTCCAGGATAACATTCACCCTCCCCTCCTGATACTCTGCCTCCCAATGGGGCTCAGCGCTGGGAATAAACACTTGTAAAACAACCATAAAGCGCTACAGTGTCCTTCAGCATTGTACAGAGACAGAGGAAGAGACGAAGAGTGAGAGTAAATCTTATCATTTGAAATAGATGAAGCAGTTTAGGACAAAAAGAGGAAAAATAATGAGTGATGCTGACCTTCTGACTTCACTTATCACTCAGTAATAAAGCTTCTGCTGGTCTGTTTGATCAGAACAGTTTAGTTTCCAAGCCGCAACAGTAAACCACTATCTTGTATTTACAGTAGATGGCTGTAGTGAAAACCTCTATAATCTCTATAAGCAGCTAAAGCAGGCAGATGATAAACACTGCAGTGATCAGTCGTGTCCTTTCAAGCCATTGTACACAAGTCTGTCAGTAAAAACATGTAAGGTGGAGATAAGCAGGCAGAACAACAGAACCTCACCGTGGCTGTCAGAGACGGGACGAGTTTATTGATTGCCAAATGCTGTAAAACACGGTGTTGTGTGTTAGTACATTACTGTGGAGTGAGCTGAGGGCGGCTGACCCAGAGATTGGGAGCATCAAAAAAAAAACATTAATCAAGATGACTTGATCAAAGATCACCGTTAAAGTGTCCTTCTGAACGAACTATCAGCATCTTTCAAATAAATACTGTTAATTCAATTAAATCTACAGGATTTAAAAAAATTAAAAAAATAAAAATACAAAATTCAAATTACATTTAAAAATTGCTTTTACATTTTATCAAAAACTAGTTCCAAACATTTCATAACTGTTTTCTTAACACACACAGACTCATATGAATACACTCAAAAGTCTGTTCTCTCACTTCAAATCCATCAATGTTACCCAATCTAGAGGTTGGAAGTAAACATTATTTACATTTTTAACAGATCAAAGTGTTCTTAGTGTCTTCATATCATTAACCAGGTTAACTACATTCTGCATTCTGTACTAAAAGTGTCAAGTCTATTGCTCATTTAAGAGCAAGTTAAGAGCAAAGAAAGCTTGTAAAAAATCATATATTTTTGTCTAATTAACACATTTCTGAATGCAATCCCAATCATGTAAACACTCGGGAGTGTGAGACTGGGAGGTGAAGACTTAGTGAGGGAAGTCTGGACCTGTTAGAAGCTGGAGACGTTCTCCTGTCAGGACCGAGCAGAACCTCACTGATTCCTGTACAAGATTGGAAAAGATAATCAAAACTACTGTAGGGTTGTTAATCTTTAATCATTGTTTGATTACTGCTAATCAATTAACCAATTAAAATTGTACTCATCTATAGCATTAGTGTACCATAATAATGCTCCTTAGCTCCCATATTTATTAATCTCTACACTACAAGAGAGCGACCTTGTATTTTGTAAAGCTAATTAAAGCTTCATCATAACTACAAAACCAGTCCACAGTGAATAACCAGGAGACAGTAGAGGTGAGTATCTTTATTCCTGAGTGTGAGATGAGTGGAGTTGTATTTGCACTGAGCAGCTGGATGTACAGAATGAGGCTGAAGTGCAGAGCCCTGCTGAGGGTCCGAGGCTGATACTCGCTCAGGTAAATCGAGTCGTCGGTGAGCAGCACGTGCAGAAACACCTTGTCGAGTTCCTCAGAAACCACGACACACGACTCGTAGTAGTGAATCCGCTCGTGCACGTCCCGGTGAGAGTGTCTCTTCAGAAACGTCTCCAGTTTGCTGTTGTTCCGACAGAGAGAGAAGTGTCCGAGATGGGACTGGACATGGAGTCCACCTGAGTCAGTCTGCTCCACACTGCCTTCCATCATCTGCTCTCACACACATCAGCTCATTTACTGTGTGTGTTTCTCACACACTCCACACACACACAGCTCTGATCTGAAAGGCTCCACACTGTAGTACAGAGAGGTTCAGACTGAAAACAGTCCCTCAGGGAAGTGCTGCTCAGAACTCAGGGGAAACACACACTCACAGATATATTATCGGAAATAAACAAACACATCAAAAACACTTCTAAACGGTGAACAAATTATTAACATTATTGTTATTATTACAAATTAGTGTTTTTTTGTCTACAACAGAACAGGTACGCGCACCAGCGCCCTCTTGTGGATGTAACAGGTCCGACATTGTGTGACTTTACAGTCACAGCACTTGATTAAAATTCATTAATATGTGGAAAATGTGCTCATGATGCCAAACCTTCTTATTTAGAGCTGCATTAAAAAAAATGGTGAAGAAATGAAGCCTATAAGGAATAAAGGTGTGGAGATGAATAAGAATTAAATGATTCTGATGGAAGAAATCTTGAGTTGAAGCAGACTGGATAGCAGATAGTGAGATTATAAATCTCTTCTATAGTGTGCTATATGGTCAAAATGCTTTTTACACCATCAGAAGAATTCTCCAATTTTCTTTCTACTCGAGCTACACAGGTGCTTGTTCAGTCCGTTGTTATTTCAAGACTGGACTACAGCAACTCACTCCTGACGGGTCTGCCCCTGTCCACCCATCATCCTCTGCACCTGATCCAGAATGCAGCTCCACATTTTGTTTTCAATCTTCCTAACTTCTCCTACACCACCCAGCTTCTGCACTGGCTTTCTGTAGCTGCCTGCATCAACTTCCATATCCTGATGCTTGCCTACGAAGCTAAAAATGGCCTACACTTACCTCTCAGCTCTAATCACACCGAGCACTAAACTATGTTCCCTCAGATCCTCCAGCACTGCTCACTCAGGAATTAAGGAAGACATACATTTAGACTGTTTTCTGTTCTGGCACCTAAGTGGTGGAATGAACTTCCTTTATATCTCCGTACAGCTGAGTTTCTGCCAGTCTTTAAACAACAACACTAAAGATCTATCTGTTTCTCCAAAACAAAAAGAAGAAAAAAAACACCCTATCCCAACAGTGTTTGACTGATGGTACTTAGTTAGTAACCCATTGTAAAGATCGATCCAATAACCAATATCCAATGTGTCGCTCTGGATAAGAGTGTCTGCCAAATGCCTACATTTAAATGTCTCTGACTGACCAAAAAAAAAAAAAAAAAAAAAACCTCTCTTTGAAAATCAGGAAACTCTATGGAATTGTCACTTGTAGACATGATAAAAAAAAACTACTGATAATGACAAAAATAGGAGTGATAATAATATTAAAAGTATTGGTGTCTATTTACTTCTTGCATGTCTGTGTAGAGTTAGCATAAGAACTAGAGTTGCCGTTAGCAAGGACTGACCATGACATCACTTTCATCTCATTCAACTACTGAAACCCAGATTACAACTCATTACATATAAACTTGTACGATTCTCTTCATAATAGTTCAAGTGGATGTGAAGGGGCATCGAGGGGGTAAAATAAAAATAAGAAATCAATCCAAATACAAACAAAAATTTCACATCTGTGTATTATTCCACTTACATAATACACATGCTCTCAGACAATGGCTTAGAGTGTTGTTTTTAAACCACTTTACATACAGTACACTGCCTGGCCAAAAAAAAAATCCTTCTCAGACTCTAAGATTTCAATCAATTATCTGTAACATTGATTACAGGACACAATGTGATGGTCAGTTCATGTGTTAAAATGATTCTTCATGCTCCCAGAACCACTCTTTCACAGTTTTCACATTATTTGTACTAGTAAGAAAAAAAAGCCCTATTATACCTTTAACTCCTGATGAAAAAAATAACCCAGCTGTTAAAACACGGGCTAAGATAGTTTAAGCGGTTAACCCAGTTAATTTGTTGAAAATATTTTTTGAGATTCTGTAATTGACTTAAATATGAAAGTAATTGAGTTAAATACTACAGTCTATAATGTACATTAGTAGCAGAAATTTAGAAACGGTTTCCTTCCTGCACAAGATGAATATCTACTAAATTTGTAAGGGACCACCACTAGAGGTCACTGTTTTGTTTGTGTAGTTTTGGTTTGCAGACTAAGTTTCCCAGAAGGCACCTCGGTCACGTGATGCGGGTGCTCACCTGAACCGAGGTAGCTCATTAGATCTTCTATAAATAGCTGTTTATTTTGGGCAACTGGGTCGATCATTGTTTGTATTCACTGTCTCTGATGTGGGCATTTTGGTTTGTATTTTGTTTTACTAACCCTTGTTTTACTCTGTAAGCGGTGTGCAAGTCCCAAGGCTCTAGTGTAGAGATCATAAGTATGATCGCTGTGTTTTAGTGTGTGTGGAGCTGATTCTGTATCGTGAAGTGTTGTGTTAGTATCAAGTTTTGTGAGTATTGTTTGTGTCCCTCATGTGTTATTCCAGTATGTTTAGCTATGGGGTATGTTTAGCTAGGTGTCAGTTTAGATATTTGGACGTTTAGCCCCTAGCCTTTTCCATCATGTTCTCTCTGGTCTCGTCCTGTCTGTGGTCTTGTCTTGTCTTGTTTCAGCTCCATGCCTAGTGTTTGTGTGCTCTTAGCCTCTGGTTGCGCTCTTAACCTCTTATTCAAAGCTACAGAGCCTATATTATGTGTGTAACCCTACAGAGCATAGGTTATGTAAGCTCTGTCTTTAGTTAGAGTTCTTGATTTGTTTAATTAGTTTCTTTTATTTAATGTCTTGATTAGTGACTGTTTTGGGGTAAATAAAGACTTTTATTAAGACTTCCTATTTTTGTCAGCAATGTTATGTGGCAATAAAATGAAGTCAGCTGAATATCTGAATGTACTAAATGACCAGGTTCTCATCTAGTGGCGATGTCCTGGGAGAACTCAAATACCGTAATGTTCATAGTATTTGGGCATATAGATTCCATTATCTCTTCAAATTGCTCACAATTGATAGAAAGTCAAAAATGTCCTAAAAATGTTCAATTTTAGATATGCCCTTACAATTAATGTTTTATTGCTGATTAGGCACTTGCATGACAAAAGGTGCAGTCAAAAATAAATGGTAAATGGTGGTAATTTAACTGATTTGCGTATTGTGTCTTACAATGTCGTCTGTCTCGTTGGCGATTTTACATGGTGCAATTTTCAATCTAGGTGACGCACATTAATGCTATTTTTATTTGAAATGTTATGGTAACCAAACAGTTTCTTGCTGAAGACGGAAAAAGCAGAAGAAGAAAAGCAAGGTCAATCTCAAGGCAGTTCTGCTATACATGATTTATTGCTATAGTATTAGTACTTGTTTTAATAATCGCGATGATGCCCGTGATCACAGACAGACAGTCACATATGAGTAGGGTTGCTAAGGTTGTAGAATAGAGAGCTGTATAGGCTAAATGTCTGTGCTAGGTAGTGTTACATACTGTACAGTTGCTGAATTAAAGAGGTAACTTAAATGTGCGTGTCTTTGAGTGCACGCTTGTGAGACTGAGTGCTCTCTGTCATTGGGTGTTGCTCTGTTACCTGGATGCTGCTGACAGCGGCAGGAGATTTACTGTAACTGTACAGCGAGCAGCTCAGGATGGCAACTAGTCCACCATGTAAAGGGAAAAAAACTCAACAGAAATATAAATCAGAGCCCATGGCTTAACAGAGCATAATCTGTTTTATTTTTGCAGTCGCACTTTTACTTTTTCAGGCACACTTGTACATATATTTGCATTACAATACTTTACTTGCAAACTCGTTTAAATCTGATAAAAAATGTTTTTACACCATGTATTGTATGTTGAATATTTTATACTTGATGCACATTTACACACTTAAACATTGTCATTTTATGTGCTTTTAAACCAGTGGGCCAAGTTTTTAAGATCTCGCCTAGGCCCTCACAACGCCACAGGCCGACACTGAACACATCAATGGATTCAACACATCGTGGAATCATTTTCACAAAGTACGATTGTTGGTCATGAATTGGCTACTATGAGTCCTGACTTAAATTGAAATATTGAAAGCTTTCGGGAAATGCTGGCGAAGACTTCACTTTCTCAACTCTCCCATCATCAGTATTACCAGGGGCGGACTGGGACCAAAAAGTGGCCCTGGACTTCCTGGCCCACAGCAGCCCACATCATAATACATTGGCTCATTAATGTAGAGATACATTGCTGCTACTGATTTTATTCCAGCTTACCTGTTCAGTTTCATTGCCATTCTTTTCACTCGGCTCTGGTAGATCAGGGGAGACGTGTTGGTCATCATCAGCAGGCACTGGTTCATCCTCACTGACCTGCTGCACTTACAGCTTACACTGATGAGTGGTGTATCTTACACTGATGAGTGGTGTAACTTACACTGATGAGTGCTATATCTTACACTGATGAGTGGTGTATCTTACACTGATGAGTGGGGTATCTTACACTGATGAGTGGTGTATCTTACACTGCATCATGATGATACCACCTGCGAAATGTTCATGATATCTCACAAACAAAAAGGCCGATTTGTCTTTTCCTCATAAAGTGTTTAGGTGAATTTCCACCCATACAAGTGTGACAAATATGCAAAGACAAAAAATCAGAGAGGGGCAAATACTTTTCCATGGCACTGCACATGTAGTCAGATTGTTTCGCTGAGATGAAACTGTGCCAGGTGGAGTTATAGCACTTTCAAAATCACACTAACTTTACACTGATCTGAATAACTTTGAATGATGAACTTCTTTGTTTTACAAATATGACCCAATATATGTTCAGTGATACTTTTTTATTTACGTTTTTGTGTTACATTTTTATACGTACAGTAAGTGGTTTTACAAATGAATCTCCACTTTAATGATCCAGTGTATTATGATGTGGAATGTGATGAGGATCCAGCCTCGCTGTCCCTGACTGTAATGTTATAGCCGTCAGAGCGGAACTGGAACTTTCCTTCACACCAAAGGCAGAATCTGTTCATTTGAAGCATTTCACAGCATTTACCTCTAAAGCTTTTTCTTATTTTCGTGTAACTTTCAGCTCCACCTTTTTTTCTTCCTCCTTTTTATTTATTAAAATTAATTATTAATTTGCTCAAAGAAATTCACTGCTTCGAGAAAAGATCAATATCTCTCCCTCCGTAAATTAAAAGTGAAGGTGTCTAATTTATATTGATGGAGGGCAAAACATCCGCTTTATGTTTAATGTTGCTCGTGGCAGCGTAACAGTCCGTTAATTCACGCTCGTGTAATGATGAGAAGGACAAACTGCTCGATGCCCCCGTTCTTTTATTTGCTGCAGTGTCGGGTTATAGTACAACCTTTTGGGTGGATAGCGCACTTAAATCTAACTAAAAACTACTGAAAAAAAAACAAAACTCAGGCTCTATATCCCTGCAAGTACCCCTGTCTGCAGCCTGCAGATCGGTTGTAAGTAAATTAATGACGTCGACGCAACGTTCCTCCCACAATTTCACTCCATTTCTGGTGTTCTTTGCTGAATGTTGAGTAGGTGCACCGGTTACATTTTATGACTAAATTGTTAATTTAAAGTGTATCGTTAGTACTTAAAGTAGGTTTTTGTGTGTGTGCTTTTTAATGCATTTGAGATGATGTGTCTTCCCCAGTGCATGCGTGGTATGTCATGGATACAGTATAGTTTCCATCTATAACGGCTAGTAATTCATGCATATATATATATATATATATATATATATATGTAATAAGTGTGTATCTTTATTGCAACAGTATCTGTAAAGGGACTAACATTACTGAGTTCGTTTAAATGTATTTTTTTCCTTAGTAAATTAACCTAAATGGTTTCATTTTTAATGTTGTGATTTGATTTGCAAAATGTTAGGATTTGTTTCTGAGAATAAAATCATTCAGCACAAAGACGAGGGCTTGTTTTTTATAATGCAACTTCTATATACAGTGGTGTGAAAAACTATTTGCCCCCTTCCTGATTTCTTATTCTTTTGCATGTTTGTCACACAAAATGTTTCTGATCATTAAACACATTTAACTATTAGTCAAAGATAACACAAGTAAACACAAAATGCAGTTTTTAAATGATGGTTTTTATTATTTAGGGAGAAAAAAAATCCAAACCTACATGGCCCTGTGTGAAAAAGTAATTGCCCCCGGAACCTAATAACTGATTGGGCCACCCTTAGCACCAATAACTGCAATCAAGCGTTTGCGATAACTTGCAACGAGTCTTTTACAGCGCTCTGGAGGAATTTTGGCCCACTCATCTTTGCAGAATTGTTGTAATTCAGCTTTATTTGGGGGTTTTCTAGCATGAACCGCCTTTTTTAAGGTCATGCCACAACATCTCAATAGGATTCAGGTCAGGACTTTGACTAGGCCACTCCAAAGTCTTCATTTTGTTTTTCTTCAGCCATTCAGAGGTGGATTTGCTGGTGTGTTATGGGTCATTGTCCTGCTGCAGCACCCAAGATCGCTTCAGCTTGAGTTGACGAACAGATGGCCGGACATTCTCCTTCAGGATTTTTTGGTAAACAGTAGAATTCATGGTTCCATCTATTACAGCAAGCCTTCCAGGTCCTGAAGCAGCGAAACAACCCCAGACCATCACACTACCACCACCATATTTTACTGTTGGTATGATGTTGTTTTTCTGAAATGCTGTGTTACTTTTACGCCAGATGTAACGGGACACGCACCTTCCAAAAAGTTCGACTTTTGTCTCGTCGGTCCACAAGGTATTTTCCCAAAAGTCTTGGCAATCATTGAGATGTTTTTTAGCAAAATTGAGACGAGCCTTAATGTTCTTTTTGCTTAAAAGTGGTTTGCGCCTTGGAAATCTGCCATGCAGGCCGTTTTTGCCCAGTCTTTTTCTTATGGTGGAGTCGTGAACACTGACCTTAATTGAGGCAAGTGAGGCCTGCAAGTCTTTAGATGTTGTCCTGGGGTCTTTTGTGGCCTCTCGGATGAGTTGTCTCTGCGCTCTTGGGATAATTTTGGTCGGCCGGCCACTCCTGGGAAGGTTCACCACTGTTCCATGTTTTTGCCATTTGTGGATAATGGCTCTCACTGTGGTTCGCTGGAGTCCCAAAGCTTTAGAAATGGCTTTATAACCTTTACCAGACTGATAGATCTCAATTACTTTTGTTCTCATTTGTTCCTGAATTTCTTTGGATCTTGGCATGATGTCTAGCTTTTGAGGTGCTTTTGGTCTACTTCTTTGTGTCAGGTAGCTCCTATTTAAGTGATTACTTGATTGAAACAGGTGTGGCAGTAATCAGGCCTGGGGGTGACTACAGAAATTGAACTCAGGTGTGATAAACCACAGTTAAGTTATTTTTTAACAAGGGGGGCAATCACTTTTTCACACAGGGCCATGTAGATTTGGAGTTTTTTTTCTCCCTTAATAACGTAAACCTTCATTTAAAAACTGCATCTTGTGTTCAATTAAGTTATCTTTGACTAATAGTTAACGGTTTTTGATGAGCAGAAACATTTAAGTGTGACAAACATGCAAAAGAATAAGAAATCAGGAAGGGGGCATATAGTTTTTCACACCACTGTATACACAATTTAAATCATTTGATACTAAAACCAATGATCTATTCCTTCTATTTGCAGATCCTTGATGTTGACATCCCCATTAATATTCCCTGTGCACCACATTTCCTATTTTGTTTAACTTACACTACACTACCCCTCAATTCTCTTTGTTTTGTTTACATAACCCAAGGGCTCATTTAAGAGCCATTTTCTTCGCGAACATGCATAAAACAGTGTTAAGCAAAGGGCAGTGTGAGCAGTATTTAAAAGACTGCTGCAGCAATTGCCCTTTCTGCCCATACACCAGTATGCCACAGTTGGTGTACTACCACATAAAAAAAAACATTTCCAGTTGGCAGTGCACCATGATGGTGAGTTAAACAATTTTGCTTTTGTCACTTTAGTTCGTTTACTATGGTACCAAACCGGGCAGTAATGCTCTGTGCATGATTATGTATGTCTGAATTTGTAATGGAGTGTTTGTTTTATTTTAAGGCATTATATTGGCCGATGATTGGTGCAGCCCTACTTCCTACTGCGTCCAGCAGACTCAGCCTCAGTCGTCCTGCGTCCAGCAGACTCAGCCTCAGTCGTCCTGCGTCCAGCAGACTCAGCCTCAGTCACCTGCATTCCTCCCAAAATGCTCAGCAAGAAGGACTGTAACTTGCAGCCAATGTAATGTAACCTTGCTGGCCAAGAATCTACGAACTCATATAAGGCGGCATCATACTGACAAAGAAAATGCAATTACACCTGAGAGGCACTTTCAATCTCAGTGCATTGATGAAAAGATTGGCCTTTTTGCAGTTGAAAAGGCTTTCCATGGTCAAGCAACACCCATACATGTCATAAAAAATACTTGGGGGCCAAACTATCATTCAGCTTGCGAAAATAATCAGTGTGTTTTAAATTCAGAGTTTGCGCACAACGCTGGAATCTTACCCTTTCGAGTGCTGCCATCTCCAATCACTAACTTTCTGTAAAACTGTTACTGTTGCAACAAGTGGCAAATACTGCAGAGACACCTTTGTCTTTCCAGGTCACTTGTGGAAGTTCATCAACAAAGTACTTAATTTCGGTTTTTGAACCAACAGTGTCCTATTACAGCAGAATGGGAAGGGTGATGGTGGCATATGATAAAAAGAAAAACAACTGGCATTGTCCTTGTGCCCGACCTCTGCAGTCATGCATACACAAAGTGACAGCAAAATGGCATCTTTTCCAGATGATGCAACAACTCTTCAAGAGAGTAAAGAGTTCAGAGGTCCTTAACACTGTCCATAAATCTGATGAGACCAACGGTCAGGATGTGTCATATCCCCCAAACTCTTCTATTATTAAAAAGATGATGGAATATTTGCTTGAAAATAAGAAAATTCCAGTGGAAATTTCACAGGACATCCTGCAAATGCCAAAACACACATTTCCAAAACATCTAGTGCCTGAGGAAGTTGAATGCAGATTATGCAAGGGAGTTTTGGGTGAGCCAGTAATGATAACTTGCCGGGCGAAGATAGTCACTTTTCACGGAGTAATTCGGGGTATGTCTTTTTTTTATTAATATTGCTTGGATAAATATTTTTTATGTTATTGTTTTAATAGATAATTTATTTATCAGTAAATTATTGTTTTCTCAGGTGTATCTACTTATTACAAGTTGTGCCATAAATGCAACCTCACATACAGGTACCAAGAATGGAGGGATGGTTTGCACAACTTCAATGATCATATAGTCCTCACACTGCATTTGTGTGTGGTATTCAGAAATTCTCTACAGTTACAATATCAAGAATGATACCTGCTGCTGTACTTATGTACTTATACTTTAACAACTATTTTTTTTATTTTTGCTAATAGCTCAGATTAAACATTTTATACTGGTTTGGGTCTTAAATAACTAGAAGTGCTCTTATTTTATTTTATAGTTTATTTCCTAATGTTTATTTTTAACCTTTCTTCTCCTCTGTGTCCTTCCAGAATCACACAGCTGTAGATAGGGTTGTGCAGATAATTGAGGCCACAGAGGGAGAGTCTTTGCCCAAAGGGGACCTAATCATGCAAGCATGTCTGCACTTCGAAACTTTATGTGATTTGGACTACATGTACTCCTGTGTGTCCTGTGGATACACTCCAAGTACCGTGATTATGGACCTTCATAAAAAAGGAGTGTTTAGCATCCCAGGTAAGTATAAAGTTATTATATATTAGTTGCATTGGTTTCTTATTTCTGTTTCTGTCCTGTTGCTGTGTAAATTAATTCACATATTAAGCTTTCATTTGAGTTTTTTTATTTTATTTTTTATTTTTTTTTTATTACAGTGTGGGAGAAAATTCTTCCACCTGTTGATGTTGCTGTTAGATTAAAATATCAATCAGTTAACAAATCATTAACAAAGAGAATTAAAGAAGAATTAAAGAAGATTACGCCACGCAGAGCTGGATGAAGTAAGTCAGGCTTTTATTGCAGCAATAAGAACCCAGATGAGCCAGCCTAGCCATGCCTTGGATCAGAACCAAAGCAGTGCCAAGTCCAGACTGAATTCACAGTCAAAATCACACACCTTTTATACAGTTTCTGAGAGGGGGGATCTCCAGTCTCCTCCCCTGTACCTTCACCTCGTTTGACCACAGCAAAATTATAATCCATTATAATTCAGTTTTTATCAATTAATTTTTCCATTAAAATTACATTTCTCTTATTTTGTACCATTATGTCATACACCTCGCTATCTGACTCCTCTCCATGCTCATAACTCTTTCCCTTTATATTTACACCTCGTTATTTGATTTCTTCCTGCGCTTATCTGACTCTTACTATGCTCGAAACTTCTCTCCATTATAATACATCTTCTTTAATAATTATTTTCTATTATCTTTACACTTTTCATATCTTTTTATAAAAATATAGGGGTGCCGCTTGTTTTCAAGGCTTTTTCCTTGTTTTTCTTTGGTTTGTTCTTCATTTTTCAAGAGACCAGCCATGGGTAAGCATCACCTTTACACTATTTTACTTATTTGCCTTATTTTACCCCATTCAATGTTTTTATACATTTTATTCTATTTTATAGCCAACTGCGACTTCTCCATTGATGACTTCATCCCTTTGGATGATTCGGACAGCCAGGGCAGTTCAGATCGTGTTCCTTCTGAGGAATTTTATTTCTGTTGATGCTTTTACCCTGGCCCCTTATGTTTTGTATTTTACGTTGGGCTTTTATTCTTTGTATTTTATATTATTACCATGTAAATATGCCTTTTTATTCTTTGTCCACTCTTATTAAAATATTTTATTCACAAGACTAGCTCTGTGTCTCTGATTTTTCCTATTTCTTATCTGCCCGTCCAGTTTGCCCACATGGCCATCTTCACACACACACACTGTCTCGCAGGGAGATCCCCTGATTCTTTCAAGTTTAGTTTCAGTGTATAGTTTATTACATAGTTTCCCGTACACCTCGTTAGCCCCTCTTTTTATCTGGTTTCTAGTTTCTTGTGCTTATCTGGTGTCTGTCACCTTATTATTTCTTCTGTCCTTGGGTTTTAGTTGGTTTTTTCCAGGATTTTATCCTCCCTTCTTTGCCCTTGGTTTTTTCTATCAGTTGGTTGTTCCTGGTTTATTCTACAGTTCTCAAGAGACAGACCATGTATAAGCATCTCTTTATTTGGTAAATGCACATACTTGTTTATTTTTGTGTCTACTTTTATTAAATTCAGTATTCCTAAAACTAATCGTGTGTCTCTTGGATATTTGTCTATATTTTTACTTAGACATGTATACGTGTATCCAACACTTGTTTCAATCCTTCATTAGGCCAAGTCCGACACCTGGCACCTTATCTTGTCTTATCTGGGTCACTCTAACCCTTACTGCTATGTTTTACAACCTGTCTGCTTTTCTCACTTAACCTCTATATTATTTCACTAAGATTAATATTATGTTGATTAATATTATTATTTTGTTACATTGCTGCATACACAAATATATTTAATTAAAATATGCTTACAACAGTGAGTGAAATCCCATCTCCACCTGCAACTTACGATGGTCATGTTGACATAGAAAAATTTTGGGATTCAGTGGCAATGGACATGTTAAGCAGGGGGTTTTACCCAAGTAAGTTTTGATTATAGATATTTTTTTCCAGAATATCCCATTTTTATAACTGCTTTTGATATGAAGCAGGTATGAAAACAGAAAAATAAAACAGGCAGCCAGATTTGTTTTTTCTGTTTTCAGCATAAAGCTTACTTTTGGTTAATGTTTTATTTCTGAAAAAGCAAAATTAATTTTTGTTCATCTTAGCCCACAAATTTCTTATTAGTTTAAAGCATAAACATTTGATTTATTCATTTTATTATAATAATTTTTTTTTTTTAAATAAAAAACAAGACTTTAATGTTTTCTGCCATTATGTTTTTCTAGCAGATTAATCTTGATGTAAAAATTTATAATGTTTAGGCTAAAAAATCTGACAAATGGACAGTAAAGATTTTTTTTTTTTTACTATTTTATCACTTTTTGTATGGTTATTTTATGTTTGTTGCATTAAATTTCTATATTTTTTTTCTTCAAGGTGGTAAAGAAAATCCATTTACAGTTTCACCAAGTTATCACAACTGGTCCCCATGGATAGGTCCAAACACAAGGCAATCAGCCATGGTACTGTATTAAACACGGAGAGTGCAAAAGTACATTCTCCAGATGGAGGAAGTGACATTGATGTGCCTTTTACTGAGAAAAGGCTTGGAGATAAGCTACTCCACCTTAAGGTACATATTTGTTTAAATTGTTTAGTGTTTTGGTTTACCATATAGTGCTATTATAACACTGTTGCCTGTATAGCACGATGGTGTGTATTTACGTATGTATATATGCTGTCAGAAACTGATTATACTACTTACAAATTTGCATACATGATCAGATTGCAGATTTGAAAAAGCTGTGTAGAAAGTGTGGGGTTGATGCTGTTGGTTCCAAAATGGATCTCGTCCTCAGACTTGTGATAAAATGTCAAACAGAGTCACATACAACAAGGTGTTTGAAAAGGTGTGGGGTGCTGTAGGTAAGTTTTTTTTTTTTTTTTTCCTTTTCTTATTTTTCTCTTCATATGTATTGTTTGAATGGGTTTTTCTGGTCTTTCAAAAAACGTGTAGGTTTTCATTTAAATGTTTTATGTGCTTTCAGGTGGTGTTGGAGTAATCATGTGTCCGTGTGGTATTGTATATTCTGTCAAGTTCAACCTGAGAGCGGAGAGTCCCCGTGACTTTGCTGATCTTCTTTTGTCTTGGAAACATTTTCCACATATAACGATTTATGACTATCCAAGAGGGTTGGTGGCACACACAAATAAGCGAAAACCACTTCACCCACCTTTCCATCCCTTTGAGGGCAGAGTACAAGACCCTACCCCTGAAAACATACAAAAAGCAAAAGAAGGGAAGTTAAAGGTTCACCTTCCCTGGCTGGCTCACAAGAAGACGCTTGTGGATCCTGACTGCCACCCAATCACTGGTTCCTCAGAGCACTCAGATTATTCAAAGACAACCCAATTTTTGAATGAAACCCTAGATGTGCAAGAAACACCTGCAGGTTGAGCTTGTTCTTTAAATCAATAAAGTTTATGTGCTTTGCTTAATATTTAAGATTTGTTTATATTTTCTACTTCTGTACAGCTGTCCAGTCCCAATGTGACCCTGGGTGGTGTTCAGGTCCTGTGGTAACAAGCCTGAACTCTGTTAAAGCAAGCAGAACATTTTGGGGATCTATCTAAATCTGGGGCAACAGCAGTTGGTAAGTTACATTCAGGAATTTTATTTTGCAAAATACAGTTGATCCACGTAAGTTTTTTTATTTTATTTTGGTGGGTTTTTTTTTTTTTTTTTTTTTGAATCCTAGCTTAATAATGCTTTGGATGTCAGAAAATTTCCAGATGAGCAACTTACAACTGTATACAACATAACCCTAACACGATCAGACCTGTGCTCTCTAGGCCTGGAAAAAGACAGAGGGAACGGTAAACAGCTAAGACACATAATATTTCCATATAGAATTGATCAATGATGTTTATGTTGAGTTTCCGTTATTTTTATTTTTTATTTTATTTTTTATTTTTTTTTTAATTACAGGTTCTCAACTGTTGCCTTAAAGTGCCAGAGACCATAGCAAAATCACACGTGATAGAGTCTGTATTTTGTGCTCAGATTGCTTAAGCTGCTTAAAGGGATAGCTTAAAGTATGTTTTTTTTTTTTAATACAGAATGTAAATGTTTTTGTGCCAATTCATATCAAGTTGCTACATGGCCAAATAGGATGCTTGAAGAGCAACTTTTACACTTGCCTGTATGTATTAGTCACTTTTAAATCCTGACAGCTTTTCTGAGTTTTGGTCATGACCAATATTATTTTTTTAAAGCTGGATACAAACATTGACTGGTTTATCTTCCCAACCTGGGTACCAGGACATTGGATGGTTTGTGTAAGTAATTCTTAATCTTTAACCCGTTTAACTTGTGATTTACTTATGTCTGCTTCTGCCTGAATTTGTGCTGTATGTAAACAATTATTATTTTTGTCAATATACTGAACTGTGTCCATGTGTGATATTACAGGAATGCATCCTTAGTTCAAATTTAAGCATATCTACCCAAAGCAAGTGTTTTGCAGTAAAGGAAGAATGGAATATTTTTCTTAAAATGCTAAAAATGTATTCTCATCTACTTTTTGATTTATAAACTGCTGTTGTCATCTTGTTGTCTGGTGAATGTATTGTCACATACTCACAGATTATGAATCCGGGAAAGCATGACATTTATTTCCTTGATCCTCTGCATGGTGAAATATTCAGTCAGGAAGGACTGAATAGGCTGCAGACAGGGGCTTCTCGAGAATTAAGTGCGACGGAAAGACTGTGCCTCTACTTGGATTCATACGGATTACATAATAATATATTTACTAATTTATTAATATTTATTTTTATTTAACTTGCTTTATTTAAAAGTAGACCCTTTAAGATTTTTATAGATATATTTCTCATGTCGGTAAGTGAAGTATTCGCGGAGTTTCAGTCAATTTTAATGACCCGTTTTAGAAAGATATTGGTGGGTATGGGATATTTACATACCCTTTATAAAAAGTACAAAAACTTTTTATCTTTACTGAATGAATTAATACATTAAATAAGAGTAAACTTTTTCTGTTTCATATCAATAAATATTTTTAAAAAAAAATTGCATTTTTTAAATGTCAGAATTAAGCGAGGGAGAATTTTTATGTAATTTTTTTTAACATTTCAAAGTCAGAAGTATACATACACTATGTTTATTATGTCTTTAAACAAAATGAAAACCCCAGATGATTCCATTCTGAGCTTACGAAGCTTCTAATAGGTTAATTGATTCCATTTGAGTTGATTGGTGGCACACCCCAAACACAGAGCCTCTTTCTCTTTCTTTTCACGGTCATCTGTTCAGACAATAATATGCAAGTATAAAAAACATGGGAATGTACAACCATCATACCAAATGTTTTTTTTTGTTGCGAAATGAGGAATCAACCCCAGGACAACAGTAAAAGACCTTGTGAAGATGCTGGCTAAAACTGTTAAGACAGTGTCATTATCCACAGTAAACGAGTCCTGTACCACCAAGAGCTGAAAGGTTACTTTGGGAAAAGAAATCCATTACTTCAAAACCACTATAAAAAAAGCTAGACTGCAGTTTGCAACTGCATATGGGGATAAAAATATTGTGGAGACATGTCTTGTGGTCTGATGAAACAAAAATCTAACTATTAGGCCATAATGATAAATATTATATTATGATGAAAAAGGGCAAAGCTTTGAAGCCTCAGAACACCATCCTAACTGTGAAGTATGGGGGTTGTAGTATAATGTTGTGGGGTTGCTTTGCTGCAGAAGAGACTGGTGTCCTTCACAAAATAGATGGCATTATAAGAAAAGTATGTGGATATGATAAAGCAACATCTGAAAACATCAGCCAGGAACTTAAAGCTTGGGCGCAAATGGGTCTTCCAAATGGACAATGACCCCAAGGATACCTCCAAATTAGATACCAAGTGGCTTAAGGATAACAAAGTCAAGGTATTAGAGCGGCCATCACAAAGCCCTGATTTCAATCCCATGGAAAATTTGTGGGCGGCACTGAAAAGGCGGTCTAACTGTTTAAAATACCTGTAGGCTAACTGAAACATATTTTATTAAATAAATAAATAATTAAATACTCACTTTCAAAGAATAAAGCGTCCACAAAATAACAATCTTTACCTCTTTATAGCATCAGTCCAACAGGTGGGAGTCTTATACAGTAAATCATGTGATTGCATCTCAATGAAGGTAAATTACTGGCTCAACTTGATTTTTTAATTTTTCAAGAACACAGTGTTACCTGTTGTCTCAACAAATATCTCTGTAAGAAGTTCGCCCAACAATACAGTATTAATTCATTCAACATTTGTCTATTTTTTACAGTGTGGGCTGCAGGTGTCCCAATGTATTAATGCTCTTGTATTAGCAGCACACTAAACACTGTACATTCTTTGTCACAAAATTTGATAATGCACGTGTAAATTTCAGTATTTCAAAAGATTTTTTAAATATAATCAAAATGGTTAAAATTGAACAAGCTTAAAGGATCCTGGCTAAAAAAAAAATAAAATAAAATAAAAAAAAGCTGAATGTCCTAAACCATACAAGTTTTCAGTGTATTCTTTCAGTAAACATCCTGAACTGAGAGACTTGGTTTCTGGCAATTTATTGAAGGGATTTGTTAGCCACTTGTCAGGCACACACACACACTAAACTTACACCATTTCATTTCACTTTTATTCATAATTTCAGTTTTTTGTATATTTTTAACCTGGATGCTATAATCTCTAAATACTGTATTTTATTGATTTTCATTTTGACTATCAATCATATTTACACTCATTCCATTTATTATACCTATATTGCAATACAGAATCTTGTTTTGC
Source organism: Clarias gariepinus (assembly GCF_024256425.1). NCBI lineage: Eukaryota > Metazoa > Chordata > Actinopteri > Siluriformes > Clariidae > Clarias > Clarias gariepinus. The sequence goes on from NC_071111.1 coordinate 24,944,445, forward strand.
AACTTTGTCTGGGTCGGCTTTGCACTCTAAATGAACTTTGTACTGGTCGGCTTTTTAATGTTTTAACTGTGCTTATTGACACACCTTCACTTGTGCGCTTTATGTTTGGGATTCTTTTGGTATAATTTAAGATATGTGTAGTCCCAGTTGTGTTGTTTTATATAGCTCTCTGGTCCTGGAGGAATGTTATTTCATTTCACTAGGTACTGTAAGTACAGTAAATAACAATAAAAGCCGCCTTAACTTCTGACTTTGTCTTATCTATAAACATGCATTACATCACACAGAAAGCACAGTTTCTTTATTTATTATATTTTATTTATTTTAGTTATTTCAAACTTGCTTCCTCTTGGTTTTTGAATTTAGACTTTAGCAATATTTTCTTTGTGTATGTAAATGCTCTTCACTATTAAATATAGTTAAAGTTAATACTTTTTTTTTTTTTTTTTTTTACTGTGCAACTTCACCAAGTATTTAAGTGATCTCCATATTTATTTTTATTTCTTCCACAAAGTGGAAAGTTCGGCACAGTCCTTACAGGTTTTAACAATTTGTTAAAAAAGTAATTTTAAAAATTTCAGTAATTTCAAATCTCCTTAATTGCAGGACAGTAATTTGACACTTCTGAAATTGTGACATTTTGTCTGGAATCTTTTGTCAAATGTTTAATATATTTTAATAAATTCAAATTAAAAGTCAGTATCATTTTAACAGTAAAAAAGGTTTCTCTGAATTTCAAACTTCATTAAATAAGTTGTAGCTTTTTTTCTTGTAAATTATAATCAGCGTTGGGTATAATAATTTTGTAATCTAATTACTTTTTCCAATCATGCAGTAATATAACGCGTTATATTTTAAATGCACGTAATTTAATTACAGTTACCTATTGTTGATGTATATATGATTGCATGTAACAGTACCAACACATGACCAAAAGGTGGCGGTGTTTGGCGGGTGTATATAAGGGAAGGTCCCCCCTTTTTTCTCTCTCCACTCGGCTCTTGAAAACTGCGGTAAAGCCAGCCGCGGTTCAGAAAAACACGGTCAAGCCAGCCGCGATTGATTTTAACGTGCGCGCATATTACAGTGATTACGGTACACAGAGAGCACGCGCTTTCAGAGGGCTTTTCATTAAGACGCCCAGGACTGAGAGATAATACAAAATGCTCGTGAATTTTTACTTGCTTATTTATTTGCATTTGCGATCATTAAATGATAAAAAAAAAAAATGATATAAGATATGACTGCACTTTAGAGGGGTACAAAGACCCGGTTTCTAATAAGTAGAAAAAAACAATGATCAGTTCTTATTCAGGACGTCCCACACTATGCAAATAATATTAAAGAAAATCCACATTCATCAGGTTCATCAAAAATAAATTTCACATTTATTGTAAGTAATGCAGTAAGAGCATGTGTTTTATTCACAATAAACAGTAATTATTATTATAGACAAACACAACAATACTTTAATTACTAAAGCTTACTGTGACACAGATTACAATGTAATACATGTAGTTAAAATGTGTATTAATTGTATTAAGAACACAAATCTTGCTGGAAAATAAAATCATCATCTCAGAAAAGCTTGATTATGTGTCAAGTGACGCCTGAACCAAAAACAATGTCAGGAGCATCTGTGCAGGGCTAAGGAGAAAAAGTACTGGTCTCTTGCCCAGTGGTCCCAAGTCCTGTTTTTAGATGAAAGCAAATTTTGCATTTAATTTGGAAATCAAGGTCCCAGAGTCTGGAGAAAGATCGGAGAGGCACAAAAGTCAAGCTGCTTAAAGTCCAGTGTGAAGTTTCCACAGTCAGTGATGGTTTGGGGAGTCATGTCATCTGCTGGTGTGGGTCTATTGTCTTTTATCAATTAAACACAGCTGTATACCAGGAAATTTTAGAGCACTTCATGCTTCCTGCTGCCGACAAGCTTTTTGGAGATGATGATTTTATTTTCCAGCAGGATCTGGCACCTAAGCTGTGTCAAAGCCTGATTGCCTCCATGCCGCGCCGCCTTGATGCTGTAATTAGAGCAAAAGGGGGTCCTTTAACATTAACACGCTTTTCAGAAGGCCAACATGTGTTTTAGATCCTTTTTTTATTGGTCACATGAAATATTCTAATTTTGTGAAATACTAGATTTGTTTTGTTTTTTTGTCTTTAATCTATAATCATCAAAATTGAAACAAATTGTAATGCCAGGCTAGCAGAAGGAGCCCTAACCCTACACTGACTGTTACCACTCTCTCTGCTGCTTCTTTGGTTACTTCCTGTTTGGCAGCTATATAAAGAAGGCTATGCCAAACAGAACCTTGCAAAGTATTGTTTTGCTGTTGTGGATTCTACTTAGCGTTTTCCCTGTTTGCTCACTTGGATTTTGACACTTGCCTGTCTTTTGGATTATGCATTTGTCTTGCCTTGGATATACTGTTTGCTGGTGTTCGACCCTGCCTGTCTTGACTACGATCTGTGTAATAAAAGCTCGCACTTGGATCTTACAACGCTGTTGTCGAGTCCCCCTGTTACAAAAAAATAAAATGATTGAAATATTTCACTTTGTGTGTAGTGAACGAATATAACATACAAGTTTCACGTTTCGAATCAAATTACTAAAATAAATGGACTTTCCCTCGATATTCTAATTTTTTGGCACATACCTGTATTTGAAATGTAGTGCAGCAAAAATGACAACATTATGCTTTTGAATGTAGTGAAGTAAATGTTTTCCAAAGAAAAACACTGGTACAGATTATTTTTACATTTAAAACTATTTCAGTACTGTCCAACTCTGATTGCAATAAGTTGTATGTTAATACAGTACCTTTTTGGCTGTCTTGAATGGGAAACCCTTTTTAAGTGGTGACACATAAATTGCTTTCCTGCGAGGCTTTCTTTGTTTCCAGCGCTCGACATGTACCCTGTGTGTCTTTAAAAATCAGAGTCATTGGAAAGATGAACCAGTATATAACATTATTTATACTGAAGGTAAACATTTGGAGAAAATCACCTTTTTCTTGCGTTCAGAGTCAGAGAACTCCATTAATAGAGCATTATGGGTGTGCTAATAAATGTAAACAAAGTCACCAAGTCTTGTAAAACGGCGTCTCTGGAATCGTATTTTCTTCAGATCCCACTGACTTTTCTCCATCACACCCTGTGTTTTGTTGTCCTCTGTGTAGTTCTAGATTATTTAAAAAATGCTTGTGAAAGTATAAATTAATATTTCCTTTAGCAGCACATGTACTATGTATCTCAGAAGACAATTTCATTGTACAACATTCTTAAACATGTACCTGTGTAGATAAGTCTCTGCAGCGCATAAAGTTGTTGGACAGACATTTGTAGGCTGGTCCTTTTCCACGGCGGCCAAGATCACCTAGACAATTTGAAAGTAACCCATTTATACCATTAAATTATATAAGTAATAATTCACACAGAGTATACAACATAATAATTCAAACTTTTCACACTGTTGAGCGTTTTCAAAGTGAGGGGAATGTTTTTCATTTGCATACAGCTACTTACAATTCACATATCTGACATTCTTCAACTCACACAACCTCATACACGTACAACTAAAGTCCACTTACCCAACATAAGACCAGACCAGAGAGGTGCCTGAGGTAGGAAATATTTTAACAGGCTAGGCATGAATGTAGGTGAATGATACTCAATTGTCTCCCCATTTTCACATACAGGTGCATTTGCCATTATTTCTTCAAAATGAGTGTGAAATGGTGTTGGTCCCACTTTAACCTGCAAATTAATAATAATTTTATTCTGTATTTAAGGGGGAAAAAAAACTACTAGAAACATACTAGCATTGTACCATTATCCCTATTTCAGTATGCCATAACCACATTAAAATAACCGACTTGAAAGGCAACCAGAATATTAGGCTGTGTCACAAACCTGAAAGTCATTGTCACCACAGTAACTTCCTTCATACATGCCCATTCTCTCCATCCTGTTCTGAAGATTTTGGAGGTGCTTTTGTACATTGTCACCACTATGGGAGCTGGAGAACATGACTGTCATGCTAATAATGATGTCATCCATCTCCATCAGTGTGGCAGCACTTGTCAGGAGTCCAAAAAGATGCATGGACAGTCTGTAGTGTTTTGGGGAACTGACAAACAAAGGACAAATGTAAGTTTAACATATAGTACTGTCAGAAATTCTGAAAAGTTAATGAAGGTACAGTAATATGCTTACATCTTAACATTGTTTTACAGTTTTTTGGGATTTCTCAAGTGAACAGTAATGTTAAAGCACAACAATACACTACATAAACTGCCAGAACATGTACCCATATTTTCATACTCATAAATAATTCATCGGCTGACACAAACAAGTAGGGAACCACCTTAAATAATTTGGAAATATTTGCTAGTACCTAGGTTTGGTACTGTTATTTCATTCCTGTTATTTATGTTAATTTCCATAATTTCACTACAAACAATAAAAAAAATAACACTTTATTTGCCTAATTTAATATGAATTCATTGTTACTTTCCTAACTGTTAAAACATAACAAATACAAACTTACTGTTTCTTGCAGAACACTTTCGCATTCTTCATAATGTGGCTTAGGCAGCGATGAAGAATTGGCATCTTCCTGATATCTTTGAACCATCCAGTGATAATATCCAGTGATGATGTCATAGTACATGCAGATCAATCTCTCCAAAGGAAGTTTGCAAAAAGTGTATGCAATAGACTGCATAAGCACAAGGGACCCATCACACATTACCTTACTGGTCTCCGCACTGATTTTTTCCCAAACAACTTGTAATAATCAGTTACATGATTATGTAGAAATGATTCCAGAAAAAATAGTACAGATGCAGTGGTGTGGTGGCAGGTTACATAAGTTGCTACAGGGATGGGAGAGCGGCCTTTAATAGGATGTCTCACCATCAACTCGTACACATATATGGGTGCTGATTCTCCTTGTACTTTCTGTATAATGCTTCCTGTGGCATCGATATACACAACATCATCTCTGCATCTCTGATGGAAAAGCCGGGTTTGTGGCTTTGGACCATAGCATTACTCCTTTGGGATGTAAGAGCACCTTCTGTAATACATTATTATCTTCATCTGTTTTTTCTTCAAACATTTTCTGAAGACTTAACAGTTCATTGTCATGTCTTCTGAATTTTTTCCGTGTTTTGAAAGCTATATTTTTGAGGACTTCAGGTGTGGGTGCTTGGTCCCGACATCCTGATTCGAAGACACTAGGTTCGATTTTTTCCAGAGACTGTAAATGTAAGGCTCCTGGAAGGATTGTCTCTAACTGCTTGCCCATAATGTCTCTCTCATCAGCTTGTTTGTAATTCAGCCATACTATGGCAAACCTCCACTCCCTGAAATGTCACCCAGGCTTTCAGAGTACTCTCGTCATGTACAATCACTTCAATACAAACAGGGCAATCTGCAAATCTGCAATAGGCCAGGCAATGGAATATAGGCCCTCTTCTTTTTGACACTTTCGTTTTGACTGGATGCCTTTTAAATGCTATGCTGCAATATGGGTGGACAGAACGTATTCCTTTTACTATTACATTTGTCCATTGTAGGTCTTTGAACTGGTGTTCAACCTGTTGTTTACGTCGGTCTGTCCAATCCTTTCTATCAATAATAAAAATAAAAAAAACATGGGCCTGTCGGCAAGGTATATTTTAAAAAAAGGTTGTCAGCTGAACCACTGTCCGCAGAAGAAGGTGCTGATGAATTGTTAGAGTCCTGTGTTTCAGTGTGCTATATAAAAAAGTGACATTACGGACAATTAAAAAATGAGACTCTTGAAATGCAGTAAGTAAATTCTAGTAAGTGTAATGGATATACTGTCTGTTTACACAAATTGAATCATTGTTGTAAATTACTTTAAAATGGGCATTAGATAAAAAATAACTGCATATCAAATTTGTTGAGTCAATTTGCAAAAAGATCTCACCCTAGCAGAAGGAGATTCACCTCCAACAACATTCTTGCCCTCAGACTCTATGTCGGTTTCATGTGGACTTGAAGGGCTGTGTGCAGGAGACCACTAGAACATACAGAGAAACACACAAGTTAAAGTGTTTATGAGGTAAGTGTATGCCATCTGTATCCCAAAAATCTTTGATATTACCCTGGGAGAAGGAGACTCAGCTTCCCCAACATCTCTATCCTCTGGATTGCCAAGAGAAGGCTCCTTGGAAATACAATGGTGTAATTTGTAAGATGCTCAACCCCAGACAAACCAAATTGAAGTATTATTAACAAAGACGCTAACTGAATGCAACACCAAAATTAGTGTGTAACAACATATGCCCCAGACAATAATTACTATGTTTTTACTGTTTCATTACTTGATTTAATGTCTATGCATCTCTATATTACCTTACACGTTGACCCATCGTAAGTATAAACTTGAAAAGAAACTTAATACACATATCCTCATCCCTGTTCTCTCGTTGAAATATTACCTGTAGGTGGGCCTGTGCAATGTTTTTTAATCTTACTTTGTTGCAAAGAGAATTTGGAATTTGCAAAGACTGGCAAAGTGTTCCCCAGGTGCCAGTAGGGAGATAAGCACTTTCATCTTTAGCATGGCCTTGTAGAGCATGCTTTATGCCATGCGGCGTGATCTGAATGTTACGGCCCTGTGTGTGGAAAATGTAAATATGACAAACTTTATTAATAGACTGATATAACTGAAACCAAAAAAAATATTACCTCATAAAAGTAATATGATGTCATTATTAATGTCATCTTACCTTTCCAAAGGTGGAAAAGAAGTATGTTCTGGAGGGCAATGAAATATTTACAATAATAGTAATGAACAGCAAATTACTATTACAACACATTTTATTTTAAACAAACTTATTTAAAGGCTTTACTGAAAAATCTATGCAATATTTCAGAGAAACTCTACTTACCAAAGTCTTCGTCCAGGCATGACAGTATTTCTGAAGGTTGAAGGGCGTGGCTCAAAAAATATACATTATAAATATTATAAATATTGTTATACTACGAACATGTACAGATATTATGTTTGTATAAGTTGAATTGAATACATTAACTTAATTTTTTAAGCATTAAATTTTTTTTATCTTCTTGTAATAATGATAAAAATAGAAATTTTGGGATGCAGCAAGATGTGTACGCAGCGTCAGTTTGATAAATATGGACAGTCATTACAATAATGTAATCGCTGTTTGTTATAGTATGTATGTTCAAATAATTATTATATTAAACCAAAAAGTTATTTTCAATGTTTTATAAATCCCTATGTTTTTTATTTTTATTTTTTGTAATGCTTATTTATTTACCTGCTTAAAATGAGGAAACTGAAATAAGACTTAAACACATTGTTGCCCTTTACTGGACAAGTTTACTTTTACAGACTTTCGCTATCATTTTTAAAAACACCTGTGTTAAACTGTTAGGCCCCAAAATAAAGTGTAATACATTGTGGGAAATTCAGCCATCAACCTTCCTTTTTTGTTTCTAAGGGCTTGCATTTAAAATTAATTATAAAGAATACTAGTATGTGTAGGCAAAGGCCAGGGAAACTTTTTAGAAATATGGTTTTCATAGGCATTTTAAGGGTAATAATGTCACATATCTATAAAACGCTGCAGTGAAATAGTTTGAGATAATGTGTGCATATAGTGTGGGATGTCCTGAATAAGAACTGGTGGTTGTTTTTTTTCTACTTATTAGAAATGGGGTCTTTGTACCCCTTTAAAGTTAATAATGCCCCATATCTCATAAATGCTGCAGTAAAATATTTTAATATGAGGTGTATATAGTATGAGATGCCCCCTATGAGAATTGGCCGTTATTTTTTTTCAACTTATTAAAAATGGTGTCCGTACAGGCCTCTGAAGTGTAATATTGTCATTATTCTTGATATCATCTTTATGATAATTATTGATTTCTTATTCAGACTTTTAAACCTATTGTAAACTTATTTTGCTATTTACTTTCATTGCAGACGACATTACACCTAATGAATGCACTCCAAAATAACAGAAATTATAGAACAGTGACAAATGAATACACAACTGAGGGATTTAAAATGAGTATATAATTTATTGTCTTCCATTTGCATATCATTTATCTGTAAACACAACTACATTTACAACGACTGTAGAAGAAGAAATATACAGAAAACATTATTTAAAGAAAGACAAGTATCAAAGATATCGCACCTATAAACAATAAGGACATGACACCTTTTTATAATCACATCACAGTCGCGCTGGGCTTTTCAAGAAAAACGCTCTGAAAGCGCGTTCTTTTTGTGTCGTTGCTGAAACTACCGTAAGCACTGTAATATGCGCGCACACTAAAATCAATCGCGGTTGGCTTGACCGTGTTTTTCTGAACCGCAGTAACTTTCGTTTCCGATGTCATGTGCTAAAATGGCCCCCCGCCACAAACTGCTCCCCCTTATCTCATAATTATGAGATACTAAGTCATGTTTATGAGATAAGTCCCGTGATTGTTTTTATTGTGTGAATGCAATGCGCTTCCGTACAGCTCCACCTTTTTCTTTTTCTCCCATTTTCATCCATGGACATTATTATTATTTTATTTCGTCTGTCTCAAGGGTCAATATATAAAGGGTTAATATCTCTCTCTGTACATTAGAAGTGAAAGGTGTCGTGTTTCAGAACACATGTACAGTACATTCACATGCACACAAGCACGCGCTCTTTGTCAGCGGCACCCGTGCGATCGCCGCCTCATCCATCAGCGGAGAAAAGAGATGAAATATTTATTCTGTTTTTATTATTTCTGTAATTTTATAAATACTGACTGGGCCGCCCACGTGGAAAACCCCCGGTGCCACAGACGGCCAGTCCGCCACTGTTCACAAGTTTGTTACCGCTGTTTTTCCTCCCATAATCTCTTGCAATTTCCACCAAATGCAGATGCAGGATTGTGACGCTAGAGGGCAGAGTTGTTCTATTTAACAGGGTTAACATGAATCATTTCTATATATGGATGTGTATTTCTCAGTATTTGTGGGAGTGTGATTGTTTAAAACTGGACATTTTAGCCCTTGCTTTGGCATGCTTGACATAACTTAGCTCTTGGGGAAAACTGTTTTCCTATCTCCTGTACATATCTGTACAGTAATAAAAAACAATCTGTGTGTGAGTAAGAAATAAAAGAGTGAACCAATTCACTTTTAATGAACTTTTAGAGTTAGAATTTTAGATTTAACAACAACAGAGTTAAAATTCACACATAAACTAACACAGTAAAAAGAGGCAGGCAGACACAAATGACGTTATTAAACAGTTGTGCACACACAGAGATATTGACCCTTTATATATATGGTTAAAATAATAATAAAAACCACTTTAACTTTGGCTTATCTATAAACATGCATAATACTGATACTTAAATACTCTAATACTCTTCATTTTGTGTGTGTGTGTGTGTATATATATATATATATATATATATTTTTTTTTTTTTTTTTTTTTTTAATTACAGTATTTCAAACTTGGATGGATTTATACCAGACTTTAGCTAAATGTTTTTTAGGTGGAATTCAGGTGCGATTCTGGAGCAACATACCACCTACTAATACCAGGACAAATATAAGCCAGACTCGGTATAGCCTTTTTTTCTATCTTGGATAAATTACTTGTTAGTTAAAATAATTATTAATACAAGTTTTTTTTTTTTTTGTTCTTACACTACACAAATGCTCTATCAGACATACTGTACAGTTGGTACGGAAAGTATTCAGACCCCCTTAAATTTTTCACTTTGTTATATTGCAGCCATTTGCAAAAATCATTTAAGTCCCCCCCCCCCCCCCCCCCCATCCCCCCATTAATGTACACACAGCACCTCATATTGACAGAAAACACAACTGTTGACATTTTTGCAGGTTTATTAAAGAAGAAAAGTTGAAATATCACATGGTCCTAAGTATTCAGACCCCTTGCTCAGTATTTAGTAGAAGCACCCTTTTGATTTAACACAGCCATGAGTCTTTTTGGGAAAGATGCAACATGTTTTCCACATATGGATTTGGGGATCCTTTGCCATTCCTTGGGTTCTTCTTTACCTCTCTCACCAGGGCTCTTCTCCCTCGATAGCTCAGTTTGGGAAGGGTTCTGGTCATCCCAAACGTCTTCCATTTAAGGATTATGGAGGCCACTGTGCTCTTAGGAACCATAAGTGCAGCAGAATTATTTTTTGTAACCTTGGCCAGATCTGTGCCTTTCCATAATTCTGTCTCTGAGCCCTTCAGGCAGTTCCTTTAACCCCATGATTCTCATTTGCTCTGACATGCATTGTGAGCTGTAAGGTCTTAGACAGGTGTGTGGCTTTTCTAATCAAGTCGAATCAGTATAATTAAACACAGCTGGACTCAAATGAAGATGTAGAACCATCTCAAGGATGATCAGAAGAATATGAGTTAAATATATGAGTGTCACAGCAAAGGGTCTAAATACTTAGGACTTGTTGCATCTTTCCCAAAAAGACTCATGGCTGTGTTAGATCAAAAGGGTGCTTCTACAAAATACTGAGCAAAGGGTCTGAATATTTAGGACCATGTGATATTTAAGTTTTACTTTTTTAATAAACCTGCAAAAATGTTAATTCTTTGTTTTTCTATCAATATGGGGTGCTGTGTGTACATTAATAAACGAAAAAAAAAATAATAATAATTTTAGCAAATGGCTGCAATATAACAGAGTAAAATTTAAGGGGGTCTGAATACTTTTCGTACCCACTGTATATGCAGACACCACAAACTCTGTCTTGCATGGCTTTTTTATTTTTATTTTTTTCATACTCACGGCCTTTGAGTTTCCAAAAAGCATGTAAAGCCTTGTACAACAGTGGTAGTTTACTCTGATCTTCTTTTACTCAATGTGAAACAACTTAGTTGGTGTCTTCTGTTAAACAGTTGCCAGCCAAAAACAAATGTTGCACTGCTTCATGCGCTTTCTCTCTCACCCTGATACATCCATCGCTGTAGAATTGGGTCAGTCTGGGCTCATCAGACCATGTGACACTTTTCCATTGCCACAGAGTCAATTTTGACACTCTAACAAATTAAAGCCATTTTTTTGTGGTTTTCCTTATGGCTAAACAGCTGTATAGTCCCAATCCTGTGACTGGGTGTATTTGGAAATGCTCTTATTTACACTATTTAACCTAGTTAAGGTTTTTACTGTAGATTTACTTACCATAAAAATTCAAGTATTTAAGTGATCTCTATTCATATTTTTTTCTGAGCACATTTCTTCAAGTTGAAAATGCAGCACAGTCCTTTTTCAATAATGTGTTGGAAAGTTCTTCAACCAATTCCAGTAATTTTAAATCTCCTTAATTGTTTTCAGTGCTTCATGCAGGATAATAATTTATTGTATTTATTTTGTGTTTATTAAAAGTCAGTAACAGTTTAACAGTTGAAACAAACAACAAAAATAGATGATCTTAAATAAGTTGTAGCGTTTGTTGTAAATACTAATAATTTACATTTTAAAGTCTACTGTTCTTAAGCCAATGAACTCAAAACATCCTCTTAAGAGCTCAGCAGCTAATCTCTAGTCCTTCTGAAATATGATATGAACCGATTCAAAGAGTCGACTCATTCTTAATGATGCGTCGCCTAGAATGAAACGTCTTTCCTAAAGTGACTCCATTTTGTGGAAGTCCAGGAAAAGTTGAAAAACAATGTTCTTATATTAAGGAAAGTTTTTATAAAGCAGAAACTGAGATATTAATGTAACACAACAGGGCCGGTGACTAAAGGTGAGTGATTTATTTATTACTAATGACTTTATATAAGAACAATGCGGATATTGTAAATAAAACTCAGATGTAGGAAATCAGTAATACGACTGTCAGGCTGTTGATCGCCGCCGACAAACAGCGTGTTTTGTAACGGCCCCTGTAGTCCACATTATGTGGAGTTGCTGCGGTGTGTGCACTGCGGAGGTGTGCGCGTGAGGAGGAGAGAGCGGGGTAAGAGCTCAGGTGTGCTGCTCAATTCCGAAACGCTCTGCTGTTTTACCCTTTTCTTCACTTTATGTTTTGTATTATAATTTTGTGACGCTGATAAAGGTTGCGTGCTGGACGCTATTGTTGGCTCTTTCGCTCTTTCAAAGCGTCACAGTTTGTGTGCATGTGAATGTATTGTAATCCTATTCCATACGTGGGGGAAAAAGAGAAAAGATGGCGCTGAAAATTTACGTGAAAAGAAGAAAAAAAAAGCAGATGCTGTAAAATTCTTTAAATTAGCAGACTATTCCTTTGGCGTGAGGGGAAATTGCAGTTCCGCAGGCTCTGATAGCTCTAACATCACGGTCAGGGACAGAGAGTCTGGATCCAGCAGAAGGTCAGTGATGATGTTGACCAGCACCTCTCCCCTTACCCGAGCCAAGTGAATAGGATGGCAATCAACTAAAGAGGTAAACTGGAATAAAATCAGTGGCAGCATTAGCTCGGGCTAGTAAACTAGTTACTCATTTTAATTATTACTGTAGTCAATATTAATTCAAAATAATCCTGAGAAAATATTATTTTGAGTTAATGTTGACTACAATAATAATTACTAGCACGAGCTAATGCTGCTACTGGTTTTATTCCAGCTTACATGTTCAGTTTGATTGTGATTCTTTTCACTCGGCTCTGGTAGATCAGAGGAGACGGGCACTGGTTCATCCTCACTGACCTGCAAAGCACGTGGTCGGTACTGCGAGCGAGTTGAGTGTCGTTGCGACGTAGAACCCTCGACTCCGAACATTCTCCCCGTGCAGTCCTCCAGGCTCTCTGGCCGTGATCAGCCGTCCGAGCCGGCGTGCAGCAGAGTTACTGCGTCACCTAGAGCATCACCCGTAGTCGCTTTGCCTGTGTCACAGCTGGACCGTGATCAGCTTATTGCCGAGCAGGAGAAGGATCCGGTTCTGCATAGGGTGCTCGGTTGGGTTAAAGCGGGCGTGAGACCGGATTACACCGCAGTCGCTCATCTAGGGCGAGAGGTAAAAGCTCTTCGCTCCCAGTTTACTCACCTAGCTTTGCACGAAGGGTTACTCTACCGCCGCTGGCAACGGCCGCGCGGCGCGGGCGAATGCTTTCAGCTGCTGGTGACAAGGGCTTTGCGTGCATGTGTACTGGGTTCTGTGCATGGACGTTCCAGTTCGGGACACTTCGGGGTGAATAAAACTTTGCGGTCGTTGTGCGCTCATTTTTACTGGCCGGGCTGTCATACCGACAGGAAACTCTTTGTTCACCAATGCGACCTTTGCATGGCAAAGAAGGGCCCCACCCAGCGCTCGCGAGCACTGCTGCAGGACTTTCGGGTGGGGCACCTATGGAGCGTATGAGTGTGGACACATGCCGGCGAAAGGTCGAACTCTGCAGAAGCCGGACCGCCTCAGGACAATGTTTGCGCTCTTTCCTCCTCCACAAAAAGACCCCGGCGTTCACAGCGCCAGCGCCGACTGCCTTCACGCCTCCAAGACTGAGAGAGTCATGGTGACCAGGGACGGTCACAGCTCGGGTGGGTGCAGTGTTGCGTGGGCGGAGCGGCAGCTAACGACCATCATGCATTGCGGGGGGTTTCAATGTGTTCACCCTGTTGGGGAAGGGTGTTTGGGTTAGTGGCTTCGGCCAGGTTTGTGTGTTAGGGTGTGTGTGATCTGTTGAATGTGTGCTGGTTCATGCTAAGGCTGAATTGGGTGTAGGTTCTTGTGTGAATGTGTTGCTCATGTTATACAGTGCTGTGCAAAATAAAATACTCCCAGCCATTGCATTGGGCAGCAATTAAGCTCACTCGTCTCTCCAACATCCTTTCCGGCAGTAAAACGCTACAATATTAATCTACTTCAAAACTAGGTGTAAGTTTATTGTTCTTCCACTTCAGTGAACTTAAAATTAACTATTGTTACTTACCTTAGCCTAGTGTACTGCACACAAAATGGCTACAATGGTGTGAAATCCATACTTAAAAATACATGGTAATTAAAACATGTGAATTGTACTGGTTTATTTTGTACATCAGCAAGCCTACAATACCATGACCCAGTGTAAAATGGTTATATAACACAAAAAACAAACATACCGTGCGTACGTAGTGTGAAAACATCTTCCAGTATTTACAACAGCTCATTAAATGATTAGGCTACAGTATGTAACAAGTCCGGCATCTTCAGAGTTGATCTAAATGCCCAAGGCGACATCTAGTCAGTATATATATCTATGGTCTTTTTAGTTTAGTTATAGTTTTATATGTTGTTTGTCTTAATGTTCCTTCCTTTGTTTTACAAATATGACCCAATATATGTTCGGTGATACTTCAGATAATATGTTTAAAAAGCATTTATCTTTGTATTGTGTTATATTTTTATACTAGTAAGTTGTGTTAAAAATAAATCTCCACATTACTGAGCCTTCCCTTCACCGGAAATAGGAGTGAGAGTTTTCCCATCAGTCAGTGCGCCTCGCGAGAGCCTGAAAATGGAGCTGGAAAAAGGATTTATATATTTATTATCATTATTGTTGTCGAGGGAATCATAGGACGAAATAATTAAAATGTTAATTTAATCAAGAAATTGTTAGTATTATATAGGTTAGCAATCTGTAAAAAATAATATTTGTACATCTTGTAAATCAATAAAATATTTTCTATCGCTTCAATAATATAAGTTTTTTAAAATGGTATAAGTTTTTGTTGAAATAATTGACATTTCCACACAATAAGTGACATTTCCACAGCAGCAGCGACAGATATCCGATGTTACCAAACATTTCCTTCACCGACATCCCCTGCACACGGAGCAGGAATAGGGAGCACCCTCTGAAGTACACTTCGGAATGGAACACAGCCATCGGCTGTAACGAATCCTTTTTCCTAAAGTGAAAGCGTTTCAGCCGCGACTCTATTTTCTGGGAGTGTTGGTTAAGTTAAAATACAACGTTCTTATATCAAGGAACGATTATTTAAAGCAGAAACTGGGATATTAATGTAACACAACAGGGTCGGGTGACTAAAGGTGAGTGATTTATTTATTACTAACGACTTTATATAAATAAAACTCAGATGTAGGAGATGTGTATTAACGACTGTAAGGTTGGAAGGATGGACGGAGACACGGCGAGTTCATTACTGACGTTTAATGATAAACAAACAACCTGAACAAAATAACCGGGTGACAAACAAACTTTCCATGAAACTAAACAATATATGCGAGGCCAAAGTGCAGTTTATTCTGAGAAATGAAATGAAAACAAGTACAAAAAAAAAAAACATGAAAGAGGCCATGACTGCAAAGCGCCCTCTAGCGGTTTCCCCTGACAACGACACAATGTGTTTCACTATTTACAGTACAGTAGTTATAAAAATAAAAGATTAAGATGAATATGAGCTGTAATGTAACTCTTGAACAATACTGTACTTCTAATGGCAATTTTTGTTTAATATTGTCCCCAAAAGAACAAATTTAGAACAAATAAAAATATACATTTCTGTTAAAAATCGAAATAAATCTGAAATGTAATGTTATCCAGTATAAAAGTAAAATAGCCACACATTTTACAGCAGATTTTAGAGCAACACTTACATGACCCAGATGTTACTGAAATAAAAGTATAATCTGTAAAAAAATGTTTAATTGGCAACTTTTATAAAATTTTCAGTATTGATTCAAAATAACGTTTCTCAGCATTATTTTTAATTTAATATTGACTAACATAACTAAAATGAGTAACTAGTTTACTAGCACAAGCTAATGCAACTACTGATTTTATTCCACCTTACCTGTTCAGTTTGATTCACATCCTTTTAAATTTTAATCTGTTAATTTGAAGCATCTACATCTAAAGGTTTTTTTTCTTCCTTTTTTTCGCGTGACCTTTCAGCTCCACCTTTTTCTTTTTCTCCCATTTTCATCCATGGACATTATTATTAATTATTTGCTCTGTCTCGTTGATTAATATTGTGACGGGGGCGGGGTTTCGCTTGGGAACCATCATGCTTTGCGGGAGGGGCTGTTATGTGTTCACCCTGTTGGGGAAAGGTATTTGGTTTAGTGGCTTCAGCCAGGATATGTGTGATGTGTGTGTGTGTTGTTATGCTGCTGGTTATCTTGTGTGAGTCAATAAAATACTCCCAGCCATTTGCATTGGGCAGCAAATTAATAACTCGTCTCTCCACCATCCTTTCGGGCGTAAAAACGCCACAATATATAAAGGGTTAATATCTCTCTCTGTACATTAGAAGTGAAAGGTGTCGTGTTTCAGAACACATGTACAGTACATTCACATGCACACAAGCACGCGCTCTTTGTCAGCGGCACCCGTGCGATCGCCGCCTCATCCATCAGCGGAGAAAAGAGATGAAATATTTATTCTGTTTTTATTATTTCTGTTATTTTAAATATTTTCATGTATATGTATTTGCGTACTGACTGGGCCGATCACTGGGAAAACCTCCGGTGCCCCAGATCAGGGGCGTAGCAAGCTTTTCAAAAGTGTGGGGGATGAATGTGGTTTGTTTGTTAACAATAAAAATGATGAATACAATGACAGAAGGGTTCAAAAGGTATTAACATACAAGATATAAAAAGCTTTCAATTTAAATGAGTGATAGTGATACTAAAAACAACTATGTACATATATAAATGCAACCAACAACAACCAAAAGTGGATACTATAGAGCTCAGAGCTTAACTAAAGATCTCAGCAGCCCATCTCTAATCCTTCTGAAATGTGAGTATGAACCGATTCAAAGAGTCGACTCATTCTTAATGACTCATCACCTGGAATGAATCGTCTTTCCTAAAGTGACTCCATTTTGTGGAAGTCCAGGAAAAGTTGAAAAACAATGTTCTTATATTAAGGAAAGTTTTTATAAAGCAGAAACTGAGATATTAATGTAACACAACAGGGCCGGTGACTAAAGGTGAGTGATTTATTTATTACTAACAACTTTATATAAATAAAACTCAGATGTAGGAGATGTGTATTAACGACTGTAAGGTTGGAAGGATGGGCGGAGACACGGCGAGTTCGTTACTGACGTTTAATGATAAACAAACAACCTGAACAAAATAACCGGGTGACAAACAAACTTTTTATGAAACTAAACAACAGATGCGAGGCCAAAGTGCAGTTTATTCTGAGAAATGAAGTGAAAACAACAACAACAACAACAACAAACATGAAAGAGTCCATGACTGCACGGCGCCCTCTAGCGGTTTCCCCTGACAACGACACAGTGTGTTTCACTATTTACAGTACAGTAGTTATAAAAATAAAAGATGAAAATGAGCTGTAATGTAACTCTTGAACAACACTGTACTTCTAATGGCAATGTGTGTTTAATATTATCCCAAAAAGAACATTATTTTAAGGACATTATATTTAGAATAAGTAAAAATATACATTTCTGTTAAAATCGAAACAAATCTGAAATGTAATGTTATCCAGTATAAAAGTAAAATAGCCACACATTTTACAGCAGATTTTAAAGCAACACTTACATGACCCGGATGTTACTGAAATTAAAGTATAATCTGTATATTATAAATGTTTAATTGGCAACTTTTATAACATTTTCAAGCAAATACATCAGTTTAAAAAAGCTTCTTGTTTGACATTAGGAAATGTACAGATATTTTTGACTATTTTAAGACATGCAGTGCTTTAAAAAATATTTGATGCCCTTCCTGAGTTTTCATTTTTAGCTTATTTTTTTAAACCTGATGATTGAGATCATCAAATAAAATGTAATATTTCACAAAGACAATCCAAAGTAAATTCAAAATACAGTTTTAAATGGTGATTTTATTTTACTAAGGGGAAAGCTCTTTAAATCTGCCCCATATGAAAAAGTAATTGCCCCCTTGCTAAATCATGAATGAACTGTAAATTTTGGAAAGCTGAGTTAAATTTCTCTTGCCGCACCCAGGCCTGATTACTGCCAGACCTGTTAAATCAAGAAATCACGTTAAAAGAACCTGTTTAAAAGTGAAGCATGGTAATGGTGACACAATTAATTATTGGGTTTAATTGGGCAATTACTTTTTTACCTAGGGCTGACCTTTCTTATCTCCAGCCTTCATAACACCTTCTGGGTGTCCAAGAGCAGCCCATCATTCATTTTATTTTTCAAATAAATTAATTTTAAAATATTACCTTCTGCATATTTTTCATTTGTTTTCTTTGCACTATAGTCACATCTTTCATTTATTGCATTCTCTCTTTTATTAGTTTTAGCTTGTTATATACTTGCTGGTTCATTCTATCTATTACTACCTGCTGGTGCACCTTATGTACAGTTTCATTCCCACCTGTACAATCATCATGCATGTGTACATACAAGCTGTATTTTTATATTTGTTGACAGCATTTATCCCTCTTTAATGCACCTAAATTGTAAACGGCGTGTTTGTGTGTGTAACGATGCATAATAAAGTACTCTATCTATCTATCTATCTATCTATCTATCTATCTATCTATCTATCTATCTATCTATCTGTATAATTTTAAAGGTCAGTCCTGGTGTCCAGGCTGATGACTAAATTCTGTAGATTCTGTAGACAGATTTTAAACCCAAGGATGACCTATATACTGTACGTTGTTCTTTAGGTCAAAGATGCGAAAATGATTGTGTGGAAGTTTAACTTCAGATTTGTTTTTGTGTTTTTCAGGAGTGTAATCCACGAGATCAGACTCACCAGGACTTACCTGTTAGTTTGTGGATACTTTGCTAATATTTAAAGATGAAGACTCCTGATCTGGACACTGATAAAGTGTCCCCACCCTCTAAAAAACGGTAATCTACTATATCTAGGCATTTCAGTCATTAAATATTCATATCCAAATTACTGATTGAGTACATATGAAATAAGTAATTTAAAAGTGTAAACAGTAAAGTGTTTCACTATTATTGACAAACTAACAGTCACCATAAAATTTATTTTGTTCATTGCAAGTAAAATTTATCTCTCATTAAATTAACAAGTTTAAATAATGTTGTGCAGTAAACTCCAGAGAGAGAGATCAGAATCAGCAGCACCCAGCTGTGTCTCCATGAAGAGTGATGCCTCTATGAATCAGCCTATTAATTTTAAAGCTGGAGACTCCTCACCTCTACACAGGTAACGTCTCCTCACTGTTAATGTCACTGCTGAAGTCACAGTTAAAGGGAAATTCATCAAGACAGAAACGGCAAACTAAATAATAAAACATCATATCTGTTATCTTTAATGAAGTCACTACTAAGTGTCAAAATATTTTTTGTCTTAATTAGATAAAATTTTTTATGTGTTCGCGGTACCTTTAAAATAAACGCCAGTTAATTGGTCATTATGTTTTGTGATGTTTATAAATTATTATGTTTCTAATTATGACTTAATTGTCCAAAAACGTCTTGGCTCGCTCTATGTTCTGTAATCACAGGTTATGTCACCGCTTAGCATAATTTAGAAACTAATAGGACACCAAGCTGAAAGAGTCTTTTAGATTTACATTAACATTCAACAAAGATATTTTGCTATGTGTAGTAGTAGGAGTAACTCTAACTATAAAGAGTTAATCTGAGAGGATGGTTACAGAGTACGCCACCCTGAATGGGGAAACACTAAATGAACAAAGGATTAAGACCCTTAACTAAATATACTGTATATATCATAAATAATCCAATGATCTAGAGAAAATGGTTTCCCAAGACTCAGTGATGTGCATGGGGAAGTCTGGTCCATCTGGTCCAAATGCACAGATGACGTACTGTATTAAAGATTGTTAAAGAAAAAGTTAATACTTGCTATGATAGAAAAGTGTCAGACACACAATACATCACAGCCTGCAGATTGATTTGTCTCTTAAAAAAAACGCCCACCTGGCTTAGCTCAGACACCATGTCAATGTCATATTTTTGCTATTCATTGTTCAAAACTTAAATACACTTTATGGCCAACAGTTTGAGTTTTATTTGCGTTTATACGGCGTCAAAAAAACCTTGCCTGCAGGTTTTTCTTGGCGTTCAAATCCCAACGAACGCAAGGAAAACGCTTCTAGTGCGTTTTCTTCGCGTTCTTTTTATGCTTCGGAGGACCGGATATATCCCATGATCCTACATGCTATACATAGGGAAATGCGGGGGACAAAAAAGCATTGCACCAGCTGCAGCAGACAATCAAAAGTGGAAACTGATATCCGACAGTAATTGAAAAACTTGGGCAGAAATTTTGGCGTTTCTTCATAAACCACAAAAAAAACTTCCTTTAATCCGACGTTGTGCAGTCAGAGGGTAAACCCAGTAGTGGCCGCGATTTTTATCTTTCCCTACGCCGCCGTATTACAAGAATTTTTAAAACAAGAAGATTAATGTCTAATATAGCAAAAAGATCCATATTTAAAAAAGGAGGCACCTAAAATAAAACGACAAGGGCTTTCATATCCAGTTCCCGACACACTGCCTCCACAGGTTAACACACAAACTACAATTTGGGCTGCAGGCTGGCGTTAGACAGAGACAAACGAACGCCAGTGTAGAAGTCAATCGAGCGCCACTACAAAACGCAGCATAAACATCTAGGACGTTCTGAGCGCGTTCGTTTATCCAAAAACTTAACGCTCGTGTGAACAAGGCCTTAGTTCACCTCAAAGTTTGTCTAGTGAGCTTGAGGTCAGGACTCGGTGCAGGACACTCAAGTTCTTTCACTCCAACCTTGGTGTGTAATGAAGCTCAGTTTTGTGTTTTGGTCTCTTGGTTCTGGTGAAGGGAAATTAAAATGTTGCATGTTACAAATTCCATATGTGTATTTATTGAGGACACCTAAAAAGAATGATTTAACAAGTTTTTAATATGAAAGGAAAGATAACAGTCACCACTTAGCACAGAATTGTTATAATTTATTCACTATATTAAGAATTATGTCCTTATTACATTAAGAAGGTATTTAAAACAGTAAAGAGTGTATATAAATAACTAAAGTACTGTCTGTAATGTTGTGCAGTAAACTCCAGGGAGAGAGATCAGGATCAGCAGCACCCAGCTGTATCTCCATGAAGAGTGATGCGTCTATGCATCAGCCTATTACTTTTAAAGCTGGAGACTCCTCACCTCTACACAGGTAACGTCTCCTCACTGTTAATGTCACTGCTAAAGTCACAGTTAAGGGGAAATTCATCTAGATAAACAGGACGGCAAACTAAATACTAAAACATCTGTTATCTTTAATGAAGCCACTATTAAGTGTCCAAATATTTTTGTCTTAGATAGTTTTTTATTTATTTATGCATTTGTGGTATCTTAAAATAAATGCTGCAGGGTATGACAGGCTGTTTTGTGATGTAGATAAATTATTATGTTTCTAAGTATGGTGTAATTGTCCAAAAACGTCTTGGCTCGCTGTATGTTCCTTCATCACAGGTTATCTCACCGCTTAGCATAATGTAGAAACTAATAGGACACCAAGCTGAAAGAGTGTTTTAGATTTACATCAATATTCCATCAAGAAATATTGCTAAATGTAGGAGTTACTCTATCTATAAAGAGTTAATCTGAGAGGATGGTTACAGAGTACGCCACCCTAAATAGGGGAAACACTGAATGAACAAAGGATTAAGACCCTAAACTAAATATATATATATATATATATATATATATATATAAGAAAAAGTTAATACTTGCTATGATAGAAAAGTGTCAGACACACAATACATCACAGCCTGCAGATTGCTTCATCTCTTAAAAAAAAAAAACTCCAATGCCCACCTGGCTTAGCTCAGACACCATGTCAATGTCATATTTTTGCTATTCATTGTTCAAAACTTAAATACACTTTACGGCCAACAGTTTGAGACACCTTACTATCACACTTGTATGTGCTTTTGATCGTCTTATTCCTGAGTTACTGCCACTTTGCAGTTTTAAATAATCTCCACTCTTTTATGAGAGTTTTTCACCAGAGTTTGGTGTGTATCTGTGGGGATTTGTGCTCATTTATCAACAAGAGCATTAGTGAGGTCAGGCACTGATATTGGGTGAGGAGGCCTGGGTGCAGTCAGTGTTTTACCTTACTGTAAGGTTACTTTACAGTGTTTAACCTTAATGATCCAAACCAATCTGGATTCAAAGTGGCACATTCCACAGAGACTGCCCTTCTGTCAGTCACTGAGAAGCTCCATGCTGCTAGATCTGCTAAACTGTCATCTGTCCTCATCCTCCTGGACCTGTCAGCTGCATTTGACACGGTGAACCACAAGATTCTATTATCTATTCCTACAAGCCTTGGAATTTGTGGAACAGCGTGGCAATGGTTTGCTTCTTACCTAAAAGATAGGTCATATGAGGTAACATAGAGGGAATCTACATCTGCCCCACGTAGACTCTCTACTGGTGTCCCGCAGGGCTCAGTACTTGGTCCTCTCCTGTTCTCCCTCTATACTCGGTCTCTTGGTAAGGTCATATCATCGCATGGATTTTCATACCACTGTTATGCAGACGACACCCAACTTGTTCTCTCCTTTCCTCCCTCTGACACTCAGGTTTCCACCCGGATCTCAGCATGTCTGGCAGACATCTCATTCTGGACGGCTGCTCATCAGCTGAAGCTCAATCTCAGTAAAACCGAACTGTTGTTTATCCCTTGTGACTCATCCCCAGGTCAAGACCTTGTGATATCCCTGGACAACAACCAAATCACTCCTTCAGCCACCGCCCGCAATCTTGGGGTAACCGTGGACAATCATTTGTCATTTTCCCCACACATCGCTAACCTTACTCGCTCTTGTCGATTTCTTCTTTACAATATCAGAAGAATTCGCCCATTTCTTTTTTCACAGGGTACTCAGGTGCTTGTTCAGTCCTTTGTTATTTCAAGACTGGACTACTGCAACTCACTCCTGGCAGGCCTGGCTCTGTCCATGATTCGTCCTCTGCAACTGATCCAGAATGCAGCAGCACGTCTCATTTTTAACCTTCCCAAGTTCTCCCACACCACCCCACTCCTCCGCTCCCTGCACTGGCTTCCTGTAGCTGCCCTCATCAAATTCAAAACACTGATGCTTGCCTACAAAGCTAAAAATGGCCCAGCACCCACTTACCTCTCTGCGCTAATTACACCACGCACTGCACCACGTTCCCTCCGATCCTCCAGCACTGCTCGCCTCATCCCACCATCTCTCAGGGATCGAGGGCGGCATTCATCCAGGCTCTTTTCTGTTCTGGCACCTAGGTGGTGGAATGAACTTCCTCTAGATGTTCATACATCAGAGACTTTGACTATCTTTAAACGACAACTCAAGACGCATCTGTTTCTCCAGTACTTGGACTAACCCAACCCCCCCCCCCCCTCCCCCAAAAAAAAAAAAACCTCTTCCCAGTTGTGTTGGACTAATGGCACTTAGTTATTAACCTAGTTAACCCAGTGTAAGTATGTATCAAATGATGTAAACTTTAAAGCACTTTTTGTAAGTCGCTCTGGATAAGAGCGTCTGCCAAATGCCTAAATGTAAATGTGTTTTAGTTCATCACAAAGGTGTTCAGTGGACTTGAGGTCAGGACTCTGTGCAGGACACTGAAGTTCTTTCACTTTAACCTTGGTGTTTTCATGAAGTTTACTTTGTGCACAGAGGCATTGTCGTGCTGAAAAACAGGTTTTGACCTCCTGGTTCTGGTTGTCTTCCATGTTACAATTTCCATATTGTGTATTTATTGACAACATATAAAAGGAATAATTTTTACTAAAGTTTTTAACATAAAAGGAAAGATAACAGTCACCACTTAGCACAGAATTGTTATAATTTATTCACTACATTAACAGTTATGTCCTTATTACATTAAGAAGGTATTTAAAACAGTAAACAGTGTATATAAATAACTAAAGTACTGTCTGTAATGTTGTGCAGTAAACTCCAGGGAGAGAGATCAGGATCAGCAGCACCCAGCTGTATCTCCATGAAGAGTGATGCGTCTATGCATCAGCCTATTACTTTTAAAGCTGGAGTCTTCTCACCTCTACACAGGTAACGTCTCCTCACTGTTAATGTCACTGCTAAAGTCACAGTTAAAGGGAAATTCATCTAGATAAACAGGACGGCAAACTAAATACTAAAACACCATATCTGTTATATTTAATGAAGCCACTATTAAGTGTTCTATTTTTTTAGTCTTAATTAGACTGTTTTTTTTTTTTGTTTTTTTTTTAATTTGTTAGTGTTACTTTTAAAACAAATGCCACTCGATTAAACAGGCTGTTTTGTTAGGTAGAAAAAATATGTACCTAAGTGTGGCTTAATTGTCCAAAAACGTTTTTGCTTGCTGTATGTTCTGTAAGAAAATACATTGCCTTCTATCCCCAAGTCAAAAGAATCTTCTAGAGTTACATCAGTATTCAACCAGGAAATTCCGCTATATGTTTTAAGACCCATAACTAATTAAATCAATTATCTATAGATAAAATCCCTTTATTCAAATATGACAATAAATAGGTACATGAACCAACATTCACATTCGAGGATTTCTATAAAACCAGTCACAGATGGAATGCACCGCTGTCTTCAGTCCTTTAGTTAATTTTTGTCTTTGCAGGACAACAAACAGGTGAAAATCTGATAAAGCAAGATCAGGGCTATAGGGTAAATGTTTTAACACCTCAAAACTAAGTTTTTGCAGAGCGTGGACAGAAGTGTGTGGACATGCATTGTTATGCGGGATCACAAGGCCCTTAGATAGCCGTACTCTGTGTTTAATCTGAAGTTTAGGCTTCAGCTCTTTAATAAGTGTCTCACTGTAACGAGCACTGTTGATTGTTGAACCTTTTTCCTGATAACATTTCAATACTGGCCCTTGAAAATCCTAGAAAACTGTAAGTATAAATTTTCCAGCTGATGGTTGAGTTTTGAACTTTTCTTGGTCAGCAGTTGAGGATATTTCTGTTCCATACTCTGTATCCTCTGAGGCTCGTAGTGATAAATCCACGTCTCATCACCAGTAATGATTCTCTTTAAGAAACTTTTACTTTCCTTAGAATATCGGCCAAAATTTTAAATATGTCAATACCCATCTCGCACAAATCACGAATCACTCCATGCTGCTTTGCTTCTACAGCAGTTACTAATGAACTGATGTACAGTAGAAGCCACTTAGAACAGCCTCGCCCAGCTGAACACCACTCAGTTCCCATCTGAATGGCGTGAACTTACCGTGAGTCCCGTCTTCACCTATTACCTGGAAGGGCTTTTTAACTGTAAAAACGCCCATTTACACATAAATTAATGTGTGACATGTTACAGACAGTTTTTAAGTAAATAGAGATGGGAATCAGTGTTGCCAGTCCTTTTGTTTAAAACGTATGATCTAGGATCGTGACTAACAGTATTATATATAGAAAATGCTGCTCCACCATTAAGATTATAACACGTATGATTATAAGATTATTTTTTATTCACCATTCTTTTTCACCAGGCGTTATACTCTAAACTGTATAAATATACTCTAATCTGTATAAGCCAATTAAGCAAATAATGCATGTGATTTACTTAAATATTTAAAGGGATGTTACAGTGAGAGGAGTTTTATTTAGCTAAGTCAAAAGAACAAGAATTTTATGCGTTTTATTTAATGATTAACGCTGTAAGTATGTTACAAAATTAAGAACTGAAGTTAAAGAAATGACTGAATATGTGTTGTAAAAACATGGTGTAAGAAAACGGAATCCTATGAAATGCATGTAGACTAATAAATATTGATTGTATTAGTAGCAACGCATTGACTCGAATCCTGATTACTGTACAAACCAGTTACTCTAAGAACTACACAACAGACTAGATGGCTTTTTCACTCGGTTCATTAAAGACAAAATTAGAGAAAAACTAAGACTTGCTTGTGAACTTGTCTTTATTTTTCATTCTTAAAAATGGTGTGTGTGTGTGTGTTGTAACCCCCCCACCTTCGAGAAGAATACAACATTTACAAGGCAGAGGACGTTAGAGTTTTAGACGTAACCCTTTGTGTGGTGTTCATATTTTTGTTACTCAGCCAGTGTTCCGGGTCTGGTGGACCTGCTGCATTTTGTAGTTTTTAATTCATCACAACATAAACACATTAAGCAACTATTGATTTTGATTTATGTGAACTTAATTAGAAGTTTAACCCTCTCACATCATTTTACACAACACAAGCTGAACCATGTCAGTCTAGCCAACACATCAGCCCAACTGAATACATTGCCTTTCTCTACCAGCCTATATAACACATGAGTTTTATTGTGTATAATAGGGTGAAGCGGTGCTCCCACTTGTCCCACACTGTCTGCTGTCAAACTGGTCTGTCACCTCGTTTATCAAAGTGGATAATCCTGAAAATTATATGGATGTTTTCCAGCGACATTGTTGCATTAAAATGTTTTCTGCCGGTTTCTGTATCCTACTGGGATTCTGTGGATTCCCCCTCAGATCTGAAGACTCCAGCAAGGATAAGAGGTCCAAAGTGGGCATGAAAGTGGGTGTTCCAAAAAAAACACACCTTCCTTCTAAATTATTGCAATCCAGAATAATTTTTACTGTTTTTTATTTTTAAAAATTTTATGTCACAGCCTTATTCTAAAATGGATGAAATTATTTTTTTTCCTCAGAATTGTACACACAACACCC
The DNA here is from genome assembly GCF_024256425.1 of Clarias gariepinus. NCBI lineage: Eukaryota > Metazoa > Chordata > Actinopteri > Siluriformes > Clariidae > Clarias > Clarias gariepinus. The sequence continues at coordinate 24,971,079 of NC_071111.1, forward strand.
CATAATGACAACATGAAAAAAGTTTACTTGAGATTTTTGCAAATTTATTAAAAATTAAAAAATTGAGAAAGCACATGTACATAAGTAGTTTTTGCCATGAAGCTCAAAATTGAGCTCAGGCGCATCCTGTTTCCCCTGATCATCCTTGAGATGTTTCTGCAGCTTAACTGGAGTCCACTTGTGGTAAATTCAGTTGATTGGACATTATTTGGAAAGGCACACACCTGTCTATATAAGGTCCCACAGTTGACAGTTCATTTCAGAGCAATCCACCAATCAGGCCTATATGGTAGAGTGGCCAGACGGAAACCACTCCGTAGTAAAAGGCACATGGCAGCCCATCTGGAGTTTGCCAAAAAGCATCTGAAGGACTCTCAGATCATGAGAAACTAAATTCTCAGGTTTGATGAGACTCTCTGTTCAATCTACCATATAGGCCTGATGGGTGGATTGCTGCAGAGATGGTTGTCCGTCTGGAAGGTTCTCCTCTCTCCACAGATCCCTCTGGCGCTCTGACAGAGTGACCATCAGGTTCTTGGTCACCTCCCTGACTAAGGCCCTTCTACCCCGATCGCTCAGTTTGGATGGCCGGCCAGCTGTAGGAAGAGTCCTGGTGGTTTTGAACTTCTTCGATGGAGGCCACTGTGCTCATTGGGACCTTTAAAGCAACAGAAATTTTTCTGTAACCTTCCCCAGATTTGTGCCTCAAGGCAATCCTGTCTCGGAGGTCTACAGACAATTCCTTTGACTTCATGCTTGGTTTGTGCTCTGAAATGAACTGTCAACTGTGGGACCTTATATAGACAGGTGTGTGCCTTTCCAAATCATGTCCAATTTACTGAATTTACCACAATCCAATTAAGCTGCACAAACATCTCAAGGATGATAAGGGGAAACAGGATGCGCCTAAACTCAATTTTGAGCTTCATGGCAAATGCTGTGAATACTTATGTACATGTGCTTTCTCAATTTGTTTATTTTTAATAAATTTGCAAAAATCTCAAGTAAACTTTTTTCATGTTGTCATTATGGGGTGTTGTGTGTGGAGTTCTGAGAGAAAATTTTTTTTTTAATCCATTTTAGAATAAGGCTGTGACATAACAAAATGTGAGAAAAGTGATGCGCTGTAAATACTTTCCGGATGCACTGTATACACGCATCCGTATGTATGAACGTATGTGTATATACGCATCAATGTATGAATGAGTGAATGTGTGCACATGTACAGTACAGTGCAGGCCAAAAGTTTGGACACACCTTCACTCATTTAATGTGTTTTCTTTATTTTTATGACCATTTACATTGGTAAATTCTCACTGAAGGCAGCAAAACTATGAATGAACACATGTGGAGTTATGTACTTAACAAAAAAAGGTGAAATAACTGAAAACATGTTTTATATTCTAGTTTCTTCCAAATAGCCACCCTTTGCTCTGATTACTGCTTTGCACACTCTTGGCATTCTCTCTTGGCTTCAAGAGATAGTCACCTGAAATGGTTTAAAACAGTCTTGAAGGAGTTCCCAGAGGTGTTTAGCACTCGTTGGCTCCTTTGCCTTCACTCTGCGGTCCAGCTCACCCCAAAGCATTTCGATTGGGTTCAGGTCCGGTGACTGTGGAGACCTTTTTTTGTTAAGTACATAACTCCACATGTGTTCATTCATAGTTTTGATGCCTTCACTGAGAATCTACCAATGTAAATGGTCATGAAAATAAAGAAAGCACATTGACAGATAGATGAAAAGGTGTGTCCAAACTTTTGGCCTGTAATGTATACAAAAATAACAGAAATAAACATTACAACCTAAACGCAAAAATTTGCAATTCCCCTTAAAGACAAACAATGGACAAGTCGGCTTCCGGTTGCTTTGCGCCAGCACGTCACAATTCTGGCACTATATCGCCAGGCCGCTAGGTGGTGCTCGGGTAGCAGCAACGCGAAAGACAGACTATTCAGACGCTAACAAACACTGAACACCAGTAAGTATTTACAGCACAAAACCAAAAGAAAATTACAGACATCTTCAACATGTGTGTGTTGTTATGCACAACGTGGATTCCTGTTGGGGAATAAAAATAGAGTGGATGTAAAACTAGTAATGCAAATGTACTGAGCATGGGGATTACAGAGGAGGAGTGACGTGTGTGTGTAAGTGCTGTACAAACCAACAGGGACAGGTCATTTTGTGACACTGTGGTAATAAATTGATAACTTTGTAACCTACTTCTTTGTTCATTTGTTTATCTCATGCTCTCTATTAGATTTACAATAACTCCCAGTCAGAAAAAGGTCTAGAATCTTATCTTTTGAAGCTTCTGCAGTCTCACTTATCAAGTAATATTTTCTTGCTGCTTGGACAGATAATTTGACTAGTGTGTTATTGTCTCTTAAAACGAAAAAAATAAATTGTCCAGGCAGCACGAAAATCTTACTTGATAAGAGGGACTGGAGAAGTTTCATATGATTCTCAGCTGAACTTTGAAATGCATTTTTACACAGAGGATTGTAAAATTTAGCCCTGGTTACTTACATTAAACTCGCTCTCTGGGTGACAGACTTCACAGACAATGTGCAGAGCAGGAAAAATTATAATAGAGAATTTATAAAGACCTATTGAAATGTACTTATGAACTATCATTATTAATTGCACCTCAATTTTGATTAAATACTGACTTGAAAACACCCAAACTTTGTCTTTAAGGCTAATATTTAAACTATGGTGAAAATCATCAAATGGATTTTTTTGTTCACAGTGATCTACAGAAGACAGGAGACAGAACAGGAAAGAACATCAGAGATACAGGGTAAGATCAAATCCAACAAAATGACTGTGACACTGACACACTTCTGTTATAAACATCTCTGCTGTTATTAACTACAGAGTGATTAGATTATAGAAAACATACAGTAAATAAAATAAACACATAGTGAGAACATTATAAAAAGCTGTCATTAAAAATGGTCAGAAACATAAGATATTAAAGATTAATTATTGGACCTCATGTCTCACCACATTCTACTTCACCATCTTACAGGCACGACCCAGAATCTGCTGCTGTAAATGAATTTCAGAAAAAATTTAAATTAAATCTGATGAAGCAGTTTCAGTTCTTGAATGGAGTGATAATAAACCTGGGAACCCAAACACTCCTGAATGAGATCTACACAGAGCTCTACATCACAGAGGGAGACAGCGGAGACGTCAATAAAGAACATGAGGTGAGACAGATTGAAGCAGCATACAGGAGAACAACAACAGAGGAAACATCAATCAAATGCAATGACATCTTTAAGCCCTTATCTGAACAAGACGAACCCATCAAAACTGTACTGACAAAGGGAGTCGCTGGCATCGGAAAAACAGTCTCTGTGCAGAAGTTCATTGTGGACTGGGCTGAAGGGGAAGCAAATCAGGACATCCACCTCATATTTCCACTTCCTTTCAGAGAGCTGAATTTGATGGAGGACCAAAAACTGAGTCTGATGGAGCTCCTTCATGTCTTTTTTAAGGAAATAAAAGAAACCGAAATGTTCAATTGGGAAAAGGTTCTGTTCATTTTTGATGGATTGGACGAGTGTCGTATTCCTCTAGATTTCCAGAACACAGTGAGAGTGTGTGATGTAACTGAATCAGCATCAGTGCCTGTGCTGCTGATAAACCTGATCAAAGGGAATCTGCTTCCCTCTGCTCTCATCTGGATCACCTCCCGACCTGCAGCAGCTGATCAAATCCCCTCTGAGTGTGTCCATCGAGTCACAGAGATACGAGGGTTCAATGACCCACAGAAGGAGGAGTACTTCAGGAAGAGGATCAGTAATCAAAGCCTGGCCAATAACATCATCACACACCTGAAGTCATTAAGAAGCCTCAACATCATGTGTCACATCCCAGTCTTCTGCTGGATTTCAGCCGCTGTTCTAGAGAGAATGTTGGGTGAAGCAGAGAGTGGAGAGATCCCCAAGACTCTGACTCAAATGTACACACACTTCCTCATCATTCAGATAAACATCATAAGAGAAAAGTATTTAAAGAAGCAGGAGAGTGATAAAGAAATGCTTCTTAAACTGGGACAACTGGCTTTTGAGCAACTGGAGAAAGGGAACCTGATCTTCTATGATAAAGACCTGAGAGAGTGTGGCATTGATGTGAGAGAAGCAGCAGTGTACTCAGGTGTGTGTACGCAGATCTTCAGAGAGGAGTTTGGGTTTCACCAGAGTAAAGTGTACTGCTTTGTTCATCTGAGCATTCAGGAACACCTCGCAGCTCTGTATGTGCACCTGATGTTCAGGATAGACAATAAAAATGTCCTTAAAAAGAGTCAAGCTTCAAAATTACAAATTACAGTTTTAGATTTCCACAAGTGTGCTGTAGATGAAGCTTTAAAAAGTCAGACTGGACATATGGATGTTTTCCTTCGCTTTCTTCTGGGTCTCTCACTGGAGTCCAATCAGAAACTCTTACAGGTCTTAGTAACACAGACAGGAAGTAGCTCCCAGAGGAAACAGGAAACAGTTCAGTACATTAAGCAGAAGATCAGTTGGGAGCGTTCTACAGAGAAATCCATCAATCTGGTCCACTGTCTGAATGAACTGGGTGATAATTCTCTAGAGGAGGAAATCCAACACTACCTGAAATCTGGAAAACAAAAGAAACTCTCTTCATCACAGTTGTCTGCTCTGGTGTTTGTGTTACTGACATCAGCACAGGAGCTGGAGGAATTTGACCTGAATAAGTATATCAGTCCAGATAAGTTAACAGACGATGTTCTTCCGAAGCTGATGGCTGTGATTGCGGCATCCAGGAAAGCAACGTAAGTAAAGCTGAATATAACTGTTCTACTGTTACAGTGTTAGAGAGAAACTGAAAACATTTCCACTAATTTTTGCTGTGGGATGTTTTGACCTCAACATGATTCAGGGTGGAGTTACTGCAAATACATTAAAAATAAAATATACATAAAATAAGAAAAAAATATATTTTTTTAAACAAATAAACAAATGAAGTTGCCTGTGATCTTAATCTTGTATGTCTGTAATTTGTAAAGTATAAATTCCCCTGCAAATGACCTTCCGTATTTTGCCGAACACTTGTGATGTCAGTCCCTACGAATGAGCATGTCTGTGCTTTGGCCAGGATTTGGCAAGGTCATATATCTTTTTTTTTTTAAAGGTTTTTGTTTCGCGTGCACATTTTTATACATTTTCCGCGAATAATGGAGGCTGCATTGGAGCGCTTTGAAAGTATTTTCAGCAAAGCAGATGGGGTGGGGGCAATTTCTAAATCACACAAGGTTGCCAGATAATACTAATCCAGTGCTAATAGGATATAGATATGTGGGAGCCAGCTGATTTCATTTAAGGAGAGAAACATTACAGTTATGACTCACTATGTTGAAATAATTAAAAAGTTATGTGATTTATGTTGAATATTTGGTGCATTGGTTTGGTTTGGCAATTACAAAGTTGCAATGGCAACTCCATGTGGCGCTCTTTCTATTTGCACTTACAAATGCAATACTTAAAAATGAAATACAAACTTCTTGTGGAGGTTGAAACTCATTTGAGTGAAACACAAAGTAATAGTTTTACTTGGGCTTGGTCTATAGATGCTTCTTATTTGGAAATTTGCACAATTTGGACAAAGTTTGTAGGAGGAGATGTGAGAAGACTTGGATTCAAGATTCAAAGAACTTTATCAATCCCAGAGGGAGATTGTTTTGTCTTGGTCATACAGTTGCATTGATTAATTTACTGGGGGAAAAATTATATATAATATAAAAGAAGAAGTAGTGGTTGTTTTCTGTGTGGGGGTGGATGGGGGAGCAGAAGGAGAGGAGCCTGTGTTACTGCTGAAGTTGGAGGTGGTGTGAGACAGAGGGACATCAAATCTGTTAAAGAAGGTGTTGACATCGTTAGCACGTTCCACATTGCCCTCAATAGCTTGGCCACTCGTCTTGTAGCCAGTAATGCTCCCAATGCCTCTCCACACCTCTCTCATGTTGTTGTTCTTCAGCCTTTGTTCCAGTTTTTTGCGGTAAGACTCTTTCCCCTCCCTGATTTTGAAAGTCAACATTCTTTGAGCCTTTTTCGCCGCTTCCTTATCACCAGACCTAAAAGTCAATTTTTTCTCAAAGGAAGCTTTAATGTCCTTGGTGACCCAGGGTTTATTGTTGGGGAAACAGCAAATCTTTCTCATAGGTACACAGGTGTCCACACAGAAGTTTATGTACTCTGTAATGCAGTCTGTCATACCATCAATGTCCTCTTTATGCGGTTCACAGTGAACATCCCAGTCTGTAGCCTCAAAACAATCCTTCAGGGTATTAGTGGCTCCTTCTGACCACCTTCTCACATTATTCACTGTAGCAGGCTGCCTTTGGACCAGGGGTTTGTATATTGGCTGGAGATGAACTAGGTTGTGATCTGACTTCCCCAGAGGGTGAAGAGCTGCAGCACTGTAAGCACTTTTAACATTAGCAAACAGCAAGTCCAGTGTCCTATTCCCTCTGGTGTGGCAATCCACAAACTGAGTGAAAGTGGGGAGAGTCTGCATCAGGGATGCGTGGTTGAAATCACCGTAGATTATGAGAAAGGCATCTGGGTGCCTGGTCTGGAGTTTGGCGGTGACCAAGTGGATGACGTCACACTCTGCGGCGGCGTTCGCGGACGAAGAAATGTCCACGGCAGTCATTATAACATGAGAGAATTCCCTGGGTAAATAATATTGGCGAAGTCCGACAGCCAACAGTCACATGACCGGGGTTACACCACACGTTTAGGTTTAGTTTATTCATAAAGAACATTTATAACAGCCGCGAGACTGACCAAAGTGCTGTACATCCACATCATAACATCATAAAAAGGGTAAAAATACACAATACACACACAAATTTAATAGGCACAGTAGAGCCTAGTAGGCCAGAGAAAACAGATGGGTTTTTAAAAGGGATTTAAAAATAGTCAAACTAGGAGCCGTTCGGATAACAAATGGCAAGTCATTCCAGAGACGAGGCCCTATAACCCAAAAAGCACGGTCACCTCTACGCTTAAGTCTGGAGTGTGGGATTAAGAGGAGGTTCTGGTCGGCTCATGAAACGGGCTTGGAATATAACCCGCATGCAGACGGGCTTTTAACTTGATCGCAAACCCTCCCCGACACCCACGTTTCCTCTTGCGCTTCCTCCGTGTAATGTTTAAAGGCCAGCGACGAATACAGTCCAGAATGTCCGTTTTAAAATGCCTATACTGTTTAAGAACACACTCCATGTCCGACTTATAAAGATTTAAAAATGTTGATCAAATATCCAAAAGGGACTGACGATCGTAAACTATAAGGGCGCCACAGTTCAAATTTAACGCATTCAACCATAGTATTAGGCAGGAGAGCAATAGACGGCACGCTGACACAGGCACCATCTTGTCACCATCGTTGTTGATGTAAACAGCCAGCCCCCCTCCTTTCCTCTTACTGCTCTCACTCTTCGTCCTGTCGCTCCGCATCGCGCTGAAGCTGTCCAGTGTAATACTTGTGTCAGGCACATCGTAACCAAGTCTCTGTAAAACACATTAGACTGCTCTTGCAGAAGATGTTTACTGTCCTTACTAAGGCGTTCAGCTCGTCCATCTGGTTATCCAGAGATCTCACATTACTCATGATAAGAGACGGGAGATGGGGTTTGTCCTTTCTCATTCTCTCCTTCTGCTCCTTTCGTCTCTCCTCATTTTTGCATCCTCTGCGCCGGTTTCTTCCACCTCTGCGTCCTTTCGGTGTCCTCCTCCGTATCTCATCAGGGATGTTTAGAGCCCGAAACACAACTGGGTCTCCAATGCCGGCCGGCTTTAATGCGATCAGCTGTTCCCTAGTGTAAACAAAGGAACCGGCTCTGTGCTGCTGCGCGCTGATCGCCGAAAACATAAATATTGCTGCATAACTGATAAAAATAACACTTTCAAAACGCATGATTTGAAATGCCAGACTGTACTGACTTAGAAAAATTTTTTTGTTATAAATAGATAAAAGCGGGAAAAATATTAAAAAACAAATAAAACACACAAAAACCCGGAGAGCAACTGCACCAAGCTGCTGCATGCTCGCGCATGTGCATTTTATGTAGCTTCTCCAGGATGACAGAATGACAAAATATCAGACAACATGGGCGCAAAAGGAAAATTTCTAAGAAAGGACAAGGCATAATTTGGTTAAAGTCTCATGATTGTAGCTTAAATCAGCATGAAGCTACAGTAGAGGCTTGGATTGCGAGCATAAGTTGTTCCAGAAGTTTGCTCATATATCAAAGCACTTATATATCAAAGCGAATAAGAAATAATGGGAACTCAGATAATTCATTCCACAGCCCAAAAAATTCATATAAAAATAATTAATACAAAATATAAAGTAAAAATAAGACAAATTAAAACGCACCTAAAGCCAACAGTTCTGTAACATATGCCTTACTTGACAACAACAGAAAGGCATGAAATAGTTATATACAGACAAATGATTTTTTGAATCAGAAAACAAAATGACAAAACTAAATTTGGGCTTGGTCCACAGATGCTACCTGTAAAATTTGGTGCAATTTGGAGCAAAATAGTAAGAGATCCAAATACACCAAATGTAATAAATTTTTTTTATTAAATATAGCAAAACAAAGTTTAAATAAAACAAATATGTAAAAAAATGTGAGCAAATGTGTATAACTTATAATTAACAGTTTGTCCCTGATGAGTCGAGGGTGACCGTGGCAAAGAAAAAGTCCCTGAGATGACAAAAAGAAAAAATTTTGAGAGGAACCAGACTGAACAGGGAACCCTCATTTGAGTGATTATTTATTAACCTTTATTTAACCAGGAAGATCCCATTGAGATTAAAAACCTCTTTTTCAAGGGAGACCTGGCCAAGATAGGCAGCAGCAAATGTCTCACAGTTACAGAAATTACTCAAACACAGACAACAACCACACACATGCAAAAATAAATGAAATAATACAAATAAAATAAAATAAATTTAAATAAAATGACAATCAATCTATATGAAACAATTGCATATTATGGACTTAGTCTCAAGGATTCGTAGTTTAGATTTAAAGGCACTTAGTGAAATGAATTCAGTCAATTTCCATTCCTTCTGCAATTTGTTCCAAGCCATGGGTGCTAAGTGATATCAGATAGGAAGGGACTGATTTGTGGTCATACTGTGTGCTATAAGGCCAAAGTGTTTACGTTACACGTGCTACGATATACAGGAAGGACTACCGGCTCACGGACATTCATATGCCTTGAGGCTGCAGTAAGAAACAAAATGATCAGATTAAAGGTATTTTTTAAAGTGACTCAATCTTATATTACGAGGGTGTGTGTGTGTGTGCATTTCAGTTAGCTTAATAATTGCAGCTTCTCATGATCTTTAATAATATGGTTAGATAAATTGCAATTTACTTGTAATGCTCGGCTTAGATATTAAACCTAGTTACACTAATACGGGATCACGAATCTAACTTCCGGTGTTGCATAGGCCTAGCGGAACAAGTAAAGACACGTCAAACAATTCAAAACAAACCCAAAGGTTATTAAGTGAAAATACAAACAAAGATGCACCAAAAATTAATATTTACAAAATATATACAAATATAAGAATGAGTGTGTGTGTGCGTATGAATGAGATGCAATGTCCAAGTCCGGGTTGTTATTGTCTGTGTATGTATGTGGCTGGGAGAGATGGCTCGGTCTCACCGGTATGTAGTGTTCAGTCCGGGAGCATGAAAATGGATTAAGATGGGTATTGAAGGGTTCCAGCATGGATAAATCCACAACGAGGAAAAGTAATGCACTGGACACAGCAAACAATCTCTTTTTCTTTAGTTAAGCCTTTATTTGTCACATATACATTACAGCACAGTGAAATTCCTTCTTCGCATGTCCCAGTGTAACTGGGGTCAGAGCGCAGGGTCAGCCAAGATACAGCGCCCCTGGAGCAGATAGGGTTAAAGGCCTTGCTTAAGGGCCCAACAGTGGCAACCTGGTGGAGCTGGGGATCGAACCGCTGATCTTCCGATCAGTAACTCAGTGCCTTTAGTGTTACAGCGCTGTGTTCTCCTCCTCGCTTCTTTGTGGCAGAGCTTTAAAGGCGGACCAGGTGACCTCCTGCGTCACCACCGACCTCTCACTACCCGAACGTGCATTCTCGCGAGAGTACCTTAAAGGACCACAACCTATTGTATGGAGCAAAAAACCCTAAAGGACAGCTTAAAGGGGCACACCGCTTCACCTTTAGGAGCTTATGCCGTTTTTTCCCCTATAAAAAGCCCTTTATGTGGCTGCGCTACATACTGTTACTATGTTTGTGTATGAGTGTGTGTGTTTCTATTTGGTATATCTGTTAAAACTCAGAGGCATTACACATATAGAAATAAACCAGATATAATGACTGTTAAAATTACAATTTCTCTTTGATCATATTTTCTAACTGGTGTTAATACTTTTAGTTTATGTAAAATAAGAAAAAGTAAAAGATTTGAGGATTTGTTTGATTATTTGCTCTAACTTTATTTTATTATGTATTATTTTATTTCCTTCAGTATCAGGTGTGATAAAGTTGGAATGAAAAGTTGGTCAGCTCTGGTCTCAGCACTCAACTCAGAAACCTCCAATCTGAGAGAACTGCATCTGACTGTGAAAACCCTGGATCTGTCTGACAGTACACTGGGAGACTCAGGAGTAAAGACTCTCTCTGCTGTACTGGAGAATCCTCACAGTAAAGTGGAAAGTCTGAGGTAAAGTCATCTCTTTGAGAGTCACTGTAACTATGGGTGTTGTCCTGTAGGGGTTTGGGGTTGTTGTAGCTACTACTAGGATAGTCATAGTTCACCCGAACTTTATGGTTTACTTCCGGTGCCCGCAACTTCATTTATGTGGGATTTTGGAATTGTATAGTTATTGCAAATCAACAGACATACTTTAATTGACCTGCATATTTTTAAACGCAAATGCATACATATGAACGCCATCTGTTGACTTTTGAAATTAACCAAATTTATTTACGTGTTACTGTGAAGTAAAGATCGAAGTTGTAAGATTTTAAAGCGCATGTTAAAAATGTACAGCGCCATCTGTTGACTTTTGAGATGAACTAATGATTTTTTAAAGGTCGATTTTTTTTTTTTTTTTATGATTTCTTACTCTGTATCAGTTAGTAGCAAGTTTAGAATACGCCCAGCACCATCTGTGGTAATGAAAGTACACTTTTTTAAATAAGAGCTTTTCCCATTAAAATTTCAAAGTAGAGTATCTTCTATTTCTACGAGGCGATTGCGATGAAACAAAGTCTCCTACCTCAAGCTTGGCCAAATACACCCGTGAAAACCCAATTAAAATTCGTTCAGTCGTTTTTACATGATGCGTGCACCATCTTGATGTGATCTATTACTCATCTTACGTCCTCCCCAAAAAGTTTTTTTTCACAAATATCTTCACTGTACATACACACCAACTTTACAGTTTTATTATATGTATAGATGTATACATTTTTATATGTATATATTTAGAAAAAAAAATAAGTGAAAATTGTAAACAATTATTTTAGACAAAAAAATAAAAACTAAAATAAAATTGTGATCTGATTCCAATGGGTTTATCAGTGTGCAATTTTTGTAACCTAGCATAAACAATGCATTGGTGATACCATTATGGATCTTGTGGTGTCTAATTGATTTTGTTCCTTCTCTGTTGCCTGTTATGAGTTTCATAAATTGGTATTAGAGGAAAAAACTGTGACTGTAAGCTGGAGACACTGAGGTAAGATCATCTCTCTGAGAGTCACATGACCTGCTCCTCAGTAAGACACATTCTCTAATAGTGAGACTGAAGCAGAAGTTTTAGGTTGATCATCAATGTCCTGAGGAGGAAGATTGTTTCTTTTCACTGCACACTGATGATTTGGGTTAGATGTACGTATGTGAGAAGCTGATTTACTATGTACTGTTTACTATAACACGTGTGTGTGTGTGTGTGTGTGTGTGTGTGTAAAACATCTTTTATATTGTGATTGAAAGTGCATGTGTACAGTGCGCGTGTACTGTTTCTTATAACACGTGTGTATGTGCGCACGTGTAAAGCAAGAGTAAGTCTCGTTAGAGGTTAAAAATCCATTTTCTCCCCCTCTGCCGTTATGTGTGCGTGCATGCATAATTTGACATCGTGCCGGTTCACACACACACTCTCTCTCTCTTGCCCTTAGTGTGTGTTTGTGTCTGCTCTACACAGAAACACTACTTTGTATAGTGCAGGTTCATTTGTTTGTTTGTTTTACTTTACAGCAGTGATTCTGTTAGTATACGCTTACACAAGTGTCATTAGCGATGTTGCTTGCAATTTTTTCCGACAAAACAGTCTTTCCGTTAATGTGTGTGTGTTTGTGTGAAAATCAAATAAGAGTGGAGAAAGGTTTACTGTGTAAGATGAGAAGGGGGAGACAGGAGGGGCTGAAAGTAAGAGTCTCCTCTTACTTTAGCTTTACACACATACACAAACACACACACGCACACACATTACCGGCGAGCATAAACGGAAACACTTATCTGTCGGGATTAATTTAAACTTTTTTTTAAAGGTAAAAGTGCAGGTTAATTTGTTTAATTTTTACTTTAGATTTTGTATAAATTATTTTTATGCATTTTTTTTTTTGGCTGTGGAACGAATAATTAGAGTTTCCATTATTTCTTACGGGAAAATTTGCTTGGATTTATGAGTGTTTTCGAATACGAGCCCACTTTCAGAACAAATTATACTCATAATCCAAGGTTTCGCTGTATTTTAATATAATGTGAAGTTACATCACACTGTTTTCATACCTAATTGCTTTTTGGGAATCACCGCCATCTTTGGTTTTAAAGTGTCAGACTTGAGTGTGACAGAGTTGAGAGCATATTTCTCATATTTGTGACATGGTGCTTTCTTTTGAATTTAAGAAGGGTAAAGTCAAAGAAAAGGGACCTTACTGGGAGAAGTTAAATGCCAACCGGCAATATTTTGAGAAACTGGTAGAGATCAAAAGCATTAATCCGCATGATCTGGTAGCTGAAGAGTCGATGAAAGACCCAGACACACAATCTCACATACTGTACCTTGACATTTTTAAATACCTTGCTGTGTTTCTTGCCTGAAAAGCATAGGTGTCACTTGTAGATTACTATCCATCACATATCCCAACCTAGTTGTTTACCAAAATCGAGCTATTCAGCCACTTCCAATGCACAGAGAACGCCTCATCCAGAATTTATTGAAGTAATTTACATTACATGAAACTACGCTACTTAAACACATGCACATACACACACAAACAGTTTGGAGGCTGAAAGTTAATTTAGTTCTTCTACTGTTTACTCGACCTGAGAAAGTCACAGGAGCAGAGTCTTGGGTTCTTTTCAGCAAGGTATGAAGCTTTGTTTGTTTACTTGCGTTACGTTTCAGTCTCCTCTGTGGTTCGCCGCTAGCGAACGGAGTCACGGCATGGCTGATTGGTTGGTGTGTTGTTGTTGAGATGACGTCTTTCGAGGAAGCTCTTCCGTTTTTTGGTTACCGATGGTGGCGCTCGGGAACTTCTGCTGAGGGTTTCTTTGTTGCAAAACTTTGGAGTTCCGGCACAAAGACTCATTGAGAGGACTTCTTTTATTGAGGAACGTCCTGCATGGTTCTCCCTTCTGTGCACACATTAGCCTGATGTTTGGCCTGTCACATGGGGCATATTTGGCTGGAGTTTAAATACTTTATAAAGTACTGTATATTCGCAGGGGCTTCCTTTGCCTGATTGGCTTAAGTTTCCCGCTTCTTTGTGTCACAAATAAGAAAAGGTTAGTGAGATGGCGCAATTTGATTGGGAGAGGGGTTCTTGATTGTTCAAGGATTCAAGGATTCAAGGAGCTTTATTGTCATACCAGCACACTTCCATGTTCTGGTACGAAATTAGGACCCAGGTCCCGTTTAAGCCACAGAGATAGCATAGTAATATAAATATGAGGGTGTAAATATGTATATACATGAATATAAATAAGAGCAGTCAGAGATATATTATGCAGGAAATTAGACATAAACTATACATAGTGTATTGCACATTTTCAGAGGCTGTATTGCACACATTGTATATTCGACTTATAGGGTTATATATATGTATTGCACCATAGAGTTATATATTACACTAAAAGTTTAATTGTGTTTAATGGGAGAGGACCTACAGAGCACGGCTAGAGTTCAGCAGTCTAATTGCTTTAGGGTAAAAGCTGTTTTTGAGCCTGGTGGTCTCAGCCTTCTGCCCGAGGGAAGAGGTTGAAATAGAGCATGTGCAGGGTGGGTGGAGTCCTTAATAATACGGAGGGCTCTTCCTCTGCATCTTGCAGTGTACAGTTCAGTGATAGAGGGGAGCCTGCTCCCCACTGTCCTCTGTGCAGCCTTAACTACTCTTTGCAGGGCTTTCCTCTCAGCTACGGTGCTATTGCCATGTCACACAGTGATGTAGGAGCTGATGATGCTTTCAACCGCTTTTCGATAGAAACTCTTCAGAACCAGGCTTCCAAGCCCAGCTCGTTTTAGCTTCCTGAGGAAGTAGGCGCTGGTGGGCCTTTTTAATCAGGCCCAAGGTGTTGACGCTCCAGTTTAAGTCCTTAGCTATATGGACGCCTAGATACTTAAAGCTGGAGACCACTTCCACAGCTGCTCCATCAATGTGTAGGGGGAGAGGAGTTCGCTTGTCCTTTCTGAAGTCCACTACCATCTCTTTGGTCTTTTTTACATTGATGCAGAGGTTATTTCCCCTACACCACTGTACCAGTTGTTCTACCTCCTCTCTGTAATAGGATTCATCGTTGTCAGTGATGCGTCCCACTACTGCTGTGTCATTTGCGGATTTGACTATATGACAGCTGGAGTGTCTCGCTATGCAGACATACGTCAACAGAGTGAACAGGAGGGGGCTCAGCACACAACCTTGAGGCGAGCCTGTGCTGATGGTGATGGTGGAGGAGATGGTGTCATGGATCCTGACAGTTTGAGATCTGTTGGTCAGGAAGTCTAGGACCCAGTTCCCTACTGAAGGGCTTAAGCCAAGAGAGGAAAGCTTTAGAATTAATATCTGTGGAGAGATGGTGTTGAAGGCAGAGGAAAAGTCCAGGAAAAGCAGGCGGATGTAGGAATTCTTATTCTCCAGGTGTGTAAGGGCTGTGTGGATCACTGATGAGATGGCATCATCTGCAGAGCGATTTGTCTTGTATGCATACTGATGGGGGTCTACAGTGGCATCGATGGAGGCTTTGATGTGAGTCATGACCAGCCTCTCAAAGCACTTCATGACTACCGGGGTTAGAGCTATGGGGCGGTAATCATTCAGACAGGTCACTGTTGAACACTTTGGGACTGGAACAATGGTGGCAGTTTTCAGGCAGGTAGGAACAGTCGCAGTTGACAAAGAGGTGTTAAATATGTCAGTTAACACTTCTGATTCCAACAATATTTTTATTGATTTTAAAACAGGGATATTACAGGGTAGACATGTAATGTTTTAATACAGAATTTTAAATCCCTATAGCACCCACCCCACCCCTCCCTAGCTCCAAGCCAGCTTTACAAGTACAAGGAAAGGCTAGACGCCAGGCATAACAAAGAAGGAGAGAAACTAAAAAAGAAAAAAGAGCCTGGAGCTGGAAGATTTTTAGTTTTGCGTACAACAACAACAAAAAGGAAAAAAGAAAAACAAACAAACGATTAAATAAAAAGGGAATCAAACTATAAATGTATATGAAAAAAGCGAAGGAAGGGCCCCCACACCTGTTGGAATTTTAAGTCTGGATAACGGATTGAGTAGTGGATCTTCTCCAGGGACAGACAGGACATAATATCTCTGAGCCACTGGGCGTGAGTGGGTGAAGTGGCATCCTTCCATTTGAATAAAAGAGAACGCCTGGCCAGGAGTGTCGCAAAAGATAACAAACGCTGTTTAGCTGGAGTTAGACGCTTGTCTTCCTCTCCAGTGACACCAAAGAGAGCGATCAGAGGGTCTGGTTCAAGGTTGCATTTCAATATGTACGACAAGGTTTTAAAAACATCCCTCCAGAATTTTTCCAAATTCGGGCATGTCCAGTACATATGAATAAGAGACGCTTCTCCACTTTTACATTTATCACAGCAAGGATCAATGTCTGGGTAAAAACGGGAAAGTTTAAGTTTGGAGAAATAAGCCCTGTGTACAACCTTAAACTGTAATAAAGAGTGGTGGGCACATAAAGAGGTTGAATTGACAAGTTTAAGAATTGAATTCCAAGTATCATCTGACAGCGAGAGATTTAAATCTTTCTCCCAAGCAGTTTTAATTTTACTTAAAGGGGTGTGACTCAAACCCATCAATCCACCATAAATAGTGGATATTAGGCCTTTACGCAGCGGGGACAAACAGAGGACATTATCTATAATATTTGCAGCAGGAGCCTCAGAGGAATTCGGTATTAAAGAGCTAATGAAGTGTCTTACTTGCAGATATCTGAAAAAGTTTGAATTGGGTAGGTTAAACCTTTCAGAAAGCTGCTCAAACGATGCAAACTTATGGTCAATAAACAGATCTTTGCAAAGCTTGATACCCTTATTGTACCATTCCTGAAACACTGAATCATGTAAAGAAGGTTGGAAGAGATAGTTAGAGATGATAGGACTGGACAGAGAGAAGCCCAGAAGACCGCAGTGCTTTCTGAACTGAGCCCATACTCTCAAGGTATGCCTAACAAGTGAGTTATTGATCAATTTTATTGAGGGGATGGGGAGTGCAGAGACAGAGAGATTTTTGACAGAGTTTATCTCCATTTCCACCCAGGCAGGCCGATTAGGTTGGTTATGAAAATATGCCCAAAAGATGACAGATCGAATGTTTCCTGCCCAGTAGTAAAAGCGAAAATTAGGCAGAGCCATGCCATCGTCTCTTTTAGATCTTTGAAGTAGGGACTTATTTAATCGTGGATGTTTACCTTTCCAAAGGTAAGAGGATATTATTGAGTCTAAAGCACCAAAGTAAGATTTGGGAATGAAAACAGGTACAGACTGAAAGAGATTTAGGAAATTTAGGAAGAATACTCATTTTAATGGCATTAATGCGGCCCACCAGGGACATGGACAGTGGTGACCATTTTTCCAAGTCCTTTTTAGTTTGGGTTAACAACCTAGTAAAATTTTCTTTAAAAAGGTTTTTATGTTTCCTTGTGATTGTAATACCGAGATAGGTAAACTGATTTTTCACTATGTTGAATGGAAAATTGTGCATACCAGTTGTTACTGCTGTATTATTAAACAGAAAAAGTTCACTTTTGCGCAAATTCAATTTATATCCTGAAAAGTAGCTAAATTCACTAAGCAATGACAGCACAGGTGGAAGGGAGGAGATTGGATTTGATATAAAAAGTAGATGATCATCTGCATAAAGGAAAACTTTATGTTCTTCTCCCTGCCTCCAAATCCCAGATATATCCCTACAACTGCGGAATGCAATTGCTAGTGGCTCAATGGCAAGGTTAAAGAGCAATGGGCTAAGAGGACACCCCTGACGAGTTCCCAGTTGAAGGCTGAATGGTTGAGACTGCTGAGCATTTGTCAGAACTGAGGCAGTAGGGCTTGAATATAATAATTTAACCCAAGTAATAAAACTTGGACCAAAATTGAATTTTTCTAAAGCCCTGAATAAGTACTCCCATTCCACACGATCAAAAGCCTTTTCAGCATCCAAAGAAAGGACACACTCAGGGATCCCCTCTGATGGTGTGTACAGGACATCCATAAGACGTCGAATGTTAAAGTAAGAAAAGCGATTTTTGACAAAACCGGTCTGGTCCTCAGATATAATTGAGGGTAAAACATTCTCTAATCTACGAGCCAAGACTTTAGCAAGGATTTTAACATCCACGTTAAGAAGAGAGATTGGTCTATATGAAGAGCACTATGTTGGGTCTTTATCTCTCTTTGCTATAAGGGTGATGCGAGCCTCATTAAATGACGCAGGCATCTTACCTTGCTTAAAAGATTCAGAAAGAACCAAAGCTAGTTGTGGTGCAAGGTATGAGGAGAATGATTTAAAAAAACTCTGCAGGGAACCCATCAGGACCCGGGGACTTAGCAGATTGCAATGATGAGATAGCGGAACTGATCTCCTCTTGTGATATGGGCTCTTCTAATCTTAATCTAGAATCAGGGGACAGTGTTGGGATATCTAGTTGATTCAAGAAATTCTCAAGTGAATTACAGTCCTTTGGAAACTCAGAAGTATATAATCGAGAATAAAAATTCCTGAATGCATCATTAATTTTAGAATGGTCGGTAGTGATGGTACCATCCTCCATCCGAATTTTTGTAATGTGTTGCTGTGCTCTAAAACCTCTTAACTGGTTAGCTAAAAGTTTCCCGGATTTATCACCATGAATGTAAAATTGGCTCCTACTCTTTAATAATTGGCATTGAATTACATGCGTCGAGATGAGTTCAAAATTAGTTTGCAATTCTATGCGTTTTTTATACAGATCGGGGTTTTTAAATAGAGCATACTGCTGATCAATTTCTTTAATTTGGTTGGTCAAATCTTTTCGTTCTTTATATGCCTTCTTTTTCATATTTGCAGTATATGAAATTATCTGTCCCCTGAGGTAGGCTTTTAGAGCATCCCAAACAGTTAAACATGACACTTCAGGTGTTTCATTTGTGTTCAAGAAAAAAACTATCTGGTCTTCCATAAATTTTTTAAAATCATTCTCTATCAATAATGATGAATTAAAGTGCCAATGTTTATTAATTTGAGGAAGATTGGGGAGCTTTAAAGACATAACAACTGGTGCATGATCAGATATCACAATGCTCTGATAAGCGCAGGAGTTAACCATTGGGATCAATTGATTATCTACAAAGAAATAATCTATAATCTATAATTCTAGAGAAAGTATGATGAACATGTGAGAAAAATGAGTATTCTCTCTTTTTTGGATTAAGGAAGCGCCATATGTCAGAGATACCAAAACTGCAAAGATAGGACTGAAGTAGCGTGGTGGATTTACTTAGAGGTATAGGATTGGGAGATGACCTGTCAAGTGATGGATCTAAACAGCAGTTGAAGTCTCCCCCTAATATGAGAGAGTATGAGCTCAGATCTGGTAGAACAGAGAAGAAATGTTCAAAGAAGGAAACATCATCGTAATTAGGGGCATATAAATTAGCCAACACTACATTAGTATTAAATAGCTTCCCTGAAACAATGATATAACGACCATGTATATCCGCAATAACATTATGATGCTCAAAAGAGATGTTTGGATTGATCAGAATTGAGACACCCCTAGCTTTGGCCTGAAAGGTCGAGTGGTAGTGCTGCCCTCCCCAACGCGACATAAGACGAGAATTATCAGAACTGTGAATGTGAGTTTCTTGTAAAAATGCGATTGCAGTGTTAAGTTGTTTAAGGTGTGAGAGCACCTTCCTTCTCTTGACCGGATGGTTTAAACCCTTAACATTCCAGCTCACAAAGTTTAAAGAACTATTCATTCTCCCTGAGAGGAGATAAAGGTAGATAAGCATAAATAATAATGAAATGCCTAGCGTCAGCCTTAAAACAGAAGTGTAAAACACAGAGCAACCTATCAAAGATACACCGTGTATACTGAACTAACACAATACTGGCTTTGGAGAACCCCCCCCCCCGCCCCCCCCCCCCCCCCCCCACACACCCCACTGCCCCCAAACAAACAAAGATAGCTGCTAACAAACAAAGCAGCAAGCTCTTCCATCCTTCCATTCTCCACCAAACCACTCTTCCTGCCGCTGACCACACCATCTTCTGCTCCGACACAGTTTACAAAAACTAAGAATTAAATATATAAATAAAACATTTCCCCACTCCAATACTGAAATCTCTCAATAAGAGAAAAACACAAAACAACCCCCTTTCCCCCACGTCACATTGTAACTCTAAAAAATAAACAAACATATAAATTACACGTGACTAGAAATAGAGAAAATAATAATAGAAAAATACCAGGAAAATTCCTCATACCAGGAAAAAACGTAAACATGGCTAGATTTAAAGTTAAAAAGGGTACTTTCCTGAGAATTGTAGTATTAAAAAAATAAAACTATAGTGCACTACTTAGTTTTCGGCAGACTGTCTATGTGTTTCTGCGCCTCTTCTACCGAACGAAGCCACTTCTTCTGTCCGGTAGAGAGAGTTATCCGGAGCCGTGCTGGATACAGGAGAGAAGGCCGGAGTCCACGGTTGTATAACTCAGTCATAACGTCTCTATACTCGGCTCGCTGGCTTAAAACTTCGGGAGCGTAGTCTTCCACGATACGAACCTGCTGAGCGCGGTATTCCAGCTTCCCTCTCCGCCGAGCCTCCCGAACCAGAAGGTCTTTAACCTGGTACCGGTGCACACGGAGAATGACGGGCCGAGGTCTCTGACCTGAAGCGGGTTTGGATGTGGGTATGCGGTGGGCTCTGTCAATCTCAAGCGGGGATGGAAGCGTTTCACTCCCAAACACCTCGCACAGAAATTTCGAGAAGAACTCGGTAGGGAGTCCACTCTCAGTACCCTCTGGAAGACCCAGGACACGCAGGTTTTGTCTCCTGCTCCGGCCTTCTAGGTCTACAACTTTGGCCGTTAACTTAGTGTTGTTTTCCCGAAGTCCGGAGCAGATGTTTTCCAACTCACTCACACGCTGGCTCAGGTCATCTGTAGCGAGTTCTAACGAAGGTAAGCGCTGTCCATGGTCCTCTACTTGGGCTTGAATTTGGTCCAGTTTACTTTCCAGTAAACTAAACGCTGATTTAAATTCAGCCGCTAACACTTCACGGTGTTTGTCTAACAGCGCTGAGATGGCCTCGACTGTTAGCGCGGTCACAGTGTCGTCTTTTTTCCCGGCCTTAACACTCCTTGTAGCCATTATAAATGAAAAAAAGTATGTAACCGTGGGGTAGAGTACAAAGTTATTGTATTCTAAAGATTTAGTTTGGCATTTAGAAACTGATAAGGGAGTGAAGGAATGTAAAATTGTCGGAGCACCTAACTCACACGTCTACTCCATGTGGCTGCTAACCGGAAGTCCCCATCAGTTAACACTTGTGACAGCTGGTGAGCACAGTCCTTAAGTACCCTTCCTGGTATGTTATCAGGGCCTGCAGCTTTGCGGGGGTTAATTCAGGGTCAATCAATAGATTAATTGTTCACTATGCTGTGGCCTGTTTACATCCCTTCAACCTTGAGGAAAGAGACATTACTGGGAGAAGTTAAATGCAGTGATATTTTGAGGAAGTGGTGGAGATTAAAAACTTCGATCCGTATGACCTGGTAGCTGAAGAGTGGATGAAAGACCCAGACACACAACCCCTTTTCACACACCCTGACATTTTTAAATACCTTGTTGTGTCGCCTGCCTGAGAAGCATAGGTGAATCATAGGGCTCACATCAGCAACGTCATCACACTTTTTTTTGTAGAGTCATAGCCTAGTTATTTACCAAAATCAAGCTATTCAACAACTTCCATGATAGATGAGGTGCACAGAGAATGCCCCATCCACCAACAACGGTGCATTAAATGACATGCAGAGTGACATTAACTCCACAAGCTCTGTACAGATACGATTAAAATAATGTATGCAAAAAGCTCCAATCCACAGCTAAAGATATTACCCCAAAAGTAGAGCAATTCCTTATTAAAACCAGGGATCTGGCAACCGCTCCAACAACACTGGTAATTTCCACCTGCTTCTGAGAGGAGGACAAAATAATGTGTAAAACTGATGATTTGCGTAAATGTATAAAACTTCTAATTAACTTCTGTTTATTTCATACATTAACTTTTACACTTTTTTGCATGATTCGACCTGAAATGCACAAAACACTGAGCACATCTGCCTCTTTCTCTTTTTTAGTTTTTTTTTTTTAGAATTTTAATTTACCCTGAATTTCATATCTTAAACCTGTAGAACCTGATGGATCCAAATTGTAGACGTTTTTACTCTCCATTAGATTTATAATTAAGCAATAGCTATTTAACAACATATTATTTGCAAACAGTTTGGTTTACACAAGACATGAATATGAATTATTTTTAAGTTTAATAATTTATACTTTACATCATATCTTTTAATTCATAATATTTTAATGTTTTAGACTTATACTTTTTGAATCGTGCAACAATATACTATAATTATACACACATCTGCTGAGAGAAACAAAATATAAGATTCAGTATGTTCAGTTTTATTTGCATTGGTAATTAGAAAAAACAGATGATGTTATTTTGAATAAAATATTTTTGCAAACATCAGCTTTAAAGTAAGTCTTAAGTGAAGATTGAAATCTGGTAATGAAGAGTGTGTCATTGTGTCTCTCTACAGGTTGAGTGATTGTGGTGTCTCAGATGAAGGCTGTGCTGCTCTGACTTCAGCTCTGAGATCAAACCCCTCACACCTGAGAGAACTGGATCTGTCTAATAATAATGTAGGAGACTCAGGAGTGAAGTGTGTCTGTGCTGTACTGGAGAATCCTCACTGTAAACTGGAGAAAATGTCGTAAGATCATCTCTCTGAGAGCTGCCTCTTACTGAGCACATCTGCCTCTTTCTCTTTATGTCAGGTTTTCTTTAGAATTTTATTTTATCGTGAATTTCACATCTTAAACCTGTAGAACCTGATGGATCCAAATTGTAGACCTTTTTTACTCTCCGTTAGATTTATAATTAAGTAATAGCTATTGAACAATATATTTATTCACAAACTGTCTGGTTTACACAAGACATAATTATGAATTCTTTTTAAGTTTAATGATTTATACTTTACATCATATCTTTTAATTCATGATTTTTTTTTACCATGTTTTAGACTTTTACTTTTTGAATCGTGCAGCAATATACTGTAAATATACACACATCTACTGAGAGAAACAAAATATAAGACTCAGTATGATCAGTTTTAATTACATTGTTAATTAGAATAAACAGGTGATGTCATTCCAAATGATTTTTTTTACTAACATCAGCTTCAAAGTAAGTCTTAAGTGAAGATTGAAATCTGGTGATGAAGAGTGTGTCATTGTGTCTCTCTACAGGTTGCAGTATTGTGGTGTCTCAGATGAAGGCTGTGCTGCTCTGACTTCAGCTCTGAGATCAAACCCCTCACACCTGAGAGAACTGGATCTGACCTATAATAATGTAGGAGACTCAGGAGTGAAGGGTTTCTGTGCTCTTACAGAGAATCCTCAATGTAAACTGGAGAAACTGGGGTAAGATCATCTCTCCAATGTATCTTTATGGTTCACACATTGGAAGACCAAAACAAGTCTCAGAAAATGTTCTGTCTGTCCGTCTGTCCAGCCAGATTATGTCAGAGCAAAACTGCCTGGACAGAATTTAATGAAACTTTGGCAGTGCTTATATACTGTATTTAAACCTGAAGTTAAACCTGCACCATAAATTAAATTAAAATGTTGAGTAGAAGTTATGAGCAGTTATGTGCCTGATTATGTAACAGCACCTAGCGCCTTTTATTTTGAATATTTTTGCGCTTTTTCCCTTGTGGTAGGCGTGGCTCAACAGAGCCAGACAGGGACAGATGTATTAAATCAAACATTTGCTGAACGTGGATATCTGCCTGAAGTTTAACTTGCACCATAATTCAACATAACACTTTTTCTCCGAAAAAAATAAAAATAAACAAGAAAGCAGCCTAAAATTTAGGAGCTTGAGAGTTTTTTGTTCTCCGTAAACAATGCAATATTAATGTGCCACATAACATACACAAGTATAGAGTGGATGGGAAAAGAGAATTCAGAAACATTGTGTGTGACGGATTACCTCTAGATAAACATTTAATATTCCCATTTCCTGAAAACAATTACACAGGCTGTCCTCAAAATATCATGCATGAATTTTATATGCACAAATAATGTACAGATGTTGTTGTAGTGCTCAAATAAATTTAAAAGGACAATTCCAAGAAATGAAAATGGTCATCATTCACCCACCCTAATGTTGTTGTACAGTATACACAGAATATTAAAATAACTTTAAGTGTGTTCTAAAGGTAAAAGAAAGACTTTGGAATCACAAGAGGAAAAGCAAATAATAATAGCATTTTTATTTTTGGGTGAACTGTCTTTTTAATATCTCTAAATTGACATCTACACTGCTGAACACAGTTAATGTTCCTGTCACACAGTGAACAGCAATCAGTTTGTTAAATTGGATCTCTTCTTTCGTTATCAGATACGCTGTGTTAAATTTTATTTAAGTTGTCGGAGAGCTTCTGCTTTTATAAGGCTTATTTGCCTGTTAATGGCCGCCTGAACTGTGCGAGGATTATTAGGTTGTGACCTGGTATTGAATTTGTCCCTGCAGTGTAAATGGCGCTGGGAATTTACTAGCGATTCTCGTTGAAGTGTGAGATCCTGCACACAAACATTGTTGCCTCTGCTAATTCTGCACCTGCTTTTTTGCAATAATTGCACAGCATAACATTTTTATCTTATTCGTACTGCAACCATGGAAAAGCATCAAGCCATTAATTTAGGAATCGATACTGTTTACCTGTCGCTGATGTTTTCTGTTCACAGGGAACAACAGGACCAACTTCTTGTTCTCCTTGTCCTTTTTCCTCTTCTTTTTCAAAGCTACTCTGTTCTGTCTCATTAGAGACAGAACTCTTATATTAAAATATGATGCTCTGCATCCCAACACAACAAGATAACTTTAATCCAACGCTGCAGTCGTCTCAAATTAAACTTTTTCACGCCGCTTGCTTGGTTGACAACGCGAAATGTCATTCATTAGTTAGGCAGAGAGTTTTAATGTACAGAAAGACAGGCAGACATGTACGTGGGCTTTAATGATAATGTAATATCACTGATTACACTAAAGCTGATCAGATTATTTTTAGCTCTTTTGACTTCTTTCTACAAACTCTTTTCCCGTCACCGACGCATACATAAGCTAATATACAGTGGAACCTCGGATTACGGGCATAATTTCTTTCGGAAGTGGGCTCGTATTCCAAAACACTCGTAAACCAAATTTAATTTTCCCATAAGAAATAATGAAAACTTAAAGTAATTGTTCTACAGCCCAAAAAAATAAATACATAAAAATAATTTATGCTAAATATAAAGTAAAAATAAAACAAATTAACCTGCACTTTACCTTTAAAAAAAGTCAAAAATAAATCCTGACAGATAAGTGTTTCCGTTTGTGCGTGCAGGCAATATGTGTGTGTGTGTGTGTGTGTGTGTGAGGCTAGAGTAAGTGGAGACTCTAACTTTTAGCCCCTCCTGTCTCCCCCTTCTCAGCTTACACAGTAAAACTCTCTTCTTTCGTCTGAATTAAACACACGATAACGAAAATACTGTTGTTTTTCTCTAAATTATTAAAGCTTCTCCGCTTTATTTTAATGTTGCTCGCGACAGTGAAACAGCCCGTTAATTCATGCTTGTGTAATGATGAGATGGACAAACTGGTCGATGCCTGTTCCTTTATTTTCTGCATTGTTGGGCTATAGTACAAACTTTCGGGTGGATCCTGCACTTAAACAAAAAAAAAAAACTACTCAAGAACAAAACTCAGGCTCTATATCCTAACTTACATCTCGCATTCGCGTTCAAACACAACGGACTGCATTACCCACAATGCATCTCCCGCACTGGACTACACTTCCATAAACAGCGGTCATAAATCAACGTCTTTCGCCCGCTTCACTATTTTATCTGAAATTAGCAATAAACATCGCAAATGACACTCGTGTGAGCGCAAACTAACAGAATCACTGCTGTAAAGTAAAACAAACAAACAAATGAACCCGCACCTTACCTCTAAAAGATTTGTGACAGAGCTAAGTTTTTTTTGAGAGAAGAGTGTGTGTGTCTCTCTCTCTCATGCGCGCGCATGTGTTTGTTGTTTGTTTGTTTGTTTCTGAAGGAGGCTGCACGCACACAGCCGGCACAGTGTCAAATTACGCTCGCGCACAGACACACACACACACCGTAATGAGGAAGAAAATAGATTTTTAACCTTTGTATTAAGAATTTCTTTAGCTTTACTCGTGCGCACACACGTGTGTTATAAGAAACAGTACATGCGCTTCCGGCCACAAAATAAAATGGTTTACACACACACTGGGTCACAGTGTTATATTAAACAGTACATCAGCATGGATGTTGATTATACCAGTAAGAGAAGAGCACTAAGACCCAGCATTAGAGATGATTATCCACAATTTTGCAGTGCAAGAGAGAGAAAAACCGTTGGCTCAGTTGTGATGACGTGACGCTCGGCGTCAAAACAAGAAGCGCATGCGTGATGCATGATACTCGATGCTCGTACACCAAGGCAATGCTCGTTTTTCAAGTCAAAATTTATTAAAAATCTTTGCTCGTCTTGCGGAACACTCGTAAACCGCGTTACTCGTAATCCGAGGTTCCACTGTACTGTAAATATACACACACTTGCTGAACGAAACCAAATGTAAAACTGTATGATAATTTTAATTACATTACGTTAATTAGAATAAACAGGTGATGGCAAATAATAACATAATTTTACATCAACTTTAAAGTAAGTTTTAAATGAAGATAAAAAAATCTGGTGATGAAAAGTCTGTTATTGTGTCTCTCTACAGGTTGTGGGATTGTGGTGTCTCAGATGAAGGCTGTGCTGCTCTGACTTCAGCTCTGAGATCAAACCCCTCACATCTGAGAGAACTGGATCTGACTAATAAAAAAATAGGAGACTCAGGAGTGAAGTATCTCTGTGTTGTACTGGAGAATCCTCTCTGTAAACTGGAGACACTGAGGTAAGATCATCTCTCTGAGAGTCACATGACCTGCTCCTCAGTAAGACACATTCTCTAATAGTAAGACTGAAGCAGAAGTTTTAGGTTGATCATCAATGTCCTGAGGAGGAAGATTGTTTCTTTTCACTGCACACTGATGATTTGTCACAGAGTCTTTGGGTCAGATGTACGTATGTGAGAAGCTGCAGAGCAAAACATGACTTGATGTGACTGCAGTGTGTCTGAAATGACTGTGAAATTTACTTAAACACTGTAACTAATCACACAAACTGCACCTGGGACACAAACTAAATGCACTGTGTGTGAGCTGTAGGGTTTAAAAGCAGCAGGAAAATGTAAATGCGAAACATTTTATTGGTCTTAAAGCTGAAATAATGTTTATTTTGTCAGTGAACATTCGTCTCCATCGAGCTGCTATAAACAGGGTTGCCAGATCTGTATCATAGAAGCAGTATTAAAACTATGCAGTCTTTATTAATAGTTCTTTCACCAAGCTCTTAAATATTCTTGTATTATATTTCACATTTTGTCATAAATAAGGAATATCTATAAATAAACTCACTGACTCAGATACACTCATACAGTAACACAGAGCTGAAGTTAAGAACAGGATCAATAGGTGTGTGTATGAGAGGAGATCACAGTGCATGATCACTATTGTACAGTGTATCCGGAAAGTATTCACAGCGCATCACTTTTTTCACATTTTGTTATGTCACAGCCTTATTCTAAAATGGATTAAATTATTTTTTTCTCAGAATTCCACACACAACACCCCATAATAACAACATGAAAAAAGTTTACTTGAGATTTTTGCAAATTTATAAAAAAAAAAAAAATTGAGAAAGCACATGTACATAAGTAATCACAGCCTTTGCAAAATTGAGCTCAGACGCATCCTGTTTCCCCTGATCATCCTTGAGATGTTTCTGCAGCTTAATTGGATTGTGGTAAATTCAGTTGATTGGACATTATTTGGTAAGGCACACAGTTCATGTCAGAGCACAAACCAAGCATGAAGTCAAATGAATTGTCTGTAGACCTCTGAGACAGGATTGTCTCAAGGCACAAATCTGGGGAAGGTTACAGAAAAATTTCTGCTGCTTTAAAGGTTCCAATAAGCACAGTGGCCTCCATAATTCTTAAGTGGAAGAAGTTTGAAACGACCAGGACTCTTCCAGCCTGCCTGTACCCGCCTCTTCACCTCCTTTTCACATTCTCCGTTGCTCTGGATCGTTGACCCTAAGTACTTAAAGTCCTGCACCTTTTTTACCTCTGCTCCCTGTATCCTCACCATTCCTTTTGGGTTCCTCTCATTCATGCACATGTATTTTGTCTTGGCTAACCTTCATTCCTCTGCTTTCCAGAGCATACCTCCATCTCTCTAGATTTTCCTCCAACTGTTCCCTGCTCTCGCTACAAAGCACAATGTCATCTGCAAACATCATTGTCCATGGAGACTCCTGTCTAACCTCATTTGTCATCCTGTCCATCACCATAGCAAACAAGAAAGGGCTTAGATCCTTGATGCAGACCCACCTCCACCTTGAACTCTTCTGCCACTCTCACCACTGTCTTACAGCTCTCATACATGTCCTGCACCACTCTGTCATACTTCTCTGCCACTCCAGACTTCATGTTAAAAGGACTAGTCAGAAACTCTACTCCAACTTCTCCTAAGCACTTCCATACCTCCATAGGTATGTCATCAGAACCCACTGCCTTTCCACTCTTCATCCTCTTTAACGCCTTCCTCACCTCACTCTTAATTATTATTTTCTTCCTGCCCCACAACAGTCACGTATTCTACTCTTCATTCTCTTTCATTTTCCTCATTCATCAACTCTGTAAAGTACTCCTTCCATCTTCCCATCACCCTCCTGGCGCCTGTCAGTACATTTACATCCCTATCTTTAATTACTCTAACATGCTGCACAGCCTTCCCATCTCTATCTCTTTGCCTCGCCAACCTGTACAAATCCACCTCTCCCTCCTTACTATCCAACCTAGCATACAAGTCCTCATATGCTCTTTGTTTGGCCTTTGCCACCTCTACCTTCACCTTACTCTGCATCTCCCTGTACTCCTGTCTACTCTCTTCAGTCCTCTCAGTGTCCCACTTCTTCTTAGCTAGCCTCTTTCCCTGTATACACTCCTGGACTTTCTTGTTCCACCACCAAGTCTCTTTGTCCACTTTTCCCTTTCCTGATGTTACACCAAGTAGCCTCCTACCTGTCTCCCTGATCACCTTAGCTGTATTTGTCCAGTCAACTTGAAGCACCTCCTGACAATCCGGAGACTGTCTTAACTCCGCCCTGAAAACTGCACAACATTCTTTCTTTTTCACCTTCCACCACTTTTTCCTCTGCTCTGCCTTTGTCCTCATCACTTTCCTTACTACCAGGGTCATTTTACACACCACCATCCTGTGTTGTCTGGCTACACTTCCCCCAACCAATACTTTGCAGTCATTGATCTTCTTCAGGTTACAACGTCGACACAAGATGTAGTCGACCTGAGTGCTTCTGCCTCCGCTTTTATATGTCACCCTATGTTCCTGCCTCTTCTGGAAGAAAGTATTTACTACTGCCATTTCCATCCTCTTTGCAGAGTCCACCACCATCTGTCCACCAACCTACCCATCACATTCTCATCATCTCTGTTCCCTTCCCCAACATGTCTATTAAAATCTGCACCAATTACAACTTTCTCACCTCTGGGGATGCTCTGCATCGCTTTATCTAACTCACTCCAGAATTTCTCCTTCTCTTCCAACTCTACCTGTGGGACATACCCAGTAACAACATTGGACATCTAACCATCAATTTCCAGCTTCAGACTCATCAGCCTATCTGATACTCTCTTCACCTCTAGAACATTCCTTACAAGCTCCTCTTTCAGAATAACTCCTACTCCATTTCTTTTCCTATCCACACCATGGTAAAACAACTTGAACGCTGCTCCTTAGCATCTGGCTTTGCTACCTTTCCACCTGGTCTCCTTGACGCACAGTGTATCCATCTTCCTTCTCTGCATCATATCAACTAACTCTCTTCCCTTCCGTGTCATGGTCCCAACATTCAAAGTCCCTACTGTCACTTCTGAACTCTTGCCTTTCCTCCTCTCTTTCTGCCTACGAACATGTCTTCCTCCTCTCCTTTTTCAACAAACAGTAGCCCAATTTCCACCAGCACCCTGTAGGTCAACAGCACCGATGGCGGTTGTTGTTAACCCGGGCCACGACCGATCCGGTATGGAAGTCCTCTTAGTTATTCGCATCATTTGATTTGGCAAATGTTTTACATCAGATGCCCTTCCTGCCACAACCCTCTGCATTTATCCAGACATGGGACTGGCACAAGAAGACACTGGATTGTGCCCCCCTGTGGTTGCATTACATCACACTATTTTTATACCACGTTGTTTTTTGAGAAGGAGTCACCATCTTTGGTTTTAATGCTGATCGGTTGCCATGGTGATTTCTGACACAGATGTGTTGAGAGTGACACAGAGTTGTGAGCGGCTTGTTATTGTTCTTAGATTTGTGACATGGTGTTTTCTTTCAAGATGAAGAAGAGTAAAACTAAAGAAAAGGGACCTTACTGGGAGAAGTTAAATGCCGGTGCCAAGCAGAGATATTTAGAAAATTTTGTAGAGATCAAAAACATCGATCCGTATGACCTGGTAGCTGAAGAGTGGATGAAAGACCCAGACACACAACCCCTTCTCACACACACTGACATTTTTAAATACCTTGTTGTGTCGCCTGTCTGAGAAGCATAGGTGAATCATAGGGCTCACATCAACACCGTCATCAGACTTTTTTTTTTAGAGTCATAGCCTAGTTATTTACCAAAATCGAGCTATTCAACAACTTCCATGGTGGATGAGGCGCACAGAGATCGCTGAGCACATCTGCCTCTTTCTCTTTGTCAGTTTTTCCTTAGAATTTTAATTGACCCTGAATTTCATATCTTAAACCTGTAGAACCTGATGAATCCAAATTGTAGATGTTTTTTACTCTTCATTAATTATAAATCTAAGTAATAGCTATATATATATAAAATATAACAACAATAAATTATTTACAAACAGTCTGGTTTACACAAGACATGAATATGAATTCTTTTTAGGTTTAATAATTTATACTTTACATCATATATTTTAAATCACAATTTTTTTTTCACCATGTTTTAGACTTTTACTTTTTGAATTGTGCAGCAATATACTGTAAATATACACATATCTACTGAGAGAAACAAAATATAAGACTCAGTATGATCAGTTTTAATTACATTGTTAATTAGAAAAAACAGGTGATGTCATTCTGAATGAAATATTTTTTTACAAACATCAGCTTTAAAGTAAGTATTAAGTGAAGATTAAAATCTGTTATTGAAGAGTGTGTTATTGTGTATCTCTACAGGTTGTATAATTGTGGTGTCTTAGATGAAGGCTGTGCTGCTCTGACTTCAGCTCTGAGATCAAACCCCTCACACCTGAGAGAACTGGATCTGACTGATAATAATATAGAAGACTCAGGAGTGAAGTGTCTCTGTGCTGTACTTGAGAATCCTGACTGTAAACTGGAGACACTGAGGTAAGATCATCTCTCTGAGAGTCACATGACCTGCTCCTCAGTAAGACACATTCTCTAATAGTGAGACTGAAGCAGAAGTTTTAGGTTGATCATCAATGTCCTGAGGAGGAAGATTGTTTCTTTTCACTGCACACTGATGATTTGTCACAGAGTCTTTGGGTCAGATGTACGTATGTGAGAAGCTGCAGAGCAAAACATGACTTGATGTGACTGCAGTGTGTCTGAAATGACTGTGAAATTTACTAAAACACTGTAACTAATCACACAAACTGCACCTGGGACACAAACTAAATGCACTGTGTGTGAGCTGTAGGGTTTAAAAGCAGCAGGGAAATGCAAAAAAAAAACAACATTTCATTGACCCAGACACACAACCCCTTCTCACACACCCTGACATTTTAATTACCTGGTTGTGTGGCCTGACTGAGAAGCATAGGAGACACATAGGGTTCACTGTCCATCAACTCTTATCATCATCATCACACTTTTTTTTTTTTTTTTAGAGTCATAGTCTAGTTATTTACCAAAATCGAGCTATTCAACAACTTTCAATACACAGAGAACGCCTCATCCACCAACAGTGGTGCTGATTCATAAATGACAGGCAGAGTGACATTAACTCCACAAGATCTGTACAGATATGATTAAAATAATGTATGTAAAAAATGTCCAAGCTCCAATACACAGCTAAAGATATTACTCCAGAATTAGAGCAATTCCTCATTAAAACCGGGGATCTGGCAACCGCTCCAACAACACTGGTAATTTACACCTGCTTCTGAGAGGAGGACAAAATAATGTGTAAAACTGATGATTTGTGTAAATGTATAAAACTTCTAATTAACTTATGTTAATTTCATAGATTCACTTTCACACATTTTTGCATGATTCGTCCTGAAATGCACAAAACACTGAGCACATCTGCCTCTTTCTCTTCACGTCGGTTTTTCTTTAGAAATTTAATTTACCCCTAATTTCACATCTTAAACCTGTAGAACCTGATGAATCCAAATTGTAGACGTTTTTTACTCTCCATTAGATTTATAATTAAGCAGTAGCTGTTTAAAAATACATTATTCGCAAACAGTCTGGTTTACACAAGACATGAATATGAATTCTTTTTAAGTTTAATGATTTTAATGATTTCCTGCTGAAAGAAACAAAATATAAGACTCAGTATTATCAGTTTTAATTACATTGTTGATTAGAATAAACAGGTGATGTCATTCCAAATAATAACATAATTTTTCAATCACATCAGCTTTACAGTAAGTCTTATGTGAAGATAAAAAAAAATGGTGGTGATGAGTTTGTTATTGTGTCTCTCTACAGGTTGCCTAGGTGTGGTGTCTCAGGTGAAGGCTGTGCTGCTCTGACTTCAGCTCTGAGATCAAACCCCTCACACCTGAGAGAACTGAATCTGGCTGAAAATAATTTAGGAGACTCAGGAGTGAAGTGTCTCTGTGCTGTACTGGAGAATCCTCACTGTAAACTGGAGATACTGGCGTAAGATCATCTCTCCAATGTATCTTTATGCTTCACACATTGGAGGACCGAAACAAGTTCCAGAAAATTTTCTGTCTTTCTGTCCAGCCAGACTTTGTCAGAGCAAAACTGTCTGGACAAAATTATAGGAAACTTTGGCAGTGCTTAAATACTGTATTTAAACCTGAAGTTAAACCTGCACCATAAATGAAATCAAAATTTTGAGTAGAAGTTATGAGCAGTTATGTGCCTGATTATGTCACAGCACCTAGTGTGTTTTTATTTTTAATAATTTTGCATTTTTCCCCTCGTGGTAAGCGTGGCTCAACAGAGCCAGACAGAGACAGATGTATTAAATTAAACATTTACAGAACTTGGATATCTTCCTGAAGTTTAACTTGCACCATACCTCAACATAACACTTGTTCTCCAAATAATAAAAAAGAAATATTAAGAAAACAGCCTAAAAATTAGGAGCTTTAATTTAATTTGCACCATAACTCAACAGGGCTTTACGATAACTTTTTTTTTTATTGAGAGCTCCTCAATTAACAGCAAAGTCAAAAATTTAGGAGTTTTTTGTTCTCCGTAAACAATGCAATATTAATGTGCCACATAACATACACAAGTATGGGGTGCATGGGAAAAGAGAATTCAGAAACATTGTGTGACAGTTTACCTCTAGATAAACATTTAATATGTCCATTAACTTTAACTTTAATCCAATGCTGCAGTTGTTGCAAATTAAACTTTTTCAAGCCGCTTGCTTGGTTGACTAGAAAACAAAAAAGCAACCAATCGCAACACGAAACGTCATTAATTAGTTAGGCAGAAAGTTTTAATGTACAGAAAGACAGACAGACGTGTACGTGGGCTTTAACCTGATATGATAATGTAATATCATTGATTACATTAAAGCTGATAAGATTATTTTTAGGTCTTACCGTTGGTCTTCTTTCTACAAACACTTTTCCTGTCAATGACGCATACTTGCGCTAATATACTGTAAATATACACACACTTGCTGAAAGAAACCAAATGTAAAACTCGGTATGATAATTTTTAATTACAGTGGAACCTCGGATTACGAGCATAATTCATTCTGGAAGCAGGCCCGTATTCCAAAACACTCGTAAACCAAACAAAATTTTCACATAGAAAATAATGGAAACTTAAATTATTCGTTCTACAGCCAAAAAAAAAAAAAAACATAAAAATGTAAAGGCGAGTGTGTGTTGGTGTGAGTGAAGAAGCAATTTATTAAAAATCTTTGTTCGTCTTGCGGAACACTCGTAAACCGCGTTACTCATAATCCGAGGTTCCACTGTATATTGTTAATTAGAATAAACAGGAGATGTCATGTCGAATAATAACATAATTTACATCAACTTTACAGTAAGTCTTAAAGATAAAAAAAAATCTGGTGATGAAGAGTGTGTCATTGTGTTTCTCTACAGTTTGCCTACTTGTGGTGTCTCAGATGAAGGCTGTGCTGCTCTGACTTCAGCTCTGAGATCAAACCCCTCACACCTGAGAAACCTGGATCTGGCTGATAATAAAGTAGGAGACTCAGCAGTGAAGTATCTCTGTGCTGTACTGGAGAATCCTCACTGTAAACTGGAGACACTGAGGTAAGATCATCTCTCTGAGAGTCACATGACCTGCTCCTAAATAAGACACATTCTCTAATAGTGAGACTGAAGCAGAAGTTTTAGGTCCATCATCAATGTCCTGAGGAGGAAGATTGTTTCTTTTCACTGCACACTGATGATTTGTCACAGAGTCTTTGGGTCAGATGTACGTATGTGAGAAGCTGCAGAGCAAAACATGACTTGATGTGACTGCAGTGTGTCTGAAATGACTGTGAAATTTACTAAAACACTGTAACTAATCACACAAACTGCACCTGGGACACAAACTAAATGCACTGTGTGTGAGCTGTAGGGTTTAAAAACATTTTATTGGTCTTAAAGCTGAAATAATGTATGGAGTGATATCCCGGACAATATTCAAAAGGAATTGCAAATTACATTTGCAATTGCGTTTCCCATATGTGGACGCACAAAGTGTGCCATAATTCAAATGCAACTGCAAACTTTGCATTACCGTTTGATTTTTCGCCTTCGTGAACGCACACTGACTGCCAAATTTCCAAAAAAAAAAAAAAGTCCATTTGCATTTGTATTTCCCATGTCTTACAAGTCATGAGCCTGTCATATTTAAATAGCAAAATCAATGACCACGTTTGCTTTTTCACTTTTTTGTCTGCGTCGCGCGTCAAACCGGCCAAAACTCAAACGCAATCGCTAATCCATTTGCAATTGCATTTCCAACACGTTACACGGAAACCTGTCAATCAGCGTCAGGGGCGGGTCTATACTGTGGGGCGAGATTGTGTGGGGAGTGACGTCACTCGCAGTCGCCGACCAAGACGGGGGAAATTTGAGCAATGGAGGTGAACCACTTAAAGTTGTGTTATGCGCTAAAATGCCCCCTGTCACGGATTGCACCCCCCACAAAATCTTTATCAAATATATTAGGACATCATAATTAAAAATTCATATTATTATTATTATTATTATTATTATCAAATATATTATTGCTATTATAATTAACCCTAGGCACGTGACAAATTAATAAACAAAA
The DNA here is from genome assembly GCF_024256425.1 of Clarias gariepinus. NCBI lineage: Eukaryota > Metazoa > Chordata > Actinopteri > Siluriformes > Clariidae > Clarias > Clarias gariepinus. Next base: position 25,006,653 of record NC_071111.1, read on the forward strand.
ATTAAGACACATAATACAAATTCTCATATGTTTATTTTGTGGAACATTTATTTTGCAGGGGTTTTTCATGTAATACAAAAATGTTTACACAAAATAAATATTGTTTATGATGAAAAATTACACAAAGCGATTTTTATTATAAATAAGCAATACAAAAATATACATATATATGAAAAAATATATCATTTTTATATTTTTTCCCTATACAACATGCCTTTTTTATATTGCTTATTTTATAATCAAATTCATTTGGTGCAATTTGTAAATCAACCTTTTAACTTATGTTCTAATATAATATTTGATAGGGGTTATGTAGGGGCAGGGAGGCATTTTAGCGCATAACATTGAAAAAAAAATCAATAGCTTTTTCGCATCACATGAAAAACCAGTTGTACTATAATCCACTCTATCAGTTTCAGTTTGATTTCATTTTTATTTATTTATTTATTTTCAAAAAATTAACTGAATTAATATCAAACTGAATATTGCAAAGGTAACAGTGTAATATGTTTGATGTCCTGTGAAGTATTTTTCTGTAATCTTGTGTATTCTTTTGTAAACAAACAGTTGGGTCTTGTTCATGCACTATTTAGACGGTCCCTTAGTGACTCCATCGCTATAAAGCTCCGGTAAGCAGAATTTTTAAAAGATTTAGCTCCAGCAGGCTGTAACAGGAGAAGATCTAATATAAATATATATATATATATATATATATATATATATATATATATATATATATATATATATTTATTTGTAATAGCTTCTCTGTCCACTTCAGAGTAAGAAAATTTGCAGATGAGATAATCTCGGTTCACCTCCATTGCTCAAATTCTCTCCTCTTGGTCGGCGACTGTGAGTGACGTCACTCCCCACACAATCCCGCCCCACAGTATAGACCCGCCCCTGATGCTGATTGACAGGTTTCCGTGTAACGTGTTGGAAATGCAATTGCATATGGATTACCGATTGCGTTGGAGTTTTGGCCGGCTTGACGCGCGACGCAAAGAAAGTGAAAAAGCAAACGTGGTCATTGATTTTGCTGTTTAAATATGGCAGGTTCAAGACTTGTAAGACATGGGAAATACAAATGCAAATGGACTTTTCTTTTTCATTTGAAATTTGGCAGTCAGTGTGCGTTCACAAAGGCGAAACAGGAAACGGTAATGCAAAGTTTGCAATAGCATTTGAATTATGGCACACTTTGTGCGTCCACATATGGGAAAAGCAATTGTAAATGTAATTTGCAATTCCTTTTGAATATTGTCTGGGATATCAGTGAACATTGGTCTCCATCTAGCTATAAACAGGGTTGCCAGATCTGTATAATAGAAGCAATATTAAAACCATGCAGTCTTTATTAATAGTTCTTTCACTGAGCTCTTAAATATTCTTGTATTATTTCACATTTAGTGATAAATAAACTCACTGACTCAGATACACTCATACAGTAACACAGAGCTGAAGTTGAGAACAGGATCAATAGGTGTGTGTATGAGAGGAGATCACAGTGCATGATCACTACTGTATGTTTAATATAGAGAATGTGGAGTTACGTCACACTGTTTTTATACCACGTTGTTATTTGGAAGGCATCAGTATCTTTGGTTTTAATGCTGATCGGTTGCCATGGTGATTTCTGACACAGATGTGTTGAGAGTGACACAGAGTTCAGAGTGGCTTGTTATTGTTCTTAGATTTGTGACATGGTGTTTTTCTTTCGAGATGAAGAAGAGTAAACCTAAAGAAAACGGACCTTACTGGGAGAAGTTAAATGCAGGTGCCAAGCAGAGACATTTTGAGGAAGATGTAAAGATTAAAAACATCGATCCGTATGACCTGGTAGCTGAAGAGTGAATGAAAGACCCAGACACACAACCCCTTCTCACACACCCTGACATTTTAATTACCTGGTTGTGTGACATGTCTGAGAAGCATAGAAGACACATAGGGTTCACTGTCCATCGTCTCTCATTAGCATCATCATCACACTTTTTTTCATGGCCGAGTTATTTACCAAAATCGAGCATTTCAACAACTTCGAATACACAGAGAACTCCTCATCCACCAACAGTGGTGCTGATTCATAAATGACATGCAGAGTGACACTAACTGCACAAGCTCTGTACAGATATGATTAAAATAATGTATGTAAAAAATCTCCAAGCTCCAATACACAGCTAAAGATATTACTCCAGAAGTAGAGCAATTCCACATTAAAACCAGTGATCTGGCAACCGCTCCAACAACACTGGTAACTTCCACCTGCTTTTGAGAGGACAAAATTACGTGTAAAACTGATGATTTGTGTACATTTATAGAACTTCTAATTAACTTATGTTAATTTCATAGATTCACTTTCACACATTTTTGCATAATTCGTCCTGAAATGCACAAAACACTGAGCACATCTGCCTCTTTCTCTTTATCTCAATTTTTTTTTAGAATTTTAATTTACCCAATTTTTACAATTTAAACGTGTCGAACCTGATGGATCCAAATTGTAGATGTTTTTTTACTCTCTATTAGATTTATAATTAAGCAATAGCTATTATACAATATATTATTCACAGTCTGGTTTACATAAGACATGAATATGAATTCTTTTTAAGTTTAATGATTTATATTTTACATTATATCTTTTTAATTCATGATTTTTATTTTTCACCTTGTTTTAGACTTTTACTTTTTTAATCATGCAGCAATGTACTGTAAATATACACACATCTGCTGAGATAAACTAAATATAAGACTCAGTTCGATCAGTTTTAATTACATTGTTAATTAGAATAAATTGGTGATGTCATTCCGAGTGAATTTTTTTAAAAATTCATCAGCTTTAAAGTAAGTCTTAAGTAAAGACAAAAATCTGGTGATGAAGAGTGTGTCATTGTGTCTCTCTACAGGTTGCGAGGTTGTGGTGTCTCAGATGAAGGCTGTGCTGCTCTGACTTCAGCTCTGAGATCAAACCCCTCACAGCTGAGACAACTGAATCTAACTTGTAATAATGTAGGAGACTCAGGAGTAAAGGGTCTCTCTGCTGTACTGGAGAATCCTGACTGTAAACTGGAGACACTGTGGTAAGATCATCTCTCTGAGAGTCACATGACCTGCTCCTTAGTAAGACACATTCTCTAATAGTGAGACTGAAGCAGAAGTTTTTGGTTGATCATCAATGTCCTGAGGAGGAAGATTGTTTCTTTTCACTGCACACTGATGATTTGTCACAGAGTCTTTGGGTCAGATGTACGTATGTGAGAAGCTGCAGAGCAAAACATGACTTGATGTGACTGCAGTGTGTCTGAAATGACTGTGAAATTTACTAAAACACTGTAACTAATCACACAAACTGCACCTGGGACACAAACTAAATGCACTGTGTGTGAGCTGTAGGGTTTAAAAGCAGCAGAAAAAATGCAAATGAGAAACATTTATTGGTCTTAAAGCTGAAATAATGTTTATTTAGTCAGTGAAAATTCTAGGGTTGCCAACTCCGGGAATCATAAGGGACACTTTTAATGTTTCCTTTTTATTTTTTTTATTCATTATTTTTTTACTTGAACACCCCTCAACTCCTCTGATATTGTTTTGTCATTCTTTATGTAAGCTGTATGAACGTGTAAACTTGTAAAATATTTGTATGCATGCATGTATGTATTGTATGCGGCACGTTGGCTTCGTGGTTAGCACTGTTGCCCTGCAGGTTCAGGTTCAATTCCCGTCTCTGAGTTTACATGTTCTCTCTGTACTTGGTGGATTTTCTCCCACAGTCCAAAGACATGTAGATTAGACTAATTGGCGAATGAGTGTGTGTGTGTATGTGTGTGTGTGTGGGCCCTGTAATGATTTGGCTTCCCATCTAAGGTGCACTCCTAGATACTCTAAATATCTCTAAGTCCTCTGGAATAGGATCCAGGCCCCTTGCAACCCTGTATACATACTAACATGGTATAGACAATGACTATGTATGTACTGTAGCATCTATGTATTATTATATAGTTAATATTATTTGCTACTCGGTTTATTTTAAGTATTGTAGTAAAAACAATCTGTTATTGCAGTCTGATTTGCCTGACACACATCTTTAAGTTCTGTTCTGTAATAGTTTGCTCTGGTGCTGCAGGACCTCTAGTGTGTATGGTGAACTGGGAGACGCCCATTCAGTGTCCAGCAAATAAAACCTGCCTTAACTTTGCTTTATGACATGAAACACTGGGTATGAAGGTTAAAAACATAACATAATCCAGTTTAATAAATATAGGTGTTATACTCACCCATTTTACCAAGTACGTAATAATCTTTATTTCTTTATTTTTTACTAAAGAGAAACCTTTTTCTTTCTTTTTTTTTTTAACCCAGGACATTACACATTCCCAATTAAGTGTCAAGACATTTCTCCTCTGGTGTGTGTAGACTGGTTATATATTTTTCTGAATGATTTCACACAGAACAGTAGAATGAAATATGCCTGTGTAACTGTACAGTACAGTATATATTCACAGTGTCATAAATGAACCGTCATTTAAACAGAGGCATTTCGTACTCTGACTGGTTTTACTAACTGTATTGCTGCATAAAGTTAGATGTGCTCTTTTTTTCCTGCTCCCACTGCAGGTGACCTGAGGTAATGTCTACTCCCTTCGTGTCTCCCGAGCTTCCCAGGTTAATTACTCCACACGTTGACATGAAAAAATGCAACGTGCACTGAGTGATAGAAAACTGATCGCGCAAACGATATCATCATTCTTAACTTTGACATTATTTTCCTTGCGCACGCATAAACAGTGTGACATGGTGTGGTGGAATCGTGGTGTGTGTCTCTCTCTTTGTTTTGAAAATGGTAGAACTGTGGTTCCCCCTTTGCAAATAAAGCAGCGATTGACCGATGGCGCTCTTAGCCAAAGAGGGACTGATGCAAACATAAAATATAATGCATTTGTCTAGATCTACTGTCAACCTGACAATGCCAAACTTTACTAGATTATCACTTATTGGCTCAGAACACCGTTAGTCACTCTTTAGCCCAGAGGTAATGTGAGAGGTAATGTCTCCCGGAGCTATGGGTCCACGAGGGACTGAGGCACTCTGAGCCAATGAGTAATAATCCAATGACGTTTGCCATTGTTAGGTTGACAGTACATCTAGCCAAATGTATCATATTTCAGGGGTGTCTGGTGCTACCCCATGCTTTTGTAAAGTTTTAAAGTTGCGTAGTAGAAGAAGCGAGTCGCTTGGTCTGCTGAGCTTCGATAAGCTTTTCTGGCACCTGGAGAGACAGTCAAACACACACACGTGGTCTGTCAGAAAAGTCTCTGTTTATTAACAGCAAAAGGTGTCATTTTTATATGTTTGATCACACCTGTACCATCGACATCTGTTACTACAAAGAACATGAACCATTGTAAAATGTCCTGGTGAGACTCTAAAGAACAAAGGAGTGGAAGTTAGATAGGTGTCCATCCAGAGACGAATCAGGAGGTGTTGGCTCAACTTAGGGGGAGAGAGAGAGAGAGATAGGGAGAGAATGGGAAGCAGCATGGAAGATTTAACACATTAACATCAGATCTATAAGGAAGACAGTAAAAATAAGTCCATTTATATAAAATAATTCTTACAGTTTTCATTGCTTTTTGTGGAGGCACTGCCATCTTTGATTTAAATGCTGATCGCGGTTGCCATGGTGATTTCTGACACAGATATGCTTAGAGTGACATAGAGACATTAATATTTTTTTCTTTTTAACTTTAATGATTTGTATTTTACATACTATAATTTAATTTATGAATTACATTTTTTACCTTGTTTTATACTTTAACTTTTTTGATCTGGCACAATATACTATAAATATACACATATCTGCTTATGGAAACAAAATATAAAACTCAGTATGATCATTTTCATTTACATTGTTAATTAGATTAAACAGGTGATGTCATTCTAAATAATAACATCATTTTACAAACACATCAGCTTTAAAATATGTCTTAAATTAAGATAAAAATCTGGTGATGAAGAGTGTGTCATTGTGTCTCTCTACAGGATGGTGGATTGTGGTGTTTCAGATGAAGGCTGTGCTGCTCTGACTTCAGCTCTGAGATCAAACCCCTCACACCTGAGAGTACTGGATCTGTCCTGGAATAAAGTAGGAGACTCAGGAGTGAAGTATCTCTGTGCTGTACTGGAGAATCCTCACTGTAAACTGGAGACACTGAGGTAAGATCATCTCTCTGAGAGTCACATGACCTGCTCCTCAGTAAGACACATTCTCTAATAGTGAGACTGAAGCAGAAGTTTTAGGTTGATCATCAATGTCCTGAGGAGGAAGATTGTTTCTTTTCACTGCACACTGATGATTTGTCACAGAGTCTTTGGGTCATCACACTTTTCTTCTATCTCTAAGTTTATCTTCTATCATGTGTATTTGACCAAACCTTCACAGAACCTTTGGAAGCATACGTGTGCTCTAGCTAATTCATTTTTCAACGTAGCTCATTCAGTGGGCAGGTGACACGTTTCCCTTGAAGAACTCCTACATTTTTTTCGCTTACACTTTACAAGATTTTAAAAACTACAAGTCACTGTAAGTTTATGAACAATTCTGCAGTGTCTGTGTGTAAGATCTACTGATCCACAAACCACTGATCTGTGAGAGCACAGTCGTACCTACTAACTAAGGTAAAGTGACTCTCTGCTTTTGAACTGGACTATCAGCTATCAAACCAAACAGAAATGTAAACATGTGGAATATGTAGTGAAAGGATTGTTTAGGTTGTATAAATGATCATGTGACCTGCTATGTCAGTGTTTCTGATGCAGCAGTTTCATCCTGACATAACGACACAGGTTAACAAAATCGAGCTACTGAACAATTCTAATACACAGAGAACGCCTCATCCACCAACAATGCCACTGAAATGTGAATTAAATTCAAATCTTATTTGTCACCATAAACAGTCTGATATGCAGTGAAATGTTAAATGACGTGTGGTGTGAGGGTAAGATTTAAAACGAGCCTCCAAATTCTTGCGTTTAATACGAGTTGAAAGAAGAATTATTGATTTTGTGTCCTTTACACCTCGATACGATACCAGCTGACACCAAACCAGGAGAGAGGCACACACACACACACACACGCACGCTGCGTCTGAAGTTCTATTTCTTCTTCTTCTTTGTCTTTCGGCTGTTCCCTTTCAGGGGTCGCCACAGCGAATCATTTGCCTCCATCTAACCCTATCCTCTGCATCCTCTTCTCTCACACCAACTAACTTCATGTCCTCTCTCACTGCATCCATAAATCTCCTCTTTGGTCTTCCTCTAGACCTCCTGCCTGGCAGTTCCAACCTCAGCATCCTTCTACCGATATATTCACAATCTCTCCTCTGAACATGTCCAAACCACCTCAATCTGGCCTCTCTGACTTTATCTCCAAAACATCTAACGTGGGTTGTCCCTCTGATAAACTCATTCTTAATCCTATCCATCCTTGTCACTCCCAAAGAGAACCTCAACATCTTCAGCTCTGCTACCTCCAACTCTGCCTCCTGTCTTTTCTTCAGCGCCACTGTCTCTAAGCTGTAGAGCATCGCTGGTCTCACCACTGTCCTGAACACCTTTCCTTTCATTCTCGCTGATACTCTTTTATCGCACAACACACCTGACACTTTTCTCCACCCATTCCAACCTGCCTGTACCCGCCTCTTCACCTCCTTTCCACACTCTCCGTTGCTCTGGACCGTTGACCCTAAGTACTTAAAATTCTGCACCTTCTTTACCTCTGCTCCCTGTAGCCCCACCGATCCTCCTGGGTCCCTCTCATTTACACACATGTATTCCGTCTTGCTGCGGCTAACCTTCATTCCTCTGCTTTCCAGAGCATACCTCCACCTCTCCAAATTTTCCTTCCTGTTCCACAACAGTCACCTCTTCTACTCTTTGTTCTCTTTCGTTTTCCTCATTCATCAACTCCTTAAAGTAATCCTTCCATTTTTCCATCACCCTTTTGGCATCTGTCAGTACATTTCCATCTCTATCTTTAATCACTCTAACCTGCTGCACATCCTTCCCATCTCTATCTCTCTGCCTTGCCAACCTGTACAGATCCCCCTCTCCCTCCTTACTGTCTAGCCTGGCATACAAGTCCTCATATGCTCTTTGTTTGGCCTTTGCCACCTCTACCTTCACCTTACTCTGCATCTCCCCGTACTCCTGTCTACTCTCTTCAGTCCTCTTAGTGTCTCACTTCTTCTTAGCTAGCCTCTTTCCCTGTATACACTCCTGGACTTCCTCATTCCACCACCAAGTCTCCTTGTCCACTTTTCCCTTACCTGATGATTCATCAAGTACCCTCATACCTGTCTCCCTGATCACATTGGCTGTAGTTGTCCAGTCAACTGAAAGCACCTCCTGACCCATAGCCTGTCTCAACTCCTCCCTAAAGACTTCACAACATTCTTCCTTTCTCAGCTTCCACCACTTTGTCCTCTGCTCTGCCTTTGTCCTCTTCGCCTTCCTCACCACCAGGGTTATTTTACACACCACCATTCTGTGTTGTCTGACTACACTCTCCCCTACCAACACTTTGCAGTCACTGATCTCTTTTAGGTTACAACGTTGACACAAGATGTAGTCGACCTGAGTGCTTCTGCCTCCACTCTTATGTCACCCTATGTTCCAGCCTCTTCTGGAAGAAAGTATTCACTACTGCCATTTCCATCCTCTTTGCAAAGTCCACCACCATCTGTCCTTCTACATTCCTGTCCTGAAGACCAAACCTGCCCATCACATTTTCATCACCTCTGTTCCCTTCCCCAACATGTCCATTGAAGTCTGCACCAATCACCACTCTTTCCCCTCTGGGGATGCTGTGCATCACTTCATCTAACTCACACCAGAATTTCTCCTTTTCTTTTAACTCACATCCTACCTGTGCGGAATAACCACTAACAACATTGAACATTATCCCTTCAATTTCCAGCTTCAAACTCATCACCCTATCTGATACTCTCTTCACCTCTAGAACATTCCTTACAAACTCCTCTTTCAGAATAACTCCTACTCCATTTCTTTTCTTATCCACACCATGGTAAAACAATTTGAACCCTGATTCTAAGCTTCTAGCCTTGCTACCTTTCCACCTGGTCTCCTAGACACACAGTACATCCACCTTTCTTCTCTGCATCATATCAACTAACTCTCTTCCCTTCCCTGTCATGGTCCCAACATTCAAAGTCCCTACTATCACTCCTAAACTCTTGCCTTTCCTCTTCTCTCTCTGCTTTCGAACACGCCTTCCTCCTCTCCTTCTTCGACTACTGAAGTTCTATTTCTTATCAGGTAAAAATATAAAGTGCATGTGTTTTTACGTATGAAAACAATAAAAACATTTAGAAAAGACAATAATTAAGTAAAATACAAAATAAACAGACAATAAACCTTATTTAATCTTTAATTATGATTGTGATTTTTGTTCTTGTCATATGGAAACAGTATCATTAAAACTATGACAAGTTCCTGGTAATAATAACACAGTGTAGAACACAGAACACAGTATTAATAATTATTTCTTTTTTCATTTTCACTGAATTTCCACTTTCTTAATTACCACTAAGTCTTGCACAAAAACAAACAAAAAAAGTCTTTCACGCGAACAAGTTTGGACCGGCTACCAGAAATTCGTGAAACTGGAAGAAACTGCTTTGCAAGTCGAAGCAAACTCTAATCCTAAGTCGAATATTCACTAGACATGGTGTTCATATGTCAAGAGTCATATGTCATTTATTTAGCTGGCTACAACACTAATTTTGAGTTAGCTAATTCTCTTAACTATTTTTATAATTGTTTTAATGTTTTAGATTTTAATAAGGAAATTCGGGAATTAAATAGTAAGCTTACAGATGGACAGCACTTTAGTATACAACAAAGAGATGTGCAGAAGGCCTTTCTCTCAGTAAGAGTGAATAAAAGTAAAGGACCAGATAATATATGTGGTCGCACACATAAAATCTGTGCAAAGGAATTAAGTCCTATATTTGAATATATTTTTATACAGGCCTACATGAACTTTTTTAAGCTGTTTGGACTGACCTGTGTGTTAGGAGAGTGCGTACACAACCACTCTACGATGATAAAGAGCCGCCCAGTGGTTTTCTTTTCATTTATTACAATAACACGCCCCTTGAAACCAGGCCAATCGCAAATGCCTGTCGATGTGACGCCACACCACAAGAGGCCGCTCCTACACTAGTTGATTGACACTGGTGTTTTAGCAAAGACCCGCCCCGAGTGAGAAGAAGCTGTAGGCCATTGTTTTTCACCGCTGGAGCAAAATGCCGCCTAAGCGAGTGTGGTGTACAGTTGTTGGGTGTAATAGTGAACACAGCAGTCGTCATTCACTACCAATATCTGAGCCGCTGAGGACGCAGTGGCTAAATTTAGTTTTTAAAGCTAACGTCCCTGCCGATTTACCTAAATGCGTTCATGTTTGCGATAATCATTTTTCACTAGACTGCTTTATAAACGCGGGTCAATATAAAGCAGGTTTTACTAGGAAGCTGCTCCTAAAAATGGATCTGTACTAACGCTTCGTGTTCATCTTCACCAGGCTCGGTGAGTGTAATTCCTTTTACTATGACTCTTTGCAGATCACCTTTTCTAATAATCACGATAAATGCGGAGTGTAAGTTAACTTATACTCTCATAGAACATGGTTATGTCGTCTACTCTATGTACATCCGTCTCTATATAATCCCTAATCGCCCGTTTATAATAAACAATGCATTGAGGCGATTGTCTAGTTGCAAACTGTGTACGTAGTCGGAAAACTATATTATGCTTACCTCTGTTACATTAGATGGTTTATAACGATGTCTGTCGAAGATTAAGAAGTCATGTAAACACATCAGTAAACACATCGCGTCTGTATCTCTCTCAGTAAGCTTCTCCGCTTTATGTTTTTGTTGCTCACGGCAGCGTAACAGCCCGTTAATTCATAATTTCTGCGTTGTCAGGCGATATTACAAACTTCCGCGTTCCGTATTTAAATCAAAACAAAAACGACTGAAGAAAACAGACTCAGGCTCTATAATCCATAGTTTTCCAGTTTGGACTGCATTACCCACAAAGCACTGCGTTGTGGGCAATGCTTTTTTGGGTAATGCAGTCCAAAGCATTGCCCACACTGGACTACACTCCCGTGGCTATACCCCACGTGTGTTGTGAAGACACGCCCCACAGAACTGGGGGGGCGGGCTCAGCAGAGATCATAAGCATTTAAAGGAACATGCACTGAAATAGGTTGCTGAGAACAGAGCTAGTTTTTACCAGTAAAAAGTAGTGCTGCACGATTAATGATATCGCAATCGCGATGTCAGCCTATGCGATTACATTACAGCAAATGTTGCGATTATATTAAATAAACAAATGCGTTCGCGGACGTAATAAGACATTCATTCTAATAGCTGCATGGCCATTTCTTATGTCAAAAAAAAACAAAAAACAGTCAGTCTTGTGTAGCGCGCGTGCTGGTGGTCACGTGACTTTCCGCAGCGCAGTGTGGAGACGGAAGAAAATGGATACAGAAGAGACCGACGCTGAACTTGTGCCCAGAAAAAATGCAACCTCTGTTATTTGGCGATATTTTGGTTTCAGGATATCGGATAGGTGGCAACACGACAAATTTATATCAGCACCTGAAGCAGCACAGAAAAGTATGATAAATGCATGGCGGTAAAAGCCAAGAGTAGTAAAAAGACCAAACAAAGCACAACCCAGTGTGAGCAGAACAAAACAACACATTATTACAGATGTGTTTGTAAGTCTCAGTAAGTGACTTAGCGACGTTGAACTTGAAATAACTGCAGTAAAATTCTTTTTAACTCCTACGGACCTTTGGTCAAGCAGGACGACCGAGACATATATTAGCCTAACCGCGCACAATGAGTTTGAACTGAAAAGCCGTTGCCTGCAAACATCATATTTCCCTGGCGATCACACCGGAGAGAACGCACTGTAGCCGCGGGTTTGAGAGAGGCACTGGCTGCATGGGACCTCTGTAAGGATGGTTTGGTAGCAGTCACAACAGACAACGGCACGAACATCGCCAAAGCGGGGGGTTAATCACTGGACTAGGTTACAGTGCTTCGGGCATAGACTTTATTTGGCCATCAGTAAGTTAAATTAATTTAATCTTTTCATATTTAAAGATACTTAACTGTATGTTAGAGAGGACAGCTATTAACAGATTTATTTAAGAATAAATGGAAATACAGTGTATGAGAGTGTATGACTCTAAAATTAATATGTTTAAAGGGCACTTTTCTTTCCTTTAATCTTTTCTTCATCATTAAATTAAAAATGGTGAGTGATTTGATAAGAAAACCAATAAAGTATATGTTACATCCTCCTTAAATGTCCCTGTTTTGGGACAAAATGTAAAAAAAAAATTTTAATGGTTATTTGTTTTATTTATCTGTACTTTTGACTTTTTAATTTTATTTTAAAGTTAATTTAATGTAATTTAATTAAATAATGTAAAGATGTTACTGTTATTTAAATTTGTACAATTTTGTTTTAATTAGAAAACTTTGTTCATTTGTTCATAGTTGCTAGATTGCACTGTACACCATATCTCAGTTGAGAAATTAAAATTTCGGCATTATTAGTAATGTGGGTGCATTTTCCTTGATAACAAGCAAGTTGAGTCATACCACTTGTTTATCGTATCGCAATCGTAAATCGCAATTTTGACCTTAATAATCGCAATATGACATTTTTCCCAAATCGTGCAGCCCTAGTTAAAAGTAGTGGTTTTTTTTTTTAGACAATCATTGAGAATTTTTTATTAAATATATTACAAACTTTTCATTAGGACCCTAAAGATCATATTAACATTTACTAAAACATGTTTCTGGATGTTCCCTTTAATAAATCTTTGCAGGAACAACAGGTACCTAAAGTTTGGAAGGAGGCTGTGGTAGTCCCTGTTCCTAAGTCTAACTCCCCTTAAACTCTTAATGATTTCAGACCTGTAGCTTTAACTTTAATTGTGATGAAAAGATTTATAAAGTTAGTGAGGTCTGAAATATTGAGAAATACTGAGCATGTACTTGATCCTATGCAGTTTGTCTATAGGCCTCAGAGGGGAGTGGAGGATGCTACAGTCACTTTGCTTAATCTTATTCTTAAACATTTTGGAAAAAAAACGGTTCTCATGTCAGACTTTTATTTGTTGACTTTCCGTCTGCTTTTAATACAATTCAACCTCCCATTTTGGTTAGTAAGCCGCTGAAACAGTTTGATCTCAGCAGTAATCTGGTGGGCTGGATTCTTACCTTTTTAACTAATCGCACATAAAGTATTAGAGTGAATGGAAGTTTATCAGACAAAGTTTGCTCCTCAACTGGCTCCCCACAAGGATGTGTTCTTTCACCTTTGTTATACAACCTCTACACAAATATGTGTCAGAGTAAATGGTAAAATAGAACCATTATTAAATATGCAGATGACTCAGTCCTTGTCAGTCAACTTCATGATATAGAAACTGGTCATGTTCCACTTACTTGCAGATTTTGTCAGGTGGTGTGAGGAGTCCTATCTTCAGTTAAATATATTATCGATTTTAGGAAGGCTACTCACACACAGGGGATTACTTACATTAAAGGTCAGAGGGTTGAATGTGTGGAATTATACAAATATCTTGGCACAATTATTGATGACAACATGTCTTGACAAGAATTGTAAAGCAGTGTGCAAGAAGGGCCATCAGCGTCTGATTTGTCTGAGGAAGTTTCCATATTGATAAATCTATGATGATTTTATTTTATCATGCTTTTCTTAAATCAGTTTTATAATTTTCTTTGGCATCATGGTTTGGAAATATTTTTGTCAAGAATAGAAATATTCAAAATCAGATAGTTAAGTGGTCCAGCAGGCTGACTGGGGTGTCATTAGTCAGTTTGGAGGCTGTGTACACTAGGCAGCTAAGGAGAATAACAAATTAAATTTTAGGTGACATCACCCATCCCTTGCATGCAGAGTTTCGTCTTCTTCCCTCCAGTCACAGGTTTTTGGTGTCAAGTTGTAGAACTTAACGATATAAAAATAGTTTCATTCCAGTAGCGATTAGACAGTTAAATAAGGTATAAATAGATATTTAAGGGAGAATTGGACACTAAAGAATTGTGTTTGGGCACTTACAGTATGTTCAAAGTTTATGGTACTTGTTGTTTGTTTTACTATGTGTGGTTTGTTTTGTACTGTATGTGTTGTGAATAAGGACTCTTAATTGCAAATCAATTTTACCTTTGGTACAAATTAAGAAACTTGAATTTGAAGGGGCCACTGCGTATTTCAGCTTTTGTCCAGGTGCCCTGTGTCACGTCTTACATTCCACACCTCGAAAGAACAAAAGTCATTAATATGTGAGTCATATGGAGACATGGAGACAGATAGACGAAGGGAAGCACATTGTTAGGTTTAAAAGAAGAGTGTCCGAGTTAAGTTTTAGGCCCCTACGCCACTGAGCCCAATTTGCTTATTATTATTATTATTATTATTATTATTATTATTTGCAAATTAGTTGTTAGTATCAGGAGGGAAGTTGGAGAGTGTTCAAAAATTTCGGCTGCCCCCTCCTGACATTAACGCTTTGAAAACGCCTTGGTATCAATTCTTAAGCGCTGTTATACTGTTATTATATTGATTTTTATACGTATTTATGGATTCATTATTGGTTTTTATCGCCTCCTTATCTGTTCGGCAACATTTAGCAGCAAAACATCCTCATATTAAATGTAGATGGAAGTAATGACAAAATTAACAAAGTGACAAATCAACAAATTTTTTAAGGAAAACAGTGTTGATTAAACATGATTAAAAATATATAGAACATGTTAAAGTTTAATACAAATAGATATTTGATATTTGATACAAATTACATTAAATAGAGTTTAATGTAAAATGTCTGTGGTTTATAAATTTCTGTTATTTTCATAATAAAGTCTGATCACAAATCTTTATTCCTAAAATACATGTGGTATAGCTGCCAACTTTTCAAAGAAGCTTGGAGTCAGATTTTGTAAATAAGGGCATAGCTTTGTGTGTACATGCACGTGACGCCCCCGGCACACACACACACCACACACCTCACACTGCATGGCTCAGGTTCTGTATATTCTAGGAGGACAGAGAAAATGACAATATCTGCATTGAGTTTAATCAAACACAAAACACTGCATCATTATTTATATTCGTGAGAACATTAAAGGGATAACACTTGATTAAAAGAGAATTCTACAAAACACATGCAGTATTATGTGTAATGTATGACATCTCCTGCACACACTCGTGCTGCCGAAGCTCAGAATTGAGGACAAAATAATGTGTAAAACTGACGACTGTTAATCTCTCAGATTTTATTAAATTAAGCAAAATATGTCATCAGATTCACTTTCACACTTTTTTGGATGTTTCTTTCTGAAATCTCTCCGTCTTTATGTCAGTTTTTCTGTAGAATTTCTATTTATTGTGAATTTCACTTTTAAACCTGTAGAACCTGATGGATCCAATTTGTAGACATTTTTTACTCTCCATTAGATTTATAATTCAGGTATATCTATTTAAATGTTTAGCAAGTAATCTGGTTTATACAAGACATGAATATTATTCATTACTTCATCTTCTATACTCCTTATCCTGTGTGTGATCTGTGATGAAGAGTGTGTCATTGTGTCTCTCTACAGGTTGCGTGGTTGTGGTGTCTCAGATGAAGGCTGTGCTGCTCTGACTTCAGCTCTGAGATCAAACCCCTCACACCTGAGAGAACTGGAGTTGCCTGATAATAAAATAGGAAAATCAGGGAAGAAGCTGCTTTCTGCTCTTAAGGATGATGAACATTACAAACTACAGACACTGAAGTGAGTAATGACCTTTTTGCATTATTGTTAATATAATAAAAGACTAATTATTAAAGTAATTAATCATTAGTTTGTACATTTCTATTTAGTCCCAATAAATATACGATTAGCAGGTTAGAAGTGTTATCACTGTTTTATTTAAACATTTTTCTCTAACAATATGCTTTAATGCTTTAATGTTTTGTGTTCAGTAAAGTTGATTTTAAATCTATGTGAAGTCAGAAGACAGGGAGTCAGTCAGAGTCTACAAAATGTCACAAATGAGTGCATGAGAGTGATTGTAAATGAACAGCTCGTCTCCTTGTGACACCCTGCTATCTCTGACTTCATACTGCTGCTTTTGTCTGAACAAGATGATCTCTGCTTTTCCCTGTTTTTGGAAGCAAACTTCATTCTCAACTTTTATGCTACAAATATTGTATTTAAGCCGCCACTTTCCTCACTCTGACACTTCTTCCAGCACCCGACCTCCACACCGTGTCTTCTGTCATTCCTGTAAAATTCACCTCAGCTTGTTCTTAAAGTCTGCACTGAAATATAAATGTAGAACAAGAGCTAAATGACTCAGTAGTGTTGATTATTTAAAAATCTCCAAAGCCTGTGATTGGATAAGAGCAGTGATGTGATGAGTAAATATCTGCTCATGTTCCTGTTATAACACAGATGTTACTAAGAATGAAGAAATGTTGAATGATTAATTATAAACAGGAGATGATGATGTTTCCCTTGAAGGAGAGATGATTACATGCTGTTGATCATGAAGTACCACAGTCCAGTTTATGATTATTAATACACATTTTTCCTTTATATTCAGGCTGTAATGAACATCTTTGTGTGATGAAGACTCCGGTGTTCCTGTGTTTCCATGTTGGTGATAGAGAACATGCTCATAAACACATCATTCATTTAGTTATAACACATTAAACAGACTCAGAGACGTGAGAAGTTTGTGTTCATCGTGCACAGTGAATCACAGACTGAGTGAACACAGACAAGTGGAGTGACACAAGTCATCAAATCTGCCAGTTCTGTTATGAAATATATGAAACATCAGCCTTGTTGTGGTCGCTGCTCGTCCAAACACATTCATGGACCAAAATTAACTGTTGTATGACGCAGGTTAGATGGGTCATGTGATTATTCTATGTTTTTAATTAGTGTTATTGTTTTATAATATATTTTTTATGCATGCTTTTTTATTGCTGTATTCTTGACTACACAATTAAAACGACATTATATTTAAGTTCTTTCAGTGTCCATAATTTAATCAAATACATAAAAAAAATTGTTATACAGCATTACTTCTGTTTAAAATTACTTAAAAATGTAACAAACTTTGTAGCAATATGTTTGTAACAGTTTTTTAAAGAAATTTCATGTTTAAAAACAAAATATTCATTAGTTAAATGTAATTTACTTCACCAACATTTTCTATGTAAAACTATCACATTTGATGTAACTCCACTTCTTCTTTTAACAGACAATAAAGTTGACAGGAGAGTTGTGGTTCTGTGTGGTTCATATCACTACAGCTTGTTTATCCACTTTGCGTGTGGACGTGGGTCTGTTGGGGCTAGCAGGAGGGGTTAGCACCTCTGTGTTCTCTTCTCCCAGGTTCACAGGTTCTGGAACACGTTTGCAGTGGCTGGAGTGGATCCACTTCACACTTTCTGCTACCTTCACCGCTGTCCGTGTCACTAGGAGCACCTGGAACGGTCCCGATCACCTCCTGGCCTTCCGGTTCTTTCTCCTGAGGTCCTTCACCAACACCCAGTCTCCTGGTTTCAGGTCATGTAACTTTCCCTCTGCCGGTTGTGGCAAGACCTCCTTCACTTGGGCCTGAACTCGAGATAAAACCTGCGTGTGTGCAATCTGATGTGTTTTCGGGGGCTTCTTGTGCTTGGCCTTTTCACTTTTTCCAAAAAGTGGATATTGTGAAATCAATATCTTTCAAGTGAACTATGAAAGGAAACAATCAGGAACAAGCGAACAGGGTAAAACGATTGGTTAACGATGGTTACAGGATCCTCATGATAAATGTTCCTCCTTGTCCTTCACACAGTATACTGGACTTTATCTCCACAACTGGCAAAGTACATAATACACCAGTTCTATATATATCCATGGTCATCAGTTAATAAGATAAAAATGAATATTTGTACTAATGTGTGAGAGACAGATGGCTGTAAACAGTCCTCGTGATCACCAGGCTGAGCAGCTGGGAGAGGAGATGCTGTGCTGGTCTACTAATGGGACAGTGAAGGGGACGCTTGTCCTCCAGACCGGACTGTCTCACATAATACCTTAAAAAAGAAACAGTATGTAAAAGGTTAGAAGTCATCACTCAGTGACCCTTATAATCATATTCTCATAAATTAATCATTATCATGATGGTGATTGTTATCATGAACTGAGAGTTAAAACAAGAAGCAGAGTGACGTCTGGTGGTTTGTGGAAATTCCAACAGCTGTAAACTCAAGTGGGATTTTATATTACATGTGAGAAATTATAGGATATAGGATGTAGTATGTTGTATGTGGGGTCATTATGATCCATCAGAAAAGCTTCATGACATCAAGGCATCGATTCTACACGTCTCTGGAACTGAGCTGCAACTTAAACAAACATCATTTAACAAAACATCGGCTGTTTTAATGGTGACAGAGACACTGCTTAAGACGTCCATCCAAAATCTCCAACACAAGAAGAACTGCTGATTTGACAGCATATGATTTAGATTATTTTTATACTCATGTCCTCATTACAGTCATCCTGTAAGACAGCACTCCTATAAGAATAGCAAAGTTTGATTATAGAATAAAGATAAACAGTTAGAATAACTCTGTATTGAATAGGAGGGACAAATGCAGCCGACTACATCAACAACAACTACATCTTTACATCACTCTACATGAAGCTTAAGCAGAATGGACGTATTTAAACTTAAATAAAAAAAGTCCAGGTCGGCACGGTGGTGTAGTGGTTAGCACTGTCGCCTTGCTGATTCCCGTCTCTCTGTGTGTATGGAGTTTACATGTGCTTGGATTTCCTCTGGTTTCCTCCCACAGTTCAAAGACAGGCAGGTTAGAATAACTGGCGTTCCCAAATTGCCTGTAGTGTGTAAATGAGTGTGTGTGTGCCCTGTGATTGATTGGCACCCTGTTCAGGTTGTACCCCACTTTGTGCCCTACAGGATAAAGCGGTATAGATGGTGAGTGAGTGATCTTCTTATACAACAAGCTTAAAATAAGTTCAAATGTCCAGACATGGGTTTATTAAACTTAGATTTTTTTAATGAATTTTGACTTGAAAAAAAAGCGTGCCTTGATTTAAGAGTACAAAGTTTCATCAAGTATCATGTAGCACGCATGCGCTTTTTGTTTCTTTCATGTGTGCTGTGGAATTGTGGGTAATTGTCTTTCCTGCTCGGTCTTAGTGCTCGTCTCTCACTCGTATAATTATCGTGTTTGTGTGTGAAGCATCGTTAATTTTGTTTTTGTGTGTGTGTGTGTGTGTGTTTGTGTGTGTGTAAGAAAGTCGTCCTTTCAAAAGTCTCATTAGAGAGGTTAGATCCATTTTCTCTCTCTCTCTCTCTCCGTCAGCCTGCACTGACTGTGTGTGTGCGCACATTATTGGACAGCGTCTTTCCCCCCTGCTGCTTTTGCCTTCACACACACACATCCACAGTGAGTACGCGCTTGCAAACACACATATACACAGCGTGTGGAAACACTTATCTGTGGGGATTTATTTTAACTTTTTTTCAAAGCATAAGTTAAGACACATGCTTTGTAAACTCTTTAGTCAGATGAAATGAGATGATGTCAAGAAATCATACAGAACCGGTGACTCTTCATTTGTTAATCAGAACCACATCCTTGATGACAGATGTATAATAATTAATTTTGAGTTTATTAGTTTGATAATAATTGGTTAACATTTTCCATTAATGTCATTGATTGCTGTAAGATATTAAAGGGTAAAAATACAATCAAGAAGAAATGGTAAAGGGGTGTCTAGACTTTTTTATGTCCACTCATCATTTCTAAATTAAACTCCAGCTGTACCTACTGTATATATTAATAGCCTGAAAGCTTGTAGTAAATGTTTTGTACATTCATGCACTTCAAAAGAATAATTGTTGTTATTAGATGATGTTTTTTTCCCCATTTTTATTTCCTTGAGAAATTACATTTCAAAATTATGTATGTTCACAATGAGAGATTTCTTTGAAAATCATTGAATAAAAAAATGATAAACTTCTCATATTAAATACATTTCCTATCAATTAGTTAAAAACTAGGGAAAGACTGTTTGTTTGTCCTCCACATTATTTTTTAT
This sequence comes from Clarias gariepinus, assembly GCF_024256425.1. Lineage (NCBI taxonomy): Eukaryota > Metazoa > Chordata > Actinopteri > Siluriformes > Clariidae > Clarias > Clarias gariepinus. The sequence goes on from NC_071111.1 coordinate 25,026,902, forward strand.
TAGTGAATATTATGACTATAAAAAGTTAAAAGTTTAGAGTGAGAGAGAGTGAGTGAGGCTCCATGTCCTCTGAGACCGGTAGAGAGACACTGTCTCTCCGACATGGTGTCAGGTGTGTGTCGGAGGATGGAGTACAGGTGGAGGAGGTGCTGCTAGTGGTGTGAGAGCAGGTAGGATACGGAAATATCTACTCTGTCTCCCGGATGAACAAAGCGGTGGTGGTTTTACTGAACAAGAAAAAAAACAGAATATGAGTGAAAGGCGTCATGGTCCAAATTATCCCTCTATCTGCCCCTGCAACACGAGTGGTGATCTCTAACGTGCCCCCGTTCATTAAAGATGAACAGATGATTAGGGAGCTGGCCCGCTTCGGGAGGTTCGTCAGCACTATGAGAGCTATCCCGCTCAGGTGTAAGAGCTCCAGCATGTACTGTAACAGCGTGATGATTTTAAACAACCAGAAGGGGACATTAAAGGTGAATTTTAAGTGTAAGGACGGGGACAATAGTTACACTATCTTTGCCACCACGGAGCGGCTGAGGTGCTTTGAGTGTGATGATGTTGGACATTAAAGGCTGAGCTGTCCTCATGGAGCTGTGCAGCCGGGGAGCTCAGGGGACGACTCGGACGGGATACAGCAGCAGCGCCGCAGGGACAGACAGCAGGAGGACACCGGGGAGCCGGAGCCTGATAAACACAACGCAGACACAGAAAACACCGCCAGTATAAAACACCACGTCCCTACAGACAATACCGCTAACAGTAACCCTGTCCCTAATGTCTGCTCTGATACACACCAACAAGAGGAAAAATACAACTACTGGCAACCGACAGAACACAAAACATTACAGTGAGCATGAGGGGTAAAAGACAGGAGAAATCACACCAGTGGCGATTTCTTTAAGCCTGCAAGGGAAGCTCAGCTTCCCCTATAATGTCACAAAATTAATGGTCAAATTATGTACCATTGTATTAACATTTTATTGACTAAAAATGCGTTAGAAAACGTTCATTTCAAAGATGAGTTCGTTCAGAATCAGTTAGATATAGCAGGTCGGCTGACTTGATTTTCTTCTCATACATTCCCGTAGCGTCACAGTGCATTTCCCCGTTGAAGCCCAGCGTCCATTGACTTCAATGCGGCCGCTTTGAACTAGACGGTCATTGGATAAACACTGCGATTATGTCCCGCGGGCCAGGACGCTGGGATGCTGCGTGATGATTGGAGGAGCTGTTTAAAGGGCGGAACCCCATTTTTGATTGACAGCATGTCTTAAATATACATCAGCGCTACAGAGATTCGAGTTTAGTCCCATCCGGATTTGCAGGTGAAGTGGTACGAAGAACTGCTGCACTCCGTATTGTTTGCTGGTGATATAAACCATTTTTGTTTGTACAAATCATTCTTTAAATAATAACAAAACGTATTATAGCGTTCTTGACTTTGCTCCTTGTTTCAGCATTGTAAAGTTAGTTCGTTCATATAATTAAAGTAGCTCGTGGAAGGGAAAACTAGCCAGCTAGCAAGCTGTGCATAATGGCAGACGCAGACGGTGCTAATATTGTTGACCTGCTTTTGGCAAAACCATTTAGTAGTCTTTCTTATGCGAAAAAGACTCAGAATTAAACGGCAGGGCAGACCAATGCTCAAGATTGATCTGGTGCAAAACTCAGGAAAAAATAACAGGTCTTTTCAGCTCTCCTAGTATGACAAGGTGAACTGGCTGACTGGAAGTGCTGTGACAGAAAATGTACTATTGGCCATGCCTCCTGACGAAACCTTCTCAGGGAATGAGAATACAGTTTGGTCAATCGTTGGTTTTGGGGATCTGGGTTACTTTGACAGGGCATACAAAAGGCATAAAAAGCGCAAAGAACATAATGAATTTTATGATGAAGGCCTAATATGAGCCTTCCCTGTTTCAAAAGCTAGCAGCCGCCACTGAATCACACAACACAGAAACATCAACAAAACGGTTTTTACATCTGACTGAAAGAGGAAGGAGACAGGGGGTTAACACACTTTTTCCAGGGAAAAGTAAAAATGCTCAAAACTCTCACATCAGGTAAGAAGAAACTGAAAGCTGCTCCCAGTAAGGAGAGAATACAGGACATGGTGGAACATCATTTCTACCTTCAGTGTGTATTTTTACCTGGAGAGTAAAGACATGTGGTGGACCTTTAATATGTTTATAGACAACAACATCAGAGGTCCTTAAGGTTCAATTATCTTATGTTAAATTACTGTTAGGTACAGTACACTATTCTCATTGAGTAATGAACTCCAAAAGGCGTTGTGGAGATTGTTGTGGAGAATTTAGAAATTAAACAGAAAAAATCTGAAGTTAAACGTTACTTTACATTTGAATCATACTATCGCAAAAATTTATTTGACCTTGAAATTGAAGCTGAATTTTATGGAATTCAGTTAAAATTCAAACAAACGTCTTTAAACTGTACACTTTTTGAATTTTAAAATATTCTCAGTTTCAAGGCCTCTGTTTGAAATGTAATTATGAAATTCAGTTTCAAATGGTGTGACACAAATTCCAAAAATAACATTCAGATTCCATTTATTGTATTCTTGTTGTCCTCATCAGTTTGTCACTGAGTCCACAGGTTTACATTTACATTTATTTCATTTGTCAGATGTCTTTATCCAGAGCGACTTCTATTTATCTCATTATTAATCTGAGCAGTTGAGGATTAAGCACTTTGATCAAGGGCACAGCATAGACAGGTGCTGTGCCCCGTGCAGCAACATTGTGGGAATTGGTGATCATCTACCCATCTTGGCTTCTGAGAGACACTGCCACTCTAAGAAGCTCTTTTTATACCCAATCATGTTGCCAATTGACCTAATTAGTGTTAATTGGTCTTCCAGCTCCTCGTTATGCTTAAATTTACTTTTTCCAGCCTCTTATTGCTTCTTGTCCCAACTTTTTTGGGATTTGTTGACACCATGAAATTTTGAATCAACATATTTTTCCCTTAAAATGATACATTTTCTCAGTTTAAACTTTTGTTCCGTGATTTATGTTCTATTCTGAATAAAATATTAGAAGTTGGCACGTCCACATCATTGCATTAAGTTTTTATTCACGATTTGTATAGTGTCCCAACTTTTTTGGAATCCGGTTTGTATAATTTAAAAAAAAAAAAAAAGAAATGTGGAAATTGCGATTGAAACAGTTACTCAGTACTTAAGTAACTTGAGTATCATTTCACCTAATACTTTTTTACCCTTACTTGATTAATATTTTGGATGACTACTTTTTACATCTACTTTATATTAAAGTACAGCTACTATTACTTGAGTAATTTTTTGGCTACTCCACCCACCTCTGGTGGTCACAGTGTTATAGTAAACGTTACACGCGTGCACGGATGTTGACTATACGAGTGCACACGCGAACTGAGCAGCATAAAATTTGTGTACAAGACTTTTGTGAACTGGATCTTGTAGTCAATAGTTTTTGCTTCAAAATGATGTGACAATCATCCTGTTCACTTATTCACAGAAAACAATATGTTCATTTACATTTTTGTAAAACACTTTTTGTTTAAAAAAGCCTCATGCGAGGAGGCGTGAATGATCATGAATAATGCTGTAATTCACACCACAGACGACAAAGACTCGTATAATGAGCTGCATAATGAGTCTTTCAGTCAGATATGTGACAGAGGGAAGTGATACAAGAAAATACTTTGAGGGCAAACTAAACATCTATTTTTTTGTTTGTAGTTTATTTAGAATATAGTTAACTGACAGGAAAAAAAAAACTCACTCTTACACCCTAAACATCACCAACTCACTCACAAAGAAAATGTCCAGGATTGAGTGAAGAGGGACACAGATGATCCCATACACAGGAGGCACATTTATGGCATAAATATGGCCGTGCAAAATACAATGAAAAAGGGTGTTATGTTTGTAAAAGCCACTCTTACACCCTATACACAGTAATACATCTTTGTGCCACTCTTAAAGAGCAGTTCCTGTTCAACTGAAGACATAAGTGAACATTACATACCTGGTATTTCCATGGTGTTTTTGCTGTTTAACATGAACTGCTTTACTATGGAACTCCAAAATTCAAAATTAAATAAATAAATAGGACATGATGAAATAAATAACTATGAATAAATAAGACACATACATGTAATATGAGAATGATATTGTGAAATAATGGAATATATTTTGAAAAAAGCTTATTATTGTGAAATATATTGCACTCTGCAATTTATTTTTCCCAATAAAAGAGATTATTGCAGAGGCATTTTATTTAATTCATGCTGTTTTTATTTCAAAATGTCATTTTTTCAAAGTCAGTTTTTATTTCAAAATCCCGTTTTTCACGATGGCCTATTTATTTCATAATGCGACTTTTCAGCAGAATGAGTCGTTCTGTCAATCAGCGCCAGTGGGTTGGACCTGCGCGCCTATTGGCTGATCCTTTAACATCGATTAGTTTCCCTGAATACCTGCTCCGCGCCGCGGACCGCCGCTACAGCTAGCAACAACGTGCTAGTCAGTGGCGGACTGGCCGTCTGGAGCCCCGGGCGTTCTCCCGGTGGGCCGCTGGTCAATGTGGCCCGGCCCAGTTAATACGTAAATTTATTTTAAAAATGGCGGAAACTATAATATTGCATCTCTTTTTTACGCAGATAGATGAGTGCGTTAATCATACGGGCGCCGCCGATAAAGTGCGAGTGTTTTGTAACTATGTTACCACTATGTTGTATATCACATCATGTATGTACAGTATGTTGCCCTTTATGAGTTGCTGCGCGTGTCCGCTGGGGAAGTGTGCGCGTGAGGAGGTGTGTGTGTGTGAGGAGGAGAGAACGGAGCAGGAGCTCAGCTGTGCTGCTCCCCACCGAAACGCTCTTTTGTTTTACCCTTTTCTTTACTTTTACTGTATGTTTTGTATTATAATTTTGTGACGCTGAAAAAGGCTGATAAAGGTTTGTGCTGAACGCTATTGTTGGCTCTGAGCTCTTTTTTCCCAGCTATCCGGCCCAAAGCGGCACAGTTTGTGTGCATGTGAATGTATTGTAATCGTATTCCATACATGTTCTGAAACCACGCCCCCTTTTACTTTTAATTTACAGAGGGAGAGATATGGATCATTTCTCGATACAGCAAAGAATAAATAATTGCCATGGATGAAAATAAAAAAAAAGAAAAGGTGGAGCTGATTTATGCGACAAGAAGAAAAAGCTTTAAAAGCAGATGCTGTGAAATTCTTCAAATTAGCAGATTATGCCTTTTGTGTGAGGGGAAATTACAGTTCCACAGGCTCTGACAGCTCTAACATTACGGTCAGGGACAGAGAGTCTGGATCCAGCAACCTCAGGGTCAGGGATGATGATGACCAGCACCACTCCCCTTCTGTACCCAACACCCCTCCCCTTCTGTACCCAACACCCCTCCCCTTCTGTACCCGAGCCAAGTGAAAATCAACTGTCTCGGCGACGTCTGCCAGATGAGCAAACGCCCTCTGCCAGACATCTGCCGGATGAAAAAAGACGACGTCGCATAGACGTCTCTGCGACGTGTGTGTGCTATCTGGGATGTGTGTTATACATATATATAAAAATTATAATATATAATATAATATATTGTTCATTCATGTCTTCTGATGATGGCGACACATTTTTACGTTTTAAATAAGATTAATTAAAGTTTAATTTAAGACCATTTAAACTGAGGCAATGCCATGTCTTTCATAAAGTCCTTCCATGCGCCATCTGGCGGATATTCAGTGAAGCACAACACATTTATTTAAATTCCCAAATGTTGCTTGCGGCAAGTCACGGCACGCCATGCGCCAAATTGCGGCATCTCGTGGGAAAACACGCGCAGTCTTAATGGCCACATCTGTACCATTGGACTGTTTGTTATGAGCTTAATATTTTACCTGGTATTTAACACAGTAAGGCTATCTAACTACATCTTGGAATGAAGTTCTGGAAATAAGGGCATTTTTTTACACACACATGATGTCCCCACGCCGCATGCCCAGCCATTTTGTCTAACAGATACCACCTGCATAGTGTGTACAACTGACATTTGAAATATTTACTCAAAAAAAAAAAAAAGAAATCAGAACTAACTTACATACCAGCCAAATCACCTACATGCTCTCCAGCAGCTAAATTAAGGGAAGCATGTATTTAGTAGGGCAAAAATAAAATATCAGTATTTTTATATTCAGAAGACCAATCAAATCAGATTGCAACAGTCATGCAAGAGCTGTGAAACGAAGAGAATGTATGAGAGCAGAGAGTTTATGAATCTTAAACAAAGTGTGTGAGAGTTGGCAGTTTTAACTCTTAGCATTTTGGAGGTTGTAACATAGCTGAAAAAGAGTAAACAATAAAATAATATTAACAATACTAATAACAAAATAATAAAATTATGCTTCATTTTGTATATATATATATATATATATATATATATATATATATATATCCAGTATGCCAACATTATCTTTACTCTTCTGATTATTAATGGCATTTCTCCCACTTCTACCTGTTTGCTACTGGGGGACGTTTTAAGGACCCCACAACATGCTGGGTTTGAGATTGCATTATGCCGATCTGTTTTAGGTTAGAATCTGGTGCAGACATGAATACTATGCAGCCATACTCTATGGTAGCTCTCATGAGTGCACAATATATGCATGTTAATATGGCTCTGTTAGCTCCCCACATCTGTCCTGTTAGTCATCCTACTATGTTATTGTTATTCTTACATGTCTCTTTAATTTTCCTTATATGCATTTTTTTTCAGTCTCTTGCCAGAATACATTCCTAGGTACAGGTAGTTCCCTACTTACAAATGAGTTCCATTCCACAAGCATGTTCATAAGTTTTCGAATAAGAATTTGTTCATAAATCAGGGACGAATTAAGTCCTATACACCTTAGACTTAAATATACAATATAAAGCACACCAATTCACTTGACTAAATCTGTCTCCTTTCCCAGCTCTTTCATCATGTGGCCAAAAACCACAACGCACTTAAGAAAATGAATCTCATAGTGAAATGTCATCTCTGCACCTTTAAATCTTCTCCATAAGAAATAAAGAAAAGGTCAATTAGTTTTCCTTTAAATCTTCTCCATAAGAAAATGAAGAAAAGGTAAATTAGTTTTATTTTTACTTCAAATTTTCTATTAATCATTTTTATATGGATATTTTTGGGTTGTGGAACGAATCATTGAACACATAGGGGAGGAGGGTGTGGCACATGTGTTATCTTTCTTACACACACACACGCACGCACACGCGCGGATGTTTACTTAGACTGCAAATTTTAACCTGCACTCAAGACTGCAAACTAAGTTTGCGAGAGAAATCTTGGAAGCCATTCTGTCAAAGGTTTCTACTTTCTTGGACTGTGAACTCGGTTTTGTTGAGGATTTCCTGAAGTTAGGATTATTCACCATCAGGACAGATTTACAGGACAGACATTTTCTATCATCATGCTCCCGGACTGATTCATTGAAACCGGTAAGGCCGACTCATTACTTCCTCGTCCTCTTTGTCCATTTTCTAAAAAACTTTTCACAGGGTACTCAACCTTCCCAAATTCCACTAGCTCAACCCCTGAAGGTTGGGGCAGAGCTCTCTTTTGTTTTGTGCTAAGGAAAGAGCTACCATTAAATTAAAAAAATATTTTAAACCAAATTTTCCACAATCACACACATTTGCCACAGCCATTTTATTTTAGGAAGTCAAATTAAAATGTGACGCAAGACAGAACAAATATATTTAAACCATGGTGGAGGTATTTTTTTAAAATACCACAGAATTAATTAACTCTAAGACGTGAACAAAGCTTGCTTGGCTGAAGAAAAGAAAACGCTAAACTTTTAATTTACCTTCCTTATAGAATGAAATCCGCATGAAAGCTTGTTTAAAATATGACTGGGACAAAAAAGCTAATTTACATAAGAAAGTTATTTTTTAAACTCCATATAACACCTAATTAAATTTCATTAAAATACAGTGATGCTTGAAACTTCCCTGACAAAGGAAGAAAAATAGCAAATTATCAAATCAATTTAAATAAATAGCTAAATTAATTTCCTTGAAGAAAAATTGCAGATGAGCCCCCAAATTGTAAGGCTCCCCCAATTGTAATTTAAAATGATCCTCCAAATTGTTGAGTTTAATACAAGTTAAAAGACAAACAGTTATTGCACGATGCATCCGCCGCACCTCCATACACTTATACTGGGAGAGAGGGACAAACATGTACGCATGATGTGTCTGAAGTTCTTGGTTAGTTATCAGCAAAGAGCATATTTAAGCTTTTGGCTCGGTGCCCTGTCACATACAGTACGTCTCATACCCCAGAAGAAGAAAAGACATTAAGATGTAAGTTATAGAGAGACATATCAGAAAACCTTACACATCAAGTCCACAAGCTCTGTACAGATATGATTAAAATAATGTTAAAAAATCTCCAAACTCCAAACCACAGCCAAAGATATTATTCCAGAAGTATTTTTTATTTTTTTTTGGATGATCCTTCCTGAAATGCCCAAGAACCTCAGCATATCTGACTCTTTCTTTTTGTCAGTTTTTCTGTAGAATTTTTATTTATTGTGAATTTCACTTTTAAACCAACAACACAAAGGTAATAATTTTGACCAGAGCTTTTTATAATTTAGTACAAATGTTTTTTTTGTTTGTTTTATTTTAATTAAATACAGATTCCTGACAAAGTCAAAAAGCCTTGATGCAATAAACAAAATTAGGTTTTAGTTTTATACATTTAAAAAGTAAAACGGGTCGGTGCTGACCCTAACACAAGAGGAAGGTTAAGACGTTTAATAATTAACACAAATAATCTTGAACAAAATAAACGGGTGACGAACAAACCGTCCTCGATAGGGGTGTGTTCCGATCGACCATAAGTTCCCTGCGAAGTGCACTAAACAGGCTGTTCAGCCATGTTAAGTGTGATTCCAAACCGCAGGGAGAGAAACTGTTTAGACAGATATCAAGTGTTTACCATAAGTTCCTTTAACTGATATGACCTGCAAACGGAGGGAATGCAGGGAGCACCCTCTGAAGTACACTTGGGAATGGAACACAGCCATCGAAAGTGAAAGTGTTTCAGCTGCGACTTCAGTTTCTGGGAGTGTTGGAAAAGTTAAAATATAACGTTCTTATATCAAGGAAAGTACTGAACTGTATATGGCTGGAACGACAATAAAAGCCTACTTGACTAAAACTCGTGTAAAACACAGATGTAGGAAATCTGAATTACGTCTGTAAGTTACTGACGTTTAATTATAAACAAACACCAACAACCTAAACAAAATAATCGGGTGACAAACAAACTTTTCATGAAACTAAACAACAGATGCGTGACCCAAGTGCAGTGTATTCTGGGAAATTAACTGTAAAAAAAAAAAAAAAACACAAAACATGAAACAGAGTCGATAGTTGCAAGGCGCCCTCTAGCGGTTTCCCCTGACAGCGACATAATGTGTTGTATTTACAGTAGTTTTAATAATTAAAGATTATAATGAAAATCAGCTGTACTGTAACTCTGGAACAACACTGTACATCTGACTGCAATGGTTTTGTTTAATATTGCCTCCAAGAACAAATTTAATGTAAGTAAAAATAAATATTACTATTAATAATAGAAATACATTTAAAAAGTAATGATATTTAATATAAAAGTGCGCCCTCTGCAGGACATGTAGCCCCCACTTTTTACAACAGACTTTAAAGCTTACATTTAATTCAGTTTTATTTGTATAGCGCTTTAAACAGTTGTCATTGTCGCAAAGCAGCTTTACACAATCAAAAGTATTATTTAAGTTTGTATGGAATGTGTCACTCACTCATCTTCTATACAGCTTTATCCTGTTTATCCAGGAGGCTTATGGCATAAGGCGGGGTACACCCTGAACAGGGTGCCAATCCATCGTGGGGCACACACATACACTTACTCACACACTCATTCACACACTACAGGCAATTTGTGAACGCCAATCAACCTAACCTACATGTCTTTGGACTGTGGGAGGAAACCGGAGTACCCGGAGGAAACCCACCAAGCACGGGGAGAACATACAAACTCCATGCACACAGAGACAGGAATTAAGCCTGGCCGGGAATCGAACTCGGACCCTAGAGGTGCAAATTTATGCTAAATCATAAATGAACTGTAATTTTGGGAAAGCTGAGTTAAATTTCTCTTGTCACACCCAGGCCTGATTACTGCCAGACCTGTTAAATCAAGAAATCATGTAAATAAAACCTGTCTGACAAAGTGAAGCATGTTAAGTGTGGCACAACCAATTATTGAGTTTAGTGGCAATTACTTTTTCACCTAGGGCCGGACTTTCTTATCTCCAGCCTTCATAACACCTTCTGGGTGTCCAAGAGCAGCACATGATTCATTGTGTTTTTGTCACGTTGAGTTTAGTAGAGTTAAGCCAAGTTTTAGAAGACTCACAATATAAGAATATTTTAAAAAATTTCCTTCTACATTTTTTATTGTCTTCTTTGCAGTATAGTCACATCCTTCATTTATTGCATCCTCTATTTTATTTGTATTTGCTGTTTATATTCTTGCTGGTTCATTCTCTCTATTACTACTTATGTACAGTTTTGATCACACCTGTACAATCATTATGCTTGTGTACATAGAAGTGGTTTTTAACTTTTCCTTTTTCCTCACTGCAATTCTTGCCTGTTTGCTCACTTGTTGTATAATATGTGAACTGGATACTGTAACGCTGCAATTCCCTTTTGGGGTTAATAAAGTACTCTCTCTCACTTTCTCTCTCTCTCTCTATCTCTCTCTCTCTATCTATCTATCTATCTATCTATCTATCTATCTATCTATCTATCTATCTGTTTTTGTGTTTTTCAGGAGTGTAATCCACTGAGATCAGACACGTCAGGATCTCAACTGCTAGTTTGTGTATACTTTACTAATATTCAAAGATGGAGACCCCTGATCTGGACACTGATAATGTGTCCCCACCCTCTAATAATCGGTAACCTATCATACCTTGGCATTTCAGTCATTAAATATTCATATCCAAATTACTAACTGAGCATATATGAAATAAGTCATTTAAAATTGTAAACAGTAAAGTGTTTCATTATTATTGACAAAATAATACACACCATGAAATTTATTTTGTTCACTGCAAGTAAAATTTATCTCTCATTAAATTAACAACTTCAAATGATGTTGTGCAGTAAACTCCAGGGAGAGAGATCAGAATCAGCAGCACCCAGCTGTATCTCCATGAAGAGTGATGGGTCTATGCATCAGCCTATTGATTTTAAAGCTGGAGACTCCTCACCTCTACACAGGTAACGTCTCCTCACTGTTAATGTCACTGCTGAAGTCACAGTTAAAGGGAAATTCATCTAGATCAGGGGTCGGCAACCTTAAATACACAGAGAGCCATTTGGACCCGTTTCCGTAGAAAAGAAAACACTGGGAGCCACAAAACCCTTTTAACATCTAAAATGAAGATAATACTGCATATATCGTTTTTTGCCTTTATTCTGTTATAGTGTGTTGCATTTATGAAATCAATGAACTGCTACAGAGGAAACTAAATTTTAATTTTTGCATGCAACAAAAATATTTTTAATTCAGAAAAAGAAATGGACACTGGGTTGAAGGTAACTTTCAAATAAAATACTCAATGTCTATTTGAGTTCTCCTCGTATTTATAAAATAAAAATCTGAACTTAAATTATCCACCTGCAGCAAAACAAAAATGCCATCTGTGTTCGTGTGCTGTCATCCTTTCATCACGTGTATTGGAGCGTAAAGTCAGCTGTCAACCTGAATGAAATCTGGGTTGAAAAGCTCAATAAGGTGTGCCACCGGGTAGTAATGGGTCATTCATGAACGATTTATTTCTTTTTGAATGAGTCTTTAACGTGACTCAGAAAAACAAATAGTCTTGCAGAGTGATTCATTCATTTTCTACTGGGTGCGCTCGCACAAAGCATCGCAAAACCGTAGGTTTAGAAACGCTTCGGACCAGAAGATATGAGAGGTGAGCTGCTCATTCTGTTTATCATAATATGTCCTGCATTGTAATAGATTCATTACTGGAACTATAGCCAAAATTTGTGTATGTAGACGTGTTGGGGGTCTGTTTATTAAAAATGTAACATTTTATTTTATTTCTGATCAAAAGATCTACATCTAGAAAACTAATTAACTTAAAAAAGATTCGTTAATTTTGATGAATGAGATTCAAAGAATCGAGTCACTAAAATAATCCAAACTTCCCATTACTACTGGCGGGTGTTGCACATCAGCAGTTTTGATGCATATTTTGAGCAACAAAAAATTAAACACGTTTTTTCACCATAATCATTAGAATTACATAAAAACACTAATGAACTAAAAGAAAATACATTTAAATTAAATAAAGATTTCTTGTAATTTAAAAATTTCTTTCTTCCTGGACAGATAATTCAACTAGTGTTGAGTGAAGTTCTTAAAACAAGTAAAATTATCTGTCCATGTAGCAAGATAAAATTAACAAGTTTCATACAAGTCTCAGCTGAACTTTGAAATGCATTTTTGCACGGAATGAGGGTTGTGGAATTTAGCCCTACTTTATTTACACTAAACTCACTATCTGGGTGACAAACGTCCTGAGCAGTGTGCAGAGCAGGAAAAGTTATAAAGACTTATTGTAATGTACTTATATGCACCTCAATTCTGAATTCATTCTGACTCGAAAACTCCCAAACTATGCCTTCAAGGCTGATGTTTATAGTAAAATTATCACAACAATTTTTGTTCACAGTGATATACAGAAGGCAGGAGACAAAACAGGAAAGAACATCATCACAGATACAGGGTAAGATCAAATCCAACAACATGACTGTGACACTGACACACTGGTGTTATTAACTACAGAGTGATTAGATTGTAGAAAACTATAGAAAAAAATAAACACATAGTAAGAACATTATAAAGAGCTATCAGTGAAAATGGTCAGACAAAATAGATCTTAAAGATTAATTATTGGACCCCATGTCTCACCACATTGTACTTCACCATCTCACAGGCACGACCCAGAATCTGCTGCTGTAAATGAATTCCAGAAAAAGTTCAAATTAAATCTGATGAAGAAGTTTCAGTTCTTGAATGGAGTGATGATAAACCTGGGAACACAAACACTCCTGAATGAAATTTACACAGAGCTCTACATCACAGAGGGAGACAGTGGAGACGTCAATAATGAACATGAGGTGAGACAGATCGAAGCAGCGTCCAGGGGAACAACAACAGAGGAAACATTAATCAAATGCAATGACATTTTTAAGCCCTTATCTGAAAAAGACGAAGACATCAGATCTGTGCTGACGAAGGGAGTCACTGGCATCGGAAAAACTGTCTCTGTGCAGAAGTTCATTGTGGACTGGGCTGAAGGGAAAGCAAATCAGGACGTCCACCTCATATTTCCACTTCCTTTCAGAGAGCTGAATTTGATGGAGGACCAGAAACTGAGTCTGATGGAGCTCCTTCATATCTTTTTTAAAGAAACTGTAATGTCCATTTGGGAAAAAGTTCTGTTTATTTTTGATGGATTGGACGAGTGTCGTTTTCCTCTAGATTTCCAGAACACAGTAAGAGTGTGTGATGTAACTGAATCTGTATCAGTTCCCGTGCTGCTGATAAACCTGATCAAAGGGAATCTGCTTCCCTCTGCTCTCATCTGGATCACCTCCCGACCTGCAGCAGCTGATCAAATCCCCTCTGAGTGTGTCCATCGAGTCACAGAGGTACGAGGGTTCAATGACCCACAGAAGGAGGAGTACTTCAGGAAGAGGATCAGTGATCAGAGCCTGGCCAATAACATCATCACACACCTGAAGTCATTAAGAAGCCTCTACATCATGTGTCACATCCCAGTCTTCTGCTGGATTTCAGCCGCTGTTCTAGAGAAATTCTTGTGTGAAGCAGAGAGAGGAGAGATCCCCAAGACTCTGACTCAAATGTACACACACTTCCTCATCATTCAGATAAACATCAAAAGAGAAAAGTACTCAAAGAAGCAGGAGAGTGATGAAGAAATGCTTCTTAAACTGGGAAAACTGGCTTTTGAGCAGCTGGAGAAAGGGAACCTGATCTTTTATGAGGAAGACCTGAGAGAGTGTGGCATTGATGTGAGAGAAGCAGCAGTGTACTCAGGTGTGTGTACGCAGATCTTCAGAGAGGAGTTTGGGCTTCACCAGAGTAAAGTGTACTGCTTTGTTCATCTGAGCATTCAGGAACACCTCGCAGCTCTGTATGTGCACCTGATGTTCAGGATAGACAATAAAAATGTTCTTAAAAAAAGTCGAGCTTCAAAACAGAAAAAGGAAGAAATTACAGTTTTAGTTTTTCACAAGTGTGCTGTGGATGAAGCTTTAAAAAGTCAGACTGGACATCTGGATCTTTTCCTTCGCTTTCTTCTGGGTCTCTCACTGGAGTCCAATGAAAAACTCTTACAGGTCTTAGTAACACAGACAGGAAGTAGCTCCCAGAGCACACAGGAAACAGTTCAGTACATTACGCAGAAGATCAGTTGGGAGCGTTCTACAGAGAAATCCATCAATCTGTTCCACTGTCTGAATGAACTGGGTGATAATTCTCTAGAGGAGGAAATCCAACGCTACCTGAAATCTGGAAAACAAAGTGAACTCTCTTTATCACAGTTGTCTGCTCTGGTGTTTGTGTTACTGACATCAGCACAGGATCTGGAGGAATTTGACCTGAATAAATATATCAGTCCAGATAAGATAACAGATGATGTTCTTCTGAAGCTGATGCCTGTGATTGAAGCATCCAGGAAAGCAACGTAGGTAAAGCTGAATATAACTGCTTTACTGTTACAGTGTCAAATTTTTGCTGTGGGATGTTTTGACCTCAACATGATTCAGGGTGGAGTTACTGCAAATACATTAAAAATAAAATTCACATAAAATAAGAACAAAATTATTTTAAAGCAAATACACAAACAAATGAAGTTGCCTGTGATCTTAATCCCGTATGTCTGTAATTTGTAAAGTAAAAATTCCCCTGCAAATGACCTTCCATATTTTGCCAAACACAGAGGTCCTGTGATGTCAGTCCCTACGAATCAGCATGTCTGTGCTTTGACCAGAATTTGGAAAGGTCATGTATCATTTTTTCAAGGTTTTTTTTCGTGCGCACCTTTTTATCCATTTTCTGCGAATAATAGAGGCTGCATTGGAGTGCTTTAAAAGTATTTTCAAGGAAGCGGATGGGGTGGGGTAATTTCCAAATGATAAGAGGTTGCCAGATAATAATAATCCCATGCTAGTAGGACATAAGACTGAAGGGTATTTAGTAGATATGTGGAAGCCAGCTAATTTCATTTAAGGAGAAAAACAATACAGTAATGATTCACTATCTTAAAATTATTAAAAAGTTATGTGGTTTTATGTTGAATATTTGGTGCATTGTTTTGGCAATTACAAAGTTGCAATAGTACCACCATGTGGTGCTCTTTCAATTTGCACTTACGAATGCAATAATTACAAATGCAATACCAACTTCCTGTTTAGTGTTTGAGACTCATTTGGGTGAAAAACAAAGTGATAGTTTTAGTTGGGCTTGGTCTATAGATGCTTCTTACTTGGAAATTAGCTCAATTTGGACATAGTTTGTAGGAGGAGATGTGAGAAGACTTTTATGTAGCTTCTCCAGGATGACAGAATGACAAAATATCAGACAACATGGGCGCAAAAGGAAAATTTCTAAGGAAGGAACAGTGGATTATGCTTGGATTGCGAGCATAATTTGTTACAGAAGTGTGCTTGTATATCAAAACACTCATATATCAAAGCTAATAGGAAATAATGGAAACTCAGATGATTCATTCCACAGCCCAAAAATATTCTTATAAAAATAATTAATACAAAATATAAAATTAAAATAAAACAAATTAACTTGCACTTTACCTTTGAAAAGTCTAGTAATGCCGAGCCGACAGTTCTGTAACGTATGCCTTTATTGACAACAACAGAAAGGCATGAAATAGTTATAACAAAAATGACTGACACACATGGTCTCTGCTTCCCACGGTCAGCTGCTTGTTCTCCAATCCTTTTGCACAGGCAAATCCTTACCATTATTCTCTACTGCCATCTAGTGGATAGGTAAACAATAAACTCACTTTACTACAAAAAGAATCCTAGCTGCAGTGATGGAGACCAGAGAGAGGAGGAAGTGTGTGTGTGTGTGGGGGGGGTTGCTTTGTAGGAGACACACCCCAGCACGATCAAACACACATACACACATACCCACACTCATACACCGCCTCCCGCAAGCACACACTCATACCCACCCCGCGCGAGCACACACTCATACCCACCCCGCGCGAGCACACACATACAAATTCCAATTTTATCTGTCACATACACAGTCATACACAGTACGATATGCAGTGCTTGTGACCTTAAAATAAAAGACTATGAATAACAAATAAATGTTAAAAAATAAATTTAAAAAAATATATAGAACAAAAGAAACAGCTGTACAGGGATGTACAATCCACATATTTAAAGTGTCTTGTGCAGTGCAAATATGCTTAAAAGTTATTTATTTAAAGTGGCTTGTGATAGAGTGATTTGACTAATGACCACGAAGTGTAGTTGTGCAGTGGCCACTAGTGTAAACGAATGTCCAGAATGTCCAAAGTAAGTATAAAAACCATAGGTGTGGGTCAGTACTGTGTGGTGTTGTGGTTGAGAGACCGTATCGCTTGCGGGAAGAAGCTCCTACTCAGTCTCCCTGTGTTGGCCTTCAGGAAGCGGAATCGCTTTTCTGACCTCAACAGAGAGAACAGTCCTTTGTTGGGAAAGCTGAGGTCCTTCACGATCTTCCTGGCCTTGGTCCAGCACCGCTTGCTGTAAATCGAGTGCAGGTCAGGGAACTCGGTGCGGATGGTGCGCTCTGCTGATTGCACCACCCTCTGTAGAGCTCGTCTGTCCTGCATGGTGCTGTTTACGAACCAGGTTGAGATGTTTCCCATCAGGATGCTCTCTATGGTGCAGTAGTAAAAGTTCCTGAGCACCTTGGAGGGCAGTCTGAAGTCTCTCATGCGTCTGAGGTGGTAGAGACGCTGCCGGGCCTTTTTCACCACAGTGTTGCTGTGACATGACCATGACAGGTCCTGCGTGATGTGAACACCAAGGTATTTGAAGCTGTCCACTCTCGTGTCCACTGGGCTCTCGTTGATGACGGGGGTCTGGTAGTTTCTCTCCTGCTTAGTGCTGAAGTCCACTATCAGCTCCTTTGTCTTACTGATGTTTAGAAGGAGGTTGTTCCTCTGGCACCATTTCTCCAGATCCCTAATCTACTTCAGGTAGGCCGTCTCGTTGTTATCAAAGATCAGGCCCACCACGACGTTGTCGTCAGCAAACTTAATAATGGTGGTGGAGCTGGTAGTGGCCACACAGTCATATGTGTACAAAGAGTACAGCAGGGGGCTCAGAACACACCCCTGGGGAGCTCCAGTGCTGAGAGTGATGGAGGCTGAGACATGTCCGCCCATCCTTACTGCCTGTGGTCTGCCAGTTAGAAAATTGGAGATCCACTGACACAGAGATGAGCTGAGTCACAGGTGCTCCAGTTTGGTGGTGAGTGTGGAGGGAATTATGGTATTAAATGCAGAGCTGTAGTCGATGAAGAGCATTTTAACATAATTCTTCCCTTCTAGTGTTCAAGTGAGTAAGTGATGTGTGGAGGAGATGAGAGATGGCATTGTCAGTTGAACGGTTTGGACGGTAAGCGACCTGTAGTGGGTCCAGTGTGTCTGGTAATGAAGAAATAATGAAGTCCTTGACCAGCTGCTCAAAGCACTTCATCACTACTGAGGTGAGGGCTACAGGGCGATAGTCATTAAGAGAAGCAGGTTGAGGTTTCTTTGGAACCGGAACAATGAGGGACTCTTTGAAGCATGTGGGGATCACTGACTGAGCTAAAAAGAGGTTGAATATCTTTGTGAACACAGGTGCTAGCTGGTCTGCGCAGGCTCTGAGGATACGGCCTGAGATGCCGTCTGGTCCTGCTGCTTTCCTGGTGTTCACTCTCTTGAAGACTCTCCTCACGTCATGCTCGGATATGATGCTCTTGCGGTGCTGGCAGTGTCTTCCTGTCTGCAGCCGTTAGCGCCGCTAGCATTAGCATCGCTAGCGTCTTTAGCTGCAGCCTCGAAGCAAGCATAGAAAGTGTTCAGCTCGTCTGCCAGAGTCACGTCCGCGTTCGTCATACCGGTTGTTGGTGTTTTATAGTCCATTATTGTTCTTAGTCCCTGTCACAGGCCCCTCGTGACTCTAGTTTTCTCTTGTAACGCTGCTTCGCCTCTTTCACCGCCTTCCGGACATTATATGACGCAGCCTTGTATGGTTCCATGTCCCCCGACACAAGTCCCGTGTTGTAAGCAGCGGTGCGAGATCTCAGAGCGCCCCGGATGGTTTTATCCACCCACGGCTTCTGGTTGGGAAACGTTCTGATAGTCTTTTTCTCCACTGTATCATCTGCTAGTTTCCCAATTAATTCCACAACTGCTTCCGTAAACACGCTGATGTCATCAATGGAGCTGTTCCGGAACATGTCCCAGTCTGCGTCATCGAGTGTGTCCTGTAACGCGGACACCGATTGGTGCGTCCAGCGTGCGACCTCCCTCTAAACCAGATCTTCCTGTTTCAGCCTTTATTTATATTTTGGCATGAGGAAGATGGCGGCATGGTCGGATTTACCAAACGGTGAACGAGATTGTGTCTTTTTGCCGTCCTTGACCGTAGTGTAACAATGGTCCAGTGTCCTTTCGCCCCTGGTGGGGCAGGTGATATGTTGATGAAAGTTCGGCGCTGCACGTTTGAGGTTGGCACTATTAAAGTCCCCCGCCACAATAAGCGCAGCGTCCCGGTGTTGTGATTGTTGTTGTGTGAGTGCCTCATGCGGCTCGCATAAGGCAGTGTCCGTGTCCGTTTGTGGTGGAATATAAACAGCGCTGATTATGACCGATGTAAACTCCCGAGGTAGATAAAAAGGACGACACATGATGGACAGTAGTTTCAGGTTGGGTGTGCAGGAGCGTGTAAGAGGAACAACGCTCGCGCTGTTGCACCAGCTGCTGTTCACCATTAAACACACCACCTCCCCTTGACTTCCCCGAGTCCTCCCCTTGACTTCCCCGAGTCCCGCGTCCTGTCCATACGGTGAACTGAGAAGAACTCAGCCGGCTAGATGGCGTGGTCCGGCACCGCTGGGTTCAGCCATGTCTCTGTGAAGCAGAGGAGATTGCAGTCCCAAATGTCTCTCTGGAAGCTTGTTCTCCAGTGACTGGACGTTGGCAAGCAAGATGCTAAACAGAGGTGTTAAGGGGGTAAAGGGGGTCGGAGCAGTCGTGACGGCAGCCGACCTCACCGGCGCCATCTTGAAGCTACAAACAGAAAATAAAAGAGGCTTTTAAAGAGAAAAACAGTTGTGATCACGTTACTCTCGGCGTCTAAAGACAAAATTTATGAAAACATTTTGCTTGTCTTGCGAAAGGCTCGCAAACCAGGTTACTCTCAATCCGAGATTCCACTGTACATACATTTGAAAATCCAAAATTAATCAGCTCACTGTAATACTGTGAGACAGTGGACTACTGTGATGAAAGACTAGTTCAGGTTTTAAGTTTGAAAGGAGTCAGACATTTTCAACCTATCTTAACATGTACTGAAACTTTGATTGACTTCTGGTTTAGTGTATCACCTTTATAATCAATGGACAGTTAGGACCCATAACACTGGGGCTGAAAAACAACTTTTATGGAAATATATTCAACCCCTGTGAAGATTTTAATACTTAAATCTCAGGTTTGCAGGATCGTCTCAGTAACCAATTTGTATAAAACTTGAACTGTGTCTCCAGGATCTTATGAATACAAAGTTGGATCTGAAGGTTACAGACCATTGAAGAGATACAACTTTTTCCGCCATGTTTGTTGGAGTACCACAGACAAATAATTTTAATGAATCAGAAAACAAAATGACATTCCTTTGGGCTTGGTCCACGGATACTACCTGTAAAATTTGGTACAATTTGGACAAAAATAGTAGGAGATACAGTACAAATACACAAAATGTAATATTTTATTCAATTAATTAAAAGAAAATTAAATATAGCAAAACAAAGTTCAATTTAATAAAATGTTATTTATAAAGATCCTTTAACAAAAATCAGTGATGCAAAGCATTTTTACGGTAATTAAAATGTAAATAAGTTAAGACAAAAAATACACATTTGCTCACTTGTAATTAACAGTATATAATAAACTTATAATAAACAGTCCCTGATGAGCAAGCCGAGGGTGACCGTGGCAAGGAAAAAGTCCCTGAGATGACAAAAGAAAGAAATCTTGGGAGGAACCAGACTAAACAGAGAACCCATGCTCATTTGAGTGATATCAGATAGGCAGGGACTGATTTGTGGTCAAACTGTGTGCTATAAGGCCAAAAGTTCAGTATAACAGGAAAAGTGTTTACATTACACGTGTTACGATATACAAGAAAGACTATAGTCTCACGGACATTCATATGCCTTTTGGCTGCAGTAAATAACAAAATGATCAGATTAAAAGTTTATATATATTTTTTTAAGTGACTCAATCTCATACAGGGTGACACAAAAAAACGGGAACTTTTTACAATCCAATAAAACTAGAAGTGATAAAAGAAATAAATTTTATTGCCCGTTCCACTGATCCATGATTACTAAAATGGTGGAGTGTTTACTTGCTAAATGTCACTAACCCGCAGTGCTACCACCTGCTAATGGCTACCAGTACGCATTAAAAAAATTCCCGTTATTCTGTGTCACCTTGTATTACGAGTGTGTGTGTTTGTGTGTGTGTGTGTGCTTTTCAGTTAGCCTAATAATTGAAGATTTTCATGATCTTTAATAATATGGTTAGATAAATTGCAATTTACTGGTACTACAGTAAGTTTGTGTGAGAGTGTGTGTGTTTCTATTTTGTATATCTGTTAAAACTTTTAGTATATGTATACTTTTATGTATATATATATATATATATATATATATATATATATATATATATATATATTTCATTACATATTATTTAATTTCCTTCAGTATCAGGTGTGATAAGGTTGGAGTAAAAAGTTGTTCAGCTCTGGGCTCAGCACTCAACTCAGAAACCTCCAATCTGAGAGAACTGCGTCTGACTGTGAAAACACTGGATCTGTCCAACAGTACACTAGGAGACTCAGGAGTGAAGTGTCTCTGTGCTGTACTGGAGAATCCTCACAGTAAACTGGAGACACTGAGGTAAGATCATCTCTCTGAGAGTCACATGACCTGCTCCTCAGTAAGACACATTCTCTAATAGTGAGACTGAAGCAGAAGTTTTAGGTTGATCATCAATGTCCTGAGGAGGAAGATTGTTTCTTTTCACTGCACACTGATGATTTGTCACAGAGTCTTTGGGTCAGATGTACGTATGTGAGAAGCTGCAGAGCAAAACATGACTTGATGTGACTGCAGTGTGTCTGAAATGACTGTGAAATTTACTAAAACACTGTAACTAATCACACAAACTGCACCCGGGACACAAACTAAATGCACTGTGTGTGAGCTGTAGGGTTTAAAAGCAGCAGGGAAATGCAAATGAGAAACATTTTATTGGTCTTAAAGCTGAAATAATGTTTATTTTGTCAGTTAACATTCGTCTCCATATAGCTGCTATAAACGGGGTTGTCAGATCTGCAAACAGTATTAAAACCTTGCAGTCTTTGTTATTTATAGTTAATTCACAGAGCTCTTAAATAGTCTTGTATTATTTCACATTTTGCCATAAATAAAGAATATCTCACTGACTCAAATACACTCGTACAGTAACACAGAGCTGAAGTTGAGAACAGGAGGAGATCAAAGTGCATGTTTTTTTATACCTCATTGCTTTTAGGGAATCACCGCCATCTTTGGTTTTAATGCTGGTTATTTGAGTCTGACAGAGTTGAGAGCAGTTTGTTATTTTTCTCATATTTGTGACATGGTGTTTTCTTTCGTGATTAAGAAGGTTAAACCTAAAGAAAAGGGACCTAACTGGAAGAAGTTAAATGCCAAGCAGCAATATTTTGAGGAACTGGTAGAGATCAAAAGCATTGATCCGGATGATCTGGTAGCTGAAGAATGGATGAAAGAGCCAGACACACAACCTCTCCTCACAAACACTGACATTTTTAATTACCTTGTTGTTTCACCTGCATGAAAAGCATAGGTGACACTTGGAGTTTACTATCCATCACATATCCAAACCTAGTTGTTTACCAAAATTTAGCTATTTAGCCACTTCCAATGCACAGAGAATGCCTCATCCAGAATTTATCAAACTAATCTACAATACATGAAACTACGCTACTTAAACACAAGCGCGCACACACACATGCACACACACAAACAGTTTGGAGTGTAAAAGTTAATTTAGTTCTTCTATTGTTTACTAGACCTTTAATTTTACTGTATATTTTTAAATTTAGCACCAATTATCAGCAAGGTATGAAGCTTTGTTTGTTTATTTGCATTACGTTTCAGTCTCCTTTGTGGTTCACCGCTAGTGAAGAGAATCATGTCATTGCTGATTGATTGGTGTGTTGTTGTTGAGATGATGTCTTTCGGGGAAGCCGGGTTACCAACCATGGTCACTCTGGAACTAGCCTGATGTTTGGCCTGTCACATTGGGCATATCTGGCTGGAGGTTTAATACTTTATAAAGTATATTCGCATGAGCTCTGTTCATGCTACAGTACCAATTTTCCATTAAGGCCAATGTTTTTTAAATAAAACGAGCATTCATTTAATAAACATCCCATATCCTGCACACTCATTCAATTCTATATCTGCAGAAAGAGGTTTTAACGTTGTAACGCTCAGCGTTTATTGTAAACCTAGTTACACTGCGACGGGGTCAAGAATCTAAATAAGGGCTAATAAAATTAACTTCCAGTGTAGTATGAGCTTCGTGGAGCAAGTAAAGACGCGGCACAACAATTCCAAAACAAATCCAAAGTCCAATAAGTGGCACAGAAAAACAAACAATCAAGGTGTACCACAAATCAATATTTACAAAATATATACAAATATATGTATAAGGGTGTGTGCATGTATGAATGTCTAAAGTCCGTGTTATTGTGTGTGTGTGTGTGATGGAGGCTGGGAGAGATGGCTCAGTCTCACCAGTATGAGATGTACAATCCGGGAGCACGAGAAAACGGATCGAGAGGTGTATTGAATGTGTCCAACAAAGATTAATCCACTACGGGAAAAGTAATCCATGGGATGCAACAAACAATCGCTCTCTCTCGTCTTAATAACAGCGTGGCGTATCTTCATCTCTCCACCCCGAGTCCTTTGCCTGTTTCACTTTTATGCCGGCACTCGTGACCCGACAGGTCACCGGGCTCCCTCGCGCCATAACCGTGCATGCTTGTGAGAGCTTAACCCAAAAGACCGTCCTTTGGAGACAAAATAACCATATCGGGTTTATCTATACAGCTCAGAGATTTTATTTTTCTTTACAACCTTCCCATGGCCTATAAAAACAACCCCCTTATGTGGCTCCAATACAACGTGGATTACACTTTCTAGGTTAGGGAAAAAAACTAAACTTTTTTGCATGATTTGTCCTGAAATGCACAAAAAATCTGCTTCTTTCTCTATGTGTCAATTTTTCTTTAGAATTTTAATTTACCCTGAATTTCACATCTTACACATGTAGAACCTGATGGATCCAAATTGTAGACATTTTTTAGTCTCCATTAGGTTTATAATTAAGCAATAGCTATTAAACAATATATTATTCGCAAACAGTCTGGTTTACACAAGACATGAATATGAATTCTTTTTAAGTTTAATGATTTATACTTTACATTATATGCTTTAATTCATAATATTTTACAAACATCAGCTTTAAAGTAAGTCTTAAGTGAAGATTGAAACCTGGTGATGAAGAGTGTGTCATTGTGTCTCTTTACAGGTTGTGGGATTGTGGTGTCTCAGATGAAGGCTGTGCTGCTCTGACTTCAGCTCTGAGATCAAACCCCTCACACCTGAGAGAACTGGATCTGTCCTTTAATAAAGTAGGAGACTCAGGAGTGAAGTGTCTCTGTGCTGTACTGGAGAATCCTCACTGTAAACTGGAGACACTGAGGTAAGATCATCTCTCTGAGAGTCACATGACCTGCTCCTCAGTAAGACACATTCTCTAATAGTGAGACTGAAGCAGAAGTTTTAGGTTGATCATCAATGTCCTGAGGAGGAAGATTGTTTCTTTTCACTGCACACTGATGATTTGTCACAGAGTCTTTGGGTCAGATGTACGTATGTGAGAAGCTGCAGAGCAAAACATGACTTGATGTGACTGCAGTGTGTCTGAAATGACTGTGAAATTTACTAAAACACTGTAACTAATCACACAAACTGCACCTGGGACACAAACTAAATGCACTGCGTGTGAGCTGTAGGGTTTAAAGGCAGCAGGGAAATGCAAATGAGAAACATTTTATTGGTCTTAAAGCTGAAATAATGTTTATTTAGTCAGTGAAAATTCTAGGGTTGCCAACTCCGGGAAACATAAGGAACACTTTTAATGTTTGCCCTCGACTCCTCAGATATTATTTTTTCATTCTTTATGTAAGCTGTATGAATGTGTAAACTTGTAAGATATTTGTAAAAGTTGTATGCGGCACGTTGGCTTCGTGGTTAGTACTGTTGCCCTGTAGGTTCAGGTTTGATTCCCATCTCGGAGTTTAAATGTTCTCTCTGTACTTGGTGGGTTTTCTCCTACAGTCCAAAGACATGTAGATTAGGCTTAAAATCAAGCAATAGATATTGAACAATATTGTGGCGTGGGTGGGGTTTGGAATAATAACCATCATGCTTTGCGGGAGTGGTTGTTAGGTGTTCACCCTGTCGAGGAAAGGTGGTTGGGTTAGTGGCTTCGGCCAGGGTGTGTGTGTGTGTGAGTTAGAGTGTGTCCTGTTGATATGTGTTTAGTGACTGTTGATTGTGTACTTAAGAATAAAATACTCCCAGCCATTTGCATTGGGCAGCAAGGAAGCTCACTCGTCTCTCCAAGTCCCTTCTTAGCGGTGAAAACGCTACATTTGGTGTCAGAAGTGGGATGGAGAGTCACGAGTTAGAGCGCACCCCGGAGGAAATCCGGAGGCTCCAAATAGGCCGCCGAGTAGCAGAGCAGCTGAGGAGGAAAAAGACCCTCCCTGATGGGGCCAGCGCGGGCAAAGAGCGGCGACCGGAGCGGAGCGGAGCGTTCCAGGTTCCGGCATTGGACCTCGGAGAGGATTCCTCCAGTGACGCGGCGCCGGAGCAAGCTACAGCTCCGTGCCCCGTCCGCCAGCGAAGCGACCTACAGCTGCGCCTGCCGGCCTACAACGGCGCCGGCGATCCCCACGCGTTCATCGCTCAAGTAGAGCTAGCCGCCAAATTCGCGGGCTGGGCCCCGGCAGAAACAGCCGTCCGGGTGGCCCTCTCGTTGGAGGGTGACGCGCTGCGGGCGTTGCAAGATCTCCGGGCTGATGAGCGGGAGGACTGGTTGAAGCTGCAGCAGTCGCTCTGTTTCCGCTTCGGCGCAGGGGACCGTAACGAGGCCGCGGGCGAGGAGTAGGCAACCCACGTGCGGAGCGCCTCTGAGCCACTGGGGGCGTTCGCCATGGACCTGCGATCTCTTGCGCGCCAGGGCTACCCGGATTTCGGACACGGCCAGCAGGAAGAGCTAGCTCGTCGCGCGTTTCTTCGGGGAATCCGGCCGTACCGGCTTCGCGAGCACCTCTGGTTAGCGGCACCGGCGTCCCTGTCCGAGGCGCTGCGCGAGGTCGAGCGCGCCGAGCCCATCTTGGGTGAACACCGCGGCGAGAGAGCCGAGCGATCTTCGGTGGCTCGCGGCCGCTGGGTAGGTGAACCTAGCCGGGGACAGGGCTACCCATCGCGACGACGCCGAGGCCAGAGACCGCTAGACTACCGCTGCAACGTTCTCCGGCCGGAGGACAGCGTACCCCAGCAGCCGTTAAACTAGCTTTGGGGGGCGCCGAGGGGAACCCGCCTCCCGCAGCCATCTTTGTTTCCCCAACTGCCGGATTTAACTTCCGGTCGGGACGTGCCGGAGATCGCGCGGGGGTCTACGTGGACTGTGGCCTGGACTAGTTTTGCTGCAGGCGCTCGTGGACACCGGCTCTACAGTTTCGCTGCTGCGCGGGGGATTGTTGGAGCGTGGAGAGCGCGGTTGTGTGCTGCCGGACCCGGCCGTGAACATTCGCACCGTGTCGGGGAGTTATTTGAGGATACGGGCCTGTCGCACAGTGCGAATACAAGTAGGTGCAATCATTCTTTTTCACCCATTCTTTGTGGCGGATATCGAGGATGATTGTATCTTGGGGTTAGACATTTTGGAAAGGTGGGGTGCGGTACTGAATCTCGCGGACGGGACTCTGCGTGGTAGTTTCGGTTTAGCTAGGTTGCTAGTGCCCAAAGCGCAGCCGGTAGGGTTAGTAGCACGCACCAGGGGGGCGGAACTTCCGGTGGACGCGCCATGTAAACATCCGGTAGCTGTCCGAGCGAGAATAAGGGCCGAGCTGATGCGGCGTAGCAGTGTGGGGCTAAATCAGACGCAGACCGACGCCGTGAAGTTCCTTTTGCACGAGTTCGCAGATATTTTCGCAGTAGATGAGCGCGAGTGCACTCATACCGATTTGGTGCAGCACAATATCGATACAGGTAATGTAGCTCCTGTTCGGTTACATCCGAGACGCCTCCCGTTAGCTAAACGAGCTATAGCCGAGCAGCAGCTGCGTGAGATGGCCGACTCGGGCGTCATAGAGCCAGCACCTGGACCGTGGTCTTCACCCGTTGTACTTGTGCGTAAAAAGGACGAATCGTGGCGGTTTTGTGTGGACTACCGGCGGTTAAACGAGGTGACGCGCAAAGATTCACCCGCAAAGGATTTTGCGGTCGCGCTAGCTAACCTACGGGAGGTGTTTCTAGCTATCCGGCGGGCGAATTTGCGGCTCAATCCCAAAAAGTGCCAGTTGTTGAGGCAAGAAACTGTCTTTCTGGGACACGTGATTAGCGCTCAAGGGATTGCCACCGATCCAGCCAAAATTGCCGCGGTACAGAATTGGCCTGAGCCGTCAAATGTGTCGCAGCTACGCACCTTTCTCGGGTTAGCGTCGTACTATCACCGGTTCGTGAGGGATGCTACGATCGCCAGCCCACTGCATGCGCTCACAAGAAAGAACCAGCCGTTTCGTTGGGACAGGGAGCACGCGCGTGCGTTCACTCGGTTACGGGAAGCTCTGGTTACGTCGCCCGTTCTCGAATATCCTGATATAGCTCGTACGTTTATTCTCGACACGGACGCGGGCGATGTAGGGCTGGGGGCCGTCCTGTCTCAGGTTGCCGGGGGCAAAGAGCGTGTTGTCGCTTACTTCAGCCGCGTGTTGTCTGGGCCGGAGAAGAATTACTGCGTCACGCAGCGCGAGCTGCTAGCGGTCGTCGCGGCCCTTAAGCATTTTAGGCCGTATTTATACGGGAATCCTTCTTGCTGCGGACCGATCACGCTTCGCTGGTGTGGCTGCTCAGTTTTAAAGAGCCCGAGGGGCAGTTAGCGCGTTGGCTCGAGCGGTTGCAGGACTATCACTTTACCGTTCAGCACCGAGCGGGAAAGTTGCATGCTAACGCCGATGCGTTATCCCGCCGGCCGTGCAGCAAAGAGCGTTGTCGACACTGCGAGCGGGTTAAAGAGCGTGTGGGTGGTCACGACATCGAACACACCCCGACCCCCGTGAATCAGAACATTCTCCCTGCGCAGTCTTCCGAAGCCCCCGTCGGTAATCAGCCGCCCGAGCCGGCGTGCAGCCGAGTCACTGCGGCACCTAAACCATCGCCGGTGGTCGTGTCGCCTGTGCCACAGATGGACTGCGATCAGCTAATGGTCGAGCAGGAGAAGGACCCGGCGCTGCAGCGGGTATTAGGTTGGGTTAACGCGGGCCAGAGACCGGATTATGCCGCCATTGCCCACCTGGGACCAGAAGAAAAAGCTCTCCACTCGCAGTTTCACCGACTAGCGTTGCGGGGGGGGGTTTACTCTACCGCCAGTGGGAATGGCCGTGTGGCGCTGGCGAATCTTTTCAGCTGCTGGTGCCGCGGACTTTGCGGGCATGTGTGCTGGGGATGGTTTATGGGCACGCAGGTTCGGGACACTTTGGGGTAACTAAGACACTGCGGCGGTTGCGTGCTCGGTTCTACTGGCCGGGTTGTCATACTGATAGCGAACTTTTTGTTCACAGATGCGATGTCTGCACGGCAAAGAAGGGCCCTACCCAGCGCTCGCGAGCACCCTTTCAAGACTTTCGGGTGGGGGCGCCCATGGAACGTATGAGCGTGGACATTCTGGGGCTGTTTCCCATCTCTGATCGCGGGAATCGTTATGTGCTGGTGGCCATGGATTATTTCACCAAGTGGCCGGAGGCGTTCGCTGTTCCGGATCAGAGCGCTTCCACCACGGCTCGAGTGCTGGTGGATGAGGTGTTCAGCCGATTCGCCGCCCCGGAGCAGTTGCACAGTGATCAGGGGCGTAACTTCGAGGCGGAGGTGTTTGCGGCGGTGTGCGAGCGCCTCGGGGTGAAAAAGACCCGCACCACGCCCCTGCATCCACAAAGTGACGGCCTCGTGGAACGGTTCAACCGAACACTCACCACCCAACTCGCCGTGCTTACCAGCGACCGGCAAAAAGATTGGGACGAGCATTTGCCTCTCGTGCTGTGGGCATACCGCACAGCAGTGCAGGAGTCCTCTCAGCTGACGCCAGCTGTGTTAATGTTCGGGCGCGAGTTGCGCATGCCTGTGGACCTTGTGTTCGGCCCCCCTCCACAGGTGGATCTACCCACGAAGCCGGGGTTGGATTATTTTTGTTCATTAAAAGACAAACTGTTCCGTGTCCATGAGTTGGCGCGTAGACACTTGGCGGACGCTGGTGTTAAACAGCGCCGCTTATATGACACTCACAGCCGAGGGCGAGACTTTGCTACTGGGGAGCAGGTTTGGGTGTATTCTCCCGGAAGGAAAAGGGGGCTCTCGCCTAAGCTCATGTCTCACTGGGTGGGCCCCTGTACGGTAATCGGCCAGCTCTCCGATGTAGTCTACCGGGTGAGGTTGACGGGGCGGTCGCGAGTGGTCGTGCTCCACCGTGACCGTCTCGCGCCCTACCAGCCCAACGCCAGCGAGACCTCGAACTCTGTGGAGGCCGGTTCACCTCAGGAAGAGAGTAGCGGCCCTCCTTCCCCCGCAAAAAGACGTTCACAACGCCAGCGCCGACCACCGTCACGCTTCCAGGACTGAGTTCGCCATCTTGACCGGGGACGGTCACAGCTCGGGTGGGGGCAGTGTTTTTTTTTTTTATATTATTTGCAAAAAATCTGGCTTACACAAGACATGATTATGAATTCTTTTTTTTAAGTTTAATGATTTATACATTACTACATATATTAATATTTTAATATTTCAGACTTTTACTGTTTTTGATCATGCAGCAATATACTATGAATATACACATATCTGCTGAGAGAAACAAAATATAAGACTCAGTGTGATCATTATTAATTACATCGGTAATTAGAATAAACAGGTGATGCAATTCTGAATGAAATATCTTTACAAACATCAGCCTTAAAATAAGTCTTAAGTGAAGATTGAAATCTGGTGATGAAGAGTGTGTCATTGTGTCTCTCTACAGGTTGGAGTGGTGTGGTGTCTCAGATGAAGGCTGTGCTGCTCTGACTTCAGCTCTGAGATCAAACCCCTCACACCTGAGAGAACTGGATCTGACTAATAATAATGTAGGAGACTCAGGAGTGAAGTGGGTCTGTTCTGTACTGGAGAATCCTCACTGTAAACTAGAGACACTGAGGTAAGATCATCTCTCCAATGTATCTTTATGGTTCACACATCAAAACAAGCCTGAGAAATTTTTCTTTCTGTCTTTCTGTCCGGCCAGATTTTGTCAGTGCAAAACTGTCCGGACAGAATTTAATGGAATTTTGTCAGTGCTTAGATACTTTATTTAAACCTGAAGTTAAATCTACACCATGAATGAAATCAAAATGTTGAGTAGAAGTTATGAGCAGTTATGTGCCTAATTATGTCCCAGCATCTAGCGCCTTTTTATTTGTAATAATTTTGCGTTTTTTTCCTCGTGGTAGACGTGGCTCAACAGAGACAGACAAAGTCAGATGTATTAAATTAAACATTTGCAGAAGTTGGATATCTGCCTGAAGTTTAACTTGCACCATAACTCAACAGGGCTCTACAGTAACTTTTTTTTTATTGACAGCACTTGTGCTTCAAAGGTAAAAAAATAAATAAATAAATAAAATAGGAGCACAGCCAAACATTTAGGAGCTTAGGAGTTTTTTGTTCTCTATAAACAATGCAATATTAATGTGCCACATAACATACACAAGTATAGAGTGCATGGGGAAAGAGAAGGATTACCTCTAGATAAACATTTAATATTTCCAGTTTCTGAAAACAATTACACAGGCTGTCCTCAAAATATCATGCATGAATTTTATATGCACAAATAATGTACAGATGTTGTTGTAGTGCTCAAATAAATTTAAAAGAACAATTCACCAAGAAATTTAAATTGTCATCATTCACTCACCCTAATGTTGTTGTACAGTATACACAGAATATTGTGGCATGGGCGGGGCGGCGGCTGACGACCAGCATGCCTTGCGGAAATGTCGGTGTGTTCACCATGATGGGGAAAGGTGTTTGGGTTGGTGGCTTCGGCCCTGTTTGTGTGTGTAGTGTGTGACGTGTGAAATGTGCTCCAGTTCAAGCTAGTGCTGAATTGGATGTAGGCTCCTGAGTGAAGATGCTGCTCATGCCTTACATGCTGTGTGCTTAATAAAGTACTCCCAGCCATTGCATTGGGTAGCAAATAAGCTCACTCGTCTCTCCAGCATTCTTCCCGGCGTAAAAACGCTACATTGGTGTCAGAAGTGGGATGGAGAATAACGGGTTCGAGCGCACAAAGGAGGACCTTCTAAAAATCCAAGCGGGCCGCCGAGTAGCGGAGCGACTACTCGCGCAGAAGAAGCGCTTTTCTGGCGGAGCTAGCGCGAGCACACCACGTCAACCAACGCGGAGCGGGAAGCAGAAAATCCCGGCGCTGGATCTCGGGGCGGAGGCTGGCACTGCGCAAGCGCCGGAGCAAGATACAGCTCCGTGCGCTGTTAGCCGGCAAAGCGATCTGCCGCTGCGCGAGGCCGAGCGCGCTGAGCCCATATCGGCGGCACATCGCGGCGGAAGAGCCGAGCGACCGCCCGCAGCTCAGTGGCGCTCGGTTCGTGAACCTAGCCGGGGACAGGGCTACCTGTCGCGGCTAGGCAACGAGCAGCTCTCCGACGTTTCGCGGCGAGGCGACGGCGCGGGTGACCGTAAGGAGGCGCTGCGCGAGGTCGAGCGCGCTGAGCCCATAATGGCGGCACATCACGGCAAAAGAGCCGAGCAACCGCCCGCAGCTCAGTGGCGCTCGGTAGGTGAACCTAGCCGGGGACAGGGCTACCCGTCGCGGCTAGGCCTCGACACCGCTTCCGAGATTCCGCAACGACGCCGAGGCCAGGGACCGCCTCGGCAAAACAAAAAGATCATGCGTTATACATGATACTCGGAGCTCGTAAACCACGACAATGCTTGTTTTTTAAGTCAAAATTTATTTAAAATCTTTGCTCGTCTTCCGGAACACTGGTAAACCGCGTTACTCGTAATCCGAGGTTCCACTGTACTCAGTTATTTAGGTATATTTCCAAAAATGTAATCTGTTATTCGGACAATATATGTAACCTGTGAGCCAGACAGCAGTGATTCCTTTAGTGTGTGTGTGTGTGTTTGTGTGTGAGAAAGTCGTCCTACAAGCCCTGCCCCCATCCCAGACAACCTGCCTCCCTTCTGTTATTCCTGCTGCTAGTAGTTAACAGATTGTTGGTCAAATTTCACTGAGTGATGAAAGTAGAATACAGTGGAACCTCAAATTAAGAGCATAATTCGTTCTGGAAGTGGGCTCGTATTCCAAAACACTCATAAACCAAATTTAATTTTCTTATAGGAAATAATGGAAACTCAAATTATTAATTCTACAGGCCAAAAAAAATTATACATAAAAATAATTAACACAAAATATAAAGTAAAAATAAAACAAATTAACGTGTACTTTACCTTTAAAAAACACGTAAAAAATATCCCGACAGTGTTTCCGTTTGTGCACGCAGGCGCTGTTTGTGTGTGTGTGTGTGTGTGTGTGTAATGTGCGTACACACACACATTAATGGAGAGACTGTTTTTAAAACCGTTTAAAAATTAATCGTTTAAAAATTAGCAAGGAACATCGCTAGTCACACTCGCGTGAGCGCATACTAACGGAATCACTGCTGTAAAGTAAAACAACAACAAAAACAAATTAACCAGGGGTCCGTACTTCATACGTCGCTAACTCAGTTAGCTGGATTTGATTGTTGTAGATTTGTCCTGATCTTGGATTGTTTCGTTCTTCAATGCGCTTTTCGCATTTGCTGTCATAGCAACAGGTCCCTGCTTGGGAGCAGGTTTATTTCATGTAAACAGGATTTAGGTTGCGCTCCTGGGAGGTTGTGATTGGTTAAAATGGCGAGGTCACATTTGATTGGTTAAAGAGCACGACTGACGCGGACTGACTCACGTGGGGAAAGTATTTTGCATATATATATATATATATATATATATATATATATATATATATGGCCCCCTGCCATGGATTGCTCCCCCACATAATCACTATCAAATATTATGGATTTATAGGTTTATTAATATTAAACATAATATTACTATTATAATAAACCCTAGACACAAGACAGCCGTCAAGACCATTAATATGTCGCCCTCGGCTTGCTCACCAGGGACAAACTGACCATTTTGATTCATACAAATTCACATTTCATACAAACTTAAATAATTCTTTTGACTATGTAAAGCTGCTTTGCGGCAATGAAAATTGCTAAAAGCGCTATACAAATAAAATTGAATTGAATTGAATTGAATTAAATATAAATTCTTGTATAATTTATTATACAATTTATTATACATTTATTTTTCAGGGGTTTGTTATGAAGATGCAAATAAATATTTATATAAAATAAAAATAAATATTTTTTATAATGTAAAATTTGACAAAACTAATTTTATTATAAAATAAACAATATAAAAGTATACATGTTGTATTTGAAAAAAATATATTAATATTTCCATTTGTTCATATACAACATATTTATGTTCATATTGCTTATTGTGTTGTCTCATGTAATTTGTACTTTGTAAACCATTAACCTATGAATTTCTGTTCTAATATAATATTTGATAGCGATTATGTAGGGGGGCAATCCATGGCAGGGGGCATTTCAGCGCATAACATGCGTTACAAAAAAAAATTGAGCTCGTTTTTTTTCCATTTCGTCAACCAATCAAAGGGGTTGTGATCAGTGTTTCTATTGTCGATGCATATCGCCTTTTAAACCATCGCACAAATGTGCAATAATCCTAGACAACCCCATCCAGCTATACTAATCATCAACAACAGGTGTGCTCGAAGAACCAACTTAGCCACATCGTAATTAGCAAGATGATCTCATCTTAGATGTGTCAACTTATCTCGGATGTGTCAAGCAAAGTACAAACAATGGACCATTGTACCTTACCTTTTAGAATCGTGACAGAGTTTGTTTGTGAACATGGGAGGGGGGGCCGTAAAGCCGAGAGAGAGAGTGTGTGTGTGCGCACACACACACACACACACACTCGCCTTTACAGCCCCCCTC
Organism: Clarias gariepinus; assembly: GCF_024256425.1. Classification (NCBI taxonomy): domain Eukaryota; kingdom Metazoa; phylum Chordata; class Actinopteri; order Siluriformes; family Clariidae; genus Clarias; species Clarias gariepinus. Next base: position 25,060,874 of record NC_071111.1, read on the forward strand.
CTCTCAGGTTCCCAAACAAACACACACACTCTCTGCCTTACACGGACACACACACGCACACAAACACACACTCAGAAACTCTGCAAGCACTAAGACCCAGCAGGGAAGAGGATTACCTACTATTCCGTAGCGTAAGAGAAAGAAAAACCATTGGCTCAGTTGTGATGATGTGGCGTTCGGTGTCAAAACAAGAAGCGCATGCGTGATACATGATACTGTGCTCGTAAACCAAGACAGTGCTAGTTTTTCAAGTCAAAATGTATTAAAAATCTTTGCTCGCCTTGCAGAACACTCGTAAACCGCGTTACTCGTAATCCGAGGTTCCACTGTAATTATGAAGGTTTTAACAAAAACAACTTGCATGAGGAATCACAAAGGAGTTTTCATTTTCTGCAATGAAAAAAAAAAACGTCCCCCAACACTGATCATCAATGTCCTGAGGAGGAAGTATGTTTCTTTTCACTGCACACTGATGATTTGTCACAGAGTCTTTGGGTCAGATGTACGTATGTGAGAAGCTGCAGAGCAAAACATGACTTGATGTGACTGCAGTGTGTCTGAAATGACTGTGAAATTTACTAAAACATTGTAACTAATCACACAAACTGCACCTGGGACACAAACTAAATGCACTGTGTGTGAGCTGTAGGGTTTGTAGAAAACAATACACAATATATATATAAAAACGCTACAATATACATAGGCACAAGAAACCGTTCAGGGCATAATTAACAAAGTGCTGCAGCTTTCTTAACTTTTAGCCGGCTTACTCACATTATATTAAGTTGCCCCTTATGTGGCAGTGCTACATATATATATATATATATATACACACACTACCATTTAAAAGTTTGGGGTCACTTGCAAATTTCTTTGTTTTTGTTTAGTGATTTACTTTCTACATTCTACAACAATACTGGGGATTTCAAAACTATAAAATAACACATATGGAAATAGGTAATTATGTAACAACAAAAACAACAGTTAGTTGCTGTTTTAAGACACAGAGGTCAGCCTTTCTGTAATAGTTCTTGCAAGAACAGTATTGTTAAGTGCATTTCCAAAATCCGTCAAGCACCATAATGACCACCATTTCACCTCCAAAACCAAAAAACCACCATTTCTATTTTTATTTATATTTTTATTTCTATTTTTATTTTTAGTTCTATTTTTCCTAGTTTAATTTAATTTTTCTATTTAATTTTCTATCGTATTTCTTTTATTTTTATTTATTTCTTATTTGTAAACTTTAATTCTCTTTTAGGGTCAATGGCAGTCGTATAAGCATTTCACTACATTTCGTACTGTGTATAACTGTGTATGTGACAAATAAAATTTGAATTTGAATGAAACTGGCTCTCATGAAGGCCATCCCAGGAGGGCGAGACCAAACCTACCTCTGCCTCAGACAAGAAGTTCATTTAGAGTTATCAGCCTGAAAAATGGCCAATTAACAGCATCTCAGATTAAAGGTGTTATGAAGTCATAATGCATTTTTTGGAAGGCCTCCTTTACAATGTAGAAAGAAATAAAAATGAAAGTGACCCCAAACTTTTGAACGGTAGTGTATATAAACAATATTTTTCTTATTAGGATTGAAATTTGATGATGTCATGAGATTTGAATGTGTCATTGTGTCTCTCTACAGGTTGTGTGATTGTGGTGTCTCAGATGAAGGCTGTGCTGCTCTGACTTCAGCTCTGAGATCAAACCCCTCACACCTGAGAGAACTGGATCTGTCCTTTAATAAAGTAGGAGACTCAGGAGTGAAGTGTCTCTGTGCTGTACTGAAGAATCCTCACTGTAAACTGGAGACACTGAGGTAAGATCATCTCTCTGAGGGTCACACGACCTGCTCCTCAGTAAGACACATTCTCTAATAGTGAGATGGAAGCAGGAGTAACTAATCACACAAACTGCACCTGGGACACAAAGAGTGGGAGTTAGATAGATGTCCATCCAGAGATAAATCGGGAGGTGTTGGCTCAAGAATAAACTATTTAGAAATTTTTTAATAAACAGGTGATGTCATTCCAAATAATAACATAATTTTACAAACACATCAGCTTTAAATTAAGTCTTAAATGAAGGTAAAAAATCTGGTGATGAAGAGTGTGTCATTGTGTCTCTCTACAGGTTGTGTGATTGTGGTGTCTCAGATGAAGGCTGTGCTGCTCTGACTTTAGCTCTGAGATCAAACCCCTCACACCTGAGAGAACTGGATCTGTCTGATAATAACGTAGGAGACTCAGAAAAGAAGCTGCTCTCTGCTCTTAAGGATGATGAACATTACAAACTACAGACACTGAAGTGAGTAATGACCTTTTTGTATTTTTATTAAAATAATAAAAACTAATTATTTAAGTAATTAATAATTAGTTTGTACATTTCTATTTAGTCCGAATAAATATATGATTAGCAGGTTAGAAGTGTTATCACTGTTATATTTAAACATTTTTGTCTAACAATATGCTTTAATGCTTTAATGTTTTGTGTTCAGTAAAGTTGATTTTAAATCCATGTAAAGTCAGAAGACAGGGAGTCAGTCAGAGTCTACAAAATGTCACAAATGAGTGCATGAGAGTGATTGTAAATGAACAGCTCGTCTCCTTGTGACACCCTGCTATCTCTGACTTCATACTGCTGCTTTTGTCTGAACAAGATGATCTCTGCTTTTCCCTGTTTCTGGAAGCAAACTTAATTCTCAACTTTCCTGCTACAAATATTGTATTTAAGCCGCCACTTTCCTCACTCTGACACTTCTTCCAGCACCCGACCTCCACACCGTGTCTTCTGTCATTCCTGTAAAATTCACCTCAGCTTGTTCTTAAAGTCTGCACTTAAATATAAATGTAGAACAAGAGCTAAATGACTCAGTAGTGTTGATTATTTAAAAAGCTCCAAAGCCTGTGATTGGATAAGAGCAGTGATGTGATGAGTAAATATCTGCTCATGTTCCTGTTATAACACAGATGTTACTAAGAATGAAGAAATGTTGAATGATTAATTATAAACAGGAGATGATGATGTTTCCCTTGAAGGAGAGATGATTACATGCTGTTGATCATGAAGTACCACAGTCCAGTTTATGGTTATTAATACAGATTTTTCTTTTAGATTCAGTCAGTGATGAACATCTTTGTGTGATGAAGACTCCGGTGTTCCTGTGTTTCCATGTTGATGATAGAGAACATGCTCATAAACACATCATTCATTTAGTTATAACACATTAAACAGACTCAGAGACGTGAAAAGTGTGTGTTCATCGTGCACAGTGAATCACAGACTGAGTGAACACAGACAAGTGGAGTGACACAAGTCATCAAATCTGCCAGTTCTGTTATGAAATATATGAAACATCAGCCTTGTTGTGGTCGCTGGTCGTCCAAACACATTCATGGACCAAAATTAACTGTTGTATGACGTAGGTTTAATGGGTCATGTGAATATTCTGTGTTTTTGATAAGTGTTATTTTTTTATTATATCTTTCTTCTTATGAATGCTTTTTTTATTGCTGTTTTGTTGGCTTCACAATTAAAATCACATTGTATTTAAGTGCTTACAGCATCCATAATTTAATCAAATACATAAACAAAAAATGTTATACATGTCATTATTTCTGTTAAAAATTACTTAAAAATGTAAAACTTTGTAGCAATATGTTTGTAACAGTTTTTTTTAAGATGTTTTATGTTTAAAATCAAAATATTGTTACAATACACTTAAAGAATTATTCATTAGTTAAATGTAATTTACTTCACCAACATTTTCTATGTAAAAATATCACATTAGATGTAATGCCATTCATGGCTGGACTGGCCATAGGGCATACCGGGCATTTGCCCGGTGGGCCGATGGTGATTTTCGTCTTTTGTGGGCCGGCCACCGATGTTTTTTTTTTTTTTGTAACGTTATAAACTATTAAAGGTGGCGGATTGGCCAATTGGCCATGATCGACTCTGGGCTGGACCAATTACAGCCGAGGAGGTCAGATGCACCCGCCCCCTTGTAACGGCTCAGCAATCACATATCATTGCTGAACAAAAATGGAGAACAAAAAACGGATCAGGAGGAGCCGAAAAAATTAGCGCCAAAAAGAAACTAGCCCTTCAGGCAGATGCTGCCAAATGTGCTAAAATATCACAGTTGTTTGGTGGCTATAGTGGAGCTTCCACTTCAGTAAAATTAGCAAGTAATGGAGGCCAGCAGCCGCAGGTTGAAGAGTGAAAGGGGAGGCAGGAGGAGGAGAGACCCGAGGCGGCCGCCGGTCCAAGTGGCAGAACTGAACCTGAGGTAGCCTAAGTAAAACCAAGTAAAACCATAAAAAAAACTTATAAACCCAATGGGTGTAGCTTATTTTCGTTGTGCTTGCTAACTTTTTACAGTCAGTTACAATAACTCCTACTGTGTACTAGTTAGCATGATGACAGAGTTTCTATGCTGGTGCTATGATGTTACTGAGAGTGAATTATTGATAAGGTTAGTTAGTATGGGTTGCCAAACGTAAAAAAACGTAATCGTCCCGTATTCAGAGAAAATATTACGCGTTACGTATTGAGGTGAAAAGGAACGCGATTTGTCCTGTATTTTAGCTAGAATGAAAAAAACAAACAAACAAACAAAAAAAACCCCACACAAAGCTGGAGTTATCCTGTGACTTTACGCTGCGCAGCTGCCTCGGCTTCTCTCATTCTCTCCCCCTCCTTCTCCTGTTGATCAGCTGATCGGTTTATCAGCTGTTTGCTGGAGCCACAGCCATAAAAGCTGCTAGTCATGATCGGTTTGGATATGTGAGAGAGAAACATAAAGGTGAAACCAGGAGATGTCCTTATTGAATCATCAGAGTTGTGGACGTGATGGAGAAACAGGTTTATCTTTTAGGTGACATGAATGAGTTGAAGGGAAGTTATGAACTGTTTCTGAGAGACAAATAACACCAGGATCCTTTTCTACATAGCTGACAGCTGGTAACTGTGCAGGGGCGGGTCTAGCAAAGTTTTGCCAGGGGGCCAGGTAGGGCATTAACAAGGAAAGGGGGGCACAAAGAAATACTTTTCTTTCTTATTCTCATTTTAAATGTCTAGCTTTTAAATAATTATCTGAATCTTACAACCAAAGTGGTCATTTGATGTTAAATGTATAGAAATCCATTATCATTTATAGTAAATATTAAGTCTAAAAATATGAAGTCTCTGTTAGCCCAGTAAGCTTACCATCTGTGCAGTCTGAAATTATGTCGAAGAAAGATGTTAAATCTATTTAATTATTGTAAAAAAATAATTGATTTCTGTGCATTTGTGTTACGATTTAGCTGGTTGTGGCAGCCCAGGTCTCTGGATGACACTCCAGCGATCGTGATCTCTGTGTTTTGTTGTGTTGTCAGTTCTTGTGCCATGTACTGTGTGTAAAATGGCAACAAAAATTCAATTAAGTGTTATTCTTTCTCAACTTTCTTTCTCTGTCTCCTTTCACTTTTTAAAGGTTGCCATGTTTAAAAAAGTATTTTGTGCTGCCATGCTGTTTGTTGATGTGGTAAATAAATAGTTTATGAAAATATCACTAAATCTGTAATTTATTAATTTTAATACTCATTATAGCTCATGTCTCACCTCTATTCTTCTCTGTCCTAATTTCAGGTTTCCACCATGTGTTGTAGATAGTTCAGGAGGTTAACTCGACCAAGCAGTCTTTTGTTTTCCGCTAAGTACTGTTTAGAATACCAGAATAGGGAGGATGGTGTAGGTTTAAGTTTATTAGATTGATACATATATACCAACAGGACAGTGTACATCGCTGTCAGAACAGCGTTTGTTTTTATTCAAAGGCTTTATGGCTTTGCCAATAATACCTAGTGGGCCAGTCTCTAGTCAAAATGCCCAGGCTGATTTTTTGTCCCAGTCCAGCCCTGAGCCTATCCCAGGAGGCTTAGGGCACAAGACAGGGTACACACACACACACACACACATTAAGGGCAATTTGGGAACACCAATTAGCCTGACCTGCATATATTTGGACAGTGGGAGGAAATCGGAGAACCTGGAGGAAACCCACCAAGCATGCGGAGAACTCCATGCACAAAGAGACGGGAATCGAGCCTGGCCGGGAATCTACCCGGACCCTGGAGGTGAAAGGCGATAGTGCTAACTTAGTGATGGGTCTTTCATGAACGATTCGTTCTTTTTGAACGAATCTTTAACATGACTTAGATGAAAGAGTCGTCTCGGAGAGTGATTCGTTCATTTTCTATTGGGCACACATGCGCAAAGCATCTCAAAACCTCCGTATGTTATATACAGGAAACAGTATTGAACGATTCTTAGTTAGCAAGACGTCTTCAAGTCTCGAGTCGTTCGTTCTTTTAACACATGACTCCCATAGACGCTATGCAGTGCAGTACACAGGAAACAGTATTGAACGATTGTGCTAGTGAGTCTTCGAGTCCCGAGTCGTTCGTTCTTTTGACACGTGATTCCCATAGACGCTATGCCACACATCACACCACTGTGGCGCCTTCAGGCCATCTCCAGTCTTTGAAATATGAATATGAACTGATTCAAAGAGTCGACTCATTCTTAAGGACTCATCGTCTGTAATGAATCTTCTTTTCTAAAGTTACTGCTTTTTGTAGGAGTGTTGGAAAAGTTAAAAATACAATGTTTTTATATAAAGCAATTTTTTTAAAAGCAGAAACTGAGATATTAATGTAACACAATAGGGCCGGGTGATTAAAGATGAGTGATTTATTTATTACTAACGAACAATGCGGACAAAACTAACAAATAAAACTTGTGTAAAACTCAGATGTAGGAAATCTGTAATACAACTGTTAGGTTTTGAAGGATGGACTCAGGCACGGAGTGGTCGTTACTGTCATTAAAACCAGTGTTGCCAACTCATCAGTAAGGAAAGTAGCTATTGGCTGTCGTAGAAGTCGCTAGAAGTCGCTAGATGACATCATCACGTAATTTGCATAATGCACGCTGCACATGCAAGTTATTTGCAAATTCAGAAACCGAAAGTAAGAGACAATTCTGTCATATGGCTTTCATAAAGTTACGTGACACTTATTTGAAGCTTGAAATATGGTAAGAATGTTTGTATCTGACAAACCCATTTGTAACATTTCGACTTTTATCTAATAACATTGAGTTTATTCTTGTAGATTTACATATTTTTTTTATTTTTAACGTGGCACTAAAGCTCCATCGTACCGTCGTAGTTTTTATACATAGATATATAAATATATATTACTATATATATATCACCATTTTTTTCATATTTAGCAGATGTTTTTATCCAAAGGGACTTATAAATGAGGACATTTAAAATGCTATCATCATAAAATGCTATGCCATGTCTCAGTTAGCTTATACACAGTGCATTTAGCAAATGCTGATGATAGAATAGAAAAAGAATAATACATGCTTATGGTAGGCCTCTGTTTTTTTTTTAATATATATATAATAGCCTAAATAAAAAAAAATATATAGTAAACAAAAAGAACAGGAAAGCTAGTGTTACTGGTTAACATTAGTTTAGTTTTTTTTAATGTCACAATTCCTACTCTCCTCCTTTACCCGGGCTTGGGACCGGCAAAAGTGAACCAAATGAGACACTTTGGCGGATTTTTATATATTTTTTTTTATCTTTATAATCTTATAATCCACTATTATAAAAAGCAGCTTTACACGCTTCTCCAATGTGATCACATGCCAGCATAAAACAGTGTTCAGCGATAACTAATGCCATGGTGGCTTCAGCGAGAGGACAGGCCTGTCTGTGAGTGCTTTGGGACGGGGGCGGGGCCGGCGGCGGCAGCTGCTGTGGCAAGTTGAGAAGAGTCAGTACAGACACATCAGAGTCTCCAAAAGTCTCCAGTAACACAAGAAAAAGTCGCTAGACGCTTTTTTTTTTTATTGTCGCTAGAGGGATTTGAAAACAAAGTCGCTAAGTTGGCAACACTGATTAAAACGTTTAATGATGAACACAAATAACCTGAACAAAATAACGGGGCGACAACCTTTCCTTGAAGCTGGCGTGTCCGATCGACCTTAAGTTCCCCGCGTAGTGCCCTACACAGGGTGTTCAGCCATGATAAGTGTGATTCCAAACCGCAGGAAAAGAAACTGATAAGTTCAAAGAGAAGTAAGTATTATATAGACTAATAATCAATAAAAAAAAAAGAAAGAAAGAAAATGCGTCAGTCCGCCTCGTGCAGCGTGATAAAATGGAGCTCGAAAAAGGATTTATATATATATATATATATATATATATATATATATATATATATATATATATTACATTACCTAATAGGACAAAATAATTAATATTTTAATTTAATCAACAAATTCCTTGTATTATATAGGCTAGCTTTTTTAAAAAAAAAAATCTTTGTACATCTTATAAATCATTTTTATTTACGTTTTATTAGTATATGTTTAAAAATGGTATCAGTTTTTGTTTTAATAAATATTGACTATTTAAAGTCCGTAGTGTGCAATTTCCACAGCAGCAGTGACAGATATCATAGGGGTTTATGCTACCATACGTTCCTTTAACCGACATTTACTGCACACGAGGCAAGGAGTAGGGAGCACCCTCTGATCACCCGGAATGAAACACAGCCTCGCCTGTAATGACGCCTCTGGTAGAAGTGAAAGTGTTTCAGCTGCGACTCCATTATGTGGAAGTGTTGAAAAGTTAAAATACAACGTTCTTATATCAAGGAAACTTTCTTTAAAGCAGATAATGTAACAAAACAGAGTCGGGTGATTAAAGGTGAGTGATTTATTTATTAATAACGACTTTATATAAGAACAATGCGGATATATTGTAAAAAAAACTGGTGTAAAACTCAAATGTAGGAAATGTGTATTACGACTGGAGATTGGACGGAGGCACTGCGTGTGTATTACTGACGTTTAATTATAAACGAACATCAACAACCTGGGGTCCGTTCTTCGTACGTCGCTAACTCAGTTAGCTGGATTTAATTGTTGTGGATTTGTCCTGATCTTGGATTGTTTCGTTCTTTTCGTACTCATTCTTGTATAATGTTTATTTTGTAACACATTTATTTTTCAGGGGTTTGTCATAAAAATATGCAAATAAATATTTATATATATGAAAAATAAATAATTTATAATGATAAATTAGACGAAACTAATTTTACTATAAAATAAACAATATAAAAGTATACATGTTGTATTTGAATTTTTTTTTTTTTCATATACAACATATTTATTTTCATATTGCTGATTTTATTTTATTGTCACTGTAACGATGCGGCTCGCGCAAAAGGCAGAGCCGCTCTTAAACTGTTCAGAACGGGCAGATCCGCAGGTTGCTACCATGCGGGGTTCTGAACAGGCAAAGACGCGGCCATTTATGCACACGGCTGCCAGGCAACGCCGCCGTCAGGCAATTAGCCTGAATGAGCCGCACCTGGCAGCACGTCTATATAAGGGCCCTGATACCTCCGCACTTCGTGCGAATATTAGGTAGCACCGGTAAGGTATCAGGGCCAAGACGGACAAAGAAAGAAAGAAAGAAAGAAAGAAAGAAAGAAAAAGAAAAGCGCGCAAGTAAAGACAGAGGCAAAGCCCCAGCCTCTGCCTCCTTAAGACGCCGGCGAGAGAGAGAGCGAGAGAGAGAGAGAGCGTCACGCAGCCGTGTAGCGTGCGCTCTTGGGTAAAGTATAAAGTGTGCATAAAACACAACCCCTCTCTCCTCATAAATCCTTGGTAAGGGCGAACGCCCCGAGAGGATATAGTTTTTGTTTTGTTTTCCAGAGCCCCGTCCATTCTCACGTAGACGGCGGAGCTCTGTTTAATTTGTGTTATTAGTTTTCATTTGTTTCATTTTAAGTTCTCTTAATTAATAATCCCACGCTATCTCCAAACGGGAAGGTCTTCCGTGCGTATCACAAGCACTCTCACAGCCTCCTATTTCACTGATTTCCTCTAAAGCCCTGCGTCAGGGCTCTTATAACCCAATATAACATCTCGTGGTGCGGCTCTCCATACCGCACCACGTAACAGTCTCATGTAATTTGTAAAACATTAACCTTTGATTTTATGTTCTAATATAATATTTGATAGCGATTATGTAGGGGGGGGGCAATCCATGGGAAGGGGGCATTTCAGCGCATAACACGTGTTACAAAAAAAAGTTGAGCCGCTCTTTTTCCATTTCTCAACCAATCGGAGGGGTTGTGATCAGTGTTTCTACTGTCGATGCAAATCGCCTTTTAAACCAACGCACGAGCGCGCAATAATCCTAGACAACTCAATCCAGCTATACTAATCATCAACAACAGGTGAGCTCGAAGAACCGAATTAGCCAGATCGTAATTAGCACGATGATCTCATCTTAGATGTGTCAATTCATCTCGGATGTGTCAAGTGACGTACGAAGAACGGACCCCAGGGGATATAATTTATCATTATAAAATATTTATTTTTGATATATATAAATATTTATTTGCATATTTTTATGACAAACCCCTGAAAAATAAATGTGTTACAAAATAAACATTATACAAGAATTTGTATTAATGGTCTTGACGGCTGTCTCGTGCCTAGGGTTTATTATAATTGTAATATCATATTTGATAATAATAAACCTATGAATTTATGTTCATATATAATATTTGATAGCGATTATGTGTGTGTGGGGGGAGTCCATGGCAGGGGGCATATACTTTTCTTTTTCCACGTGAGTCAGTCGTGCTCTTTAACCAATCAGATGTGACCTCGCCATTTCAACCAATCATAACCCGCCAGGAGTGCAGGCTAAATCCTGTTTACATGAAATAAACCTGCTCCCGAGCAGGTTCAAGCTTACGGATAGGTTGCTATGACAACAAATACTAGAAGCGCATCGAAGAACGAAACAATCCAAGATCAGGACAAATCCACAACAATTAAATCCAGCTAACTGAGTTAACTGAGTCGCTTACTCAGTTAGCAGGTTTATTTTATGTAAACAGGATTTAGGCTGCGCTCCTGGCAGGTTATGATTGGTTGAAATGGCAAGGTCACATCTGATTGGTTAAAGAGCACGACTGACACGGACTGACTCACCGAAAAGAAAAGTATCTTGCATAAATACCAATATATATATATATATATATATAATCGGTATCAAATATTATATTAGAACATAAATTTATAAGTTTATTATGATCAAATATGATATTTTGTATGACGAAATGGTTTCCATTTCGTCAACCAATCAAAGGGCTTGTGATCAGTGTTTCTACTGTCGATGCATATCGCCTTTTAAACCAATGCACGAACGCGCAATAATCCCCTGACCCCTGTTCTTCGTACGTCTTGAGTTGTCTAGGATTATTGGGCGTTTGTGCGTTGGTTAAATTCTGTTTACATGAAATAAACCTGCTACCGAGCAGGTTCAAGCTTACATATATGTTGCTATGACAGCAAATACGAGAAGCGCATCGAAGAACGAAACAATTCAAGATCAGGACAAATCCACAACAATCAAATCCAGCTAACTAAGTTAGCGACGTACGAAGAACGGACCCCTGAACAAAATAACCAGGTGGCAAACAAACTTTTTATGAAAACATATGCATGACCAAAGTGCAGTGCATTCTGGGAAATTAAGTGTATAAAACGACAACATGAAACAGAGTCCATGGTCGCAACGCGCCCTCTAGTGGTTTCCCCTGACATCGACATAATGTGTTGCACTTCTTACAGTTTAAAAAAATTAAAGATTAAGATGGAAATCAGCTGTAATGTAACTCTGGAACAACACTGTACATCTAATTGCAATGTTTCTGTTCAATATTGCCCCAAATAACAAATGTAAAGTAAATACAAATATACATTTCTATTAAAATTAGAAAATCTAAAAAGTAATTACATTCAGTATTAAAGTGTGCCCTCTGCAGACATGGAGCCTCACATTTTACAACATATTTTTAAACTTACATGACCTGGATGTTCCCGAAATGAAAATATAATCTGTATATAAGAAATGTTCAATTGGCAACTGTTTTAACAAAATTTTAATATATCAACTTTAAAAAGCTTTTTGACATTAGGACATGTACAGATATATTTGACTATATTAAGACATGCAGTGCTGTGAAAAAGTATTTAATCCCCTTCCTGGGATTAAATTTTTTTTTGCATACTTGTCCGACTTAAATGATTAAGATCATCAAATAAATTTGAATATTAAACAAAGATAACCCAAAGTAAATTCAAAATACAGTTTTTAATTATTTCATTTATTAAGAGAAAAGGCTCTCCAAATCTTTTTGGCCCTATAGGAAAAAGTCATTGCCCCCTTGCTAAATCATAAATGAACTGTGATTTTTGAAAAGCTGAGTTAAATTTCTCTTGCCACACCCAGGCCTGATTACTGCCAGACCTGTTAAATCAGGAAATTATGTAAATAGAACCTGTCTGTCAAAGTTAAGCATGTTAAGGGTGGCACAACCAATTATTAGGTTTAGGGGCAATAACTTTTTCACCTAGGGCCGAACTTTCTTATCTCCAGCTTTCATAACAACTTCTGGTTGTACAAGAGCAGGACATGATTCATTGTGTTTTTATCAGAGTTTAGTAGAGTTTAGCCACATTTTAGAAGACTCACAATATAAGAATATTAAAAAAAATTGCACCTTATGTACAGTTTCGTTCCCACCTGTACAATCATCACGCATGAGTACGTGGAAGAGATATTTAACTTTCACTTTTTTCCTCACTGCAATTCTTGCTTGTTGCTTATTTGTTGTATAATATGTTAACTGGCTGCTGTATAGATACAGTTTCCTTTTGGGGTTAATAAAGTACTAGCTAGTTAGCTATCTGTTTATTTTTTCTTTAAATTAAATAGATAATGTTTAGTGTGCTTCTAAGGGAATATCTGTATATTGAATTATGTTTAGTGTGCAACTAAGAGTTTTCATTATTTATATGGGATTAATAAAGTTCTTTGAATATTGAATTTTATTTTAAAGTTCAGTCCTGGGTCCAGGCTAATTATTTAATTCTGTAACACAGATTTTTTTTAAACCAAAGGATGGCCGTTGTTCTTTAGGTCAAAGATGTGGAAATTTACCTTCACATTTGTTTTTATGTTTTTCAGGAATGTAATCCACTGAGATCAGACACTTCAGGATCTCAACTGCTAGTTCGTGGATACTAATATTGAAAGATGGAGACTGATGATCTGGACACTGATAACGTGTCCCCACTCTCTAAAAAACAGTTACCTAATATATCTTGGTATTTTAGTCATTAAATATTCATATCCAAATTACTAAGTGAGCACATATGAAGAGTCATTTAAAAGTGTAGACAGTAAATTGTTTCACTTTTATTAACAAACTAACAATCACCATAAAATTTATTTTGTTTATTGCAAGTAAAATTTATCTCATTAAATTAACAAGTTCAAATAATGTTGTGCAGTAAACTCCAGGGAGAGAGATCAGAATCAGCAGCACCCAGCTGTGTCTCCATGAAGAGTCATGTGTCTATGGATCAGCCTATCCAGTTTAAAGCTGGAGACTCCTCACCTCTACACAGGTAACGTCTCCTCACTGTTAATGTCACTAGTGAAGTCACAGTTAAAAGGAAATTCATCTAGATCAGGGGTCTGCAACCTTAAACACTCAAAGGGCCATTTGGAGCCATATCTCACAGAAAGGAAACACTGGGATTTTTTTTGACAAAACTCTTTTGACATCTAAACTGAAGCCTAAACTGCATATATCACTGCTGACCCCTGATGTAAATAAACAGGATGGCAAACTAAATACTAAAACACCATATCATTATTTTTAATGAAGCCACTAATAAGTGTCCAAATATTTCCTCATCTTACTTAGATAGTTTTTTTCTTGAAAATGTGTTTGTGGTATCTTTACAAAAATGCCACTTGATTGCATATGCTAATTTGTTATGAGGGTAAATTATTATGTTACAGTGTAACCTTGGATTGCGAGCATAATTCATTCTGGAAGTGTGCTTGTATATCAAAACACTCATATATCAAAGGGAATTTCCCCCATAAAAATAATGGAAACTCGAGACGATTTGTTTCACAGCGCAAAAATATTCATATAAAAATAATTAATTCAAAATATAAAGCAAAAATAAAACAAATTAACCTGCACTTTACCTTTTAAAAACACAGAGCCGACAGCTCTGTAACTTATGCCTTTATTGACAACAGAAAGGCATGAAATGGTTATAACAAAAACTGACGCACATGCCTTACCATTACTCACTACTGCCATCTAGTGGATATGTGGGTTTATTGTTCACCTATCCACTAGATGGCAGTAGAGATGGTAATGAGAAGGATTAGCATGTTCAAAAAGACTGGAGAACAAGCAGCTGAATGCAGGAAGCAGAGAGCGTGTGTTATAAGGTTTGGACACAATCACTGCAAAAAAATCCTAAGTGCGGTGATTGAGACCAAAAAAGAAGAGTGTGTGTGTGTGTGTGGGGGGGGGGGGTTGTTGTGTAGAAGGGACACGTACACACACACACACACTTCCATGCGAGTGCACACAAATACCTACCTTGTACCTACCACATAAAAACACAAAATAAAAGATGCTTTAGAAAAAAAACATTGGCTCAGTTGTGATCATGTTAGTCTCTGTGTAAAAAAAAAAAAGCCACATGATACTCGATGATATTTGGTACTTGTATATCAAGACACGCTCGTTTATCTAGACACAATGCATAAAAAAAATTGGCTAGTTTTATTAGCAAACCTGGATACTCGTAATCCGAGGTTCCACGGTATGGCTTATTTGTCTAAAAAGGTTTTTGCTCACTGTATGTCAGCGCAGGTTAGACCACCCCTTACCATAATTTATACACTGAATGGACACCAAGCCAAAAGAATCTTCCAGAGTTACATCAATGTTCAATCTGTAAAACTCGCTACTGTATATGTAGTAGGAGTTACTGTACAACTATTAGGAGATAATCTGGGAGATACAGAGTTCACCACCCTGAATAGGGAAACACTGAATAAACAAAGGATTACCGTCCTTAACTGTTGTTATTGGTCTTTCGGCTGCTTCTGGCAAGGGGTCGCAACAGCGGAATACCCAGTCCGCACAACAACTTGTCACAGGTTTTACGCTGGATGCCCTTCCTGACGCAACCCTCCCATTTTATCCAGGCTTGGGAGCAGCACTGCATCCAGTGGCTGGGGTTTTGGGGACTGGCTGGGAATCGAACCCGGGCCTTCCGCATGGCAGGTGAAACACCTACCACTGAGCTACCAGTGCCCTGATTAACATCCTTAACCAAATATATATAATAAGTAATCCAATAATCTAGAGACTGCCAAAGACTCAACATGGGAGCGAAGTCTTCACAGATACTGTATTAAAATTTGCTAAAAAAAAGTTCAAACTTGCTATAGAAAAGTGTCAGAACACACAGTACATCACATAGCTTGTTTTGCCTCACTGTATGTATGATGTTAGTATCCTATTTTCCTATTTTGGCCATGAATAAAAAAAATAAATAAAGGCCAACAGTTTGTGACACCTTACTATCACGCTTATAGGTGCTTTTGAACATCTCATTTCTGAGTTAGTCCCACTGTGCAGTTTAAAGTAATCTCCACTCTTCCATGAGTTTTTCACTAGAGTTTGGTGTGTATCTGTGGGAATTTGTGCTTATTTATCTACAAGAGCATTAGTGAGGTCAGGCACTGATATTGGGTGAGAAGGCCTGGCTGCAGTCAGTGTTGTAGTTCATCACAAAGGTGTTCAATGGACTTGAGGTCAGGACTCGGTGCAGGACACTTAAGTTCCTTCACTTCAACATTGGCACTGCGTCTTTTTTTTGTGCACAGAGGCATTGTCATGCTGAAACAGGTTTTGGCCTCTTAGTTATGGTGAAGGGGAATTACAGTGTTGCTTATTATAATGTCCATATGGTGTATTTATTAAGAACATATAAAATGAATCATTTTATTAAAGTTTTTTTTTAACGAAAAGGTAACATTCACAGTATAGAATTGTTATAATTCATTCACTTTATGAACAATTGTGTCCTTATTTAATTAATATGGTACTTAAAAGAGTGAAGCATGCATATAAATAACTGAAGGACTGTCTGTAATGTTGTGCAGTAAACTCCAGGGAGAGAGATCAGGATCAGCAGCACCCAGCTGTGTCTCCATGAAGAGTGATGGGTCTATGGATCATCCTATTCATTTTAAAGCTGGAGACTCCTCACCTCTACACTGGTAACGTCTCCTCACTGTTAATGTCACTGCTGAAGTCACAGTTAAAGGTAAATTCATATAGATTAGAGGTCTGCAAACTTAAATACACAAATAGCCATTTGCACCTGTTTCACACAGAAAAGAAAACACTGGGAGCCACAAAACTCTTTTAACATCTAAAATGAAAATAACACTGCATATATCGTTTTTTACATTTATACTGTTTAAAAAAATAAAAAATAAAATAAAAAATATATATAGTGTGTTGCATTTATGAAATTAATAACCTGCTACAGAGAAAATAAAATTTTATTTCTGCATGCAACAGAAACATTTTGAATTCCGAAAATAAAAGACGGTTGATTAAAGGTTGAATAATTGTCTATTTGTGTCTGACTCGTATTTATAAAATAAAAAACTTTCACCTACAGCAGACCAAAAATGCCATCTGCGTTCGAGTGCTGTCATCTTTACATTGTCTGTACTGGAGCATTCAATCACCGGTCAACCTGAATAAAAACCGGGGGTCGAAAAGCTCAATAAACCGCTTGCCTCACATCGGCAGTTGTGAAGCATGATTTGTGTGACAAAAAATGAAACACGGTTTATTTTAATGTTAAAAGATCACCATAATTTTCACATTTAGAATTACATAAAAAACTAACAAATTAAAATAAAATACATTTAAATGAAATATTCATTATTTATTTTTCAAAGCCACAGCAAGCAGCAGCAGGGGGATGAAAGAGCCACATTTGCCTTTGGTGTCGCAGGTTGCCGAACCCTGTCCTAGATAAAAGCAAGGCCTATCTTTATGGAGGGCACGATTTCATCAGCATCAGTTTTATCAGTGTGCTTATGTTTAGCCATATGCTTATCTAAAAGAAGAACAATTATACAGTGAGGTCAATAAGTATTTGATTTTGACCCTGTGATTTTGTAAGTTCTCTTGCATTTTCACTGTGAGGGACAGAATCTAAAAAGAAAAAATCCGGAAATCACATTGTATGATTTTTTTTACTAATTTATTTGTGAATTACTGTGTCAAATAAGTATTTGATTACTTGCTTATCAGCCAGATGTCTGACCCTCTGGCTGAACCTGGTATTTTGCTTTTAAATAGTCCAGCTACACTCTGCTCATGATTCTAAATTAGTAGCACCTGTTTAAGGTCGTTAGCTGTCATAAAGACACCATTGCACCCCACAATCAGCCAAAGTCTAAGTAGATACATGGGGTATCAATGATGCTAAGAATGGTGAAGAATCAGCCCAGAACCACACGGGAGGAGCTGGTCAATGCCAAGGCTACTATCAGTAATACGCTAAGACGTCATGGTTTAAAATCTTGAATCGCATGGAAGGTTCCCCTGCTTAAGTCAGTCCATGTCCAACCCCGTCTGAAGTTTGCCAGGGACCATCTGGATGATCCAGAGGAGTTATGGGAAAAAGTCAGATGGTCAGATGAGACCAAAGTAGAACTGTTTGGTCTTAACTCCATTCGCCGTGTTTGGAGAAAGAAGAATGATGAGTATCATCCCAATAACACCATACCTACAGTAAAGCATGGGGCTGGAAGCATCATGCTCTGAGGGTGTATTTCTGCACAGGGGACAGAACGACTGCACTGTAGTAAGGAGAGGATGAACGGGGCCATGTATTGTGACATATTGGGCAAAAACCTCCTTTCCTCAGTCAGAGCATCAAAGATGGGTCATGGCTGGGTCTTCCAAAATAACAGGTCTTTGAGGGTCAGAAATCTGGCTAATAAGCAAGTGATCAAATACTTATTTGACACAGTAATTCACAAATAAATTGTATAAAAATCATACAATGTGATTTCCGGATTTCTCTTTTTAGATTCTGTTTCTCACAGTGGAAATGCACCTATGCTGAAAATTGTAGACCCCTCCATAATTTCTAAGTAAGAGAACTTGCAAAATCACAGGGTGAACAAATACTTATTGACCTTACTGTACGTAAAAAAATATACATGTAAAAGAAGGCATAATAAAGACAGGAATTGCCAAGATGGTGGAAAAATCCAGAGATAATGGGAAAGAGTTATATTGTGTCGTAATGTGAAATTTTCTGAGATGATTTGGACCAGGAAAGTACAGAGCTGAGGAGGAAACCTATTTCACATCTCAGAGTTAACGGGGACATCCTGCAAATTTTTTATGTGCCCGGCATTTAAATCCCATAATGCAATTTTTTCCGTGCTTGCTAATATTTAAAATCTTGGATGTGAGAATATTTTGTTTTAAATGTTACTCACTCCCTGCTGCTCTTATCTTAAGACTGAACATAATTAAAGAGTTTTTTTCATGTAAAATTTTCTTTCTGCCTGGACTGATAATTTCACTAGTGTTAAGTGAAATTATATGTTCATATAGCAAGAAAGAATTTGTCGTAAACGAGTCTCAGCTGAACTTCTGAATTTATTTTTGCAGGGAATGGGGGTTGTGGAATTTAGCCTTACTATACACCAAACTTACTATCTGGGTGACAAATGTCATGTAAAAGTGTTCAGAGCAGGAAAATTTATAAAGACTTTTTGTAATGTACTTATATGCACCTCAATTCTAAATTAATAATTAAAACTTCCAAACTATTCCTTCAAGGCTGATGGTTGGACTATAGTGTAAATGATCAACTACAATTTTTGTTCACAGTGATCTACAGAGGGCAGGAGACAGAACAGGAAAGAACATCATCACAGATATAGGGTAAGATGAAAACCAGCAACATGACTGTGACACTGACACACTGCTGTTATAAACATCTCTGCTGTTATTAACTACAGAGTAAATAAATAATAGAAAACATACAGTAGAATAAAATAAACACATAGTGAGAACATTATAAAGAGCTATCAGTGATAACAGATCAGAAAAAAGAGATCTTAAAGATTAAAGTGCCCCTTTTATGCCATTTTAAAGGTTCCTAATATTGCTTAATTAGTCTCTTAATACAAGTTTACATGTATGCAAGATCAAAAAGCACTTTAGTTTTCTCCAAAAATTAGATTTAATTTTACCCCATTTCTAAATGATTCATAAACGACTTGTGTGAAGCAGTTCGAAGATTCAGGATGTCTAAACCCCTCCTTTGTCGTGAGCCTTTACTGCTGTGATTGGTCAGATGGCGTGGTCCTTTATGATTGGTCTGCCGCTACAGCGTGTGTCGGAAAACGAAACACCCATTACCATAACAGAATGACAGCTCTAGAGACCCATCAATACATAGAATCGATGGCGTTTCGAGTCTGACAATGAAACGGTTGAAGTGGCACATCGACAAGAAACTGTTTCGCTAGCACGACTGGAGCAGGACGTTTCTCGGTGGTAAGTATCATATGTTAATGAACTGAAACTGAACTCTAACACTCGCGAAGTGCGCATGCCCCTTGCCCTTCGACGGCAAGCCCAGAGCCAAAAAATGCATCAAACACACATACAGTGGTGTGAAAAACTATTTGCCCCCTTCCTGATTTCTTATTCTTTTGCATGTTTGTCATACTTAAATGTTTCTGCTCATCAAAAACCGTTAACTATTAGTCAAAGATAACATAATTGAACACAAAATGCAGGTTTTAAATTAAGGTTTACGTTATTAAGGGAGAAAAAAACTCCAAATCTACATGGCCCTGTGTGAAAAAGTGATTGCCCCCCCTTGTTAAAAAATAACTTAACTGTGGTTTATCACACCTGAGTTCAATTTCTGTAGTCACCCCCAGGCCTGATTACTGCCACACCTGTTTCAATCAAGAAATCACTTAAATAGGAGCTACCTGACACAGAGAAGTAGACCAAAAGCACCTCAAAAGCTAGACATCATGCCAAGATCCAAAGAAATTCAGGAACAAATGAGAACAAAAGTATTTGAGATCTATCAGTCTGGTAAAGGTTATAAAGCCATTTTGGAAGCTTTGGGACTCCAGCGAACCACAGTGAGAGCTATTATCCACAAAGGGCAAAAACATGGAACAGTGGTGAACCTTCCCAGGAGTGGCTGGCCGACCAAAATTACCCCAAGAGCGCAGAGACAACTCATCCGAGAGGCCACAAAAGACCCCAGGACAACATCTAAAGAACTGCAGGACTCACTTGCCTCAATTAAGGTCAGTGTTCACGACTCCACCATAAGAAAGAGACTGGGCAAAAACGGCCTGCATGGCAGATTTCCAAGGCGCAAACCACTTTTAAGCAAAAAGAACATTAAGGCTCGTCTCAATTTTGCTAAAAAACCTCTCAATGATTGCCAAGACTTTGGGGAAAACACCTTGTGGACCGACGAGACAAAAGTTGAACTTTTTGGAAGGTGCGTGTCCCGTTACATCTGGCGTAAAAGTAACACAGCATTTCAGAAAAAGAACATCATACCAACAGTAAAATATGGTGGTGGTAGTGTGATGGTCTGGGGTTGTTTTGCTGCTTCAGGACCTGGAAGGCTTGCTGTGATAGATGGAACCATGAATTCTACTGTCTACCAAAAAATCCTGAAGGAGAATGTCCGGCCATCTGTTCGTCAACTCAAGCTGAAGCGATCTTGGGTGCTGCAGCAGGACAATGACCCAAAACACACCAGCAAATCCACCTCTGAATGGCTGAAGAAAAACAAAATGAAGACTTTGGAGTGGCCTGAATCCTATTAAGATGTTGTGGCATGACCCTAAAAAGGCGGTTCATGCTTAAAAACCCTGAAATAAAGCTGAATTACAACAATTCTGCAAAGATGAGTGGGCCAAAATTCCTCCAGAGCGCTGTAAAAGACTTGTTGCAAGTTATCGCAAACGCTTGATTGCAGTTATTGCTGCTAAGCGTGGCCCAACCAGTTATTAGGTTCAGGGGGCAATTACTTTTTCACACAGGGCCATGTAGGTTTGGATTTTTTTTTCTCCCTAAATAATAAAAACCATCATTTAAAAACTGCATTTTGTGTTTACTTGTGTTATCTTTGACTAATAGTTAAATGTGTTTAATGATCAAAAACATTTTGTGTGACAAACATGCAAAAGAATAAGAAATCAGGAAGGGGGCAAATAGTTTTTCACACCACTGTATGCACGGGCGCTCGTCATGTGCATATATGTGTGTGATGCATTTTTCCCCTCGGGGCTTCCCGTAGAAGGGCAAGGGCAAGAAAAATGCATCAGTTTTGGTGAATGATGGAGAATAAACAGTTAAAAAGGATTTCGTGTGCTCTCATTTAAATTTTTTTTTATATTATAAAGTGTTTAAGCGAACCTGGCGTAAATGCTCGGTCACATTAACAAGAGTGTGATAACGTTAATTGTAAGATGGCCGGCAAGTTGTTCGCGACGTAGAACGTGGGTGGACATTATGCAAATATGTTACGTAGTGACGTGGATCCATAACAGAGAAAAATTAGAATTGCTAACGACTCGTTTAGGCGAATGTAAGCCGACAAATAAAATAGATAAATTTATAGACAAAAACTTCATTTATCATGCACTGTCGGCGTCACAGATAGTGCAGATAGTTTATGTTCACATACAGCTACATGACACACTGCATGAAAGATCATATTTGGAAAAGCATAATAGGGGCACTTTAATTATTGGACCCCATGTCTTATTTTTTAGGCACGACCAAGAAGCTGCTGCTGAAAATGAATTACAGAAAAAGTTCAAATTAAATCTCTTGAGGAAGTTTCAGTTCTTGAATGGAGTGATAATAAACCTGGGAACCCAAACACTCCTGAATGAGATCTACACAGAGCTCTACATTACAGAGGGACACAGTGGAGACGTCAATAAAGAACATGAGGTGAGACAGATCGAAGCAGCGTCCAGGAGAACAACAACAGAGGAAACATCAATCAAATGCAATGACCTCTTTAAGCCCTTATCTGAACAAGACGAACCCATCAGAACTGTGCTGACAAAGGGAGTCGCTGGCATCGGAAAAACTGTCTCTGTGCAGAAGTTCATTGTGGACTGGGCTGAAGGAAAAGCAAATCAGGACGTCCACCTCATATTTCCACTTCCTTTCAGAGAGCTGAATTTAATGAAGGACCAGAAACTGAGTCTGATGGAGCTCCTTCATGTCTTCTTTAAAGAAATAAAAGAAACTGAAATGTCCATTTGGGAAAAGGTTCTGTTTATTTTTGATGGATTAGACGAGTGTCGTTTTCCTCTAGATTTCCAAAACACAGTGAGAGTGTGTGATGTAACTGAATCTGCATCAGTGCCTGTGCTGCTGATAAACCTGATCAAAGGGAATCTGCTTCCCTCTGCTCTCATCTGGATCACCTCCCGACCTGCAGCAGCTGATCAAATCCCCTCTGAGTGTGTCCATCAAGTCACAGAGGTACAAGGGTTCAATGACCCACAGAAGGAGGAGTACTTCAGGAAGAGGATCAGTGATCAGAGCCTGGCCAATAACATCATCACACACCTGAAGTCATTAAGAAGCCTCTATATCATGTGTCACATCCCAGTCTTCTGCTGGATTTCAGCTGCTGTTCTAGAGAGAATGTTGTGTGAAGCAGAGAGAGGAGAAATTCCTAAGACTCTGACTCAAATGTACACACACTTCCTCATCATTCAGATAAACATCATAAAAAAAAAGTACTCAAAGAAGCAGAAGAGTGATAAGAAACTGCTTCTTAAACTGGGACAACTGGCTTTTGAGCAGCTGGAGAAAGGGAACCTGATATTTTATAAGGAAGACCTGAGAGAGTGTGGCATTGATGTGAGAGAAGCAGTAGTGTTCTCAGGTGTGTGTACGCAGATCTTCAGAGAGGAGTTTGGGCTTCACCAGAGTAAAGTGTACTGCTTTGTTCATCTGAGCATTCAGGAACACCTCGCAGCTCTGTATGTGCACCTGATGTTCAGTATAAAGAAGATAAATTTTCTTAAAGAGAGTCGAGCTTTAAAAGTACAAATTACATTTTTAGATTTCCACATGTGTGCTGTAGATGAAGCTTTAAAAAGTCAGACTGGACATCTGGATCTTTTCCTTCGCTTTCTTCTGGGTCTCTCACTGGAGTCTAATCAGAAACTCCTACAGGTCTTAGTAACACAGACAGGAAGTAACTCCCAGAGCACAGAGGAAACAGTTCACTACGTTAAGATGATGATTTGTAGAGAGCGTTGTACAGAGAAATCCATCAATCTGTTCCACTGTCTGAATGAACTGGGTGATAATTCTCTAGAGGAGGAAATCCAACACTACCTGAAATCTGGAAAACAAAAAAAACTCTCTTCATCACAGTGGTCTGCTCTGGTGTTTGTGTTACTAACATCAGCAGAGGAGCTGGAGGAATTTGACCTGAATAAATATTTCAGTCCAGATCAGATAACAGAAACTATTTTTCTGAAGCTGATGCCTGTAATTGCAGCATCCAGAAAAGCAATGTAAGTAAAGCTGAATATAACTGTTCTACTGTTACAGTGTTAGAAATAATAAAAAAAACAGTTTATGTTAAATATTTGGTGCATGCTCACACTAAAACGCTAAGCTACGTTCTGTTTAGCACTTGCAATAGTAACACCACTTGGCACTAGTCCAACTCACACTTAAAAATGCATTGTGGAATTTTACAAAGTGTCACCAACTGTCAGAATTGTACAAAATCTCTTGTGTACCGTCAGGGCCAGGTGAGCATGGAGTTATGCAATACCTCCTGTTTGACAAATCAAAACACAAATTGATAGCTTTTGTGCTCCATTGAAAACCAGGAGGGTCTCGTTTGTCAACTCTGCCCTCTGGTTTACTTGTGAACTTCGCCATCTTAAGGTCAAGGGTCGTCGCTTGGAACGACTATGCACTAAGACTGGACTTGCTGTTCATAAGGATTTGTATGCTGATTATATGTAAGCTTACAAGACTGCACTTTCCACTGCAAGAATGAACTACTATGCTGGTCTTATAAGATTTACATTTAGGCATTTGGCAGACGCTCTTATCCAGAGCGACTTACATTTTTATCTCATTATACATCTGAGGGTTAAGGGCCTTGCTCAAGGGCCCAATAGTGGCAACTTGGTGGTTGTGGGGTTTGAACCTGGGATCTTCCGAACCATAGTCCAATGCCTTAACCACTGAGCTACCCCTGGCCCAATAAGATCTGATGCGCAAAACACTAAATCACTTTTCTCTGTTAACAAGATCTCAAAGTTTATTGAGCTTTTAAAATCTCCCCTTCTTTTAAAATATGTGAAGATTTTATGCTCTTTTTTAATAAAAAAAAATAATTAATCCACCAGCAAATGGTTCCACCCAGCCCTGATCTTAATATTTTCTCTGGTCATATGCTAAGGGCTGACTATACCTTTTCCACTTTTATACTACCAACTGAGGAAGAAGTTTGTTATATTATACAAAAATCCAAATCTGTTACATGTCAACTGGACCCTCTACCAACCCACTTAGTTAAAGCTGGTTTACCTTTCCTGTCTTCCTTAAATATAGACATCATGCATGCATCACTTCTTTCTGGTAGTGTTCCCATCGGTTTTAAAACTGCAGTGCTAACTCCAATCCAAGAAACCAAGCCTTGACTCAAGTAAATTCGACAATTATCGTCCTATTTCAAATTTCTCGTTCTTGGCTAAAACTCTTGAAAGGATTGTTACTTCCCAGGTCTGGGATTATTAGTTTCCAATCTGGGTTTCGTTCTCATCATAGTGTTGAGACCGCACTTGTAAAGATATCGAATGACTTGCTGTTGGCTGCTGACTCTGAACCTTTAATCGATTTTTATACTCCTTGATCTTAGTGCCGCTTTTGATACTGTCTCACACACCATACTATTGAGCACATTGGAATCTATCGCTATTACTGGTATAGCCCTTTCTTGGTTTCATTCCTATTTTTCTGATCGCACGCAATTT
The DNA here is from genome assembly GCF_024256425.1 of Clarias gariepinus. NCBI lineage: Eukaryota > Metazoa > Chordata > Actinopteri > Siluriformes > Clariidae > Clarias > Clarias gariepinus. The sequence continues at coordinate 25,085,979 of NC_071111.1, forward strand.
GTACAAATTAAACCGTTTCAATCAACAACTGCTTCAGTTATCACTGGTGTCCCTCAGGGCTCCGTGCTAGGACCTCTCCTGTTTCTTATCTATCTTCTTCCAATAGGGAGCATATTTAGGAAATATGGCATTCAATTTCACTGTTCTGCAAACGATACCCAACTCTATCTCTCCTCTAAACCTTCCATGATGTCTCTCCCTTCTGCTCTTGTTGAGTGCCTTGAAGAGTTAATGGTTTGGTTTTCAAGCTATTTTCTCAAATTTAACAATAGTGAAACTGAAATTCTTCTTGTGGGCACAAAATCAACATCACAAAAGGCAAACATTTCTTCTGTTTTAATTGACAATCTTAATGTTCCTTTATCCACCCAGGTCAAAAGCTTGGGAGTCATCTTTGATCAAACACTGTCATTCGAAGCCCATATTAATAGTTTTACCCGCTCTGCAATTTTTTCATATTAGGAATATCAACCGTTTACGTCCCGCCCTTTCAACGAAGAGTACGGCTATTCTTGTGCATGCTCTTGTTACATCTAGAATTGATTATTGCAATGCTTTATTTTATGGGCTTCCTTCAAAAATACTTCATAAATTACAGTCAGTACAAAATGCTGCTGCTCGGGTCATATCAAAAACTTCTAGTTTTGAACACATCACTCCCGTTTTGCAAAATCTGCACTGGCTCCCTGTTAAATACCATGTAGGTTTTAAAATACTACTTTTAACCTACAAGGCACTAAACAACCTGGCACCCTTATATCTTTTGGACCTTCTTGATATACATATCCCGTCGCGTGATTTAAGGTCTGCTTCTGCAATTACACTCATTCATCCACGTACACTGACAGTTTCTATGGGGTCTCGAGCCTTTGGTTATGCGGCACCTTTTTTATGGAACTGACTTCCTGTCGAGGTCCGCAACAGTCCAAGTCTCCCAGTTTTTAAATCTCGTCTAAAAACCTGTTTGTTTAGACAGGCTTTTATGTAATGCAGTTTTCTGTCTGTTTTGTTTTTAAACCATTGTTCTTATACTTTGACTGTAAGGTGTCTATGAATGCCATGAAAGGCGCCATTAAATAAAAAGTATCATTATTATTATTTTATTTGAAAATCCAAAATTCATCAGTTCTCTGTAGCGCCCCCCAAGTGAATATTGTGATGAAAGACTAGTTCACGTTTTAAGTCTAATTGGAGACAGACAGTTGCAACTTGTTAACATGTACTGAAACTTTGATTCAAGTCAGTTAAATTCTATTTATATAGAGTTTTTAACAAAGGTCATTGTCACAAAGCAGAATAAAAAATATGTAAATGTATGTTTAACTTATAATTAATAGTTTGTTCCTGAAGAGTCAATGTTGACGGTGGCAAGAAAAAACTTCCTGAGATGGCAATAGGAAGAAATCTTGAGAGGAACCAGACTAAACAGGGAACCCATCCTCATTTGGGTGATAACAGATAGTCAGGAATTGTTTTGGGGTCATACAGGAAAAGTGTTTAATTTGTAGTCCACTTTCATTGATGGGGGCTCGGGTACAGTACAAAACAGTTAACAGAGTGCAATCTGCATCTGCTGAATTCAAGACCATCTTCATGGTCAAGTGGAACCGACATCAGTCACCACACTAAGCAGCTACACAGGCCCATCCTCAGCAGCAAGCCAGAGGCCTCCATGGGATGAAATCTCAAAATCCACCAAAATGTTTATCATGCAGAACCCTGCTGTCCATTAAACATATTTTATTTGACTGTAACTCTTTAACTCATTAAGAAACTTTTATTCTGTTGACACTTTTAAAAATGTTTTTAAACAAGTAAATCCAAATGTAGTTTTAAAGTTCTTAGAAAATAATAACTTTAAACATCTTGTTTATTAGTTTTAATATTATAGCCATAGAAGCTGGCATGGTGTTAAAATAAGAAAGAAAAAAGAAAGAGATGAAATCTCCAAACAGAAGTGAAGCAACAGGATTAGTCAGACAGGTTCCGGGGTGCAGAAGGGCACTGGATCACTGGCACCTCAGGAGTGCCATGTGTGTATCTACAGAGGGAGTGAGTGTGTTTGTAAGAGAGAGAACATTTAGGTAAACATAATGAATATTTACAGTCACATGTATAGGGTCAATGGATATTTAGTGCAGAACACAAGCAGGGACTCCAAAAGGACTGACTATGACAACATAAAAAAAGAAAACAACCATACGGGCTTTTTAAAGCAACTTCATAGTCAAAGATGTAGAGCATGAGCTACTGCTTTAGACAGAAATTGTCTTTAGAATCAATGGGTATGGACAAAGAGTAGTACAAAGGTATGGACATGTAAAATTGCAAATTTTCCTGGTAGATGGAGCGATATTGAGACTAAAATAATTTTGGCGTTACCCTCTATCAGTGTGTGAGGTTCATAAAAAGTATGAGAGGGCTTCTGGCTGAACTTACAGAGCACTATTACTACTACTCTATTGCTACTGCTACTACAACTGCTATCACTACGTGGTTTGGCCTGGCTGTCTTATCTTCCATTGCCTTAAATGTCATGGTGACTGTGCTGATTTTGGCTGGATATTTCTGGAGCCATAAGGGCTACAGCATTCTTTTTGTTTGTTTGTTTTTTTGTTTGTTTGTTAGGAGTTAGAAGTGGTCGATCAATATGGGTTTTTTTAATGGCCGATTGCAATCTTTAGAAATCAGGGCAACCAGTGGTCAATATATGATTATTTTTGATCAACAACATAGTGTATACTGTATATATGTGTGTGTGTGTGTGTGTGTGTATATATATATATATATATATATATATATATACTGTATATACACACATACAAACAAACACAATTAAACAATCCTCCTTGGGTGTAGTGGTTAGCATTATCGCCTTGCACCTCCTGTCTCCGGGTTCGATTCCCGGCCAGGTTCGATTCCCATTTCTGTGTGCACCATGTTTGCATGTTCTCCCCGTGCTTGGTGGCTTTCCTTAGGATACTCCAGTTTCCTCACACAGTCCAAAGACATGCAGATTAGACTGATTGGTGTTCTCAAAATTGTCTGAAGTGTATGAATGAGGGTTTGTCCAGGGTGTCCCCTGCCTTATACCATAAGCCTCCTAAGATAGGCTTCAGGCCCCTGTGACCCTGAATACAAGTTAAAGCGGTATAGACGATGAGTGAGTGAATTAGTTAATTCTCCGGTCATCATCTCTTTTTACATTAATAGCAGGGAAAAGACTAAAATATGCAGGACAGGTGGTCCTCCAGGACCAGGGTTGAGAACAGCTGGCCTATATGGGGCCAGCATTTGGGGGCATACATGTACCTCCTGCCCATGCCTAGAAATGACTATGTATTAGACTCTGGAGACCCATGTGAATGTCCAAAACTGATTAAAGAGTGAAGTTTGCACACATTCTTGTATGCACCCACCATTGTTAACTTAGCAGCCATGTGCTCACTCTGATTGGTATAGCATGGCATGTGACACCCACCAATCAGAGTTGGAGAAAGTTGATTTAGATTATACACTAATGTTTCAGATAATACAATAAATAGCCTTGAACACACACAAGCACACACAAATGCCAACAATGAACTCCATGCTCCTGTTACTGAACTTGTATAGCATCATACTATTGTATATTGGCTTTTGATGCCAATTTATAACACTGCATTAATAAGATTTTAGCTACTATCAGTCTGATTCCTGAATAAAATTCTTAATATTTAGTTTCCGAATTTACCATTATCTAATAAACACCCCCTTCATTGCCTCCACCCCATTTCACCTCATCCCCACCCACATTTCCCTATAACTGTTGTACTTTATCAAGATTGCATCCACACCCAAGATATATAATCAGGAGGGGTCTCTCCTTTAGTAAACCCGGGACTGTTTAATGACACAAATACTAGTTTTCACAAAGTTTGCTGCAAAACTGCTTTTAGAACTTAGTTTCTGTTGTTTCTGTAATGCACTGAAATATAATTACAAGCACTTCATACGTATCACTGTCTTTTATTGACAATTAAATGACATTGATGCAAAGAGTCAGTATTTGCAGTTTTGGCCCTCTTTTTCAGGACCTCTGCAATTTGACTGTACATGCTCTCAATCAACTTTTAGGCCAAATCCTGACTGATAGCAAGCCATTCTTTCATAATCACTTCTTGGAGTTTGTCAGAATTAGTTGGTTTTTGTTTGTCCACCCGCCTCTTGAGGATTGACCACAAGATCTCACTGGGATTAAGATCTGGAGAGTTTCCAGGCCATGGACCCAAAATTTCAACGTTTTGGTCCCCGAGCCACTTAGGCCTTGTTCACACAGGCGTTAAATTCAAGCGTTTTTCTTGCGTTCGTAGCGTCCGGTGAGCGCGGATCAAGCGGCGAGTGTTTTCTACGCATAGGAGTCAATGAGAGTGTTCACACAGGCTTTGGTGACAAGCGTTTGTCTGGCTGCGCGTATATACAGCATTAAAAAAACGTTGCATGCAGCTTTTTCTTGCCGTTTAAAACCCAATGAATGCAAGGAAAACGCTTCTAGTTCGCTTTCTTCGCATTCAATTTACGCTTCGGAGGACCGGATATATCACATGATCCTACATTGTATACATAAGGAAATGTGGAAAAGGGCAAAATCTTTTTTTTTTATTTTTGCATTTCTTCATAAACCCCCCAAAAAATCTTCCTTTAATCCGACGTTGTGCAGTCAGAGAGTGAACCCAGTAGCAACGGGCTTTCATATCCAGTTTCCCGACACACTGCCCCCACAGGTTAACACACAAACTACAATTTGGGCTGCAGGCTGACGTTAGACAGAGACAAACGAACGCCGGTGTAGAAGTCAATCAAGCGCCACTACAAGACGCAGCATAAACATCTAGGACGTTCAGAGCAAGTTCGTTTATCCAAAAACTTAACACCCATGTAAACAAGACCTTAGTTATCATTTTTGCCTTATGGCATGGTGCTCCATCGTCCTGGAAAATGCATTGTTCTTCACCAAACTGTTGTTGGATTGTTGGAAGAAGTTGCTGTTGGAGGGTGTTTTGGTACCATTCTTTATTCATGGCTGTGTTTTTGGGCAAAATTGTGAGTGAGCCCACTCCCTTGGATGAGAAGCAACCCCACACATGAATGGTCTCAGGATGCTTTACTGTTGCCATGACACAGGACTAATGGTAGCGCTACCTTATCTTCTCCGGACAAGACTTTTTCCAGATGCCACAAACAATCGGAAGGAGGCTTCATCGGAGAATATGACTTTGCCCCAGTCCTCAGCAGTCCATTCACCATACGTTTTGCAGAAGATCAATCTGTCCCTGATGTTTGTTTTGGAGAGAAGTGGCTTCTTTGCTGCCCTTCTTGACACCAGGCCATCTTCCAAAAGTCTTCGCCTCACTGTGCCTGCAGATGCGCTTACACCTGCCTGCTGCCATTCCTGAGCAAGCTCTGCACTGGTGGCACTCCGACCCCGCAGCTGAATCCTCTTTAGTAAACAATCCTGGCGCTTGCTGGACTTTCTTGAATGCCCTGAAGCCTTCTTAACAAGAATTAAACCGCTTTCCTTGAAATTCTTGATGATCCTATAAATCGTTGATTTAGGTGCAATCTTAGTAGCCACAATATCTTTGCCTGTGAAGCCTTTTTTATGCAATGCAATGATGGCTGCACGCGTTTCTTTGCAGGTCACCATGGTTAACAATGGAAGAACAATGATTTCAAGCATCACCCTCCTTTTAACATGTCAAGTCTGCCATTCTAACCCAATCAGCCTGACATAATGATCTCCAGCCTTGTGCTCGTCAACATTCTCACCTGTGTTAACAAGATTACTGAAATGATCTCAGCAGGTCCTTTAATGACAGCAGTGAAATTTAATTCAATTCAATTTTATTTATATAGCGCTTTTAACAATGGTTATTGTCTCAAAGCGGCTTCACAAAAATGAAAGAATTTTTTGGAAAAGAAAATTTTGGAAGTGTGTTTGTGTGAGAAAAATGTGTCTAGATAATAATGAGTTGAATAAATGATGAATAAAATGTCTCTGATGAGCAAGCCAAGGGTGACGGCGACGGTGGCAAGGGAAAACTCCCTGAAATGGCAATAGGAAGAAACCTTGAGAGGAACCAGACTCAATCAGGGAACCCATCCTCATCTGGGTGATAACAGATAGAAATGATATAACATCATGTGTGTTGTGCAGGTAAAAGTTCAATATAACAGAAGTTAATTAAATTGACATGAAGTCCAGTTCAGCACAAGGAGTCAGTATGTGCAGAGGGCAGATGAAAGCATAGAAGCAGCATGTGTAGCTCCAACCATCATAAAGCTGAATCCAGCTGGAGTTGGTCCTTCTCTGGATGCCTCAGAAACCTCGCAGGGTTGGTCTTTGTCTACTGAAGCTGGCACAAACTCTCGATGCCTTGGGATGGGTAGAAAAATACAGAACAGATGGAGAGAATTAGCGTAGTTGCCATTCAGGATAGGTGTACTGGAGTATGAGGTTATGGGATGAGTATGCCAGATTAAAGAGATGCGTTTTGAGTCTGGGAAACCATGTCTGCTCCCCGAACACTGTCTGGAAGGCTATTCCAAAGCTTTGGAGCTAAATATGAAAATGCCCTACCCCCTTTTGTAGATTTTAAAATTCTGGAGTTTTGTGAACTTAAGGAGTGTGGTGGATTGTAGCGTATCAGAAGACTGGTTAGGTATGTGGGAGCTAAACCATTTAAGGCCTTGTATGTAAGTCATACTATTTTGTAATTAATTCTAAACTGAACAGGTAGCTAGTGCAGGGATGATAATATTGGGGTCATATTTTCTTGATCTAGTGAGAACCCTGGCGGCTGTATTTTGGACTAACTTAAGCTTGTTTATTGAGGATGCAGGACAACCACCTAGTAATGCATTACAATAGTCCAGTCTGGAGGTCATGAATGCATGAACAAGCTTTTCTGCATCAGATACGGAAAAGATGCTCCTAAGTTTGGCAATATTTCTAGGATGGAAAAAGGCTGTTTTTATGATATTTGAAATGTGATTTTCAAAGGACAAGTTACTGTCTAATATTACGCGGAGGTCATTTACTGTCGAGCTAGTAGTAACAGTACATCCTTCTAAACGCAGGCAGAATTGTGAAAGCTGTTGTGTGCTGGTTTTTGGGCCAATAAGTAATATCTCCATCTTATCTGAATTTAGTAAAAGAAAGTTATTGGTCATCCAGTCTTTTATGTCCTGGACACACTCAGTTAATCTAGAAAACTTAGGTATTTCGTATGGTTTTGTTTAGATATATAATTGGGTATCATCAGCATAACAATGGGAACTAATCCCATGTTTTCTAATTATGTTACCCACAGGAAGCATGTATATTGAGAACAGCAAAGGTCCTAAAACTGACCCTGGTGGGACCCCATATTTCACTGGCATCACACCAGACGGTTCTCCAGTCAGATTTACAAAATAGTATAGATCAGACAGGTATGATATAAAACATTTTAATGCCTGTCCCTGAATACCTGTATGATTTTGTAGGCGATCTATGAGAATATTATGATCTACAGTGTTGAATGCAGCACTTAGATCAAGTAAGACTAGTATTGAGATGCAGCCTTGGTCTGAAGCTAAAAACAAGTCATTTGTTTAACTAGTGCAGTTACTGTACTGTGATGGGGCCTGAAACCTGCCTGAAATGCTTCAAGGATATTGTTTTCCTGCAAGAATGTGCATATTTGAGCTGATACTTTTTCTAATATTTTTGATATGAACGGAAGGTTTGAAATCGGTCTGTAATTTGTTATTTCATTCGCATCCAAATTAGATTTTTTAAGCGGCTTAATAACTGCCAACTTGAAAGGTTTAGGGACGTGACCTAGATATAATGTTAAGAAGTGGCTCTACAACTGTAAGCATCACTTCTTTTAAAAATCTGGTTGGGATTGGGTCTAACAGGCATGTTGTTGATTTAGGTGATAAGTTTATACAGCTCTTCCTGTCCTATACCTGTAAAGCACTAAAAATCTAAATGTGAAGCTATAGGCTAAACTGGGTCGTGAGATACTATTAGAGGTTAAACCTTCATTATTTTCTTCCTGATACTATTGATTTTTCATTAAAGAAGTCCATAAAGTCTTTACTTCTAAACTGTGATGGGATACTCTCTGCGGGCATCTTAGGTTTTGTTAGGCGAGCCACTGTACTAAATAAGAACCTGGGATTGTTTTGGTTTCTTGCTAACAGTTGGCAAAGATGCTCGGTCCTAGCAGTTTTTAGAGCCTGTCTATAGCTGCACAGTCTTTATACGCAATTCGAAAAACCTCTAATTTAGTTTTCCTTCATTTTTACTCGAGGTTAGGGGTTGCTCTCTTTAGGGCGCGAGTATGACTGTAGTACCACGGTGCAAATGTTTTATCGCTGACTTTTTAAAATCTTTTTTTTGGGGGTGGGGGGGGGGGGGGGGGGGGGGTTCCAATTTTCTCCCAATATTAGTCGTAGCCAATTCCTCCCCGTCACTAGGAGGCTCCCACATTAAGGCTGCTACTACCACTCAGTTGGGAGGGCGAAGACTATCCCGTGTTCCCTCCAAATCGCGTGACGTCAGCCGACCGCATCTTTTCGAACTGCTTGCTCACGCCCCGTTAGGGGCGGAGTCACACACTCGGAGGAGTGGACACTCTGATAGGAGCAACAGTGTCTAATTTACTGGTAAAAATAGTGCCCATGCTGCTAGACACTTCAGTGGAATGCAGTGGAAAGGTTTTTTGGGGATTAAATTCATTTTCATGGCAAAGAAGGACAATTCATCTGATCACTCTTCTTAACATTCTGGAATATTTGCAAATTGCTATTATAAAAACTTAAGCAGCAACTTTTCCAATTTCCAATATTTATGTAATTCTCAAAAGTTTTGGCCACGACTGTACACAGTGACATACACGTTTAAGAACATGTAGGGGCCATATCGATTTCCTCAGTGGCCCTATACTGTATACAAGAAGAAACCATAAATACTACTAATAATTTTAATAATATGTTAATACTATTAAATTATTTTGACATTTGTGTTTAATATATTTATGATTCAAAGAAACAATGCACAAATTATATTTTTCTTCAGACTGTTAAAATGGTTCAACTGTATACACAGCTGTGTTATTTTAATGTCTAAAACCAGAACGTCATAATAGTTTAACACTGTGTAGATTATTGAATGAAAATGATTTAGGTTGTTGTTAGTGTTTAAAATAAAAATCCCTTTAAATATATGATATTTATGATTTATAAATATAGAGAATATAAATATACAGAAGAAACAGATTTTTAGTTATTTAAACTATTATAAGTTGCACATTTAACATATTTATACACTGTAAACTACAATATTTATGACATGAATCTGCCTAAAAATCATCACCTGCCACATGTTCCACAGTAGACAGTACAGTTTGTATTGTATTCATTGTATCCCATCTCACATCTGTGATTATTGATTTAATAGATTTATAAAATGAAATTAAAACATAGTACAAATTCTTATTGTGTCATATAAATATTATTTTGTCCATGATAATCTATATAAATAAAATAAATGTTTTGTCTGTACACTGGTCAGAACTCTTTAACTTCTTTAACTTTCTTTAAATGATAACTTTGTTTCATACATTGGAGGACCCGATACCAGTCTCAGAAAAAAAGTTCTGTCTGTCTGTCCGCAAAACTGACTGCACAGAATTTATTTAACTTTATCAGTCCTTCTGTGCCTGAAGTTAAACCTGCACCTTAAATGAAAAATAAAATCAAAATGTTAAGTCGATGGGACGTTAGGAGCAGTTTAGTGCCAGACTATAAACTGAAAGTTTTGTCCCTTTGAGCCTATTGTCTAAGTGATGTTTAATCGTATTTGTAAAATAAGAAGCTACAGTAAAAGATTTGAGGATTTGTTTCATTATTTGCTTCAAGTTTATTACATTATGTATTATTTTATTTTCTTCAGTATCAGGTGTGATAAAGTTGGAGTGAAAAGTTGGTCAGCTCTGGTCTCAGCACTCAACTCAGAAACCTCCAATCTGAGAGAACTGCATCTGACTGTGAAAACACTGGACTACAGCACACTAGGAGACTCTGGAGTAAAGACACTCTTTGCTGTACTGGTGAATCCTCACTGTAAAGTGGAAAGTCTGAGGTAAAGTCATCTCTTTGAGTAACTATGGGTCTTGTAGGGGTTTGGGGTGCTGTAACTACTACTAGGATAGTCATAGCACCCCAAAACATTATTGTTTATTTATAAAATGTAATTTTTAATGAGTAAAAATTCTTTTTAAAAAATAAATGCAATACTAAAAAGAAACTATTTTAATAAATAATTTAAAATAAAATTGTGATCTGATAATGTCCTGTTAGCCAGTGTGCAATTTTTGTAACTTAGCATAAACAATGCACTGGTGATACCTAATGGATGTTATAATGTCTGTTGGTTAATGCATGATTTTTTCTGCTCTGTTGCCTGTTATAAATTTTATTCATTGGTGGTTGAACAAGAAACTGTGACTCCTCATCAATGTCTCTATGTGATGCTCATTCACATATGTTACGATATTGGATTTATTTGTTACGATATTGGATTTGTTTTTGTGTGTTCAGTTATGCTTGCTTTGTCTCTGTCTCTGCTGGTGGTGGGATTGGGGTCTCTTCCTTGTTTTTGTCGATGCCGCCCACTTCTGCCATTGCCAGAAATCTATTGGCCTGTCGTTTGTTGGTTCCGCCTCCTCCCAGATGATTGGTCCTACAGTCAACCCAAAGGCCTACTTAAGGCCTTCAGCCCACCATGCTACAGACCTTGTTTTTGCTTACTGTTTATCCAATACTTTATTCTGAATGTTATTCTGTGTATGACCCCTTTGCTACGTTCTGACTACTCTTAGACTTTCCCCTTTTGATAGTTGCTTGGTTTTTGTTCGCCTATATGACCCTTTTGCTTGTTTTGACTACGCTTTTGTGTTTGCCCTCTTTGTTTTGTTTGTTTAGTTTGTAAATACTTTTGTATACATTTGTATTTATTTCTTTATTGAGTGGTTTAGTAAGGAGTTGATGCCATTTTGTTTGCCCCTTGTTTTTTTTTGGTTTGTGGTTAGTTAGGGAGTAAGGGAAGAACTTTGTATTTCTGTTTCTTTGTTTTTGGTGAAGGTTAGTTGTTTCACTTTGGTACTAGGTAAAGGGAATTTTGTTTATTGTTTTGGCCTTGTTGGCTTCTGAAGCTTACAGCCACCTTTTGGGAATTTGCTCATTTCACCTTGTTGTAAAATAAACACTAAGCAAACGCACTTTTGGTCTCACCCCCTTTTTTTTTTTTTCTTTTCACTCCTGTTACGGCCCGACCTAGACCGGGGCGTAACAGAATTGGGGGCTCGTCCGTTGCTTTTCCTCACTGTTTATTTCAGTGCACTTGTGTTTGTCTGGCGGCGTTTGTCTTTGCGGTAGGGGAGTGTTTAGTTTGCTCTTCTTAGAAATGGCTACAAAGTTTAACTTGGACCAGTTTACCATTTGCCCCATGGTAGAGCAGTTTGAGAAGTGCCGAAAGGATGACTTGTTATTGCTCGCCGATTTCTATCAGATTTCAGTGTCACGGAGTGCTACAAAGCATGATATTAAGAAGCTGTTCTACGCTGAGCTGTTTGAACAGCGCGTTGTGTGTGAGCGTCCAGAGGCGGGTGTTGCAACTCACTCAGGTGATCCAGAGGATTTGGCTGCAGCAGAGGCTGGCGCCAGGCCCAAGAATCCAGCACGCATAGATCCCGCTGTAGGAAGCTCACCATTAGAGGACCCCATGCTTGCGCTGCAATTAAAACAGCTGGACTTGGAATTAAGTCGGCAGCAGTACAAAGCTCAGCAGCTACAGTTCCAAACATTGGAGCTGGAAACTAAGAAAGAGATAAGGCTAAAAGAGCTGGAGCTGGAGTTGGCCTCAAGGTTTGGGCCCCCCAGTGCACCTGTGTCTCCTGTACCTGTTCGCGCATCCTCGCCTGTGCCTGCTCCTGTTCCTGTATCTGAGTTGTCACCTGTGCTAGGACCCACTGTGTCTGTAAGTTCTGCGTTTGATGTAAGTAAGCACATTGCTTTGGTGCCTATGTTCAGAGAAAGTGAGGTGGATACTTATTTCCCTTTGTTTGAGCGCATCGCTGCCACTCTGCAGTGGCCTAGGAATATTTGGTACTTGCTTTTACAGTTCAAGTTTGTGGGTAAAGCTCAGGAAGTGTGTTCTGCCTTAACACTTGAACAAAGTGTTGATTATGAAACTGTTAAGTCAGCTGTGTTACGGGCATATGAACTTGTCCCCGAAGCTTATAGACAGAAGTTTAGAAAACATACCAAATCCGCCAGCCAAACATTTGTAGAATTCGCCCGTGAAAAATGCGCTTTGTTTGACATGTGGTGTGCAGCCAGTAAAGTCACCACCTTTGACCAGTTAAAAGAACTGATACTGTTAGAAGAGTTTAAAAACTGTATTTCGGATAAAATAGTTGTTTATTTAAATGAACAAAAAGTCTCGTCGCGAAAACTGTGTTTTCGCCTCTGCGGCGCGATATTACTAATCGTAGCCCTAAAGTTTCCGCCAGCACGTCTAAGAATAGTAGTGATTCCCGTGAATGCTTCTATTGTCATGAATCTGGACATTTTATCGCTACCTGTCCCGCGTTATCTCGTAAGAACCGTCGTAAATCACAGAACACTAAGAGTGTGGCTTTAGTTCATGTACCACCGCAGCCAGCTGAAAGTTCAATTTCACTTTCATCGGTGGATGCTGCGTTTAAACCTTATATCCTGGATGGAATGGTTTCACTCTCGGCCACAGATTCTGAGCCTACGCCACTTCGTATTTTGAGAGACACTAGCGCTGCTCAGTCATTTATTTTGGAAGGTGTCTTGCCTTTGTCTGACCAGTCTAGTTGTGGTGCCGATGTTTTAGTTCAGGGAATTGAACTTGGTGTGGTAAAAGCTCCGTTACATATGATTTATCTTAACTGTGATATTGTGTCTGGCTTTGTTAAGGTCGCAGTTCGTCCTCAGTTGCCAATTAAAGGAGTTTCTCTTATTTTGGGTAATGATTTAGCTGGTGGAAAGGTTTTTCACTTGCCTGTTGTCACGGATGCTCCTGAGCTGAATGAAAGTGATGCACTGTCACATAAGTTTTCCTCGGTTTTTAGTACCTGTGTGGTGACACGCTCTCAGGCTCGTAAAATGAAGGATGCTAATGACACTTCAGATTCCTTTATGTGTAACGATAATCCGGTGTTTGAAGATGAGAATTTGTCTTCCAATCCACTTGTTTCACCGGAGGATAAGACCTCCTCCATACAAAATGATGTCGCTACTTTGGGTGTTGGGCAAGAGCAGTTTGTTGCCGCTCAGCAATCTGATGCGTCTCTCTCTCTCGGTGTATTGCTGCAGCTGTAGATAGTGCTGAGTTACCTCAACACTCAATGGCATACTTCTTTGATGATGATGATGTTTTAATGCGAAAATGGCCACCTCTGATATTAAGCATGAGTCAAGGGCTGTTTTCCAGGTTGTGGTTCCAAAACCATATAGAACACAAGTTTTGCTTATTGCCCTTGACCATGATCTTGCTGGTCACCTTGGTGTGAGGAAGACCTACCTCCGTGTTTCAAAACACTTCTTTTGGCCTGCCATTAAGTCTGATGTTGCTAATTACTGTCGATCCTGTCATGTTTGTCAAATGGCAGGGAATCCTAACCAAGTTATTCCCCCTGCTCCACTTCAACCAATCCCTGTTCTGGGGGAGCCTTTTGAGAGCCTTTTGTTAGATTGTGTCGGTCCCCTTCCTCGAACTAAGTCTGGTAACGTGTATCTGCTAACCCTGATGTGTGCTGCCACTAGATATCCTGAAGCCATACCCCTGCGTAGCATCAAATCACGTGCCATCATTCAAGCACTTATTAAATTCTGTACCACCTTTGGTTTGCCCAAATATGTTCAGTCGGACCAAGGTTCAAATTTTATGTCTGCCTTGTTCAAAAAGGTTATGAACCAGCTGAACATACAACACCAGGTTTCTAGTGCCTATCACCCGGAGTCCCAAGGTGCATTAGAACGTTTCCACCAAACCTTAAAGTCTATGCTCCGAACATACTGTTTGAACCATGAAAGAGATTGGGATGATGGGTACCATTAGTTCTGTTTGCTATTCGTGATGCTGTGCAGGAGTCTCTTGGATTCAGTCCTGCAGAATTAGTTTTCAGTCACTCTGTTCGTGGTCCCCTAAAAGTACTGCAGGAAGAGCTACTGTCTCCGAGTCCTGTGAAAGGTCCAACCATGAATGTTTTAGATTATGTGAGTTCCTTTCGTGAACGCCTACATGCAGCATGTGACGTAGAAAAACGTTCTCTTGCCTCCACACAAACTCGTATGAAGAATCGTTTTGATAAAAAGGCTGTTGTGCGTCAATTCCAAGCAGGTGACAAAGTGTTGGTTTTACTACCAGTGCCGGGTTCTGCTCTCCAGGCTAGGTTTTCTGGCCCTTATGTTATTGAGTCAAAATTGAGCGATACGAATTATGTTGTAAAAACTCCTGACCGTAAGAGGAAATCTCGTGTGTACCATATCAATATGCTTAAAGCTTATATCACTCGCTCCACCCCAGATGTCTTTGTCCCCGTGGCCATTTCAGTAACTGCCTCAGTGGAATCGTCACCCTATGAGTATTCTCCTGAGTTCGATAGTCTCAGCTTTGGTCGAGCTTGTTTTCCCTGCGCTAGCCTGCCAAACTTAGAATGGCTTTCAGATATTCAATCTAAACTTAGTCACTTGTCCGTGTCTGCCCAAAATGACACAGTCAGTCTCATTAAGAGTTATCCTAAGCTTTTTTCTGATCAGCTCTTCCGCACTACTGTCCTTCAACATAACATTGATGTTGGTGAACACTCTCCTGTGAAGCAGAATACATATAGAATTAATCCCACAAAACGTGCCCTTATGAAACAAGAAACTGATTATTTACTGTTCCTAGCTGCAGTCCTTGGAGTTCTCCTTGTCTCCTACAGTAGTTCCGAAACCTGACCAAAGCTATCGTTTTTGCACAGATTATCGAAAAGTTAATGCTTTAACTAAAGCAGATTCGTTTCCGCTTCCTAGAATGGAAGATTGTATTGACCGTATAGGAAGTGCAAAATTTGTTACAAAATTAGACCTGTTAAAAGGTTACTGGCAAGTTGCTCTAACACCACGTGCATCTGAAATCTCTGCTTTCGTCACCCCGGACAGTTTCCTTCAGTATACTGTGATGGCGTTTGGACTTAGAAATGCACCTGCTACATTTCAGCGTTTGATGATCCAGGTTCTGGGTGATGTGCCTAATTGTGAAGCCTACCTTGATGATGTGGTAGTATTCTCTGATACTTGGGATGCACATGTTTGTACATTAGACTCTGTATTATCTCGCCTTCAGAAAGCTTACTTAACATTAAACCTAGCAAAATGTGAGTTTGGTCATGCCACCGTTACATACCTTGGTAAACAGGTGGGACAAGGTACAGTTCGCCCGCTAGATGCCAAAGTTAAGGCAATTGTTGCATTTCCCGCACCCAAAACGAAAAGAGAGCTTCGACGTTTTCTCGGTATGGCAGGTTATTACAGAAGCTTTTGTAGAAATTTTTCTGATGTTGTTTTGCCTCTTACATCTCTCCTCCGTAACTCTGTCCCTTTTGTGTGGTCTCCTAGTTGTGAAGCAGCGTTTGAGTCTGCTAAATCGCTTTTATGTAGTGCACCTGTCCTTTTTGCTCCTGACTTTTCCAAACCCTTCAAACTTGAGGTGGATGCCAGTGGCACAGGTGCTGGTGCTGTTTTGATTCAGGAAGATGGAGATGGTATGAGAAAAGTAACTTACGGGATGATCTATAAGTTTAACTGCCACCAGCTAAACTACAGCACTATTGAGAAGGAAGCCCTTGCACTTTTGCTTGCACTTCAACACTTTAAAGTTAACGTTGGTTCCAGCACTGTCCCCATTGCAGTTTTTACAGATCATAACCCCCTTGTATTTTTGCATCGTATGTCAAACAGCAACCAACGTCTCATGCGTTGGTGTTTAATTGTTCAAGGTTTTAATCTGGATATTCAGCATAAGAAAGGCTCTGAAAATGTAATAGCTGACTCATTGTCTCGTTGCCATGGTTATAATTGTGAACAGGATGTTCACTCTTAAGGGAGGGGGTGTTACGTTATTGGATTTATTTGTTACGATATTGGATTTGTTTTTGTGTGTTTGGTTATGCTTGCTTTGTCTCTGTCTCTGCTGGTGGTGGGATTGGGGTCTCTTTCTTGTTTTTGCAGATGCCGCCCACTTCTGCCATTGCCAGAAATCTATTGGCCTGTCGTTTGTTGGTCCCGCCTCCTCCCAGATGATTGGTCCTACAGTCAACCCAGAGGCCTACTTAAGGCCTTCAGCCCACCATGCTACAGACCTTGTTTTTTTTTTTTTACTGTTTATCCAATACTTTATTCTGACTGTTATTCTGTGTATGACCCCTTTGCTACATTCTGACTACTCTTAGACTTTCCCCTTTTGATTGTTGCTTGGTTTTTGTTCGCCTATATGACCCTTTTGCTTGTTTTGACTACACTTTTGTGTTTGCCCTCTTTGTTTTGTTTGTAAATACTTTTGTATATATTTGTATTTATTTCTTTATTGAGTGGTTTAGTAAGGAGTTAATGCCATTTTGTTTGCCCCTTGTTTTTTTTTTTTGGTTTGTGGTTAGTTAGGGAGTAAGGGAAGAACTTTGTATTTCTGTTTCTTTGTTTTTGGTGAACGTTAGTTGTTTCACTTTGGTACTAGGTAGAGGGAATTTTGTTTATTGTTTTGGCCTTGTCCGCTTCTGAAGCTTACAGCCACCTTTTGGGAATTTGCTCATTTCACCTTTTGTAAAATAAACACTAAGCAAGCGCACTTTTGGTCTCACCCCCTTTTTTTTTTCTTTTCACTCCTGTTACGACCCGACCTAGACCGGGGCGTAACAACATACCATGGGACTGTTTCTTATGAGCCTAATATTTTCCCTGGTATTTAACACAGAACAGCTACGGTATGTAACTACAGCTACCAACTTTTTAGAAAAGCTTGGAGTGAGATTTTGGAAATAAGGGTTTTTTTTTACAGACACACACACACATTGTCTCGCATGCCCAGCCATTTTGTGTAACACTAACCAGACACCTCACCCTGCATAGCTCAAGTTCTGTACATTTTAGTGTTGCACTGTTAAAGTGAAACAACAGATGCACGTGACTTTATTTATTTCAGTTTGTATAACTGACATTTAAAATATTCACTCAAAAAAAGAAAAAAAAAAAAAAACTTACAGACCAGCCAAATCATCTACTGTACAGCTGCTCTCCAGCAGCTAAATGTAGAGAAGCAGGTATGAAGCACAGAACTCTGGGGCAAAATCAATATAGTAGTATTTTTATATTAAGAAGACCAATCAAACCTGATTAAAAGAGAATACAACAGATTGCACACAAAATTATGTGAAATGCGACAGTCATGCTGTGAAGCAAAGAGATTGTATGAGGGCAGAGTGTGTATGAGTCTTAAACATAATGTGAGAGTTGGTGGTTTTAATGTCACTGTCACAGAGCAGGTACTGCACACTGTATGTGTGTGTAAATGTATGTGTCAGGGGTGTTGTAAATGTAACAATTGTGCTTAGGAAACCCTAAGTTTCAGAGCTTCCTGGATGGAAAGCTAAGTGACCCCTTAGCAGAATTTATTTAAACTTTGAAGTTTATGCCTGAAGTTAAACCTGCACCGTTAAGTAGAAAGGACGTTAGGAGCAGTTTAATGCCAGAATATAAACTGAAAGTTTTGTCCCTTTGAGTCTATTGTCTAAGTGATGTTTGATCGTATTTGTAAAATAAGAAGCTACAGTAAAAGATTTGAGGATTTGTTTGATTATTTGCTCTAACTTTATTTTATTATGTATTATTTTATTTCCTTCAGTATCAGGTGTGATGAAGTTGCAGTGAACAGGTTGTCAGCTCTGGTCTCAGCACTCAACTCAGAAACCTCCAACCTGAGAGAACTGCATCTGACTGTGAAAACACTGGATCTGACCAAAAGTACACTAGAAGACTCAGGAGTAAAGACTCTCTCTGCAGTACTGGAGAATCCTCACAGTAAAGTGGAAAGTCTGAGGTAAAAACATCTCTTTGAGAGTCACAGTAACTATGGGTGTCTTGTAGGGATTTGGGGTCATAGTACACCCACAGAACCCCCAAAATGTTATTGTTTAAATTTCATTTAAAAAAGAATTTTTAATGAGTAAAAAATAAATGCAATAATAAAAACTATTTTAATAAATAATTATTATAAATAATAATGAATGCTTTTTCACATACCATGGGACTGTTTTTTATGAGCTTAATATTTTACCTGGTATTTAACAAAGAACAGCTACAAACTTTTCAGAAAAGCTTGGAGTGAGATTCTGGAAATAAGGATTTTTTTTTTTAAACACACACACAATGTCCCCACGCTGCATGCCCAGCCATTTTGTCTAACATTTACCAGACACCTCACCCTGCATAGCTCAAGTTCTGAACATTTTAGTGTTGCACTGTTAAAGTGAAACAACAGATGCATGTGACTATATTCATTTCAGTTTGTACAACTGACATTTGATATAGTCACTCAAAAAAAGAAGAAAAAAAAAAAGAAATCGGACCTAGCTTACAGACCAGCCTAATCATCTAAATGTATTTCAGCAACTAAATGTAGGGAAGAAGGTATGTAGTACAAAACTCTGGGGCAAAAACAATACATCAGTGTTTTTATAATCAAAAGACTGATTAGGTGAAATGCAACAGTCATGCAGGAGCTGTAAAACAAAGTGAATGTACAAGAGCAGAGAGAGTATGAGTCTTAAACATAGTGTGTGAGCATTGGTGGTTTTAATGTAACTGTCACAGAGCAGGAACCCCTTGGTGGCAGCAAATGAAAATCCCTGGCACCATCCCTGACACTTACTCACTAAAAGCAGGTGTACAATGTTACGGTCTTGTTTCAGTGTTTCACATAATCTTTTAACTAATTACACTGAAACAAGTTTAGACAATTACATAAAATATTAACAAAATTGTAAAACAAAAAGAAAAATCAGCATCCAGGTGACAGTTTTTAGTGAAGATTGGTATTGAGAAAGACAAAGTGCCTGAGCTTTAAGGGGTTGATCCTGTTTCTTCTCCCTGTTATTATCTGCCCTGTTTTGAAGAAGATTCTCTCTGAAGAGACTGATGTTGTTTTGTAGCACCTTCAGTTGCTCGTTCTTTAAAGGGGTCATACAGGCCTACATGCACTTTTTTAAGCTGTTTGGACTGAACTGTGTGTTAGGAGAGTGCGTACACAACCACTCTACGATGATAAAGAGCTGCCCGGTGGTTTTTTTTTCATTTATTACAATAACATGCCCCTTCTGAAATCAGGCCAATCGCAAATGCCTGTCACTGAGACGCCACACCACAAGAGGCCGCTCCTACATTAGTTGATTGACACTGCTGTTTTACCAAAGACCCGCCCCGAGTGAGAAGAAGCTGTCGGCCATTGTTTTTCGCCGCTGGAGCAAAATGTCGCTTAAGCGAGTGTGGTGTACAGTTGTTGGGTGTAATAGCGAACACAGCGGTCGTCATTCACTACAGACATCTGAGCCGCTGAGGACGCAGTGGCTGAATTTGGTTTTTAAAGCTAACGTCCCCGCCGATTTACCTAAATGCGTTCATGTTTGCGATAATCATTTTTCACCAGACTGCTTTATAAACGCGGGTCAATATAAAGCAGGTTTTACTAGGAAGCTGCTCCTAAAAAATGGATCTGTACTAATGCTTTGTGTTCCTGCTTCATCTTCACCAGGCTCAGTGAGTAATTTCTTTTTCTATGACTCTTTGCAGATCGCCTTTTCTAATAATCATGATGAATGCGGAGTGTAAGTTAACTCATACTCTCATAGAACATGGTTATGGCTTCTTCTCTATGTACAGCCATCTCTATATAATCCCTAATCGCCTGTTTATAATAAACAATGCATTAAGGTGATTGTCTAGTTGCAAACGGTGTACGTAGTCAGAAAACTATATTATGCTTACCTTTGTTACGTTAGATTGTTTATAACGATGTCTGTCGAAGATTAAGAAGTCATGTAAACGCATCAGTAAACACATCGCATCCGTATCTCTCTCAGTAAGCTTCTCCACTTCATGTTGTTGTTGCTCGCGGCAGCGCAACAGCCCGTTAATTCATGCCCATGCAGTGATGAGAAAGACGATGCATGACGAGTCGATGCATGTCCATTCTTTTAATTTCTGCGTTGTCAGGCGATATTACAAACTTCCGCGTAGGTTCCGTATTTAAATCAAACCAAAAACGACTGAAGAAAACAGGCTCAGGCTCTATATTCCAGCGTTTTTCAGTTTAGACTGCATTACCCACAAAGCACTGCGTTGTGGGCAATGCTTTGTGGGTAATGCAGTCCAAAGCATTGCCCGCACTGGACTACACTCCCGTGGCTATACCACACGTGTTTTGTGAAGACACGCCCCACAGAACTGGGGGGGCGGGCTCAGCAGAGATCATAAGCATTTAAAGGAACATGCACTGAAATAGGTTGCTGAAAACAGAGCTAGTTTTTACCAGGTAAAAGTAGTGTTTTTTTTACACAACCAATGAGATTTTTTAATTAAATATATTACAAACTTTTCATTAGGACCCTAAAGATCATATTAACATTTACTGAAACATGTTTCTGGATGTTCCCTTAAAGAACCTCCAAACGTAGGGCTTGTGGCTCTTCTTGTTTGTCCTCTGCTGCCTCTTCTCCCTCTTTGCCCCCTAGCAGTGGAGTTGGCTGGCTGCATCTTACTGATGCTGCAGTTATTCTCTAAAGTGCTTTAACAACCGCTCTGTTGTCATTAAAGGCCAGCTTTTTGAATCTTTGGTCAGGCACTGTGGTCTGTGAGAGAATAACGTTGTATTCTATTCTGTGGACATTTTTGTCCATGGATGCACAGAGCGGCCACTAACTTACGCCACCTGTGGTTACTCTGGTCTGGTGATTGGCTATCTCTCTCTGCAGCCCCTTGTCAGTGCTCTTTACAAAGTAACGGGTTAGAGTTCTTGGATGAATTTTTTTATGTAACGAGTAATCTTGCACGTTATTTCCACTATTTAAGTACTCAGTTATTTACAGTAGTTATATTTTTAAAAATGCAATCCGTTAATCTAACAATTTATGTAATCCGTAATCCAGATAGCAGTCATTCTGTGTGTGTGTGTGTGTGTGTGTGTGTGTGTGTGTGTGTGTGTGAGTGAAAGTCGTCCTACAAGCTCCGCCCCTAAACAGATTATGGGTAAAACTTTACTGAGTGATGAAAGTAGAATAATTGTGAAGTTCTTGACTAAAACAACATGCATGTGGAATCACAAAAAAGGTTTTCATTTTCTGCAATGGAAATGTACTCTAACTAGTTACTTTTATTAGAAGGTAATGTAACTGATTACTTTTAATTTTCTTTTAAATTAATCCTATAAAAAGTAACGTCCCCCAACACTGACCCATGCACAGGATTAGCATTTTGGAGGCTGTAACATAAAATAAAAAACTATAAAATAATATTAACAATACTACTAATAAAACCATAATTAGCAGTACTGTTAGCAGTAAGTATTTGTCCATATTATTTGCCAAAAGAGTTCTGACAATGTTCAAGTTCAAGTTCAAGTAGGTTTTATTGTCATTACAACCATATACAGTTAGTACACAGTGAAACGAAACAACGTTCCTCCAGGACCAAGGTGCTACATGCAACATAAATTTACAACATAAATTAACAGAGACACTAAACTAGCTAACCAAGAGGCCTAGTTTACTGGCTAGCAGAGACAGGACAGAGAGACCTAACATAAATTACAACATAAATTAACAAAAACTAACTAACTAAGTATAACTATTTTAGCATACCACATAAAGTGCACGTGCAAATGTGCAAACAAGAGCAACAACAAAGTGACAGTGCGCAACCACGACATAACAGAACATAAAATATGGTGTTGAGGTAGTGGGTAAACGTGAACGTAACAGTTACAGAACATAAAATATGGTGTTGAGGTAGTAAACATTCTTTAAAAACAGCAGCAAGAATTGAGGAATTAGTGCAAAAATTAGTCCAGTAATGATCATTGTGCAAAAGATAAACAGTGAAGCATTTACAGGTTGGTGTGTACGATAATTTGTTGGTGTAGGTCAGTGTGTCTGCACTTGTGTTGATTAGTCAGTCCAGTCCCAATATTTTGAGGTAGTTGAGTTAAGCTGTGTGATAATGTTTGTGTTAGTGTGTGTGTGTGTGTGTGTGTGTGTGTGTGTTTCAGTCCAGTCCCTTTTTGTTGAGGAGACGGATGGCTTGTGGAAAAAAGCTGTTGCACAGTCTGGATGTGTGTGCCCGAATGCTTCGGTACCTTTTTCCAGATGGCAGGAGTGTGAAGTGTGTGTGAGAGGGGTGTGTCCGATCAGCCACAATGCTGGTGGCTTTGCGGATGCAGCGTGTGGTGTAGATGTCTTCAATAGAGGGGAGAGAGGCCCCGATGATCTTCTCCGCTGTCCTCACTATCCGCTGTAGGGTTTTGCGATCTGATATGGCACAATTCCCAAACCAGACAGTGATGCAGCCGCTCAGAATGCTCTCTATAGTTCCTCTGTAGAAGGTGGTCAGGATCGGTGGTGGAAGCTGGGCCTTTCTCAGTCTTCTCAGAAAGAAGAGACGCTGTTGAGCTTTCTTGTGTAGGGAGCTGGTGTTAAGGGACCAGCTGAGGTCCTTCTCTAGGTGGACACCCAGGAATTTGATGTTTTCGACGATTCCCACAGAGGAGCCGTTGATGCTCAGCGGAGAATGGTCGCCTCGTGTCCTCCTAAAGTCAACAACCATCTTCAATGACAATATCATCACTGTTTACATTTCTCCCTCCGCTGATATGGCGTGGGCTGCTGACGTCATCAACTCCGTGACAGCGAGGCTACAGACACTGCATCCCTGTACCTTCATTGCTATCTCTGGTGACTTTAATCATGTCACTCTGGATTTTATACTACCCACTTTTAAACAGGTTGTGAACTGCAATACAAGAGAAAATAAAACCTTGGACTTACTGTATGCTAATGTCAAGGAGGCATACAGCTCCATAGCCCTCCCCCCTCTGGGTAGATCAGATCAGAATCTGGTTTACCTTAAATTTATTTACATTTCTGCAGTTGTGCGGCACCCAGTGACCACAAGAGAAATACGTAGGTGGTCACAGGAAGCTATGGAGACTCTACCGGGTCTATTTTGAGGTGACAGACTGAGATGTTCTCTGTAACTCGCAACTGGAGGATGTTAATGGACTTACTACCTGCATCACAGACTATGTTAATTACTGCATGAACAGTGTAATCCCCGCTAAGACGGTGAAGTGTTTTCCAAATAACAAACCTTGGGTGACTAAAGACATCAAAGTTTCACTCAACAGAAAAAAGGCTGCAGGGAGGAGATAAACAGAGCACAGGCTGAAGTGAAGGAAAAAAAATCAAAGATGGAAAGTAATGTTACAGAAGGAAACTGGAAAGCAGACTGGCCCAGAACAACATGAGAGAGGTGTGGAGTGGAATGAGATTGATAACTGGTATTGGAAGAAGAGCTGACCAGGTGATGGAGGGTGACCACAGTAGGGCCAATTATTTAAATCTGTTTTTTAACAGATTTGATCAGACATCTACCCCACCTCACCTAAGTATCATAAATACCATCAGTGACTTACCATGCTCTCAGGACATCAATCCCCCATCTCTCTGCAATGCCCCAACCACTACAATACTTGTCCACAACCAGTCCTGCCCCCTCGACACTGCTGGACCCTTTATCCTCAGAGCCATCCTCTACGTTTTCCCCAATACATTTCAGAGCAGAGGATGTGAGAGGAGAGTTCAAGCGATTACGTCCAGACAAGGCCGCAGGTCCAGATGGACTCAGTCCTAGGGTTCTCAGAGGTTGTGCTACTCAGTTGTGTGGAGTGTTTCAGCACATCCTCAATCTGAGCCTGAGCATAATAGCTGTACCAGATCTGTGGAAGACATCATGCCTTGTTTCTGTGCCTAAGAATAAACACCCAAAGATGAACAGTGACTACAGGCCTGTTTCTCTGACCTCACATGTCATAAATTACTTTCATATAAAATGCAATTCGTGATAAGTGTATATTGTTAAAGTATTTGTGGTATGGATATGTATGTAACGACGCGGCTCGCGCGAGGGGCAGAGCCGCGCATGAACTGTTCAGAACAGGCCGGGTCGTGATACTGGTCGTTCGCACTGGTAAAAGGTGTCAGGGCCAAAGACAAAGCGCGCTAAAGAAGACACAGGCAAAGCCCAAGCCTCTGTCTGTCTAAGACACTGGCAAGAAAGTGAGGGAGAGCGACACGCATCAGTTTTTGTGCGTGCTCTCGGGTTCAAGTGCACAAAGCACAAACTCTACTCTCTCTCTTCCTACCATAAATCCTCAGTAAGGGCATAAGCCCCGAGAGCATCTTTAGTTTTTTGTTTCAGTTTCCAGAATCCCGTCCATTCTCGCATAGTCGACGGAGCTCTGTTTTTGTGTTTTCAGTTTTCTTTTGGTTTCCTTTTAAGTTTATTAATTAATAATCCCATGCTGTCTTCAAACAGAAATGTCTTCCCGTGTCTGCCATAAGCTCTTACAACAACTCCTATTTCACTGACCCCTCCAAAGCCCTGCGTCAGGGCTCTTATAATCAGTAAAACATCTCTTGGTCTAATTTCAATATAATTAGTAAAAAAAAAAGTAAATTAAGGATGTCTTGAAACATAATGCAGTAACTCTTTATTTATTTAACACTAGAAGCGCCGCGCCAGTGTCACCTACTTATAACGCGGTTCAGCAGTCATTTGACCGCCTTTTGAATGGGAAGCTGTTGCTGACACACAATGATCGCTAGATTGCGTCTTCACACAAAGCAAATAGTTTAGCTCCAAGATCAACTTGGACTTGGACAATGCGCCATTTATTCCCGCGTTGATAATCAGCAATTTTTTTTTTCATATTTAACTGAGAAAACCTACTACAGAGTCTATAAGGGGTCAAAGGAAGAGGAAAAAAACTGAAGAAAAAAAAAAACAGGTCATGTTTTGCATTATAACCAAAAGTTTTTGGTGTTACTTTTTTCTGCCGTTATTTCTTCTCCTTTGTACATATAGGGGCTTCTTACTATAACAAAAAGGAAAGCTCTACTTAACTTTATATTGCATGGAGAAAATGTATCTGTTAATTTTATTTAAAGCTTCTGAACGTCTCAGGTGGAGCAGGAGCAGCGATTTAGTTCTGACCTCGCTTCCGTGAAATTATCGCTAAGATAATATTGTTTAAATAAATTAGATGTACCACAGCAGATAATAAACTATGCTATGTCATAACCGAAGCAAACACCACAAATATGCCTCGTTTCGTTTAGTGTTGCTAGGCAACGGACCACGCGCCCAAATCGACGGGAACGTGGTACACTTGGCCGCGGTGTATTACAAACCTGCGAAATATTTCACTGTTTATGCTCACATAAGATTCATGTAATAAAAGCGAGGGAAATGTGGAAGTGGCCACTCAATGAGAACTAAATCAAAGATTTCGATAACTACACTGAGTGTAACATCTGCAAAGTGACACTAAACAGCTGAACAACTTAAATTTTTCGTTTACCTCTGAAAAAAAAGCTGTATTTTGTTTGTTTATATTTAGAATTTGTATAAAAGTGCAAGAAGTGCGCGCACACACACACACACCTCCCCAGAGCCCTCGGTAAACATCCAATCACCGTCAGTAGGCAGTCAAGACGTAGCCTAACGTAGTGTCATGTTGGATTTCAGCGGTCACGGAGTGGAAAGACTTTAAAGCAGTTTCAGCGTTTTTTTAGGTACAACAAGCACAGCGATGAGTCCCCGTTGTTTCACTGTTTGACATAGTGACACTAAACAGCTGAACAACTTCACTTTTCCGTTTACCTCTGAGAAAAAAAAAGCTGTATTTTGTTTGTTTATATTTAGAATTCTTATAACATTACAAGAAGGTACCAGTTTGGTCTGTGTAGTTAGCGCCCTTGTAGAGAATAAATTAATGAATAACACCTTCCAACCACCTCTCAAGAGAGTGCCATAGGTTTTTTTTTTTTTGTTTTGCAAAAATACTTGCAAAACATCAGCATACATTTGAGGTAACTTCTGAGGTGGTCAGTAATTAATGGCACGGTCGTTCGGAGGGGGTTGTGATCACACCTACAGTTTTTTTGTTCTAGGCTGTCGGTTAAATATCTCTCCACTTGGAATGGAAGCACAAAATGGAGGTGGCAACATGCAAGGGATTTCAGCATCTCGACGCACAGTATACTAAGCTGTTTATAAAGAAGACACTGTTTGTTTTTTCATTTTGTAATCTTTCTCATGTTTACTTTGTACTGTACAATGTATATTCTTTTTTTTATGAATTACTGTAAATAACCTACATATGCAGTTGATTTACCGGAAAGGACTTTTTTTAGTTTTTTTTGTGTGCTACACTAAACTTCAGGGTCAAGTAATAGCGATTTTATTTTAAAAGTATTTTATATATATATATATATATGTGTTTGATTTACACAAATATGTGGGAAAAGATAAAGAAACACACTGAAGCGGAATCTTAACGAAACAATGTTGATGAGTTCAAGCTTAGATTAATATATAAACTGCTTCAAAGTCTTTCCACTCCGTGACCGCTGAGTGTGGATACAGACCAAACTGTTACCTTCTTGTACTTCTTGTTACTGCGCTGCCCCCTCTTGCCCCTGAATAGAGTCGGCCTCCATTTTACTCACACACACAGACACACACACACACATATATATAGCTATGGGAACTTCTTTTTGTGTTGCTGGTTGTGAAGCATGTATGTGTCAAACACGCCAAATTTTGGCATATATAACCTCGGTCAGGTGACGTCATCTGATAAAACGCACCTGCAGGTTATAAATAGGAGTGAACCGGAAACATTCCTCAGATCTTTTTGTCTTCAAAGGACCGAATATTGTAATTGCGTGTGATGTGTGCAAGAGAATTAAAAAATGTTTACTCACTGATATGGTGAAGTTTGTTAGGAGATCCATGCTTCTGCTCTTTCGGAGCGCGATTTCCACACCATTGTTTCGGCGCATTCCTGGATTAAACAGTGCAATCTGGCAGACGTGCACGAGACGGGAATCGCCCTTTCTCTCGCATCCTTGCCGGATCAGGAAGTTTTCCGGCCACTTCTCAAGCGCGCTCCGGCGCTTCTTGTGAATGGATAGGAAAGACTTACTTTCGCTTCCGCAGGTAAGTAACGCATGCGATCGAGCGATTACTTATTTCGGGATTTCCCCAAGCGCTCGAAAAAAAATAAAAAATGACAAATTGCTGTCGGGTGGCCAGGGGGAGGAGCTTCATCCTGTGTTTTCGTGCCATCAGCTTCGAATTATTTGAATGTCGTTAATGTGAAGGCGTGGTTATATGATGATGTCCCAGTTAGAAGAGACGCTTGGGCTATCTCTCCTGGGACATCATTCTCCCTGAAAAGAAGCATACACTCCCCACTAAGCCGTGTAGACTGACATCTTTCCTGGTGGGAAAGAGCTTCAGGCAGCTGATCAGCCTGGTGCTCTACTGCACACCATGGCGGTTTTGCAGGCTTACCAGGCTGATCTGTTGAAAGACTTGAGCACTGGCGGGGCTCTACAATGTCGTTCCTGGAATTGCGCTGAGCCACAGACCTGTCTCTACGTGCAACAAAGCAGACAGTCCATGCTATTGGCTGTTTATGGCTGTGATGGTGTTCCGCAGAGTTACCTGTGGCTAAATCTCACAGGAGAACCAAGGATAAGGATCGTGCATTCCTCCTAGATGCCCCATCTCGCCCTCTGGCCTGTTTGGCGATGCTGTTAACGTCGCCACTAGGTTCGGGAGGCGAAATCATATAAACAAGCCTTCGGGAAAGTCCTTCCCCGCCATGCTCAAAGGTCGGGACTGTCGGCCACCCAGCCCTGACCGAGTTTGACTCTTGCGAGGCGCTAAGCGCAGGAATAGAGCATTATTAGCTGGGCACCCCCTCGTAAGACTGGGGTGCAGCGCGCCACGCTTGGCAATCAGCCTCGAAGAAGTCGTACCTACGTACTGTCTCCTTCACAAAGAAGTAGTCCTGAGGTCGTCCAGGACCGTAGGGGTGGCTCCCCCCGGGATGGGGCACGTAGAATTTCTCTCAGGGATAAAGTGTTCTCATCCCAGATCGCGGGCTGAACCGCTATCCAGTTCAAAATGTTGACTGCCAAAAAGTGATTGCTCTAAATCCAACCCAGAGATTGGTTGTGACAATCGATCTGAAGGACGCATATATTACACGGAAATATTGCCACAACACAGAAAGGTTCCCGATGTTCGCTTTCGGGGGCGAAGCTTACCAGTACCAGCTTACCAGTATCGGGTTCTTCCATTTGGTCTAGCTAACCCGCACATTAGACGACTAGCTATGCTGGCTCAGTCTCAGGAGCTAACGCTTCGACATCAGGATGTCGTCCCAGCTCATCTCTGTTCCTGGATTGAGACTGAATGCCATAAAAGCGTTCTCTTTCCTGCTCAGAACACAACATTTTGGGTGTCACCTAGAATGCAATCGCAATGCGGGCACAGGGGTCTCCTGCGCGTGTCAAATCTATTCCAACACCCTGAAGGAAACCAACCTAGGCCAGAAAGTGACTGTTCATCACTTTCAGATATTTTTAGGTCTCATGGCAGCTGTGTCTATGGTGAAACCTTTGGGCCTCTGCACATGAGATTGATTCAGTTGTGGCTAAATACAAGGGGATTATACTCAGGGCCAATCCCCAAAGGCAAGTAAGGGTTACGCGCCAAGGGCTTCGTACCCTTTCTATGTGGTTCAGACCCTGGTTTTTGACTTTGGGTCCCACTCTACGTGCGTCTTTTTGTCGTTGCAGATGCTAACGACAGACGTAGACAGCCTGAAGGGAGCTGGAAAGGCTATTTCCTTGCGTGGCACATCAATTGCCCCGAATGATGGCTTTATTTTGCCCTGAGACACCTCCTTCAGCAGTTGAGAGGCTACCATGCCCTAGTGCAAATAGACGACACCGGGATAGTCTCGTACATAATCGCCGGGGCAAACTGTGCTTGCGCCGCTTGAATGTGCTAGCGCATCAGTTCCGCTTTGGCTTTGGCATTCCGCACAGGACGAGTTTCTGTCCCTCAAGGCGATTTACACTTCAACGCACTAGAAGAACGTATGCCCTCAAGAAGAGGGTATTTGAAAGTGGTGCATGGCGGAACATGTAGACCCAGTCCACTGCCGAATTGTTTCAGTGCTGGAGTTCTGTAAGAAGTTACTCGGGCTTATGCCCTAGTACCCTCGGAATGTACAGAGCAGCTATTTTGGCTTGTCATGTTCTGACGGATGGGGACTGGCTGACACCCCTCCCAAACCACTAGAGTCAGCGCCTGTCTGGCTTCTGACCCTCAAGATGGTTTTTCTGATCACTTTTGGAGATCTGCAGATTATCTGATGATCTGAGAGACCAGGGTGGGGCATAGGGCTGGAGCAGTTCTGAGAGGTAGGGAGGGGCAAGGCCATATAAACATTTAAACGTGACCAAGAGAATTTTAAAATTAATTCGGTACTGTACCGGGAGCCAATGAAGAGAGGCCAGAACTGGAGAGATATGTTCTCTTTTATGCATAGACATTAATAGTCGAGCAGCAGAGTTTTGAATCAGCTGTAGCCGATGTAATGCTGTCTGAGAAACCCCAAGATACAGAGCATTACAATAATCAATGCGAGTGGTGATGAAGGCGTGGATGGCTATTTCGAACAGCCTAAAGGACAAAACAGGTTTAAGTTTTGCCAGTTGCCTTAACTGAAAGAAACTGGACCGAACCACAGCATTAATCTGTTTGTCAAATTTAAGGCCATGATCAAAAATAACCCCTAAATTCGACGCTGTAGGTTTAACATACTGCTCCAAACCTCCTAAATCCAGAGGTGGAACTTTACCCCTGGCACCAAGACCAAATACCAAAACCTCTGTCTTTTTATCATTAAAATTTAAAAAAATTTGGGCTAACCATGCCTTAATATCGTCTAGTCATGTTAATAACGCTTTGACAGAGTAGCCTTCCTTCTGTTTTAACGGGAGATAAATTTGACTGTCATCTGCAAAGGAGTGAAAGGAGATGCCATGATTTCTCAGGATATAGCTGAGCGGCAACAAATTTAACGAGAAAAGAAGGGGTCCAAGGATAGACCCTTGTGGGACCCCATATGTAAGAGAAGCTGATGATGACTCAAGATCTCCAAGGCTAACAGAAAAAGTTCTATCAATAAGATAGGACCTAAACCAGTCTAGAGCTGCCCCCCTAATTCCCACCCAGTGTTCTAAGCATGACAGAAGAATGTCATGGTCTACTGTATCAAAGGCAGCTGTTAAATCAAGCAGCAGAAGAATCACAGAGTTACCAGAATCGGTAATACAATAAATATCATTTAAGACTCTTAACAGAGCTGTTTCAGTACTGTGAAGAGCCTTAAAACCAGACTAAAAAACTTCAAGCATTCCATGCTCACCAAGATAACTTATTAGTTGTGTGTAAACTACCTTCTCCAGAATCTTAGACAGAAATGGTAGCTTAGAGATTGGTCTGTAATTAGACAACACAGACGGATCAAGATTAGGTTTTTTTTAACAAAGGCTGCACAACTGCATGTTTAAAATGTATGGGTACCACCCCAGAACCCAAGCTGCTATTTATAATATTTAAGACTATAGGACCTAGGATGGTAGCCAACTCTTTGAAAAAATGTGGAGGAATGGGATCAGCAGGAGATGCTGCAGGCTTTATAATATTAATAATCTCTAACAGAAGGTAAAGAGAGATGGGCTTAAACAGGTTAAAAACAGCAGAGCTAGAGACAGAAATGGAAATAGATGGGTTACATGCAGAAGATGTAATAAAAGCCCTTGTACAGTGGGAGCCACGTCAAACAGCCGCTTGGAGCATGATAGGTCCATGACAGGACCGTGACAGGACCATGATCGATCCGTGCACGGAATGTGATCCCCCGCAATGACGTAGTTAACGATGCCCCACCCCATAAACGCCCCCATGCGCTTTCTAAAAAGATAGTTGCAATGCTGTATAATTCCGCCAGATGGAGCATTGACTGCTTCAGTTAACTGCAGTGTCCAAGCAGCCGGTTACTATATTTAATATATATATATAACATAACTTACGTCAACATAGTTTCATAAAAAGATGTGGTAAAAAAGAGGGATAAAAAACGATTCATAAAACAGATTTAAATCACTCAATACACAATCCATGATGCTTATGCTATTTTAATTAATGATTAAATTAATTAATAAAACTACTTATTGCAATATTTTTCACAACATCCTTAATAATACTTAAAGACACGGTAACATCTGTAATTTATCTATTCCAGTCGTTATAGGTACGGAATACAAATGCGGGCTATGTACAGTATTTTACATTATGGTGTTTTTATCTATTTCCGTTTAATACACTGGTAGATAATATTTTACTGCAAAGTAAAGCTTGAAATTTAACTTCTGCTTGAGTTTGTTTTCGTTATATTTTTGATGTTTTTGCTGATGATTTTTTCGCTGATAGTCAAAAATTGGCATAACAAATCGATTAATGGCGCATTATATCTGGAACAAATCTCTGTTCATACGGATCAGTATGTCTTTAGTCATTTAACCAGCATAACGTCTCCCCCATCGAAGATCTGATGGGACATTAATCACTTATCACTACGGTGAATAGATGCGGCAGCAGTGACAGGCTAAATCCCCATAAACATTCACACCTGAACACAATACTAA
Organism: Clarias gariepinus; assembly: GCF_024256425.1. Classification (NCBI taxonomy): domain Eukaryota; kingdom Metazoa; phylum Chordata; class Actinopteri; order Siluriformes; family Clariidae; genus Clarias; species Clarias gariepinus. Next base: position 25,117,985 of record NC_071111.1, read on the forward strand.
CAGAACTAAACAGTTCCAGAGGGTCAGTGTCTGGTATCAGGACAGGAATCACCTACAGGATACTACCGTAATTTTTACTGCTTATATATTTTTGCCATAGTTTTATTTGGTTTTACGCGATTTCATGTTTTACTTGTTCGTGTGTGTACGTGTGTCTGTGTGTGAGTGAGAGAGAGAGAGAGCGTGCGCGAGAGAGGGCTTATATTGTGATTTATCCAAGGTTACTAAAGACTGGCTTACTAATACTAATAAAAAATATTTCAATGTAACCCATGGGTCTCAATCACAAAATCAGCCAACGCTGTAAACAGATGACAAGACAAATTATATAGGCTACTCTGAAACGTTAATTCGAACATTAAAAAAAAAAATATATATATATATATATATATATATATATATATATATATAAACATAAATATAAGATCGACTATTATTGTCAGGGTCAAGTTTACGGGGCTTCTCAGTCTTTCGTTAATTTTACTACTGACTCGAATGCGGCTTATTAAAGATGCACTGTTTTATTGGACATGGCTGTTTTGTAATGTTCTGCAAAATAAACACTGTCTACAGTTCGAATATACTGTGAACGTCTCAGTCACGTCTCTAGATCCTTCTGCAGTAATGTTATCGTGGTGTAAATTATTAACGTATCGATGTATTTCACATGCAGACAAAATAGACCATGTCTAGTAACGAAAGTAATGAATTTGTCACTTCTCTTCTCTTACACAGCACAGCTAAAAAGATAAGAAAAGTTACACCAATCCTGCCACGATGCTACCCTGTCCCAACACTGGCTGGGGAGATGAACTCATACCAAAACTCCAAAACTTACTATTATTTCATGAGATGAAATTAAGCTAGGATAAAGAGAACAGAAGTGAACTCCCCTCTGTGCAATATCTAAGTAGAGTGTAACTGGAGCAGCCACAATATGCCCCCCGTGTAACTCTGATTAGGAAAAGCTCACAGACACCAAACCTGCAGCACTTTGGTGTAATTTTTATTATCTTTTTACCCGTGCTGCATAAGAGAAGAGTAGTGACAAATTCGTTAATTTTAATAACGTGATGTTTGATTGGATATTATATCATTTCCAAGTTTGATAGTGTCGATTTTAGAGTGCATTATACGTGCGATGCGAAAAGGAAGTAAATAAACACGTAGCAATGCAAAGAGGACAGAGCTGCGAAATATTTAAGCAATATAAATTCAACAAAGTGTGATCATAATGGTTGTTGTTGCTGCTGTTTAGGTAATTGGTTCCATCGTGTTACTGAATGCAACTGTGTTCACAAAACCGAGCGGAGGGAAAGAAAAAACACTCACTAACGCGTTTGAATGAAAAGGGGCGGCGGCTTTTCTTTGAAGATAGCGATTGCGTAATGGGGGGCAATCCGTGCCGGGGGGGGGGGGGGGGGGGGGGCGTTTTAGGGCATAACACACTTATGAACGTCTTTTGTCTTGTAAATGATTATCTTCGTTCACCTTCCAATCCCCCACAGCGCACACACTCTCTACACTGTTACTATGTCTGTTGGGGCACTTGGTTATACACAGCACCTTAATGTATGAAACACTTACTTCCTGGTTTGTTTCATTTTAAATATTGCTTATTACCTTTTCCCGCAAAATAAACATTAAACATAAACAACATGTTATCATTGTGTAAATTATTAACATATTGGTGTCTTTAAATTAAGGACAAAAACATACCCCGCGCTTGTGTTTAGGACTGATGCTGAACAGCTGTGTTCATAGGTTTAATCAACGATTTACAAGACAACAGTTAAAGCGTTTGTGGATGAGAGGTGTGTGTGTGTGTGTGTGTGTGTGTGTGTGCGCGCTCCGGCATTTCTCCGTTGCTTTAACACAAACATTTGGGCAGAGACAAGTAAGTCTGAAGTACCCCTCCCCCCGCCAAACACACACACACACACACACACACACACACACACACAGACACAGAGAGAGCAATTAGCACCATGTCACAGTCAGTATTCTCCACTGAGGTTTCTTACCTTCCACTCCTTTTAAGTTTGTCTTTGCTCTTTTAATGGAGTTCTTAAAAAAAACCAAAACATTTATACTGAGAAAAAAATATTATGGGTTACATAGTCACAAACTAGCACAGATACATATGATCAAGTGTTTAACTGTTGTTTTAATTTGTTTCTATAACCAGTAATAATAATAATAATTATTATTATTATCATTATTATTATCATTATTATTAGCCTAACTCTTTGACTATTTAAAACAACGTCGGGTCCCATTTGAAGGGTCACATTGAAGTTGTTGGTTTAAGTAAATGTATTTTTAAATACACAAACAATGCCCCAACAATTAAAACACGCACACATGACTTTAAAAATAAAATTTATTCTTCCAAAACTAGTCAAAGGTAAAACAATAATTTGTATAAAACAGGTAAAAACATGTTAAATTTTTGCTTAAAGGTCATTAAAATACCCGGATAACACCAGCTGCTTATCAGTCTCTATCTGGTTCTTTTATATTAAAATATCATTTAAAAAAATATATATTAAAGATGGAAAGATGAAAGATAATTCTTTGTTTTCCCCCTAAAGTATCAGACGTTTTGCAATTCAATGTTCAGAATATACAGTAGACCTGACCAAACATCATTCTAAAGCTGTTGCACTGTGACGTCATTCCTGCTACAGCTCCCTCAACAGCTTGTTCAGGCTCCTCCAGTAGCTCCAAAAGGCCAACCGTCATCCGTCTGACCCCTTAATCCTCCAGGGCGGAGCTCTGATTAAAGAAAACAGGAGTATTTAGTGAAGACAAAGATAAATAAACGTTACAGAATATCTAGTTGTAATAAATATAAAAGATATTAGTAAACCTACACCACAGAGTGTGTAAAATACTGTTTTGGGGAATTCTGGAATGTAAATAAACTGGGATAACTTTAACCATTGAACTTTGTTAGTGTTAACCCCGGTTTGTCTGTATTATCGTCTGCATTAAATTAAAATGCGCTTTTCATACAAATAAGTTAGGCGATATAACACTTGTATATATTAGTTCATCTCTGAAGCCAAACTATAACTTCCCGAGTACTGAAGCCCCCCTTACCTCCTCACACACCTCCCCCCACACCTCCCCACACACACACCTCCCCCTCCTCACACTCCTTAACTGATAAACACTTCGGAGTTTTTATCCAGCTCGGTAACTAAGTGCTCTCGCTACCGCGCAAAGTCACGGCCAAACTGAGAAAAATATAATCCCGGTTATGAGCATTTAGCTCGCGAGCTCCTGTACATCTATCCTCAGCTTGTGTCCTTCATGAACTGCATCACATTATATTCACAGATATAACCTGCAGATTAACTCTTACCCAAAGAATAAATAAATGCTGAATATATCCAGACAACACGCGGTCAGATTCTAAAGGCATTCTTATAGAGCACAAACACTCTTCATCCGGTAGTGCAGCTTTTGTAATAGGGACATTAAGAGTATTTTCGAAGCTTTAGTGTCTTTTTAGTTGAAGAGGAGTGACATTGTGAGTTTGTGACACTGACAGTAAGCTGTAATGTTAACTCCAGACCTGGTAAACCTGATCATTAAGTTATCTAAAGTTACATCTCACCGCTGCTGGTGCTGCCAGAGATCTTCAAAATGGCCGATAAAAAAACTAAACTGGGAAATAAACTTTAAACTAATCCCAAACAAATTTTATAAATTAAAACACCACTTACCGCGAATAGTCCATTAAGCCGCCATCTTCATCTCTAGTGCAGTTTGGTAGCGTCAGTTCGGTGGGGGTGGGAGCGGGTTGTTAAAATCACGTGATTGCAACTCAGCGCAGCTAAATTGCTGGCTTGTGTTAACGTGTCCTTGAGAACGAAGCGCCATCTAGTGGTGGAACCAGGTAAATGCATAAATAGGGCTTGAATGGGCGTGTTTACTGTGAAATCTTGACACGCCTTTCTCGAAGAAAAAGGAGGGGGGATTACGGCGTGCATAGGGCAGCCGTACGCCATTCGTACGCAATTCACACTTCCGCGGCTATTTGGCGTGGCTCCATCTGTAGAAGAAACCTTATCAATAAAAAACTTGAGAAAGTTCTCACACACTTTATATGAGTTTTCGAAACTGGCAATTTGGGGACCATTAAGAATTGCATTAAATGACTGAAATAAAACGCGAGGCTTATGATAGTTTGCTAAAGTTAACTCAGAGTAAGGTTTGGTTTTTGCAGCTTTTACAGTTTTCTGATAAAGACGCCAACTTTCTCTCAACAAACTAAAAGACACTTGCAATTTGTCCTTTTTCCATTTGCGTTTCACTTTTCAACACTCACGTCTGACAGCACGAGTCTCGTCGTTTAACCAGGGTTCGGATTTAACTTTGGGGCGCCTGATTTTTTAATGGAGCCACTGAGTCCAAAGCAGCCTTACAGGTGGAATGGAACCAGGATGCTAATGCCTCAGTGTTGAAGCCAGCAACAGAAGTGTACTCTGAGATGTCATCATCACAGCTCCGGTTAAACACATCAGAGAACTGAGCAGCGGTGGAGGAGTTAAACACGCGACAGCGCCGTGCACGCAAACAGGTTTTAACATAATTATTTGGTAGAACAGCGTTAAACAAAACAGGCATATGATCAGAAAAAACTGCATCACAAACTTCAATGTTATGAAATAGATAATCCATGAGATAAAACAAGATCAAGGGTGTGTCCCTGCTCTTGTGGGGCCCGACACTGACTGTACAAAACCAAACGAATCAATTAAACTTAAAAAATCTTTGGCAAAAACGCGGCGCGCTACAATGCGACCGAGAAAATTCACCTGAGCCAACCACAGGTACCAGCCAGGGTACCGCGTCCGTGAAGCCTCGAGACATAATACGGTACTGATCAGTTCCATAGATCGATCGGAAGGTCTCAGGAAAACACGACAAACAGGCCTCAAGCATCACTTGATGGCCGCTGCGTTTGCCTCGGCGACGGGAGCGCTTTCTCCGGCGACCTGGAACTGCACAGCAGTAGAGGTGAGAAGGTATTCCCGATAAGAGTGGGGGCTAGTGATTTTGCTCATTATTCTTAAACCGTGTAAAATTTTCCACAGCAGGCCACAGGTTCAAGAGTGTTTGGCGATCATACACCAACAGAGAGTTAACTTTTTGAGTGACAAGTGACAAAAACAATAATAATCCAAAAAACATTGTCAGCAGAAAATGGCAAGCCACACACACCGGCGCCATCTTTAGATAAATTAAGAAGACAGAGCGGATGTCTATGCCTAAAATAGATAGATTAATGATAACAATTGAATCAGACTTAATAGTTGGATTTTATACCTTTCCTTTTATTTACTGTATGGACAGTCGTATTATGCTTACTCTGTTATTTGTCTTTTTATATATTCTTTAAACATGACTTGAATAAATCGGCTTACATCGGAGCATGCTGGCGTGTTGGAAAAGCCAGCGTTTACCTATCGAGTAGCCTATATAAGTGCGAGCCGCGGGTTTATACACACCGATAAATGAATTTTAGATAGATTTTAAAGCATCTTTTTTAGGCCTAAATATTCATTTTAATTAATGGCCAGGTGTATTACCAAGTTGTTCCCTGCACGGTGTATCTGCACGGAGAGTTTGTGTGTGTCCGCGCGCATGTCTCATACTGTACTGTGGGTGTGTACAGTGGGAGCCACGTTAAACAGCCGCCTGGAGCATGACAGGTCCATGATAGGACCATGACAGGACCATGCTCGATCCATGCACGGAATGTGATCCCCCGCGTTGACGCAGTTAACAATGCCCCGCCCCATAAACGCCACCATGCGCTTTCCAAAAAGATGGTTGCAATGCTGTATAATCCCGCCAAATGGAGCATTGACTGCTTCAGTTAACTGCAGTGTCCTAGCAGCCGTATACTATATTTAATATATAAAATAACTCACATAGGGTATAACACACCTCTGAATGTCTTTTGTCTTGTAAATGATTATTCTCATTCATCTTCCAATCCCCCACAGCGCACACACTCTCTACACTGTTGCTATGTTTGTTGGGGCACTTGGTTATACACAGCACTTTAAAGTATGGAACACTTACTTCCTGGTTTGTTTTATTTTAAATATTGCTTATTACCTTTTCCCGCAAAATGATGTTATCATTGTGTAAATTAACGTATTGATGTATTTTAATTAAGGACAAAAACAGACCCTGCGCTTGTGTTTAGGACTGATGCTGAACAGCTGTGTTCATAGGTTTAATCAACGATTTACAAGACGACAGTTAAAGCATTTGTGGGTGGAGAGGTGTGTCTATGTGCGCTCCTGCATTTCTCCGTTGGCTTTAACACAAACATTTGCGCACAGACAAGTAATTCTAAAGAACCCCTCTCCCCGCCAAACACACACACACACACACACACACACACACAGAGCAATTAGCACCATGTCATAGTCAGTATTCTCCACTGAGGTTTCTCACCTTACACTCCTTCTAAGTTTGTCTTTGCTCTTTTGATGGAGTTCTTAAAACCCTCCAAAAAAATTATACTGAGAAAAAATGATTGAGTCACATAACCACAAACACAAACTAGCACAAATACATATAGTCAAGTGTTTAACTGTTGTTTTCATTTGTTTCTATGACCAATAATAATATTAATTATTATTATTATCCCAACTCTTTGACTATTTAAAAGTTGTCTTCCATTTTTTTGCCCATTGAAGTAGTTGGTTCAAGTAAATGTTTTTTTTAAAATACCCCAACAATTAAAACACGCACACATGACTTTAAAAATAAAATTTATTCTTCCAAAACTAGTCAAAGGTAATACAGTAAATTGTATAAAACAGGTAAATACATGTTTTATTTTTGCTTAAAGGTCATTAAAACACATGGATAACACCAGCTGCTTATCAGTCTCCATCTGGTTCTTTTATATTAAATTTCAATTTTAAAAACTATTAAAGATGGAACAGTTTAAATTTTTTGTTTTCCCCAAAGTATCAGACGTTTTGCAATTGCAAATATAGACCTGACTAAACATCATTCTAAAGCTGTTGGACTGTGATTCCTTCTACAGCTCTCTCAACAACTGGTTCAGGCTTGTCCAGTTGTCTCCAAAGGCCAACCGTCACCCGTCTGACCCCATCCTCCACAGCGGAGCTCTGCTTAAAGAGAACAGTAGAATTTAGTCAAGACAAAGATATATAAACTTTACAGAATATCTAGTTGTAATAAATATAAAATATATTAGTAAACCTACACCACAGAGTGTGTAAAATACTGTTTTGGGGCATTCTGGAATGTAAATAAACTGCCTGTGCTAACGTTAACCATAGAACTTTGTTTGCGTTAACCCCGGTCTGTCTGTATTATTGTCTGCATTAAATTAACCGAGAATTTACTTACCGCGCTTTTTATACCAATAAGTTAAGCGATATAACACTGGTATATGAGCATTAGTTAATCTCTGAAGCCAAACTATAACTTACCAAGTACTGAAGCCCCCCCCCCCCCCCCCCCCAACACACACACGCACCTCCCCCCTCCCCCAAACCTTAACTGATAGAGTTTTTATCCAGCTCATTAACTAAGCGCTCGTGCTACCGCGTAAACTCACGGCCAAATTGAGAAAAATATAAACCCGGTTATAAGCGTTTAGCTCGCTAGCTCCTGTACATCTATCCTCAGCTTGTGTCCTTCATGGACTGCATCAAATTATATTCCAGTCACAGAAATAACCTGCAGATTAACTCTTATTCAAAGAATAAATAAACACTAAATTTATCCAGACAACACACGGTCAGACTCTAAAGGCATTTTCACAAACACTTTTCCTCGGGTAGTGCAACTTTTGTAATAGGGGCATTAATAGTATTTTGGAAGCTTTAGTGTCTTTTTTAGTTAAAGAGGAGTGACATTGTGAGTTTGTGGCACTAACAGTAGGCTGTAATGTTAACTCCAGACTTGGTAAACAGATCATTAAGTTATCTAAAGTCACATCTGACCGCTGCTGGTGCTACCAGTGATTTTCAAAAATAACTGGGAAATTAACTGTAAACTACCCCAAACAAACTTTATAAAATAAAACACCACTTACCACGAATAGTCCATTAAGTCGCCATCTTTATCTCTATAGTGCAGTTTGGTAGCGTCAGTTCGGCAGGGGAGGGGGTGGGTTGTTAAAATCACGTGATTGCAACTCAGCAGAGCTAAATTGCTGTCTTGTGTTTTAGCGTGTTCTTGAGAACGAAGCGCAATCTAGTGGTGGAACCAGGTAAATTAATAAATAGGGCTTGAATGGGCGTGTTTACTGTGAAATCTTGACACGCCTTTCTGGAAGGAAAAGGAGGGGGGATCACGGCGTGCATAGGGCAGCCGTACGCCATTTGCATGCCATTTACACGCCATTCACACGGTCGCGGCTATTTGGCGTGGCTCCATCTGTATGCACAGAGAGTTTGTGTGTGTGCTTGTGACGTTATTTTTTTCCTTCAAACATGCTTCCAACCAATCATAGCCGATAACTGCTCCTTTAATCTGCTGGTTACGGCGGAGCGTCGACTGCTGATCAGTGTAAAGTAGCCTGTACAAGCCAAGCTCTTCCCCAAAAATAGTGTAAATGTCTGCAACAACCCTTACCCATTAAAATGTTAAGAATTTAATTAAACACAAATATATAATCTAGATTTTCTTTATATGTAATATTTTCATTATATATAAACTCATGCTAAGGTACTTTTACTATGCTAAAGTACCATTTAAAGCTATTTATTCATTTCTCTTTTATTTGCTTACTTACTTACTTACTCACTAACTAGAGAATGCTTTAGTAAAGAGCTTTAAAACAACGTCAATATGAATGACAATTGAATATTACAGAAATTTGACGCCCATGCACCAATCACTAACCATTAAAATGTTGGATTTGAATTAAAATGGCACTTATATATATATTTGTGTTTAATAAAATTTTTTAAATCATAGTTTTCACCCATGGGTTTACTGCATAAACACCGTTTTTTTGCATTGAGTTTAATCATGCAGCACTTTTAGTATTCTAACATTGTGCTATGTTGTTGTTACACACTTTCACTTTTCATCTCCACTTCGATCAAAATGCTCCCGATATAAGCCGACACGAGCAGCTTCATTTCAGTCAGAATATTTATCTCTCATAAAGAGAGGCAACCTATACTTGCTAATTAAACACTGCATTTGTCAAGAACTAACCTGGAGTGACCAGAAGACGTAGCTTTAGCGGTTAGCCCTTTGTTGCGTGAATGGTAAACCCAAACGCGGAAGAACACGAGAAGGCAGGATAATCACGCTGTTTAGTCTAAGGACTCTCACGTATGGGGAGTTATGGAAAGACACAATCTAACCCGTGTCCTATAAATACACACTCGATCAGGAAATTAACCATGGGTGAAGTGGTGAAGGGTTTTAGTTGTGAAATATGGAATACTGGATGGATCCGGAGCGCCGCAGGCAGCTGGAGCCGGTAGGTGACAGGGTTGATCTGTAGATTGATGCGGTACGGGACAATGAATCTTGGTGAAAGTTTCCTGAATTCTGTGTGGAGATGAAGGTTCTTGGTTGAGAGCCAGACCTCGTCACCTACTTTAAACAATCGTCCCGGAGGGTGTCGTCTAGGCCTCTGCAGCCTGAGCCTGGCGAACCCTAGTCTCGAGATCCCACTGGAGAGGTGCCACGGTGCGTGAAGTTGGTAGGACAGGCACGGGGTCCGCCCGGGGGACTTTTTCCTCCTGTTGTCGCGATAGGCCGTCCGCCTTGGTGTTCTTCGACCCCGGGCGGTATGACAGATCAGACCAGTGACGCCATTCCTCCAAGGCCCACTTTATGCCCAAAAGCTCGCGGTCCCCTACCCCGTATCGCTGCTGAGTGGGATTAAATTTCTTGGAGAAGAAGCCACATGGGTGTAGCTTCTGTTCTGGACCTCGCTGAGAGAGAACAGTGCCGGCGCCCACATCCAACGCGTCCACCTCCACAACAAACGGTTGGTTGGCATCTGGGTGAAGAAGGATAGGTGCGGTGGTAAAGAGATGGCGGCCGGGGTGAGTTGCGGGCCTGGTCAGATTGGTCAGTGGTGCTGCAACTGTACTGTAGCCCCGGATGAAGCGACGATAGAAGTTGGCAAACCCGAGAAACCGTTGAAGCTGTTTGAGCGTCCTGGGTAGGGGCCAATGACGCACAGCCTCTAGCTACTGCGGGTCCATGGCCACACCCTGGGGCGAGATGACAAAACCCAGGAACGTGGTGGAGTGCTGGTGAAAAGCACATTTTTCCAACTTACAGTACAGTTGGTGAGCGAGCAATCTCTTTAGAACAGCCCGGACATGTTGGGTGTGTTCGGTGATGGTGTGGAAGTAGATGAGAATGTCATCCAGATAAACGAACACCCATCGGCCCAACATGTCTCTCAGGACATCGTTAATGAATTGTTGGAAGGCCGAGGGTGCGTTACATAATCCAAATGGGATGACCAGGCTTTCTTAATGTCCTGTGGGGGTGATGAAGGCCGTCTTCCACTCATTGCCCTCTCCGATGTGCACCAAGTTGTAGGCGCTTCGGAGGTCCAACTTAGTGAACACGGTGGCACCAAAGAGGGCGTCCAGGGCTGAGTTGGTGAGCGACAACGGGTGTGGGTTCTTGATGGTTAACTTATTTAACCCCCGATAGTCGACACACGGGCGAAGTTCCCCCCCTTTCTTTTTCACAAAGAAAAAGCCCGCGGCTGCCAGTGACGAGGAGGGCCGGATGGTTCTGTGTCGAAGAGCGTTGGTTATGTACTCTTCCATCGCCTGCGTCTCGGTAGCTGACAGGGAGTAGAGGTGGCCACGGGGGGAAACAGAACCCGGCTGGAGCTCTATGGCCAGATCGTAGGGACGATGAGGTGGAAGGTGGGTGGCTCTTCTTTTATAAAAGACTCCAGCCAGGTCACGATAGGCAGGCGGAATGGCGTTGATGTCGACATCGGGGGCCTCGGACTCTGTGGAACATGTCCCAGCCGGGGCCTGTAGGCAAAGTTCAGTGCAGGTCGGTCCCCACTGGAGGACACGGTTCTGGTTCCAGGAGATGAGGGGGTCATGCTGCAGCAGCCACGGGTATCCGAGGATGATGGGAGGAGATGAGATGGAGGTGAAGTTGAAGCTGTTCCTGGTGTTGGTCGATTATGAATGTGATTGGTTGGGTTTGGTGGGTGATAGGACTGGATGAGAGGGGCCGACCGTTGACTGAAGTGATTTGAACTGGCTGGGATAATGCCTCGATCTTCATCCCCAATTCTTTGGCATAAGTTGAGTCAATGAAGTTACCAGCGGCACCGGAATTGATGAACGCAGTACTTCAAACTCGTTTGTGGCCAAATTGGAGAATTACCTGGACCGTGAGACATGAGATGGTGGCGTTGGTCGTGGTGGAGAGGTGGAGAGGGCTGGGCGTTTCCCGGGCGAATTAGACAGATGATGTGCCGCTGACCCACAATAGGCACATAACCCTTCTCTGTACCGTCGTTCGCGTTCCGCCACGGTCAGGGAGGCGCGTCCTAGCTGCATGGGTTCCCCGGCTCCGGTCTCAACCACGGCAGGAGGTGGAGATCCGACAGATCCAGTAGTTGGGGCGGTGAGAGCAGTAGGTGGTCGTGGTGCGGTGTAGGAGAAGGTGGGTGCAGGCGGCAGGGTCCTCGGGGCTGGCTTCGGGCGAGAGAGGATACGCTGATCGATACGGAGGGTGAGCTGGATCATCCCCTCCAGGGTGGCAGGAAGCTCTCGCCCGGCGAGCTCGTCTTTTATGCGTGGAGCCAGTCCCTCGTAGAAAGATGTCCGGAGCGCGGCATCTCCCCAGTCGGTCTGCACAGCGAGGGTCCGGAATTCAGCTGCGTACCAGCTCACGGACAATCCTCCCTGCCGCAGATGGTAGAGCTTGGTGTCGGTCTCCACCTTGCCCGCTGGGTGTTTGAAAGTGAGTCAGAGTTGCCAGGTGAACTCATTATATGAGTGCGTGGTGTCTGTATCCGCCCGGAGAACTGCCGTGGCCCACTCAGCTGCCTGCCCGGATAGCAACGAGACCAGAAGCGCAATGCGTAGCCGATCGGTGGAGTACCTGGTGGCATTGAACTCAAACACCAGATCAAGCGCTGTTAAAAACACATTACACTTTCTGTCTGTGCCATCCCACTTATCCGGAAGTGCCAATAAATACATCAGAAGGAGAGGGGGGGAGGTTGGTGCGGCGCCGCAGCCGCCGCGACGGGAGACCGGCTAGCCGCGCCATCCACAGCCGACACAGGCGCAAGGCTGCGACGTCTTGGAGGTCCCGGCGCAGATTAGCGATCTCCCCGGTTAGCGTGTTGATGAGCTTGGCGTGCTGATCTACCACATCGCAGAGGTGCGCGTAATCCGCCGGGTTCACCGCGGAAGGCTCAGTCATTTTGTCAAGAACCAACCTGGAGTGACCAGAAGACGTAGCTTTAGCGGTTATCCCTTTGTTGCGTGAATGGTAAACCCAAACGCGGAAGAACACGAGTAGGCAGGATAATCACGCTATTTAGTCTAAGGACTCTCACGAATGGGGAGTAAGGGAAAGACACAATCTAACCCGCGTCCTATAAATACACACTTGATCAGGAAATTAAACCAAGAAGGTGAGTACTCACGAATTGTTGGAGAATTCCGACGTGGCATCGGCGACTTAATGACTGAGCGAGGTGCTATGGTTTGTTTACCTCTTTTATATTTCCTGGTTCGCGACCGGCACTAGGACCCGGAAGTTAAGCGGTCGCGAACCAGGAAATATAAAAGAGGTGTCTGAGTGTGCATGACAGCATTTTTTTAAAGCGCGTGCGATGTGAGCAGCTTTAATTATAAATAATTAAATAATTATTCATTGCTGGACATAAACAGCTAAAATCAAGATGAATGTTATTCTTTAGATTGTTATCATGTTCTTTTGCTGTTTGGGTTCAGCATTAAATGATCATTTGAAACTGAAGCGCCTCTTGTAGATTCATACCACGAGTCATTTTACTGTATCATACAAAGATTCTGACGTTGTGCTCTGACCACTGACTCCAAAATTGACATTTTTACTGTTTAAAATAAAAATGTTTTACAAGCCCTTGAGCTGTTGTTTGTGCTGTTTTCTTTAATAATAACAATAACAATAGACAAATAGAAACATAGAGTCTGTCTAAACCAAATTAATTGCAGCCATTGCAAAATGTCCCTTTGCAAAATTACTTTGAATTGCGACTGATTTATTTTGGCTGCTGCCGTTTGCCGCAACAGAGTGCGTGGCAGTCATAGACATTCCCCTTGAGTAACCACTGTACAGTACTAATGAATGGACAAAGCACAGTCAAAGCCCGGGGATTCTGCGTGCTGTCGCATTGTTTTCAGCAAGTAGCGCATATTTTTGTGTTTGTTTCATTTTATGTCTGTAGTTTTATCGTGAAATCTGCTCATATCTGTGAACGCGTTTATCAGCCTTTTAATCGAAAAGCTGCACGTGCAACTCACTTTCACTTAGCAAAAGGCAGTGTTTATTGTTTAGTGTATATTTAAAGCACATAAACACAATAAAACAATATTGTTTTAGTCTTTTTGCACACGCGCGGGTGCATTACAATAATAATAAAAAAAATAGCAATAATAATAAATTCGGAGCACTACTAGTACCACCATTACTACTACTAATAATAATAATACTGAATGAAGAAAGCGTAGTTAACGAAGTTTCATCATAGAAGAAGAGAAGAAAATGAAGAATAAATAATATCAGTATTTACAGTTTGAGCTCGACACATTTATGAGCTCCGTCGCTTGCTGTCAATGGGCGCCTAAGAGAGAGAACACATTTTCGACTTCAGTAGACACACAATACTTCAGACTGAAACACGACTGCCCCCTACAGGTAATGAAGGGCATTTTTACAGCCGCGGCAAGTCGCAGGATCCCTTTTCTCGAAATGTGCGTTTTAAATGGCCAGATTTGTACGACAACTATTAGTCATGCACTGCACAAAGTTGACCTTTATGGAAGAGTGGCAAGAAGAAAGCCATTGTTAACAGAAAACCATAAGTCCCATTTGCAGTTTGCCACAAGCCATGTGGGGGGGACAGCAAACATGTGGAAGAAGGTGCTCTGGCCAAAATGCAAAACGCTATGTGTGGCGGAAAACTAACACTGCATATCACTCTGAACACACCATCCCCACTGTCAAATATGGTGGTGGCAGCATCATGCTCTGGGGGTGCTTTTCTTCAGCAGGGACAGGGAAGCTGGTCAGAGTTGATGGGAAGATGGATGGAGCCAAATACAGGGCAATCTTGGATCTAAATCCAATCGAGAATCTGTGGCAAGATCTGAAAACTGCTGTTCACAAACACTGTCCATCTAATCTGACTGAGCTGGAGCTGTTTTGCAAAGAAGAATAGGCAGGGATTTCAGTCTCTAGATGTGCAAAGCTGGTAGAGACATACCCTAAAAGACTGGCAGCTGTAATTGCAGCAAAAGGTTGTTCTACAAAGTATTGACTCAGGGGACTGAATAATTACACATACTCCACTTTTCAGTTATTTATTTGTAAAAAATGTTTGAAATTATGTATGATTTTCATTCCACTTCTCACATGTACACTACTTTCTATTGGTCTTTTACGTGAAATTCCAATAAAATTGATTCATGTTTGTGGCTGTAATGTGACAAAATGTGAAAAAGTTCAAGAGGGCAGAATACTTTTGCTAGCCACTGTACATGTATCGATTCTTTTTTGGTAGAAAATTTATATATTTCCTATGTCATGAATAGTAAGATCCATGGTATACTAATCTCAGATCATGCCCCTGTCACATTTGAACTTGCTTTTAATAACTTAACATCCTTACCTTCTGTGTGGAAGATGGATCCCCAACTTGTTAATGATCCTAAATTTTACGATTACATGCTTATACAATTGGAAAACGTTTTTGAAAATAATGATACTCCTGGAGATTCACCTGGATTGTTTATTTTTGGACATCAAGGGTAAATTAGAAAATGATAAAACAATTCATAAGAACAAGACAAAACTGGAAGCACAATGTATTTCATTTAAGGATAAATAACTTCTTCGAAGAATTCTACCTAATCTTATACTCCCCTGACTTTTGCATTGACTTACAAGCTATGGATAGGTTTCTAATAAATGTAGTCTCCCATCTCTTTCTTAGGAATGAGCTTGATTCCCTTAATAGGGATACATCTTTAAAAGAGATAATACAGGTCCTTTTCAAAAATTAGCATATTGTGATAAAGTTCATTATTTTCTGTAATGTACTGATAAACATTAGACATTTATATATTTTAGATTCATTACACACAACTGAAGTAGTTCAAGCCTTTTATTGTTTTAATATTGATGATTTTGGCATACAGCTCATGAAAACCCCAAATTCATATCTCAAAAAATTAGCCTATTTCATCCGACCAATAAAAGTGTTTTTAATACAAAAAAAGTCAACCTTCAAATAATTAGGTTCAGTTATGCACTTAATACTTAGAGTATTAAAGTATTATAGAGTGTTGGGTTTTGTGTCTCTCAACTTTCTCCTCGCAATATCCCACAGATTCTCCATGGGGTTCAGGAGAGTTGGCAGGCCAATTGAGCACAGTAAGAACATGGTCAGTAAACCATTTAGCAGTGGTTTTGGCACTGTGAGCAGGTGCCAGGTCGTGCTGAAAAATGAAATCTTCATCTCCATAAAGCTTTTCAGCAGATGGAAGCATGAAGTGCTCCAAAATCTCCCGATAGCTAGCTGCATTGACCCTGCCCTTTATAAAACACAGTGGACCAACACCAGCAGCTGACATGGCACCCCATACCATCACTGACTGTGGGTACTTGACACTGGACTTTAGGCATTTTGGCATTTCCCTCTCCCCAGTCTTCCTCCAGACTCTGGCACCTTGATTTCTAATTGACATGCAAAATTTGCTTGCATCCAAATAAAAAACAACTTTGGACCACTGAGGAACAGTCCAGTCTCTGTAGCCCAGGTCAGGCGCTTTTGCCCCTGTTTCTGGTTCAAAAGTGGCTTGACCTGGGGAATGCGGCACCTGTAGCCCATTTCCTGCACATGCCTGTACACGGTGGCTCTGGATGTTTCTACTCCAGACTCAGTCCACTGCTTCCGCAGGTCCCCCAAGGTCTGGAATCGGTCCTTCTCCACAATCTTCCTCAGGGTCCGGTCACCTCTTCTCGTTGTGCAGCATTTTCTGCCACCCTTTTTCCTTCCCACAGACTTCCCACTGAGGTGCCTTGATACAGCACTCTGGGAACAGCCTATTCGTTCAGTAATTTCTTTGTGTCTTACCCTCTTGCTTGAGGGTGTCAATGATGGCCTTCTGAACAGCAGTCAGGTCGGCAGTCTTACCCATGATTGCGGTTTTGAGTAATGAACCAGGCCGGGAGTTTTTAAAAGCCTCAGAAATCTTTTGCAGGTGTTTAGAGTTAATTAGTTGTTTTAGATAATTAGGTTAATAGCTCGTTTAGAGAACCTTTTCATGATATGCTAATTTTTTGAGAGAGGAATTTTGGGTTTTCATGAGCTGTATGCCAAAATCATCAATATTAAAATAATTAAAAGGCCTGAACTACTTCAGTTGTGTGTAATGAATCTAAAATATATGAAAGTCTAATGTTTATCAGTACATTACAGAAAATAATGAACTTTATCACAATAAGCTAATTTTTTTTAGAAGGACCTGTATATTCAATAAATTCCCCAAAGTGTGCCTTCTGATTTATACAAAAAAATTTAAACATTTAATGACATACTTTCCCAGTACCTGCTTAAAACACTGAAGGGGGCATTAGTGACTGGGCTACCACCAACATTCAATGATACAATCATAACTGTTATTCCCCCCCCCCGCAAAAAAAGGAAAAAAATACATAGGACAACATTTAATTAGCATTTAATATCTTGTTTTAAATATCAATGGAACAGAAGGGCTTAATTAGAAAACATTAAATTCTTTTGTAAACTTCACATACTGTAACACCTAATTAAATTTCATTAAAATACAGTGATGGTTAAAACTTTTCTGACAAAGGAAGAAAAATAGCAAATAAAGCGATTAATCTGCTTAAAGAAAGAATGCAGATGAGCTCCCAAATTGTAATTTAAAATCAGCCTCCAAATTGTTAAGTTTAAATCGAGTTAAAAGATGAAAAATTATTGCCTGATGCATCCGCAGCAATATTAGAAAACCTTACACATCAATTTGACAAGCTCTGTACAGATATGATAAAAATAATGTACGTAAAAATCTCCAATCCACAGTCCTCCAAATGTCAAGCATTTCATTTTTTTGCATGATCCTTCCTAAAATGCACAAAAACCTCAGCATATCTGACTCTTTGTCTTCATGTCAGTCTTTCTGTAGAATTTTTATTTCACTTTTAAATGTGTAGAACCTGATGGATCCAATTTGTAGACATTTTTTACCCTCCATTATATTTAAAATTAAGAAATAATAGCTTTTTAACAATAAATGATCAGCAAGTAATCTGGTTTATACATGACATTAATATTATTTAATTTTAAATTAAATCATTTATACTTTATAGACTTTATAATGTCATGTTCGAGATGTTTTTTTTATCATGCAACAATATACTGTAAATATACACACATCTGCTGAAAGAAACAAAATATAAGACTTAGTATGAACATTTTTAATAACATTGTTAATTAGAATAAACAGAATAAACAAACATCAGTTTTAAAGTAAGTCTTATATAAAAATAAAAATCTGATGATGAAGAGTGTGTCATTGTCTCTCTACAGGTTGCGTGGTTGTGGTGTCTCAGATAAAGGCTGTGCTGCTCTGACTTCAGCTCTGAGATCAAACCCCTCACACCTGAAAGAATTGAATCTGTCTATAAATAATATCGGAGACTCAGGAGTGAAGTGTCTCTGTGCTGTACTGGAGAATCCTGACTGTAAACTGGAGACACTGGGGTAAGATCATCTCTCTGAGAGTCACATGACCTGCTCCTCAGTAAGACACATTCTCTAATAGTGAGACTGAAGCAGAAGTTTTAGGTTGATCATCAATGTCCTGAGGAGGAAGATTGTTTCTTTTCACTGCACACTGATGATTTGTCACAGAGTCTTTGGGTCAGATGTACGTATGTGAGAAGCTGCAGAGCAAAACATGACTTGATGTGACTGCAGTGTGTCTGAAATGACTGTGAAATTTACTAAAACACTGTAACTAATCACACAAACTGCACCTGGGACACAAACTAAATGCACTGTGTGTGAGCTGTAGGGTTTAAAAGCAGCAGGGAAATGCAAATGAGGAACATTTTATTGGTCTTAAAGCTGAAATAATGTTTATTTTGTCAGTGAACATTCGTCTCCATCTAGCTGCTATAAACAGGGTTGCCAGATCTGTATCATAGAAGCAGTATCGAACCATGCAGACTTAATTAATATTTCTTTCACTGAGCTCTTAAATAGTCTTGTATTATTTCACATTTGTCATAAATAAAGAATACACTCAAAAAAAATAACTCATTAAATGAACATAATTAAATTATGGAAAGAATTTCCACCTGATTAAATGGCTCTCTTTCAGCATTAAGTAATTTTGTTGGCCCAACTTAATGTTCTTAGGTTCAGTCAAATTAATTTTATTAGGTTAATTTAACTTATTTACTACAGCTGCGTCCAACATAATTTAATACTGTTAACATAAATGAATAGCGTAGAATAAATTAATAGCATAGAATTCTGTGAAGGGAGGAAGCATAAGACAAACGGGATAAAACTGAGATTTTTATTTTACACCAGCAGCAACTAACAAATGAGGTCTTAATTTTAAAAGATGTACAAAACATAAAACACCACAAATAAGTATTAATTATAGAAAAAAATAAACACCAACAGAAACGTTTTGTACTTTATAACTGTACGTTATGACTTTTTTTTTAAAGATTTGTTTTTATTAACATAATTACTTACAGGATGTTAACAGAATGTATAAAGGATCTACAGTTTGTTACATTACTTACATCCTAAGTACAAAGAATTAACATTTTCAAATTTTGAACAAAAAAATAATAAAATAAATAAAATAAACAAAATCAATACTAAACAAAAACAAATGTTACACAAACATTTCCCATCCCACCCGCCACCCTCTTCCCTTGTATGGTTGTCAGTTTCTTTTCATTTATATATCTAAGTAGTCTATACAGTTTATACATATATTCATCTGTATACTCACATACTTAAATCTACACATTATTTATAATAAATGCATCAATGAGGAGGTTATACAAGATAGAACTGCAGAGGGCTAATTTGAAGTTGATCCAGGAGGGCTCATACTGACATGGACAGTCAAGTCTAAAGAAGGCAGAATGTCCATGAAAGGGCCCCAAATTCCTCTAAAGGCTGCATGTTTACCTCTCACATTATACAATATTTTTTCGGGTGTGCAGTAAGATACAAGCTCATTAATCCAATGTTTTACTAGCGGTGAATTTTCAGATTTCCAATTGATCAGAATACATTTTTTAACTGCTGTGCTTGCCAGTAAGATAAAGTATTTTTTGTAGTAATTCACATTAATAGAGCTTGTATCCCCCAGGATCCATAGTTTTGGGTCCTTTTCAATTTGACTTCTTATTACCCTTGATGTTAAGTCAATGACACGTTTCCATAATTCTTCTATCACTGGGCAACTCCATAGCATGTGTATAAGATCACCTTTAATCATTTTACATCTCTGACATTTGGAAGAAATGTTGCTGTCAATTTTATGTAACCTGTAAGGAGTGTAGTATGTCCTATGGAATATATTAAATTGAATTTGCCTGTGTTTTGTGGAGGTTAGTACAGTCTGTGATTGTTCCAATAGATGACACCAATCTGCCTCCTCATAAGTACAGTCTAGGTCTTTCTCCCATTTCCCTTTTGTAGATGTTTTATCATAAATCGGTAACTTTCCATTGATGATACCATATATAGAAGATATTATTCCTTTTGTTGATCTGTGTAAATTATTACATAGGTGGAATTCAAGAGGAGTTTCTTTCGGGATATATGGGAATGTTTCTTTGGATTTCTCCTTAACCCAGTCTCTAATTTGTAAGAATTTGAAGAAACTTTCTTTGGGAAGGTTGAATTTTTCATTTAGTTGTTGGAAGTTAGTAAAAAAGTATCATCAATGTATAAGTCAGCCACTGTGTGGATTTCTCTTTCCTTCCACCCCCCCAACATTGAGTCAGCTAGATGGTGTGAGATGTTGGGATTACCCCACAAAGGTGCTCTTCTAAGAAAGAAAATATTTGTGTCGAGAACTGAATGAGATTCTTGCCAAGCAGCAAATGTATTCAATATTATTAAGTTATTTGTGAGTGCAGTTAAGCATTTTTTTGTGCCTATGAACGGAATATCCTTTAAAGCCATAGATTTCATCTCATGTTGTTCTATTGGGACCCATCTAACTTCACTGTTCTCTGCATGCAGCCAGATCCAAATCGATCTGTACTGAGAAGCAAGGTAATAATTCCTAAAATTTGGTAAGTTGAGTCCTCCCCTTGAATATGGAGCCTGTAAAGAGATGAGTTTGACCCTGGGGTTTTTTCTTTGCCATATAAAAGGAGTTAAAAGTTTAAGTTCTTTGAAAAAACTTTTGGGAACATTAATCGGAAGACATTGAAATAAGTACGTAAACTTGGGTAAAATGCTCATTTTAATAGTATTAATTCCTTCTATGAGAGACAGAGGAAGATCAATCCATGATTAATTTAGTTTGTTCCAATAGCTTTATATAGTTATGTTTAAATATATGCTCATTTGTTTTATCAATTTGTATACCCAAATATTTGAAACCAGTGCTGCACCATTTTAATGGGCCAGTGAGTGCTCTAATATTATTGTCCTGTATATTCAGTGGTAAAATCTCACTTTTACCATAATTTAATGTATATCCTGAGACTGCACTATATTCTTTGAGGCATTTCAACAGAGGAAGGACCGATGCTTGTGAATCAGTTATATATAATATCATCTGCATACAGAGAAAGTTTGTGTTCATTTGTGCCAAATTTAATTCCTGCTATGGAGGTGTTAGAGCGAATGGCGATGGCTAATGGTTCGATAGCGAGTGCAAAGAGCAGGGCGGAGCTTGGACAGCCTTGCCTGCACCCTCTGGATAGTGAGAAAGTGTTAGACAGAATGTCATTTGTTAAAATATTGGCCTTGGGGGCGTTAAAAAGTGTTTTAACATATTGAATAAATTTCTCCCCAAAGCCCATAGCCTCTAGAGTCCGAAATAAAAAGCTTGGTTCAATCCTGTCAAATGCTTTGTTTGCATCCATAGACATTATTAACATAGGATTTAGATTTTTTTAAACAGTGTTCAGTATTTGTAGCAGTTGCCGCACATTGTCTGCTCCGTATCTGTTTTCAATGAAGCCTGTTTGGTCAGCATGAATTATCTTTGGAATAACATCCTCCAGACTTAGAGCAATTAATTTAGATATTATCTTGTAATCAACATTTAAGAGGCTGAGGGGTCTGTATGAGTCACATTTCTGTTTGTCCTTGCCCGGTTTTGGAAGCAGTGTGATTGTTGCAATTTTCAATGAGTCTGGTAATTTTTAATTTTCTAGAGCTTCTGTAATCATGTTCGCGAATGGGGTTAATAATTTTTTTGAAAAGGCCTTGTAATACTCGACAGGGAAGCCATCTGGTCCGGGAGTCTTGTTTTTTTGTAAAGAATTAATGGCTTTGAATACCTCCATTTCTGATATATCTGCATCCAGCAGATCCCTGTCCTCATCTTGTAATTTGGGAAGAGTTATTCCATCCATGAACCTTTTTGCTCCAATATTTTCAGCATCCTGGCCAGTTTTATATAAATTTTCGTAAAATTGTTTGAATTCTGCATTATTGGATGGTGAATTATCAAGGAGTCTGCCGTCCTCGGTTAATATTGAATGTATAAATTTATCAGATGTTTCCTTTTTAATTTGCCATGCCAAGAGTTTACTTGTTTTGTTTCCGAATTCATAATAGTGATATCTAGTTCTGGCCATAGCTGCTTCCTCTTTGCTGGTACATAGATTATTATACTGGATCCTTGTTTTTTTTTAGTGTATTAAGGTGTTCTTCCTTTTTGGTGGCAATGTATTCCTGTTCCTGCTTTTTAATATCTCTTTCCAATTTGGTGAGTCTCTCTCTCATTTGTTTTACCTTGTGGGCACTGTATGATAAAATATGGCCTCTCATGTAGGCTTTAAGAGCTTTCATAATCAGATTGTTAAAGAACAACAGGTCATCATAATTGGGCCCATATATATTCACTAAGGATATCTTGTTCCTATTTATTTCACAATCTACAAGTAAAAATCTGCCGTTGTGATCCTTTTCAACCGAATTTAATTTAAAGTTCAAGTGCCTATTAATGAGCAAAGCAACACGTCTTGCTTTTGAGGAGAAAGAGAAGTAGAAAACATTACCCACCCAGTCTCAGCACAGTTTTAGATGTTCAGAGTCAGTGAGGTGGCTCTCTTGTATGAATGCAATGTCTACCTTTTGCCTCTTTAAATATGTCAACATTTTTAATTGGTGAGTTAATCCTTTTTATATTCCAAGATATACATGTTAGTTTTCCCATAATATAAATTTTTCGTGTAGATGTCTCAGAAGGATAATCTGAATCTGAACCTGAGGATAATCTGGATTATGTGAGTAAGCAGAAATTTGAGTTTTAGTGAGAAACCATACAAAACCTCAAAACATTAAAGTAAAAACCCGCCTAATAAAACCCTTGTAACTAAAACACATTAGGTAGGTAACGTTAACTCTCTTAAGCAACAGGTGTGGCTCCAGCAACTGCTGTTAATTGAACACTGGCCACTCATAACAGTTTGTATAGGAACGTTTGCAATTTTACAATAGTTGAAATAAGGCAGAAATATGCAAGTTATAGAAAGAAAAGAAAAAAGAAGCAAAAAAGAAAAAAAAATGAGAAACTATAATCCAATTCTACCATTCTGATATAAACCCTAACATCATGTAGATTAGTTTGGACGTAGGTTCCACTGTTTATCATCAGTCAATGTCTCCGTTATTTTAAACATTTAAAGATGACCGTATTAAATTATTATGACGTAGCTTGAATCACAACACTTCTCATCAGCGTTTATACCGATGGACTGTGTACTGCTGTCACTTTGATGTTTTATGTTTGTTAGTTTTATTACTCACTTGGAATGTCTTTCAAAAAGCGTTGCACTTCTACTGGGGTGGAGAAGAACTTAACTGTTTCCAGATACTTAATGCGAAGCTGGGCTGGGTAGATCAGCGCGTATTCCACTCCCTTCTCTCGCAATATCCTCTTCACATCACGGAACTCATCTCTCCTTTGCTGCAGGTCTGTGCTGTAATCTGGGTAGAATGATATCCTTTTGTTCTCGTTTGTCAACTCTCCTTTACTTTTGGCCAGTCAAGGGGTTTTTTCTTTGTCTCTGAAGATCAGGAATTTGGCGATGATGGGCCGCGGTCTATCAAACTTCTTCCCGATGCGATGTGCTCTTTCCAAAATGACAGGTGAGGTGAAGTTATCCTTCCCCAGCATTTCCGGTATAAACTTTTTCCAAGAATCCCACAGCATCACGACCCTCAGCTTGTTCTGGCACATTTATTATCCTAATGTTAGACATCCTGCTGCGGTTTTCCAAGTCGTCAGTTTTGTCTTTGAGGTGCGTTATCAATTTCTCCATTTCGCCATCACGGTCGCGCGCATCTTTGATATTCTGTAGTTGTTTGATAGTCTGTATCTCCTCAACCTGTTCCGCCAGCGTAGAGAGTGAAGACTCGATTTTTGTTAATGTTGTTTGTATATCGGCTGTTTTCTTGTCAATATGCTTTGTGAGGTCGTCTTTAGTTTCTTGGATGGCAAGGAGAAGTTTGCTGAAGGATGTTTCTTTTTCCCCGTCCGCCATGTTTCCTGTGGTTACCGCGTGCAGGTGCCGTGGATTTTGGGTTGTGGCTTTCTTTTGCTTTTTATGTCTTAAGTTGTAGCTTGCCATACAAAGGTAATCTTAATAGCTTTGCCTCTTGCAAACAAATTAAATTGATGAGAGGTTAAATCAGGATAAAGGCAGATGCTAGGTGCCACTACCGAGAGCTCACGAACACATGTCTGTACTCATCCGCTGCATCCGCCGACTCCCCGTCATGACTTTTAAATATGACTGTTAGATACGGTTGGTCAGGAAACTCGAAGTCAGATGCAGACAGGGAACTTTTCAGTCATAAACTGCTGTGAAAAAATATAGAGATAGTCAATTAAAATTCATGATACTTAATTTATCAAATGAACAATATTTATACTTTGTTCCTCTCGCTTCAAAACTCATGAGAACAGACCGAAACCAGAACCGAACCGCAGATTAAGAACGCGCATATAACCGTCGGTATTTTAAGTGTGATTAAAAATACAAGAAATAACTTAAACCAAAAAAACGTGAGTAAACATCGCTAAACAGCAGGTGACATTTATGTTCAGTATTTCCTTTCTATTTAAAAAGATGGGAATTAATTCCTGCTTACCTTTTTCACACGCCCGCCAAACGTTTGTCTTCTTAACACACTGTGTTCTTTTCTCGCGGTTTGCTCTGATATTTTCGGTTTTCATTTTAACATGATCTCTTTGGTTCATCCCAACATGATTGAATCTAATACATGTTAAGTTGTTGAATTTCATGCAAATACAACATAATTCATTCATGTTCATCTTGGAGACATAAAATTATGTACGAAACACATATTACATTTTAGTACATGTAAAAGGTAGCCATGTTCATTTTTTGAGTGTATCTATAAATAAACTCACTGACTCAAATACACTCATTCAGTAACACAGAGCTGAAGTTGAGAACAGGATCAATAGGTGTGTGTATGAGAGGAGATCACAGTGCATGATCACTACTGTATGTTTAATATAGAGAATGTGGAGTTACAGCACACTGTTTTTATACCTTTTTGGGAAGGAGTCACCACATTGGTCTTTAATGCTGAGGTGTGATGCCGAGAGTGCGTTTTTTATAAGAAGAAAATAAAAAATAAATATCCTGACTATAAAGTTAAATTCAATTCAATTTTATTTGTATAGCGCTTTTAACAATTGGCATTGTCCCAAAGCAGCTTTACACAATCAAAAGAATTATTTAAGTTTGAATGGAATTTGAATGTGTATGAATCAAAATAGTCAGATAGTCCCTGGTGAGCAAGCCAAGGGCGACAGTGGCAAGGAAAAACTCCCTGAGATTGTGGTGGATTTTTTATTCTCCCCACATCGAAGTTGCCCTAATTTTAAATATTAAACAAATACTGTAACTCTAGTACAGTACAAGAAATCAAAGAAAGACTCCGGACTCCGTGCAGATCTGGATGAAATAAGGACCAAGTTTTATTGCAGCAACAAAACAAAGTGAGCCAGCCTTGAAAATGCTTAGGATGTGACTCCAAGCATCGCCAAAGAACAGACTGATTTGACTGTGACATAGGTACCTCTTTTATACAATTTCAAAGGGGCGGAGCACTCACCTAGCCCCATCCTTTGTACTTTTTTTTATCAAAAAATTTTTACCCATTAAAATTACATTTTCTATACTACGTCATATACATCGTCATCTGACTCCACCTCCTACTGATATTATTTTCTATTATAACTTATTTTTCTTATGAATAGATTTCCATTATCCATGGCTGGACTGGCCATAGGGCATACCGGGCATTTGCCCGGTGGGCCGATGGTGATTTTCGTCTTTTGTGGGCCGGCCACCGATGTTTTTTTTTTTTTTTGTAACGTTATAAACTATTAAAGGTGGCGGATTGGCCAATTGGCCATGATCGACTCTGGGCTGGACCAATTACAGCCGAGGAGGTCAGATGCACCCGCCCCCTTGTAACGGCTCAGCAATCACATATCATTGCTGAACAAAAATGGAGAACAAAAAACGCAAAGGATCAGGAGGAGCCGAAAAAATTAGCGCCAAAAAGAAACTAGCCCTTCAGGCAGATGCTGCCAAATGTGCTAAAATATCACAGTTGTTTGGTGGCTATAGTGGAGCTTCCACTTCAGTAAAATTAGCAAGTAATGGAGGCCAGCAGCCGCAGGTTGAAGAGTGAAAGGGGAGGCAGGAGGAGGAGAGACCCGAGCCGGCAGGAGGAGGAGAGACCCGAGGCGGCCGCCGGTCCAAGTGGCAAAACTGAACTTGAGGTAGCCCAAGTAAAACCAAGTAAAACCATAAAAAAAACTTATAAACCCAATGGGTGTAGCTTATTTTCGTTGTGCTTGCTAACTTTTTACAGTCAGTTACAATAACTCCTACTGTGTACTAGTTAGCATGATGACAGAGTTTCTATGCTGGTGCTATGATGTTACTGAGAGTGAATTATTGATAAGGTTAGTTAGTATGGGTTGCCAAACGTAAAAAAAACGTAATCGTCCCGTATTCAGAGAAAATATTACGCGTTACGTATTGAGGTGAAAAGGAACGCGATTTGTCCTGTATTTTAGCTAGAATGAAAAAACAAACAAACAAACAAAAAAAAACCAACACAAAGCTGGAGTTATCCTGTGACTTTACGCTGCGCAGCTGCCTCGGCTTCTCTCATTCTCTCCCCCTCCTTCTCCTGTTGATCAGCTGATCGGTTTATCAGCTGTTTGCTGGAGCCACAGCCATAAAAGCTGCTAGTCATGATCGGTTTGGATATGTGAGAGAGAAACATAAAGGTGAAACCAGGAGATGTCCTTATTGAATCATCAGAGTTGTGGACGTGATGGAGAAACAGGTTTATCTTTTAGGTGACATGAATGAGTTGAAGGGAAGTTATGAACTGTTTCTGAGAGACAAATAACACCAGGATCCTTTTCTACATAGCTGACAGCTGGTAACTGTGCAGGGGCGGGTCTAGCAAAGTTTTGCCAGGGGGCCAGGTAGGGCATTAACAAGGAAAGGGGGGCACAAAGAAATACTTTTCTTTCTTATTCTCATTTTAAATGTCTAGCTTTTAAATAATTATCTGAATCTTACAACCAAAGTGGTCATTTGATGTTAAATGTATAGAAATCCATTATCATTTATAGTAAATATTAAGTCTAAAAATATGAAGTCTCTGTTAGCCCAGTAAGCTTACCATCTGTGCAGTCTGAAATTATGTCGAAGAAAGATGTTAAATCTATTTAATTATTGTAAAAAAATAATTGATTTCTGTGCATTTGTGTTACGATTTAGCTGGTTGTGGCAGCCCAGGTCTCTGGATGACACTCCAGCGATCGTGATCTGTGTTTTGTTGTGTTGTCAGTTCTTGTGCCATGTACTGTGTGTAAAATGGCAACAAAAATTCAATTAAGTGTTATTCTTTCTCAACTTTCTTTCTCTGTCTCCTTTCACTTTTTAAAGGTTGCCATGTTTAAAAAAGTATTTTATTCTGCCATGCTGTTTGTTGATGTGGTAAATAAATAGTTTATGAAAATATCACTAAATCTGTAATTTATTAATTTTAATACTCATTATAGATCATGTCTCACCTCTATTCTTCTCTGTCTCAATTTCAGGTTTCCACCATGTGTTGTAGATAGTTCAGGAGGTTAACTCGACCAAGCAGTCTTTTGTTTTCCGCTAAGTACTGTTTAGAATACCAGAATAGGGAGGATGGTGTAGGTTTAAGTTTATTAGATTGATACATATATACCAACAGGACAGTGTACATCGCTGTCAGAACAGCGTTTGTTTTTATTCAAAGGCTTTATGGCTTTGCCAATAATACCTAGTGGGCCAGTCTCTAGTCAAAATGCCCAGGCTGATTTTTTGTCCCAGTCCAGCCCTGCCATTATCTTTTCACTTTTCTTGTTCAACATAAAAAAATATGGGGTGGCGCTTACGTCAACTATAAATTCTTGGTGCTTCCGGTTTACTCTACAGTTTTCAAGACACAGGCCATGGGTAAGCATCTCCTTCAGATTATTTTAACTATTTGTCTTATTTTATTAATTTTGTTGTATTTACGCGTTTTATTTTGTTTTCTATAGCTAATCGCATCCGCACGAATGATCACTACGTCCCTCCAAACGACTCGGACAGCCAGAGCAGTCGGGTTCACAACCCTACTGACTACACTCCTACTAAACCTGTCATGGACGGGGCCTCGGTGAGTTTTGCTGAGGATGAGCCTGAGCCATCTGGATCGCTATTGCAGTTTCTAGAGGAGACAGGGCTTACTTACTTTAAAAAGGATGACTCCAAACCTGGTCCTTCTAAAAGACCTCGTGTGGATAGCCCTTATCCATTTTCTTTTAGGCCCGTACGGCCGAGTCTACTACTCCGGCTCCGTCAGTCCTAAAACCTGTTTGTCATGTGAATGTTGGTACCCAGACCGATTCTAAAGTGTCTGTTGGCACCCAAACAGCTTCTACTCCCGCGCCTGTGCCAATTTTAAATCGCAGTTTTTCTGTTTTTGTTCCTCTCACTGATCTTCAAATTGGTTTTGTCCTGCCTCAAAGGAGGTCAGATACTTGAATTTTATGCATTTCATTATGCTATTAATGCTTACCCAGGCCCCCTATGTTTTGTACTTTTATTTTGGGCCTTAAACCTTGTATTTTTAATATTTCTTACTATGTAGATGCACATACGATTTTGTTTTTGTGTCTACTCTTATTAAACCTATTATTCATATAACTGGGTGTATCTTTTTGGCTATTTGTGTGTCTCTTTGATTTGACATATTGCACGTGTATCCAATGCCTGTTACATCACAGTAAGGTCTGCTGAGCTTGTGTCGTGTCTAGGTTACTATGACATCTTGTGCATCTCATATCTAAGATGGCTGCAAGTCTAAGGTTTGTTGGGTACATACTGATGATGTCCTTGTTACTGTGACATCACATTGCCCGTACCTTAACTCTGTTATCCTCACCTCACCTCTATAAGTCTTGACCAAAATTTATATTTTATTAGTTAATGCTGCATGCACAAGTATATTTAATTAAAATATGCTTACAAGATGGTAGTAGGAAGAAACCTTGAGAGGAACCAGACTCAACAGGGAACCATCCTCATTTGGGTGAAACAGAAGGCTTGATCTGCATTCATACTGTGTGTTAGTTGGCAGGCAGTTCAGCATAACAGTTAATGTTAATTGATGTTAATATGGAGTCCAGTTAGTTATTGAAAACTCAGGTAGACTTGTATAAAGTTCCAGTCCTGAACTATTGAACAGTCAAGTCCTCAGAGAAACAGCTACCAACACCAGTCGAGGCCAGAACCGTCTCCTAGGTAGAAAGAACCATCCCCAGACACGAGACCCCATGTGACAAGATCTCCAACCAGAAGCAGGGCACCAGGATGGGTCAGACAAGTCCGGAGGGCAGAGGGAGTCTGGATCACTGGCAGCTCAGGAACATGTGTAGCTCGACAGAGATAGAGGCAAGGAGGGAGAGAGGGAAGAGAAAGAGCAGAAGAGAGAGCAGAAGAGAAGAGATAACAGGTCTGGTCACAGTCATATAATGTATAATGTAAATGAATATTTACTGTAAAGTGCAAGCAGAGACTCCTGCAGGACTAACTATGACAGCATAACTAAAAGGGAGGGCCAGAAGGAAACACAGACATGAGGGCTCCCTGAGATGTAAAGCAACCAATCACCTCACCGTCAACAAACCTGAGTGATCAGTGAGAGTGGGGAGGACAGCTTCTAAACATACCAGTTCACCATAATACTCTACGTCCATGATTCCCCCTGATCTGCTCCTTTACCTAAGGCAAATCTATTTATAAAAATGCTTGATTAAATAAATAGGTTTTTAGCCTGGACTTAAACACTGAGACTGTGTCTGAGTCCCGAACACTAATTGTAAGACTATTCCATAATTTCGGGGCTTTGTAAGAAAAAGCTCGGGCCCCAGCTGTAGTTTTCATAATACGCAGAACTGATAAGCAGCCCGCATCCTTTGATCGAAGTAGGCGTGGCGGATCGTAAGACACTAGCAGTTCACTCAAATACTGCGGTGCGAGATCATTTAATGCTGTAAATGTCAAAAGTAGTATTTTAAAATCAATGCGAAATTTCACAGGGAGCCAATGAAGTGAAGATAAGATAGGTGTGATACGCTCGTATCTTCTGGTTATAGTGAGGACTTTCGCTGCTGCATTCTGGACTAGCTGAAGCTTGTTTATGCACCTAGTTGAACAACCACACAGTAAGGCATTACAATAGTCCAACCTAGAGGTGATAAAAGCATGAACTAGTTTTTCTGCATCATTTAGCGACAATATATTTCTTATCTTGGCAATATTTCTGAGGTAAAAGAATGCTATCCTGGTAATATTATCTACATGAGCTTCAAATGAAAGGCTGGAATCTATAATCACACCGAGGTCTTTTACTGTTGCACTTGATGGAACAGAAAGGCCATCTAAAGTCACAGAGTGATCTAGAATCTTACTTCTAGCTGTATGCAGTTCTATGACTAGAACTTCTGTCTTATCTGGATTAAGCAGAAGGAAGTTAATTAGCATCCAATTTCTTATGTCCTGCACACATTGCTCAACTTTAGTAACCTGGTTTATCTCATCAGGTTTTGCTGAGACATATAACTGTGTCGTCAGCATAACAGTGAAAACTAATACCATGCTTACGGATTATGTTGCCCAGAGGAAGCATGTAAAGGGAAAAAAGCAATGGGCCTAAAACTGAACCCTGTGGAACACCAAACTCCACTAGAGAACATTCAGAATAATTACCATTTAAGTCTACATACGGATACCAATCGGTCAAATAGGATCTGAGCCAGGAGAGGGCTGTCCCCTAACTCCTACTACATTTTCTAATCTGTGAAGAAGAATACTATGATCTATGGTGTCAAAAGCTGCACTGAGGTCGAGTAATACAAGCATGATTACACAACCTTAATCAGAGGCCAATAGGAGGTCATTTACTACTTTAACCAGTGCTGTCTCTGTGCTGTGATGAGGCCTAAATCCTGACTGATACAGTTCATGTATGCCATTTCTATGTAGATATGAGCATAGCTGCTCCACTACTATCTTTTCCAGAATCTTAGAGATAAAGGGGATGTTTGATATTGGCCTGTAATTGGACAGCTGACAGGGGTCAAGGTCAGGTTTCTTTATAATCCGTTTAATAACTGCTAATTTAAAAGATTTTGGAACATACCCAATGCTGAGTGAAGAATTAATTATTCTCAACAGGGGTTCTGTTATTGCTGGTACTATCCATTTTAGAAAATGTGTCGGTACAGGATCTAATGTACAGGTTGATGAATTTGCAGAAGAGATGAGTGAAATTAGTTCATTCTCTTCAAGGGCAGTAAAGTATTCTAAATTCCAATCTGACATGGCTAGTTTAACATCTGCATAACTTACATTGTTTGGTTTTAAAGCCTTAATTTTATGCCAAATATTTACAATTTCCTTATTAAAAAAGTTCATGTAGTCCTCACTATTACACTAAGTTGTTGTGGAGATTTCTGCAGTGGTCTTATTTCTGGTTAATTTGGCTACGGTATTAAATATAAATCTAGAATTTTTTTTGGTTATTATCTATAAGAGTGGAGAGATACGTTGATCTAGCTACACTTAGAGCTTTTCTATAGTTCAGGATGCTCTCCTTCCATGCTATTTGAAATACTAACAATTTAGTTTGATGCCATTTACGTTCTAATTTCCGAGCGGTCTGTTTTAAAAAGCGTGTATGAGCGTTACACCATGGAGCGAGTTTCTTATCTTTAATATTTTTCCTTTTAACTGTGTACTTTATTACTATGACATACTTGAATTGAGACAAGATAGTGATCCGATATAGCTTCAGACAATGGACATGTAAATAAATTTCTTATACTTAATCCGAAGAATATTATTAAATCTAAAGTGTGACCTGCTTTATGAGTGGGTACTACTACACACTGATTTACTCCTGCTGAGTCCAGTATGGACATAAATGCTTTACGCACAGGGTCTTCTGGATTCTCAAAATTAATATTAAAATTTCCAGCAATTAATGCCTTGTCTACAGAAACGACTAGGTTTGAGAGGAAATCTGCAAATTTACTAAGAAATTCAGAGTACGGCCCTGGAGGTCTGTAAATGACAACTAGTGGAATCGACTGAGCTGACTTAATATTTGTAGCTACACTTATGTTACCATAGAGAACTTCAAATGAATTAAAATTGTGTCTGTGTTTTTGTTTAATAGTCAAATTATAATTGTGAATAACTGCGACTCCTCCTCCTCTACCTGTTAACCGAGGCTAATGTATGTAGCTGTATCCAGGAGGACTAGCTTCATTTAGAGCTACATACTCGTCCTGTTTAATCCAGGTTTCTGTTAAACAGAGTATATCAAATTCCTGATCTGTGATAATTTCATTACCTATAACTGTTTTAAATGCAAGAGATCTAATATTTTACAGTCCTAGCTTTAGATCAGAGGTGCCGGCTGCGCATTCAGTGTGATCCAAGTTTGTGGCCTTTATGTTAATTAAATTACTAAAACAGACTTTCTGAGTCTTTCTAAATTTGTTTTTAGCACAGGAAACAAACACAGTCTCAATATGATGAACCCTGAGTGACGACTCTGTGCAGCTAGCAGACGGTTGGTTTAGTCTGTCTTTTCGCTCCCTGGCCTGGGTTCTGGATTGTCACCGATTAACTAGGCCTCTTCTGAGACTATGAGCTATACTACAGAAAATGAAAGCAGCATCTTCCCGAGTGGGATGGACACCGTCCTGCCCTAAAAGGCCAGTTTTGCCCTCAAAGGTTTTCTAATTATCTATGAAGCCCACATTATTTTCTGAGCACCTCCTGGACATCCAGCGGTTCAGCGACCATAACCTGCTGTAAGCTATGTTGCCACCTCTCATTGGGATGGGACCAGAGCATACTACTTCATCGGACATCGCCTTCGCTAGTTTAAACACCTCTGTAAAGTTATTCTTGCTAACCTCTGACTGACGATGGCGTATATCATTAGCTCCAACGTGTACCATTATCTTGGAGAACCTATGCTGTCCTAGAGCCCTAAGATTACCTGCTATGTCTGGTTCTTTGGCTCCTGGGATACACCTAACCACTGCCGCCCCTAAAGGCCTGGCTAATTTCACATGTCTCAGTATAGAGTCTCCTATAACCAGAGCTCTTTCAGGTTTCTCAGCGGGTGCATCACTGAGGAGAGCAAACCTGTTGGACACGTGAAGCGCAGAAGTGGTGTGCTCCGGTGGGCTAGCCTTAGCATTAGCTTTGGCTGAACGAGTATGCCGCCGAGTCGTCACCCACTCGCCTCGCTGTGAGGGCTCTAATGCCGGAGTCGGGGGCTGGTTATCTCCGCCTGCGGCACCCAGACTGTCTGCTACGGGAATGACACTGCTCTCACACTCTCTAACCCTCTTTAAAGTCTGGATGCACTCCTCTAATGCTAATATCTTCTCCGTCAGAGTGCACAGTAACACACACCTATCACAAATAAAATTACCACTAACGACGGAGGAAGAATGTCTAAACATCCTGAACTCCACACATGAACAAGCTGAATATTATCCATTATATCACACCTGAGTCGGAGTTTTAGTTGTTCTGAGCTGAATTCCGTTTGTTGTTCTTAGAAGAAGAAACTCGCGCATTCTCCAAAAAGCGCAAAAAAAATTATATATTTTTTAAATTAAACGCTAATACAAACGCGAAACGTTCACGGTAACGATACGAAAACAGGAAGTTGTAAAGATAAAGAAATAAAAGCTGTTTTCATTTCAATGACCTAAAGTGGAATTGTGCTGCATGTACAATATGATTGTCAATGTCTTTCCATCTCTCTCTTACACACACACACACACACACACACACACACACACAAGCATGGGGGCGTGTGATTTGTTGTATGAATATTAAAAGTGCCACATGATTAAACTCAATACAAATATGTTAATTTCATTGTACATACTGAGATGTATTTCCCGCTTTTGATAATACTGTGGGTTGGGCGGGGTTTTGGGACTAGTAACCATCATGCTTTGCGGGAGGGGTTGTTAGGTGTTCACCCTGTCAAGGAAAGGTGTTTGGGTTAGTGGCTTCGGCCAGGGTGTGTGTGTGAGTTAGAAGTGTGTCTTGTTGATCTGTCTTGAATGTGTGGTTGTGTGACTTTTCGTGCTATGTTGAATAAATTACTCCCAGCCATTTGCATTGGGCAGCAAGGAAGCTCACTCGTCTCTCCACCATCCTTTCCGGCGATAAAACGCTACAATACTATATCACTCCTCACACTGCTTTAAAGCAGGTGTATCTGTGTGCAGCTTCTGTGTGTGATTGATGTGTTCACACAGCTGTAAATGTGTGTAAATTACAACCGGATTACGTGAACATTATTTTTTTCTTGGAGAGAACAAAGTAGAGCCAGCCAATCCCTTTGCAAGTGTTTTTATAAATAAAATTATATTGTAGCAACACAAAAAACATATGTACTGTACATAAATGGGTGATTCCTATGAAACCAATAAAATAAAAAATGTCATTTTGTTATATAAAAAAAGCATCAGAATATAGACAATACGGTTCTCTACCTTCCACAATGTGTCATTTTAACATGAGAATTAATTTTTTTTCTTCTTTACTCCATTTTCTAATGAAATCCTCATTACCACAATGCATCCGGCTGTGTTTGAATGTGTGTTATGTTGTAATTTAAACAAATTAACATAATATTTAGAAAAATAATGGATGTTCCACTAGATTATTTTAAATGATTTTTGATAAACGCCTAAGGTCTTTATATATGAGTAGTATGCATGCACTTTGTCTGAATTAAAGCTGCTCACATTAAGCGATAAACACAATAAAGCTGCTCACTTCATGCACTTTCACTTTGTAAAAGGTGATATGAACAGCTTGATTTCATTCATAAAAAATGGCAACTTTGCAAAGCAGTCGAAATGTAAAACCAATACTAGTACCCCAGAAAAACAACAAAAAAAATATATACTCGCCAAATAAACGCTGCCTTTTGCAAAGTAAAAGTGTGCGCGATGTGAACAACTTTATTTAGTGATTTGAGTATATTTTGTGAACAACAAAATATACTCAAATCACGAAAAAACACAACAAATACAACAAACATAGCATAGCATAATGAGGTAATTATCAAACAACAGGAGAAGACGGTAGCTTATTCGGCTTAGTGGAATGGGGCCTTAGTGTCACTACCAACATAAAGCAAAATTAAAACGACACTACTGTCTATTACTGAGGTGTTAACAATATGATAATGACCTTAAATCATCCCGTTTACAGATAAACACCGTCCTATAGATACAGACATAAAAATTAGAGGAATAGGACATACTGAATGTCCCGCCTGCACTCTCTCAAATACACAGGTATACTGTAGCCAGAGCGCACCGGCATGAGGCTCTACTTTGTTCTCTTCAAGTGAAGAAAAATAATATTTACATAACCCAGTTGTAATTACCAAACATTTACAGCTGAGTGAAAACATTAGTCACAGAAGCTGCATGTAAATGTACCAGCATTAAACAGTGTGTGCAGTGATACAGTTTTATCCAAAGGGGGAAATACATGTCAGTATTTACAGTGACATTAAAATATTAAAATTTAATAGTGCAGCACTTTTTGATATTCATAAGACACTCAAAGGCTAATTAAATTAAATTAAATTTGTATAGCGCTTTTAAAGTGCCCCTATTATGCCATTTTAAAGGTTGCTAATATTGCTTATTGAGTCTCTTAAAACAGGTTTACATGTATGCAAGGTCAAAAAACACTTTAGTTTTTACTAAAAATAGATTTAATTCCACGCCATTTCTAAATGATTTATAAACGACTTGTGTGAAGCAGTACGAAGTTTCAGTCTGTCTAAACCCCTCCTCGGTTGGTTTGTGTGTGTGTGTGTGTGTGTAGCCCCTCCCGTCCTGAGAGAGTGTGTGTGAACCGGCACGGTGTCAAATTACGTGTGCACACACATAAGAGAGGCTGAGGAAGAAAATGGATTTTTAGCTATCTAATGAGACTTTATTAAACAGTAAACCTTTCTCCTTTCTTATTTGAATTTCACATAAACACACAATAACGAAAAGAC
This sequence comes from Clarias gariepinus, assembly GCF_024256425.1. Taxonomy (NCBI): domain Eukaryota; kingdom Metazoa; phylum Chordata; class Actinopteri; order Siluriformes; family Clariidae; genus Clarias; species Clarias gariepinus. The sequence goes on from NC_071111.1 coordinate 25,154,190, forward strand.
TGTTTTGTCAGAAAAACTTGCAAGGATCATCGGTAATGACACTCTTGTGAGCGCTTAAAAACAGAATCACTGCTGTAAAACAAACAAACAAATGAACCTGTACTTTACCTTTGAAAAGAATCGCGACAGAGCAGTGTTTCTGTAAAAAGCAGAGAGAACATTAAACGAGAGAGAAAGAGAGAGAGAATGTGAACCAGCACGGTGTCAAATTACGTGCGCGCACCCATAACGAGAAGCTGAGTAAGAAAATGGATTTTTAACCTTCTAATGAGACTTTCTTTTGCTTTACATGCGCACACACACGTGTTATAAGAAACAGTACACAAGCGCTTACAAACATAAAATAAACTATGTTTTACACACACACGCACACATGGTCACAGTATTATAGTAAACAGTACACACGTTCACAGATGTTGACTAATCAAGTGAAGCACACGCACTGAGACAAGCATGGGAGGCGTTTACCCACAATTCTTTTAAGTTCATACCAAGGCATTACTAAGGCGTTAATGTCAGAAGGGGGCAGCCAAAATTTTTTACCATACTAAAACTTTCCTCCTAACAATAACAACGCTGACGACCACATCAGAATTCATACAAAGCCCAAAAAGACTGTAAGCAGCCGTTACCGTCCTGTACCAAGCTCTCCAGTGTTCATAACAAATTTGCATTGGTCCAAATTCAGGAGCACAATAAGATCAGTGGAAAGGGGGTCTCAGGTTTCATTATTAATGATTTAGCGCTTGGTATAGGGCTCTTTATTGACATTTTGTCATTTCGGCTCAGTTTAACATTATTATTAATCGTGTCCACTGCACATCTATACTCTTAACGGCCGAGCCAAAACCCCCAGGAGAGCAACAGCAACATTTGAACTTTTAATCATTTGTCCAGGTGCTGTGTCCTGAACATCAAAAGAACCCCATTAATATGTCAGTCATAGAGAGACCCAGAGACAGACAGACGAGACGAAATGCATATGCAAAGTAGACAAGAGAGTTCTAGTGGACAAGAGCTGTTTGGATTTATATTTATCTGAACTGATAATGAACTTCCTTTCTCTGTGAATAGACTGTTCATCTATATAGACTGAGCCCTGAACTCCAAACCTCCTTAAGACTTCAGCAGGCCATGTCCAGTCCTTATGGTCTCTTATCAATAGAGTCAATTTAAAACCAGTCTCCCAGACCTCAAAGCCATACATCTCTCTCCACACTTGACTAGGAAAGAGTAAAAGACTTCAAGTCTGACATTTTTTACTCTCCATTAGATTTATAATTCAGGAATATCTATTTAAATCATTAGCAAGTTTATACAAGACATGAATATTATCAATTCCCTCATTTTTTATACTCCTTATCCTGTGCAGAGGGTCACGGGGGGCTTGGATCCTATCCCAGGAGACTTAGGGCACAATGTGGGGTACAACCTGGACTGGGTGCCAATCCATCACAGGGACACATAAATGTTAATTTTTTGTAAACTTAAGATTTATTTATATTGATTTATATTTCACATTATATCTTTTAGTGTAAGAGTTTGGTTTTTCACCATGCTTGGATTTTTACTGTTTCGATCGTGCAGCAATTTACTGTAAATATACACACATCTGCTGAGAGAAACAACGTATAAGTATGTACATATGATCATATTTAATTACATTGTTAATCAGAATAATAACATAATTTTAAAACACCTCAGCTTTAAATTAAGTCTTAAATAAAGATAAAAATCTGCTGATGAAGAGTGTGTCATTGTGTCTCTCTGCAGGTTATATAATTGTGATGTCTCAGATGAAGGCTGTGCTGCTCTGACTTCAGCTCTGAGATTAAACCCCTCACACCTGAGAGAACTGGATCTGTCCTACAATAATGTAGGAGACTCAGGAGTGAAGTGTCTCTGTGCTGTACTGGAGAATCCTGACTGTAAACTGGAGACACTGAGGTAAGATCATCTCTCTGAGAGTCACATGACCTGCTCCTCAGTAAGACACATTCTCTAATAGTGAGACTGAAGCAGAAGTTTTAGGTTGATCATCAATGTCCTGAGGAGGAAGATTGTTTCTTTTCACTGCTCACTGATGATTTGTCACAGGTCACATTTTTGTCTCCATCATAATTCACCGTGAGTTTTGGCTCTGTGGTTATATTTCAATCTTTCCGTACGTCGGTCCTTGCAGCCCTTGCAGAACTTTGCTGAATGTTGGGCAGTCACTCGCAGCGACTCACAGTGACTAACAAACTGCCAGTCAAACCGCATAGGTGAGATAGGGGTGAATAACAGAGGGGGGCGGGTTATCGGGAGGCGGGGGCGACTTTCGTACACACACACACACACACACACACACACACTAATGGAATCAGTGCTGTCTGGTTCACGGATTACATAAATTGTCTGAATAACGGATTACATTTTCGAAAATATAACTAAATAACTGAGTAATTAAATGGCGGATCTAACGCGTTAGATTACTCTTTACATCAAAAAAGTAATTAAAGTACTCTAACACTTTGTAACGCATTACACCCAACACTGGCCATCTTTGGTTTAAATGCTGATCGGTTGCCATGGTGATTTCTGACACAGATGTGTTGAGAGTGACACAGAGTTGAAAGCAGCTTGTTATTGATATTAGATATGTGACATGGTGTTGACTTTTGAGATGAAGAAGAGTAAAGTCAAAGAAAAGGGACCTTATTGGGAGAAGATAAATGCCGGTGCCAAGCAGAGATATTTTGAGGAATTTGTAGAGATCAGAAACATCGATCCATATGACCTGGTAGCTGAAGAGTGGATGAAAAACCCAGAAACACAACCCCTTCTCACACACCCTGACATTTTAATTACCTGGTTGGGTGGCATGACTGAGAAGCATAGAAGACACAGATGTTACTCATGCGGTATTCTGGTTTTACCGCCACGCCTAATGGTGGCGACATTTGGGTTTGTGCGTTTGCTGGCTTCTACCGCTGAGTGGCGATATATAACTATAGACTGATGCCTCGGGCATCAGTTCATTCTCTCAAGGATTAATGAGCCGCGCTCCATTAGAGCTGCACATAGTAGCGGATATCAAGTGAAATGTTGTAGTTAAACGAATTCATAATCACAGTATTAAAATGACAGTACAAACGTAGAATTTAAATAAAATTAAATCTTTTTAAGATCGAATTTAAGCAAAGTAAACGTTAACACAGTGAGCCTTTAGATTTTATCATGTGTAATTAGAAAAGCTATGCATGTATGTTTTTTGTCATCTTATATTTTGTGTTCTTTAAATTTGTAGTAGATTTATTAACTGAAATAAACGAAAATAAATTACCATTAAAATTCTAACATTGTCAGGCCGTGCTACTGCGTCAGCAGATGTCGATGTGTTTTTGCGTTATTATAAGAATTGAATGCAGTAGACTGTTATGATCATCATAATGTTCTTCAATAAATAATAAAAACATTTTAACAAATTACATTTTCACATCCAGCACCCCTGTTGCGCTGTATCACTGCCGGCAAAAACCTTATAAAATACAAGTGAAACATTAAACGAATTTATCATCACAGTACTAAAATTACAGTACAAATTTAGAACTTAAATATAGGGGTTTCTTAGTTCCATCGAATTTAAGCAAAGTTAAGACTTTACTTTTATTTAAGTGCACGCACAATGACGACAAAACGTTATGATGATGTAAAATAATTACAGCAAACAGGGATACAGCGCTATTCTGTATGAACTTGAGCGCGTCAGAAAATTAACCCAAAACTCCATGTATACTCGCCTCATGGACGTGAAAGCAAAATGTCTGCTTTTATATAAACTAATGGAAAAAAATCAGCTTATGCAATTCGTATGAAACGTGGATTACTACAGTGCATTCACTCACAGCCGAAACGAAAAGACACCAACTTATCAATGAATTATTAAAATGGCCAGTCAGTTTCCTTGCTGTTTTCCCCGACGCATTCATAATCATTAGTCTAGTTCTGCCAGTGCGGTGTTTCTTATCCCCACCCCCGTTAAAACGGTGTATTTAGAGGCTCGCCCGCGAGAGGTTGTGCGCGCGCGGTCCACTACACAGCTAAAACATATTTGTATATTATGACTAATATAGGAAGGCGGCGCACATCGGCGTGCGTTTTGCACAGCGCCGCAAAGACAGCGCTTATTCAACCCGTATAAATGTGTGTTTGTTATATTTCTGGAAAAGAGAAATCTCTTATAAATCTCTCATATCGACGCGCGCGTTCATCTGACATCAAAACTCGGCAAAGTGAAAGAGCGCACGCCACATTTCGGCCATTCACACACATGCATTGTGCTATGTTGTATGTAGAAACTTTTACTTTTCCCCTTCTAATCTCCCCTTTGATCAAAATGCTCCCGATATGAACCGACACGATTTAAAGTGAAAGCGCGCGCGATGTGAGCAGCTTTAATTATTGATGATTAAATAATTAATAAATGGTGGACATAAACAGCAAAAAGGACAATATTATTTTACTTTTGATTATTATTATCATGTTATTAAATGATTATTTGAAACTGAAGCGCTCCGTGTAGATTCATGCCACAAGTCATTTTAACATACAAAGATTATTACGTTGTGCTCAGACCACTAAGCGTCTGTGAATTCCACAATTGACATTTTTACCGTTTTTTAATCACTGGAATGGAAGAGATAGAAAGTTTCCTTATCATAACACGCCTTGTATTGTTTTTAATTGCTCGATACACAACCATCTGAAATAAAGCGGCTCACATCGGCGTGTGTTTCGCACAGCGCCACAAAGACGGTGCTTATTTAACACGTATAAATGTCTTTGTTATATTTCACTAAAAGGCTTATTCACAACCACATTCAGCCATTTACACACATGCATTGTGCTGTGTTGTTGTTACACACTTCCACTTTTTATCTTCACTTTGATCAAAATGCTCCCGATATGACCCGACATGAGCAGCTTTGTTTCAGTCAGAATATTTATTTCTCATGAAGAGAGGCGACATATACTTGCTGATTAAACACTGCATTTTTTGAAAGCGCGTGCAATGTGAGCAGCTTTAATTATTAATAATTAAATAATTATTCATTGCTGGACATAAACAGCTAAAATCAAGATGAATGTTATTCTTTAGATTGTTATTATCACGTTCTTTTGCTGTTTGGGTTCAGCGTTAAATCTTCTTCTTCTTTGTCTTTCGGCTGTTCCCTTTCAGGGGTAGCCACAGCGAATCGTTTGCCTCCATTTAACCCTATCCTCTGCATCCTCTTCTTTCACACCAACTAATTTCATGTCCTCTCTCACTGCATCCATAAATCTCCTCTTTGGTCTTCCTCTAGACCTCCTGCCTGGCAGTTCAAACCTCAGCATCCTTCTACCGATATACTCACAATCTCTCCTCTGAACATGTCCAAACCACCTCAATCTGGCCTCTCTGACTTTATCTCCAAAACATCCAACGTGGGTTGTCCCTCTGATAAACTCATTCTTGATTCTATCCATCTTTGTTACTCCCAAAGAGAACCTCAACATCTTCAGCTCTGCTACCTCCAACTCTGCCTTCTGTCTTTTCTTCAGCGCCATTGTCTCTAAGCCGTAGAGCATTGCTGGTCTCACCACTGTCCTGTACACCTTTCCTTTCATTCTCGCTGATACTCTTTTATCGCACAACACACCTGACACTTTTCTCCACCTATTCCAACCTGCCTGTACCCGCCTCTTCACCTCCTTTGAACACTCTCCGTTGCTCTGGACCGTTGACCCTAAGTACTTTAAATCCTGCACCCTCTTTACCTCTGCTCCCTGTAGCCTCACCGATCCTCCTGGGTCCCTCTCATTTACACACATGTATTCCGTATGCTCTGTATATCCTCTGCTTTCCAGAGCATACCTTCACCTCTCCAAATTTTCCTTCACCTCTTCCCTGCTCTCGCTACAGAGCACAATGTCATCTGCAAACATCATAGTCCATGGGGACTCCTGTCTTACCTCATCTGTCATCCTGTCCATCACCAGAGCAAACAAAAAGGGGCTTAGAGCCGATCCTTAATGCAGACCCACCTCCACCTTAAACACTTCTGTCACACCTACAGCACATCTTACCACTGTCTTAAAGCTCTCATACATGTCCTTCACCACTCTAACATACTTCTCTGCCACTCCAGACCTTCTCATACAATACCACAGCTCCTCTCTTGGCACCCTGTCATACGCTTTCTCTAAATCTAAAAAGACAAAATGCAACTCCCTGTTACCTTCTCTGTACTTCTCCGCCAGCATCCTCAAAGCAAATACTGCATCTGATGTACTCTTTCTAGGCATAAAACCATATTGCTGCTCACAAATGCTCACCTCTGCCCTTAACCTAGCTTCCACTACTTTTTCCCACAGCTTCTTTGTCTGGCTCATTAGCTTTATACCACTATAATTGCCACAGCTTTGCACATCTCCCTTGTTCTTAAAAATTGGCACCAATACACTTCTCCTCCATTCCTCTGGAATTTTCTCACTCTCCAAGATCTTGTTAAACAAACTAGTCAGAAACTCTACTGCCACCTCTCCTAAGCACTTCCATACCTTCACAGGTATGTCATCAGGACCAACAGCCTTTCCACTCTTCATCCTCACTCAACGCCCTTCTTACCTCACTTCTACTAATATTTGCTACTTGCTGTTTCACAACAGTCACCTCTTCTACTCTTTGTTTTCTTTTGTTTTCCTCATTCATCAACTCCTTAAAGTACTCCTTCCATCTTCCCATCACCCTCCTGGCATCTGTCAGTACATTTCCATCTCTATCTTTAATCACTCTAACCTGCTACACATCCTTCCCATCTCTATCTCTCTGCCTTGCCAACCTGTACAAATCCACCTCTCCCTCCTTACTGTCTAGCCCAGCATACAAGTCCTCATATGCTCTTTGTTTGGCCTTTGCCACCTCTACCTTCACCTTACTCTGCATCTCCCTGTACTCCTGTCTACTCTCTTCAGTCCTCTCAGTGTCTCACTTCTTCTTAGCTAGCCTCTTTCCCTGTATACACTCCTGGACTTCCTCATTCCACCACCAAGTCTCCTTGTCCACTTTCCCCTTACCTGATGATACACCAAGTACCCTCCTACCTGTCTCCCTGATTGGTTGACTGGTTGTAGTTGTCCAGTCAACTGAAAGCCCCTCCTGACCACCCACAGCCTGTCTCAACTCCTCCCTAAAGACTTCACAACATTCTTCCTTTCTCAGCTTCCACCACTTTGTCCTCTGCTCTGCCTTTGTCCTCTTCGCCTTCCTCACCACCAGGGTTATTTTACACACCACCATTCTGTGTTGTCTGGCTACACTCTCCCCTACCAACACTTTGCAGTCACTGATCTCTTTCAGGTTACAACGTCGACACAAGATGTAGTCGACCTGAGTGCTTCTGCCTCCACTCTTATATGTCACCCTATGTTCCTGCCTCTTCTGGAAGAAAGTATTTACTACTGCCATTTCCATCCTCTTTGCAAAGTCCACCACCATCTGTCCTTCTACATTCCTGTCCTGAAGACCAAACCTGCCCATCACATTTTCATCACCTCTGTTCCCTTCCCCAACATGTCCATTGAAGTCTGCACTAATCACCACTCTCTCCCCTCTGGGGATGCTCTGCATCACTTTATCTAACTCACTCAGAATTTCTCCTTCTCTTTTAACTCACATCCTACCTGTGGGGCATAACCACTAACAACATTGAACATTATCCCTTCAATTTCCAGCTTCAGACTCATCACCCTATCTGATACTCTCTTCACCTCTAGAACATTCCTTACAAACACCTCTTTCAGAATAACTCCTACTCCATTTCTTTTCCTATCCACACCATGGTAAAACAATTTGAACCCTGATCCTACGATTCTAGCCTTGCTACCTTTCCACCTGGTCTCCTGGACACACAGTATATCCACCTTCCTTCTGTGCATCATATCAACTAACTCTCTTCCCTTCCCTGTCATGGTCCCAACGTTCAAAGTCCCTACTATCACTCCTAAACTCTTGCCTTTCCTCTTCTCTCTTTGCTTTCGAACACGCCTTCCTCCTCTCCTTCTTCGACCAACAGTAGCCCAATTTCCACCAGCACCCTGTAGGTCAACAACACCAGTGGCGGTCGTTGTTAACCCGGGCCACGACCGATCTGGTATGGGATTTATATTAGTGATTCGCATCATTGATTTGGCAAATGTTTTACGTCGGATGCCCTTCCTGACACAACCTTTTGCATTTATCCAAACTTGGGACTGGCACAAGAAGACACTGGATTGCGCCCCCACGTGGTTGCATTGGGTTCAGCGTTAAATGATTATTTGAAACTGAAGCGCCTCTTGTAGATTCATGCAACGAGTCATTTTATCATACAAAGATCATTAAGTTGTGCTCGGACCACTGACTCCAAAATTGAAATTTTTACCGTTAAAAAATAAAAATGTTTTTACAAGCCCTTGAGCTGTTGTTTGTGCTCTTTTCTTTAATAATAACAATAACAGTAGACAGAGAGAAACATAGAGTCTGTCTAAACAAAATTGATTGCAGTCATTTGCAAAATGTCCCCTTGCGCCACCTGGCGGTCATTTCACAAATTACTTTGAATTGCGACTGATTTATTTTGTCTGTTGCCGTTTGGCTGCAACAGAGTGTGCGGCAGTCATAGACATTCCGCGTAAGTAACCACTGTAGGGTTCACTATCCATCGTCTCTCATCAGCATCATCATCACACTTTTTTTCTATCTGCAGCTCATCCTAAACCATTTATGTGTATTTGACCAAACCTTCAAATTCAATTCAAATTAAAATTTTATTTGTCACATACACAGTCATACACAGTACGATATGCAGTGACATGTTTAGACAACTGCTCGTGACCTAAGAATAAAAGAATAGGAATAGGAAATAAATATTAAAATTAAAATAAAGGGTAAGTTTAACTACGGAAAAAATAAAATAAAAATATACAAATAAAAGTTAAAAATAAAATAACTGTACACAAAAATACACAATATAGAAAATATAAGGAGAATATATTAAAAAAATGTAAAACAATAAGAGCAGCCGAATAAATGGTAATAAAATAATAGTAATGACCATGGTTGTGCAATCCACATATTAAAAGTGACTTATGCAGTGCAAATATGCTTAAAGTGATTTATTTAAATTGACTTGTGATGGAGTAATTTGATGTGATGACCACGAAGTGTAGTTGTACAGTGGCCAATAGTGTAAACAAATGTCCAGAATGTCCAGTGTGTGTTTAAAAACCATATGTGTGGGTCAGTACTGTGTGGTGGTGTGATTGTGATTGAGAGACCGTATTGCCTGCGGGAAGAAGCTCCTCCTCAGTCTCTCTGTGTCATCTGTCCTGCATGGTGCTGTTCCCGAACCAGGTTGAGATGTTTCCCGTCAGGATGCTCTCTATGGTGCAGGAGTAAAAGTTCCTGAGCACCTTGGAGGGCAGTCGGAAGTCTCTCAAGCGTCTGAGGTGGTAGAGACGCTGTCGTGCCTTTTTCACCACGGTGTTGATGTGACAGGACCATGACAGGTCCTGCGTGATGTGAACACCGAGGTATTTGAAGCTGTCCACTCTCTCCACTGGGCTCTCGTTGATGACGGGGGTCTGGTAGTTGCTCTCCCACTTGGTGCTAAAGTCCACTGTAGTGAATAACAGGGCTCCCATAGAGAGAACAGTCAATGGATCACATTCCTGAACACCCTCTTCCAGCATGCATTGCACCATTCTGATAACCTTATCTGGTTTGCTATCTTAAGGGGGACGTCTGTAAAACTAAGAAACTCCACAAGGCCAGATGCTAGACAGTCTCTTGACCTCTGAAAGACATGCCTTTCCATGAACAAAGGCATACGGCATGGACACTATTTTAAACATCTTTAAAGTGTGCCAGTAGGGCAAAACATATTTACATATATTTACTCAGTTCCTTTTATTCCTGTGTATATGTTTGATTAATCTGCATAACGTTCTAGGTGTAATCAGCATTTACAAACCTTTTTATTAGATAAAGGAAGGAATGAGTGGGTAAGATATGTAATGTTTGGTGTCAATCTCAAGCTGGCTTTATTTCAAGAATGTTGGTGAACATGGGTAATTGGTAGCATGAACAGAGCTCATGCAAAATTACTTTTTATAAAGTATTAAAAACTCCAAACGGATGGGTCACACGTGACAGCCGAAACACCTGGCTAATTTATGCATGGAAGGAGGAACCACGTGAGGTGTGGCTAAGCCCTGCAATCACATTCGATTGGATGAATCACCTGTGGGACGGACTGACCCCCAAGGGGCAAAAACCCTCAGGAAGTCCACAGAGGAGAAGAAGAGAAGTTATCATCACAACTGCGACCTACAACATCTTCCAAGCAGCTCGGGCTCCCGCCTTTGCGGGCGCTGCGCCGCCGCTGCTGGCGTCATCCGCTCTTCAAGAACTCTCAACGAGACTTCGTGCCACAACTCCAAAGTCCAGCTACGAAGGAAACCTCAGGAGAAGTTCCAGAGCGCAGCCATCGGTAACCAGGCAACCAACGCCTCACCGAAGGGCTTTCCCGACTGACGTCATCTCTACAACAGCGCACCAACCAATCAGCAACGCCGTGATACCCCTCGCTGGAGGTGAACCATCGGATGAGAACGAAACATAACGCAAGTAAACAAACAATGCTGCATACCTTGCTGAAGTTGGTGCTCGTTTCATAACTAAACCGTAAGATTGAACCCAAGACTCTGCTCTTGTGACTTTCGTTGATCTAGTAAACAGTACTAGAATAACTTCATTCATTTTCACTTGCCAAATTGTTTGTGTGTATGTGTGTGCGTGTGCGTGCGTTCAAGTAGTGTAGTTTCATGTATCGTAGATTAGTCAAATAAATCCTTGTTTCTTTATAAAGTACTGTTGTCTTGGTCATGTATTTTAAAGTCTAAACATTTGCCCAGATCGTGTTACCTTGCTCATAAATTACTAAATACTAGATTTTGTGTTATAGCCGTTGGCCATGTGATAACCAGAACTGGTAAGATACACTAAATTGTGCTAAACGCTGGACGGGTAGTCAATATAGTGTACGTTATAACTTTTGATTCGATTAATCAAATTAAACCGAATCGTTAAAGATTCGATACAACTCTGACCTAGAGCTAAAATTACTTATTAATGATAAAGGATGCGTTGGCATTGTGTTCACAGTAAAATGTCTGTATTAATTGGTGGACAATGCAAACGTCATTCGTTGTCTTTATTATGTAAACCATACGTATTAATGATGAAGAATGTCGGAAACTATTCATGGTCATTATCATTATTTTAAAACTCTACCTATATATTATGGTGGAGAATGCCGGCAGCTATTCATTGTCATTATAACGTTAAAATGCTACACCACTACCAACTCCTTTGTCTTACTGACGTTGAGGTTGTTCCTCTGGCACCAGTTCTCCAGATTCCTAATCTCCTTCAGGTAGGCAGTCTCGTTGTTATCAGAGATCAGGCCCGCCATGACGGTGTCGTCAGCAAACTTAATGATGCTGGTGGAGCTGGTAGTGGCCACACAGTCATATGTGTACAAAGAGTACAGCAGGGGGCTCAGAACACAACTCTGGGGGGCTCCAGTGCTGAGAGTGATGGAGGCTGAGACGTGTCCGCCCATCCTTACTGCCTGTGGTCTGTCAGTTAGGAAGTTGGAGATCCACTGACACATAGATGAGCTGAGTCCCAGGTGCTCCAGCTTGGTGGTGAGTGTGGAGGGAATTATGGTAATAAATGCAGAGCTGTAGTCGATAAAGAGCATTTTAACATAATTCCCCCTTCTAGTGTCCAGGTGAGTGAGTGATGTGTGGAGGAGATGAGAGATGGCATCGTCTGTGGAGTCTGTCGGGTAGTGAAGAAATGATGAAGTCTCTGACCAGGCGAGGTGAGGGTTACAGGGCAATAGTCATTGAGTAAAGCAGGATGAGTTTTCTTCGGGACAGGAACAATGATGGACTCTTTGAAGCATGTGGGGATCACCGACTGAGATAAAGAGATGTTAAATATCTCAGTGAACACAGGTGCTAGCTGGTCTGCGCGGGCTCTGAGGATATGGCCTAAGATGCCGTCTGGTCCTGCTGCTTTCCTGATGTTCACTCTCTTGAAGGCTCTCCTCATGTCATGCTCAGTGATGATGAACGCGTTTCCGTTGCTGGCAGTGTCTTCCTGTCTGCAGCCGTTAGCGCCGCTAGCATTAGCATCGCTAGCATCTTTAGCTACAGCCTCGAAGCGAGCATAGAAACTGTTCAGCTTGTCTGCCAGAGTCACGTCCACGTTCGTCATACTGGTTGTTGGTGTTTCATAGTCCGTTATTGTTTTTAAACCCTGCCACAGGCTCCTAGAGTCACTCTGTTGGACTCTAGTTTTCTCCCATAGTGCTGCTTCGCCTCTTTTACCGCCTTCCGGACGTTGTATGACGCAGCCTTGTATGGTTCCATGGCCCCCGACGCAAGTCCCATGTTGTAGGCAGCAACACGGGACTTGCGAGATCTCAGAACGTCGCAGATGGTTTTATCCACCCACGGCTTCTGGTTGGGAAACGTTTTAATAGTCTTTTTCTCCACGGTATCATCTGTTAGTTTCCCAATGAATCCCACAACCGCTTCCGTAAACATGCTGACGTCATCATTGGAGACTGTTCCCAGTCTGCGTCATCGAGTGTGTCCTGTAACGCGGCCACCGATTGGTTTGTCCAGCGCGCGACCTCCTCTGAACCGGAACTTCGTGTTTCAGCCTTTGTTTGTATTTTGGCATGAGTAAGATGGCGGCATGGTCGGATTTACCAAACGGAGGGCGAGATCGTGCCTTTTAGCTGTCCTTGACCGTTGTATAGCAGTGGTCTAGTGTCCTTTCAGCCCTGGTGGGGCCGGTGATAAGCTGATAAAAGTTCGGTGCTGCGCGTTTGAGGTTGGCACTGTTAAAGTCCCCCGCCACAAAACAGCGTCCTGGTGTTGTGTTTGGTGCTGTGTGACTGCCTCATGCAGCTCGCATAAGGCAGTGTCCATGTCCACTTGTGGTGGAATATAAACGGCACTGATTATGACCGATGGGAACTCCCGAGGTAGAGAAAAAGGATGACACATGATGGACAGTAGTTCCAGGTTTGGTGTGCAGGAGCGTGTGAGAGGAACAACGCTCGCGCTCTTGCACCAGCTGTTGTTTACCATTAAACACACGCCGCCTCCCCTTGACTTCCCTGAGTCCCGTGTTCTGTCCATGCGGTGAACCGAGAAGACCTCGGCCGGCTGGATGGCGTGGTCCGGCACCGCTGGGTTCAGCCATGTCTCGGTGAAGCAGAGGAGATTGCAGTCCCGAATGTCTCTCTTGAGCTTTATCCTGGCCCTAAGGTCATCAAGCTTGTTTTCCAGTGACTGGACGTTGGCGAGCAGGATGCTAGGCAGAGATGTGCGGTGTGCACGGGCTCTCAGCCTGTTCCTGATGCCGGCTCGTTTCCCTCGGGGCCGCCGCTTCGCGTCGCGTCGCGTCCATTGTTCTCCCTCAGGATCTCACTCGGCCAGCTCGGATCCGGAGTTAAGAACGTCGAATTGTGAGTACATCGTATACCAACAAAAACAAGCGTGTCTCTATCATAACTAATGTACTCCATGGTGGTAATTTTGCCGGTTTTAAAACGCTGTAAACTAATTTAAAAAACAGAAACAAAGAAAAGGTGGTCGGAGCAGTCGTGACGGCAGCCGACCTCACTGGCACCATCTTGGTAATCTTTACAGAACCTTCATGTGAAAGCATAGATGTGCCCTAGCTAATTTATTTTTAGACGTAGCACATTCAGTGGGCAGGTGACACGTCTTCCTTGAAAGACTCCTAATTTTTTTTTTTTTTTTTGGAATAAGTGCTCACACTTTACAAGTGTTAAAACTACAAGTCACTGGAAGTTCCTGAACAATTCTGCAGTGTCCGGGTGTAAGATCTACTGATCCACAAACCACTGATCTGTGAGAGCACAGTCGTACTTGCTAAGGTAAGGTAACACTCTGCTTTTGAACTGGACTATTAGCTATTAAACCAAACCGAAATGTGAATATGTGGAATATGTAGTGAAAGGATTTTTTAAAATTGTTTTTAGAGTTGTAGCCCAGGCAGGGTGTTTGGTGATGGGAGCTTCATCAGAGCAGAGGTTTCAGGTGCCAGGTCATTAAAGGTGAGACTGCATTACTGACAGGTTATCATTACTTTTCAACCTCAGAAAAAAATATCTTATTTGTAATTTTGCTTCTTGAATGATCATGTGACCTGCTATGGCAGTGTTTCTGATGCAGCAGTTTTGTCCTGGCATACAGTAGCAACACTGTTTACCAAAATCAAGCTATTCAACAGTTCTACCACACAGAGAAAAACCTAAAGAAAAGAAGAGAAATACACAGATGCGCTCACACGCATGATCAAACACACACACGCACACACACACCTACACACATAAAATGTGACTGAAATTCTGTTTATTATCAGCAAAGAAAGTACACTTAAGCTTTTGTCCAGGTGTCCTCTGTCACGTACATTCCAAACCTTAAAAGAACAAAAGTCATTAATATGTAAGTCATATGGAGACACAGAAACAGACAGACAACAGGAAGCAGGAATTTTCCGGTTGGACAAAAAAATTTCCAGCAATTTGGATGTACATTCATCTGGCCATGGGCTTTAGGAAGTATTACCTTATAAGGAAAGAGGAAGCACAATAAGGGGATATTTTATGGACATACGGTAGAGGCATAAATAAAAAATTCATGTATGTTGCGTGCAATTCCCTATAGCCTATATTAAATATTTGAGAAAATCTATTTTCATATTTTATTAAGTTCTTTGATAAGGTTACGTCATGTGACAAGTCACAAAAGCGCCAAGCAGCTACCACTGCCAGTCACAACAAAAACAAAGAAATAAAAGTGAAGATGAAAGACGAGGTGCGGGAGAAATTGAGGTCGGGAATTTACATCATCACATCATTTAATGGTCACGGGGGCGGGGCGGGTTGTGAAAATAGATACAATGGTGCGGGGCAGGCTGGGGTGGGGCAAATAATTTCATAAAAGCGGGACCCGCGGGTTGGAAAAATACCTGACCCGCGCATCACTACTGGGGACCTCTAGTCATTTGTAGTAATTGTGGAGGTTGTCTGTGATCTTAACACTTAAACTAACAGAAAAGAAATAAAAAATAAATCAGAAATCTTCAGCGCAGGCTATGCTCTAACTGACTCCCTTAAAATAAGGAAACAAGAGTACAAGGGTGGCGTAACAGTCAATGTAAACTAACAATTGACTAATTTAGTAGTAAAAAAAAGCACTAACATGTTTCCTAATGGTTGGGTTGAACTTGCCATGTAGTAGGCTAAACCAAACTCCAACACGTTCATTGTTAACACACACATAGTTTGATAGAAGTCTATAGAGAAATTTGAATCACACAACCAAGCAATAAACAATATAGTAAAATACAATAAACAACTGGAAGCCACTAACGTCAAACACGTAAGGTTGAACCCATTGAAGCACAGGATATGCTGGCAAGGTGCACGCACACACTGAATTTAAGGCCGCAAATACATTCAGCACATCGCGGGTTGGCAAAGCACCATGATGTCATAATTGTTGACAGCCAGAACACACAAAATAGACACAAACACACGTTGAACATAAAATATGAAATGTAATATTATTTGTAATATATAATATAAATATAAATGTAATATATAGTATGTAATATAATATAAATGTAATATTTATTTGTATGAAAAACATTATATCTGGGAGATAAGTAAGTAAATGTGTGTGTGTGGGGGGGGTAATTTCTAAATCACACTAGGTCCCCACGTAAAACTAATCTTTTTACTAAGGAAGAATACTAATCTACTAATAAGCCTTTTAGCTGAGACTAAAGCTAAACAAAGGTAAAGAATCCTATCTTTATTTCATGGACTTCAACATGGAGTGTTTTTTTTCTGTATTTTTTAAAAAGCAGTAATTTGTCTCACACAGAAAACAAAATTACAAACAACCACTGGTCATGAAAGAGCAACTTAAATATGTATAATATAATCTGTTCACTCAAAAAACACAATCTCAATGCATTATCAGAATACTGTAACCACGTAAAGATAATATTCAGTAATAATTAACCTGTTTTACTTTACACATAGTGGGATCTTACCTTTAGATGCAGAACAAACTGTAGGATGCACATTAAACATCTGGTTGAAAAACACAGCTGGAAATCTGGGTGTAACTTTGCCCGCATCAACATTTTGACCACCAGTTAGTGCTTCAGCTCTCTGAGGTTTTTTTGGTGTCTTACAGTTGCATTACCTCCTGCTGGACTGGAGTGTGAAACATCAGATATTGCATGTAACAGCACGAACCAAAAAAAAAAAAAAAAAAGAAAGAAGAAGAAGATTTTTAAAAAACTATTAGATATTATCTGCTAAACCAGTTTCGTTTGTTTATTATATAGTTTCCAGGTAATTTTTCCCTAGTGTATTTTCTCCTTTATCTGCTTCTTTATTTCCTTTTACTCCTACATGTGCTGGTACTCATAGGAAAGAGCTCCTTACACCCTTCTGGTATAATTCTGACACGATTTGTAAGATGTTATCTAGATGGTTTTGTTTGCATGAATTTCCTGTTTCCAGACTAGTGATGGCTGACATGCTATCTAATACAGTTATCACCTCTCCTTGATGATTCTTCTCCACCCATTCAAGTGATATTTTTATACCTGTGAGTTGAACCGTTTATTCTTATAGTTGGTAAGTTGTTCTTTCCTTAGCTGTTATCTTGTACTGTGAAATGTAAAATATTGTCCCTGTTCATGCTGTACCCGGATCTTTTGACCCCTCTGTATATATATTATTAGTTTCTTATTTCCTGTTGTGTTTATATGGTTTTAGACTATTATCCAGTTTGTGATGTGTGATGAGTTGTCCTTTATTTTTTGTTTTAGACTTACTTCTATTGGTGGAGTTAATCGTTTCCATGGTGGGTGCTGTATGGTGGCACAGTGGGACTGATACAGTATCAAGATTCTGGCATCTTCCTAGTCATTTGCTTTGGTGTCCCCCATCTATTCAAAGCTGTGCAGATTAGATTTCTTGTGTCCCAGCACTCTTCGAGGATGGCCTTAATTGAGTACTCTTTGTTATGCTCTTACAGATTTACCCAGTATGCCAACATTAGCTTTATTCTTCTGATTCTAAATGGCATTTCCCCAACTTCTACCAGCCATAATCTAGGGTTGCTCTTATGAGTTCAAAATAAACATTCCAAAGTACTTAACATGCCAACAAAGGGTCAGCGCCTGCGCCTAAAAATTTAGTCCTGTCCAATTCTTTTTCCCCGATTTTCTCCCCAATCTAGTCGTGGCCAATTACTCCCCGTCACTAGGGGGCTCCCACACACATCAAGGCTACTACAACCACTCAGTCGGGAGGACGAAAGCTATCCCGTGTTTCCTCCGAACCACGTGACGCGAGCTGACCGCATCTTTTCGAACTGCTCGCTCACGCACCGTTAGGGGCGGAGTAACACACTCGGAGGAAAGCGCTAGCCGCTCCTTCCGTGTGCGCGAGCTCACAGACGCCCCTGATTGGCTGTAGCGCCGTGACTAATGTGGGAGCACAAGTACCTCTCATCCCTCCCCCCTGAGAGAGCTCGGGCAATCAGCTCTCTCTGTGCCTCCGGCTGTGAGAGGAAAACAGCATCACCCGCGGTTCGAACCAGCGATCTCCGGATGATAGGGTGAGCGCTTTACCACTGCGCCACTCGGAGGCCGTTAGTTCTTCTTCTTCTTGATGTTTACTGGTGGTTGGCATCCATTAAGTTATATTACTGCCACCTTCTGGTCTTGATCTCCCTCCACAAATCCCATCACCTTTAATAAACCCATCAAATTCTTTCTTCCTTGTTCTCTCTGTCCATTTATTAAAATAATTTTCACAGTGTACTTAATCTTTCCAAATTCCTTCAGCTCTACCCCTGAAGGTTGGGGTGAAGCTCCCTTCAACATTCCATGTTTTCATTTTGCGTTGAGGAAAAAGCTACGATTTGGTTAAAGCTAAAAATTTAAACCTAATTTTCCACAATCACTCACACTCACCAAAGCCATTTTATTTTAACCTCCCTCTTGTGTTAGGGTCAGCACCGACCCGTTTTACTTTTTAAATGCATAAAACTACTACCTAATTTTGTTTATTGCATCAAGGTTTTTTGACTTTGTCAGGAATCTGTATTTAATTAAAATAAAACAACAAAAAACAATTGTACTAATTTATAAAATGCTCTGGTGAAAATTATTACCTGTGTTGGTAGGGTCAGTTTTAACCCAGTTATAATTTAAGGTTATAAAAGAATAGTTAGGGTCAAAACAAAAATCATAAATACACTTTGAGGGACTTTTCTCTTTGCCTGTGTGTCTCCTTACCTGAACAAACAAAACAAACAAACAAAGACAGACATGTTCAGACATGCAAGGCTTGCATAAGACAAATTTAGTTTAGCGTTGGTTACTTGCAGAGTCACATCTCCTGTTTGCAGCAGTCAAAAATGAGAAGAAGATTTACAGTAAGCCAAACTCTGGATCATATCTTTTCTGAAAATGAGGCAGAGGACACAGAACAGCATAGTGATACAGATGAGCAGGTTTCCGAGGAGAAAGACATTGTAGAGTATCTACCAGAAGGCACAGACGCATCTGATGAGTCTGATGAGGAGGTCAATGATGCTGAAGCTGCACTCACTCCTGCTGAAACGTTCAAATCCAAAAGTGGTAACATCTGTTCAGTACCTCCTGACTTACATGGCAGGGCAGCTGCTGCTGTCATCAAAACGACCCCTGGAATCACAAGGTTTGCCGTGATGAGAGTCAGTGACATCAAGACATGTTTTGATCTGTTTATGCCATTGTCATTAAAGAAAGTCATGATTGCTATGACAAACCTTAAAGGAAAAAAAGGTTCAGGGCGACATGTGGAATGACATTGATGAGGAATACCTAGATGCTTAAATTGGCTTTCTTCTTCTTGCTGGTGTTTACAAATCCAGCAATGAGGCCACTGATAGTCCCTGGGATGCGTCGACAGGCAGAAATATTTTCCGGGCAACAATGTCACTTCAGTTATTTCGAATGATATCAAGAGTCTTTAGATTTGACAACAGAGAAACTAGAGAAAAATCTGACAAGCTTGCTCCCATCAGGGGTGTCTGGGAAAGGTGGGTGGAGCTCCTTCCACTGATGTTCAATCCAGGGCCAGAGGTAACAGTAGATGAACGTTTTGTCCCTTTCCGTGGAAAATTCCCTTTCCGGCAGTACATGCCTAGTGAGCCAGGGAAATACAGCATAAAAATGTGGGCAGCCTGTGATGCAAAACCCAGCTATACAGGGAATCTGCAGATTTACACAGGCAAACATCAATTGGCATTCCTGAGAAAAATCAAGGAAAACATGTAGTCCTCTAAATGACTACTGGACTGCGGGGTCACAATATCACATGTGACAATTTCTTTACCAGTTATGACTTTGGACAAGAACTTTTCAGGTGAAAACTTACCATGGTGGGCACAGTAAAAAAAAAATAATAATAAACCTGAGCTGCCTGCTGAAATTTTGCAGGTGAAGGACAGGGCTCCACTTTCTTTAAAATTTGCTTTTACAGACACAACAACAGTTGTTTCATATTGTCCAAAAATGTGTGATGCTTATGTCCACTTTTTACAAAGATGCAGCTGTGTCATCAGCAAGTGACCAAAAATAGTCACAGCAAATATAATGTTTTGTATAAACATTGAAATAATTGAACACAGACAAGGCTGGTCCTGTGTACATGCCCATCTTTGGCAGGCTAATTAACATTAATGAGTATGCAAATGTGACAAGGTGTCAAAACAAACAAGATGTCCTAAAACTAAAAATATTTTTTTTGGCAGATTCTGTAAAACGTCTTTGTTGCGAGTTGGCTCTGTGTCCACCATGATGGTTGTTTTGAAGAAAATTATAATGCGACCTCAGGTCATGTGATTTCGGTGACATGAAATTGAGGTTGCCCTAATTAGCATACTTAAAGTACAGGCTGCACACAAAAAAAATTATACACAGATGCGCAAGGCCAAGACAATAACGGTATCAATCATTATTTTTATGAATATTTTTCTTATTTATTGTGTGCTTATATAATCAGAATCAATCTTTATAGTATATGGCTGTGTAACATACATATTGTACCTGACACACTAATTGAGAAAATTAAAGTACATCTGTAATGAATTATATTTAATATATTTTATATTTTAATATATTTTTTTTTTATATAAACTTATGTGAACAAAGCATTGTGAGACTGAAGCATTGTTACACAGAGACTCTGAAAACAGAGCATTATACTAAAACATTATTAGCATACAGAGCATTATACTAAAAGTGACGTACAAGATTTAGCACTAACACATTAGACATTACATTCTATAATTTAAACTATGTACTTAATTTTAAACTACCTAACAAAAATCATGACATTTTACAAACACATCAGCTTTAAAGTAAGTATTAAATAAAAATAAAAATCTGGTGATGAAGAGTGTGTCATTGTGTCTCTCTACAGGTTGAAGTGGTGTGGTGTCTCAAATGAAGGCTGTGCTGCTCTGACTTCAGCTCTGAGATCAAACCCCTCACACCTGAGAGAACTGGATCTGTCTAATAATAAAGTAGGAGACTCAGGAGTGAAGGGTCTCTGTGCTGTACTGGAGAATCCTGACTGTAAACTGGAGACACTGGGGTAAGATCATCTCTCTGAGAGTCACATTACCTGTTCCTCAGTAAGACACATTCTCTAATAGTGAGACTGAAGCAGAAGTTTTAGGTTGATCATCAATGTTCTGAGGAGGAAGATTGTTTCTTTTCACTGCATACTGATGATTTGTCACAGAGTCTTTGGGTCACTTTTTTGTCAGTTACCATTCGTATCCATCTAACTGCTATAAACAGGGTTTATATAAAACCATATAAAACCATGCAGTCTATATTAATAGTTATTTCACTAAGCTCTTAAATAGTCTTTATTATTTCGCATTTTGTTAGAAATAAAGAATATCTATAAATAAATGTACTGACTCGTACATTAACATAGCTGAAATTGAGAACACGATCAATACAGTAGGTGTGTGTATGAGAGGAGATCACAGTGCATGATCACTACTGTATGTTTAATATAGATAATGTAGAGTAACATCACACTGTTTTTATACTGCATTGCTTTTTGGAAGTCACTGCCACCTTTGATTTTAATGCTGATCGGTTGCCATGGTGATTTCTGACACAGATGTGTTGAGAGAGAAACAGAGTTGAAAGCGGCTTGTTATTGTTCTTAGATTTGTGACATGGTGTTTTCTTTCAAGATGAAGAAGAGTAAACCTTAAGAAACGGGACCTTACTGGGAGAAGTTAAATGCCAGTGCCAAGCAGAGATATTTTGAGGTACTTGTTGAGATAAAAAAACTTTGGTTCGTATGACCTGGTAGCTGAAAAGTGGATGAACGACCCAGACACACAACCCCTTCTCACACACCCTGACATTTTAATTTCCTGGTTGTGTGGCCTGTCTTAAAAGCATAGGAGACTCATAGTCACACTGTCCATCGTCTCTCATCAGCATCATACACTAATTTTTTTGTATGGTGTCCTCACATATTCCTGCAGCTAAGCTTGGATTTACATTTACATTCCAATAAAGGTTACTGATGACATGCCTCTGAAGTTTGACTTTTTGCACCATTAAAGTACTTATAGGCAACTAGTTATCATATCTTCTTTTCCATAAAACATGTTAATGCTCAGTAGTACACATATATATATGGTTCTTTAATGTATTTGCATTGTACTAAAATGAATTCTTTTTCAATTGCCATATACAGTATCCCAAATCACTATGGCAGGTAAAAAATACAACAAATAAACAACAACACATTTTTCTTTTTTTTTTTTATTATTCTTACATTTAATACAAGTTAAAAGAAGAAAAATTATTGCTTTTGTCTGTTACACCTCGATACGATACCAGCTGACCCCAAAGCAGGAGAGAGGCGCACACACAAATGCATGATGTGTCTGAAATTCTGTTTATTATCAGCAAAGAAAGTAAGAAAGTACAGTGCATATGTTTTTCCATATGAAAACAATCAAAAAATTTAGAAAAGAAATATTGAAAGAGCCATATTTCATTTTTGTGATTTGTTGTGTTTATTTCATTTAAATTTATTAGTTAAGCATTAAGTCTGTTAGTTGAGCATTAATTTATGACAATCGTACGTTGGTCTGTGACGTCATACCACTATTGCACATAGTTACATGACTATTGCACAGCAAAGAGTCAGTTAGTATACGGAAGTTGTGAGGAACACAGGCCTTTGACCGTAAGCTAAGAATGTAATCTACAGTATGCAGCAAATAGGTTGTTGTAAACTTAAGGAAACCGTAATGAGATACAGCAAGAGAACTGTATGAAGTGTTGAATCTTTGATGCTAAAAATAAAACAAGAGACAAAGAAATCATGGACTTCCGTGTCGTGAGTAACAATGCAACAAGAAAGATACACAACAGAACTTGTAAAATAACATGCCCGTACACATATTAATTGAGTAAAATACAAAATAAACAGACATTAAACCTTATTTAATCTTTAATTATGATTATGATTTTATTCTTGCTATATGGAAATAGTATCATTAAAACTATGACAAGCTCCTGGTAATAAGAACACAGTATTACCAATTATTTGTTTCATTTCCACTGAATTTCCACTTTTTTGATTCGCACTAAATCTTGCACAAAAGAAGGAAAGCACATTGTTAGGTTTAAAAGAAGAGAGTCCGAATTAATTTTTAGGCCCCCATTCCACTGAGCCCAATTTGCTCATTATTATTATTATTATTATTATTTTTTGTAAATTAGTCGTTAGTATCGGGAGGGAAGTTTTGGAGCATGTTTAAAAACTTCGTCTGCCACTCCCCAACATTAACGCCTCAGAAACGCCTTGGTATCGATTCTTAAGCACCGTTATCAAGTCAATATTTATTATTGAGTATTTATGGACTCATTATTGGTTTTTATCGCATCCTTACCTGTTCAGCAACATTCAGCAGCCAAACATCCTCGTATTAAATGTTGATGAAAGTAATGACAAAATTAATAGTGATATTTTTAAGGAAAACAGTGCGGATTGATCATGATTGGAAAATATATTACATGTTAAAGTCCGAT
The DNA here is from genome assembly GCF_024256425.1 of Clarias gariepinus. NCBI lineage: Eukaryota > Metazoa > Chordata > Actinopteri > Siluriformes > Clariidae > Clarias > Clarias gariepinus. The sequence continues at coordinate 25,177,519 of NC_071111.1, forward strand.
GCACAATAAAAAAGGTTTTCATGTAAAATAACAGGAAAAACTGATTAAAAATATAAACATGTGGGGGTGGTCACGTGACGCGGAGTTAGATGGCTTCGCAAATTTTTTGCTCCACTCGACTTTGTTAATAGTTCATGCTTTTTCTTTCGAAATCTTACTTAACTTTGTTGAACAGACTATAAACATGTTGGACACACCTTCTAATAAGGATTTTCAAATTTTTGCATTGACTCGTTCGCAGAAGGTTAAAGAAAAGGAGGCGAAATGCCCACTGTTCATGTGCTCTCGCCAGATGCTAACACTAGCACCGCTGAACCGCACCTGAAAATGTCAGTGATTATTTCAGAAATATGGGCCAATGGATCACATCTTGATGGAATCACAAGTCATCTGGATGGTATTGCCAACTTTGTTTCTTGCCTTCAAAATTTTTTTACCGCTCTTTCTGAAAGAGTCACTAGCGCTGTATTATGCCTGGAAGAAGCCGAACAGATGATTTCATCTGTCGAAGATTCGGCAACAAGTATGGAAAGGCAGGTGACTAACTTGAAGATGATAGTGAACCAACTGCAGGCCAAAGTAGACGACCTTAAAAATTTAAAGATTGTGGGTATACACTTTGACTTTCGGTCGAATATTTTGATTATGCCATTGCACAAGTATGTAGGACATTTTCTAAGGTAATATCCAGAATGTTGTTGTCCACCACAGAGGGTTGTAACATTTTCACATCCACCACAAACGCAAAATGTATAAAGTTACTGGTAATTTTTATTTAATTTTTACCTCTTCTTCCTACTATTACTAAGGGCACTGGTGGCTCAGTGGTAGGTGTTTCGCCTGCCATGCGGGTTTGATTCCCAGCCAGTGCCCAAACCCCCCAGCCACTGTCTGCAGTGCCGGTCCCAAGCCCGGATAAAATGGAAGGGTTGCGTCAGGAAGGACAGTTGATGTGAAAACCTGTGCCAAGTTGTTGTGCGGACTGGTAAAATAACAGAAAAAAAAAAATTTAAAATATACACATGTGGGGGTGGTCACGTGACCCTGAGTTAGATGGCTTCATAAGTCTTTTGCTCCACTCGACTTTATTAGTTCACGATTTTTCCGCCGAATTCTTACTTAACTTCGTTGAACAGACTAATAACATGACATTATTGTATTTATTTATTTATTTATTTATTTTTCCAATGTTATTCATTACTTATAATTACCTACATTAGAGATATCAGTGGAGCGGGTTATGACGGAGCTATAACTTGGTGGTTTCATTATGCTGTTGTTACCTGTTTCTAGGTTTCTTATGTTGTTCTGTGACTTTTTGATAGTATCTGTGCCTCATCAGTTGGGGATGGGGTCTTTGGGGAAAGGTTTTATAGGTTTGTTTTGTGTTTTATTTATACAAACAAGTACTATAAATAAAACACAAAACAAACCTATAAAACCTTCCCCCAAAGACCCCATCCCCAACTGATCAGGCACAGATACTATCAAAAAGTCACAGAACAACATAATTGGTAAATCGTATTTGGTATCTCATAAGTGTCATTCTTTTCCCCATATATTATCATTCTTGTGACTTTATTTTGTCTAAATTTTCAATATGCTTAATTCATTTAAATTAGTAACATGAAACGTGAAGGGCATAGGTTATGTAATTAAGAGGAGGAAAATTTTAACATTTCTTAAAAAAAGAAAGTGTTTTTACAGTATGTTTAAAAACGAAATGATCCAGAAGGGAGATTTGTGTTGATCTTTGGTTTAATTCATGGAAAACATATTACTGTAGGCAATGTATACGCCCCAATTGTGGACTGCCCCCATTTTATGTCTCATGCGATTCTGAAGTTTAATCAGCTCTGCAAAAACATTGGTTTCTTAGGAGGTGGTTTTGACTGTGTATTTGATGGAAATCTGGATAAATCTTCACCCCAGATTTCAATAAATTGGAAATCTTCACATATTTTACGCAACCCCTGTAAAGACTTAGGACTGGTGACAAGACTAGATTATTTTTTCATACCCTCCGATTGCATGCACTACTGTATGTGAGTTCTTGTCACATTGGCCCTACTGTGTTATCTGATCATGGCCGGTTTATTTAGTCATTGATATTAGTGTCCCTTTTCAGAGGTTCAATTATTGGAAATTCGATACTTCGTTCATAAGTAATACTAGTTTTTGCTCTTTTTTTAGACAGAAAATAATTCAGTATTGGCAAGACAATCAGAACTCACAAGTCTCTCCTGCGATAATCGCTTATGCGGCTTTAAGGAAAAAACTTTAAAAAAAAAAAAAAACTAGAACCTGGAGTATCTTACCTGAAACAACAATATAAACGGTTGCCAAATCAAGATAATTGGATTTTATTGAATAGTATACAGAACATACCAAGAAATTATTACTTTACACTAAACAGTGCTACTATGAGTTTGGGTAATAAACCCAGTTGCTTCTTGTCCTATCAGTTTAAAAAGGAGCAGAGTTGAAAGAACTATAAAAGCAATTAGGGCATTTGCTGGCAATATGACTTTTGATCCCCATTACTTCTTTTTTTGATTTCTATAGGAATCTTTATACAGCTGATTATCATCGACCAAATAAGGATTTGCTTAATTATTTAAAGAAGATTTCAATTCCCTGGATTTCTGATGATGCTCATTGAATTCCCCTTTCACCAGGGACAAAAGTTTGCTTGCCATTCAGTCGATGCCATCTTGTAAAGCTCCTGGCCCAGATGGGTTTCCCATAGAGTTTTATACAGATGTGGCCATTAAGACTGTGTGTGTTTTCCCACCAGATGCCGCAATTTAGCGTGCAGCGTGCCGCGACTTGCCTTAAGCAACATTCAGGAATTAAAATAAATGTGTTGTGCTACACTGAATATCCGCCAGATGGCGCATGGAAGGACTTTATCTAAAAGCCAGACAAAGTACAATGAAGAATTGTGTATAATTACTTAGTCTAAAACAATATTGTTTTCAATGCTGAAGCAAACATTAATTTTATTTTGTTTTACCACAGATATTTCATGATGAATGTGTGTATATGTGCTTCATATTATTTTCATAATGATGAAATGAGATGCCCAAATTTGTGCTTAAAAATTCCTAATATGTTTTTTATATAGTTTTTGTAATGTTTTAACAGGGACAAAACAGGGCAATGCCTCGGTTTAAATGGTGTTGAAATTAATTTATTTTCAGATAGTAGGCTATCTGATAGTGTTAACTATGCGAATGTCCTGATTCGTGAATATGCCAACATGTCTTATTTAAAACGTAAGAAATGTGTCGACATCATCAGAATACATGAATTAACTATATATATATATATATATATATATATATATATATATATATAAAATCATATTAAGTAAATATTATTTTATGAACACAAAGTTCTTCGGGCTTTTTATAATAATCATCATATTTGCTGTTTGTCTCCAGCATTGAATAATTATTTCATCCATTATTTAACTACGGCTGGAAATAATAGCTGGAATGTGATGTGATTGTGAATTTATGACTGAAATAAAGCTGTTTGTCCTTTACTTTACAAAAGGCAGCGTTTTTATCAAAAGGTTGATAAACGCATGTTGTACAGTATATACAACGCGACAGCGCGCTCAGTTACTCACTTCTTACCTTTCATGTAGGTCTGCTCGGAACGTATTAATTCGTTTTAAACCCCTCAAAAATGCGTGTGTATACAGCTTAAAACCTCCATCAGTTATTAAATATAGCATCTATTTAGAAAAAATGCCCCAGCGATTTCAGAGCTTCAGGAAATCTCCCGGCGCTCTGCGCGTAACACCGGGCCAACTCATGTCGGAAAGAATTTATAAACGTTTTCTAAACGTGGGCTATTGTTTTTTACTCATAATATTTGTTAATTTAATTTAAAAGAGGTTTGGGCTCAGGAGTTCGATTGGGCATCGTGATTCTCCTCTTTAATTTCTTACATAGTTTATGCATGCGGCTGAGCGCTGATTAAAAGTTTTCCAGAGCGCACCGGCAGAAGTAGACTAATTATTATGAATACCTCGGAAAACAGCGAGCAGACTGACTCTGACCATTTAAAAAAACAGTGGCGTTCATTTTCTGACGCGCTCAAGTTAACCAAAAACAATACAGAACAGCGCATCTTATTTGCTTTCAAACATTTACAAAATCACAACGTTTTTTCGTTATTGGGAGTGCGCTTAAATAAAAGTTGAGTCTTATAAAGGCATGTAGTCTTATATAGTTTTATTATATAGTTTTTGCACATTAATCTGAGTCCTCATCTGTTACAGTTTTAAGGACAATAGTTTTTTCAGCCTGTCACGCCTAAAAATAGCTGCAGGTTAATTTTTTTATAGTCTAAATAAAAATCCTCCTCTTTAGTGCCTCCTATTCCTATTAATCCTAAATTGTTGTTCTCTTAGTGTCACTGCGCTTTACAATGCCAGACAACATTCAAATGCAAATTATTCATTCTCCCCAAGTGTGAATCAGCTGTTCTCACCTATACATTCAGAGGAACTGTAATGCACCTCTCCACACTTAAATAACCTCTTGAATCTGAGGCTCTTCTAAAGACTTTCAGTGATTAAGGCCTCTTTTTAAATTTGTGTAAATTTAATCTTCTGGATTCTAGATTCTTTTGCAAGTTGACATTGTTACCGTTTTTAATCCTCGGAATGGAAGAAATTGAGATTTTCTTTATGATAGCATAAATTGCATTGTTTTTAATCACTCTATACACAATAATATTGTTTGGTATTTATTTTATTTTTTTTTAAACGGGTATGGGGCTACCTTGTATTATTAATTCTTGTGCCTGGTTTAGGTTTAGTATTCAGTGCGCACCGTGCATCTGTTTTTTTACAACTATATCAGACCTTTTATTTGGGGTTAAGTGACTGATGTGCCTAACATTTTCCTGTAAATGATATATTTTAGCAATATTGTCTTGCATCTTTTGAAATAAATAAATAAAAAAATCACAATCACAATACTGCGAAAATGTCTCATCCGCGGTAACATAAACACGCGCTCTTTGTCGGTGGCGCACTTGCGCATCCATATGCCTAGAAAAGCGATGGAATATTATGGAGAGTGGCATTCAAATTCAAATTTTATTTGTCACATACACAAACATACACAGTACGAAATGTAGTGAAATGCATTATACGACTGCCATTGACCCTAAAAGATAATTAAAGTTTACAAATAAGAAATAAATATAAATAAAAGAATACGATAGAAATTAAATTAAAAAATTAAATTAAACTAGGAAAAAATAAAAATAAAAAAAGAAATGTGCTAGGAAAAATAGAACTAAAAATAAAAATAGAAATATGATGTGCATAAAAATAGAAATATACAAATACACAGTACAAATTGAAATATACTGTACTGGGTGTGCAAATATGCATAGAACAAAGTGTCCTTGTGCAGAGGTTATTAAAGTGACTTTGTGCACTCGTCCAGGATGTAAACGTAAACATGTAGTGTAGTTGTGAAGGTAGGTGTGCAAAGTTATTAAAGTGTCTTTGTGCAATGGTCCAGGATGTAAACGTACAACATGTAGTGTAGATATGAAGGAAGGTGAGCGTGTAATTGTCCATAGTGTTCATGGCTGTAAAAAGATTGATAGATTTGATCAATTATGAAGAGATTGTGTTAGTTCTGCATAGTGGTGTGGTTGTGGTTGAGAGACCTTATCGCCTGCGGGAAGAAGCTCCTCCTCAGTCTCTCTGTGTTGGCCTTCAAGGAGCGGAATCGCTTCCCAGACCGCAACAGAGTAAACAGTCCGTTATTGGGGTGGCTGAGGTCCTTCACGATCTTCCTGGCCTTGGTCAAGCACCGCTTGCTGTAGATCGAGTGCAGGTCAGGGAGCTCGATGCGGATGATGCGCTCAGCTGATCGCACCACCCTCTGTAGAGCTCGTTTGTCCTGCATGGTGCTGTTCCCGAACCAGGTCGTGATATTTCCCGTCTGGATGCTCTATGGTGCAGGAGTAGAAATTCCTGAGCACCTTGGAGGGCAGTCTAAAGTCTCTCAAGCGTCTGAGGTGGTAGAGACGCTGCCGGGCCTTTTTTACCACGGTGTTGATGTGACAGGACCATGCCAGGTCCTGCGTGATGTGAACACCGAGGTATTTAAAGCTGTCCACTCTCTCCACTGGGCTCCTGTTGATGACGGGGGTCTGGTAGTTCCTCACCTGCTTTGTACTGAAGTCCACTATCAGCTCCTTTGTCTTACTGACGTTCAGGAGGAGATTGTTTCTCTGGCACCAGTTCTCCAAATTTCCAACCTCCTCCAGGTAGGCCGTCTCATCGTTGTTCGTGATCAGGCCCACCACAACAGTGTCGTCAGCAAACTTGATGATGGTGGTGGAGCTGGTAGTGGCCACGCAGTCGTGGGTGTACAGAGAGTACAGCAGGGGGCTCAGAACACAACCCTGGGGGGCTCCAGTGCTGAGAGTGAGGGAGGCTGAGACATGTCCGCCCATCCTTACTGCCTGTGGTCTGCCAGTCAGAAAATTGGAGATCCACTGACACATTGATGAGCTGAGTCCCAGGTGCTCCAGCTTGGTGGTAAGTGTGGAGGGAATTATGGTATTAAATGCAGAACTGTAGTCGATGAAGAGCATTTTTACATAATTCCCCCTCCGAGTGTCCAGGTGAGTGAGAGATGTATGGAGGAGATGAGAGATCGCATCGTCCGTGGAACGGTTTGGACGATAAGCGAACTGTAGTGGGTCGAGTGTGTCTGATGATGAAGTCTCTGACCAGGCGTTCAAAGCACTTCATCACTACTGAGGTGAGGGCTACAGGGCGATAGTCATTGAGGGAAGCAGGATGAGGTTTCTTTGGGATAGGAACAATAATGGACTCTTTGAAGCATGTGGGGATCACCGACTGAGATAAAGAGATGTTGAATATCTCAGTGAACACAGGAGCTAGCTGGTCTGTGCAGGCTCTGAGAATACGGCCTGAGATGCCGTCTGGTCCTGCTGCTTTCCTGGTGTTCACTCTCTTGAAGGCTTTCCTCAAGTCATGCTCGGTGATGATGAACGCGCTTCCGGTGCTGGCAGTGACTTCCTGTCTGCAGCCGTTAGCGCCGCTAGCATTAGGATCGCTAGCATCTTTAGCTGCAGCCTCGAAGCGAGCATAGAAAGTGTTCAGCTCGTCTGCCAGAGACACGTCTGCGTTTATCATACCGGATGTTGGTGCTTTATAATCCGTTATTGTCCTTAATCCCTGCCACAGGCTCCTAGAGTCAGTCTGTTGGAGTTGTGACTCTAGTTTCCTCCCGTAGCGCTGCTTCGCCTCTTTTACCGCCTTCCGGACGCTGTATGACGCAGCCTTGTACGGTTCCATGTCCCCCGACGAGAGTCCCGTGTTGTAGGCAGCGGTGCGAGATCTCAGAGCGTCGCGGATGGTTTTATCCACCCACGGCTTCTGTTTGGGAAACTTTTTAATAGTCTTTTTTTCTGCGGTATCGTCCGCTAGTTTCCCGATGAATCCCACAACCGCTTCCGTAAACACGCTGACGTCATCGTCGGAGCTGTTCCTGAACATGTCCCAGTCTGCGTCATCGAGTGCGTCCTGTAACGCGGCCACCGATTGGTCCGTCCAGCGCTCAACCTCCCTCTGAACCGGAACCTCCTGTTTCAGCCTTTGTTTGTATTTTGGCATGAGGAAGATGGCGGCGTGGTCGGATTTACCAAACGGTGGACAAGATTGTGCCTTGTAGCCGTCCTTGACCGTTTTGTAACAGTGGTCCAGTGTCCTTTCGCCCCTGGTGGGGCAGGTGATGTGCTGATAAAAGTTTGGCGCTGCGTGTTTGAGGTTGGCACTGTTAAAATCCCCCGCCACAATAAGCGCAGCGTCCCGGTGTTGTGTTTGTTGTTGTGTGAGTGCCTCATGCAGCTCGCATAAGGCAGTGTCCGTGTCCGCTTGTGGTGGAATATAAACGGCGCTGATTATGACCGATGTAAACTCCCGAGGAAGGTAAAAAGGACGACACATGATGGACAGTAGTTCCAGATTTGGTGTGCAGGAGCGTGTGAGAGGAACAACGCTCGCGCTGTTGCACCAGCTGCTGTTCACCATTAATTACACGCCGCCTCCCCTTGACTTCCCGAGTCCCGCGTCCTGTCCATGCGGTGAACCGAGAAGAACTCGGCCGGCTGGATGGCGTGGTCCGGTACCGCTGGGTTCAGCCATGTCTCTGTGAAGCAGAGGAGATTGCAGTCCTGAATGTCTCTCTGGAACTTTATCCTGGCCCTGAGGTCATCGAGTTTGTTTTCCAGTGACTGGACGTTGGCGAGCAGGATGCTAGGCAGAGGTGTGCGGTGTGCACGGGCTCTCAGCCTGTTCGTGACGCCGGCTCGTTTCCCTCGAGGCCGCCGCTTCGCGTCGCGTCCTTTGTTGTCCCTCAGGATCTCACTCGGCCAGCTCGGATCCGGAGTTAAAAACGTTGAATTGTGAGTACATTGTATACCAATAGAAACAAGAGTGTCTCTATCATAACTAATGTACCCCATGGTGGTAATTTTGCCGGTTTTAAAACGCTGTAAACTAACTTAAAGAACAAAAACAAAGAAAAGGTGGTCGGAGCAGTCGTGACGGCAGCCGACCTCACCGGCGCCATCTTGGTAATTCCCAAGTGAGTGGGGCGATGTGACGCGCCCCAGGGACTTTAAACAAGGACACTGGAATTCCACCATTTGATTCCCTTTGAAGAGCTGTGCGATGTGTATAAATCAATGTGTGTGTGTGTATAATATTACATTTTATTTGATATAGGTATATATTAACTCATGCTAGGGTACTTTTATTATGCCAAATTTATGAATTACACTCAAAGTATCAAATCCAACTATGAAGTCTGATTTAATTGTTACCATCAAATTTTTTATATCTACTTATGTTTATTTTTCTATTTATGTTTATGTTTTGCTGGGGAAATACATTTTAGGCAGAGATGTCTGCTCGGTCTTGTTAATTTGGTTTAAAACCCCCAATTCTGCGAATTCCGCCAGCAGCTAAACCGGTTTGATTACTTTACACCTATCGTAAAGGTGACAAGAGGCTTTACAGAGAGCGCTGTCACGTTGTATTCAGAGAATAGACTAAAACAAAATCATGTTTGCTTCAGTATTAAAAACGATATTGTATTAGGCTAAGTTTATTAAGGATTATACAGTTTTGTATTCTTTGTAAAATTCGTCTTTTTGCAGACACGCGGGCATCTTTAAATTTGAACAGAAAATAATAGTGGGCTGGTAGGTACGTTATTTTTCATATAACTTAAACGGCTGAATGAAGTTAAATATACTCAATAAATGAATAATTGCGTTTGCTTTACATTTGAGCACTGATGTGTAAATAGCTTTTCCATTGCATATATACTACCATATAATATATTTGTGTCTAATACTGTTTTATTCATATTTTACAACATTACATGCAGTTTGTCATTTACTTGCTGATCTGTTGGTTACAGCGGGACGCCGACTGTACAAGCCAGGCTCTTCCCCAAAAAATAATTTATACATAATATTATATATATATATATATATATATATATATATATATATATATATATATAAACTCATGCTAGGGTACTTTTACTACGCTTGTAGCACGGCCACATAAAGGGGCATGTTAAATACCAGGGGAAGGATTAAAAAGCTAATGTTGCTCACCTGGGCAAAGAAGAGTGCCCAAGGCGGTTTTAATTGTTCCCATAGACAGTGTTGGTCACCGGGTTAAGCTCTCGCGAGCATGCACAATCGCATCGCGAGAGAACCCGGAAGCGGCATCGGGTCACGTTTTCTGGTATAAAGCCGGAACCGGCAAGCGACCCGACACGGAGAGATTTACCACAGCGCGCTGCTTTTTTTGAGAGAGAGTTTGTTAGATGAGTTAGAAGGAGTACTTTTCCCTGGGCGGATTATTCCTCATGGACACTAACCATTCACCTCTCGTTCCGTTACTCGAGCTCCCGGAGTTGTCATCAATCCCGGTGGGGCCGAGCCAATCTCTCCCATGCATCATTTCACACACTGCAATAACATTGACTCTGGACAATCATACACTCACTCACACCCTCGCATACATCAAACACATTGTTTATATTTGTATATATTTTGTATATATTGGTTTTGGTGCACCTTGTTTGTTTCTTGGTTTGTTTTGTTTAAAACGCTTTGGTTTGGTTTACATCTAGTTATTGTCGCGTCTTCACTTGTCCTGCCTCGACTGCGCAATACCGGAAGTGTTGTTTAAAAACCTGTGTTTTAATTCGCGACCCCGTAGCAAAGTAACTAGTGGTTTGAATAAATCCAAACGTTACACGCTGAAGTACCATTTAAAGCTACAGATGTGGCCATTAAGACTGTGTGTGTTTTCCCGCGAGATGCTGCAATTTAGCGCGCGGCCTGCCGCGACTTGCCATAAGCAACATTCGGGAATTTAAATAAATGTGTTGTGCTTCACTGAATATCCGCCAGATGGCGCATGCAAGTACTGTACAACGAAGAATTGTGTATAATTACTTAGCCTAAAACTATATTGTTTCCAATGCTGAAGCAAACATGAATTTTATTTTGTTTTACAACAGATCTTTCATGATGAATGTGTGTATATGTGCTTCATATTGTGGTGTGGGCGGGGTTTTGATTAGCAACCATCATGCTTTGCGGGTTGGGTTGTTATGTGTTTACCCTGTTGGGGAAAGGTGTTTTGGTTAGTGGCTTTAGCCAAGTTGTGTGTGTGTGTTAGATGTGTGTTTTTATGGATGTTGGATGTGCTGTTTATGCTGTTACGTGCTGTTGCAAAATAAATTACTCCCAGCCATTTGCATTGGGCAGCAAGGAAGCTCACTCGTCGTAAGTGCCTTCTTAGCGGTGAAAAACGCTACATTTGGTGTCAGAAGTGGGATGGAGAGTTACGGGTTAGAGCGCACCCCGGAGGACATCCGGAAAATTCAAGTAGGCCACCAAGTAGCAGAACAATTAAGGAGGAGGAAAACCCTCCCTGACGGGGCCAGCGCAAGCAAAGAGCGGCGACCGGAGCGGAGCGGCGCGTTTGAGGTTCCGGCACTGGAACTCGGGGAGAAGTCCGACGGTGACTCAGCGCAGGCACCAAAGCAAGCTACAGCTCCGTGCGCCGTCAGCCGGAAAGGCAACCTGCAGCTGCGCCTGCCTTCCTACAACGGCGCCGTCGAGCCTTACGCGTTCCTTGCCCAAGTGGAGCTAGCCGCCGACTTCGCGGGCTGGTCCCTGGCGGAAACAGCCGTCCGGGTGGCCCTCTCGCTGGAGGGCGACGCGCTCCGGGTGTTGGAAGACCTCCGGGCTGATGAGCGGAAGGACTAGGATAAGCTGCGGGAGTCGCTCCACTTCCGGTTCCGCACCCGTGATGTCCCTTTTGCACGAGTTTGTGGATATTTTCGCAGTAGATGAGCGCGAGTGCACTCATACCAACTTGGTGCAGCACACGATCAATACGGGTACCGCAGCTCCTGTTCGGTTACGTCCGAGACGCCTCCCATTAGCTAAACAGGCTATAGCCGAGCAGAAGCTGCGTGAGATGGCCGACTCGGGCGTCATAGAGCCAGCGTCCGGACCATGGTCTTCACCGGCCGTGCTTGTGCGTAAAAAGGATGAATCGTGGCGGTTTTGTGTGGACTACATTTACATTTAGGCATTTGGCAGACGCTTTTATCCAGAGCGACTTACATTTTTATCTCATTACATATCTGAGCAGTTGAAGGTTAAGGGCCTTGCTCAAGGGCCCAACAGTGGCAACTTGGTGGTTGTGGGGTTTGAACCTGGGATCTTCCGAACCTTAGTCCAATGCCTTAACCACTGAGCTACCACAGGCCCTACAACTGACTACTGGCGGTTAAACAAGGTGACGTGCAAAGATTTGTATCCGTTACCGCGAATAGATGATGCGCTGGAACACGTTGCGTGCTCGGCGTGGTTTAGCTCATTGGATTTGCGTAGCGGGTAATGGCAAGTAGAGCTCGCCCCGGAAGCACGACCTAAAACCGCGTTCTCGATCGGGCAAGGGCTATGGCAATTTCGGCGCATGCCGTTCGGCCTCTGTAACGCTCCAGCTACGTTTGAACGGTTGATGGAGAAAGTGTTGGCAGATATTCCTCGCAACCATTGTGTCGTTTACTTGGACAATTTACTAGTGCACGGCAAGGAATTTGAGGTCGCACTAGCTAACCTACGGGAGGTATTTCTAGCTATCCGGCGGGCGAATTTGCGGCTCAATCCCAACAAGTGCCAGCTGTTGCGGCAAGAGACCGTATTTCTGGGACACGTGATTAGCGCTTAAGGGATTGCCACCAATCCAGCCAAAATTGCTGCGGTACAGAATTGGCCAGAACCGTTAAATGTGTCGTAGCTACGCACCTTTCTCGGGTTAGCTTTGTACTATCGCCGGTTCGTGAAGGATTTTGCCACGATCGCCAGCCCGCTGCACGGGCTCACGAGAAAGAACCAGCTGCTTCGCTGGGACAAGGTGTACGCGCGTGCTCTTACACATTTTAGGCCATATTTATATGGGCACAGTGATCAGGGGCATAACTTCGAGGTGGAGGTGTTTGCGGCAGTGTGCGAGCGCCTTGGGGTGAAAAAGACCCGCACCACGCCCCTCCATCCGCAAGGTGACGGCCGCGTGGAGCGTTTCAACCAAACACTCACCACCCAACTCGCCGTGCCTTCCAGCGCCCGGCAGAAGAATTGGGACGAACATCTGCCTCTCGTGCTTTGGGACTATCACACAGCAGTGCAGGAGTCCTCACAGCTGACGCCCGCGGCGTTAATGTTCGGTCGCGAGTTGTGCACGTCCGTGGACCTTGTGTTCGGGCCCCCTCCACAAGTGGATTTACCCACGAAGCCGGGGTTGGATTATTTTTGTTCGCTGAAAGACAAACTGTTCCGTGTCCACGAATTGGCGCGTAGACACTTGGCGGACGCCAGTGTTAAGCAGCGCCGTGTGTATGATACCCACAGCCGGAGGCGAGACTTTGCTACTGGGGAGCAGGTTTGGGTGTATTTGGGTGGGCCCCTGCACGGTACTTGCCCAGCTCTCCGATGTAGTCTACCGGGTGCGGCTGCAGCCGAGTTACTGCGTTGCCTAAACCATCGCCTGTAGCCCTTGCGCCTGTGCCACAGCTGGACTGTGATCAGCTAATTACCGAGCAGGAGAAGGATCCGGCGCTGCAGCAGGTACTAGGTTCGGTTAAAGCGGGCCGGAGACCGGATTATACCGCAGTCGCTTACCTGGGCCTAGAGGTAAAAGCTCTCCACTCGCAGTTTAACCGAATAGCGTTGCGTTTACTCTACCGCCACTGGGAACGGCTGTGCGGCGCTGGCGAGTATTTTCAGCTGCTGGTGCCGCGGACTCTGCGGGCACGTGTGTTAGGGATGGTTCATGGGCACGCGGGCGTGGGACACTTCGGGGTAACAAAAACTCTCTGGCGGTTGCGCGCTCGCTTCTACTGGCCGGGCTGTCACACTGATAGCAAACTCTTTGTTCACAAATGCGACGTCTGCACGGCCTCTCCGATGTAGTCTGCCGGGTGCGGTTGAAGGGGCGGTCACGAGTGGTCATGCTCCACCGGGACCGTCTCACTCCTTATCAGCCCAACGCCAGTGAAACATTGAACTCTGTGGAGGCCGGCCTGCCTCAGGAAGAGGGCTACACCCCTCCTTCCCCCGCAAAAAGACTCCGGCGTTCACAACGCCAGCGCCGACCACCGTCACGCCTCCTAGACTGAATTCGCCATGGTGACCGGGGACCGTCACAGCTCGGGTGGGGACAGTGTGGCGTGGGCGGGCTTTTGATTAGCAACCATCATGCTTTGCGGGTGGGGTTGTTATGTGTTTACCCTGTTGGGGAAAGATGTTTGGGTTAGTGGCTTCAGCCAGGTTCTGTGTGTGTGTTTGTTAGATGGCAGCAAGGAAGCTCACTCGTCTCTCCAAGTGCCTTCTTAGCGGTGAAAAACGCTACAATATTATTTTCACAATGATGAAATGAGATGCCCAAATTCGAGCTTTAAAAGTTTCTTATATAGTTTTTGTAATGTCTTAACAGGGACAAAACAGTGAAAGACATGGCAATGCCTCGGTTTAAATGGTGTTGAAATTAATTTAATTTCCTGATAGTAGGCATCTGTAATAACATCTGATAGTGTTAACTATGCGAATGTCCTGATTCGTGAATATGCCAACATGTCTTATTTAAAACGTAAAAATGTGCCGACATCATCAGAAGACATGAATGAACAATATATATATTATCATACTGAGTAAATATTATTTTATGAACACAAAGTTCTTGGGCTTTTTATAATAATCATCATATTTGCTGTGTGTCCAGCAATGAATAATTATTTCATCCATTATTTAATCACGGCTGAATATAATAGCTGGAATGTGATGTGATTGTGAATTTATGACTGAAATAAAGCTGTTCCTCTTTTGTAAAGTACTTTCATTTTACAAAATGCAGCGTTTTATTAAAAGGTTGATAAACGCGTGTTGTATAGTATATACAACGTGACAGCACGCTCAGTTACTCACTTCTCACCTTTCATGTAGGTCTGCTCGGACTTATTAATTTGTTTTAAACCCCTCAAAAATGCTATATAAAGAAAAAAATGCTATATAAAGCTCAAAACCTCCATCAGTTATTAAAGATAGCATCTATTTAGAAAAAATGCCCCAGCGATTTCGGAGCTTCAGGAAATCTCCCGGCGCTCGGCGCATAACACCAGGCCAACTCATGTCGAAAAGAATTTCTAAACGGTTTCTAAACGTTGGCTATTGTTTTTTTTACTTATAATATTATTGTTATATTATTATAATTGTTAATTTAATTTAAATGAGGTTTGGGCTCAGGACTTCGATTCGGCACGGTGATTCTCCTCTTTAATTTACTCCATAGTTTTAATCAGCGCTCAGCCGCACGCATAAAGTTTTTTAGAGTGCACCGGCGGAAGTAGACTAATGATTATGAACGCATCGGGAAAACAGCAGGCAGATTGACTCTGACCATTTAAAAAAACGTTTGCGTTCATTTTTTGACGCGCTCAAGTTTACCAAAAACAATACAGAACAGCGCATCTTATTTGCTTTCAAACATTTACAAAATCACAACGTTTTTTCGTTATTGTGAGTGCGCTTAAATAAAAGTTGAGTCTTATAAAGGCTATGTAGTCTTCTATAGTTTTATTATATGGTTTTTGCACATGAGTCCTCATCTGTTACATTTTGAGGAAAATAGTTTTTTCAGCCTGTCATGGCGTGCGCCCAAATCAATATCACTCCTCGCTCACTAGTTAGGCGGCCTCTCCTTCAGATATGCGAAGAAGCGGGGCTGCGGAATTAGGCACGGATAATAAAAGTAAAAATATTAACAAGGGGAATGTTTAATCATGTGGACATTATAAGATTTGTACTGAAAACTTCTAACTAAAAAGTGGCAGCTGGCACGCCTAAAAATAGCTGCAGGTTAATTTTTTATAGTCTAAATAAAAATCCTCCTCTTTAGTGCCTCCTATTCCTATTAATCTTAGATTGTTGTTCTTTTAGTGTGTGTGTGCTTTACAATTCCAGACAACATTCAAATGCAAATTATTCACTCTCCCCAAGTGTGAATCAGCTGTTTTCACCCATACATTCAGAGGAACTTTAATGCACCTCTCCACACTTTAAAACCTCTTGAATCTGAGGCTCTTCTGAAGACTTTCAGTAATTAAGGCCTCTTTTTAAATTTGTGTAAATTTTATCTTCTGGATTCTAGATTCTAAAGTTTACATTGTTACCATTTTTAATCCTTGGAATGGAAGAAATTGAGATTTTCCTTATGATAGCATAAATTGCATTGTTTTTAATAAAAAAGGCCAATTTATCTTTTCCTTATAAAGTGTTTAGGTGAATATCCCCCTAAACAAGTGTGACAAATTTGCAAAGAAAAAAATTAGGAAGGGGCAAATACTTTTTCATGGAACTGCACATGTAGTCAGATTGTTCCACTGGGATGAAACTGTGCCAGGTGGAGTTATAGCACATTCAAAATCATACTACATTTACATTTAGGCATTTGGCAGACGCTCTTATCCAGAGCGACTTACATTCTTATCTCATTACACATCTGAGCAGTTGAGGGTTAAGGGCCTTGCTCAAGGGCCCAACAGTGGCAACTTGGTGGTTGTGGGGTTTGAACCTGGGATCTTTTGAACCGTAGTCCAATGCCTTAACCACTGAGCTACCCCTGGCCCACAGTGTATACTAACTACACTGATATGAGTAACTTTGAATTATGAATGATTTTTAGCACCCTTGTGACTCAATAAGAGACAATGCACAGAATATTTTCTAACAGCCTGTAAATGATAAATTTTAGCAGTATTGTCTTGCATCTTTTGAAATGAATAAATAAAAAAAATCACAATCACAATACTGCGAAAATGTCTCATTTTGCTGTCAAACTGTTTATAAGCCTCCTGGGTCTCTGTGAGACTGGTGCTACTAGACACTGAAAATATTGTCTTTATACGTAGTTTTATATGTTGTTTGTCTTATTGTTCTTTCCTTTTTGATTTGTTTTACATATATACATCCGCATCTGCGGTAACATAAACACCCGCTCTTTGTCGGCAGCGCACTTGCGCATCTGTGTAGATGCAATATTATGGTTTCCGTCATTTTTTTTATATACATATATTTGCGTACTGACTGGGCTGGCCCACATTAGCCAGCGGCCCACTGGGAAAACTCCCACTGCTCCAGATGGCCAGTCCGCCACTGCTCCTCTTTACTTTCCTACTGCGCCTCTTTACTTTCCTAACTTAATACGGAGAATCAGGAGCTTAACCGCACGCATAAAGTTTTGTGAATTCGTTTAATGTTTAATTTGTATTTCATAAGGTTTTGCCAGCGATGCTACAGCGCAACGGGGGTCATTATTTACTATTAAAGAAACTTATGATGACCTGTCACGGCGTGCGCCTGTGATGGATGTGCGCCCAAATCTACTATCGCTACTCGCTCACTCCGTAGGCTCCCTGAATAGGCGGCAAAGGGATGGGCCCGCCTATTCGTTCCGGCCTATACGTTAACGTTAATAAACGTTAATATGATCTCGGACTTGCTCCACATTATAAAAGCAAGGCGCAGAGTTTAGTTCGAGGTCCGGGAAGTACGTGATGTGGTGGAGAATAAGCAGTGGCGGTTCTACACTGAATTGCTCCCCGGGCGAGATTCCCCCAGCAGCGAAACCGGTTTGATAACTTCACACCTACAGTATCATGAATGAAGAGTGAGATGGGGGATTACAGTAACTGTGTGGATGCGCTTTACCTCGGAGCGCTCTTGCGTTTTATTCAAAGAATAGACTAAAACAAAATCATGTTTGCTTCAGCATTGGAAACAATATTGTATTAGGCTAACTTTATTAAAGATTATAGACTTTTTTAGATATTGATCCTTTCTCGATGCAGCGAATTTTCTGATCAAATTAATAATAATTTCCATGAATGAAAAGGAGGAAGAAGAAAAGTTTACCCGAAAATAAGACAAAGCTTTAGAGGTAAATGCTGTGAAATGCTTCAAATGAACAGCTTCTGCCTATAACAGGTCAGGGACAGTGAGGCTGGATCCAGCAGCCCACCACATCCCACATCATAATACACTGGCTCATTAAAGTGGAGATTAATTTTAAAACTACTTACTAGTATAAAAATATAACACAATACAAAACATAAAACAAAGTTTCACCAAACATATATTGGGTCATATTTGTAAAACAAAGGAAAGAATAATAAGACAAACAACATATAAAACTACAATATTTTCAGTGTCCAGTAGCACCAGTCACACAGAGACCCAGGAGGCTTATAAACAGTTTGACAGCAAAATTAGACATTTTGTCAGTATTGTGATTTTTTATTTTTTTTATGTATTTCAAAAGATGCAAGACAATACTGCCAAAATGTATAATTTACATGCTGTTAGAAAATATTTTGTGCATTGTCTCTTATTGAGTCACAAGGGTGTTAAAAAGCATTCATCATTTAAAGTTATTTAGATCAGTATGATTTTGAAAGTGCTATAACTCCACCTGGCACAGTTTCATCCCAGTGGCACAATCTGACTTACATGTGCAGTGCCATGGAAAAGTATTTGCCCCTTTCTGATTTTTTTTCTTTGCATATGTGTCACCCTTGTATGGGTGGAATTTCACCTAAACACTTTATGAGGAAAAGACAGATTGGCCTTTTTTTGTAAGTTATCATGAACATTTTGCATTTCGGGAGTATGATCTTGATGCATTGTAAGACATACCACTTATCAGTGATGATGAACCAGTGCCTGCTGATGATGACCAACACGTCTACCCTGATCTACCAGAGCCAATTAAAATGGCAATCAAACTGAATGAAATTAGTAGCAGCGTTAACTCATGCTAGTAATTATTATGATAGTCAATATTAATTCAAAATAATGTTTCTCAGCATTATTTCGTATTAATATTGACTACCATAATAATTAAAATAAGTAACTAGGTTAATAGCGTGAGCTAATGCTGCTACTGATTTTATTTCAAATTCAAATTTTATTTGTCACATACACAGTCATACACAGTACGATATGCAGTGAAATGCTTAGACAACTGCTCGTGACCTCAGAATAAAAAAATAGGAATAGGAAATAAATATGAAAATTAAAATAAAGGGTAAGTTTAGCTAGGGAAGAATAAAATAAAAATATACAAATAAAAGTTAAAAATAAAATAACTGTACACAAAAATACACAATATAGAAAATATATGGAGAATATATAAAAAAATTTAAAACAATAAGAGCAGCCGAATAAATGGTAATAAAAGAATGGTAATGTCCATGGTTGTGCAATCAACATATTAAAGTGACTTTATGCAGTGCAAATATGCTTCAAGTGATTTGTTTAAAGTGTCTTGTGATGGAGTGATTTGATGATTTGATGACCACGAAGTGTAGTTGTGCAGTGGCCACTAGTGTAAACAAATGTCCAGAATGTCCAGTGTGTGGGTAAAAACCATGTGTGTGGGTCAGTACTGTGTGGTGGTGTGATTGTGATGGAGAGACCGTATTGCCTGCGGGAAGAAGCTCCTCCTCAGTCTCTCTGTGTTGGCCTTCAGGGAGCAGAATCGCTTTTCTGACCTCAACAGAGAGAACAGTTCATTGTTGGCATGGCTGAGGTCCTTCACGATCTTCCTGGCCTTGGTCCAGCACCGCCTGCTGTAGATTGAGTGCAGGTCAGGGAGCTCTGTGCGGTTGGTGCGCTCAGCTGATTGCACAACCCTCTGTAGAGCTCGTTTGTCCTGCATGGTGCTGTTTCCGAACCAGGTTGAGATGTTTCCCGTCAGGATGCTCTCTATGGTGCAGGGGTAAAGGTTCCTGAGCACCTTGGAGTGCAGTCGGAAGTCTCTCAAGCGTCTGAGGTGGTAGAGATGCTGTCGGGCCTTTTTCACCACGGTGTTGATGTGACCATAACAGGTCCTGCCTGATGTGAACACCGAGGTATTTAAAGCTGTCCACTCTCTCCACTGGGCTCTCGTTGATGACGGGGGTCTGGTAGTTCCTCTCCTGCTTGGTGCTGAAGTCCACTATCAGCTCCTTTGTCTTACTGACGTTTAAAACGAGGTTGTTCCTCTGGCACCAGTTCTCCAGATTCCTAATCTCCTTCAGGTAGGCCGTCTCGTTGTTATCAGAGATCAGGCCCACCACGACGGTGTCGTCAGCAAACTTAATGATGGTGGTGGAGCTGGTAGTGGCCACACAGTCATATGTGTACAAAGAGTACAGCAGGGGGCTCAAAACACAACTCTGGGGGGCTCCAGTGCTGAGAGTGATGGAGGCTGAGACGTGTCTGCCCATCCTTACTGCCTGTGGTCTGCCAGTTAGGAAGTTGGAGATCCACTGACACATAGATGAGCTCAGTCCCAGGTGCTCCAGCTTGGTGGTGAGTGTGGAGAGAATTATGATATTAAATGCAGAGCTGTAGTCGATAAAGAGCATTTTAACATCATTCCCTCTTCTAGTGTCCAAGTGAGTAAGTGATGTGTGGAGTAGATGAGAGATGGCATCGTCTGTGGAACGATTTGGACGGTAGGCGAACTGTAGTGGGTCGAGTGTGTCGGGTAGTGAAGAAATGATGAAGTCTCTGACCAGGCGTTTAAAGCACTTCATCACTACTGAGGTGAGGGTTACCGGGCAATAGTCATTGAGAGAAGCAGGGTGGGGTTTCTTCGGAACAGGAACAATGATGGACTCTTTGAAGCATGTAGGGATCACCGACTGAGATAAAGAGATGTTGAATATCTCAGTGAACACAGGTGCTAGCTGGTCTGCGCTGGCTCAGAGGATACGGCCTGAGATGCCGTCTGGTCCTGCTGCTTTTCCACGTTTGTCATACCGGTTGTTGGTGCTTTATAGTCCGTAATTGTTCTTAGTCCCTGCCACAGGCTCCTAGAGTCACTCTGTTGGACTCTAGTCTCCTCCCGTAGCGCTGCTTCGCCTCTTTCACCGCCTTCCGGACGTTATGCGACACAGCCTTGTATGGTTCCATGTCCCCCGACGCGAGTCCCGCGTTGTAGGCAGGTGCGAGATCTCAGAACATTGCGGATAGTTTTTTTCCACACACGGCTTCTGGTTGGGAAACGTTCTGATAGTCTTTTTCTCCACAGTATCATCCGCTAGTTTCCCGATGAATCCCACAACCGCTTCCGTAAACACGCTGACGTCATCGGAGCTGTTCCTGAACATGTCCCAGTCTGTGTCATCGAGTGCGTCTTGTAACGCGGCCACCGATTGGTCCGTCCAGCGCGCGACCTCCCTCTGAACCGGAACTTCCTGTTTCAGCCTTTGTCTGTATTTTGGCATGAGGAACATGGTGGCGTGGTCGGAGTTGCCAAACGGAGGGCGAGATTGTGCCTTGTAGCCGTCCTTGACTGTTGTATAGCAGTGGTCCAGTGTCCTTTCACCCCTGGTGGGCCAGGTGATATGTTGATGAAAGTTCGGTGCTGCGCGTTTGAGGTTGGCACTGTTGAAGTCCCCCGCCAGCGTTCCGGTGTTGTGTCTGGTGCTGTGTGAGTGCCTCATGCAGCTTGCATAAGGCAGTGTCCGTGTCCACTTGTGGTAGAATATAAACGGCGCTGGTTATGACCGATGTAAACTCCAGAGGTAGATAAAAAGGATGACACATGATGGACAGTAGTTCCAGATTTGGTGTGCAGGAGCGTGTGAGAGGAACAACGCTCGCGCTGTTGCACCAGCTGTTGTTCACCATTAAACACACGCCGCCTCCCCTTGACTTCACCGAGTCCCGCGTCCTGTCCATGCATTTAACAGAGAAGAACTTGGCCGGCACCGCTGGGTTCAGCCATGTCTCGGTGAAGCAGAGGAGATTGCAGTCCTGAATGTCTCTCTGGAACTTTACCCTGGCCCTGAAGTCATCGAGTTTGTTCTCCAGTGACTGGACGTTGGCGACCAGGATGCTAGGCAGAGGTGTGCGGTGTGCACGGGCTCTCAGCCTGTTCCTGACGCCAGCTCGTTTCCCTCGAGGCCGCCACTTCGCGTTGCGTCCTTTGTTGTCCCTCAGGATCTCACTCTGCCAGCTCGGATCCGGAGTTAAAAACGTCGAATTGTGAGTACATTGTATACCAATAAAACCAAGAGTGTCTCTATCATAACTAATGTACTCCATTGTGGTATTTCTGGCAGTTTTAAAACGCTGTAAACTAACTTAAAAAACAAAAACAAAGAAAAGGTGGTCGGAGCAGTCGTAACAGCAGGCGACCTCACCGGCACCATCTTGGAATCTTCAGCTTACCTGTTTAGTTTTATTGCCATTCCTTTTAAAATATTGTCTTTATAGTTTTATATGTTGTTTTTCTTGATGTTCTTTTCTTCGTTTCTTTGTTTTACTAATATGACCCAATATATGTTCAGTGATACTTCAAATAATATGTTTAAATAGCATTGATTTCTGTATTGTGTTATATTTTTATACTTGTAACTGGTGTTAAAAATTTGGACAACTACAGCCAATGTGATCAGGGAGACAGGTAGGAGGGTACTTGGTGTATCATCAGGTAAGGTGAAAGTGGACAAGGAGACTTGTTGGTGGAATGAGGAAGTCCAGGAGTGTATACAGGGAAAGAGGCTAACTAAGAAGAAGTGGGACACTGAGAGGACTGAAGAGAGTAGACAGGAGTACAGGAAGATGCAGAGTAAGGTGAAGGTAGAGGTAGCAAAGGCCAAACAAAGAGCATATGAGGACTTGTATGCTAGGCTAGACAGTAAGGAGGGAGAGTTGGATCTGTACAGGTTGGCAAGGCAGAGAGATAGAGATGGGAAGGATGTGCAGCAGGTTAGAGTGATTAAAGATAGAGATGGAAATGTACTGACAGATGCCAGGAGGGTGATGGGAAGATGAAAGGAGTACTTTAAGGAGTTAATTAATGAGGAAAACGAAAGAGAACAAAGAGTAGAAGAGGTGACTGTTGTGGAACAGGAAGTAGCAAATATTGGTAGAAGTGAGGTGAGAAGGGCGTTGAAGAGGATAAAGAGTGGAAAGGCTGTTGGTTCTGATGACATACCTGTCATTGGTGCCAATTTTTAAGAACAAGGGAGATGTGCAAAGCTGTGGCAATTATAGAGGTATAAAGCTAATGAGCCAGACAAAGAAGCTGTGGGAAAAAGTAGTGTAAGCTAGGTTAAGGGCAGAGGTGAGCATTTGTGAGCAGCAATGTGGTTTTATGCCTAGAAAGAGTACATCAGATGCAGTATTTGCTTTGAGGATGCTGGCGGAGAAGTACAGAGAAGGTAACAGCGAGTTGCATTGTGTCTTTTTAGATTTAGAGAAAGCGTAGGACAGGGTGCCAAGAGAGGAGCTGTGGTATTGTATGAGGAAGTCTGGAGTGGCAGAGAAGTATGTTAGAGTGGTGCAGGACATGTATGAGAGCTGTAAGACAGTGGTAAGATGTGCTGTAGGTGTGACAGAAGAGTTTAAGGTGGAGGTGGGTCTGCATCAAGGATCGGCTCTAAGCCCCTTTTTGTTTGCTCTGGTGATGGACAGGATGACAGATGAGGTAAGACAGGAGTCCCCATGGACTATGATGTTTGCAGATGACATTGTGCTCTGTAGCGAGAGCAGGGAACAGGTGGAGGAAAATTTGGAGAGGTGGAAGTATGCTCTGGAAAGCAGAGGAATGAAGGTTAGCCGCAGCAAGACGGAATACATGTGTGTAAATGAGAGGGACCCAGGAGGATCGGTGAGGCTACAGGGAGCAGAGGTAAAGAAGGTGCAGGATTTTAAGTACTTGGGGTCAACGGTCCAGAGCAACGGAGAGTGTGGAAAGGAGGTGAAGAGGCGGGTACAGGCAGGTTGGAATGGGTGGAGAAAAGTGTCAGGTGTGTTGTGCGATAAAAGAGTATCAGCGAGAATGAAAGGAAAGGTGTACAGGACAGTGGTGAGACCAGCGATGCTTTACGGCTTAGTGACAGTTGCGCTGAAGAAAAGACAGGAGGCAGAGTTGGAGGTAGCAGAGCTGAAGATGTTGAGGTTCTCTTTGAGAGTGACAAGGATGGATAGGATTAAGAATGAGTTCATCAGAGGGACAACCCACGTTAGATGTTTTGGAGATAAAGTGAGAGAGGCCAGATTGAGGTGGTTTGGGCATGTTCAGAGGAGAGATTGTGAATATATCGGTAGAAGGATGCTGAGGTTTGAACTGCCAGGCAGGAGGTCTAGAGGAAGACCAAAGAGGAGATTTATGGATGCAGTGAGAGAGGACATGAAGTTAGTTGGTGTGAAAGAAGAGGATGCAGAGGATAGGGTTAGATGGAGGCAGATGATTCGCTGTGGCGACCCCTGAAAGGGAACAGCCGAAAGACAAAGAAGAAGAAGAACTGGTGTTAAAAATTTATCTCTACATTAATAAGCCAATGTATTATGGTGTGGGCTGCTGTGGGTCAGAAAGTCCACGGCCACTTTTTGGTCCCAGTCCGCCCCTGGCAATAACGAATGGAGAAAGCGCAGTCAAAGCCCGGGAATTCTGCGTTCCGCGGGGGCCAGTCATGAATAGCTGACACTCAGTGACAGCTAATGAAATTAAAGCATTTTGCGGCTTTCCACGTGGTGTGGCTTTGCTTAAATAATAGTATAAAATCGTCCAGACAATGGTTCGAATCCCGCTCTGGGTGAAAATGTAATAAATGTGAATCCTTTGTTTTACACTTTTTGCTTATGATTATCATTAAATTATAGCAACTGTGAGGTGAGTGCTAATGTGTTTCATAGCTTAAGAAAAAAAATCTCAATTGCAAACATGCATTTAGTACTGAAGCATAACTTAATAATATAATGGCATGGTTATATCGTGGCAGGGGGGCATTTTAGCGCATAACCGGCACTTTGAACACTGGCTGCACTCGAACCCGGGCTTTCCGCATGGCAGGCGAATCGCCTACCTCTGAGCCACTAATGCCCGTGCATATTTATGGCGCATAAAAACAATAAAACAATAGGCTAACATATCATACATCTTTGTAGACATTTTGCACACGTGCGGGTGCGTTACAATAATAATAATAATAATAATAATAAATTTGGAGAACTACTACTAATAATAATAATTATTCAGAATGGAGAAAACACAGTCAAAGAAGTACCATCATTGAAGGAGAGAAGAAAATGAAGAATAAATACATATATCAGCTTGAGCTTGACACGTTTATGAGCTCTGTCGCTTGCTGTCAATGGGCGCCTAAGAGAGAGAACACATTTTCGGCTTCAGTAGACACACAATAACAGACTAAAACATGACTGCCCCCTACAGGTAATGAAGGACATTTTCACAGCGTGGCAAGTCGGGGGATCCCTCTTCTCGAAACGTGCGTTTTTAATGGCCAGATCTGTATTCATTCATTTATCTTGTATTTGCTTGCTTACTTACTTACTTACTAACTAGCAAATGCTTTAGTAAAGGGCTCTTGACAAGGGAATATCACAGAACATGCGAGTTAACAACCATGCACCGATCACTAACCATTAAAATGTTGAATTTGAAATAAAATGCCACATATATATATAAATTATCTATTCTTAAATTATCATGTTCACCCATGGGTTACTGCATAAACACCGGAACTAAAAGTCTAGGGACAAAATTAAGTTTCTTTTTTCTTTTTTTTATTTGAGTTTAATCATGCAGCACTTTTAGTATTCATAGCAAAAGCAATCCAACGTTTGTGATTAAAGTACCCAAAATAACACAGGTTTTTAACCCAGCATAAACAACCCAACGATGTGTTAACAAAAACCCAGCAATTTTTTTGTGTACTACTACAGTACTAACGAATGGAGGAAGCGCAGTCAAAGCGTGGGGATTCTGCGTGCTGTCACGTTGTATTCAGCGAGTAGCACATATTTTTGTGTTTTTTTTTTTTTTTTCATTTCATGTATGTAGTTTTATCGATAAATCTGCTTATATCTGCGCACGCGTTTATCAGCCTTTTGATTAAAAATCTGCACGCCCAACTCACTTTCACTTTGCACAAGGCAGTGCTTATTGTTTATTGTTTATTTGAAGCGCATAAACACAATAAAACAATAATGTTTTAGGCTTACATATCATACATCTTTGTAGTCTTTTTGCACACACGCGGGTGCGTTACAATAATAAAAATAATACTGAATGGAGAAAGCGCAATCAAAGAAGTATCATCATTAAAGGAAAGAAGAAAATAAAGAATAAATACATATCAGTTTGAGCTTGACACGTTTATGAGCTCTGTCGCTTCCTGTCAATGGGTGCCTAAGAGACACAACACATTTTCGGCTTCAGTAAACACAATACTGCAGACTGAAACACGACTGCCCTCTACAGGTAACGAAGGGCATTTTCACAGCTTGCTGCTGAATCCCTTTTCTGAAAACGTGCATTTTTAAAGGCCAGATCTGTAAGCAGTTCTGACCTGAGCTTTGCCCTATTTTTTAATGCAGGTTATAAATAATCTCTTTAAGACGAATCCTTTGCCTGAATCCTGGTCATTGGCAATTATCAGTTGTCGTGGAAATTAATTGAAGACTCAGGCTTTGGTTTTCAGAAGATAACGACCTTTATTTATCATGCAATAACGGCCGGGGAAGACTGCAGTGTCACACTGAGCTCTGAACGCTTTTCGTTTAAATACCCTCTGATACAATAGAGTATTCAGTATACAGTGATGTTCCACAACAGCTGGGTTTCTTTAAATTCCCCCGTTCTATGTATACCTCACCTTCCTGGGCAAGCACATTCCAGGAGGCCTTATATGGTTAGCTTTTGCACCTACGATTCCCCATCCTATGTATAGCTTGGATTCCTAGGCAAGCACTTCTCAAATTGACTACAGAGAATGACTATTATGTTCCAATGGGTACCTAAAAGTAAGTGAAATCACATAAAAATTACTACCATACAGTCTGCTTCTGAAGAAGGATAAAGATCCAACAAATTGTTCATCTTATCGCCCATTTAGCCTATTCAATGTAGATTATAAAATTATAGCCAAGTCCTTAGCTCGACGGCTTGAAATTGTTTTACCCTTCATTGTCAACCAAAAACGGTTTTGTGAAATCCAGGTACGGCTCAGACAATATTCTAAGAGTTCTAAATATTATAGATCATTTAAATTTTACCAAGAAATCTGCCTTCATTGTATCCCTAGACGTTGAAAAGGCATGTGATAGGAATGGCCTTTGTTTTTGCAGTCTTAGAGAAAATAAAGTTAGGAAATAATTTTATTGAGTTGGTCAAACGCCTATATTCCAATCCTATAGCTCAGGTTAACACTAATAGGATGTTGTCTGATGGATTTTCAGTAAGCTGAGGTTGTCATCAAGGCTGTCCTCTCTCGCCCTTGTTATTTTTTTGGGTTATCGACCCACTGGCGGTTGCTGTGAGAACTAACTGGAGTATACATGGTATTACTGTAAAATAGGTCTGGAGGAACATTGTATATCTCTATACGCAGATGATGTTCTATTGTATCTTAAATACCCTGACACCTCTGCTGACGTGATTCTCACAGTAATTGAAAAATACAGTAATTTCTCAGAATACAATATCAATCTGGATAAATCTCAAGCTATGTACTGTATATGTATGCTCCCTCTGAGGCCAACTCAAAATCACCCTTTCATTTAGCACTTTCTGGATTTTAATATTTAGGAATTAATATTACTCCTAATTTTAAAGATCTCTGTAAAGCCAATTATTCTCCTTTGATCACAAAAATCAACCAGAATTTATTAGATTGGTCGATTCTTCCAAATTCTTTTTCGGCAGGATCAATATGAACATCCTTCCAAGATTAAATTTCCTATTCCAAAACCTGCCATGTTACTTAAATGCAAATTTTTTCAAGAGGATTAACTGTTCAATTTCAGGGTATATTTGGAATTATAAGAAACCCAGACGTGAATTCTCGGTATTGATGAAACCAATGGAATTGGGTCGGGTTTCGTTACCCAATTTCCAATTATACTTTTGGGCTGCTTAAATCGAGCACATGTTAAGTTGATATAACTATAAATTTGATTTACGCTGAGTTGGGATTGAATCCACAAGATGCTTTACCAGAATGTTACATTCCCTACCATTTATTCATAATTGACAAAAAATCCAACAACTGATTAAAGTTTTTACTGTTACAAACACTCTTTTGGTGTGAAAGGATGTTTAGAAATATTTATCCATTTCAAATAAGTTGTCTCTTAAGTCTCCAAGTCTTGATTTTCCCACTTCCATACAGAGAATTGGTCTTTTGACTTGGAGGTCAAGAGGAGTGTCTGAATTAGGTCACTTATTTGATGACGGCCATAAAAGATAATTTCAGGAGTTAAGACAGGAATTTAATCTGCCCAGTAAATATTTTTTATAAATTCCTTCAAATACGACACTTTTTAGGGTTTCAGTTAAAGAAGGTAATATACAATTTTATCTTACTGAAATAGAAAAAAAAGGTTTTCTTTGTAGTCTTAAAAAAAGATCTCTGAATTATATGCATCGTTGTAAAATGTTGGTCCTTCGACCTTTGACTCTTTAAGGATGACATGGGAAAAGGTCTTGGGGTCTGTTTTCAGTGATGAAGAGTGGCTGTCTTTCTGCTCAAATATCATTCCCAAAAGTGCTTTAATTTCGGTTTACGAACAAAACTTTAAATGCATTTATATAATTTATTTAACCCCAGTTCGCCTTCATATTTCCCAATTGTTTTCAGCTATGTTTCAAATGTAACATGGAGATGTTCTGGGATTGTCATAAAATAAATGTACTGGGGAGAGATTCAAAAAATTGTTTAAAATATAATTGGAAACACATTTGATTTGTCCCCAAAAGTATACCTTTTGAATTGTACAGTCGAGCTGTGTCTTGATTGTAATAAGGAATGTGTACTGAATTTCTGTATATACTTGGCCCAAAAATTTATATTATTACGATGGTTGACTGCTCAGATACCTTCGGTCAATATGTGGTTGAGTCAGGTGACCAAACTTTTACCACTGAAAAAATTAACTTATGATTTAAATAAAAAAATCTGAGGTGTTCTTGGTCCTCTCTCTGGAACTTTCTTGAGGGTCCTCATTGACTTTGCCTTTCTAAATTTGGTTTATAATTTTCATTTGTTTGTCTTTGCACTTAAGCATTTGTAGCCATTTGAATGTGTAACAAAATTTTGCCTGTTGTTGAGATACCTGTACCACTGCTGTTGTTTTGTTGAAAAATTTAATAAGAAAAATATACATATGCATGCATTTAACTGTGCAGTCAAACAGAATGTTACATTAGGGATGAAAATTACTGAAGCAAAAGTAATAATAATAATAATAATTATTATTATTATTATTAGTAGTAGTAGTAGTTATGATTATTATTATTATTATTATCATTACTACTACTACTACTACTAATAATAATAATAATAATAATAACTAAGGGAGAAAGTGCAGTTAAAGAAGAAACAATATTGATACAAAAGAAGGAAAGAAGAAACGAAAATAAAAAATAAAAATCCTGAATATAAAGTGGGGTTAAAGTGCTGCATGCGTGTGATTTTCTCTTAATCATGTTTATTACAACCTGGGCATGGTTTCCTGATAACGCACACTCTTAGCAGGCTAAAAAGACTCTTAAGATATATCTTATGTAAAGTGATTACTTTTCTAAGTGTATTTCTCAAACTGTCTCTTAGGAGTCTTCTTAAGTCGCTGCCTCTTACGTCTGACGTTACAAGGCGCTGTCTACAGTGAAGGTCCTGAATTAGCTGACATCGGTTGCTCAGGAATCGATTTTTCACTCCTTTTGCATGACAGCGTTAAGAAAGACGGCACTTTCTATGCAAATTAAACATTGCACTAAATTCTTCCAATAACGTTTACTTCGACATGGGTTAACTTATCAATAACATGCCATAATAGAAAAATATAGAAATTAAATCACCAAACTGTCGCTAATATTTTCATGTAACCAGTAGTGGCGGTGAAACGAACCTGGTATACAATCATAGTTGATTGACAAACAGCTGACAACACTCTTCACCAGCTTTAGAAACAATGTGAAGCATGTCAGTTATTGGGGTTGTATAGCGCACTTATGGAATGAATACGATGAGATGACAGAGTAGAGGTTTAATACCCCTAACTTCGCGAAACGTCAGGCGGTCACTCGAGGAGGCTCACAGTGCCTAATACCCCTATCTCACCTGTGCGGCTTGACTTATGGTGAGATGCGATGTTAGGCACCATGAGCTGCTGCGATTGCCTGCCGGTGTTCCGCTAACATTTCGCGAAGTTCTGCAAGGTCCGGAGGCTTCCGCGAGGATAGCCAATAAAATAAATTTTTTTAAATTTTTTTTAGTGACCGCCCGATGTTCTGCAAAAAAATTAAACATAGTTTACTGTAGCTCCATGATTAACTTGCTCTTGGGCAATTAAACGTTAAATTTTTCGCTCGGAAAGATGGAAATGTACTTACAGTGCCAAAACTCGCTGTGAATCATGAATCTACTTACAGCCACTGTGCGAGACCGTGCAGGTGAGATAGGGGTATAACACCACATCTCACAGCGAGTCATATGTAGGTAAGATAGGTGTATTAAGCATTAAAATTGTGTCAAAAAATGTCCATCCAGTCATGAATGATGGCTAATGATCAATGAAACATATTTTAAACAAAAAGCAGCAAGCAGCTGGACATCGGGACGTGGAGTTTAAGTAGAAGGCATTGGCCTGGCAAGTGCAGGTCTGAGCAGGTCAAGAAGCTCCATAATCTGTTGCCTTGGAAGGCGAAACTTTTTTTAATTAGCCACCTCAGGGCTGAAGTTTTGCCTAAAGGAAAAATTTACCTGAACCACACGGCTCCACGGACGGCACCGTCTTCGGTTTAACACATCAACACGCTGTATCGCTGCCAAATTGTTTGCCACCTGTTCAATATTAAAAGTGTTTGCCAATTTTAATGCATTAGTCACATTATGAAATAGACTAATTAAAAGTCACTCTATTAGTACTTATATAAAAATAAAATTAAATTCTTAAACAGGCCTACAGTATATTCCATCAGTAATACGACTTTGATAACGTGCCATAATGTGCTTGCATACACGGCTGATTTATAAAGACTGCTGCACAGTGGTGGCGACTAGCGTCTTAAGCTCTCGGTAAACTATGCTAAGAATGAGTTACGGTTGGTTCAGACCAACCTTACGAACTTGTGACCGACCTAATAGATACTTAGAGTACAAACGTTTCGGGAATTGTGCCTTTACATTAAGAGAGAAGTTAAGTTACAACTTAAGAACTACTTAGCGATAAGAAGCTTTCAAGAAACCAGGCACAGATCATTTTAATTGATACACAGTGTTTTCCTCACATTTCATACAACATTTCCGTAATTTTCTTCCAATCTTGTAAAGCTGATTTGCGACAGTGATAATCTTACTGGCCTGAACCCCAGGACAGACAACATACACAGCCACAAGCATGATGTCTGAAGATCTCTGTTTATTCTCAGAAAAAGAGAGAACATTTAAACATTTGTCCAAGTGCTGTGTCCCGAACATCAAAAGAACCAGTCATTAACATGTCAGTCATAGAGAGACCCGGAGACAGACAGACGAGAGGAAATGCATTTGCATCATCCGTGTAGACAAAAGAGTTCTAGTGGACAAGAGCTGTTTGGATTTATATTCATCTGAACTGATAATGAACTTCCTCTCTCTGTGAATAGACTGTTCATCTATATAGACTGAGCCCTGAACTCCAAACCTCCTTAAGACTTCAGCAGGCCATGTCCAGTCCTTATGGTCTCTTATCAATAGAGTCAATTCAAAACCAGTCTCCCAGACCTCGAAGCCATCCATCTCTCTCCACACTTGACTAGGAAAGAGTAAAAGACTTCAAGTCTGACTAATCTACCTGTGCTTCAGATATAGCTAGTCAATGTGCCAAGCTTAATTAAATACAATCCATCATTCATGTACAATTTCTCTGTGTTTTTATAATACAGTGTTCATTATGTTACATCAAAAGAACAAAAGTGATTAACATGTAAGTCAAAGAGAGAGACATATCAGAACACCGGGGATCTGGCAACCGCTTCAACAACACTGTGCTAATTTACACTAATTTTATAATGTGTAAAACCGACGACTGTTAATTTCTCAGATTTTATTAAATTAAGAAAAATATGTAATCAGATTCACTTTCACATTTTTTTTTTGGTGTTTCTTTCTGGAATCTCTTTGTCTTTATGTCAGTTTTCTGTAGAGTTTTTGTTTATTGTGAATTTTACTTTTGAACCTGTAGAACCTGATGCAATTTGTAGACATTTTTTACTCTCCATTAGATTTATAATTCAGGAATATCTATTTAAATGATCAGCAAGTAATCTGGTTTATACAAGACATGAATATTATTATTTCCTCTTCTATAGTCCTGTATGATCTGTGATGAAGAGTGTGTCATTGTGTCTCTACAGGTTGTGTGGTTGTGGTGTCTCAAATGAAGGCTGTGCTGCTCTGACTTCAGCTCTGAGATCAAACCCCTCACACCTGAGAGAACTGAATCTGACCTGGAATTATGTAGGAGACTCAGGAAAGAAGCTGCTCTCTGCTCTTAAGGATGATGAACATTTTAAACTACAGACACTGAAGTGAGTAATGACCTTTTTGTATTATTGTTGAAATAATAAAAGACTAATTATATAAGTAATTAATCATTAGTCTGTACATTTCTATTTAGTCCCAATAAATATACGATTAGCAGGTTAGAAGTGTTATCACTGTTTTATTTAAATATGTTTCTCTAACAATATGCTTTAATGCTTTAATGTTTTGTGTTCAGTAAAGTTGATTTTAAATCCATGTGAAGTCAGAAGACAGGGAGTCAGTCAGAGTCTACAAAATGTCACAAATGAGTGCATGAGAGTGATTGTAAATGAACAGCTCGTCTCCTTGTGACACCCTGCTATCTCTGACTTCATACTGCTGCTTTTGTCTGAACAAGATGATCTCTGCTTTTCCCTGTTTCTGGAAGCAAACTTCATTCTCTTAAAACTTTTATGCTACAAATATTGTATTTAAGCCGCCACTTTCCTCACTCTGACACTTCTTCCAGCACCCGACCTCCACACCGTGTCTTCTGTCATTCCTGTAAAATTCACCTCAGCTTGTTCTTAAAGTCTGCATTTAAATATAAATGTAGAACAAGAGCTAAATGACTCAGTAGTGTTGATTATTTAAAAAGCTCCAAAGCCTGTGATTGGATAAGAGCAGTGATGTGATGAGTAAATATCTGCTCATGTTCCTGTTATAACACAGATGTTACTAAGAATGAAGAAATGTTGAATGATTAATTATAAACAGGAGATGATGATGTTTCCCTTGAAGGAGAGATGATTACATGCTGTTGATCATAAAGTACCTCAGTCCAGTTTATGGTTATTAATACACATTTTCCTTTTATATTCAGGGTGTGATGAACATCTTTGTGTGATGAAGACTCCGGTGTTCCTGCGTCTCCATGTTGGTGATAGAGAACATGCTCATAAACACATCATTCATTTAGTTATAACACATTAAACAGACTCAGAGACGTGAGAAGTGTGTGTTCATCGTGCACAGTGAATCACAGACTGAGTGAACACAGACAAGTGGAGTGACACAAGTCATCAAATCTGCCAGTTCTGTTATGAAATAAATGAAACATCAGCCTTGTTGTGGTCGCTGCTCGTCCAAACACATTCATGGACCAAAATTAACTGTTGTATGACGTAGGTTTGATGGGTCATGTGATTATTCTGTGTTTTTGATTACTGTTATTTTTTATTATATATCTTTTTTCTTATGCATGCTTTTTTATTGCTGTTTTGTTGGGTTCACAATTAAAATGACAAATGACATTGTATTTAAGTCCTTTTAAGCCCAATCCCAATTCTACCCCTTACCCCTACACTTAGCCCTACCCCTCTGTTTGGAGCGTTCACGTAAAGGGGTAGGGGTGTCTCATTTCTCTTTTGGTTGGAGGGGTAGGGGTAAGGGGAAGGGCCAGATAGCCCTCCAAACGAAGATTTTTCGGGACCTCACTTCCAACGAAGGGCTAAGCGAAATTTTCATCATGGCTGCTCACTCGAGCAAGCAGACCCATAAATGTAACTAATTTTTGCCATTAACAAGGATTTTTATGACAAGTTTTCATTATATGTATATTACCTTTAGTCTTGTGTTTGTGTTTATGGTGATGTTCTGTAAAGAAACATTTGCAAAAAAAAAAGTTTGCTAGTGGATAGCACCGATTGCGCGATATTACAAAAATATATTTTTGTCATATACACTTTACTGCATGCTACAAACAAATATGAAAGTTCAGTAGCACGGCAGTTTGCCGAGCATTTAATAACACATTGTTTGTTTTGCTTACAGCCATACTGTATGTGTACATGTAAATGAACGGATACGTATGATGACGTATAACAGTGTTGTAGTGGTGTCCCATTTCTTAGGGAAAATTTTTTACCCCTTCCCCTTTTCCACTTCATTTCAAGGAATTAGGGGAAGGGGTAGAAAATAGAGTTGGGATTGAGCTATAGTGTCTATAATTTAATCAAATACGTTAAAAAAATAATCTTGTACATGTCATTATTTCTGCTTAAAATTACTTAAAAATGTAACAAACTTTGTAGCAATATATTTGTAACAGTTCTTTTCAAGATGTTTTATATTTTGTAACAAAATAATATTATAATACACTTAAAAAATATTCATTAGTTAAATGTAATTTACTTTGCCAACATTTTCGATGTAAAAATATCACATTAGATGTAACGCCACTTCTTCCTTTAACAGACAGTAAAGTTGACAGGAGAGTTGTGGTTCTGTGTGGTTCATATCACTACAGCTTGTTTATCCACTTTGCGTGTGGACGTGGGTCTGTTGGGGCTAGCAGGAGGGGTTAGCACCTCTGTGTTCTCTTCTCCCAGGTTCACAGGTTCTGGAACATGTTTGCAGTGGCTGGAGTGGATCCACTTCACACTTTCTGCTCCCTTCACTGCTGTCCGTGTCACTAGGAGCACCTGGAACGGTCCCGATCACCTCCTGGCCTTCTGGTTCTTTCTCCTCTTTTCTCCACTTGTGTGTGTGTCTGTCTGTCTGTTTGGTGGGCGGTAAACAAAGTAATTATTGTGTTTACTAGCGTGTGTGTCACATAAGCTTTTTAAACACCTAGAATGTCAGTTAAGAGACGACTTTTAATGACCCTTTTATATGTGGCCTTTGGACTTAAGCTTCACCCTGGATGGGGCCCAATCCATCACAGGGCACAAAGACATACGCATGGATTGTGGGAGGAAACCCACCAAGCACAGGGAGAACATGCACAGTCCATGCGCACAGACATGAAGTGGGAATCAGAACCTGAAGGTGTAAGGCGACAGAGCTAACTACTAAGCCACCATGCCGACCCAAAAATAACGTCACTCATACAGTAAATATAAAGCAATACATGAATGATTATAAACTTTAGCAAATGATCATAGAGTCATGAAAAGCATATAATTAATGTAAATGTTTACACAAACAAAGCAAATAAGAAACATCCTTTATAAATACAAATGACATTTGGTTTTGCTGCTTATCCTGGTTACAGGATCCTCATGATAAATGTTCCTCCTTGTCCTTCACACAGTATACTGGACTTTATCTCCACAACTGGACAAAGTACATAATACACCAGTTCTATATATATCCATGGTCATCAGTTAATAAGATAAAAATAAATATTTGTACTAACATGTGAGAGAC
Source organism: Clarias gariepinus (assembly GCF_024256425.1). Lineage (NCBI taxonomy): Eukaryota > Metazoa > Chordata > Actinopteri > Siluriformes > Clariidae > Clarias > Clarias gariepinus. Next base: position 25,212,924 of record NC_071111.1, read on the forward strand.
AGATGGCTGTAAACAGTCCTCGTGATCACCAGGCTGAGCAGCTGGGAGAGGAGATGCTGTGCTGGTCTACTAATGGGACAGTGAAGGGGACGCTTGTCCTCCAGACCGGACTGTCTCACATAATACCTTAAAAAAGAAACAGTATGTAAAAGGTTAGAAGTCATTACTCAGTGACCCTTATAATCATATTCTCATAAATTAATCATTATCATGATGGTGATTGTTATCATGAACTGAGAGTTAAAACAAGAAGCAGAGTGACGTCTGGTGGTTTGTGGAAATTCCAACAGCTGTAAACTCAAGTGGGATTTTATATTACATGTGAGAAATTATAGGATATAGGATGTAGTATGTTGTATGTGGGGTCATTATGATCCATCAGAAAAGCTTCATGACATCAAGGCATCGATTCTACACGTCTCTGGAACTGAGCTGCAACTTAAACAAACATCATTTTACAAAACATCGGCTGTTTTAATGGTGACAGAGACACTGCTTAAGACGTCCATCCAAAATCTCCAACACAAGAAGAACTGCTGATTTGACAGCATATGATTTAGATTATTTTTATACTCATGTCCTCATTACAGTCATCCTGTAAGACAGCACTCCTATAAGAATAGCAAAGTTTGATTATAGAATAAAGATAAACAGTTAGAATAACTCTGTATTGAATGGGAGGGACAAATGCAGCCAACTACATCAACTACAACTACATCTTTACATTTAATGCGTCACCTTTCTGTAACTGCACTTATTTTGAGATGAATGTGAATTGTGTTAACTGTGATTTTTCTGATAATCAGATTATTAAAATACTGCAGTAAATGAACGATCATTTGGATCAGTCGAACTCTTTTGGAGAAGGATTGGATCTCATTGGTTATCTGATGATCTAAATCTGATACTAGTAGCTCATTTGTTTGTCTCGGCTTGTACACCGTCTTATAAAACCCAGTCGTCCACAACAGACTCTCTCACCTGAACTCTTCTTTAAGTTCTGTAATAATGGAGGTGTTCACACAGGGGTTGTGCTGCATGCAGGTCAGGAGCAAGTGGCACCGCTGGTACAGGAGGACAGCCTGAGACGGGCTCAAGGGAGACTCTGACTGTTTCAACATCACAACATAGACATGGATCAACTCTAGTATTTAATCTACTTTTCCCAAAGGAATCACATTCTCATGGATTTGATATCAATTATTATGGATTTACCAGAAATGACAGAACCAGAACCACACGCTGGGCCTGATAAACCATAAACAGGAGCTAAACACAGACAGAGCACAACTTAGTGAATCTTACCATCTACTGAAGAGCTAGTTTTGATTCTAAAGAGATTTACAAAGAAAGGGTGGGATTTAAGTGTTTGAAAAACCCAGGACAGTCAGAAAGTGTCCTACATCCTGCATGAGACTCACCTTAAAGAAACTATAAGGCTATAAATGTGCATGAGTGAACAAATTCTGTACTGAGGTTATGCAGCCAGGACCATAAATATTGGGCCAGTGACATACATTCATTTGTTTGCGATCACATCTTGAGTGCTTCATTTCAAATCCATTGTCCTGGTGTACAGAGACAAACTGACCACCATGGAGTCGCTGTCCAAATACTTATGGACCTGAATATATACAATAACGTCATTATAAATGAGGAGTCTGTAAATGTGTAAGAGCACGACTGACTTTTTTCTATGTCTAATGCCAGAGAATGAGAATCTACTGCACCGTAAGGTTTTAGAAATGAAATATTGTATAGTTTGTGTTATTAGTGTTACTTATGGTTTATATTGCTAGTCACTGGTTATGTCCAGACACAGATGATTCATTCTTATTGAAACTATATCCAGTACAGCAATAACACAAACAAGACAGATAAGAGTGTTGTGTCTTACCTCTGTGTGAGATGTAGAATTGCAGTTGTAAGGCTTTAGCTCAGGATCACACACACCAAAGCCAAGAGCAAGTCTGCAGTCACGCTTCCCCTGCAACACATTAAAGGCTCCTGATACAGTAACATACTGTATAAATATACACTACAGTCACAGGCTCCAGTCATATCTGAGTTTACTCACTGCTTGGACGTTAGTGCGCTAAAGCGAGCAGCTCCTTTCTCCGTCTCACCGAGCATCAGGCTTATGGTCTGAAGCACTAACGTGGAAAGCCTGGAGCTAAAGTAGTGTTGTAGTGAATCAGTGAGGTGGTGATGGTGTTCTGTTCCAGTCAAGGTGAGTCAAAGGTTAAAAGTGGAACAATCGCTACAAAAAAGTTGTGTCTCACTTCATATAACGACTAAATACTACAAAGATAATGTTCACGTAATTTTGACCTAAACATTATTTGACCTAAAAATTGACCTAAAAGGTCCGGGTTCGATTCCCGTCTCTCTCTGTGTGTATGCAGTTTACATGTGCTAGGTGGGTTTTCTCCCACAGTTCAAAGACAGGCAGGTTAGAATAACTGGTGTTCCCAAATTGCCTGTAGTGTGTAAATGAGTTTGTGTGTGTGTGTGTGTGTGTGTGTGTGTGTGTGTGTGTGCCCTGTGATTGATTGGCACCCTGTCCAGGTTGTACCCCACCTTGTGCCCTACAGGATAAAGCGGTATAGATGGTGAGTGAGTAAGTGATCTTCTCATACAACAAGTTTAAAATAAGTTCAAATGTCCAGACATGGGTTTATTAAACTTGGATTTTTTTTATGAATTTTGACTTGAAAAACAAGCGTGCCTTGATTTAAGAGTATAAAGTTTTATCGAGTATCATGTAGCACACATGCGCTTTTTGTTTTGATCACCATGTTTTTTCTTTCACATGCGCTGTGGAATTGTGGGTAATCGTCTCTCCTGCTTGGTCTTAGTGCTCGTCTCTCACTCGTATAATAATCGTGTTTTTTTTTAAAGCATCGTTAATTTTGTGTTCGTGTGTGTGTGTGTGTGTGTGTGTAAGTAAGTCGTCCTTTCAAAAGTCTCATTAGAGAGGTTAGATCCATTTTCTCTCTCTCTCTCTGTCAGCCTGCACTGACTGTGTGTGTGTGCGCACGTCATTGGACAGCGTCTTTCCCCCCTGCTCCTTTTGCCTTCACACACACACACACACACTTTTTAACTGTCCTGTCGCGATTCTTTTTAAAGGTAGAATTCAGGTTCCTTTGTTTAATTTTTTTCTTTACAGCAGTGATTACATTAGTTTGTGCCACAGTGTCATGAGGGAGGTTTCTTGTATCAAATAGGAGAGGGGGAAGGGGGCATGAAGTCATTCCTCCTCTCATTTTACTTTAGCTTTACGTACACTGTGTACACACACACAGACACACACACACACACACACACACACACACACACACACACACACACACACACACACACACACACACATCCACAGTGAGTACGCTTGCACACACACTTACACAGCGTGTGGAAACACTTATCTGTGGGGATTTATTTTAACTTTTTTTCAAAGCATAAGTTAAGACACATGCTTTATAAACTCTTTAGTCAGATGGAACGAGATGATGTCAAGAAATCATACAGAACCAGTGACTCTTTTTTTGTTAATCAGAACCACATCCTTGATGACAGACGTATAATAATGAATTTTGAGTTAAGTAGTTTGATTAAAACTGGTTAACACTTTTTTCATTAATGTCATTGATTGCTGTAAGACATTAAAGGGTAAAAAAAACAATCAAAAAGAAATGGTAAAGGGGTGTCTAGACGTTTTTATGTCGACTCATCATTTCTAAATCAAAGTACCGCTGTACCCACTGTATATATTAATAGCCTGAAAGCTTGTAGTAAATGTTTTGTACATTCATGCACTTCAAAAGAACAATTGTTGTTATTAGATGATGTTTTTTCCCCATTTTTATTTCCTTGAGAAATTACATTTCAAAATTATGTATGTTCACAATGAGAGATTTCTTTAAAAATCATTGACTTTAAAAAAAATTATAAACTTTTCATATTAAATATATTTTCTATCAATTAGTTAAAAACTAGAAAAAAGACTGCTTGTTTTTCCCCCACTTTTTTTTATTTTTATTAGTGAATATTATGACTTTTATGTCGTCTGAGACCGGTAGAGAGACACTGTCTCTCCAACATGGTGTCAGGTGTGTGTCGGAGGACGGAGTACAGGTGGAGGAGGTGCTGCTAGTGGTGTGAGAGCAGGTGGGATACGGAAATATCTACTCTGTCTCCCGGATGAACAAAGCGGTGGTGTTTTTTTCTGACTAAGAAAAAACCACCACCGAGTAAAAGGCGTCATGGTCCAAATTACCCCTCTATCTGCCCCTGCAACACGAGTGGTGATCTCTAACGTGCCCCCGTTCATTAAGGATGAACAGATCATTAGGGAGCTGGCCCGCTTCGGGAGGTTCGTCAGCACTATGAGAGCTATCGCGCTCAGGTGTAAGAGCTCCAGCATGAAACAGCGTGATGATTTTAAACAACCAGGAGAGGACATTGAATGTGAATTTTAAGTGTAAGGACGGGGACAGTAGTTACACTATCTTTGCCACCACGGAGCGGCTGAGGTGCTTTGAGTGTGATGATGTTGGACATAAAAGTCTGCGCTGTCCTCATGGAGCTGTGCAGACGGGGAGCTCAGGGGACGACTCGGACGGGATACGGCAGCAGCGCCGCAGGGACAGACAGCAGGAGGACACCGGGGAGACGGAGACTGCAGCGGGCCTCACCGACCCCCAGAGCAACGACACACCGCAGTCAGAACTCACAAAAGGTCCGTCCTGAACACACTGACACCACAGATAGAAACACTGCACTCAGCGCTGATAAACACAACGCAGACACAGAAAACACCGCCAGTATAAAACACCACATCCCTACAGACAATACCGCTAACAGTAACCCTGTCCCTAATGTCTGCTCTGATACACACCAACAAGAGGAAAAATACAACTACTGGCAACCGACAGAACACAAAACACTACAGTGAGCATGAGGGGTAAAAGACAGGAGGAATCACACCAGTGGCGATTTCTTTAAGACTGCAAGGGAAGCTCAGCTTCCCCTATAGTCACAAAATTAATGGTCAAATTATGTACCATTGTATTAACATTTTATTGACTAAAAATGCGTTAGAAAACGTTCATTTCAAAGATGAGTTCGTTCAGAATCAGTTAGATATAGCAGGTCGGCTGACTTGATTTTCTTCTCATACATTCCCGTAGCGTCACAGTGCATTTCCCCGTTGAAGCCCAGCGTCCATTGACTTTAATGCGGCCGCTTTAAACGTTTTTTTTTTTCAGTGCTTTGAAACTAGACGGTCATTGGATAAACACTGCGATTATGTCCCGCGGGCCAGGACGCTGGGATGCTGCATGATGATTGGAGGAGCTGTTTAAAGGGCGGAACCCCATTTTTGATTGACAGCATGTCTTAAGTATACATCAGCGCTACAGAGATTCCAGTTTAGTCCCATGCGAATTTGCAGGTGAAGTGGTACGAAGAACTGCTGCACTCTATTGTTTGCTGGTGATATAAACCATTTTTGTTTGTACAAATCATTCTTTAAATAATAAAAAAAACGTATTATAGTGTTCTTGACTTTGCTCCTTGTTTCAGCATTGTAAAGTTAGTTCGTTCATATAATTAAAGTAGCTCGTGGAAGGGGAAACTAGCCAGCTAGCAAGCTGTGCATAATGGCAGACGCAGACGGTGCTAATATTGTTGACCTGCTTTTGGCAAAACCATTTAGTAGTCTTTCTTATGCGAAAAGACTCAGAATTAAACGGCAGGGCAGACCAATGCTCAAGATTGATCTGGTGCAAAAATCAGGAAAAAATAACAGGTCTTTTCAGCTCTCCTAGTATGACAAGGTGAACTGGCTGACTGGAAGTGCTGTGACAGAAAATGTACTATTGGCCATGCCTCCTGGTCAATCGTTGGTTTTGGGGATCTGGGTTACTTTGACAGGGCATACAAAAGGCATAAAAAGCGCAAAGAACATAATGAATTTTATGATGAAGACCTAATATGAGCCTCCCCTGTTTCAAAAGCTAGCAGCCGCCACTGAATCACACAACACAGAAACATCAACAAAACGGTTTTTACATCTGACTGAAAGAGGAAGGAGACAGGGGGTTAACACACTTTTTCCAGGGAAAAGTAAAAATGCTCAAAACTCTCACATCAGGTAAGAAGAAACTGAAAGCTGCTCCCAGTAAGGAGAGAATACAGGACATGGTGGAACATCATTTCTACCTTCAGTGTGTATTTTTACCTGGAGAGTAAAGACATGTGGTGGACCTTTAATATGTTTATAGACAACAACATCAGAGGTCCTTAAGGTTCAATTATCTTATGTTAAATTACTGTTAGGTACAGTACACTATTCTCATTGAGTAATGAACTCCAAAAGGCGTTGTGGAGATTGTTGTGGAGAATTTAGAAATTAAACAGAAAAAATCTGAAGTTAAACGTTACTTTACATTTGTATCATACTATCGTAAAAATTTATTTGACCTTGAAATTGAAGCTGAATTTTATGGAATTCAGTTAAAATTCAAACAAATGTCTTTAAACTGTACACTTTTTGAATTTTAAAATATTGTCAGTTTCAAGGCCTCTGTTTGAAATGTAATTATGAAATTCAGTTTCAAATGGTGTGACACAAATTCCAAAAATAACATTCAGATTCCATTTATTGTATTCTTGTTGTCCTCATCAGTTTGTCACTGAGTCCACAGGTTTACATTTACATTTATTTCATTTGTCAGATGTCCTTATCCACAGCGACTTCTATTTATCTCATTATTAATCTGAGCAGTTGAGGATTAAGCGCTTTGATCAAGGGCACAGCATAGACAGGTGCTGTGCCCTGTGCAGCAACATTGTGGGAATTGGTGATCATCTACCCATCTTGGCTTCTGAGAGACACTGCCACTCTGAGAAGCTCTTTTTATACCCAATCATGTTGCCAATTGACCTAATTAGTGTTAATTGGTCTTCCAGCTCCTCGTTATGCTTAAATTTACTTTTTCCAGCCTCTTATTGCTTCTTGTCCCAAATTTTTTGGGATTTGTTGACACCATGAAATTTTGAATCAACATATTTTTCCCTTAAAATGATACATTTTCTCAGTTTAAACTTTTGTTCCGTGATTTATGTTCTATTCTGAATAAAATATTAGAAGTTGGCACGTCCACATCATTGCATTAAGTTTTTATTCACGATTTGTATAGTGTCCCAACTTTTTTGGAATCCGGTTTGTATAATTTCTAAAAAAAAAAAAAAAAAAAAATGTGGAAATTGCGATTGAAACAGTTACTCAGTACTTAAGTAACTTGAGTATCATTTCACCTAATACTTTTTTACCCTTACTTGATTAATATTTTGGATGACTGCTTTTTACATCTACTTTATATTAAATTACAGCTACTATTACTTGAGTAATTTTTTGGCTACTTCACCCACCTCTGGTGGTCACAGTGTTATAGTAAACGTTACACGCGTGCACGGATGTTGACTATACGAGTGACGCACGCGAACTGAGCAGCAAAAAAATAAGTCACTAAAATAAGGTGACATCATTCATAAAATTTGTGTACAAGACTTTTGTGAACTGGATCTTGTAGTCAATAGTTTTTGCTTCAAAATGATGTGACAATCATCCTGTTCACTTATTCACAGAAAACAATATGTTCATTTACATTTTTGTAAAACACTTTTTGTTTAAAAAAGCCTCATGCGAGGAGGCGTGAATGATCATGAATAATGCTGTAATTCACACCAGAGACGACAAAGACTCGTATAATGAGCTGCATAATGAGTCTTTCAGTCAGATATGTGACAGAGGGAAGTGATACAAGAAAATACTTTGAGGGCAAACTAAACATCTATTTTTTTGTTTGTAGTTTATTTAGAATATAGTTAACTGACAGGAAAAAAAAAAACTCACTCTTACACCCTAAACATCACCAACTCACTCACAAAGAAAATGTCCAGGATTGAGTGAAGAGGGACACAGATGATCTCATACACAGGAGGCACATTTATGGCATAAATATGGCCGTGCAAAATACAATGAAAAAGGGTGTTATGTTTGTAAAAGTCCACTCTTACACCCCATACACAGTAATACATCTTTGTGCCACTCTTAAAGAGCAGTTCCTGTTCAACTGAAGACATAAGTGAACATTACATACCTGACATTTGTTTATTGCTGCTTACCATGAACTGCTTTACTATGGAACTCCAAAGTGTTCAAAATTAAATAAATAAATAGGACATGATGAAATAAATAACTATGAATAAATAAGACACATACATGTAATATGAGAATGATATTGTGAAATAATGGAATATATTTTGAAAAAAGCTTATTATTGTGAAACATATTGCACTCTGCGATTTATTTTTTCCCAATAACAGAGATTATTGCAGAGGCATTTTATTTAATTCATGCTGTTTTTATTTTAAAATGTCATTTTTTCAAAGTCAGTTTTTATTTCAAAATCCTGTTTTTCACGATGCCCCATAATGCGACTTTTCAGCAGAATGAGTCGTTCTGTCAATCAGCGCCAGTGGGTTGGACCTGCGCGCCTATTGGCTGATCCTTTAACATCGATTAGTTTCCCTGAATACCTGCTCCGCGGACCGCCGCTACAGCTAGCAACAACAAGCTAGTCAGTGGCGGACTGGCCGTCTGGAGCCCCGGGCGTTCTCCCGGTTGGCCGCTGGTCAATGTGGCCCGGCCCAGTCAATACGTAAATTTATTTTAAAAATGACGGAAACTATAATATTGTATCTCTTTTTTACGCAGATAGATGAGTGGCTCTCATGAAAGGCCGTGGAAGGGCAAGACCAAAACCTACCTCTGCCGCAGACGAGAAGTTCATTTAGAGTTATCAGCCTGAAAAATGACCAATTAACAGCACCTCAGATTAGAGGCGTTATGAAGTCTTTACAGAGCAAAAGTAGCAGAAACATCTCACCATTAACTGTTCAAAGGAGATTAATGCATTTTTTGGATGCCTTCGGCATTCCTTTACAATGTACAAAGAAATAAAAATCAGGAACCATCATGGAGTTAGTGACCCCAAACTTTTGAACGGTAGTGTATGTTCAGTGATACTTTAAATAATATACAGTCGTGGCCAAAATTTTTGAGAATGACACAAATATTAGTTTTCACAAAGTTTGCTGCTAAACTGCTTTTTGATCTTTGTTTCAGTTGTTTCTGTGATGTACTGAAATATAATTACAAGCACTTCATACGTTTCAAAGGCTTTTATCGACAATTACATGGTCAGTATTTGCAGTGTTGGCCCTTCTTTTTCAGGACATCTGCAATTCGACTGGGCATGCTCTCAATCAACTTCTGGGCCAAATCCTGACTGATAGCAACCCATTCTTTCATAATCACTTCTTAGAGTTTGTCAGAATTAGTGGGTTTTTGTTTGTCCACCCGCCTCCTGAGGATGGACCACAAATTCTCAATGGGATTAAAATCTGGGGAGTTTCCAGGCCATGGACCCAAAATTTCAACGTATTGGTCCCCGAGCCACTTAGTTATCACTTTTGCCTCATGGCACGGTGCTCCATCGTGCTGGAAAATGTATTGTTCTTCACCAAACTGTTGTTGGAAGCTTAAAAAGCATTTATTTCTGTATTGAGTTATATTTTAATTCTAGTAAGTTGTGTGCTAAGTCAAAAGTCATGGAAGATGGCGGATTGGTGTGAACTTCAGCCAGTTCTGGTCATTTTAGCAGATCAGATAGAGAGGGATAATTTACCAGTAGACACTGTACTGCCACCTACTGCATAGAATACGTATTGCACCATTAGACCTAACTCGATACTTCATGCGCTATTACTTACATCTAAATAAAGGAGCAACCAATCACACAGCTGACTCCGCCCTATCGCTCTTGATTGACAGAACGACTCATTCTGCTGAAAAGTCGTATTATGAAATAAATAGGCCATCGTGAAAAACGGGATTTTGAAATAAAAACTGACTTTGAAAAAATGACATTTTGAAATAAAAACAGCGTGAATTAAATAAAATGCCTCTGCAATAATCTCTGTTTTTGGGAAAAAATAATTTGCAGAGTGGAATATGTTTCACAATAATAAGCTTTTTTTCTAAATATGTTCCATTATTTCACAATATCATTCTCATATTACATGTATGTGTCTTATTTATTCATAGAGTTATTTATTTCGTCATGTCCTATTTATTTATTTAATTTTGAACACTTTGAAGTTCCATATTATAGACGTGCCGAGGGTATTTAATTAAAATAATGGGAGGGGGGTGTTTTAATAAAACGACGTCTATCCGACATGAATCAGACCTTTGGCAGATGTAAAAACATCTGATTAACATCATCTAAAAAGCGGATCAGGGTCGTTTTAATTTATTTACATCTTAAATACGTAGGCCAAACGTCGTTCTAACATCAGACACGGACGTCTCGGCAACGTCTGCCAGATGAGCAAACGCCCTCTGCCAGACATCTGCCGGATGAAAAAAGACGACGTTGCATAGACGTCTCTGCGACGTGTGTGTGCTATCTGGGATGTGTGTTATACATATATATAAAAATTATAATATATAATATAATATATTGTTCATTCATGTCTTCTGATGATGGCGACACATTTTTACGTTTGAAATAAGATTAATTAAAGTTTAATTTAAGACCATTTAAACTGAGGCAATGCCATGTCTTTCATAAAGTCCTTCCATGCGCCATCTGGCGGATATTCAGTGAAGCACAACACATTTATTTAAATTCCTAAATGTTGCTTGCGGCAAGTCGCGGCACGCCATGCGCCAAATTGCGGCATCTCGCGGGAAAACACGCGCAGTCTTAATGGTCACATCTGTACCATTGGACTGTTTGTTATGACCTTAATATTTTACCTGGTATTTAACACAGTACGGCTATCTAACTACAGCTTGGAATGAAGTTCTGGAAATTTTACACACACATGATGTCCCCACGCCGCATGCCCAGCCATTTTGTCTAACAGATACCACCTGCATAGTGTGTACAACTGACATTTGAAATATTTACTCAAAAAAAAAAAGAAATCAGAACTAACTTACATACCAGCCAAATCACCTACTGTACATGCTCTCCAGCAGCTAAATTAAGGGAAGCATGTATTTAGTAGGGCAAAAATAAAATATCAGTATTTTTATATTCAGAAGACCAATCAAATCAGATTAAAAAAGAATAAAACAGATTGCACGCAAAGTTATGTGAAATGCAACAGTCATGCAAGAGCTGTGAAACGAAGAGAATGTATGAGAGCAGAGAGTTTATGAGTCTTAAATAAAGTGTGTGAGCGTTGGCAGTTTTAACTCTTAGCATTTTGGAGGTTGTAACATAGCTGAAAAAGAGTAAACAATAAAATAATATTAACACTACTAATAACAAAATAATAAAATTATGCTTCATTTTGTATATATATATATATATCCAGTATGCCAGCATTATCTTTACTCTTCTGATTATTAATGGCATTTCTCCCACTTCTACCTGTTTGCTACTGGGGGATGTTTTAAGGACCCCACAACATGCTGGGTTTGAGATTGCATTATGCCGATCTGTTTTAGGTTAGAATCTGCTGCAGACATGAATACTATGCAGCCATACTCTATGGTAGCTCTCATGAGTGCACAATATATGCATGTTAATATGGCTCTGTTAGCTCCCCACATCTGTCCTGTTAGTCATCCTACTATGTTATTGTTATTCTTACATGTCTCTTTAATTTTCCTTATATGCATTTTTTTTTCAGTCTCTTGCCAGAATACATTCCTAGGTACAGGTAGTTCCCTAATTACAAATGAGTTCCATTCCACGAGCATGTTCATAAGTTTTCGAATAAGAATTCGTTTATAAATCAGGGACGAAATAAGTCCTATACACCTTAGACTCAAATATACAATATAAAGCACACCAATTCACTTGACTAAATCTGTCTCCTTTCCCAGCTCTTTCATCATGTGGCCAAAAACCACAACGCACTTAAGAAAATGAATCTCATAGTGAAATGTCATCTCTGCACCTTTAAATCTTCTCCATAAGAAATAAAGAAAAGGTTAATTAGTTGTCCTTTAAATCTTCTCCATAAGAAAATGAAGAAAAGGTTAATTAGTTTTATTTTTACTTCAAATTTTCTATTAATCATTTTTATATGAATATTTTTGGGTTGTGGAACGAATCATTGAACACATAGGGGAGAAGGGTGTGGCACATGTGTTATCTTTCTTACACACACACACACACACGCGCGCGCGCGCGCGGATGTTTACTTAGACTGCAAATTTTAACCTGCACTTAAGACTGCAAACTAAGTTTGCGAGAGAAATCTTGGAAGCCATTCTGTCAAAGGTTTCTACTTTCTTGGACTGTGAACTCGGTTTTGTTGAGGATTTCCTGAAGTTAGGATTATTCACCATCAGGACAGATTTACAGGACAGACATTTTCTATCATCATGCTCCCGGACTGATTCATTGAAACCGGTAAGGCCGACTCATTACTTCCTCGTCCTCTTTGTCCATTTTCTAAAAATACCTTTCACAGGGTACTCAACCTTCCCAAATTCCACTAGCTCAACCCCTGAAGGTTGGGGCAGAGCTCTCTTTTGTTTTGTGCTAAGGAAAGAGCTACCATTAAATTAAAAAAATATTTTAAACCAAATTTAATGAAATGGAGGAGAAGTGTATTGGTGCCAATTTTTAAGAACAAGGGAGATGTGCAAAGCTGTGGCAATTATAGAGGTATAAAGCTAATGAGCCAGACAATGAAGCTGTGGGAAAGAGTAGTGGAAGCTAGGTTAAGGGCAGAGGTGAGCATTTGTGAGCAGCAATATGGTTTTATGCCTAGAAAGAGTACATCAGATGCAGTATTTGCTTTGAGGATGCTGGCGGAGAAGTACAGAGAAGGTAACAGGGAGTTGCATTGTGTCTTTTTAGATTTAGAGAAAGCGTATGACAGGGTGCCAAGAGAGGAGCTGTGGTGTTGTGTGAGGAAGTCTGGAGTGGCAGAGAAGTATGTTAGAGTGGTGCAGGACATGTATGAGAGCTGTAAGACAGTGGTAAGATGTGCTGTAGGTGTGACAGAAGAGTTTAAGGTGGAGGTGGGTCTGCATCAAGGATCGGCTCTAAGCCCCTTTTTGTTTGCTCTGGTGATGGACAGGATGACAGATGAGGTAAGACCGGAGTCCCCATGGACTATGATGTTTGCAGATGACATTGTGCTCTGTAGCGAGAGCAGGGAACAGGTGGAGGAAAATTTGGAGAGGTGGAGGTATGCTCTGGAAAGCAGAGGAATGAAGGTTAGCCGCAGCAAGAGGTCCAGAGCAACGGAGAGTGTGGAAAGGAGGTGAAGAGGCGGGTACAGGCAGGTTGGAATGGATGGAGAAAAGTGTCAGGTGTGTTGTGCGATAAAAGAGTATCAGCGAGAATGAAAGGAAAGGTGTACAGGACAGTGGTGAGACCAGCGATGCTCTACGGCTTAGAGACAGTGGCGCTGAAGAAAAGACAGGAGGCAGAGTTGGAGGTAGCAGAGCTGAAGATGTTGAGGTTCTCTTTGGGAGTGACAAGGATGGATAGGATTAAGAATGAGTTTATCAGAGGGACAACCCATGTTAGATGTTTTGGAGATAAAGTCAGAGAGGCCAGATTGAGGTGGTTTGGGCATGTTCAGAGGAGAGATTGTGAATATATCGGTAGAAGGATGCTGAGGTTGGAACTGCCAGGCAGGAGGTCTAGAGGAAGACCAAAGAGGAGATTTATGGATGCAGTGAGAGAGGACATGAAGTTAGTTGGTGTGAGAGAAGAGGATGCAGAGGATAGGGTTAGATGGAGGCAGATGATTCGCTGTGGCGACCCCTGAAAGGGAACAGCCGAAAGACAAAGAAGAAGATTTTAAACCAAATTTTTCACAATCACACACATTTGCCACAGCCATTTTATTTTAGGAACTCAAATTAAAATGTGACGCAGGACAGAACAAATATATTTAAACCATGGTGGAGGTATTTTTTTTTAAATACCACAGAATTAATTAACTCTAAGACGTGAACAAAGCTTGATTGGCTGAAGAAAAGAAAACGCTAAACTTTTAATTTACCTTCCTTATAGAATGAAATCCGCATGAAAGCTTGTTTAAAATATGACTGGGACAAAAAAGCTAATTTACATAAGAAAGTTATTTTTTAAACTCCATATAACACCTAATTAAATTTCATTAAAATACAGTGATGCTTGAAACTTTCCTGACAAAGGAAGAAAAATAGCAAATTATCAAATCAATTTAAATAAATAGCTAAATTAATTTCCCTAAAGAAAAATTGCAGATGAGCCTCCAAATTGTTGAGTTTAATACAAGTTAAAAGACAAACAGTTATTGCATGATGCATCCGCCGCACCTCCATACACTTATACTGGGAGAGAGGGACAAACATGTACGCATGATGTGTCTGAAGTTCTTGGTTAGTTATCAGCAAAGAGCATATTTAAGCTTTTGGCTCGGTGCCCTGTCACATACAGTACGTCTCATACCCCAGAAGAAGAAAAGACATTAAGATGTAAGTTATAGAGAGACATATCAGAAAACCTTACACATCAAGTCCACAAGCTCTGTACAGATATGATTAAAATAATGTAAAAAAATCTCCAAACTCCAAACCACAGCCAAAGATATTATGCCAGAAGTAGTTTTTTTTTTTTTGGATGATCCTTCCTGAAATGCCCAAGAACCTCAGCATATGTAACTCTTTCTCTTTGTCAGTTTTTCTGTAGAATTTTTATTTATTGTGAATTTCACTTTCAAACCAACAACACAAAGGTAATAATTTTGACCATAGCATTTTATAATTTAGTACAAATGTTTTTTTGTTTGTTTTATTTTAATTAAATACAGATTCCTGACAAAGTCAAAAAGCCTTGATGCAAGAAACAAAATTAGGTTTTAGTTTTATACATTTAAAAAGTAAAACGGGTCGGTGCTGACCCTAACACAAGAGGAAGGTTAAGACGTTTAATAATTAACACAAATAATCTTGAACAAAATAAACGGGTGACGAACAAACCTTCCTCGATAGGGGTGTGTTCCGATCGACCATAAGTTCCCTGCGAAGTGCACTACACAGGCTGTTCAGCCATGTTAAGTGTGATTCCAAACCGCAGGGAGAGAAACTGTTTAGTTCAAAAAGAACCGTGAACGGTGTAGGGAACAAGTGAACAACGGGTCTTCACTTCACCGGAAAAGGGAGTGAAATTTTCCCATAGGTCATAAAAACAAAGAATTTAAGAAAGGATTTACTGTATTTATTGTATATTTACTGTATTTATCATTATTAAAGAGGACACAATAGGACGCATTCATTTAAATTTTTATATAATCAAGACATTTTTTGTATTATACAGGCTAGCAATCTGTAAAAAAAAAAAATCTTTGTGCATCTTGTAAATTAATAAAATATTTTTAACGTTTCAATAGTATATGTTTTAAAATGGTGTACGCTTTTGTTTCAATAAATATTTAATATCCGTAGTGTGACATTTCCACAGCAGCAGCGACAGATATCAGGTGTTTACCATAAGTTCCTTTAACTGATATGCCCTGCAAACGGAGGGAATGCAGGGAGCACCCTCTGAAGTACACTTGGGAATGGAACACAGCCATCGAAAGTCAAAGTGTTTCAGCTGCGACTTCAGTTTCTGGGAGTGTTGGAAAAGTTAAAATACAACGTTCTTATATCAAGGAAAGTACTGAACTGTATATGGCTGGAATGACAATAAAAGCCTACTTGACTAAAACTCGTGTAAAACACAGATGTAGGAAATCTGAATTACGTCTGTAAGTTACTGACGTTTAATTATAAACAAACACCAACAACCTGAACAAAATAATCGGGTGACAAACAAACTTTTCATGAAACTAAACAACAGATGCGTGACCCAAGTGCAGTGTATTCTGGGAAATTAACTGTAAAAAAAAAAAAAAAAAACACAAAACATGAAACAGAGTCGATAGTTGCAAGGCGCCCTCTAGCGGTTTCCCCTGACAGCGGCATAATGTGTTGTATTTACAGTAGTTTTAATAATTAAAGATTATAATGAAAATCAGCTGTACTGTAATTCTGGAACAACACTGTACATCTGACTGCAATGGTTTTGTTTAATATTGCCTCCAAGAACAAATTAAATGTAAGTAAAAATAAATATTACTATTAATAATAGAAATACATTTAAAAAGTAATGATATTTAATATAAAAGTGCGCCCTCTGCAGGACATGTAGCCCCCACATTTTAAAACTGATTTTAAAGCTTACATTTAATTCAGTTTTATTTGTATAGCGCTTTTAACAGTTGTCATTGTCGCAAAGCAGCTTTACACAATCAAAAGAATTAAGTTTGTATGGAATGTGTCACTCACTCATCTTCTATACAGCTTTATCCTGTATTCAGGGTCGCGGGGGCCTGGAGCCTGTCCCAGGAGGCTTATGGCATAAGGCGGGGTACACCCTGAACAGGGTGCCAATCCATTGTGGGGCACACACATACACTCACTCACACACTCATTCACACACTACAGGCAATTTGTGAACGCCAATCAACCTAACCTACATGTCTTTGGACTGTGGGAGGAAACCGGAGTACCCGTAGGAAACCCACCAAGCACGGGGAGAACATACAAACTCCATGCACACAGAGACAGGAATTAAGCCTGGCCGGGAATCGAACTCGGACCCTAGAGGTGCAAGTTTATGCTAAATCATAAATGATATGTAATTTTTGGAAAGCTGAGTTCAATTTCTCTTGCCACACCCAGGCCTGATTACTGCCAGACTTGTTAAATCAAGAAATCATGTAAATAAAACCTGTCTGACAAAGTAAAGCATGTTAAGGGTGGCACAACCAATTATTGAGTTTAGTGGCAATTACTTTTTCACCTAGGGCCAGACTTTCTTATCTCCAGCCTTCATAACACCTTCTGGGTGTCCAACAGCAGGACATGATTCATTGTGTTTTTGTCACGTTGAGTTTAGTAGAGTTAAGCCAAGTTTTAGAAGACTCACAATATAAGAATATTTAAAAAAATTTCCTTCTACATTTTTTATTGTCTTCTTTGCAGTATAGTCACGTCCTTCATTTATTGCATCCTCTATTTTATTTGTATTTGCTGTTTATATTCTTGCTGGTTCATTCTCTCTATTACTACTTATGTACAGTTTTGATCACACCTGTACAATCATTATGCTTGTGTACATAGAAGTGGTTTTTAACTTTTCCTTTTTCCTCACTGCAATTCTTGCTTGTTGCTCACTTGTTGTATAATATGTGAACTGGATACTGTAACGCTGCAATTTCCTTTTGGGGTTAATAAAGTACTCTCCATCCATCCATCCATCCATCCATCCATCTATCTCTCTCTCTATATATATATCTCTTTATCGGTGTCCAGGCCGATTACTCAATTTTGTAGCACAGATTATTTTTTTTAGGCCATTGTTCTTTAGGTCAAAGATGTGAAAATGATTGTGTGGAAGTTTAACTACAAACTTGTTTTTGTGTTTTTCAGGAGTGTAATTCACTGAGATCAGACACTTCAGGATCTCAACTGCTAGTTTGTGTATACTTTACTAATATTCAAAGATGGAGACTCCTGATCTGGACACTGATAATGTGTCCCCACCCTCTAAAAATCGGTAACCTACCATACCTTGGCATTTCAGTCATTAAATATTCATATTCAAATTACTAACTGAGCATATATGAAATAAGTCATTTAAAATCGTAAACAGTAAAGTGTTTCACTATTATTGACAAAATAACAGTCACCATAAAATTGATTTCGTTCACTGCAAGTAAAATTTATCTCTCATTAAATTAACAACTTCAAATAATGTTGTACAGTAAACTCCAGGGAGAGAGATCAGAATCAGCAGCGCCCAGCTGTGTCTCCATGAAGAGTGATTGGTCTATTGATCGTCCTATTGTGTTTAAAGCTGGAGTCTCCTCACCTCTACACAGGTAACGTCTCCTTACTGTTAATGTCACTGCTGAAGTCACAGTTGAAGGGAAATTTACCTAGATCAGGGGTCGGCAACCTTAAATACACAGAGAGCCATTTGGACCAGTTTCCATAGAAAAGAAAACACTGGGAGCCACAAAACCCTTTTAACATCTAAAATGAAGATAATACTGTATACTGTATATCGTTTTTTACCTTTATTCTGTTATAGTGTGTTGCATTTATGAAATCAATAAACTGCTACAGAGAAAACTAAATTTTATTTCTGCATGCAACAAAAATATTTTAAATTTAGAAAAAGAAATGGAGACTGGGTTGAAGGTTATTTTCAAATAAAATACTCAATGTCTATTTGAGTCCTCCTCGTATTTATAAAATAAAAATCTGAACTTAAATTATCCACCTGCAGCAAAACAAAAATGCCGTCTGTGTTCGTGTGCTGTCATCCTTTCATCACGTGTATTGGAGCGTACAGTCAGCTGTCAACCTGAATGAAATCTGGGTTGAAAAGATCAATAAGGTGTGCCACCGGGTAGTAATGGGTCATTCATGAACGATTTATTCTTTTGGAATGAGTCTTTAACGTGACTCAGAAAAACAAATAGTCTTGCAGAGTGATTCATTCATTTTCTACTGGGTGCGCTCGCATAAAGCATCGCGAAACTGTAGGTTTAGAAACATTTCGGACCAGAAGATATGAGAGGTGAGCTGCTCATTCTGTTTATCATAATATGGCCTGCATTGTAATATATTCATTACTGGAACTATAGCCAACATTTGTGTATGTAGACGTGTTGGGGGTCTGTTTATTAAAAATGTAACATTTTATTTTATTTCTGATCAAAAGATCTACATCTAGAGAACTAATTAACTTAAAAAAAGATTCGTTAATTTTGATGAATGAGATTCAAAGAATCGAGTCACTAAAATAATCCAAACTTCCCATTACTACTGGCGGGTGTTGCACATCAGCAGTTTTGATGCATATTTTGAGCAACAAAAAATTAAACACGTTTTTTCACCATAATTATTAGAATTACATAAAAACACTAAGGAACTAAAAGAAAATACATTTAAATTAAATAAAGATTTCTTATCATTTAAAAATTTCTTTCTTCCTGGACAGATAATTAAACTAGTGTTGAGTGAAGTTCTTAAAACAAGTGAAATTATCTGTCCATGTAGCAAGATAAAATTAACGAGTTTCATACAAGTCTCAGCTGAACTTTGAAATGCATTTTTGCACGGAATGAGGGTTGTGGAATTTAGCCCTACTTTATTTACACTTAACTCACTATCTGGGTGACAAACGTCCTGAGCAGTGTGCAGAGCAGAAAAATGTATAATGACCTATTGTAATGTACTTATATGCACCTCAATTCTGAATTCATTCTGACTCGAAAACTCCTAAACTATGCCTTCAAGGCTGATGTTTATAGTAAAATTATCACAACAATTTTTGTTCACAGTGATCTACAGAAGGCAGGAGACAAAACAGGAAAGAACATCATCACAGATACAGGGTAAGATCAAATCCAACAACATGACTGTGACACTGATACACTACTGTTATTAACTACAGAGTGATTAGATTGTAGAAAACTATAGAATAAAATAAACACATAGTGAGAACATTATAAAGAGCTATCAGTGAAAATGGTCGGACAAAATAGATCTTAAAAATTAATTATTGGACCCCATGTCTCACCACATTCTACTTCACCATTTCACAGGCACAACCCAGAATCTGCTGCTGTAAATGAATTCCAAAAAAAGTTCAAATTAAATCTGGTGAATAAGTTTCAGTTCTTGAATGGAGTGATAATAAACATGGGAACCCAAACACTCCTGAATGAGATCTACACAGAGCTCTATATCACAGAGGGAGACAGTGAAGAAGTCAATAATGAACATGAGGTGAGGCAGATCGAAGCAGCGTCCAGGAGAACAACAACAGAGGAAACATCAATCAAATGCAACGACATCTTTAAGCCCTTATCTGAACAAGACGAACCCATCAGATCTGTGCTGACAAAGGGAGTCGCTGGCATCGGAAAAACTGTCTCTGTGCAGAAGTTCATTGTGGACTGGGCTGAAGGGAAAGCAAATCAGGACGTCCACCTCATATTTCCACTTCCTTTTAGAGAGCTGAATTTGATGGAGGACCAGAAACTGAGTCTGATGGAGCTCCTTCATGTCTGTTTTAAAGAAACAAAAGAAACAGAAATGTTCAGTTTGGAAAAAGTTCTGTTTATTTTTGATGGATTGGACGAGTGTCGTTTTCCTCTAGATTTCCAGAACACAGTGAGTGTGTGTGATGTAACTAAATCTGTATCAGTGCCTGTGCTGCTAATAAACCTGATCAAAGGGAATCTGCTTCCCTCTGCTCTCATCTGGATCACCTCCCGACCTGCGTCAGCTGATCAAATCCCCTCTGAGTGTGTCCATTGAGTCACAGAGGTACGAGGGTTCAATGACCCACAGAAGGAGGAGTACTTCAGGAAGAGGATCAGTGATCAGAGCCTGGCCAATAACATCATCACACACCTGAAGTCATTAAGAAGCCTCTACATCATGTGTCACATCCCAGTCTTCTGCTGGATTTCAGCCGCTGTTTTAGAGAGAATGTTGTGTGAAGCAGAGAGTGGAGAGATCCCCAAGACTCTGACTGAAATGTACACACACTTCCTCATCATTCAGATAAACATCATAAGAGAAAAGTACTCAAAGAAGCAGAAGAGTGATGAAGAAATGCTTCTTAAACTGGGACAACTGGCTTTTGAGCAGCTGGAGAAAGGGAACCTGATCTTCTATGAGGAAGACCTGAGAGAGTGTGGCATTGATGTGAGAGAAGCAGCAGTGTACTCAGGTGTGTGTACGCAGATCTTCAGAGAGGAGTTTGGGCTTCACCAGAGTAAAGTGTACTGCTTTGTTCATCTGAGCATTCAGGAACACCTCGCAGCTCTGTATGTGCACCTGATGTTCAGGATAGACAATAAAAATGTTCTTGAAAAGAGTCGAGCATTAAAACAGATGAAGGAAGAAATTACAGTTTTAGATTTCCACAAGTCTGCTGTAGTTGAAGCTTTAAAAAGTCAGACTGGACATCTGGATCTTTTCCTTCGCTTTCTCCTGGGTCTCTCACTGGAGTCCAATCAGAAACTCTTACAGGTCTTAGTAACACAGACAGGAAGTAGCTCCCAGAGCACAGAGGAAACAGTTCAGTACATTAAGTGGAAGATCAGTGAATATCTTCCTACAGAGAAATCCATCAATCTGTTCCACTGTCTGAATGAACTGGGTGAGAATTCTGTAGTGGAGGAAATCCAACGCTACCTGAAATCTGGAAAACAAAATAAACTCTCTTCATCACAGTGGTCTGCTTTGGTGTTTGTGTTACTGACATCAGCACAGGAGCTGGAGGAATTTGACCTGAATAAATATTTCAGTCCAGATAAGATAACAGATGATGTTCTTCTGAAGCTGATGCCTGTGATTGCAGCCTCCAGAAAAGCAACGTAAGTCAAGCTGAATATAACTGTTCTACTGTTACAGTGTTGGAGATTGAGAAACTTTGAACATTTCCACAAATACAATATACTGCCAAAAGTATTTACTCGTCTGCCTTCACATGCACGTGAACTTGAGAAACATCCAATTCTTAATCCATAGGGTTTAATGTGATGTTGTCCCACCCATGGGAGCTATAACAGCTTCAACTCTTCTGGGAAGACTTTCAACAAGGTTTAGGAGTGTGTTTATGGGATTTTTTTTTTACTATTCTTCTAAAAGTGCTTTTGTGTGATCAGATGTTGGACGAGAAGGCCTGTCTCGTAGTCTCCGCTCTAATTCATTCCAGTAGTATTCTATGAGGTTGAGGTCAGGGCTCTGTGCAGGCCAATCAGGTTCTTCCACACTCTTGGATGAGCCTTTATGGATCT
Source organism: Clarias gariepinus (assembly GCF_024256425.1). NCBI lineage: Eukaryota > Metazoa > Chordata > Actinopteri > Siluriformes > Clariidae > Clarias > Clarias gariepinus. Next base: position 25,234,893 of record NC_071111.1, read on the forward strand.
TACTTTGTGCACTGGTGCGCAGTCATGTTGGAACAGGTGTGGGGTTGTTTTTTAGTCGTTGGGTTCAGCGCCTTACAAAGGAGCTCTTAATGCTTCAGCAGACAATTTGGACAATTTCATGTTCCCAATTTTGTGGGTACAGTTTGGGGATGGTCCCTTCTGGGTTCCAACATAACCGGGCACCAGTGCACAAATCAAGTCCTTGAGTCCTGACCTCAACCTGATGAAACACCTTTGGAATGAATTAGAGCGGAGACTGCGAGTGTTGTATAAAACACTCTTGAGTCTCTGGTTTTGTTTCCAGACAATTTCGGCCTTTATTATTGATCAATAACAGACAGAGCCGATCCATGAAGCAACTAACTCCCTCGTTCATTTCCCACATTATATACTGTATGCTTCAACCCCTGCAATAAAGTCAACTGTACATTTCCTGGCTTATAGATAATGAAAACCCAAAATCCAGTATTTCAGAAAATTAGAATACAGTGGAACCTTGGATTATCAAAACACATGTAAATCAAAACGAATTTCCTCCATAAGAAATAATGAAAACTCTAATTATTCGTTCCACAACCATAAAAAAAGTTATACAAAATATAAAGTAAAAATAAAACAAATTAACCTGCAACCTTAACTTAACCTTTAAAAAAAGTAAAGTGTTTGTGCATGTGCTGTGTACTGTATGTGAGGACTACTGTGCTGGACGCCTTTCTCACACACACACACACACACACACACACACACACACACACACACACACACACACACACACATACTGCTCTACTGCTTCAAGCGTAAATTGTCCTGTGACAAGAGGACAAAGACATGGCCATGTGAAATTGCAAATTTGACCTGGGGTGGTGGTAGAGGGAGCGATATTGTGACTCGAAAATAATTATTTGATCCCCTGTAGATTTTGAAAGTTTACCCAAAAGTTTCCAAAGTAATGAACTGTCTATATTTTTATCATCAGGTGTATTTTAAAGGATATACAGTAGACCGAATATTACATAAAAATGTTACTACAAAAATGGTATAAATTGAGTCGAATTTCAGTGTAAATTAGTATAAATATTTGATCCTCTACCAACCAACAGTAATTCTGTCTCCCACAGACTGGTTATGTGCTCCGGTGGGACACATTAATTTAGGAAGGTGTTCTAACAACTCCTTATCTCTGTCTTACATTCAAACCTCATCACCATGGGCAAGACCTCAGAGCTGTCAAAGGGTGTGTGTGTGCGCGCACGCATATGTGTGTGTGTATATGTATGTGTGTATATGTATGTGTGTATGTGTGTGTGTGTGTGTGTGTGTGTCAGGCTGTGGCAAGTGAAACTTAACTTAGCTTTCAGAAACAGTTTAATTGATCACAGTTCTTTGATGATTTAGCAATGGCAGGGGCAGTTACGTTTTCACACAGGGCCAGGTGGGTTAGAACAACTTTTTTCCCTTTAATAATTAAAATCATTATTTAAACACTGCATTTATTTCAGGTTATCTTTATGAAATATAAACATTTGTTTGATAATCTCAATTATGTAAGTGTGACAAATATGCAGAAAAAAAGGCAGAAATGCTCCCTGCACACACACACACACACACACACACACACACAACCCCAATTAAATCCATGCTGCTGTTATTGAACGTGTATGACTTTGTACTGTATTTTATTGTATTTTGATGCCAGTTCATAACACTGCATGGATAAGATTTTTGCTACAATCAGTCTGATTCCTAAATAAAATTTTTATATTTATTTATAGTGCTAGGAACAGACACCACTGTGTCACCATTTTTTTATAAATCCCTTTTTATAAATATAGACATTTTTAAGCTCCATCCTGAGCTTAAGCGAGGCATGATGACTGATGGAAATATTTGAATGTTCAATTATTTTGCACCGTATGCATGTTTAGGTCTAGTGTCCCTCTGTGAATATTTTCTGGTGTTTGTACTTTTAGTATTTATGAAATAACAAGCTGCAGTGAAAGATTTGAGGAATTGTTTGATAATTTGCACTAACTTTATTTCATTATGTATTATTTTATTTCCTTCAGTATCAGGTGTGATGAAGTTGGAGTGAAAAGTTGGTCAGCTCTGGTCTCAGCACTCAACTCAGAAACCTCCAATCTGACAGAACTGCATCTGACTGTGAAAACACTGGATCTGTCCTACAGTACACTAGGAGACTCAGGAGTAAAGACTCTCTCTGCTGTACTGGAGAATCCTCACAGTAAAGTGGAAAGTCTGAGGTAAAGTCATCTCTGATTTTGATGGGTTTATTGGAAGCCAGTGGGTTTATCACATGCTGACCTTTTCCAGTGTCAAAGTGAAACAACAGATGCATGTGACTGTATTTATTTCAGCTGTTACAACTGACATTTGAAATATTCAACAACAACAATAATAAATAGTGCGTACCTTACACACCAGCCTAATCACCTACATGCTCTCCAGCAGCTCCACGTAGGGAAGCAGGTGTGTAGCACAGAACTCTGGGTCAAAAACAATATATCACTATTTATATTCATAAGAACACTCAGGGGCTGATGAACCTCATTAATAGAAAATTCAACAAAAACATGCAATATTATGTGAAATGCAACAGGCATGTAGGAGCCGTGAGCAAAAAGAATATATGAGAGCAGCGAGGAAACTTGGACCCTCCAGAAAACAGATGAAAAAGAGAAAAAGTAAGATATTATATATTGTAGCAGTTTTTTCCACAGGTCTGAAATGCACTTGCGGTGTGTCACGGTGTGCGCCAGTGATAGCATGCGCCTAAATCTTTTGTCGCTCCTCGCTCACTCTGTAGGCTCACTCTGTAGGCTCACTAGGTAGGCTAGTAAGGGCACAGCTGGGGGGTTATCACCCATAATGGATCTCGGGCTTTCTCCATGATATAAAAAACGCCATACAGAGTAGACTCGTGCGGCAGATGCTTAAAATGCAAATAGTGAAATGCGCTTGCGCTGATGTCATGAACCCCAGTGACTTCGAAGATAAGTACTGAATGCAGCTGTTCGATCTCCACCATAAGGACAGCCGCGAGAGGACTGCACAAGCTCCTGCAGCACATTCACTCTCGCTTAGAGCCAGCGTGATTCTGCTGCCGAAGATAAAAAGGCTGCTGTGCTCCACATTAAGGTCCCCCTTCCCAGCCGGAAAGCTGCACAGCCGCTGGAAGTCATTGAGGGCGTTAGTTGCCAATGTCTGCCTGGATCTGACACTAATGGAATCATGCATGTGTGTACACACAGATAAGACTAAGTATATTTCTCCCATAGGGTGAGTCTACACAGCTCCTCACTTCCTGTTATAATCTCTGTAGACTAATGTCACTAAATATTGTTAATGTTTTGGTTAGTGTTAGTTATACCTTGTGATTGGTCAAGAGAGGAGAGATAGTTCAACATAACAGACATCATATTTATAACAAGTAAACCAAGAATAAAATCTGGTGATGAAGAGTGTCATTGTGTCTCTCTACAGGTTGTATAAGTGTGGCAATCCGTGACAGGGGGCATTTTAGCGCATAACACCAACTTTACCGTGGTTCATCTCCATTGCTCAAATTTTCCCCTCTTGGTTGGCGACTGCGAGTGACGTCACTCCCCATACAATCACGCCCCACAGTATAGACCCGCCCCTGACGCTGATTAACAGGTTTCTGTGTAACGCGTTGGAAATGCAATTGCAAATAGATTAGCGATTGCGTTTGAGTTTTGGCCGTCTACACGCGCGACGCAGAGAAAGTGAAAAAGCAAACGTCATTGATTTTGCTGTTTAAATATGACAGGCTCATGATTTATAAGACATGGGAAATGCAAATGGACTTTGTGTGTCATTGTCATTGTGCGTTCGCGAAGGCGAAAAAGCAAACGGCAAAGTTTGTAATTGCATTTAAATTATGCCACACTTTGTGCGTCCACATATGGGAAACGTAATTGCAAATTTGCGATTCCTTTTGAATATTGTCCGGGATATCACTCCATAAATGCCACCAACACGTAACTCAAACTTCGTTTTAATTTGACACGTACACAGTGTAGGATTACAAATTTGTAAAATGTTAAATCTAGGTTCCAACATAATAGTATATAAACTGAAAGAGTTATGTACATTGGGTTTTACATTTTGAGGTAATGATGGTGACATTCTAAGAAGATCAAGTCTGGTAGCCCAGGTGTCTGAGACATTAACCTTTTGTCTTTATGTACTTCCTGACCACTGGGTAGGGTCCCAAGGTAAATCTGAATGTGAATCTCAAGGCCAGGCTGTGCCTTTGTGTCTATGATAGTGTGAAGGTCTGGGTGATACTGTCAGGCTGATTAGATTAGCACCTATTCATTTGAAACGCACTGTTATGCTGATGAACTTCCGTTACCAGGCTGATTCCTGTACTACACTATGCTTTGTTTAGATCGTCTCCACCTCTTTTTATCCCTCCCCCTTGAAAAGTATAAAATCCCAGAGCGGAGATTTAGTCAGACTTGGCTACAGTGAAAGTGACTACAGCGACGCACAGCGAGTTCTCAATGAAGAGTAACTTCTGCTTGAAAGATCTGACAATACTGTCTCCTGGTCTCTGATTCCACAAAGGAAAAAGTTTCCAACAGCCATAAACTGTATGATATGCAGTGAAATGTTTAAATGAAGTTCAATGTGATGTTTGTAAGGTTTAAAATGAGCCTCCAAATGTTTTGTTTAATACGAGTTAAATGAAGAATTATTGCTTTTGTGTTCGTCACATCGCGATACGATACCAGCCGACCCTGACCTGGAGGAGAAAGACACACACACACACACACACACACACACACACGCACACACACATGCATACACACACACACGCACACACACACACACACACACATGACCACACAGACACTCACAAGCATGCACACACACACGCGCACACACAATGTGTCTGAAGGTCTCTGTTGATTATCAGCACAGAAAGTAAACTTAAGCTTTTGTCCAGGTGTCCTCTGTCACGTACATCCCAAACCTCAAAAGAACAAAAGTCATTAATATGTAAATGTATTATATGAATATGTTATTATTGAATATCTGGATTTAATCTGGTCATGGGCTTTAGGAAGTATTACCTTATAAGGCACGGGAAAGCTCACACAATATCAGAAAACCTTACAGTGTTCATTAAATTTTGATAAATACTCTGACAAATACTAAATAAAAATAAATTCCTCTAGATGTACACAAACTGCCTAAAATATTACATTGTCAGTTTTGTTACTCTAGATTTCTGGTTTGTAAAACACTCCAACAACACGTAGGAACATCAGCTAGGCCAAGTCAATACCAGCCACACAGCAGAACAATGCAATACCACCCCCTACTGGACACGAATGTTAATGTTTAGCCTGAGAGTCCTCCTGTTACAACCAGTCAAATACGTAGTAAAATGAGAATATCATCCACACACTCATTTATGTCTTTATTATCTCAGGTGATGTCTGTTGTTTTGAAACTTGCATTTTAACCGATTGCATGATAAGTTTTAATTTTATTCAGGACATTTAACTTTATATTTAACTTTTTTTGACTGTAATGTTAATGTGCCCCTATTATGCTTTTTCAAATATAATCTTTCGTGCAGTGTGTCATGTAGCTGTATGTGAAGATAAACTATCTGCACTATACAGTATGTGACGCCGACAGTGCACTATAACTGAAGTTTTTGTCTATTAAAATCTAATATTTCTCTGTTACGGATCCCTGTCACTACGAAACATATTTGCATAATGTCTACGTCGCAAACAACTTGCCCGTCATCTTACAATTAACGTTACCACACTCTTGTTAATGTGACCGAGCATTCATGCCGGGTTCGCTTCAACAGTTTGTAATATAAAAAAAACTGTTTATTCTCCACCATTCACTAAAACTGAACTTAACACTCGCGAAGTGCGCATGCCCCTTGCCCTTCTACGCCAAGTCCCGAGGGGAAAAATGCATCACACACACATTTTTAATTTTTCCGACACACACTGTAGCGGTAGACCAATCATAAAGGACCGCGCCATCTGACCAATCACAGCAGTGAGGGCTCACGGAAAAGAGGGGTTTAGACAGACTGAATCTACAAACTGCTTCACACGAGTCGTTTATGAATCATTTAGAAATGGGATAAAATTAAATCTATTTTTGGAGAAAACTAAAGTGTTTTTTGACCTTGCATACATGTAAACCTGTTTTAAGAGACTCATTAAGCAATATTAGCAACCTTTAAAATGGCATAATAGGGGCACTTTAATGGACAGATGTTTCTCCAGAGCAACAAAACATGTGTTCTGTAATCTACAATAAAGGCAAACCTTTAGACCTAGTAGCACAGGATTAGTATTACCTGAGGACCTCTAGTCATTTGTAGTAATTGAGGAGGTTATCTGTGATCTTAATCCTGTGCGAATCGGCCATGTATGTAATTTGTAAAGTAAAAGTATTAAAGTAAAGATATTAGTCCTGTGTGTATCAGCATGTCTGTGATTTGGCCAGGATTTATGGGGTCGTATATAATTATTTTTAAGATTTTTGTGTCCTTTGCACCTTTCTATTCATCTTCTGCACAGAATGGAGGCTGTGAAAGTAAAAGTATTTTGGGCTCTGGGTCATATCGCTGACATATCACTATACACGTGCTTCAGCTCTCTGACCCATCTGCAGACAGCTTTTTCTTTTTTGAGGTTTTTTTGGTGGATTTTGGTGCATTACCTCCTGCTGTACTGGAGTGTGGAACGTCAGATATTATATGTAACGGCACGAGGAAAAAAAGAAGATGATTTAAAAAAAACTGTTAGATTTTTTCTGCTAAACCAGTTTCATTTGTTTATTATATATTTTCCAGATAATTTTCCCTAGTATATTTTCTACTTTATCTGCTTCTTCATTTCCTTTTACTCCTACATGTGCTGGTACCCATAGGAAAGAGCTCCTTACACCCTTCTGGTATAATTCTGACACTATTTGTAAGATGTTATACAGTGGGACTGATACAGTATCAAGCTTCTGTAGTCCTAGGCATTTTGCTTTGGTGTCCCCTGTCCAACAGATTGGATTTGTTGTGTCCCAGCACTCTTTGAGGATGGCCTTCATTGGGTACTCTTTGTTATGCTCTTGCAGATTTACCCAGTATGCCAACATTAGCTTTATTCTTCTGATTGTTAATGACATTTCCCCAACTTCTACCTGTATGGCTGTTACTTTAAAGGTCCCACAACAGACTCTCAGGGTTTGAGATTGCATTATGTCAAATTGCTTTAGGTTAAACTCTGCTGCAGACATACAATATACGATACGCAGCCATAATCTAGTGTTGCTCTTATGAGGTCAAAATAAACATTTCAAAATACTTAACATGTCGACAGAGGGTCAGCGCCTGTGTCTAGTAACCCATGGCAACAGTGGACTCAGGTTAATGACGTAGTTAGTCCTTTATCTTCTTGGTGTTTACTGGCGGTTGGCATCCACTATGTTGCATTACCACCACCTTTTGGTCTTGATCTCCCTCCACTTTCTTTCATTTTAAATCCTCTTTTCTAGTCCCATCACCCTTAATAAACTCATCAAATACTTTCATCCTTGTTCTCTTTCTCCATTTTCTTTAATAATTTTCACAGTGTACTTAATCTTTCCAAATTCTAAAGACTAAAGACTAGTATACGTGAAGTTATATTGCTATAATATACTGTATATGTTTATACTTAAAGCTGTTTGGGAGGCTAATTTTGTACTGAGTGTATTTACTGTATCATGTAATTAAATTGTACAAAAACCCAATTCACTTGTAATTTTACATGCTAAAGACACAGACCATACATAGTTCTCACAATAATGTGTTGGATTGTATGTTAAAATGAAAAGAAGAAAATAGTCACTATAGCAAATACAATGTGTTGTATGAACGTTGAAATAATTGAACACAGACACGGCTGGTCCGGTGTACACGCCCATCTTTGGCAGGCGCTAACGAATATTAATGAGTATGCAAATGTGACAAGGTGTCAACAAACCGGATGTTTTTCTTGGCAGATTCTGTAAAACCCTTACGTCTTTGTTGCGAGTTGCCTCTGTGTCCACCATGATGGTTGTTTTGAAGAAAATTATAATGATGGTTCCGGTCATGTGATCTCAGTGCCATGAAAGGCAGGTTTGGCCTAATTAGCATACTATTAGTACAGGCTGCACAAAACAACTTTTTTTATAGAAAGATGCACAAGGCCAAGACAATAACAGTATCACTCGTTATTTTTATGAATATTTTTATAAACTTGTCTGAACAAAGCATTGAGCATTTAACTGAATCATTGTTAAACATAAAGTGAAGTACATAAGATTTAGCACTAACACATTAGACAATACATTCTATAGTTTAAACTATGAACTTAATTTCAAACTACCTAACAAAACTCATGACATTTTACAAACACAACAGCCTTAAAGTAAGTCTTAAATGAAGATTGAAACCTGGTGATGAAGAGTGTGTCATTGTGTCTCTCTACAGGTTGTGGGATTGTGGTGTCTCAGATGAAGGCTGTGCTGCTCTGACTTCAGCTCTGAGATCAAACCCCTCACACCTGAGAGAACTGGATCTGTCTAATAATAATGTAGGAGACTCAGGAGTGAAGTGTCTCTGTGCTGTACTGGAGAATCCTGACTGTAAACTGGAGACACTGAGGTGAGATCATCTCTCTGAGAGTCACATGACCTGCTCCTCAGTAAGACACATTCTCTAATAGTGAGACTGAAGCAGAAGTTTTAGGTTGATCATCAATGTCCTGAGGAGGAAGATTGTTTCTTTTCACTGCACACTGATGATTTGTCACAGAGTCTTTGGGTCAGATGTACGTATGTGAGAAGCTGCAGAGCAAAACATGACTTGATGTGACTGCAGTGTGTCTGAAATGACTGTGAAATTTACTAAAACACTGTAACTAATCACACAAACTGCACCTGGGACACAAACTAAATGCACTGTGTGTGAGCTGTAGGGTTTAAAAGCAGCAGGGAAATGCAAATGAGAAACATTTTATTGGTCTTAAAGCTGAAATAATGTTTATTTTGTCAGTGAACATTCGTCTCCATCTAGCTGCTATAAACAGGGTTGCCAGATCTATACAAAAGTAGTATTAAAACTATACTGTCTTTATTAATAGTTTTTTCACTGAGATCTTAAATAGTCTTATATTATTTCACATTTAGTGAAAATAAATAATATCTATAAATAAACTCAGTGACTCAGATACACTCATACAGTAACACAGAGCTGAAGTTGAGAACAGGATCAATAGGTGTGTGTATGAGAGGAGATCACAGTGTATGATCACTACTGTATGTTTAATATAGAGAATGTGAAGTTACATCATGTTGTTAAATGCATGATATGTCTGAAGTTCTACTGTATTTATTATCAGCAAAGAAAGTAAGAAATTAGATTTGTGACATGGTGTTTTGTTTCGAGATGAAGAAGAGTAAACCTAAAGAAAAGGGACCTTACTGGGAGAAGTTAAATGTCGGTGCCAAGCAGAGATATTTTGAGGAACTTGTAGAGATCAAAAACATCGATCCGTATGACCTGGTAGCTGAAGAGTGGATGAAAGACCCAGACACACAACCCCTTCTCACACACCCTGACATTTTAATTGATTTTAAGTGATTCTGATGCAGCAGTTTCGTCCTGATGTTGTTTACCAAAATCGAGCTACTTAAGAATTCTAACACACAGAGACGCCTCATCCACCAACAATGCCACCGACACATGAATCAAATTCTAATCTTATTTGTCACCATAAACAGTCTGATATGCAGTGAAATGTTAAATGACGTGTGGCGTGATGTTATGTAAGGGTTAAATTCCTAAGTTTAATACGAGTTAAATAAAGAAGAATTATTGCTTTTGCGTCCGTTACACCTCGATACAATACCAGCTGACCCCGAACCAGGAGAGAGGTGCACGCACGCACGCATGCACGCGCACACACACACACACACACACACACACACATGCATGGTGTCTGAATGCATTTATGTTTAATAATTTATTATCAGCAAAGAAAGTACACTGCATATGTTTTTACATATGAAAACAATTAAAACATATTTAGAAAAGACATTAATTAAGTAAAACATAAAATAAACAGACAATGAACCTTATTTAATCTTTAATTATGATTGTGATTTTTGTACTTGCCATATGGAAACAGTATCATTAAAACTATGACAAGTTCCTGGTAATAAGAACACAGTGAGAACACAGAACACAGTATTAATAATTATTTCTTGTTTCATTTCCACTGAATTTCCACTTTTTGGATTCGCACTAAATCTTGCACAAAAGAAGGGAAGCACATTGTTAGGTTTAAAAGAAGAGTGTCTGAGTTAAGTTTTAGGCCCCCATTCCACTGAGCCCAATTTACTTATTATTATTATTATTATTATTATTATTATTATTTGCAAATTAGTCATTAGTATCGGGAGGGAAGTTGGAGAATGTTAAAAAATTTCGGCTGCCCCCTCCGGACATTAACTCCTCGGAAACGCCTTGGTATTAATTCTTTATCTCCATTATTAAGTCATTATTGATTTTTAAGTGTATTTATGGACTCATTATTGGTTTTTATCGCCTCCTTATCTGTTCTGCAACATTTAGCAGCCAAACATCCTCATATTAAATGTAGATGGAAGTAATGACAAAATTAACAAAGTGATATTTTTAAGGAAAACAGTGCTGATTAATCACAATTGGAAGATATATTACATGTTAAAGTCCGATGCACAATAGAAATGTAAAATGTAATAACAAAATTACAGAAATAAACAGATTAAAAATATATACATGCATTTAACTGTGCAGTCAAACATAAAGTTACATTAGGGATGTAAATTACTGAAGCAAAAGTAATAATAATAATAATAATAATAATTAAGGGAGAAAGTGCAGTCAAAGAAGAAACAATATTGATACAAATAAAGGATAGGAGAAAGGAAAATTGTGCTGCATGTGTGTGATTTTCTCTTAATCATGTTTATTACAACCTGATCATTTTGATAGATTTTTTTTTTCTTCACATTTCATACAATATTTTCATAATTTTCTTTTGGTCCTGTAAAGCTGCTTTGCGACAATGATACCTGATACTCTTACCAGCCTGAACCCCAGGAGAGACAACACACACACACACACACACACACACACAGACACAAGCATGATGTCTGAAGATCTCTGTTTATTCTCAGTAAAGAGAGAACATTTAAACATTTGTCCAGGTGCTGTGTCCCGAACATCAAAAGAACCAGTCATTAACATGTCAGTCATAGAGAGACCCGGAGACAGACAGACGAGAGGAAATGCATTTGCATTATCCGTGTAGACAAAAAAGTTCTAGTGGACAAGAGCTGTTTGGATTTATATTCATCTGAAGTGATAATGAACTTCCTCTCTCTGTGAATAGACTGTTCATCTATATAGACTGAGCCCTGAACTCCAAACCTCCTTAAGACTTCAGCAGGCCATGTCCAGTCCTTATGGTCTCTTATCAATAGAGTCAATTCAAAACCAGTCTCCCAGACCTCGAAGCCATACATCTCTCTCCACACTTGACTAGGAAAGAGTAAAAGACTTCAAGTCTGACTAATCTACCTGTGCTTCAGATATAGCTAGTCAATGTGCCAAGCTTAATTAAATACAATCCATCATTCATGTACAATTTCTCTGTGTTTTTATAATACAGTGTTCATTGTGTTACATCAAAAGAACAAACGTGATTAACATGTAAGTCATAAAGAGAGACATATAAAAAAAAAACGAGAATCTGGCAACCACTCTGCTAATTTACACCTGCTTCTGAGACGAGGACAAAATAATCTCTCAGATTTTATTGAATTAAGCAGAATATGTAATCAGATTCACTTTCACACTTTTATGGATGTTTCTTTCTGGAATCTTTTTGTCTTTATGTCAGTTTTTCTGTAGAATTTTTATTTATTGTGAATTTCACTTTTAAACCTGTAGAACCTGATGGATCCAATTTGTAGACATTTTTTACTCTCCATTAGATTTATAATTCAGGAATATTTATTTAAATGATCAGCAAGTAATCTGGTTTACAGAAGACATGAATATTATTCATACCTTCTATACTCCTTATCCTGTGTATGATCTGTGATGAAGAGTGTTTCATTGTGTCTCTCTACAGTTTGTGGAATTGTGGTGTATCAGGTAAAGGCTGTGCTGCTCTGACTTCAGCTCTGAGATCAAACCCCTCACACCTGAGAGTACTGGATCTGGTCTTGAATAATAAAATAGGAGACTCAGGAATGAAGCTGCTCTCTGCTCTTAAGGATGATGAACATTACAAACTACAGACACTGATGTGAGTAATGACCTTTTTGTATTATTGTTGAAATAATAAAAGACTAATTATATAAGTAATTAATCATTAGTTTGTACATTTCTATTTAGTCCCAATAAATATACGATTAGCAGGTTAGAAGTGTTATCACTGTTTTATTTAAATGTTTTTCTCTAACAATATGCTTTAATGCTTTAATGTTTTGTGTTCAGTAAAGTTGATTTTAAATCCATGTGAAGTCAGAAGACAGGGAGTCAGTCAGAGTCTACAAAATGTCACAAATGAGTGCATGAGAGTGATTGTAAATGAACAGCTCGTCTCCTTGTGACACCCTGCTATCTCTGACTTCATACTGCTGCTTTTGTCTGAACAAGATGATCTCTGCTTTTCCCTGTTTCTGGAAGCAAACTTCATTCTCTTAAAACTTTTATGCTACAAATATTGTATTTAAGCCGCCACTTTCCTCACTCTGACACTTCTTCCAGCACCCGACCTCCACACCGTGTCTTCTGTCATTCCTGTAAAATTCACCTCAGCTTGTTCTTAAAGTCTGCACTTAAATATATGGTCAGATGGTGCAGTCCTTTATACATGTAACAACAACAACAACAAATACTGTACGATTTCATGCCCCGTAACTAAATATTGAGGCGCTTCCAAGCAAAATGACGCAGTCACTTTCGTTTCCGATGTCATGTGCTAAAATGGCCCCCGCCACAAACTGCTCCCCCTTATCTCATAATTATGAGATATTAAGTCATGTTTATGAGTTAGTAAGTCATAATTATGAGATAAGTCCCGTGATTGTTTTTTTTTAATTGTGTGAACACAATGCGCTTCCTTACAGCTCCACCTTTTTCTTTTTCTCCCATTTTCATCCATGGACATTATTATTAATTATTTGCTCTGTCTCAAGGGTCAATATATAAAGGGTTAATATCTCTCTCTGTACATTAGAAGTGAAAGGTGTCGTGTTTCAGAACACATGTACAGTACATTCACATGCACACAAGCACGCGCTCTTTGTCAGCGGCACCCGTGCGATCGCCGCCTCATCCATCAGCGGAGAAAAGAGATGAAATATTTATTCTGTTTTATTATTTCTGTCATTTTATTAATATATACTAACTGGGCCGCCCACTTGGAAAACCCCCGGTGCCCCAGACGGCCAGTCCGCCACTGTTCACAAGTTTGTTACCGCTGTTTTTCTTCCCATAATCCCTTGCAATTTCCACAAAATGCAGATGCAGGATTGTGACGCTAGATGGCAGAGTTGTCCTATTTAACAGGGTTAACATGAATCATTTCTATATATGGATGTGTATTTCTCAGTATTTGTGGGAGTGTGATTGTTTAAAACTGGACATTTTAGCCCTTGCTTTGGCATGCTTGACATAACTTAGCTCTTGGGGAAAACTGTTTTCCTCTCTTGCTGTACAGTAATAAAAACAATATTGTGTGAGTAAGAAATAAAAGAGTGAACCAATTCACTTTTAATGAACCTTTAATAAACAGTTTTAGATTTACCAACAACAGAGTTAAAATTCACAATTAAACTTACACAGTAAAAAGAGGCAAGCGGACACAAATAAAGTTATTAAACAATTGTGCACACACCGAGATATTGCCCCTTTATATAATTGGGTAAAATAACAATAAAAACCACTTAAACTTTGGCTTATCTACAGTATAAACATGCATAATACTGAATCACTGTTTCTTCATTTTGCGTATATATATATATATATATATATATATATATATATATATATATATATATATATATTGTGCTCTAGGAGCGTGGTGGATTGTAAGGTATCAGGTTAGGTATGTGGGAGCTAAACCATTTAAAGCCTTGTATGTAAGTACAGTAATACTATTTTGTAATTAATTCTAAACAGGCAGCCAGTGCAGTGATGATAATATTGGGGTTATATGATCATATTTTCTGGATCTGGTGAGAACCCTGGCGGCTGCATTTTGGATTAACTGAAGCTTGTTTTTTGAGGATGCAGGACAACCACCTAGTAATGCATTACAATAGTCTAGTCTGGAGGTCATGAATCCATGAACTAGCTTTTCTGCATCAGATAAGGATAAGATGCTTCTAAGTTTGGCAAGATGTCTAGGATGGAAAAAGGCTGTTTTTGTGATATTGGAAATATGATTTTCAAAAGTTACTGTCTAATATTACGCCCAAGTCTTTTACTGTTGAGCTAGTAGTAACAGTACATCCTTCTGAACGCAGGCTGAATTGTGAAAGCTGTTGTGTGCTGGTTTTTGGGCCGATGAGTAAATTCTCTGTCTTGTCTGAGTTTAGTAAAAGAAAGTTATTGGTCATCCAATCTTTTATGTCCTGGACACACTTGGTTAATCTAAACAACTTAGGTATTTTGTCTGATTTTGTTTAGATATATAATTGGGTATCATCAGCATAACAATGGAAACTAATCCCATGTCTTCTAATGATGTTACCCAAGGGAAGCATGTATATTGAGAACAGCAGAGGTCCTAAAACTGACCCTTGTGGGACCCCATATTTCACTGGCATTACATCAGACAGTTCTCCATTTAGATCTACAAAATGGTATAGATCAGACAGGTATGATCTAAACCATTTTAATGCCTGTCCCTGAATATCTATGTGATTTTGAAAGCGATCTATGAGAATATTATGATCTATAGTGTCGAATGCAGCACTAAGATCAAGCAAGACTAGTATTGAGATGCAGCCTTGGTCCGAAGCTAAAAACAAGTCGTTTGCAATCTTAACTACTGCAGTTTCTGTACTATGATGGGGCCTGAAACCTGACTGAAATTCTTCAAGGATGTTGTTTTCCTGCAAGAATGTGCATATTTGAGCTGATACTACTACAAAAGGGTGCTTCTACAAAATACTGAGCAAAGGGTCTGAATACTTAGGACCATGTGATATTTAAGTTTTTCTTTTTTAATTAACCTGCAAAAATGTCAATTGTTTGTTTTTCTGTCAAAATGGGGTGCTGTGTGTACATTAATAAAAACAAAAACAAATAATTTTAGCAAATGGCTGCAATATAACAAAGAATAAAACTTAAGGGGGTCTGAATACTTTTCGTACCCACTATATATGCAGACACCACAAACTCTGTCTTGCATGGATTTTTTATTTTTATTTTTTTCATACCCACGGCCTTTGAGTTTCCAAAAGGTAAAGCCTTGTACAACAGTGGTAGTTTACTCTGATCTTATTTTAATCAATGTGAAACAACTTAGTTGGTGTCTTCTGTTAAACCAGCCAAAAAAATGTTGCACTGCTTCATGCGCTTTCTCTCTCACCCTGATGCATCCATCGCTGTAGAATTGGGTCAGTCTGGGCTCATCAGGCCATGTGACCCTTTTCCATTGCCACAGAGTCAATTTTGATACTCTAACAAATTAAAGCCATTTTTGGTGGTTTTCCTTATGGCTAAACAGCTGTATAGTCCCAATCCTGTGACTGGGTGTATTTGGAAATGCTCTTATTTACACTATTTAATCTAGTTAAGGTTTTTTACTGTAGATTTACTTACCATGAAAATTCAAGTATTTAAGTGATCTTTATTCAATTTTTTTTTTATTGTTTTCAGTGCTTCATGCAGGATAATAATTTGGCATTGTATTTATTTTGTGTTTATTAAAAGTCAGTAACAGTTTCACAGTTGAAACAAAGATAGATGATCTTAACTAAGTTGTAGCGTTTGTTCTAAATACTAATAATTTACATTTTAAAGTCTACTGTTCTAAAGCTAATGAACTCCAAACATCCTCTTAAGAGCTCATCAGCCCATCTCTCTCTCTGGTTTGTTGGCGGGTCGCAACAAACTTAAATAGGTGCAGGTCTTCCCTTCTATAATTTCCTTTAAAAGCCTTCACCTTTATTGATTGCTGTACATTATATGTATGTATTGTCTCCCTTTGCAATATGTGTCCCATATCATTAGCCATGAGTTCTCTACTGGTGTTTTTATTATTGACTTGGCCTCACCTTTTCCAAAGTGAATTTCCATTATCTCTTCATCCTTTAATTTTAATGCATTCTTAGCTATTGAATCTGCTTTCTCATTACCCTCTACGCCAACGTGTGCTGGCACCCAGCAAAACTGTAAAAACTCAGTTTCAGCTCTTTGTATCCAGAGCAATGTCATTGATATTCCCTTTAACAAGTTATCTCTTTTTGTTTCACCAGCATTCAGACTCCTAAGAGCTGTACTAGAGTCTGAACAAATGACTGCTCTCTCCGGTCTTATTTCTTCTATCTGCTGCAAAACTAAGATTATGGCAACTATTTCTGCTGTGAAAACTGACAATTTATTATTAATTATTTTTAATAGTAGCTCTACCTTTGCGGAAACCATTATAATATGTGCTAATTAATTTCCTTTGCTAATCAATTTCCTTTGGCAAATAATGTGTTAGCTTGTGAACAATTACTTTTTCCATCCATTTGCACAAGTGAGATGTTAGCGCTATACTGTAGGCCTGTAATTTCCTGCATTATCCGAGTTTTTGCCAGGCTTACTAAAAGGTAGTATTAAGGCACTTTTCCATTTATTAGGCATTACACCTTCTTGCCATATCCTGTTAAACAATCTTCGTATCATTTCTACGGCTTAATCAGATGATTTTCTGAACATTGCATACCATAATTGATCCTGATCTGGAGCCGTATACTCACTTTTCTGTAACACCGCTGTCAACTCATGAATTATAAAATCCATATTAAGGCAGGTATCATCACTACATCTTTTCTTTAATATGTCTGGATATTTCCTTAAAATATCCTCTTTCTGTTGCTTATGCTTTTCATCTAAGTAACTTCCATTATGTATACTTGCAAACTTTTTACCCAAAAGATCGGCTTTCTCCTTATTTGTAATTTCCAAATATTTTTTTATCAACTAACACTGGAATTTTATCATATTTTCTTTTCCCACTCATTCTTTTAATTCTCAGCCAAACATCATCCAATCTTATTTCTCTACTGATAGCTGAACAGAATTGTCTCCAAGCATTCCTCTTTGCTATTTTAATTATTTTCCGTGCCATAGCTCTCTTTCTTTGATATGCAATCAAATTCTCTTGACTTAGTTGTTTCCTTAATATTCTAAAAGGTTTATTTCTAACCTATATAGCATTTCTACAATCATCATTCCACCATGGAACCATCTTCTTTTTCCCGTTTATTTTGCTTTTGGGGATGCATGCTGTTGCAGGATTGACAATCAATTTCATCACTGCTTCTGCACAAGCATCTGTTACCTTCCATCGATATTGCTTCCATAAACTCTTTACAATGTTCTCAAAAATTTTCTCATTCAGCTTTATGAAAGCACAATCTCTCTACTATACATGCTTCCTGCAAATTTAGTTCAAAATTTATAGTACATAAAATCATATATTGTTTTGCGGAGCTTACAGAGACACGTACCAATAGATCTGTCGCCTGCTACTATGGAATTACTGAACACACAATCGCTTAATAATAAATCATTTATCATACATGATCATATCTTGGATAAAAGACTGGACTTTATGTGCCTGGTTGAAACTTGGCATACAACAGGAGATTATTCATCACTCAATGAAGCCTGTCCTCAGGGCTACAGTCATTTGAAGAAAGCTCGCTGCACTGGATGTGGAGGTGGCCTGGCTGTTATTTATCGGGATGTTTTAAAACTTTCTCCTTTGCCACTATCTGACTTTATCTCTATGGAATGCTTAGCCTTCAAATGCAAACCTCCATACTCAATGACAGTGCTGCTTATATATCGTCCCCCCAAGCCTCACTCCATATTCCTTCCTGAAATGCATGATTTACTTACATCATTCTATGTCAACCAACATAGTTATTGTTGGAGATTTAAATATCCATGTAGACGATCCCTCTTGTCAGCTTTCAACAGAATTTTTGAGTCTGCTTGACTGTCTGGGTCTCCAACAGCATGTGAATCTCCCCAGACACACTAGGGGGCACACTTTAGACCTTGTCATTACTGACTCAGCCCCCATCAAAGGCTTAGAGGTCTATGATCTGGGTGTGTCGGACCATATGGTGATATATTTGGCCTTACCGTTCTCAATGCCTATTTCTAGATCTAAGCGCCGAATGTCTTTTCGAAACTGGAAACGCATTAATCTAACCTCCATGGCTGCAGACTTCATACAAACCACCTGTTCAGTTGGCACAACAGCGGATGAACTGGTAGAATACTATAACAAATCCCTGAGCAGTACTCTTGACCGCCATGCTCCTATCAGGACACGTGAAGTAAGTTTTAAACGCTCTGCTCCCTGGTACACACAAGAACTACGCCGTATGAAAATGGCTGGTCCTGCCTTGGAGCGCCAGTTTAGAAAGTCTGGACTTACTGTTTATAAGCTTGCTTTCCGTGACCATCAAAGAGCATATTTCAAGGCCTTGAAGGATATGCAGCGTCAATTTTATTCTAATCAAATTAATAAAAATCCAGGTAACTCAAAGCAGCTTTTCGCCACCATAAACCATCTTCTGGAGCCACAGCAGTCTACTTTTATTGAAGCCACAGAAGAGCGATGCAACAGCTTTATTGACTTTTTTAGACTCAAAATCTATAGTATTCGCTCTTCAATTTCTGGGCCTCTCCCTCAATCTCCTTTGGTCTCTGACTCCTCATCTGGGAGGTTGCCATCTCTCCCATACTTCACCGAGGTTTCAAACAGCCACATTGAAGAAATTTTGTGAGGAATGAGACCATCATCTTGTACATTGGACCCCATCCCAATAGTACTGCTTAAGTCATTAATTCCCAGCATCAGTCCATTAATAACACAGTTTGCTAATCTTCCACTACAAACTGGCTACGTTCCACCTTCTTTGAAAGCCGCTGTCATTCGTCTGACTTTAAAGAAGCCTTCACTTGATCCTGATGTGTTTGGAAACTACAAGCCCATTTCAAATCTCACGTTTCTATCAAAGGTCTAGAGAAGACAGTTGCCTTTCAGCTCTTGAACCACCTCAAGTGCAACAACTTATTTGAGAAGTTCCAGTCTGGCTTTCGTCTAGCCCACAGCACGGAGACAGCACTGCTCAGGGTGACAAATTATCTACTCATGACAGCTGATGCAGGATCACCTTCTCTACTTATCCTTCCAGTCATACCTGTCTGACAGATCTGAATGTGTCATGTTGGGAGGATGTAAGTCCAGGCTGCTTAATGTCACATGTGGTGTTCCACAGGGGTTGGTTCTTGGCCCCATTCTTTTTACCATCTATACGTTACCTCTTGGGTTCATTATCAGCAGACATGGACTGTCTTTTCATTGCTATGCTGACGACACACAGCTTTATATTAAAACTGCTCCAAGCCCCTCTGAAGCCCTTTCGAACCTTACTGCATGCCTTGAGGAGATCAAGGCATGGATGAACAATAACTTTCTACAGTTGAACAGCAATGAAACTGAGGCAATTCTTGTTGGAACCCCTCATCAGATCCTTTCTTCTCCCATATCTCAGTTTACTTTTGATGGTCAGGTTATCACTTTGTCCTCCACAGTCACTAACCTGGGGGTTCGGTTTGATCCACAGCTGACTTTCAGTGAACATATAAAACACCTATGTAAAACATCAGTTTACCATCTACGAAATATCTCCAAACTCCGCCTTCTTTTAACACTTCCAGATGCAGAGAAACTTGTTCATGCCTTCATATCATCAAGGCTGGATTACTGTAATGGACTCTTTGTTGGGATCCCTATAAAGGACATTCAAAAATTACAATACATCCAAAATAGTGCCGCTAGAATTCTAATGAAAACCAGGTAATTTGAGCACATCACTCCCATTCTTCAATCACTGGCTTCCTGTCTCATCCCGTGTTGAATATAAAATCTTGATGTTAACACATTAATGTCTCTCTGGTCAGGCACCATCTTATCTGCAAGAGCTGATCTCTGTACAGTGTTCTGACCTCACCCTTAGGTCATCTGGAAGTGTGCTTCTCAAAGTCCCTTTTACCAGACTCCGTACCATGGGGACCGAGCCTTCTGCTCAGTTGGACCACAGCTCTGGAATCGCCTTCCTGTCCATCTGAGAGCCACTCAGAGCCTTGATTCATTTAAAGCTAACTTGAAGACTTTTTTATTCAAGAAAGCTTACAATTGTTAATGTGTTTTTTTTTGTTGTTTTTTTTCCCCTGATGTTAGCACTTTGAGATTTAGTGAATGAAAAGTGCGTTACAAATAAAATGTATTATTATTATTATTATTATTATAATCACTTCCTGTGATGATATCATTCATTACTTTCAATTCACATATGTTACATATATTTCCTGATACCAGCGTAAAGTCAATGCATGAAACTGAGTTTCTTACAACATCCACTCTAGTGCCACTGCCATCATTAATACAGACAAGCGATCTCTCATCCATAAGTTCTTCAACTATTTCCCCATTTCCATCTACATGATCACTTCCCCACAAATTATTATGGGCATTAAAGTCTCCACACCATATTTCTCTTCTATCCACACTTCCACTGATCTCTTGGAACATTAACATTGATAGCCTCTTACAGGGATTATAGAAGTTTATTATTTTTATGTTTCCTCTGGGACTACATACTTCTACTGCTACACATTCATACTCGTTTGGAACATTAATCCTCTAATAAACCTTATTAGAGAACCTCTAATAAATGTTACACAGCCTTCACCTTGTGCTGAGCTTCTGTCACATCTAGCGTAACTAGACCCTGTGAGAACAAATTCCAAATGTAGTCTTAACCATGTTTCTTGAATACAGATAATGTCAGGTGTATCATTCAGATCTGCAATAACTTTTTTGAATTTTTGCCCCTTCGCTATTAGACTTCTGGCATTCCATTGGAGGAATTTAAATACCATCAGTTGACTAATCACCTTGAGACAGTCCATCAAAGTTGGTAGGATTCAACATCTCATGAATCATTTTTGCTTTGATAACTTTAATCCCTAATAACTCTGTTGCTGCCCCCACTTCTTCTTTGCCTTTCGGCTGTTCCCTTTCAGGGTTCACCACAGCGAATCATCTGCCTCCATCTAACCCTATCCTCTGCTTCCTCTTCTCTAACACCAACTAACTTCATGTCCTCTCTCACTGCATCCATAAATCTCCTCTGTGGTCTTCCTTTAGACCTCTTGCCTGGCAGTTCCAACCTCAGCATCCTTCTACCGATATATTCACAATCTCTCCTCTGAACATGTCCAAACCACCTCAATCTGGCCTCTCTGACTTTATCTCCAAAACATCTAACGTGGGTTGTCCCTCTGATGAACCTATTCTTGATCCTATCCATCCTTGTCACTCCTAAATAGAACCTCAACATCTTCAGCTCTGCTACCTCCAACTCTGCCTCCTGTCTTTTCTTCAGTGCCACTGTCTCTAAGCCATAGAGCATCGCTGGTCTCACCACTGTCCTGTACACCTTTCCTTTCATTCTCCCTGATACTCTTTTATCGCACAACACACCTGACACTTTTCTCCACATATTCCAACCTGCCTGTACCCGCCTCTTCACCTCCTTTTCACACTCTTCGTTGCTCTGGACCTTAAGTACTTCTGCTCCTTCTTTACCTCTGCCCCCTGAAGCCTCACTGTCCCTCTTGAGTACCTCTCATTCACACACATGTATTCCATCTTGCTGCGGCTAATCTTTATTCCTCTGCTTTCCAGAGCATACCTCCACCTCTCCAAATTTTTCTCCACCTGTTCCCTGCTCTCGCTACAAAGCACAATGACATCTGTTGCTGCCTCCACGACAGTCTTTATTCTATCACTTTTCCTCTGTTGCTGCATTGCTACATTCACAATTTTACATATGAAAGCTACAAAGGTGATTTTATCCATAATCAATGTATCCTTCTTTATCTTTTTAACCTATGGGTTTATTTCTACATGACTTATTGCATGAGATGGAATTTCTATTAATTGTCCCTTTACTGACTGACTTGGGTTAGCCACCACTGTATCCCTGCTTCTGGTAAGTTCAATTTCCTTCACTTTTTTAGCTGTATCTGCATATAAAACTTGGTTGTATATTTTATATTTCTGTATCTCTCTAGCCTGCCTTTGAACTGGGCACCCTCCAAAAGCAGCACCACAGTTACAGCATTTGATTTTTGCAACTTTAGCATCTTTACCGTATTCATGCTCCCCTCCGCATCTAGCACATCTTGGTCTTCCTTTGCATTTCCCTGCAGTGAGTCTTATTCTTTGGCATTTGAAACATCGCAATGGGGCTACTCCCTTACGTCATAACTCAGATATCCCATTCAAATTTTCTTAGGCATACTCTTTTCAAATTCTAGAAGTACTAAAAGACTATCACTTTTCACCCCTTTCTGTTCATTTGTAATCTAGTATCCTTCAACACCTTTCCTCCTTTCACTTCTTGCATTATTTTATCTATTTTCATTGTTAGTGCCACATCATATATAACACCTTTCATCTTAGCTGCGTTTCCTGGGATATGTGCATTAATTATTTCTCCATTCAATGTTTCAGCCTGTAGAAATTTCTCTTTGCAGTTTATCTTCAGCCCAGTTTGCCCATTTCTTTTTCTATAGCTTTTGTCAGTCTAAGTGGATGAAAGTGTAGTCATTCTTTTTTTGAAAGTTATCAGCACTTTCTATTCAGCTTGTTCGTCCTCATCCTTCCCATTTTTCTTAGCAGCCCTTTTTTTTATTCAAGTCACCCATCTCTAATCCTAAAGTAGAACTTTCTGAGCTAGTACTCCTATTTTTCCTTTTTCTCGTAACATCCTGCCAAGCCATATCATCACTTTTACCGTCCGTACTTTCACCCGTGATGATTACATTCACGGTACTTCTGTTCACCTTTGCCGCGTCCTCCACTTGTTTCTCCTTGCAAATCCCCCCCCCCCCCCTCTCTTTCTGTCTCTCTCTGTGTGTGTTCCAGCATCACAAAACCACCAGCCTTGCTTCCCTCTGAACAACGGGTCTTCACTTCACTGGAAAAGGGAATGAAAAAATTCTCGTCAGTCAGTGTGCCTCGCTGCAGCGTGAAAAAAAAATTTCGGAAAAAAAAGCTTGAATGTATACATTATTGATAATAATAATTTATAAAAAATTACTGATATTTATTTATTTATTTACAGATTACAAGCCTATATAATACCAAGGATTTCTTGATTTAATTAAAGTTTAAATAATTTTGCTATATTAATATGATGTCGATATTAATGATAATAGATTTATAAATCCTTTTTCGAGCTCCATTTTTTATGCTTTATCGAGACGCACTGACTTATGGGAAAGTTTTCGTTTCCTCTTCCGGTGACGTGAAGACCCGTTGTTCACTTGTTCCCTACGCCGTTCGCAGTTCCCTTTTAACTGAACATTTTAGCTCCCTGTGGTTTGGAATCACACTTAACATAGCTGAACACCTTTGTGAAGTGTACTTCGCAGGGTACTTCAGGCTGAGCAGAACGCACCTATACTGTGTACTCGGAGCAGGAAGTAGGGAGCACATTGTAAAGTATACTTCGGAATGGAACACAGCCATCGCCTGTAACGAACTAAAAGTGAAAGAGTTTCCGCCTCGAGTTCTATTTTGCGGAAGTGTTAGAAAAGTTAAAACACAATGTTTATGTTTTATCAAGGAAAATGTCTTTAAAGCAGAAGATATTAATGTAACACAACAGGGCCGGTGAATAAAGGTGAGTGATTTATTTATTACTAACGACTTTATATAAGGATAATGCAGATATATTGTAAATTAAACTGGTGTAAAACTCAGATGTAGGAAATGTGTAATGTGTGGTGTACAGGTAGAACCTAAAGCAGGGTTTAGTCGGGTATTACTGTATAAGACCGATAATCCTATATAGAGATTGTACAGGAGCTTTTTCTCATTCTGCATTTGGGATTTATCGTGTTGTGTGAAAGTGACACAGCTCTACCAGACGACTGTCCGGTTTGGACGCAGTCACGGCCTGTTCGTTACAGAAGATAAGAACTTTAATGATAAATAAACCTAAACAACCTAAACAAAATAACTGGGTAACAAACAAACAAATTACAATGATGCGAGAAAAAGGTGCAGTGAATTCTGGCAAATGAAGTAAAAAAACACAAGAAAAAAAAAGAAAAGAAAAAACAGACAGTGCTTGGCCGCGAGGCGCCCTCTAGCGGTTTCCCCTGACAAGGACACAATGTGATGCACTTCTTACAGTAGTTTAAAAATTAAAGATTAAGATGAAAACTAGCTGTAAGGTCACTTTTGGAACAGAACATCAAATGGAAACATTTATGTTTAATATTTCCCAAAAGAGCAAATTCAATGTAAGTAAAAATAAATATTAATATTAGAAATACATTTGAAAAGTAATGATATTCAGTATAAAAGTGCGCCCTCTGCAGGACATGTGGCCTCACATTTTACAGCAGATTATAAAGATTTTAAATATCTTACATGACCTGAATGTTACTGAGATTAAACTATAATCTGTATATTAGAAATGTTTAATTGGCAACAGTTAACTGACAAGCAAATATATCAATTTAAAAATAGTTTATTGTTTGGCATTAGGAAATGTACAGATATATTTGACTATTTTAAGATATACAGTGCTGTAAAAAGTATTTGCTTCTTATTGATTCTCTTATCTTTTGCATGTTTGTTGCATTTAAATGGTTGAGATTATTAAATACATTTTATTATGACACAAAGATAACCCAAAGTAAATTCACAATACAGTTTTTAATGATGATTTTATTTATTATGGGAAAACCTTTTAAATCTTCCTGGCCCTATATGAAAAATTGTCCCCTTGATAAATTGTGAACTGTGATTTTTGGAAAGCTGAGTTAAATTTCTCTTGCCGCACCCAGGCCTGATTACTGCCAGACCTGTTTAATCAGGAAATCATGTAAATAGAACCTGTCTGACAAAGTTAAGCATGCTAAGGGTGGCACAACCAATTATTAGGTTTAGGGGTAATTACTTTTTCACCTAAGGCCGGACTTTCTTATCTCCAGCCTTCATAACATTTTCTGGCAGTCCATCCAAGAGCAGCACATGATTCATTGTGGTTTTTTTTTTGTTTTTTTGTTTTTTTATCAGAGTAGTAGAGTAGATCTCTCAATATAAGGATATTTTTTTAATTTCCTTCTACATATCCTTCTTTTATTGCATCCTCTCTTCTATTAGTATTTGCTGATTATATACTTGCTGGTGCACCTTATGTACAGTTTAATTCCCAGTTTCATGTATTTTTATATTCATATTGTTTGACAGCAGTTTTACCACTTTAATGCACCTTAAATTGTAAATGGTGTGTTCATGATTTTTGTTTTTTATTTTTCCTTTTTCCTCACCTCACAATTCCTGGTTGTTTCTCACGGAATGTATAATATGTATAATATAATATTATAATTATAATATTGTATAATATGCGAACTGTAACAATACAATTTTCCTTAGGTATTGATGAAGTACTCTATCTATCTATCTATCTATCTATCTATCTAATTTTAAAGGTCAGTCCTGGTGTCCAGGCTGATTACTAAATTCTGTAAGACAGATTTTAAGCCAAACGATGATAATTGTTCTTTAGGTCAAAGATGTGAAAATGATTGTGTGGAAGTTTAACTTCACATTTGTTTTGTGTCTTCCAGGAGTGTAATCCACTGAGATCAGACACTTCAGGACTTAACTGTTAGTTTGTATATTTACTAATATTTAAAGATGGAGACTTATGATCTGGACACTGATAATGTGCCCCCACTCTCTAAAAAACGGTAATCTACTATATGTAGGCATTTCAGTCATTGAATATTCATATCCAAATTACTAATTGAGTACATATGAAATAAGTCATTTAAAAGTGTAAACAGTAAAGTGTTTCACTATTATTGACCAACTAACAGTTCCCATGAAATGTATTATGTTTATTGCAAGTAAAATTACTCTCAATAAATTAACAAGTTTAAATAATGTTGTGCAGTAAACTCCAGGGAGAGAGATCAGAATCAGCAGCACCCAGCTGTGTCTCCATGAAGAGTAATGCGTCTATGGATCATCCTATTCATTTTAAAGCTGGAGACTCCTCACCTCTACACAGGTAACGTCTCCTTACTGTTAATGTCACTGCTGAAGTCACAGTTAAAGGGAAATTCATCTAGATAAACAGAACGGAAAACTAAATACTAAAACACCATATCTGTTATCTTTAATGAAGGCACTATTAAGTGTCCAGATATTTTTGTCTTAATTAGCTGTTTTTTTTTTCTTTAAAATTTGTTAGTCTTACTTTTTAAACAAATGTCACTCGATTAAACAACATGTTTTGTTAGGTAGAAAAATGATGTGTCTAAGTATGGCTTAATTGTCCAAAAACATTTTGCTCTTTGTATGGTCTCTCATACAACGAGCAAATGTTGTATGTTCTATAAGAAAATATGTTACATTATATTACCAAGTCAAACGAATCTTCTAGAGTTACTTTATTATTCAACCAGGAAATCCCGCTATATGTTTTAAGACCTTTAACTAATTGAATCAATTATCTGTAGGAAAAATCCCTTTATTTAATTATGACAATAAATAGGTACATAAATCAACATTCACATTGGAGGATTTCTATAAAACCAGTCACAGCTGTTATGCACCGCTCTCTTCAGTCCTTCATCAGAAGTTAAGTTTTGTCCTTGCAGGACAGCTTCAGGGGACCAAACAGGTGAAAGTCTGATAAAGCATCCTCCCTACCTCAAAATTTTTGTAGAGTATGGACAGAAGTGTGTGGACATGCATTGTCATGCGAGATCACAAGGCCCTTAGATAGCCGTACTCTGTGTTTAATCTGAAGGTTAAGCTTCGGCTCTTCAATAAGTGTCTCACTGTAATGAGCACTGTTGATTGTAGAACCTTTTTCCTGATAACATTTCAATACTGACCCTTGAGAATCCTAGAAAACTGTAAGTATAAATTTTCCAGCTGATGGTTGAGTTTTTCTTGGTAGGACATTGAGGATATTTCTGGTCCATACTCTGTTTACTCTCAGCCGCGTAGTGATGAATCCATGTGTCATCACCAGTAATGATTCTCTTTAAGAAACTTTTACTTACCTTAGAATATCGGCCAAAATTAAAAAAATGTCAATACCCATCTCACACAAATCACAAATCACTCCATGCTGCTTCACTTTTGTGCAAGTCCCAAGTGAGGCCTCCATTTTTGCTTCCACAGCAGTTACAAATTAACTGATGTACAGTAGACGCCACTTAGAACAGCCTCGCCCAGCTGAACACCACTCAGTTCACAGAGTCCCGTCTTCATGTATTCCCAGGGAGGCAATTTTAACTGTAAACACGGCCATTTACACATAAATCAACATGTGACATGTAACTGACAGTTTTTAAGTAAATAGAGATGGGAATCAGTGTTGCCAGTCCTTTTGTTTAAAACGTATGAGTGAGGATCGGGACTAACAGTATTATATATAGAAAATGCTGCTCTGCCATTAAGATTATAACACATATGATTATAAGATTTTTTTTATTCACTGTTTTTTTCACCAGGCAATATAATCTAAACTGTATAAATATACTCTAAACTGTGTATATATAATATACAGAGATGTTACAGTGAGAGGAGTTTTATTTAGCCAAGTCAAAAGACCAAGAATAAAACTCGATGTTTTATTTAATGATAAACGCTGTAAAAATGTTACAAAATGAAATTTTGTAACAAATGTTGTGTCAGGAAGGGCATCCGACGTAAAACATTTGCCAAATCAATGATGCGAATCACGAATATAATTCCCATCCTGGATCGGTCATGGCCCGGGTTAACAACAACCACTGGTGCTGTTGACCTACAGGGTGCTGGTGGAAATTGGGCTACTGTTGGTCGAAGAAGGAGAGGAGGAAGGCGTGTTCGAAAGCAGAGAGAGAAGAGAAAAGGCGAGAGTTTAGGAGTGATAGTAGGGACTTTGAATGTTGGGACTATGACAGGGAATGGAAGAGAGTTAGTTGATATGATGCAGAGAAGGAAGGTGGATATACTGTGTGTCCAGGAGACCAGGTGGAAAGGTAGCAAGGCTAGAAGCTTAGGATCAGGGTTCAAATTGTTTTACCATGGGGTGGATAGGAAAAGAAATGGAGTAGGAGTGATTCTGAAAGAGGAGTTTGTAAGGAATGTTCCAGAGGTGAAGAGAGTATCAGATAGGGTGATGAGTCTGAAGCTGGAAATTGAAGGGATAATGTTCAATGTTGCTGGTGGTTATGCCCCACAGGTAGGATGTGAGTTAAAAGAGAAGGAGAAATTCTGGAGTGAGTTAGATGAAGTGATGCAGAGCATACCCAGAGGTGAAAGAGTGGTGATTGGTGCAGACTTCAATGGACATGTTGGGGAAGAGAACAGAGGTGATAAAAATGTGATTGGCAGGTTTGGTCTTCAGGACAGGAATGTAGAAGGACAGATGGTAGTGGACTTTGCAAAGAGGAAGGAAATGGCAGTAGTAAATACTTTCTTTCAGAAGAGGCAGGAACATCTTGTGTCGACGTTGTAACCTGAAAGAGATCAGTGACTGCAAAGTGTAGGGGAGAGTGTAGCCAGACAACACAGAATGGTGGTGTGTAAAATAACCCTGGTGGTGAGGAAGGCAAGAGGACAAAGGCAGAGCAGAGTGTGTAAATGGGTGTGTTTACCGTTTAAAGTGGTGGAAGCTAAGAAAGGAAGAATGTTGTGAAGTCTTTAGGGAGGAGTTGAGACAGGCTATGGGTGGTCAGGAGGGGCTTTCAGTTGACTGGACAACTACAGCCAATGTGATCAGGGAGACAGGTAGGAGGGTACTTGGTGTATCATCAGGTAAGGGGAAAGTGGACAAGGAGACTTGGTGGTGGAATGAGGAAGTCCAGGAGTGTATACGGGGAAAGAGGCTAGCTAAGAAGAAGTGGGACACTAAGAGGACTGAAGAGAGTAGACAGGAGTACAGGGAGATGCAGAGAAAGGTGAAGGTAGAGGTGGCAAA
The DNA here is from genome assembly GCF_024256425.1 of Clarias gariepinus. Lineage (NCBI taxonomy): Eukaryota > Metazoa > Chordata > Actinopteri > Siluriformes > Clariidae > Clarias > Clarias gariepinus. Next base: position 25,264,308 of record NC_071111.1, read on the forward strand.
GGCCAAACATAGAGCATATGAGGACTTGTATGCTAGGCTAGACAGTAAGGAGGGAGAGGTGGATCTGTACAGGTTGGCAAGGCAAAGAGATAGAGATGGGAAGGATGTGCAGCAGGTTAGAGTGATTAAAGATAGAGATGGAAATGTACTGACAGATGCCAGGAGGGTGATGGGAAGATGGAAGGAGTACTTTAAGGAGTTGATGAATGAGGAAAATAAAAGAGAACAAAGAGTAGAAGAGGCAACTGTTGTGGAACTGGAAGTAGCAAATATTAGTAGAAGTGAGGTGAGAAGGGCGTTGAAGAGGATGAAGAGTGGAAAGGTTGTTGGACCTGATGACATACCTGTGGAGGTATGGAAGTGCTTAGGAGAGGTGGCAGTAGAGTTTCTGACTAGTTTGTTTAACAAGATCTTAGAGAGTGAGAGGATTCCAGAGGAATGGAGCAGAAGTGTATTGGTGCCAATTTTTAAGAACAAGGGAGATGTGCAAAGCTGTGGCAATTATAGAGGTATAAAGCTAATTAGCCTGACAATGAAGCTGTGGGAAAGAGTAGTGGAAGCTAGGTTAAGAGCAGAGGTGAGCATTTGTGAGCAGCAATATGGTTTTATGCCGAGAAAGAGTACATCAGATGCAGTATTTGCTTTAAGGATGCTGGCGGAGAAGTACAGAGAAGGTAACAGGGAGTTGCATTGTGTCTTTTTAGATTTAGAGAAAGCATATGACAGGGTGCCAAGAGAGGAGCTGTGGTATTGTATGAGAAGGTCTGGAGTGGCAGAGAAGTATGTTAGAGTGGTGCAGGACATGTATGAGAGCTGTAAGACAGTGGTAAGATGTGCTGTAAGTGTGACAGAAGAGTTCAAGGTGGAGGTGGGTCTGCATCAAGGATCGGCTCTAAGCCCCTTTTTGTTTGCTTTGGTGATGGACAGGATGACAGATGAGGTAAGACAGGAGTCCCCATGGACTATGATGTTTGCAGACGACATTGTGCTCTGTAGCGAGAGCAGGGAACAGGTGGAGGAAAATTTGGAGAGGTGGAGGTATGCTCTGGAAAGCAGAGGAATGAAGGTTAGCCGCAGCAAGACGGAATACATGTGTGTGAATGAGAGGGACCCAGGAGGATCGGTGAGGATACAGGGAGCAGAGGTAAAGAAGGTGCAAGATTTTAAGTACTTAGGGTCAACGGTCCAGAGCAACGGAGAGTGTTCAAAGGAGGTAAAGGGGCGGGTACAGGCAGGTTGGAATGGGTGGAGAAAAGTGTCAGGTGTGTTGTGCGATAAAAGAGTATCAGCGAGAATGAAAGGAAAGGTGTATAAGAGCGTCTGCCAAATGCCTAAATGTAAATGTAAATGTAAATGTGTACAGGACGGTGGTGAGACCAGCAATGCTCTACGGCTTAGAGACAGTGGCGCTGAAGAAAAGACAGGAGGCAGAGTTGGAGGTAGCAGAGCTGAAGATGTTGAGGTTCTCTTTGGGAGTGACAAGGATGGATAGGATCAAGAATGAGTTCATCAGAGGGCCACCCATGTTAGATGTTTCGGAGATAAAGTCAGAGAGGCCAGATTGAGGTGGTTTGGACATGTTCAGAGGAGAGATTGTGAATATATTGGTAGAAGGATGCTGAGGTTGGAACTGCCAGGCAGGAGGTCTAGAGGAAGACCAAAGAGGAGATTTATGGATGCAGTGAGAGAGGACATGAAGTTAGTTGGTGTGAGAGAAGAGGATGCAGAGGATAGGGTTAGATGGAGGCAAATGATTCGCTGTGGCGACCCCTGAAAGGGAACAGCCAAAAGACGAAGAAGACTATTAAATATAGATTGTATTAGTAGCAGCGCAGAGACTCGAATCCGGTACCTGATTACAAACCAGTTACTCTAAGAGCTACACCACAAACTGGATGGCTTTTTCATTGGGTTCATTAAAGACAGATTAGAGAAATACCAAGACTTCCATGTGAACTTGTTTATTTTTCATTCTTAAAAATGGTATGTGTGTATGTGTGTATGTGTGTATGTGTGTGTGTGTGTGTGTGTGTGTACAGTATAATCTACAACCTACATGAAGAATACAACATTTACAATATAGAAGGCGGTTAGAGGTGTAAATGCGTGTCTGTTCTTAATGTGTGTAAAGTGAGGATTTTTTTGTTTCAGTGCGTGTGTGTGCGTACTGTGTGTGTGCGTACTGTGTGTGTGCGTACTGTGTGTGTGCGTACTGTGTGTGTGCGTACTGTGTGCATACATTACTGTGTGTGTGCATACATTACCCAGTGTAAGTATGTATCCAATGTTGTAAACATTAAAGCACTTTTTGTAAGTCGCTCTGGATAAGAGCGTCTGCCAAATGCCTAAATGTAAATGTAAATGTACTGTGTGTGTGCGTACTGTGTACGTGCGTGCGTGATTTTGTGTTTTAGGGTCCTAGGGCTGCCTTCTTAATCTGTATATCTGTATAAAAGCCAAGTTGGAAAATCATGTTTGGGAAAACGAAATTCTGTATCTGCAGTCAGGAAATTCTCTGGTCTAAACATGTTTAAGCTCAGAAGCAACATCGTGGAGCTCTACGGCCTTTATTGATAAATCTCAGGGAGTTTTTCCTTCCCCTGCGTCTTGTTCATTAGATACAACCTGATCATTTTGTTTCACACATATTTCCTCACACACTTCACACTCATTTCCCTAATTTTCTTTTAAATCAGTAAAGCTGCTTTGTGACAGAGAGAGATCTCCTCTATGACATGAATAGCCTACAATATAAAGACGTGTGCATTATGTGATGAATCATATAGTAGAACAGTGTCTGTAACATGCTGTGTACTACATGACATAAGCAGAATATACGAATTAAAGTGTACTGGCATTGTCAAGACACAAACCGGCGATCACCTGCTTTGAATGCAGCTCCATTAACCAGTTTACCACCTGGGACGCTGTGGGGTTTATTGACTAAAATCTTATTTTTAGAAATAATTTAAATTGGCTATACGTAATATTAGTTTTTATGTTGGTGAACCTCCACCAGTGTACATGAAGAATACAACATTTACAAGACAAAAGACAGCCATAAGTGTGAATGTGTGTCTCTTTGTCCACAGATGTGACTTTGCATAGTGTTAATATATGTTGCTCTGCATTGTAACACTAGACATTAAATATAGTGCCCTTTAGTTAATGACTGGTACTCAGACACTGACACTATTTTTATGTTCCAAGATGAAAAGCCTGATTTAATTATGAAAATATGCTGACAATGCAAGTCGCAGGATGTGTATAAGTCTGCCCCTGACACTGCACTTACATGAAGCAGTCACTGCCCCCCCTGGCGGGAATATACAGTATTGCAACCCGCTAATTAGAACATTGCAAGAGTGTGTTAATGGGGTGGAACTTCAGTCACTGCATCATCGTGGGGATCATGTTCCACGCTCAGATCAGGCAGGGATTAGTCACGGATCGGGCAGAATAGCTGTTTGAAAGGCCTAAAGCTGTAACTTATTCACAATTGCACATCAGTGACTGGGGAGACAGGAGCCTTGAACCGAAAGTGCTGATAAAACAGTGCGACCAATAGAGGTTTTAATATAGCAAGAATGCTCTTACTTACAAAAAAAACAAAAAAAACAAACCGACAACACAAACATCTCTCACATGCAACTAATGAACTGAAGCAGCTCTGGGTCATCATGGTAATATTTAAAATAACAATAAAAAACAGCAGCCATCAGAAGCCATACCACAGCGTGACTGATGATTTTTAAATTAGAGACGTCACCCACTGTACAATTTATTGCATGTAGACTAATCCATCCACAGCACTTGGCAAATAAACAACCGCTGATAAACAGAAGAAAAAGCAAAGCCCCAATGTCTGCAGCACATGATTTAAATACTTTACCAGCTGGACTATAAACCCCTCACTGCTCAAAACACTATTCCATGTCCTTCTAATACTTCTATAATACATTCGCACTTATCAAGTACACATTTCTTACTGCATGGACAGATAATTTTACTAGTGTCCAAAGGTAAGTTAAACATTGGAATGCATTTTTGCACGGAGGATTGTGAAATTTATCCCGGGTTTCTTACATTAAACTCACTCTCTGGGTGACAAACTTCATAGGCGTGTGCAGAGGAGGAAAATTTAAAACAGAATATTTATAAAGACCTATTGTAATGTACTTCTTAACACTTATTTGCACCTTAATTCTAATAAATACGGACTTGAAAACACCCAAACTATGTCTTTAAGGCTAATATTTAAACTATGGTGAAAATTATTAACTGGAATTTTTTTTGTCCACAGTGATCTACAGAAGGCAAGAGACAGAACAGGAAAGAACATCATCAGAGATACAGGGTAAGATCAAATCCAACAACATGACTGTGACACTGACATACTGCTGTTATAAACATCTCTGCTGTTATTAAGTACAGAGTGATTAGATTATAAAAAAACATACAGTAGAATAAAACAAACACACAGTGAGAACATTATAAAGAATATCAGTGATAACTGGTCAGAAAAATTAGATGATTAATTAATGATTCATTATTGGACTCCATGTCTAATTTTATAGGCACGACCCAGAATCTGCTGCTGTAAATGAATTCCAGGAAAAGTTCAAATTAAATCTGATGAAGAAGTTTCAGTTCTTGAATGGAGTGATAATAAACCTGGGAACCCAAACACTCCTGAATGAGATCTACACAGAGCTCTACATCACAGAGGGAGACAGTGAAGAAGTCAATAATGAACATGAGGTGAGACAGATCGAAGCAGCGTCCAGGAGAATAACAACAGAGGAAACATCAATCAAATGCAATGACATCTTTAAGCCCTTATCTGAAGAAGACAAACCCATCAAATCTGTGCTGACAAAGGGAGTCGCTGGCATCGGAAAAACTGTCTCTGTGCAGAAGTTCATTGTGGACTGGGCTGAAGGGAAAGCAAATCAGGACGTCCACCTCATATTTCCACTTCCTTTTAGAGAGCTGAATTTGATGGAGGACCAGAAACTGAGTCTGATGGAGCTCCTTCATGTCTGTTTTAAAGAAACAAAAGAAACAGAAATGTCTAGTATGAAAAAGGTTCTGTTTATTTTTGATGGATTGGATGAGTGTCGTTTTCCTCTAGATTTCCAGAACACAGTGAGAGTGTGTGATGTAACTGAATCAGTATCAGTGCCTGTGCTGCTGATAAACCTGATCAAAGGGAATCTGCTTCCCTCTGCTCTCATCTGGATCACCTCCCGACCTGCAGCAGCTGATCAAATCCCCTCTGTGTGTGTCCATCGAGTCACAGAGGTACGAGGGTTCAGTAACCCACAGAAGGAGGAGTACTTCAGGAAGAGGATCAGTGATCAGAGCCTGGCCAATAACATCATCACACACCTGAAGTCATTAAGAAGTCTCTACATCATGTGTCACATCCCAGTCTTCTGCTGGATTTCAGCTGCTGTTCTAGAGAGAATGTTGGGTGAAGCAGAGAGAGGAGAGATACCCAAGACTCTGACTGAAATGTACACACACTTCCTCATCATTCAGATAAACATCATAAGAGAAAAGTATTTAAAGAAGCAGGAGAGTGATAAAGAAATGCTTCTTAAACTGGGACAACTGGCTTTTGAGCAGCTGGAGAAAGGGAACCTGATCTTCTATGAGGAAGACCTGAGAGAGTGTGGCATTGATGTGAGAGAAGCAGCAGTGTACTCAGGTGTGTGTACGCAGATCTTCAGAGAGGAGTTTGGGCTTCACCAGAGTAAAGTGTACTGCTTTGTTCATCTAAGCATTCAGGAACACCTCGCAGCTCTGTATGTGCACCTGATGTTCAGGATGGACAATAAAAATGTTTTTAAAAAGAGTCAAGCTTCAAAATTACAAATTACAGTTTTAGATTTCCACAAGTCTGCTGTAGTTGAAGCTTTAAAAAGTCAGACTGGACATCTGGATCTTTTCCTTCGCTTTCTTCTGGGTCTCTCACTGGAGTCCAATCAGAAACTCTTACAGGTCTTAGTAACACCGACAGGAAGTAGCTTCCAGAGGACACAGGAAACAGTTCAGTACATTAAGGAGAGGATCAGTAGAGAGCGTTCTACAGAGAAATCCATCAATCTGTTCCATTGTCTGAATGAACTGGGTGATAATTCTCTAGAGGAGGAAATCCAACACTACCTGAAACCTGGAAAACAAAGTGAACTCTCTTCTTCACAGTTGTCTGCTTTGGTGTTTGTGTTACTGACATCAGCACAGGAGCTGGAGGAATTTGACCTGAATAAATATTTCAGTCCAGATAAGATAACAGATGATGTTCTTCTGAAGCTGATGCCTGTGATTGCAGCATCCAGGAAAGCAATGTAAGTAAAGCTGAATATAACTGTTACAGTGTTGGAGATTGGGAAACTTTAAACATTTCCACAAATACAATATACTGCCAAAAGTATTCGCTCGTCTGCCTTCACATGCACGTGAACTTGAGAAACATCCAATTATTAATCCATAGAGTTTAATGTGATGTTGTCCCACCCTTGGCAGCTATAACAGCTTCAACTCTTCTGGGAAGACTTTCAACAAGGTTTAGGAGTGTGTTTATGGGATTTTTTTTTTGCTATTCTTTTAAAAGTGCTTTTGTGTGATCAGATGTTGGACGAGAAGGCCTGTCTCGTAGTCTCCGCTCTAATTCATTCCAGTAGTATTCTATGAGGTTAAGGTCAGGGCTCTGTGCAGGCCAATCAGGTTCTTCCACACTCTTGGATAAGCCTTTATGGATCTTGCTTTGTGCACTGGTGCGCAGTCATGTTGGTGTGGGGTTGTTTTTCAGTCATTGGGCTCAGCGCCTTACAAAGGAACTCTTAATGCTTCAGCATACTAAGACAATTTGGACAATTTCATGTTCCCAGTTATGTGGGTACAGTTTGGGGATGGTCCCTTCCTGTTCCAACATAACCGGGCACCAGTGCACAAATCAAGTCCTTGAGTCCTGACCTCAACCTGATGAAACACCTTTGGAATGAATTAGAGCGGAGACTGCGAGTGTTGTATAAAACACTCTTGAGTCTCTGGTTTTGTTTCCAGACGAAAAGGCCTTTATTGCTGATCAATAGCAGACAGAGCCGATCCATGAAGCAACTAACTCCCTCGTTCATTTCCCACATTATATACTGTATGCTTCAACCCCTGCAATAAAGTCACCTGTACATTTCTTCACATCTCCCCACATCTGGTCTTATTAGGGACCCCATAAAGCCCACAATAAAGTTGCCCCACTGTTTAGCCCAATTTTTATATACAGTCACATTCCATAATGCATATGTTAGACACACATGTACAGGTGCATCTCAATAAATCAAAATATCATTGAAAAGTTGATTTATTTCAGTAATTCCATTAAAAAAGTGAAAGTCATATTATGCAGATTCATTACACACAGATTGATGTATTTTAAGTGTTTATTTCTTTCAATTTTGATGATTATGGCTTATAGGCAATGAAAACCCAAAATTCAGTATTTCAGAAAATTAGAATACAGTGGAACCCTGGAATATCAAAACACATGTAAATCAAAACGAATTTCCTTCATAAGAAATAATGAAAACTCTAATTATTCGTTCCACAAAAAAAAAAGATATAAAAAATAAAGTAAAAATAAAACAAATTAACCTACAACCTTAACCTTTAAAAAAAGTAAAGTGTTTGTGCATGTGCTGTGTACTGTATGTGAGGACTACTGTGCTGGATGACTTTCACACACACACACACACACACACACACGTATAACCTTACACAGATTTTGACTATACAAGTGAGAAACGCAAATTAAGACCAAACATGTCAAAGTTGAGAAGCATGAGCTACTGCTTCAAGCAGAAATTGTCCTGTGACAAGAGGACAAAGATATGGACATGTGAAATTGCAAATTTGACCTGGGGTGGTGGTAGAGGGAGCAATATTGTGACTCGAAAATAATTATTTGATCCCCTGTAGATTTTGGAAGTTTAGCCAAAAGTTTCCAAAGTAATGAACTGTCTATATTTTTATCATCAGGTGTATTTTAAAAGATATACAGTAGACCGAATATTACATACAAATGTTACATAATCATGTCTCACCTCTAGTCTTCTCTGTCTTAATTTCAGGTTTCCACCATGTGTTGTAGATAGTTCAGGAGGTTAATTCGACCAAGCAGTCTTTTGTTTTCCGCTAAGTACTGTTTAGAATACCAGAATAGGGAGGATGGTGTAGGTTTAAGTTTATTAGATTGATACATATATAATACATACATATATATAAGGACAGTGTACATCGCTGTCAGAACAGCGTTTGTTTTCATTCAAAGGCTTTATGGCTTTTCCAATAATACCTAGTGGGCCGGGCTCTAGTCAAAATGCCCGGGCCGATTTTTTGTCCCAGTCCAGCCCTGTGTGCGTGCGTGTGCGCGTGCGTGTGCGCGTGCGTGTGCGCGTGCGTGTGCGTGCATGCGTGCGTACGTGTCAGGCTGTGGCAAGTAAAACTCAACTTAGCTTTCGAAAACAGTTTAATTGATCACAGTTCTTTGTTGATTAAGCAATGGCAGGGGCAGTTACGTTTTCACACAGGGCCAGCAGGGTTGGAACGGTTTTTTTTTTTCCTTTAATATTTAAAATCATTATTTAAACACCGCATTTATTTCAGGTTATCTTCATGTAATATAAAAATTTGTTTGATAATCTCAATTATTTAAGTGTGACAAATATGCAGAAAAAAAGTCAGGAATGCTCCCTGCACACACACACACACACACACACACACACACACACACACACACACACACACAAAACCCCAATTAAATCCATGCTGCTGTTATTGAACTTGTATGACTTTGTACTGTATTTTATTGTATTTTGATGCCAGTTCATAACACTGCATGGATAAGATTTTTGCTACTATCAGTCTGATTCCTAAATAAAAAAAATTATATTTATTTATTTATAGTGCTAGGAACAAACGCCACTGTGTCACCATATAAATATAGACATTTTTAAGCTCCATCCTGAGCTTAAGCGAGGCATGATGACTGCTGGAAATATTTAAATGTTCAATTATTTTGCACCGTATGCATGTTTAGGTCTAGTGTCCCTCTGTGAATATTTTCTGGTGTTTGTACTTTTAGTATTTATGAAATAACAAGCTGCAGTAAAAGATTTGAGGATTTGTTTGATAATTTGCTCTAACTTTATTTCATTATGTATTATTTTATTTCCTTCAGTATCAGGTGTGATAAAGTTGGAGTGAAAAGTGGGTCAGCTCTGGTCTCAGCACTCAACTCAGAAACCTCCAATCTGAGAGAACTGCATCTGACTGTGAAAACACTGGATCTGTCCTACAGTACACTAGGAGACTCAGGAGTAAAGACTCTCTCTGCTGTACTGGAGAATCCTCACAGTAAAGTGGAAAGTCTGAGGTAAAGTCATCTCTGATTTTGATGGGTTTATTGGAAGCCAGTGGGTTTATCACATGCTGACCTTTTCCAGTGTCAAAGTGAAACAACAGATGCATGTGACTGTATTTATTTCAGCTGTTACAACTGACATTTGAAATATTCAACAACAACAAAAATAAATAGGGCGTACCTTACACACCAGCCTAATCACCTACATGCTCTCCAGCAGCTCCATGTAGGGAAGCAGCTGTGTAGCACAGAACTCTGTGTCTGAGACAATATATCACTATTTATATTCATAAGAACACTCAGGGGCTGATGAACCTGATTAATAGAAAATTCAACAAAAACATGCAATATTATGTGAAATGGAACAGGCATGCAGGAGCCGTGAAACAAAGAGAATATATGACAGCAGCAGGGGAAACTTGGACCCTCCAGAAACAAATGAAAAAGAGAAAAAGTAAAATACAGTGGAACCTCGGATTACGAGCTTAATTCGTTCCGGAAGCGGGCTCGTATTCCAAAACACTCGTAAACCAAATTTAATTTACCCATAGGAAATAATGGAAACTTAAATTATTCGTTCTACAGCCCAAAAAAATAAATACATAAATATAATTAATACAAAATATAAAGTAAAAATAAAACAAATTAACCTGTACTTTACCTTAATTTTTTTTTTAAATAAATCCCGACAGATAAGGGTTTTTGTTTGTGCACGCAGGGTGTATGTGTGTAAAATGTGCACACACACACACACATTAACGGATAGACTGTTTTTAAAACCGTTTAAAAATTAGCAAGGAACATTCCTAGTCACACTCACGTTCACAGGATAACTGCTGTAAGTAAAACAACAACAACAAAAAAACAAATTAAACAGGTCTTCCCCTTTGAAAACAATCTGGTCAGAGAGAAGTTTGTGTGTTTATTTGGCAACCTGAGAGGAGGGGGGCTGAAGGGGGGCTCGCTCGCGTTTACGGCCCCCTTCTCTCAGGTTGCCAAACAAACACACAAACTCTCTGCCCTACACAGACACAAACACACGCGCACTTAAAAACACTGCAGGCACTAAGACCCAGCAGGGGAGACGATAGGTCTCGGCTTTACAGCTACCCTTCTCTCAGGTTGCCAAATAAACACACAAACTCTTCTCTCTGTCGCGATTGTTTTTTAAAGGTGAGGAGCTGTTTAATTTGGTTTTGTTGTTGTTTTACTTACATGAGAGTGACTAGGAATGTTCCTTGCCAATTTTTAAACGGTTTTAAAAATGGTCTCTCCGTTAATGTGTGTGTATTCACCCAGCAGGAGAGGTGATTACCTACAGTTCTGCTGCAAGAGAGAGAAAAACCGTTGGCTCACTTGTGATGACGTAACGCTGGGTGTTAAAACAAGAAGCGCATGCATGAAACATGATACTCGGTGCTCGGAAACTAAGACAATGCTCGTTTTTCAAGTCGAAAATTATTAAAAATTGTTGCTCGTCTTGCGAAACACTCGTAAACCGCGTTGCTCGTAATCCGAGGTTCCACTGTATTATATATTGTAGCAGTTTTTTCCACAGGTCTAAAATGCACTTGCGGTGTGTCACGGTGTGCGCCAGTGATAGCAGGCGCCTAAATCTTTTGTCGCTCCTCGCTCACTCTGTAGGCTCACTCTGTAGGCTCACTAGGTAGGCTAGTAAGGGCACAGCTGGGGGGTTATCACCCTTAATGGATCTCGGGCTTTCTCCATGATATAAAAAACGCCATACAGAGTAGGCTTGTGCGGCAGATGCTTAAAAAGCAAATAGTGAAATGCGCTTGCGCTGATGTCATGAACCCCAGTGACTTCGAAGATAAGTACTGAATGCAGCTGTTCGATCTCCACCATAAGGACAGCCGCGAGAGGACTGCACAAGCTCCCGTAGCACATTCACTCTCGCTTAGAGCCAGCGTGATTCTGCTGCCGAAGATTAAAAGGCTGCTGTGCTCCACATTAAGGTCCCCCTTCCCAGCCGGAAAGCTGCACAGCCGCTGGAAATCACATGGGAATCTTGTCTGCTGCCGCACCCAAGGACATCTGGGAGGGACCGACTGACCAAGACAGTGAGAGGAGCCATTCTAAGGAGCATGCAGGAGCTGCTGCCCACGCGGGCCCACTGTCACACTAACTTGGTCATACCCAAGAAGCAAGCACTTAACAAAGGCTTGATATCAGTTTGGATTTTATTCACAGGAGTGTGTACTTTACCAAGGTCTTTGTTCTGAAGTTCCATTTATCATCATATTGGTTTCACATATGTACCATTAGAACTCCACTGACCTTGCTAGGCCGTGTTGGGAGTTGTAGGCCTTGGATGGCATGTTTGCTGACTTGCATTGAGGGCGTTAGTTGCCAATGTCTGCCTGGATCTGACACTAATGGAATCATGCATGTGTGTACACACAGATAAGACTAAGTATATTTCTCCCATAGGGTGAGTCTACACAGCTCCTCACTTCCTGTTATAATCTCTGTAGACTAATGTCACTAAATATTGTTAATGTTTTGGTTAGTGTTAGTTATACCTTGTGATTGGTCAAGAGAGGAGAGATAGTTTAACATAACAGACATCATATTTATAACAAGTAAACCAAGATTAAAATCTGGTGATGAAGAATGTCATTGTGTCTCTCTACAGGTTGTATAAGTGTGGCAATCTGTGACAGGGGGCATTTTAGCGCATAACACCAACTTTACCGCGGTTCACCTCCATTGCTCAAATTTCTCCCTCTTGGTCGGCGACTGCGAGTGACGTCACTCCCCATACAATCACGCCCCACAGTATAGACCCGCCCCTGACGCTGATTGACAGGTTTCCGTGTAACGCGTTGGAAATGCAATTGCAAATGGCGACGCAGAGAAAAAGAAAAAGGAAACGTGGTCATTGATTTTGCTGTTTAAATATGACAGGCTCATGACTTGTAAGACATGGGAAATGCAAATGGACTTTGTGTGTCATTGTGATTGTGCGTTCGTGAAGGCGAAAAAGCAAATGGTAATGTAAAGTTTATTTGCATTTGAATTATGGCACACTTTGTGCGTCCACATATGGGAAACGCAATTGCAAATTTGCAATTCATTTTGAATATTGTCCGGGATATCACTCCATAAATGCCACGAACACGTAACTCAAACTTCATTTTAATTTAACACGTACAGAGTGTAGGATTACAAATTTGTAAAATGTTAAATCTAGGTCCCAACATAAAAGTATATAAACTGAAAGATTTATGTACATTGGGTTTTAAATTTTGAGGTAAAGTTGGTGACATTCTAAGAAGATCAAGTCTGGTAGCCCAGGTGTCTGAGACATTAACCTTTTGTCTTTATGTACTTCCTGACCACTGGGTAGGGTCCCAAAGTAAATCTGAATGCTAATCTCACAGCCTTTGTGTCTATGATAGTGTGAAGGTCTGGGTGATACTGTCAGGCTGATTAGATTAGCACCTATTCATTTGAAACGCACTGTTATGCTGATGAACTTCCGTTACCAGGCTGATTCCTGTACTACACTATGCTTTGTTTAGATCGTCTCCACCTCTTTTTATCCCTCCCCCTTAAAAAGTATAAAATCCCAGAGCGGAGATTTAGTCAGACTTGGCTACAGTGAAAGTGACTACAGCGACGCACAGCGAGTTCTCAATGAAGAGTAACTTCTGCTTGAAAGATCTGACAATACTGTCTCCTGGTCTCTGATTCCACAAAGGAAAAAGTTCCCAACAACAGCCATAAACTGTATGATATGCAGTGAAATGTTTAAATGAAGTGCAATGTGATGTTTGTAAGGTTTAAAATGAGCCTCCAAATTTTTTGTTTAATACGAGTTAAATGAAGAATTATTGCTTTTGTGTCCATCACACCACGACACCAGCTGACCCTGACCTGGAGGAGAAAGACACACGCGCGCACACACACACACACACACGACCACACAGACACACACAAGCATTCACACATACACACACCCCCGCACATACACCCAATGTGTCTGATGTTCTCTGTTGATTATCAACACAGAAAGTAAACTTAAGCTTTTGTCCAGGTGTCCTCTGTCACGTACATCCCAAACCTCAAAAGAACAAAAGTCATTAATATGTAAATCATATGGAGACCCAGAAACAGACAGACAACAGGAAGCACGTTAGCGTTTTCTGGTTAGACAAAAGAGTTCCAGCAATTTGGATGTACATTCATCTGGTCATGGGCTTTAGGAAGTATTACCTTATAAGGCACGGGAAAGCTCACACAATATCAGAAAACCTTACAGTGTTTATTAAATTCTGACAAATACGCTGAAAAAACACTACATTCCTCTAGATCAGGGGTCGCCAACTGGGGGACTCCGGCCCGAATCCGGACCGCGAGATGCGTCTATCCGGACCACAAAGCCTTTTGACTTAATGAATTTTTTTTTAATATATATATATATATATATATATATATATATATAGCAAACGCTATTTTCTAATGAAATAAAATGTATAACGGGCACGTGAAGGTCAGCTCAGTAGAGCCATTTGGGTTCTACTGCACCACGGGTTGCTACTACAGTTAACGCGCCAACCGTTACGTTCAGATGTGCAGTCATGCGTGCATTGAAGAGAGCAGAAAGCGAGAGCAGCGCACAGACAGATTAGCGCAAAAAAAAAAAAATGTCACGTTTAAAAATTAGAAAAGTTGATTCGGAAAACCGAGTTTTGCGAGATGAATAGGTGGAAAAAATATGCATTTAATCTTCCTGCATTAAGCTCTACATGCCTGTGTGTGTTATTTGCTCGGACTCTGTTGCGGTTGTTAAAAGTGGAAACATTAAACGCCATTACGAAGCTAAACATTGACACTTTAAAGAAACTTACCCCCAGCAGTCTGAGGTAAGGGCGAGGAAAATAAATGAGCTTAAAGTGCAGTATGAGCGATCTACACAGGTCCTCTCTCACTCACTCACCCCCCAACATTTTATGAATATAAAATGCAATATGAGATTTATGATTTTTGTTTGAACAAGGTAAATAAGGTGATAATTTGTAATCTCAGTTTAGCAGAAAAAAAGCACTTTAGTTTTCCTTTTATATTGTTAATGTTGAAATTAATTTATGTTCTGTGCAGATTTAGAGATGAAGGCATTTTGCACTGTTTCCTTCATCATATTTTTGTCAGACATTGTTACTGGTTTAATTAAATTATTATATTTATATATTTTAAAACAACATAAAGGACAGAACAGCTTTAAAATGAGATCCAATTTGTGAAGTATGTAAATTTATGTGTATCCATATGAGAACATATTATATTTTGTTCAATAAAAAATGTTATCTACACCTAAACCATCAGTGCCTGTTTTGGGTTGTCCGGACCTTAGCTGGTGAGGAGTGTTCATTTACCGGACCTTAAGCAATTTTAGTTGAAGACCCCTGCTCTAGATGCACACAAACTGCCTAAAATATTCAATTTTGTCACTCTAGACTTCTGGTTTGTAAAACACTCCAACAACACGTAGGAACATCAGCTAGGCCAAGTCAATACCAGCCACACAGCAGAACAATGCAATACCACCCCCTACTGGACACGAATGTCAATGTTTAGCATGGGAGTCCTCCTGTTACAACCAGTCAAATACGTAGTAAAATGAGAATATCATCCACACACACATTTATGTCTTTATTGTCTCAGGTGATGTCTGTAGTTTTGAAACTTGCATTTTAACCAATTCACTAATAAGTTTTAATTTTATTCAGGACATTTAACGTTATAGACTGTAATGTTAATGGACAGATGTTTCTCCAGAGCAACAAAACAATGAAAACATGTGTTCTGTAATCTACAATAAAGCCAAACCTTTAGACCTAATCCCACAGGATTAGTATTACCTGAGAACCTCTAGTCATTTGTAGTAATTGAGGAGGTTATCTGTGATCTTAATCCCGTCCCATGTCTGTAATTTGTAAAGTAAAAATATTAAAGTAAAGATATTAGTCCCGTGTGAATATGATTTGGCCAGGATTTATGGGGTCATATATAATTTTTTTTAAGATTTTTGTGTCCTTTGCACCTTTCTATTCATCTTCTGCACAGAATGGAGGCTGTGTTGGAGTGAAAGTATTTTGGGTTCTGGGTCGTATCACTATAGACCATACGACACAATGTGTAGAAGGAAATAAAATAGCGAATAGGGCTTTATTTGTATGAAATGTAATATTATTTGTAATATAATATAAATGTAATATTTATTTGTATGAAAAACATCATATCTGGGAGATAAGTAAGTAAATGTGGGGGGTAATTTCTAAATCACACGAGGTCCCCAGGTAATACTAATCCCATGTGAATAGGCCTTTTATCTGAGACTAAAGCTAATTAAAGGTAAAAAATCATATATTTATTTAATGGACTTCAAGATGTAGTGTTTTTTTCCGTATTCTTCAGAAAGCAGTTATTTGTCTCACACTGAAAACAAAACAATTACAAACTACCACTGGTCATGAAAGAGAGCGGCGTAAAAATGTATACTTTAATCTGTTGACTCAAATAACACACACACACACACACACACACACACACACACACACACACACAGTGCGTTATCAGAATATACACAAAGATAATATGCAGTAATAATTAACCACCAGTTAGTGCTTCAGCTCTCTGACCCATCTGCAGACAGCTTCTTCTTCTTTGAGTTTTTTTTGGTGGATTTTGGTGCATTACCTCCTGCTGTACTGGAGTGTGGAACGTCAGATATTATATGTAACGGCACGGGCAAAAAAAGACGATGATTTTTTAAAAACTGTTAGATTTTATCTGCTAAACCAGTTTCATTTGTTTATTATATATTTTCCAGATATTTTTCCCTAGTATATTTTCTACTTTATCTGCTTCTTCATTTCCTTTTACTCCTACATGTGTTGGTACCCATAGGAAAGAGCTCCTTACACCCTTCTGGTATAATTCTGACACTATTTGTAAGATGTTATCTAGATGGTTTTGTCTGCATGAATTTCCTGTTTCCAGACTAGTGATGGCTGACATGCTATCTGATACAGTTATCATCTCTCCTTGATAACGCTTCTCCTCCTATTCAAGTGATATTTGTATACCTGTGAGTTCAACTGTTAGTTGGTCTGTTGTTTTTTCCTTAGCTGTTATCTTGTACTGTGGAATGTAGAATACTGTCCCTGTTCATGCTGTACCCAGATCTTTTGAGTCCTCGGTATATGTATTATTAGTTTCTTATTTCCTGTTGTGTTTACATGGTTTTGGATTATTATTCTTGTGATGTGTGATGAGTTTGTCCTTTATTTTTTGTTTTAGACTTACATCTATTGGTGGAGTTAATAGTTTCCATGGTGGGTGCTGTATAGTGCCACAGTGGGACTGATACAGTATCATTTTGCTTTGGTGTCCCCTGTCCAACAGATTGGATTTGTTGTGTCCCAGCACTCTTTGAGGATGGCCTTCATTGGGTACTCTTTGTTACGCTTCTGCAGATTTACCCAGTATGCCAACATTAGCTTTATTCTTCTGATTGTTAATGGCATTTCCCCAACTTCTACCTGTATGGCTGCTACTTTAAAGGTCCCACAACAGACTCTCAGGGTTTGAGATTGCATTATGTCAAATTGCTTTAGGTTAAACTCTGCTGCAGACATACAATATACGCTATGCTGCCATAATCTAGTGTTGCTCTTATGAGGTCAAAATAAACATTCCAAAGTACTTAACATGTCGACAGAGGGTCAGCGCCTGTGTCTAGTAACCCATGGCAACAGTGGCCTTAGGTTAATGACGTAGTTAGTCCTTTATCTTCTTGGTGTTTACTGGCTTAATAAACCCATCAAATACTTTCATCCTTGTTCTCTTTCTCCATTTTCTATAATAATTTTCACAGTGTACTTAATCTTTCCAAATTCCAAAGACTAATGACTTAAATACTTGAAGTTATATTGCTATAATATACTGTATATGTTTATACTTAAAGCTGTTTTGGGAGGCTAATTTTGTACTGAGTGTATTTACTGTATCATGTAATTAAATTATACAAAAACCCAATTCACGTGTAAGTTTACATGCTAAAGACACAGACCATACATAGTTCTCACAATAATGTGTTGGATTGTATGTTAAAATGAAGAGAAGAAAATAGTTACTATAGCAAATACAATTTGTTGTATAAACATTAAAATAATTAAACAAAGACACGGCTGGTCCGGTGTACACGCCCATCTTTGGCAGGCACTAATGGATATTAATGAGTATGCAAATGTGACAAGGTGTCAAAAAACAAGATGTTTTTCTTGGCAGATTCTGTAAAACGCTTACGTCTTTGTTGCGAGTTGCCTCTGTGTCCACCATGATGGTTGTTTTGAAGAAAATTATAATGACGGTTCAGGTCACGTGATCTCAGTGCCATGAAAGGCAGGTTGGGCCTAATTAGCATACTAATAGTACAGGCTGCACAAAACAATTTTTTTATAGAAAGATGCACAAGGCCAAGACAATAACAGTATCGCTCGTTATTTTTATGAATATTTTTATAAACTTGTCTGAACAAAGCATTGAGCATTTAACTGAATCATTGTTAAACATAAAGTGAAGTACATAAGATTTAGCACTAACACATTAGACAATACATTCTATAGTTTAAACTATGTACTTAATTTAAAACTACCTAACAAAAATCATGACATTTTACAAACACAACAGGCTTATTTTAAGTCTTAAATGAAGATTGAAATCTGGTGATAAAGAGTGTGTCATTGTTTCTCTCTACAGGTTGCGTGAGTGTGGTGTCTCAGATAAAGGCTGTGCTGCTCTGACTTCAGCTCTGAGATCAAACCCCTCACACCTGAGACAACTGGATCTGTCTAATAATAAAGTAGGAGACTCAGGAGTGAAGTGTCTCTGTGCTGTACTGGAGAATCCTGACTGTAAACTGGAGACACTGAGGTAAGATCATCTCTCTGAGAGTCACATGACCTGCTCCTCAGTAAGACACATTCTCTAATAGTGAGACTGAAGACTCAAATACACTCATACAGTAACACAGAGCTGAAGTTGAGAACAGGATCAATAGGTGTGTGTATGAGAGGAGATCACAGTGCATGATCACTACTGTATGTTTAATATAGAGAATGTGGAGTTACATCACACTGTTTTTATACCGAGTTGTTTTTTTGGAAGGCGTCACCATATTTAGTTTTAATGCTGATCGGTTGCCATGGTGATTTCTGATACAGATGTGTTGAGAGTGACACAGAGTTCAAAGCAGCTTGTTGTTGTTCTTAGATTTGTGACATGGTGTTTTCTTTCTAGATGAAAAAGAGTAAAACTAAAAAAAGGGACCTTACTAGGAGAAGTTAAATGCCGGTGCCAAGCAGAGATATTTTGAGGAACTTGTAGAGATTAAAAACATCGATCCGTATGACCTGGTAGCTAAAGAGTGAATGAAAGACCCAGACACACGACCCCTTCTCACACACCCTGACATTTTTAAATACCTTGTTGTGTGGCCTGACTGAGAAGCGTAGGCAAATCATAGGGCTCACATCAGCACCGTCATCAGACTTTTTTTTCAGTCATAGCCTAGTTATTTACCAAAATCAAGCTATTCAACAGCTTCCATGGTGGATGAGCCACACAGAGAACTCCTCATCCACCCACAATGGTGCATTAAATGACATCCAGAGTGACATTAACTCCACAAGCTCTGTACAGATATGATTAAAATAATGAATATAAAAAATGTCCAAGCTCCAAATCACAGCTAAAGATATTACTCCAAACACACCTGCCTCTGAGAGGAGGACAAAATAATGTGTAAAACTGATGATTTGTGTAAATGTATAAAACTTTTAATTAACTTATGTTAATTTCATAGATTCACTTTCACACTTTTTTGCATGATTTGTCATTCGGAATAAAATATCTTTACAAGCATCAGCTTTAAAGTAAGTCTTAAGTAAAGATTGAAACCTGGTGATGAAGAGTGTGTCATTGTGTCTCTCTACAGGTTGCGTGGTTGTGGTGTCTCAGATGAAGGCTGTGCTGCTCTGACTTCAGCTCTGAGATCAAACCCCTCACACCTGAGAGGACTGGATCTGTCCTATAATAAAGTAGGAGACTCAGGAGTGAAGTGTCTCTGTGCTGTACTACAGAATCCTCTCTGTAAACTGGAGACACTGGGGTAAGATCATCTCTCCAATGTATCTTTATGATTCACACATTGGAGGACCGAAACAATTCTCAGAAAATTTAGCTGTCTGTCTGTCTGTCTGTCTGTCTTTGTGTCCAGCCTGATTTTGTAAAAGCAAAACTGTCTAGACAGAATTTAATGAAACTTTGGCAGTGCTTATATACTGTATTTAAACCTGAAGTTAAACCTGCACAATAAATGAAATCAAAATGTTAAGTAGAAGTTATGAGCAGTTATGTGCCTGATTATGTCCCAGCACCTAGCGCCTTTTTATTTGTAATAATTTTGTGCTTTTTTCCTCGTGGTAGGCGTGGCTTAACAGAGCTAGACAGAGACAGATGTATTAAATTAAACATTTGCAGAACTCGGATATCTGCCTGAAGTTTAACTTGCACCATAACTCAACAGGGCTCTACAGTAACTTTATTTTATTGAGAGCACTTTTGAACATTTAATATTTCCAGTTTCTGAAAACAATTACACAGGCTGTCCTCAAAATATCATGCATGAATTTTATATGCACAAATAATGTACAGATGTTGTTGTAGTGCTCAAATAAATTTA
Source organism: Clarias gariepinus (assembly GCF_024256425.1). Lineage (NCBI taxonomy): Eukaryota > Metazoa > Chordata > Actinopteri > Siluriformes > Clariidae > Clarias > Clarias gariepinus. Next base: position 25,284,503 of record NC_071111.1, read on the forward strand.
AAAGGACAATTCACCAAGAAATGAAAATGGTCATCATTCACCCACCCTAATGTTGTTGTACAGTATACACAGAATATTAAAATAACTTTAAGTGTGTTCTAAAGGTAAAAGAAAGACTTTGGAATGACAAGAGGAAGAGCAAATAATAATAGCATTTTTATTTTTGGATGAAGTGTCTTTTTAATATCTCTAAATTGACATCTACACTGCTAAACACAGTTAGGCCTTGTTCACACGGGCGTTAAATCTTTGGATAAACGAACGCGTTTTGAACGTCCTAGACGTTTATGTTGCGTTTTGTAGTGGCGCTCGATTGACTTCTACACTGGCGTTCGTTTGTCTCTGTCTAACGCCAGCCTGCAGCTCAAATTGTAGTTTGTGTGTTAACCTGTGGGGGCAGTGTGGGGGGAACTGGATATAAAAGCCCTTGTCGTTTTATTTGAGGTGCCTCCTTTTAATATGGACCATTTTGCTATATTAGACATGAATCTTCTTGGTTTAAAAAATCTAATTAAATTTTTATATTTAAAAATAATATATAAAAATTATTAAATAATCGCCGCCGCTACTGAGTTCACCCTCTGACTGCACAACGTCGGATTAAAGGAAGGTTTTTGTGGTTTATAAAGAAATGTGAAAATTTCTGCGCAAGTTTTATGTTTTAAGCATTTTATTTAGCTTTTTTCCCGCATTTCCCTATGTATAGCGTGTAGGATCATGGGATATATCCAGTCCTCCGAAGCGTAAAATAAACGTGGATAAAACAGACTAGAAGCATTTACCTTGCGTTCGTTGGGATTTGAACACAAAGAAAAAGCTGCATGCAACGTTTTTTTTTTAACGCACAGCCGGACAAACGCACGTCACCAAAGCCCGTGTGAACACTCACATTGACTCCTATGTGTAGAAAACACTCGCCGCTTCATTCACGCTCACTGGACGCTACGAACGCCAGAAAAACGCTCGATTTTGACGCCCGTGTGAACAAGGCCTTAATGTTCCTGCCACACAGTGAACACAATCAGTTCGTAAAATGGGATCTCGTCTTTAGCTATCAGATACGCTGTGTTAAATTAGATTTTGTGACAGAAACATTTGAGACAGAACTCTTATATTAAAATATGATGCTCTTCATCCCAACACAACAAGATAACTTTAATCCAACTTTAATAAAATAATTTTACAAACATCAGCTTTAAAATAAGTCTTAAATAAAGATAAAAATCCACTGATGAAGAGTGTGTCATTGTGTCTCTCTACAGGTTGTATAATTGTGGTGTCTCAGATGAAGGCTGTGCTGCTCTGACTTCAGCTCTGAGATTAAACCCCTCACACCTGAGAGAACTGGATCTGTCTGATAATAATGTAGGAGACTCAGGAGTGAAGTGTGTCTGTGCTGTACTGGAGAATCCTGACTGTAAACTGGAGACACTGAGGTAAGATCATCTCTCTGAGAGTCACATGACCTGCTCCTCAGTAAGACACATTCTCTAATAGTGAGACTGAAGCAGAAGTTTTAGGTTGATCATCAATGTCCTGAGGAGGAAGATTGTTTCTTTTCACTGCACACTGATGATTTGTCACAGAGTCTTTGGGTCAGATGTAAATATGTGTTTACATGGTTTTGGATTATTATTCTTGTAATGTGTGATAAGTTTGTCTTTTATATTTTGTTTTAGACTTACATCTATTGATGGAGTTAATAGTTTCCATGGTGGGTGCTGTATAGTGCCACAGTGGGACTGATACAGTATCAAGCTTCTGTAGTCCTAGGCATTTTGCTTTGGTGTCCCCTGTCCAACAGATTGGATTTGTTGTGTCCCAGCACTCTTTGAGGATGGCCTTCATTGGGTACTCTTTGTTACGCTTCTGCAGATTTACCCAGTATGCCAACATTAGCTTTATTCTTCTGATTGTTAATGGCATTTCCCCAACTTCTACCTGTATGGCTGCTACTTTAAAGGTCCCACAACAGACTCTCAGGGTTTGAGATTGCATTATGTCAAATAGCTTTAGGTTAAACTCTGCTGCAGACAAACAAAATACGCTATGCTGCCATAATCTAGTGTTGCTCTTATGAGTTCAAAATAAACATTCCAAAGTAACCCATGGCAACAGTGGCCTCAGGTTGATGATGTAGTTAGTCCTTTATCTTCTTGGTGTTTACTGGCGGTTGGCATCCACTATGTTGCATTACCACCACCTTCTGGTCTTGATCTCCCTCCACTTTCTTTCATTTTAAATCCTCTTTTCTAGTCCCATCGCCCTTAATAAACCTATTTTCTAGTCGCCTCTTTGACAGGCGCTAATGAATATTGATGAGTATGCAAATGTGACAAGCTGTCAACAAACGAGATGTTTTTCTCGGCAGATTTTGTAAAACGTCTTTGTTGCGAGTTGCCTCTGTGTCCACCATGATGATTGTTTTGAAGAAAATTATAATGATGGTTCAGGTCACATGAAAGGCAGGTTGGGCCTAATTAGCATACTAATAGTACAGGCTGCACAAAAATAATAATAATTATAGATAGATGCGCAAGGCCAATACAATAATGGTATCACTCAATAATTTTATGAATATTTTCCTTATTAATTGTGTGCTTATATAGTCAGAATCAATTTTTTAAGTATATGGCTGTGTAACGTACATACTGTACCTGACACAGTAATTAAGGAAATTAAAGTATATCTGTAATGAATCATATTTAATATGTTTTATAATTTAATATTTATTTATTTTTTTAAATGATAAACCTGTCTGAACAAAGCATTGTGAGACTGAAGCATTGTTACACAGAGACTCTGAAAACAGGGCGAGAGCTACAGAGCATTATACTAGAAGTGAAGTACATAAGATTTAACACTAACACATTAGACAATACATTCTATAGTTTAAACTATGTACTTCATTTTAAACTTCCTAACAAAAATCATGACATTTTACAAACACATCAGCTTTAAAGTAAGTCTTAAATGAAGATTAAAATCTGGTGATGAAGAGTGTGTCATTGTGTCTCTCTACAGGTTGTGTGAGTGTGGTGTCTCAGATGAAGGCTGTGCTGCTCTGACTTCAGCTCTGAGATCAAACCCCTCACACCTGAGAGACCTGGATCTGTCTAATAATAAAGTAGGAGACTCAGGAGTGAAGTGTCTCTGTGCTGTACTGGGGAATCCTGACTGTAAACTGGAGACACTGGGGTAAGATCATCTCTCTGAGAGTCACATGACCTGCTCCTCAGTAAGACACATTCTCTAATAGTGAGACTGAAGCAGAAGTTTTAGGTTGATCATCAATGTCCTGAGGAGGAAGATTGTTTCTTTTCACTGCACACTGATGATTTGTCACAGAGTCTTTGGGTCAGATGTACGTATGTGAGAAGCTGCAGAGCAAAACATGACTTGATGTGACTGCAGTGTGTCTGAAATGACTGTGAAATTTACTAAAACACTGTAACTAATCACACAAACTGCACCTGGGACACAAACTAAATGCACGGTGTGTGAACTGTAGGGTTTAAAAGCAGCAGAGAAATGCAAATAAGAAACATTTTATTGGTCTTAAAGCTGAAATAATGTTTATTTTGTCAGTGAACATTCGTCTCCATCTAACTGCTATAAACAGGGTTGCCAGATCTGTACAAAAGTATTAAAACTATGCAGTCTTTATTAATAGTTCTTTCACTGAGCTCTTAAATAGTCTTGGATTATTTCACATTTTGTCATAAATAAAGAATATCTATAAATAAACTCACTGACTCAAATACACTCATACAGTAACACAGAGCTGAAGTTGAGAACAGGATCAATAGGTGTGTGTATGAGAGGAGATCACAGTGCATGATCACTACTGTATGTTTAATATAGAGAATGTGGAGTTACATCACACTGTTTTTGTACCGCATTGTTTTTTGGAAGTCACTGCCATCTTTGGTTTTAATGCTAATCTGTTGCCATGGTGATTTCTGATACAGATGTTTTGAGAGTGACACAGAGTTCAGAGCAGCTTGTTATTGTTCTTAGATCTCTTTCATGGTGTTAAATCCCGGTGCCAAGCAGAGATATTTTTAAAGAACTTGTAGAGTTCAAAAACATCGATCCGTATGACCTGGTAGCTGAAGAGTGGATGAAAGACCCAGACACACAACCCCTTCTCACACACCCTGACATTTTAATTGATTTTAAGTGTTTCTGATGCAGCAGTTTCGTCCTGACTTTGTTTACCAAAATCGAGCTACTTAAAAGTTATAACACACAGAGACGCCTCATCCACCAACATTTCCACCGACACGTGAATCAAATTCTAATCTTATTTGTCACCATAAACAGTCTGATATGCAGTGAAATGTTAAATGACGTGTGGCGTGATGTTATGTAAGGGTTAAATTATTAAGTTTAATACGAGTTAAATAAAGAAGAATTATTGCTTTTGCGTCCGTTACACCTCGATACGATACCAGCTGATCCCGAACCAGGAGAGAGGCGCGCACACACACACACACACACACACACACACACACACACACACACAAGCATGATGTCTGAAGATCTCTGTTTATTCTCAGTAAAGATGGAACATTTAAACATTTGTCCAGGTGCTGTGTCCCGAACATCAAAAGAACCAGTCATTAACATGTCAGTCATAGAGAGACCCGGAGACAGACAGACGAGAGGAAATGCATTTGCATTATCCGTGTAGACAAAAAAGTTCTAGTGGACAAGAGCTGTTTGGATTTATATTCATCTGAAGTGATAATGAACTTCCTCTCTCTGTGAATAGACTGTTCATCTATATAGACTGAGTCCTGAACTCCAAACCTTCTTAAGACTTCAGCAGGCCATGTCCAGTCCTTATGGTCTCTTATCAATAGAGTCAATTCAAAACCAGTCTCCCAGACCTCGAAGCCATACATCTCTCTCCACACTTGACTAGGAAAGAGTAAAAGACTTCAAGTCTGACTAATCTACCTGTGCTTCAGATATAGCTAGTCAATGTGCCAAGCTTAATTAAATACAATCCATCATTCATGTACAATTTCTCTGTGTTTTTATAATACAGTGTTCATTGTGTTACATCAAAAGAACAAACGTGATTAACATGTAAGTCATAAAGAGAGACATATAAAAAAAACCGAGAATCTGGCAACCACTCTGCTAATTTACACCTGCTTCTGAGACGAGGACAAAATAATCTCTCAGATTTTATTGAATTAAGCAGAATATGTAATCAGATTCACTTTCACACTTTTTTTGGATGTTTCTTTCTGGAATCTTTTTGTCTTTATGTCAGTTTTTCTGTAGAATTTTTATTTATTGTGAATTTCACTTTTAAACCTGTAGAACCTGATGGATCCAATTTGTAGACATTTTTTACTCTCCATTAGATTTATAATTCAGGAATATCTATTTAAATGATCAGCAAGTAATCTGGTTTATACAAGACATGAATATTATTCATTCCTTCTATACTCCTTATCCTGTGTATGATCTGTGATGAAGAGTGTGTCATTGTGTCTCTCTACAGGTTGCGTGGTTGTGGTGTCTCAGATGAAGGCTGTGCTGCTCTGACTTCAGCTCTGAGATCAAACCCCTCACACCTGAGAGTACTGAATCTGGTCTTGAATAATAAAATAGGAGACTCAGGAATGAAGCTGCTTTCTGCTCTTAAGGATGATGAACATTACAAACTACAGACACTGATGTGAGTAATGACCTTTTTGTATTATTGTTGAAATAATAAAAGACTAATTATTTAAGTAATTAATCATTAGTTTGTACATTTCTATTTAGTCCCAATAAATATACGATTAGCAGGTTAGAAGTGTTATCACTGTTTTATTTAAATGTTTTTCTCTAACAATATGCTTTAATGCTTTAATGTTTTGTGTTCAGTAAAGTTGATTTTAAATCCATGTGAAGTCAGAAGACAGGGAGTCAGTCAGAGTCTACAAAATGTCACAAATGAGTGCATGAGAGTGATTGTAAATGAACAGCTCGTCTCCTTGTGACACCCTGCTATCTCTGACTTCATACTGCTGCTTTTGTCTGAACAAGATGATCTCTGCTTTTCCCTGTTTCTGGAAGCAAACTTCATTCTCTTAAAACTTTTATGCTACAAATATTGTATTTAAGCCGCCACTTTCCTCACTCTGACACTTCTTCCAGCACCCGACCTCCACACCGTGTCTTCTGTCATTCCTGTAAAATTCACCTCAGCTTGTTCTTAAAGTCTGCACTTAAATATAAATGTAGAACAAGAGCTAAATGACTCAGTAGTGTTGATTATTTAAAAAGCTCCAAAGCCTGTGATTGGATAAGAGCAGTGATGTGATGAGTAAATATCTGCTCATGTTCCTGTTATAACACAGATGTTACTAAGAATGAAGAAATGTTGAATGATGAATTATAAACAGGAGATGATGATGTTTCCCTTGAAGGAGAGATGATTACATGCTGTTGATCATAAAGTACCACAGTCCAGTTTATGGTTATTAATACACATTTTCCTTTTAGATTCGGTTGGGGGTGAACATCTTTGTGTGATGAAGACTCCGGTGTTCCTGCGTCTCCATGTTGGTGATAGAGAACATGCTCATAAACACATCATTCATTTAGTTATAACACATTAAACAGACTCAGAGACGTGAGAAGTGTGTGTTCATCGTGCACAGTGAATCACAGACTGAGTGAACACAGACAAGTGGAGTGACACAAGTCATCAAATCTGCCAGTTCTGTTATGAAATATATAAAACATCAGCCTTGTTGTGGTCGCTGCTCGTCCAAACACATTCATGGACCAAAATTAACTGTTGTATGATGCAGGTTTGATGGGTCATGTGATTATTCTGTGTTTTTGATTAGTGTTATTTTATTATTTTTTTTATTATGCTTTTTTATTGCTGTATTCTTAACTACACAATTAAAATGACATTGTCTTTTAGTGCTTACAGTGTCCATAATTTAATCAAATACATAAAAAAGAGTTATAGATGTCATTATTTCTGTTTAAAAGTATTTAAAAATGTAACAAACTTTGTATCAATATGTTTGTAACAGTTCTTTAAAGATGTTTTATATTTAATAACAAAATATTGTTACAATTTACTTAAAAAATGATTCATTAGTTAAATGTAATTTACTTCACCAACATTTTCGATGTGAAAATATCACATTAGATGTAACGCCACTTCTTTTAACAGACAATAAAGTTGACAGGAGAGTTGTGGTTCTGTGTGGTTCATATCACTACAGCTTGTTTATCCACTTTGCGTGTGGACGTGGGTCTGTTGGGGCTAGCAGGAGGGGTTAGCACCTCTGTGTTCTCTTCTCCCAGGTTCACAGGTTCTGGAACACGTTTGCAGTGGCTGGAGTGGATCCACTTCACACTTTCTGCTACCTTCACTGCTGTCCGTGTCACTAGGAGCACCTGGAACGGTCCCGATCACCTCCTGGCCTTCCGGTTCTTTCTCCTGAGGTCCTTCACCACCACCCAGTCTCCTGGTTTCAGGTCATGTGACTTTCCCTCTGCCGGTTGTGGCAAGACCTCCTTCACTTGGGCCTGTACTCGAGATAAAACCTGTGTGTGTGTGTGATCTGAGGTGTTTTGGGGGGTTCTTGTGCTTGGTCTTTTCACTTTTTCTAAATAGTGGATTTTGTGAAATTGTTATCTTTCAAGTGAATTATGAAAGGAAACAAACAGGAACAAGTGAACAGGTTAAATAATTTATTTGTTTTTAATTAACTTCTAACAGATGGTTTATTTTTATATTGTATTATGTTTTAAAAAATTGAAAGTATCGTGTGTGTGTGTGTCTGTCTGGTGGGTGGTAAACAAAGTAATTAATGTGTTTACTGGCGTGTGTGTCACATAAGCTTTTTAAACACCTAGAACGTCAGTTAAGGGACGACTTTTAATGACCCTTTCATATGTGGCTTTTGACCTCAAGCTCTCTCACTCCTTGTCTATACCGCTTTATCCTGTATACAATGTCGCAGGGGGCCAATCTATCGCAGGGCACATACACACACTACAGGCAATTTTGTGAATGCCATATAATTAATGTAAATTTTTACACAAAAAAGCAAATAAAAAACGTCCCTTTTGAATACAAATGACATTTGATTTTGCTGCTTTTCCTGGTTACAGGATCCTCATGATAAATGTTCCTCCTTGTCCTTCACACAGTATACTGGACTTTATCTCCACAACTGGCAAAGTACATAATACACCAGTTCTATATATATCCATGGTCATCAGTTAATAAGATAAAAATGAATATTTGTACTAATGTGTGAGAGACAGATGGCTGTAAACAGTCCTCGTGATCACCAGGCTGAGCAGCTGGGAGAGGAGATGCTGTGCTGGTCTACTAATGGGACAGTGAAGGGGACGCTTGTCCTCCAGACCGGACTGTCTCACATAATACCTTATAAAAGAAACAGTATGTAAAAGGTTAGAAGTCATCACTCAGTGACCCTTATAATCATATTCTCATAAATTAATCATTATCATGATGGTGATTGTTATCATGAACTGAGAGTTAAAACAAGAAGCAGAGTGACGTCTGGTGGTTTGTGGAAATTCCAACAGCTGTAAACTCAAGTGGGATTTTATATTACATGTGAGAAATTATAGGATATAGGATGTAGTATGTTGTATGTGGGGTCATTATGATCCATCAGAAAAGCTTCATGACATCAAGGCATCGATTCTACACGTCTCTGGAACTGAGCTGCAACTTAAACAAACATCATTTTACAAAACATTAGCTGTTTTAATGGTGACAGAGACACTGCTTAAGACGTCCATCCAAAATCTCCAACACAAGAAGAACTGCTGATTTGACAGCATATTATTTAGATTATTTTTATACTCATGTCCTCATTACAGTCATCCTGTAAGACAGCACTCCTATAAGAATAGCAAAGTTTGATTATAGAATAAAGATAAACAGTTAGAATAACTCTGTATTGAATGGGAGGGACAAATGCAGCCAACTACATCAACTACAACTACATCTTTACATTTAATGCGTCACCTTTCTGTAAGTGCACTTATTTTGTGATGAATGTGAATTGTGTTAACTGTGATTTTCCTGATAATCAGATTATTAAAATACTGCAGTAAATGGACGATCATTTGGATCAGTCGAACTCTTTTGGAGAAGGATTGGATCTTATTGCTTATCTGGTGATCTAAATCTGATACTAGTAGCTCATTTGTTTGTCTCGGCTTGTACACCGTCTTATAAAACCCAGTCGTCCACAACAGACTCTCTCACCTGAACTCTTCTTTAAGTTCTGTAATAATGGAGGTGTTCACACAGGGGTTGTGCTGCATGCAGGTCAGGAGCAAGTGGCACCGCTGGTACAGGAGGACAGCCTGAGACGGGCTTAAGGGAGACTCTGACTGTTTCAACATCACAACATAGACATGGATCAACTCTAGTATTTAATCTACTTTTCCCAAAGGAATCACATTCTCATGGATTTGATATCAATTATTATGGATTTACCAGAAATGACAGAACCAGAACCACACGCTGGGCCTGATAAACCATAAACAGGAGCTAAACACAGACAGAGCACAACTTAGTGAATCTTATGATCTACTGAAGAGCTAGTTTTGATTCTAAAGAGATTTACAAAGAAAGGGTGGGATTTAAGTGTTTGAAAAACCCAGGACAGTCAGAAAGTGTCCTACATTCTGCATGAGACTCACCTTAAAAAAACTAAACAAAAAAAAGTCTATAAATCTGCATCAGTGGACGAATGTTGTACTGAGGATATGCAGCCAGGTCCATAAATATTGGGACAGCGATTATACATTAATTTGTTTGCGATCACATCTTGAGTGTTGAATTTCAAATCCATTGTCCTGGTGTACAGAGACAAACTGACCACCATGGAGTCGCTGTCCAAATACTTATGGACCTGAATATAAAAATTAACGTCATAAATGAGAATCCACTGCACCGTAAGGTTTTAGAAATAAAATATTGTATAGTTTGTGTTATTAGTGTTACTTATGTTTTATATTGCTAGTCACTGGTTATGTCCAGACACAGATGATTCATTCTCATTGAAACTATATCCAGTACAGCAATAACACAAACAAGACAGATAACAGTGTTGTGTCTTACCTCTGTGTGAGATGTAGAATTGCAGTTGTAAGGCTTTAGCTCAGGATCACACACACCAAAGCCAAGAGCAAGTCTGCAGTCACGCTTCCCCTGCAACACATTAAAGGCTCCTGATACAGTAACATACTGTATAAATATACACTACAGTCACAGGCTCCAGTCATATCTGAGTTTACTCACTGCTTGGACGTTAGTGTGCTAAAGCGAGCAGCTCCTTTCTCCGTCTCACCGAGCATCAGGCTTATGGTCTGAAGCACTAACGTGGAAAGCCTGGAGACCGACACACAGTGTTGTAGTGAATCAGTGAGGTGGTGATGGTGTTCTGTTCCAGTCAAGGTGAGTCAGAGGTTAAAAGTGGAACAATCGCTACAAAAAAGTCGTGGCTCACTTCATATAACGCCGAAATACTACAAAGATGATGTTCACGTAATTTTGACCTAAAAGGAAAATAAAGAAACATCATGTCTAACTGTAGCACTAACGCTAAAAATAGTTCAATAGTCGCCTCTTATCATTTAGTAGAAGAGATTACAGAGCATGGAGAGGACTTACTGTATGGACCTGAGGGGATTATTGAGTCACACACAGTGTCTGACTTCATCTAATCTAATTCAGCCTCCTGAGTTCTACTGGAAGAGTCTAACAGTGTTAATGGTGTTGAATGGTGTGTTTGGTTTGATCAGGTGACTCAGACTTACAGTAGCCTGTCTGCAGTGTGTAATCTGTCCTGAGAGAGCTGCAGGGTTTCAGTCAGCGTTTTCACCAGGAACAGATAGAGCTCAGGTGACTGTACCACACACACACACACACACACACACTCAGGTGTAAGAGCTTTAGCATGAAACAGCGTGATGATTTAAAACAACCAGGAGGGGACATTAAAGGTGAATTTTAAGTGTAAGGACGGGGACAATAGGTACACTATCTTTGCCACCACGGAGAGGCTGAGGTGCTTTGAGTGTGATGATGTTGGACATGAAAGTCTGAGCTGTCCTCATGGAGCCGTGCAGGGGAGCTCAGGGGACGACTCGGACGGGATACAGCAGCAGCACCGCAGGGACAGACAGCAGGAGGACACCGGGGAGACGGAGACTGCAGCGGGCCTCACCGACCCCCAGAGCAACGACACACCGCAGTCAGAACTCACAAAAGGTCCGTCCTGAACACACTGACACCACAGATAGAAACACTGCACCCAGCGCTGATAAACACAACGCAGACACAGAAAACACCGCCAGTATAAAACACCACGTCCCTACAGACAATACCGCTAACAGTAACCCTGTCCCTAATGTCTGCTCTGATACACACCAACAAGAGGAAAAATACAACTACTGGCAACCGACAGAACACAAAACACTACAGTGAGCATGAGGGGTAAAAGACAGGAGGAATCACACAACACAGAAACATCAACAAAACGGAAAATCTGCAGCCAGTTACTGAGCACAAGACTGTAGGAGAGTGAAGAGCAGAGTGCAGCACCGCACACACACACACACACACACACATGGAGGAACAAATCAAGCGGTTTTTACAGCTGACTGAAAGAGGAAGGAGACAGGGGGTTAACACACTTTTTCCAGGGAAAAGTAAAAATGCTCAAAACTCTCACATCAGGTAAGAAGAAACTGAAAGCTGCTCCCAGTAAGGAGAGAATACAGGACATGGACACGGACAGTAGCCTGGGTCAGAGTAACACAATGAACACACACACACACTCATGACCACAGAGTGTGAGACTATGAACAGGAAAACCGTAAATAGTTTCTTTCCTTAAATTGTTTCACAATAAAGTGTTTAAAATCTCTAAAACTCTCTCTCTCTCTCTCTCACACACACACACACACACACACACATTTTAGACATCATTCATTCACATGTAAAACAAAACCCTGTGTACATAATTATAATCAGATTAAATTAAAAGTCCAAGTAGTAAAATCAGTTTTTTTTTTATGAAGCACACCTAAAGTGTGTGTGTGTGTGTGTGTGTGTAGGTACAGTACACACACACATATTCTAATCATCTCCATCATCCTCGTAATCATCCTGTCTTTCTTATCTATTCAGTCTTTCTCTAATGCTTACTTGCACCACAAACCCCCTTCATGTCTCTGTCTCCAGGATAACATTCACCCTCCCCTCCTGATACTCTGCCTCCCAATGGGGCTCAGCGCTGGGAATAAACACTTGTAAAACAACCATAAAGCGCTACAGTGTCCTTCAGCATTGTACAGAGACAGAGGAAGAGACGAAGAGTGAGAGTAAATCTTATCATCTGAAATAGATGAAGCAGTTTAACTACAAAAAGAGGAAAAATAATAAGTGATGCTGACCTTCTGACTTCACTTATCACTCAGTAATAAAGCTTCTGCTGGTCTGTTTGATCAGAACAGTTTAGTTTCCAAGCAGCAACAGTAAACCACTATCTTGTATTTACAGTAGATGGCTGTAGTGAAAACCTCTATAATCTCTATAAGCAGCTAAAGCAGGCAGATGATAAACACTGCAGTGATCAGTCGTGTCCTTTCAAGCCATTGTACACAAGTCTGTCAGTAAAAACATGTAAGGTGGAGATAAGCAGGCAGAACAACAGAACCTCACCGTGGCTGTCAGAGACGGGACGAGTTTATTGATTGCCAAATGCTGTAAAACACGGTGTTGTGTGTTAGTACATTACTGTGGAGTGAGCTGAGGGCCGCTGACCCAGAGATTGGGAGCATCAAAAAAAAAAAACATTAATCAAGATGACTTGATCAAAGATCACCGTTAAAGTGTCCTTCTGAACGAACTATGAGCATCTTTCAAATAAATACCGTTAATTCTATTAAATCTACAGGATTTAAAAATTTTTTTTAAATCAAAATACAAAATTCAAATTTCATTTAACAGCTAATTAAAAACTAGTTCCAAACATTCCATAACTGTTTTCTTAACACACACAGACTCATATGAATACACTCAAAAGTGTGTTCTCTCACTTCAAATCCATCAATGTTACCCAATCTAGAGGTTGGAAGTAAACATTATTTACATTTTTAACAGACCAAAGTGTTCTTAATGTCTTCATATCATTAACCAGGTTAACTACATTCTGCATTCTGTACTAAAAGTGTTAAGTCTATTGCTCATTTAAGAGCAAGTTAAGAGCAAAGAACGCTTGTAAAAAATCATATATTTTTGTCTAATTCTTGGACTAACACATTTCTGAATGCAATCCCAATCATGGAAACACTCGGGAGTGTGAGACTGGGAGGTGAAGACTTAGTGAGTGAAGTCTGGACCTACAGTATTAGAAGCTGGAGACGTTCTCCTGTCAGGACCGAGCAGAACCTCACTGATTCCTGTACAAGATTGGAAAAGATAATCAAAACTACTGTAGGGATGTTAATCTTTAATCATTGTTTGATTACTGCTAATAAATTAACCAATTAAAATTGTACTCATCTATAGCATTAGTGTACCATAATAATGCTCCTTAGCTCCCATATTTATTAATCTCTACACTACAAGAGAGCGACCTTGTATTTTGTAAAGCTAATTAAAGCTTCATCAAAACTACAAAACCAGTCCACAGTGAATAACCAGGAGACAGTAGAGGTGAGTATCTTTATTCCTGAGTGTGAGATGAGTGGAGTTGTATTTGCACTGAGCAGCTGGATGTACAGAATGAGGCTGAAGTGCAGAGCCCTGCTGAGGGTCCGAGGCTGATACTCGCTCAGGTAAATCGAGTCGTCGGTGAGCAGCACGTGCAGAAACACCTTGTCGAGTTCCTCAGAAACCACGACACACGACTCGTAGTAGTGAATCCGCTCGTGCACGTCCCGGTGAGAGTGTCTCTTCAGAAACGTCTCCAGTTTGCTGTTGTTCCGACAGAGAGAGAAGTGTCCGAGATGGGACTGGACATGGAGTCCACCTGAGTCAGTCTGCTCCACACTGCCTTCCATCATCTGCTCTCACACACATCAGCTCATTTACTGTGTGTGTTTCTCACACACTCCACACACACACAGCTCTGATCTGAAAGGCTCCACACTGTAGTACAGAGAGGTTCAGACTGAAAACAGTCCCTCAGGGAAGTGCTGCTCAGAACTCAGGGGAAACACACACTCACACAGATATATTATCGGGAATAAAGCAAACACATCAAAAACACTTCGGTGAACAAATTATTAACATTATTGTTATTATTACAAATTAGTGGTTTTTCTACAACAGAACAGGCGCGCGCATCGGGACTGCAGACACACCAGCGCCCTCTTGTGGATGTAACAGGTCCGACATTGTGTGACTGTAAAATCAAGCTCTTGGTTAAAATTCATTAATATGTGGAAAATGTGCTCATGATATCAAACCTTCTTATTTAGAGCTGCATAAAAAAAAATTGGTAAAGAAAATAAGCCTATAAGGAATAAAGGTGTGGAGATTAATAAGAATTAAATGATTTTGATGGAAGAAATCTTGAGTTGAAGCAGACTGGGTAGCAGATAGTGAGATTATAAATCTCTTCTATAGTGTGCTATAAGGTTAAAATGCTCTTTACACCATCAGAAGAAATCGCCAATTTTCTTTCTACTCAGGCTACACAGGTGCTTGTTTAGTCCCTTGTTATTTCAAGACTGGACTACAGCAACTCACTCCTGACGGGTCTGCCCCTGTCCACCCATCATCCTCTGCACCTGATCCAGAATGCAGCTCCACATTTTGTTTTCAATCTTCCTAACTTCTCCTACACCACCCAGCTTCTGCACTGGCTTTCTGTAGCTGCCTGCATCAACTTCCATATCCTGATGCTTGCCTACGAAGCTAAAAATGGCCTACACTTACCTCTCAGCTCTAATCACACCGCGCACTAAACTATGTTCCCTCAGATCCTCCAGCACTGCTCACTTAGGAATTAAGGAAGACATACATTTAGACTGTTTTCTGTTCTGGCACCTAAGTGGTGGAATGAACTTCCTTTATATCTCCATACAGCTGAGTTTCTGCCAGTCTTTAAACAACAACTAAAGATCTATCTGTTTCTCCAAAACAAAAAGAAGAAGAAAAAAAACCTATCCCAACAGTGTTTGACTGATGGTACTTAGTTAGTAACCCATTGTAAAGATCGATCCAATAACCAATATCCAATGTGTCGCTCTGGATAAGAGTGTCTGTCAAATGCCTACATTTAAATGTCTCTGGAACACCTCTGACTGACCCAAAAAAAAAACTCTCTTCGAAAAAACAGGAAATTCTATGGAATTGTCACTTGTAGGCATGATAGAAAAAAAGAAAAAAAATCTACTGATAATGACAAAAATAGGAGTGATAATAATATTAAAAGTATTGGTGTCTATTTACTTCTTGCATGTCTGTGTAGAGTTAGCATAAGAACTAGAGTTGCCGTTAGCAAGGACTGACCATGACATCACCTTCATCTCAATCAACTACTGAAACCCAGATTACAACTCATTACATATAAACTTGTACGATTCTCTTCATAATAGTTCAAGTGGATGTGAAGGGGCATCGAGGGGGTAAAATAAAAATAAGAAATCAATCCAAATACAAACAAAAATTTCACATCTGTGTATTATTCCACTTACATAATACACATGCTGTCAGACAATGGCTTAGAGTGTTGTTTCTAAACCACTTTACATACAGTACACTGCCTGGCCAAAAAAAAAAATCCTTCTCAGACTCTAAGATTTCAATCAGTTATCTTTAACATTGATTACAGGACACAATGTGATGGTCAGTTCATGTGTTAAAATGATTCTTCATGCTCCCAGAACCACTCTTTCACAGTTTTCACATTATTTGTACTAGTAAGAAAAAAAAGCCCTATTATACCTTTAACTCCTGATGAAAAAAATAACCCAGCTGTTAAAACACGGGCTAAGATAGTTTAAGCGGTTAACCCAGTTAATTTGTTAAAAATATTTTTTGAGATTCTGTAATTGACTTAAATATGAAAGTAGTTGAGTTAAATACTACAGTCTATAATGTACATTAGTAGCAGAAATTAAGGGACCACCACTAGAGGTCACTGTTATGTTTGTGTAGTTTTGGTTTGCAGACTAAGTTTCCCAGAAGGCACCTCAGTCACGTGATGCGGGTGCTCACCTGAACCGAGGTAGCTCATTAGATCTTCTATAAATAGCTGTTTATTTTGGGCAACTGGGTCGATCATTGTTTGTATTCACTGTCTCTGATGTGGGCATTTTAGTTTGTATTTTAATTTTGTTTAACTAACCCTAGGGTCCCAAGGCTCTAGTGTAGAGATCATAAGTATGATCGCTGTGTTTTAGTGTGTGTGGAGCTGATTCCGTATCGTGAAGTGTTGTGTTAGTATCAAGTTTTGTGAGTATTGTTTGTGTCCCTAATGTGTTATTCCTGTATGTTTAGCTATGGGGTATGTTTAGCTAGGTGTCAGTTTAGATATTTGGACGTTTAGCCCCTAGCCTTTTCCATCATGTTCTCTCTGGTCTCGTCCTGTCTGTGGTCTTGTCTTGTTTCAGCTCCATGCCTAGTGTTTGTGCGCTCTTAACCTCTTATTTAAAGCTACAGAGCCTATATTATGTGTGTAAACCTAAAGAGCCTGTGTAACGCTATGGAGCCTATGTTATGGTTGTAGAGCTATAGAGCCTATGTTATGTGTAATGCTACAGAGCATAGGGTATGTAAGCTCTGTCTTTAGTTGGAGTTCTTGATTTGTTTGATTAGTTTCTTTTATTTAATGTCTTAATTAGTGACTGTTTTGGGTAAATAAAGACTTTTTTTTATTATTATTTTAAATACCACCAACCCCCTCTGCACCTATGCCTACCTGTAAGCCCACATTAACAACAGCCTAGTACCCCTAGATCATGACATTTCTTCGGTAATTTCTCTAGATTATAGCAATAACAAAATATAATAATACATTTTCTATAACTGCAGTGCACAGAAATTAAAGCCAGTTTCAAATCACAGGTTTATATTCATAAACTCTTTCTGATACATTAGCAATAGTGCCATCATACCCATGGACTTGTAAAGCAGGTGCTCAGCATTAACGTTTGTGTGTGTGTGGGTAAATCTATGTTTTAGAAATGTCTATGTACTGAACAGAAATGTCCTATCTGAAATGTCATTTTTTATATGACATTTTACATTGCAGCAGAAGAGCTGCACTCCACTACACGCAAGACACACTACTTGGCACAGTGTCACACTGCTCATCAAAGTCATGCCACATAGCATTAAAATAAACAAAGAACCATCTACATACTGAGGCACAAAATAATCTTGATCATAATTGGTGACTGACTAAATACTTATTTGCTCCACTGTATAACATTTGTACTACAGATAACACTGTACCTAAGCCTTTTGAACAGATACCCCCAACACACATGTGTGCACATACAGGTATACACATATACATACACACACAATAAAATAATGTTTCAAAAGCACTGCCTTTTGAATTGAAGTGTGGGGAACATATTTTCCTGGCGATCAGGAAAATCTGTTCCCCCCTCCCTACTGGCTGTGAAAGTATCAGGGATGTCTGAAACTCAGAGATATGTGTGCCCGTAGCAAAGATAAAATAGTGATCAGAATGGTTTAAAAAACTGTCTTTTAAATTAAATCAGGAAAATCGGTTTCAATTCAATTTTATTTGTATAGCGCTTTTAACGATTTACATCATCACAAAGCAGCTTTACACAATCAAAAGAATTAAGTTTGTATGAAATGTGAATGTGTATGTGTCTGATGAGCAAGCCTAGGACAACATCGACAGTGGCAAGGAAAAACTCCCTGAGATGGTAATAGGAAGAAACCTTGAGAGGAACCAGACTTAACAGGTAACCCATCCTCATCTGGGTGAAAACAGATAGCAGGGATTGATGTGCATAATAATATGTGAGACTGGAAGTTCAGTATAAGAGGAGATGTGTAAGATTAAAGTCCAGTTTGTTCCTGGAGGCTCAGTTAGACTGTGAGAAATTCCAGTCCTGAACTATTGAGCGACTGAAGTCACAGGTCCTCAGAGAACAGCTGTCTGCATCAGTCGAGGACAGGACCACCTTCATGGAAAAGTGGAACCAACCCCAGTCACCACACGCATTCCAGGCAGACCACACGGGGGCATCCATGTGATGAGATCTCCAACCAGAAGCAGGACTCCAGTATGAGTTAGAGAGGTCCAACGGGCAGAGGGGGTCTGGATCACTGGCAGCTCAGGAGCGACATGTATAGCTCGACAGAGAGATAGGTAGAGGAAAAAGGAGAGAGGGAGAGAGAGAGAGAGAGGAGAGAGCAGAAAAGGAGAGAGCAAAAGAGATGGAGAAATAACAGTTAAGTATGGTCACAGTCGAACAATGTAAAAAGTAAATGTATATTTAGTGCAGAGTGCAAGCAGAGACTCCGGCAGGACTAACTATGACAGCATAACTAAAAGGGAGAGCCAGAAGGAAACACAAACATGAGGGCTTCCAGAGATGTAAGGCAACCAATCACCTCACCGTCAACAAACCTGAGTGATCAATGAGAGTGGGGAAGACAGCATCCAAACATACATACAGGTTTCCCTCCTCCTCCTGGCTGTAGAAGTATCAGGGATCTGAAGTTCAGAGACATGTGTGCTTAGGTAATACAGTGAGATGTTTTTTTAAAAACACTATTTTTAACAAGAGACTCCTGGAAATTAATTCATCTAGTTAACATTTGTAATAAACTTCAAGTCTTCATATTTTGTGAAATTAAAGAAAAATAACCAATTCAGATACAATATTTAATGTAAAAATGTTATTATAATAAGTGCTGTGCCAATTATGTAAGTCTGTTTTATCATGGATATCCATACGGTATATCATGGATTTCAGGATATCATGTTTCCCCATCATATGCAGGTGCTGAGATAGATAGATAGATAGATAGATAGACAGATAGATAGATAGATAGATAGATAGATAGATAGATGTGAATAAGATGAATAACTATGAGTGTGGTTTCCTATAATCGCTGTACCTGTGGGTTTGATAAGTACACCATAGAACTGGATGTTTGAGTGGGTAAAAAAAGAGTATGGTGGTTATCACGGGTAGACACTCTACCCTTAAGTATAATAAATTACAAAGTATAACCTTAAATATATTTAGAATCAATCAGTATCACATCTATCATCACACAGCTAATGTACGTGTAATAAACCTCCAGATTTACAATTTGTAGCAGTGATTCGCTGATTCATCTGCAAATTACTGTATGACTGAAATACGGATAATGTTAATATTCTGAACATATTTAAAATAAATAAATAATCTATTGCCTCAAAGTCTATTCTACAATGTGTGTCCACCTGTCCTGCAGAGGGCACAACCTTTTTTGTCAATATTATCACTTTTCATATTGAGTAATAATTAATATTTAATAATTCTGCATTTTACTTCAATACCTTCCAGGTCTTTTTTCAGTAGCAGTGATTAACCTTTTCATAGTGATGTGCCCACTCTTTAGGCTATGGCAAATGACATGTAGTCAAGTAGTACTTCTTCAGTAGCAACCAGGGCTGGTTCATCTGTACTGTATAATAGAATTTGCAGGCATACAAAACTGAAGTACTGATCAGATGGTCGGTGGATCAAGCCACACCTCCACCAGGGTGCCATTGTTGAGCCCTTGAGCTAGGCCCTTAACCCTATCTGCTCCAGGGGTGCCATATCGTGGCTGACCCTGCTCTCTGGTATGTGAAGATTTTTTTTTTTTGTGCGCAGTAATGTACAGCATGTGACAAATAAAGGCTTAACTTAAGTTAGGGTGTCTCAATGTGATACCCATGTACAGATTATTAGGGCCCAAACACTATGAACATCAGCCCTATTACGTTACAGTGTATGAAGGGCACTCTTGTTCTTCTAAGGGTTATTATAATTAGGGCCCAAGCACTATGATATCAGCCCTATGTCATCATAGTGTGTGAAGGAGCCTCATGTTCTTCTGTTGTTATTGTTGTTGTTCTTTCGGCTGCTCCCGGCAAGGGGTCGACACAACGGAATACCCAGTCTGCACTACAACTTGGCACAGGTTATTTTTTAGAGACCGAGCACTATGATATCAGCCCTAATACATCATATTGTATGAAGGGCCCTCTTGTTTTTCTAAGGATTTTTTCCAGCCTCCAGGTCTTCAGGTAACAGGTTAGAAACTGCTGACATTAGGATGCAACTCCCAGGGCGCTTACACACGATTTTGCTGCATAGCTTATACACACTTGCATGTATACATGGAAAACCCAGTACACATTTACAAACTTGATTCCAAAAAAGTTGCGACATTGTACAAATTATGAATAAAAACAGAATGCAATAAAGTGGAAGTTTCAAATTTCAATATTTAATTCAGAATAGAATATAGATAACATTTTAAATGTTGAAAGTGAGAAAGTGTGAAATGAAAGTGAAATGTCATGCCAAATATTGGCTCATTTTGGATTTCATGAGAGCCACATATTCCAAAAGTTGTGACAGGTAGCAATAAGATGCCGGAAAAGTTAAATGTACATATAAAAATCAGCTGGAGGACCAATTTGCAACTTATTAGGTCAATTGGCAACATGATTGAGTATAAGAAGAGCCTCTTAGAGTGGCAGTGTCTCTCAGAAGTCAAGATTGCATAATATTATCTCTTAGAATGGCAGTGTCTCTCAGAAGTCTACAGTGCATAATATCATCCAAAGATTCAGGGAGTTTGGAACAATCTCTGTGCGTAAGGGTCAAGGCCGGAAGACCATACTGCATGCCCGTGATTTTCGGGCCCTTAGACGGCACTGCATTACATACAGGAATGCTACTGTAAAGGAAATCACAACATGGTCTCAGGAAACATTGTTGGTGAACACAATCCACCGTGCCATTCGCCGTTGCCGGCTAAAAATCTATAGGTCAAAAAAAACCATCTCTAAACATGATCCAGAAGCGCAGGCGTTTTCTCTGGGCCAAGGCTCATTTAAAATGGACTGTGGCAAAGCAGAAAACTGTCCTGTGGTCAGACGAATCAAAATTTTAAGTTCTTTTTGGGAAACTGGGACTCCATGTCATCCGGACTAAAGAGGTTCCAGACAAGGCAGATCTGCAAAGCTGTGGCAATTATAGAGGTATAAAGCTAATGAGCCATACAATGAAGCTGTAGGAAAGAGTAGTGGAAGCTAGGTTAAGGGCAGAGGTGAGCATTTGTGAGCAGTAATATGGTTTTATGCCTAGAAAGAGTACATCAGATGCAGTATTTGCTTTGAGGATGCTGGTGGAGAAGAACAGAGAAGGTAATAAAGAGTTGCATTGTGTCTTTTTAGATCTAGAGAAAGCGTACGACAGGGTGTCGAGAGAGGAGCTGTGGTGTTGTATGAGGAAGTCTGGAGTGGCAGAGAAGTATGAGCAGTAAGAGCAGGGAACAGGTGTAGGAAAATTTGGAGAGGTGGAGGTATGCTCTGGAAAGCAGAGGAATGAAGGTTAGCCGCAGCAAGACGGAATACATGTGTGTGAATGAGAGGAACCCAAGAGGAACGGTGAGGCTACAGGGAGCAGAGGTAAAGAAGGTGCAGAATTTTAAGTACTTAGGGTCAACGGTCCAGAGCAATGGAGAGTGTTCAAAGGAGGTGAAGAGGCGGGTACAGGCAGGTTGGAATGGGTGGAGAAAAGTGTCAGGTGTGTGGTACGATAGAGTATTAGCTAGAATGAAAGGAAAGGTGTACAGGACAGTGGTGAGACCAGCGATGCTCTGCGGCTTAGAGACAGTGGCGCTGAAGAAAAGACAGGAGGCAGAGTTGGAGGTAGCAGAGCTGAAGATGTTGAGGTTCTCTTTGGGAGTGACAAGGATGGATAGGATCAAGAATGAGTTCATTGAAGGGACAACCTATGTTATATGTTTTAGAGATGAAGTCAGAGAGGCCAGATTGAGGTGGTTTGGACATGTTCAGAGGAGAGATTGTGAATATATCGGTAGAATGATGCTGAAGTTGGAACTGCCAGGCAGGAGGTCTAGAGGAAGACCAAAGAGGAGATTCATGGATGCAGTGAGAGAGGACATGAAGTTAGTTTGTGTGAGAGAAGAGGATGCAGAGGATAGGGTTAGATGGAGGCAGATGATTCGCTGTGGCAAAACCCTGAAAGGGAACAGCCGAAAGACAAAGAAGAAGTATAAGTGACTTAAATATAAGTGATAATATTGATAATTTAATGTGTCCACTTGTCCTCTGCAGGTATCTGAAGGTATTGAAGTAAAATGCAGAATTATTAAATATTAATTATTAATAAAAATGAAAAGTGATAATATTGACAAAAAAAAGATTGTGCCCTCTGCAGGACAAGTGGACACACATTTTAGAATTGATTTTGAGGCAATAGGTCACATGACCTGAGAGGTATTGAAGTAAAATCAATGAAAATTCTTTAAAATATACAAAGCGATAATATTGACAAAATATTATTTTTTGCCCGCTGCAGGCGAAGTGGACAGACAATTTAGAATAGATTTTGAAGTAATAATTTGTTATCAGTGTTTATAATATTAATATTATCCGTATTTCAGTCGGACAGTAATTTGCAGACGGTCCCTAACGAGCGCAGTAGGCGACGTGCTTTCGCCGGACTCTGTTAGCGAATCCCCGCTACAAATTAGCAAATCTCCGCTACAAATCTGGTCGCCGGAGCTCGAATATCCAACGTCCAACGTCCAACCAACTTCACCGCGGTATTAAACTTGAAAGTAACGTAATTAGTAATCTGATAACTTTTTACATGTATCAGTAATGTAAACAAGTAACAATTTTAAATAGTAATTACTCATTCGTAGTAGATTACTTTGAGTAACTTCCCCAACACTGATAATGCTTTACGTTTTAAAGCTTACTGTTCTAAAGCTAATGAAGTCAGAAACGCGGATATGAACCGATTTAAAGAGTCGACTCCCGAATGACTCATCACCTGTAATGAATCATTTTTCCTTAAGTGAAAGTGTTTCAGCCTCGACTCCATTTTGTGGAAGTTTTGGAAAAGTTAAAATACAAACTTTAAAGCGGAAACTGAGATATTAATGTAACACAACAGGGCCGGGTGACTAAAGGTGAGTAATTTATTTATTATTAACGACTTTATATAAGAACAATGCGGATATATTGTAAATTAAACTGGTGTAAAACTCAGATGTAGGAAATGTGTAATGTGTGGGATACAGGTACAACCTTTAACAGGTATTGGTCGGGTATTACTACAGTATATAATTAATAAATATACCATATATTATTGGACCATATTGGTCGGGTATCGATATCACTATATACAGTAGTTTAAAAAACTAAAGATTAAGGTAAACATTAGCTGTAAGGTAACTCTGGAACAATAATGTACATCTAATGGCAATGCTCATGTTTAATATTGTACGTGCCCAGAAGAACAAAAAGTAATTAAAAATAATAATTTTCTATTTCAATTTAAACAAATCTGAAAAGAAATGGTATTTAATATAAAAGGGCGCCCTCTGCAGGACAGGTAACCAAAGTTTAGAGCAATAGCTTACATGACCTGGCTGTAACTGAAATAGAGAACTCTAGTATACTAAATGAAAAAGGGGACTCAATTTATGTTTATTTTTTTTTCTAACAAATATACACAAACTGTATATATACACACACTGTATATACATTCAAAAAAAAATTCTCGTTGATCTAACCCAACACCGTTTCTTCAACCAGTTCCACGAAAATGATTTGAATAACCTGGACATGGTATGATTGAATAAACAAATAAACAGGGTTAGGTTAAATCAACCAAAGCTAATCATGTAACAATAGAAACAGTTTGTTGTGTCGCTTTAAAGCCTACTGTGTACATTTAAATGACCTTATTCTGTTACTTTATACTTATGCAAAACACCAACATTCTAAATACTTGAAATTTCATATTTGAATTAACTTTATTCTTCTCGGTTCAACTAAAATAAAACACATGCTTTCAAATAATCAATTGGAAAAATGCATTTATTCAAGATGTCAGGAGAAACAAGCAAACTGCTTTTAAACACTTTAAATTGTTGTTTTCAATGCTGTTATAAAACATTTAGTAATTTTCCTTTTTTCATATTCAGTGCAGTTACTTATTTTCAGTCAAACAAATATTAGCAGCATACAAATGAACCAAAAAAATAAAAAAAAATCCTTTTAACTAGCTCTATTAAGTCACAGTTCTATTTAACAAAGCAAATTTTCCAGATTCTGTATTTCCAAAAATAAAAGCAACTGTAACTTACATTAGGAAGATTCACAGGAAATAAATAAAGGGGAAAAACATAGCATAAATATTATTGCAATAAAAATACTGAATAGTCTGGTACTGATATTCTTTGCTGCCATGCCCCCCTTCCTTTTGAAGACTCTGATTAGCTGAGTGGAGTACTGATCAAGCTGGAAACTAAAGAAATGGTGGTAATCCTGATGAATTCAGCACTCAACTACAACACAAAGTCACAACAACTTATAGTTATTATACACTGCCATCTCAGTTGGCATTTCAGATCAAGTTAGCAAAGCACTGTGAGCTTAAAGTGTAATTCATGCCATAATGGCCATGGTCTAACCTGTAATGTTTGAGCAGGAGGGACCTTGAGGATGCTGATCTAGAACATTCTTTGCACTGCCACATCAAAGCCCTGAAGGCCCCCTGCTATGGGGAAAAAACATAGCAAAAATATTATTGCTATAAAAATCTGAATAAGATTTAATTATTTGACTAGGGTTGTGCCAATATTGTTTTTTTTTTCTTTATCAATCAGTTTCCCTATAAAATCTTGATTATCATCATATCTATTTAGGCAAAATACTACCACACTACATTTCTAGCCTATTTTCATTAAGTTCAACGAGTAAACACAAACACCTATTTTTATATAAAAAATAGGAAATGTTGCACGTTAACACCAAAAATAATCAAAAACAGTTTAAAATAGTTATAACTCAGAGATAACTATTATTATGTTGTTTAAAAAGGCTGAATATACTGATAATGTTAGTGTATTAGTAAGCAACGTGTTTAATTCCAATTTGGCCGAGAGAAAATTCATACTGTACCGCCGCCCTCACCTTGCGCTGTGTCCCTCACTCACTCCTCCTCTAGTGTGCGCGCACGCGTCCATGATCATACCAATACTTTATACGATATACTGTAAGAAACGTATGTGTATGATTTTACCACTAACATATCAATCGCTTACCACTATTTTGAAGGATACCAGTTGCTTCTGGAACAGTGCAGTGCAAACAGTCTGGCGCTTCTGTGACTAACACCCACACAGCTAAGCTAGTTTGAACAATGCTAACCGTCAAATGTTTAGCATGGTAAATTTAAGTTAAGCTCAGAAATGTAGTTCTGAAGACGAGTTTACTAACTCAGATTAAACCACAACCCATTCACCCATCAACTTTTAACATTATGATATATTTTATAGAGACATATGAATCTTACCTAACATAAGATGTCCTTTTCAGCACGAAGTTTTTCTCAGGTAGATGCCGAAACCCGCACATGCGCAGTGCACAAAATAAGACGGGCCAAACAGGACGAAACGGAATCACATTAAGATAACATAAAACAGCTTAGTAAATTTGATGTGAAGGGTTTTTAAGTAGGGTTAACCTAACTCACTCACGTATTTTTATAAAACAGGTATTTATTGGATTATTTAAACGTTATCTGCCTTCTTTAAATGAACTGCAGCAAAAAAAAAACATTTTTTTGAGTGTATACTCACCTAAAGGATTATTAGGAACACCTGTTCAATTTCCCATTAATGCAATTATCTAATCAACCAATCACATGACAGTTGCTTCAATGCATTTAAGGGTGTGGTCCTGGTCAAGGCACTCTCCTGAACTCCAAACTGAATGTCAGAATGGGAAAGAAAGGTGATTTAAGCTATTTTGAGCGTTGCATGGTTGTTGGTGCCAGACGGGCCGGTCTGAGTATTTCACAATCTGCTCAGTTACTGGGATTTTCACGCACAACCATTTCTAGGGTTTACAAAGAATAGTGTGAGAAGGGAAAAACACATCTAGTATGCGGCAGTCCTGTGGACGAAAAATGCCTTGTTGATGCTAGAGGTCAGAGGAGAATGGGCCGACTGATTCAAGCTGATAGAAGAGCAACTTTGACTGAAATAACCACTCGTTACAACCGAGATATGCAGCAAAGCATTTGTGAAGCCACAACACGCACAACCTTAAGGCGGATGGGCTACA
Source organism: Clarias gariepinus (assembly GCF_024256425.1). Classification (NCBI taxonomy): domain Eukaryota; kingdom Metazoa; phylum Chordata; class Actinopteri; order Siluriformes; family Clariidae; genus Clarias; species Clarias gariepinus. Next base: position 25,310,905 of record NC_071111.1, read on the forward strand.
ACAGCAGAAGACCCCACCGGGTACCACTCATCTCCACTACAAATAGGAAAAAGGGGCTACAATTTGTATGAGTTCACTAAAATTGGACAGTTGAAGACTGGAAAAATGTTGCCTGGTGTAGGGTTTTTAACGTGATAATGACAATGAAGGACTGCCGGCATTCTCCACCATTATGTGTAGGGTTTACATAATAAAGACAACGAATGACGGTCGCATTGTCCACCAATAAATGTAGACGTTTTAATGTGGACACAATGCCAATTGCCACAATGCTTTTTCCAATCCTTCACTATTAAGATGTAATGTTTAGCTCTGGGTTAGAGTTGTATCGAATCTTAAACGATTCGGGTTAATTTGATTATCTGAAACAAAATTTATAAAGAACCGTTTATCGACTACCCGTCCACCGTTTAGCACAATTTAGTGTCTCTTACCAGTTCTGCTTATCACGTGGCCCACGACAATAACACAAAATCTAGTATTTAGCAATTATGAGCAAGGTAACAAGATCTGGGCAAATGTTTAGACTTTAAAATACATGACCAAGACAACAATTCTTTATAAAGAAACGAAAATGTATTTGACTAATCTACGATACATAAAACTACACTACTTGCCGTATGCCGTTGTTCATTGAAAGAAATAACATAAACATAAATAGAAACAGAAATAAAATGTTTAATGGTACCAACTAAATCAGACTTCGTGGTTGGATTTGATACTTTGAGTTTACTGAATTTATTTAGATTTTGTAATATAATGAAACCTGTTTTTTTTCTATAAGGACCTTTTGAACCATTAAACATTTTATTTCTATTTATTTTGTTTTGCTGGCGAAATACATTTTACTTCCTGTCACTACTACAGCTGTCACGTGCCTACAATTATTGCCTATTATTATTGCTTAGAGTTAATTATAATAGTAATAATATATTTGATCATAATAAACCTATGAATTCATGTGCTATTATATTATTTAATAGAGATTATGTAGTGTAGCGCAATGTGTGGCGAGGGTGGGGTGGAGGCATTTTAGCGCATAACCCCATTATCAAAGACGTCTACTTGGTGTTATGCGCTAAAATGCTCCGGTATCAAAGTAGACGTCTTTGGTATTAAAAGTGCTATAGAAGTGCTATGTCTACTACCCTGGGTCACGTGACTGACGAATGGCTTAAGTTCTGGCTCGATTACTTTTCCTGTATTAAATTTTACTCCTTGAATTTCACACCTTAAAATGGACTGAAGAGAATTTCATGCAAAATTCAGAGCACTTAAATTCAAAGATGTTGCTTAAATAAATATATATGTAAAAAAAAAAATCATGTAAATAGAACCTACAGTGGTGTGAAAAACTATTTGCCCCCTTCCTGATTTCTTATTCTTTTGCATGTTTGTCACACTTAAATGTTTCTGCTCATCAAAAACCGTCAACTATTAGTCAAAGATAACATAATTGAACACAAAATGCAGTTTTTAAATGAAGGTTTACATTATTAAGGGAGAAAAAAAACTCCAAATCTACATGGCCCTGTGTGAAAAAGTAATTGCCCCCCTTGTTAAAAAATAACTTAACTGTGGTTTATCACGTCTGAGTTCAATTTCTGTTATCACCCCCAGGCCTGTTTACTGCCACAACTGTTTCAATCAAGAAATCACTTAAATAGGAGCTACCTGACACAGAGAAGTAGACCAAAAGCACCTCAAAAGCTAGACATCATGCCAAAATCCAAAGAAATTCAGGAACAAATGAGAACAAAAATAATTGAGATCGATCAGTCTGGTAAAGGTTATAAAGCCATTTCTAAAGCTTTGGGACTCCAGCGAACGACAGTGAGAGCCATTATCCACGAATGGCAAAAACATGAAACAGTGGTGAACCTTCCCAGGAGTGGCCGACCGACCAAAATTACCCCAAGAGCGCAGAGACAACTCATCCGAGAGGCCACAAAAGACCCCAGGACAACATCTAAAGAACTGCAGGCCTCACTTGCCTCAATTAAGGTCAGTGTTCACGACTCCACCATAAGAAAGAGACTGGGCAAAAACGGCCTGCATGGCAGATTTCCAGAGCGCAAACCACTTAAGCAAAAAGAACATTAAGGCTCGTCTCAATTTTGCTAAAAAACATCTCAATGATTGCCAAGACTTTTGGGAAAATACCTTGTGGACCGACGAGACAAAAGTTGAACTTTTTGGAAGGTGCGTGTCCCGTTACATCTGGCGTAAAAGTAACACAGCATTTCAGAAAAAGAACATCATACCAATAGTAAAATATGGTGGTGGTAGTGTGATGGTCTGGGGTTGTTTTGCTGCTTCAGGACCTGGAAGACTTGCTGTGATAGATGGAACCATGAATTCTACTTTCTACCAAAAAATCCTGAAGGAGAATGTCCAGCCATCTGTTCGTCAACTCAAGCTGAAGCGATTTTGGGTGCTGCAGCAGGACAATGACCCAAAACACACCAGCAAATCCACCTCTGAATGGCTGAAGAAAAACAAAATGAAGACTTTGGAGTGGCCTAGTCAAAGTCCTGACCTGAATCCTATTGAGATGTTGTGGCATGACCTTAAAAAGGCGGTTTATGCTAGAAAACCCTCAAATAAAGCTGAATTACAACAATTCTGCAAAGATGAGTGGGCCAAAATTCCTCCAGAGCTCTGTAAAAGACTCGTTGCAAGTTATTGCAAACGCTTGATTGCAGTTATTGCTGCTAAGGGTGGCCCAACCAGTTATTAGGTTCAGGGGGCAATTACTTTTTCACACAGGGCCATGTAGGTTTGGATTTTTTTTCTCCCTAAATAATAAAAACCATCATTTAAAAACTGCAATTTTGTGTTCAATTATGTTATCTTTGACTAATAGTTAAATGTGTTTGATGATCAGAAACATTTTGTGTGACAAACATGCAAAAGAATAAGAAATCAAGAAGGGGGCAAATAGTTTTTCACACCACTGTATCTGACAAAGTGAAGCACGTTCACTGTGGCACTGCCTATTATTAGGTTTAGAGCCAATTACTTTTTTACCTAGGGCCGATCTTTCTTATTGCCAGCTTCATAACACTTGCTGGGTGTCCAGCTTAGAGCAAGACATGATCTATTGTGTTTTTGTCAGAGTTTAGTAGAGTTTAGCCAATTTTTATTTCAAAGGTCAGTCCTTGTGTCCTGGCTGATTGCTTAATTCTGTAACTCAGAATTTTTTTAATCCAAAGGATGACTGTTGTTGTTTAGGTCAAAGATGTAAAAATTATTGTGTGGAAGTTTAACCTAACTAAATTTGAATTTAACTACTCATTTGTTTTTTTGTTTTTTTTTCCAGGAGTGTAATCCACAGAGATCAGACTCTTCAGGATCTGCTAGTTTGTAGATAAAAAAATTCAAAGATGGAGACTCCTGATCTGGACACTGATAATGTGTCTCCACCCTGTAAAAAACGGTAATCTACTATAGAATTACGGACATTAAATATTCATATCCAAATTACTAAGTGATCACATATAAAATAAGTCATTTGAAAGTGTGAATAGTAAAGTGTTTCACTATTATTGACAAAAAATATTCTGTTCAATGCAAGTAAAATTTATCTCTCAATAAATTAACAAGTTCAAATAATGTTGTACAGTAAACTCCAGGGAGAGAGATCAGGATCAGCAGCACCCAGCTGTATCTCCATGAAGAGTGATGGGTCTATGGATCAACCTATTGATTTTAAAGCTGGAGACTCCTCACCTCTACACAGGTAACGTCTCCTCACTGTTAATGTCACTGTTAAAGGGAAATTCATCTAGATAAATAGGACGGCAAACTAAATACTAAAACCACATTATTGTTATCTTTAATTAAGCCACTATTAAGTGTCCAAAGATTTTTTTGTCTTAAATAAGTTTTTTGTTTCTTAAAAACGTGCTCATAGTACATTTATAATGAAAGGCTCTGCTTAGCATACTGTATTTTAGATGCTGAAAGGACACCAAAACCAAACTCATCAATAATTAACTTGGAAATCTTGCTATATTAAATAGTAGGAGTTACAAAAAGAGTTTGTCCCGGAGGATGGTTACAGAGTACACCACCCCATACTAAATGTATACAGTGGGACCTTGGATTGCGAGCCAAATTTGTTCCAGAAGCGTGTACGTATATTAAAACACCCATAAACCAAAGCGAATTTTCCTATAAGAAATAATAACCACTCAGATTATTTGTTCCACAACCCCAAAAAATAAATACATAATAATAAGTAAAAATAAAACAAATTAACCGGCACTTTATGTTTGAAGAGAATCGTGACAGAGCAGTGTCTCCATTAGACTCTGTCTATGTGTGTGTGCTTGTGTGTAAGAAGGCGAGAGGAGTAGGAGTGTGTGTGTGAAGGGGCACGGTGTCCAATGACGCACATGCACACATAATGGAATCAGTGCAGGCTGATACAGAGAGAAAGGGAAAATGGATCTTTAACCTCTCTAATGAGACTTGCTTTTGCTTTACACGCACGCACACACTGTTATAATAAACAGTACACATGCTGTACACACACACATACAGACACAAAATAAAATATGTTTTATGCACACACACTTGGTCACAGTGTTATAGTAAACAGTACACGCATGTACAGATGTTGATTATACCAACATTATACGGGGCCAGGGGTAGCTTAGTGGTTAAGGCAACGGACTACGGTTCGGAAGATCCCAGGTTCAAACCCCACAACCACCAAGTTGCCACTGTTGGGCCCTTGAGCAAGGCCCTTAACCCTCAACTGCTCTGATGTGTAATGAGATAAAAATGTAAGTCGCTCTGGATAAGAGTGTCTGCCAAATGCCAAAATGTAAATACCAGAGAGAGGCGAGCACTAAGACCCAGCAGGGGAGACGATTACCCACAATTCCGCAGTGCAAGAGAGAAAAAAAAAATTGGCTCAGTTCTGATCACATGACGCTTGGCTTTAAAACATGAAGTGCATGCGTGATGCATGATACTCGGTACTCGTGAACCAAGACTTGTTTGTTTTTCTAAATTTATTACAAATCTTTGCTCGACTTGCGGAACACTCGCAAACCGTGTTGCTCACAATCCAAGGTTCCACTGTATAAATAATATATTATCTAGAGTAAATGATTGCCTAAGACTCAGTGATATGCATGGGGATCGAATGCTGGCCCATCTGGTCCAAATGTACAGATAACATACTGTATACTCTATACTGTATTTTGTCTCGCTAAAAAAGTTGCTATGATAGTAAAGTGTCAGAACACACAATACATCACAGCTTATTTTGTCTCTCTAAAAAAATAAAACATCAATAAAACACCACCTGGCTTAGCTCAGACACCATGTCAGTGTCCCATGTTTCTATTTTGTCCTTGCATTGTTCAGAACTTAAATATACTATATGGCCAGTTTGTGACACCTCACTATTACACTTATACAGTAGTAGGTAGTCAACGGAAATGTCTATTACCACATCAAAACGACAGCGGGCAAAGTAAATCAGTCACATTTCAAAGTAATTTGGGAAATGACCACCCGGTGGTGCAAAGTGACATTTTAATTCGCTGCAGTTTTAAATATAATTAGAGCTTAAGTCTTAAAAAAGTGATATGTTGTATCGAAGAAAAACTACAGTGATGGTAATTTTCACATCCGAGTACTTTACTGTAAAACCAGAGTTATTGATATTTATTGTACACTAATTGTCACGATGAGCCAGATAGATCAACCCAGTAGCTCCAGATCCTAAAGCCATGTCCACACGTAGCCGGGTATTTTTAAAAACTGAGATTTTCTCTGCGGTTTTCGCCTTTCATTCACACACAAACGCAGTTTTGATCATTGAAAAGGTAGCTTTTGGGAAACTCCGTCCAAAGTTGAGATTTTCCAAACAGGAATTTTTTTGTGGTGTTGTGTGGACACGGGGAAACGAGGATTTTGGCATATTGCAACGTCACCTTGTAATGTACCATGATGTAATTGTCTGTGTGCTCGTCTCCTTGATTTAACTTCAGCTGCATAATATTCAGACTTCCCTGCATGCCTACCTGTCACTAGAGCACACCTGAACCTGATCAACTAATTATTTCCCTGGCTTTATAAGCACGCTGAGAGATCCATTCAGTATCTTACTTCTGTACGTCGCTTCTTTTTAGTCAAGTTTTTTTTTTAGTTTACTTCAGTCTGTTATCGACCCTGCCTGTTCCCCAGGGTTGCTCTCTCGTCTTCGCCCTCTGGTACTTCTGCTGTTATCAGACTGACTAACGTACTGTATGACCCCACAAGTTCTCAGGACTTCAGATTAAGTACTTACAATATGGGTTTGTTCACCCCCGCTGCTGGATTTCTGGATCCCGACCCGGAGATTACGGTAAATTTTTGGACGCGCTCAAGTTCACCGAAACCAATACAGAATAGCGCACCCTGTTTGCTTTCATTATTTTACAAAATCATAACGTTTTGTCGTCATTGTGAGCGCACTTTTTTATTTGTTTTATTATATAGTTTTTGCACATTAATCTAACAAACTTTTTCTGATGCACACCCAGAATCTGTTTTCTGGCTACGTTAGTGTAACACATGATATAATCTAAAGGGTAGATATAAAAGTTTACATTTACTTTGCTTAAATTCAAAGCAAATAAGAACAATAAATAAATAAGTAAATAAATAAGCAACAGGAGTGCTACTGGGATGTAAAAAATTTATTTGGTAAAATGTTTTCAATATTTATTAAAGAAAATGATGATGATCATAACAGCCTACTGCATTTAATTCTTATAATAACGCAAAAAAAATTAACATTTGCTGACGCAGTAGTCCAGACAATGTTTGAATTTTATGGTCATTTAGTTTAATTTATTCCAGTTAATAAATCAAACACAAATTTAAAGAACCCAAAATATAAGATGACACAAAACCCTACACACGTAGCTTTTTTAATTACACATGATAAAATCTAAAGGCTCCTGTGTTAATGTTTACTTTGCCTAAAATCGAAATTTAAATAAGATTTCATTTAATTTAAATTCTGTTTTTCTAGTGTAATTTAAGTACTATGATTATGAATTTGTTTAATTACAATGTTTCACTAATCCTTGAGAGAATGAACTAAGGCCTGAGGCGTCAGTCTGTAGTTATATAGCGCCACAAAGTGGTAAAAGTCAGCAAACACACAAACCCAAATACTGTCGCCGTGAGACACAGTGGCAAAATTCCAGTTAAGTACCATCTGTTTGTGCTTTTGAACATCTCATTCCTGAGTTAGTCCCACTTTGCAGTTTAAAATAATCTTCCATGGAAGTTTTCCACTAGAGTTTGGTGTGTATCTGTGGGGATTTGTGCTTATTTATTTACAAGAACATTAGTGAGGTCAGGCACTGATATTGGGTCAGGAGGCCTGGGTGCAGTCAGTGTTTTAGTTCACCTCAAAGGTGTTCACTGTGCTTGAGGTGCAGGACACTCAAGTTCACTCTCATTTCTCACTTGTTTTACTCCAACCTTGGTGTTTTCATTACGCTCATTTTGAGCACAGAGGCGTTGTGATGCTGAAACAGGTTTTGGTCTCTTGGTTCTGGTGAAGGGGAATTGTAATGTTGCATGTTAAAATTTCCATACAGTGTATTTACTACAAACACATACAATTTAACAATTAATTAAATAATTAATTGTAGAATTATTTTTATTCATTGTATGAACAATTATTTCCCTATTAAATTAAGAAGGTACTTCTATGTACTACAGTAGAAGGTATTAAGAAGGTTTTACAGTAAATAGTGTAAATAAATAACTAAAGGTCTGTCTGTAATGTTGTGCAGTAAACTCCAGGGAGAGAGATTAGAATCAGCAGCACCCAGCTGTATCTCCATGAAGAGTGATGCGTCTATGGATCCTCCTATGAAGTTTAAAGCTGGAGTCTCCTCACCTCTACACAGGTAACGTCTCCTCACTGTTAATGTCACTGCTGAAGTCACAGTTAAAGGGAAATTCATCTAGATAAACAGGACAGCAAACTAAATACTAAAACATCATATATGTTATCTTTATTAAAGCCACTATTAAATGTCCAAATATTTTTGTCTTAATTAGAATTTTTGTTTGTGGTACCTTTAAAATGCAGTTACATTACATTTTATTTGTATAGTGTTTTTAACAATAGTTATTGTCACAAAGCAGCTTTACAGAATCAAAAGAAAATTATGAAAATGTGTATAAATCCCTCATGAGCTAGACGAGGTCGACGGTGGCAAGAAAAAACTCTCTGAAATGACAGTAGGAAGGAACCTTGAACCAACACGGAACCCATTTGGGTGATAACAGAGAGCAGGAATTGTTGTGCAGTCACCCTGTGTGTTAGGCAGCTGGAAGTTCAATATAACAGATTAAAGTTAATATGGAGTCCAGTTCATTATTGGAGGTTCAGGTAGACTGTAGGAATTTCCAGTCCTGACAATTGAGTGACTTTAGTCACAAATCCACAACTTGGTATCTTTAAAATAAATGCCACTGGGTTGGACATGCTGTTTTGTGATGTACTGTAAGTAAATTATTATGTATTATAATAATCCCTCTATTCAATTATGACTAGGCATACAGTAAATACATAAACATTCACTTAGGATATCTATAAAACCAGTCACAGCTGAGTGTGTACACCCACTACTTCACTATCTCTCTCTCTCTCTCTCTCTCTCTCTCTTACTCTTTCTCCCAAACACACACACAAACTAAATCCCACTTTAAATATTATTTTAATCTATATCTATATGAAGGTGAGTCCAAAATTATATGCACTCTGAATGTAGAATTAATTTAAATAATAAAAATATCTGTAGTCTGTAGTAATCTGTAGTATCTGTATAAAAACCAAGTTGTAAAAATCATGTTTGAGAAAAAGGCATTCTGTATCTGCAGTCAAGAAATTCTCTGGTCTAAACATGTTTAGGCTTGGAAGGGACATTGTGGAGCTCTACGGCCTTTATTTGTGTGTGTGTGTGAGAGAAAGAGAGAGAGAGGAGGTAGATCTGCTCTATGACATGAATAACCTACAATATACACTACCATTCAAAAGTTTGGGGTCACTTGCAAATTTTTTTGTTTTTGTTTAGTGATTTATTTTCTACATTCTACAACAATACTGGGGATTTCAAAACTATAAAATAACTATAAAATTACGTAACAACAACAAAAACTACAGTTAGTTGTTATTTTAAGACACAGAGGTCAGCCTTTCTGTAATAGTTCTTGCAAGAACAGTATTGTCAAGTGTATTTGCAAAATCCGTCAAGCACCATAATGAAACTGGCTCTCATGAAGGCCATCCCAGGAGGGCGAGACCAAAACCAAAAATGTACTGTGTGTGTGTGTAAGTGCTGTGCAAACCAGTGATGGGGAGTCTGAATCATTTTAGTGACTCGGTTCTTTGAATCTCGTTCATCAAAATGAACAAATTTTTGAGTCATTTAGTTCATTTAGTTCTTTTGATCAGAAATACATTTTAATGTTGCATTTTCAATAAACAGACACCCAAAACGTCTACGTACACAAATCTTGGCTATAGTTCCAGTAATGAGAATATTACAATGTAACCAAGGACATATTATTATAAACAGAATGAGTAACTCACCTCTCATATCCTCCAGTCTGAGTTGTTTGTTCTTTTGAATCTATTCCACTGCATAACGTCTATGGGAGCCACGTGACAAAAGAACGGACGACTCGGGACTTGAAGACTCGTTGAGGAGAACCGTTCAATTCTGTTACCTGTACATAACTTACGAAGGGTTTTGTGATGATTTGCGCATGCGCGCAGAGTAGAAAACGAACGAATCACTCTCTGAGACTGCTCGTTCTTCTGAGTCACGTTAAAGATTCGAACGACCCATCACAAGTACAAACCAACATGGACAGGTCACTTTGTGACACTGTGGTAATAGATTAATAACTTTATAACCTACATCTTTGTTTATTTGTTTGTCATGCTCTTTATTAGATTTACAGTAAGTCACAGTCAGGAAAAGTTTTGAAACTTTTGCAGTCCCACTTATCAGGTAATAGTTTCTTGCTGCTTGGACAGATAATTTTACTAGTGTTAGCTGAATTTCTTAAAATAAGAGAAATAAATTCACTTGATAAGAGGGACTGGAGAAGTTTCATATGAGTCTCAGCTTACATTAAACTCGATCTCTGGGTGACAAACTTCATGGACAATGTGCAGAGCAGGAAAATTTATAATAAAAATTTTTTAAAGACCTATTAAAGTGTACTTATGAACTATCAATTATTAATTGACCTAAATTCTGATTAAATACTGACTTGTAAACACCCAAACTATGTCTTTGAGGCTAATATTTAAACTATGGTGAAAATTATCAAATGGAATTTTTTTTGTCCACAGTGATTTACAGAAGACAGGAGACAGAATAGCAACGAGCATCATCACAGATACAGGGTAAGATCAAATCCAACAACATGACTGTGACACCGACTCACTGTTATAAACATCTCTGCTGTTATTAACTACAGAGTGATTAGATTATAGAAAACATACTGTAGAATAAAATAAACACACAGTTAAAAAAAAAATTATATTAAAGATTAATTATTGGACCCCATGTCTCATTTTATAGGCACAACCCAGAATCTGCTGCTGTAAATGAATTCCAGAAAAAGTTTAAATTAAATCTGATGAAGCAGTTTCAGTTCTTGAATGGAGTGATAATGAACCTGGGAACCCAAACACTCCTGAATGAGATCTACACAGAGCTCTACATCACAGAGGGAGACAGTGGAGACGTCAATAAAGAACATGAGGTGAGACAGATCGAAGCAGCGTCCAGGAGAATAACAACAGAGGAAACACCAATCAAATGCAATGACATCTTTAAGCCCTTATCTAAACAAGACAAACCCATCAGATCTGTGCTGACAAAGGGAGTCGCTGGCATCGGAAAAACTGTCTCTGTGCAGAAGTTCATTGTGGACTGGGCTGAAGGGAAAGCAAATCAGGATGTCCACCTCATAATTCCACTTCCTTTCAGAGAGCTGAATTTGATCGAGGACCAGAAACTGTGTCTGATGGAGCTCCTTCATGTCTGTTTTAAAGAAATAAAAGAAACAGAAATGTTAATTTGGGAAAAGATTCTGTTTATTTTTGATGGATTGGATGAGTGTCGTTTTCCTCTAGATTTCCAGAACACAGTGAGTGTGTGTGATGTAACTGAATCTGCATCAGTGCCTGTGCTGCTGATAAACCTGATCAAAGGGAATCTGCTTCCCTCTGCTCTCATCTGGATCACCTCCCGACCTGCAGCAGCTGATCAAATCCCCTCTGAGTGTGTCCATCGAGTCACAGAGGTACGAGGGTTCAATGACCCACAGAAGGAGAAGTACTTCAGGAAGAGGATCAGTGATCAGAGCCTGGCCAATAACATCATCACACACCTGAAGTCATTAAGAAGCCTCTACATCATGTGTCACATCCCAGTCTTCTGCTGGATTTCAGCCACTGTTCTAGAGAGAATGTTGTGTGAAGCAGAGAGTAAAGAGATCCCCAAGACTCTGACTCAAATGTACACACACTTCCTCATCATTCAGATAAACATCATAAGAGAAAAGTACTCAAAGAAGCAGCAGAGTGACGAAGAAATGCTTCTTAAACTGGGACAACTGGCTTTTGAGCAGCTGGAGAAAGGGAACCTGATCTTCTATGAGGAAGACCTGAGAGAGTGTGGCATTGATGTGAGAGAAGCAGCAGTGTACTCAGGTGTGTGCACGCAGATCTTCAGAGAGGAGTTTGGGCTTCACCAGAGTAAAGTGTACTGCTTTGTTCATCTGAGCATTCAGGAACATCTCGCAGCTCTGTATGTGCACCTGATGTTCAGGATAGACAATAAAAATGTTCTTGAAAAGAGTCGAGCTTCAAAATTACAAATCACAGTTTTAGATTTCCACAAGTCTGCTGTAGTTGAAGCTTTAAAAAGTCAGACTGGACATCTGGATCTTTTCCTTCGCTTTTTTCTTGGTCTTTCACTGGAGTCCAATCAGGAACTCTTACAGGTCTTAGTAACACAGACAGGAAGTAGCTCCCAGAGCACAGAGGAAACAGTTCAGTACATTAAGTGGAAGATCAGTGAAGATCTTCCTACAGAGAAATCCATCAATCTGTTCCACTGTCTGAATGAACTGGGTGATAATTCTCTAGAGGAGGAAATCCAACACTACCTGAAATCTGGAAAACAAAGTAAACTCTCTTCATCACAGTTGTCTGCTCTGGTGTTTGTGTTACTGACATCAGCACAGGAGCTGGAGGAATTTGACCTGAATAAATATTTCAGTCCAGATAAGATAACAGATGATGTTCTTCTGAAGCTGATGCCTGTGATTGCAGCATCTAGAAAAGCAATGTAAGTAAAGCTGAATATACCTGTTCTACTGTTACTGTTTACTTTCAACAAGGTTTAGGAGTGTGTTTATGGGATTTTTTTTTACTATTCTTCTAAAAGTGTTTTTTGTGTGATCAGATGTTGGACGAGAAGGCCTTTCTCGTAGTCTCCGCTCTAATTCATTCCAGTAGTATTCTATGAGGTTGAGATCAGGGCTCTGTGCAGGCCAATCAGGTTCTTCCAGACTCTTGGATGAGCATTTATGGATCTTGCTTTGTGCACTGGTGCGCAGTCATGTTGGAACAGGTGTGGGGTTGTTTTTCAGTCATTGGGCTCAGCGCCTTACAAAGGAACTCTTAATGCTTCAGCATACTAAGACAATTTGGACAATTTCATGTTCCCAATTTTGTGGGTACAGTTTGGGGATGGTCCCTTCCTGTTCCAACATAACCGGGCACCAGTGCACAAATCAAGTCCTTGAGTCCTGACCTCAACCTGATGAAACACCTTTGGAATGAATTAGAGTGGAGACTGCAAGTGTTGTATAAAACACTCTTGAGTCTCTGGTTTTGTTTCCAGACGATTTCGGCCTTTATTGCTGATCAATAACAGACAGAGCCGATCCATGAAGCAACTAACTCCCTCGTTCATTTCCCACATTATATACTGTATGCTTCAACCCCTGCAATAAAGTCAACTGTACATTTCTTCACATCTCCCCACATCTGGGTCTTATTAGGGGCCCTATTAAGCCCACAATGAAGGTGCCCCACTGTTTAGCCCAATTTCTATATACAGTCACATTCCATAATGCATATGTTAGACACACATGTACAGGTGCATCTCAAAAAAAAGTAAAGTGTTTGTGCATGTGCTGTGTACTGTATGTGAGGTCTACTATGCTGGACGTCTTTCTCACACACACACACACACACACACACACACACACACACGCACGCACGCATGTATAAGCTTGCACAGACGTTGACTATACAAGTGAGAGACGCGAATTAAGACCAAACATGTCAAAGTTGAGAAGAATGAGCTACTGCTTCAAGCAGAAATTGTCCTGTGACAAGAGGACAAAGATATGGTCATGTGAAATTGCAAATTTGACCTGGGGTGGTGGTAGAGGGAGCAATATTGTGACTCGAAAATAATGATTTGATCCCCTGTAGTTGAAAGTTTACCCAAAAGTTTCCAAAGTAATGAACTGTCTATATTTTTATCATTAGGTGTATTTTAAAGGATATACAGTAGACCGAATATTACATAAAAATGTTACATATTACAAAAATGTTATAAATTGAGTCGAATTTCAGTGTAAATTAGTATAAGTATTTGATCCCCCACCAACCAACAGTAATTCTGTCTCCCACAGACTGGTTATGTGCTCCGGTGGGACACATTAATTTAGGAAGGTGTTTTAACAACTCCTTATCTCTGTCTTACATTCAAACCTCATCACCATGGGCAAGACCTCAGAGCTGTCAAAGGGTGTGTGTGTGCGCGCACACATATTTGTGTGTGTGTGTGTGTGTGTGTGTGTGTGTGTGTCAGGCTGTGGCAAGTGAAACTTAACTTAGCTTTCAAAAACAGTTTAATTGATCACAGTTCTTTGACGATTTAGCAATGTCGGGGGCAGTTACGTTTTCACACAGGGCCAGGTGGGTTAGAACAGCTTTTTTACCCTTTAATAATTAAAATCATTATTTAAACACTGCATTTATTTCAGATAATCAAATATTTATCAAATATAAAAATTTGTTTGATAATCTCAATTATTTAAGTGTGACAAATATGCAGAAAAAAAGTTATGAATGCTCCCTGCGCACACACACACACATACAAACACACACATACACACACACACACACACACACAACCCCAATTAAATCCATGCTGCTGTTATTGAACTTGTATGCCTTTGTACTGTATTTTATTGTATTTTGATGCCAGATTTTTGCTACTATCAGTCTGATTCCTAAATAAAATTTTTATATTTATTTATAGTGCTAGGAACAAACGCCACTGTCACCATTTTTTATAGATATAGACATTTTTAAGCTCCATCCTGAGCTTAAGCGAGGCATGATGACTGATGGAAATATTTGAATGTTCAATTATTTTACACCGTGTGCATGTTTAGGTCTAGTGTCCCTCTGTGAATATTTTCTGGTGTTTGTACTTTTAGCATTTATGAAATAACAAGCTGCAGTGAAAGATTTGAGGAATTGTTTGATAATTTGCACTAACTTTATTTCATTATGTATTATTTTATTTCCTTCAGTATCAGGTGTGATAAAGTTGGAGTAAAAGTTTGTTCAGCTCTGGGCTCAGCACTCAACTCAGAAACCTCCAATCTGACAGAACTGCATCTGACTGTGAAAACACTGGATCTGTCCTACAGTACACTAGGAGACTCAGGAGTAAAGACTCTCTCTGCAGTACTGGGGAATCCTCACAGTAAAGTGGAAAGTCTGAGGTAAAGTCATCTCTGATTTTGATGGGTTTATTGGAAGCCAGTGGGTTTATCACATGCTGAACTTTTCCAGTGTCAAAGTGAAACAACAGATGCACGTGACTGTATTTATTTCAGCTGTTACAACTGATATTTGAAATATTCAACAACAACAAAAATAAATAGGTCATACCTTACACACCAGCCTAATCACCTACATGCTCTCCAGCAGCTCCACGTAGGGAAGCAGGTGTGTAGCACAGAACTCTGGGTCAAAAACAATATATCACTATTTATATTCAAAAGAACACTCAGGGGCTGATGAACCTGATTAATATAAAATTTAACAAAAACATGCAGTATTATGTGAAATGCAACAGGCATGCAGGAGCCGTGAAACAAAGAGAATATATGAGAGCAGCAGGGGAAACTTGGACCCTCCAGAAACAGATGAAAAAGAAAAAAAGTATGATTTTTTTATATTGTAGCAGTTTTTTCCACAGGTCTGAAATGCACTTGCGGTGTGTCACGGTGTGCGCCAGTGATAGCATGCACCTAAATCTTTAGTCGCTCCTCGCTCACTCTGTAGGCTCACTCTGTAGGCTCACTAGGTAGGCTAGTAAGGGCACGGCTGGGGGGTTATCACCCTTAATGGATCTCGGGCTTTCTCCATGATATAAAAAAACGCCATACAGAGTAGGCTTATTCGGCAGATGCTTAAAATGCAAATAGTGAAATGCGCTTGCGCTGATGTCATGAACCCCAGTGACTTCGAAGATAAGTACTGAATACAGCTGTTCGATCTCCACCATAAGGACAGCCGCGAGAGGACTGCACAAGCTCCCGCAGCACATTCACTCTCGCTTAGAGCCAGCGTGATTCTGCTGCCGAAGATAAAAAGGCTGCTGTGCTCCACATTAAGGTCCCCCTTCCCAGCCGGAAAGCTCCACAGCCGCTGGAAGTCACATGGGAATCTTGTCTGCTGCCGCACCCAAGGACATCTGGGAGGGACCGGCTGTCCAAGACAGTGAGAGGAGCCATTCTAAGGAGCATACAGGAGCTGCTGCCCACGCGGACCCACTGTCGCACTAACTTGGTCATACCCAAGAGGCAAGCACTTAACAAAGGCTTGGTATCAGTTAGGATTTTATTCACAGGAGTGTGTACTTCACCAAGGTCTTTGTTCTGAAGTTCCATTTATCATCATATTGGTTTCACATATGTGCCATTAGAACTCCACTGACCTTGCTAGGCCGTGTTGGGAGTTGTAGGCCTTGGATGGCATGTTTGCTGACTTGCATTGAGGGCGTTAGTTGCCAATGTCTGCCTGGATCTGACACTAATGGAATCATGCATGTGTGTACACACAGATAAGACTAAGTATATTTCTCCCATAGGGTGAGTCTACACAGCTCCTCACTTCCTGTTATAATCTCTGTAGACTAATGTCACTAAATATTGTTAATGTTTTGGTTAGTGTTAGTTATACCTTGTGATTGGTCAAGAGAGGAGAGATAGTTTAACATAACAGACATCATATTTATAACAAGTAAACCAAGATTAAAATCTGGTGATGAAGAATGTCATTGTGTCTCTCTACAGGTTGTATAAGTGTGGCAATCTGTGACAGGGGGCATTTTAGCGCATAACACCAACTTTACCGCGGTTCACCTCCATTGCTCAAATTTCTCCCTCTTGGTCGGCGACTGCGAGTGACGTCACTCCCCATACAATCACTCCCCACAGTATAGACCCGCCCCTGACGCTGATTGACAGGTTTCTGTGTAAAAAATGCAATTGCAAATGGATTAGCGATTGCGTTTGATTTTTGGCCGTATACATGCGCGACGCAGAGAAAGTGAAGTCATTGATTTTGCTGTTTAAATATGACAGGCTCATGACTTGTAAGACATCGGAAATGCAAATGGATTTTGTGTGTCATTGTGCGTTCGCGAAGGCGAAAAAAGCAAACGGTAATGCAAAGTTTGTAATTGCATTTGAATTATGACACACTTTGTGCGTCCACATATAGGAAACGCAATTGCAAATTTGCAGTTCCTTTTGAATATTGTCCGGGATATCACTCCATAAATGCCACCAACACGTAACTCAAACTTCATTTTAATTTGACACGTACACAGTGTAGGATTACAAATTTGTAAAATGTTAAATCTAGGTTCCAACATAATAGTATATAAACTGAAAGAGTTATGTACATTGGGTTTTACATTTTGAGGTAAAGATGGTGACATTCTAAGAAGATCAAGTCTGGTAGCCCAGGTGTCTGAGACATTAACCTTTTGTCTTTATGTACTTCCTGACCACTGCGTAGGGTCCCAAGATAAATCTGAATGCGAATCTCAAGGCCAGGCTGTGCCTTTGTGTCTATGATAATATGAAGGTCTGGGTGATACCGTCAGGCTGATTAGATTAGCACCTATTCATTTGAAACGCACTGTTATACTGATGAACTTCCGTTACCAGGCTGATTCCTGTACTACACTATGCTTTGTTTAGATCGTCTCCACCTATTTTTATCCCTCCCCCTTGAAAAGTACAAACTCTCCAGAGCGGAGATTTAGTAATACTTTAGTCTGACTACAGCGACGCACAGCGAGTTCTCAATGAAGAGTAATTTCTGCTTGAAAGATATGACAATACTGTCTCCTGGTCTCTGATTCCACAAAGGAAAAAGTTCCCAACAGCCATAAACTGTATGATATGCAGTGAAATGTTTAAATAAAGTGCAATGTGATGTTTGTAAGGTTTAAAATGAGCCTCCAAATTTTTAGTTTAATACGAGTTAAATGAGGAATTATTTCTTTTGTGTTCGTCACATCGCGATACGATACCAGCCGACCCTGACCTGGAGGAGAAAGAGACACACACACGCGCGCGCTCACACACCCAATGTGTCTGGTGTTCTCTGTTGATTATCAAAACAGAAAGTAAACTTAAGCTTTTGTCCAGGTGTCCTCTGTCACCTACATCCCAAACCTCAAAAGAACAAAAGTCATTAATATGTAAATCATATGAAGACCCAGAAACAGACAGACAACAGGAAGCACGTTAGCGTTTTCTGGTTAGACCAAAGAGTTCCAGCAATTTGGATGTACATTCATCTGGCCATGGGCTTTAGGAAGTATTACCTTATAAGGCACGGGAAAGCTCACACAATATCAGAAAACCTTAGTGTTCATTAAATTCTAACAAATACTCTGACAAACACTACATTCTTCTAGATGTACACAGAACTGCCTAAAATATTACATTGTCAGTTTCGTCACTCTAGATTTCTGGTTTGTAAAACACTCCAACAACACGTAGGAACATCAGCTAGGCCAAGTCAGTACCAGCCACACAGCAGAACAATGCAATACCACCCCCTACTGGACACGAATGTTAATGTTTAGCATGAGAGTCCTCCTGTTACAACCAGTCAAATACGTAGTAAAATGAGAATATCATCCACACACTCATTTATGTCTTTATTATCTCAGGTGATGTCTGTAGTTTTGAAACTTGCATTTTAACCGATTCCATGATAAGTTTTAATTTTATTCAGTACATTTAACTTTATAGACTGTAATATTAAAGTGCCACTATTATGCTTTGACAAATATGATCTTTCATGCAGTGTGTCATGTAGCTGTATGTGAACATAAACTATCTGCACTATCTGTGACGCTGACAGTGCATGATAAATGAAGTTTTTTCTATAAAAAAAAGAGTTGGCTTACATCCACCTAAACGAGACGTTAGCATATCTAATATTTCTCTGTTACGGATCCACGTCACTACGTCACATATTTGCATAATGTCCACCCACGTTCTACGTTGCGAACAACTTGCCCGCCATCTTACAATTAACGTTACCACACTTTTGTTAATGTGACCGAGCATTCATGGCGGGTTCGCTTAAACACTTTGTTATATGAAAAAACAATAAAAACGAGAGCACACAAAATCCTTTTTAACTGTTTATTCTCCACCAATTACCAAGACTGAACTTAACACTCACAAAGTGCGCATTCCCATTGCCCTTCTACGGCAAGCCCCGAGGGAAAAAATGCATCTCACACACACATATGCACATCACGAGCGCCCGTGCATCTACATTAACATATGACACTTACCACTGAGGAGCGTCCTGCTCCAGTCGTGCAATTGAAACAGTTTCTTGTCGATGTGTCACTTCAACCGTTTCATCGTCAGACTCCGGCTCGAATTGATACGGTAAAACCAACATCATCTTTTCTATGTATTGACGGGTCTCCAGAGCTGTGGTTCAGTTATGGTAATGGGCGTTTCATTTTTCCGACACACACTGTAGCGGTAGACCAATCATAAAGGCCCGCGCCATGTGACCAATCACAGCAGTGAGGGCTCACGGAAAGGAGGGGTTTAGACAGACTGAATCTACAAACTGCTTCACACGAGTCGTTCATGAATCATTTAGAAATGGGATAAAATTAAATCTATTTTTGGAGAAAACTAAAGTGTTTTTTGACCTTGCATACATGTAAACCTGTTTTAAGAGACTCATTAAGCAATATTAGCAACCTTTAAAATGGCATCATAGGGGCACTTTAATGGACAGATGTTTCTCCAGAGCAACAAAACATTGAAAACATGTGTTCTGTAATCTACAATAAAGCCAAACCTTTAGACCTAATCCCACAGGATTAGTATTACCTGAGGACCTCTAGTCATTTGTAGTAATTGAGGAGGTTATCTGTGATCTTAATCCCGTGCGAATCGGCCATGTCTGTAATTTGTAAAGTAAAAATATTAAAGTAAAGATATTAGTCCCGTGTGTATCAGCATGTCTGTGATTAGGCCCGGATTTATGGGGTCGTATATAATTCTTTTCAAGATTTTTGTGTCCTTTGCACCTTTCTATTCATCTTCTGCACAGAATGGAGGCTGTGTTGGAGTGAATGTATTTTGGGTTCTGAGTCATATCACTATACACCATACAACAACACAATGTGTAGAAAGAAATAAAATAGCGAATAGGGCTTTATTTGTATGAAATGTAATATTATTTGTAATATAATATAAATGTAATATTTATTTGTATGAAAAACATCATATCTGGGAAATAAGTAAGTAAATGTGAGGGGTAATTTCTAAATCACACGAGGTCCCCAGGTAATACTAATCCCATGTGAATAGGCCTTTTATCTGAGACTAAAGCTAAATAAAGGTAAAGAATCATATATTTATTTCATGGACTTCAACATGGAGTGTTTTTTTTTTCTGTATTCTTTAGAAAGCAGTAATTTGTCTCAAACTGAAAACAAAACTATTACAACCAACCACTGGTCATGAAAGAGCAGCTTAAAAATGTATAATATAATCTGTTCACTTAAATAACACACACACACACACACACACACACACACAGTGCGTTATCAGAATATACACAAAGATTATATGCAGTAATAATTAACCACCAGTTAGTGCTTCAGCTCTCTGACCCATCTGCAGACAGCTTCTTCTTCTTTGAGGTTTTTTTGGTGGATTTTGGTGCATTACCTCCTGCTGTACTGGAGTGTGGAACGTCAGATATTATATGTAACGGCACGAGCAAAAAAAGATGATTTTTAAAAACTGTTAGATTTTATCTGCTAAACCAGTTTTATTTGTTTATTCTATATTTTCCTGATAATTTTTCCCTAGTGTATTTTCTACTTTATCTGCTTCTTCATTTCCTTTTACTCCTACATGTGCTGGTACCCATAGGAAAGAGCTCCTTACACCCTTCTGGTATAATTCTGACACTATTTGTAAGATGTTATCTAGATGGTTTTGTCTGCATGAATTTCCTGTTTCCAGACTAGTGATGGCTGACATGCTATCTGATACAGTTATCACCTCTCCTTGATAATTCTTCTCCACCCATTCAAGTGATATTTGTATACCTGTAAGTTCAATTGTTTTTTTCTTAGCTGTTATCTTGTACTGTGGAATGTAGAATACTGTCCCTGTTCATGCTGTACCCGGATCTTTTTAGCCCTCTGTATATATATTATTGGTTTCTTATTTCCTTTTGTGTTTACATGGTTTTGGATTATTATTCCTGTGATGTGTGATGTCTGCTGCAGACATACAGTATACGCTATGCTGCGATAATCTAATGATGCTCTTATGAGTTTAAAATAAACATTCCAAAGTACTTAACATGCCTGTGTCTAGTGGCAACAGTGGACTCAGGTTGATGCTGTAGTTAGTCCTTTTTCTTCTTGGTGTTTACTAGTGATGGGTCGTTCATGAATGATTTGTTCTTTTTGAACGAATCTTTAACATGACACAGATGAACGAGTCGTCTCGGAGAGTGATTTGTTCATTTTCTATTGGAAAGCATCGCAAAACCTCCGTACGTTATATACAGGAAACAGTATTGAACGATTCTCAGCAATGAGTCTTCAAGTCTTGAGTCGTTTGTTCTTTTGACACGTGACTCCCATTGGCGTTATGCGGTGCAATAGATTCAAAAGAACGAACGACTCAGATTGGAAGGTATAAGAGGTGAGCTGCTCTTTATTATAATATGTCCTTAGTTACATTGTAATATTTTCATAACTGGAACTATAGCCAAAATTTGTGTATGTAGACGTATTGGGGGTATTTTTATTGAAAACACAAGATTTTAATTTATTTCTGATCAAAAGAACGAAATGAATGAAATGACATTTTGATAAACGAGATTTAAAGAACCGAGTCACTAAAATCATTCGAACTTGCCATTACTAGTGCTTACTGGCGGTTGGCATCCACTATGTTGCATTACTGCCACCTTTTGGTCTTGATCTACCTCCACTTTCTTTTATTTTAAATCCTCTTTTCTAGTCCCATCGCCCTTAATATACTTTCATCCTTGTTCTCTTTCTCCATTTTCTATAATAATTTTTACAGTGTACTTAATCTTTCCAAATTCTCTCAGCTCTACCCTTGAAGATTGGGGTGAAGCTCCCTTTAACGTTCAATATTTTCATTTTGTGTTGAGGAAAAAGCTACCATTTGGTTACAGTTATAAAAATAAACCCAATTTTCCACAATAACTCACACTCGCCGAAGCCGTTTTATTTTAAGAAGTCAATTACTATAGAATATAAATGTACAATTTGTTGCATAAACATTGAAATAAATGAACACAGACAAGGCTGGTCCGGTGTACACGCCCATCTTTGGCCGTCGCTAATGAATATTAATGAATATGCAAATGTGACAAGGTGTCAACAAACCATATGTTTTTCTTGGCAGATTCTGTAAAACGCTTACGTCTTTGTTGAGAGTTGCCTCTGTCCACCATGATGGTTGTTTTGAAGAAAATTATAATGATGGTTTAGGTCAAGTGATTTTGTGACATAAAATGGAGGTTGGCCCTAATTAGCATACTAATAGTTCAGGCTGCACAAAAAAGGCTAATACAATAATGGTATCACTCATTATTTTTATGAATATTTTTCTTATTTATTGTTTAATTCAATTCAATTTTATTTGTATAGCGCTTTTAGCAATTGTCATTGCCGCGAGGCAGCTTTAAACAATCAAAATAATTATTTAAGTTTGTATGAAATGTGAATGTGTATGAATCAAAATGGTCAGTTTGTCCCTGGTGATCAAGCCGAGGTCGACTGTGGCAAGGAAAAACTCCCTGAGATGGTAATAGGAAGAAACCTTGAGAGGAACCAGACTTAACAGGGAACCCATCCTCATTTGGGTGAAACAGAAAGCAGTAAATGATCTGCATTCATACAGTGTGTTAGGTGGCAGGCAGTTCAGCTATAATAGCTAATGTTAATTGATGGTAATATGGAGTCCAGTTAGTTATTGAAGACTCGGGTAGACTTGTAGGAAGTTCCAGTCTTGAACTATCGAACTGTCAAGTCCCCAGAGAAAAAGTTGCCAACACCAGTCGAGGCCAGAACCATCTTCTAGGTAGAGAGAATCATCCCCAGACACCAGATGCATCCCAGAGAGACACACGGGGCATCCATGTGACGAGATCTTCAACCAGAAGCGGGGCACCAGGATGGGTCAGACAGGTCCGGAGGGCAGAGGGAGTCTGGATCACTGGCAGCTCAGGAACAACATGTGTACTGTAGCTCGACAGAAAGAGAGAAAGAGTAAAAGGGGGAGACAGGGGGAGAGAGACACAAACATGATGCCTTTCTGAGATGTACTGTAAAGCAAACAATCACCTCACCGTCAGCAAACCTGAGTGATCGATGAGAGTGGGGAGGACAGCATCTAAACATACCAGTTCACCATAATACTCTACGTCCATGAGTCCCCCAGATCTGCTCCTTTACCTAAGGCAAATCTATTTATCAAGATGCTTCGCTAAATAAATAGGTTTTTAGCCTGGACTTAAACACTGAGACTGTGTTTGAGTCCTGAACACTATTTGGAAGACTATTCCATAATTTTGGGGCTTTGTAAGAAAAAGTTCTGCCCCCAGCTGTATTTTTCATAATACGCGGTACTGACAAGCAGCCTGCATCCTTTGATCGAAGTAGGCGTGGTGGTTCATAAGACACTAGCGGTTCGCCTAGGTACTGCGGCGCGAGACCATTTAATGCTTTATATGTCAAGAGTAGTATTTTAAAATCTATGCGAAATTTCACAGGGAGCCAATGCAGTGAAGATAAGGGTGATATGCTCATATCTTCTGGTTCTAGTGAGGACTCTCGCTGCTGCATTCTGGACTAGCTGAAGCTTATTTATGCACCTAGCTGAACAACCAGACAGTAAGGCATTGCAATAGTCCAAACTAGAGGTGATAAAAGCATGAACTAGTTTTTCTGCATCGTTTAGCGACAATATATTTCTTATCTTGGCAATATTTCTGAGGTGAAAGAATGCTATTCTGGTAATATTATCTACATGAGCTTTAAATGAAAGGCTGGAATCTATAATCACACGAGGTCTTTTACTGTTGCACTTGATGGAACAGAAAGGCCATCTAAAGTTACGGTGTGATCTAAAATTTTACTCCTAGCTTTATGCGGTCCTATGACTAGAACTTCTGTCTATTAAGATTAAGATCCGATTAAGCAGAAGGAAGTTAATTAGCATCCAATTTCTTATGTCCTGCACACATTGCTCAACTTTAGTAAGCTGTTTTTTCTCATCAGGTTTTGCTGAGACATATAACTGTGTGTCGTCAGTGTAAGGGCCATATTTCATTCTTGTGATTTGTTGTTATGTTTATCTTATTTCAGTTTATTAGTTAAGCATTAAGCATTAAGTATCATAAATATAATTTGTATTGTGACATCATTTCATGGGTTGTTCTGTGACATCATCCCACAGTTATGCAGTTCCATGTCTATCACGCACGTTAGTTGTAGTTGTTGTTAAGACACGGAAGGATACAGAAAGGTTTGGAGCACACAAGCTTTTGACCGTGATAACGTGAGACAGTAAGCTAAAAGGAATACAGTAAAATAAGTTGTTGTAACTGTAATCTATCGAAGCTACAGAACACAGCAAGCGACTTGTCGTGACTACAGTGGATTTATGCAAGAAACTGTAACAACCGTTGTTTTTGATGTTGAAAATAAACAAGAGACAAAGAAATCAACGAAACGTCTGATGTCGTCAGTGACACTGTGTAACTAAAGACACGCGTCAGAACTTGTGAATAACATGCACCTACATTAAAGTCAAAAGCTTGGCTCCGCCGCAGAAATGAAGATAAGTGATTTAAGATTGTGAAGAGCGAGCGTGCGACTTCAAAAACGCGCATTGAGCCGAATCTGAGCAGGTGATGGTGCTCGACGAACTGAAGAGCGCCAGAGAAGGCAAGTGGAGTCAGTTGACTGTATTATACAATGAACTAGAGGCGCTTATGGACAATGCTTGTAATTTGCATGACGTTAAAGCCAAGCGCCGCCAATACAAAGCGCTGCTAAATGACTTTATTGAAAGTAATGTAACAGTGCGATCGTGCGCAAAGGACGAAGAGCGTGAAACCGATCAGCAGCACTGGTATCACCCTAGATTAACGCGCTGCACAGAATTCATGATAAGAGTGAAGTTGTGGATCACGGACACTAGTAACCGCTTTAAGTTGTCACAAACAGGTGACGATGGAGTTTCGCCAAACGACAGTGTGTCAATGGCGGAGCGCAAGACGCCCGCCCCCCAAAGGCACGGAAGCGTAACGTCAGCGGCATCCAAGAGGTCCTTAACGTCAGCAGCATCCGAGGCTCGACTAAAAAAGGCAGAAGCCAACAGAGCAGCTTTGCTGGCTAAAGCAGCAACTTTGAGAGATCGGCAGGCGCTGGAACTGGAGGAAGCACAATTAAAGGCTAAGGAAGAGCAATTGAAAGCAAGATTAAAGGTTAAGGAAGAGCAATTGAAAGCACAACTAAAGGCTAAACAAGCACAATTAAAGGCACAAAAGGAAAGGCTGGAAATGGAAACGGCGCTTGCAATGGCCGATGCTGAACTAAATTCTTACCAGAACCGCAAAAAACAACATCCTGCCAGACGGAGCGTGGTCGTCGAAACGAGTGGTGCATGCCCCCCGGAACCAGAGCAAAACGACCACTGCAACCACAGTTCGGCAACGGAATACCTCGAGCTGCCATCACACCTCCGAGCAACCCACTTAAGCATGCCAGTGAGTGC
The DNA here is from genome assembly GCF_024256425.1 of Clarias gariepinus. Taxonomy (NCBI): domain Eukaryota; kingdom Metazoa; phylum Chordata; class Actinopteri; order Siluriformes; family Clariidae; genus Clarias; species Clarias gariepinus. Next base: position 25,336,393 of record NC_071111.1, read on the forward strand.
CAAACCCATAATGTCAAGCACCCTAATGGAACGGCCCACCCAAGGTAACGAACACTCACTTTACAACACTGACGAAGTGGAGCCTCAGGGTAGGATGCCACTTCAGGCAGATCTTACAGAAATGTTTGCAAAGAGTCAGAGGCCACATTCCTTACCTCCGCGCAACGTTCCTCCATTCTATGGTGACCCTCTTGAGTTCACATCCTTCGTAAGAGCCTTTAAACATGCCATCGAAACCAACACTGATAGCAATCATGATAGGCTGTTCTTTCTCGAGCAGTATACTGAAGGACAGCCTAAGGACCTAGTGAGAAGCTGCCTGCTTATGCCAGAACATCGTGGCTACGCAGAGGCTATGAAACTGTTACATGACAATTTCGGAAATAGACAAATAATCGCTACAACGCTGATGCAAAAGGCACTCAACTGGCCGGAAATAAAGTCAGAGGACGGAAAGTCGCTAAAAACTTTCTCCCTGTTCCTAGTAAAATGTTACAATACCATGTCAAGCATCGATTACATGGATGAGCTAGACAATGCTACCAACTTGAGAGGTGTTGCCTCAAAACTGCCCTACAAATTGCGTGAAAAATGGAGAAGCCACGTATACAAGTACGAGGAGCGCAATCAGGAAAGAGCTAAGTTCGTGCAGCTGATGAAATTCGTAGAACAAGAAGCAAAGGTAATGTCCAACCCACTTTTTGGAGACCTGAACGTTTCGACTAGTGGTAAAAAACACAGCAGCAAATCCTCTCCAGGATTCAAGCAAAAAATTGAAGAAAAGAGGGGCAGCAGCTTTGCGACCGGCGTAAAACAGGTTGGTAAAAATCATAGAGACTCAATCACAGTAAAGAGTAGTGGTGCATTAGTTATTAGTGCCTTCACTAAACCTTGTGCATCCTGTGAGCAAGATCATACCCTAGACGAATGCCACAAGTTTACCAATGAGACATATAAGGCCAAATTGGACTTTCTAAAAAAGAATGGATTCTGCTTTGGCTGTTTAGTAAAAGGACATTTAAGCAAAGACTGCACGAAGAAAATTACCTGTCAGTTGTGCTCAAAGAAACATCCTCGCATGCTACACATTGCAGCAAAAGACACAGCTCAAGCGATCGCAAAGGCTGACGAAACCGAACCAGTTCAAACATTGCCTGTTACAGCGAGTCACGAAACGAGTGCGTGTATCGGGGCTGGAGATGACTGTATTCTCTCCATAGTACCTGTTAAAATAAAGTCCAAGAAAGGCAACAAGACAGTAAAAGTATACGCCTTTATGGACCCAGGTAGCTCTGCTACCTTTTGTACAGAGTCACTAGCAAGGCGATTAAACCTACAAGGTAAAAAAATTGACATCATGTTAAGCACCATGAACGCGAGGAAACAAGTAGAAAGTTACGTGCTTACTGATCTAGAGGTTAGCAGTCTGGAAGAAAACACCTTTGTTGAACTCCCCAAAGTGTTCACACAAAAGAGTATCCCAGTCTCAGTGGAAAATATTCCACAACAGCACGACATTGATAAGTGGCCATACCTCAGCGAAGTAAAACTGCCTTACATTAATGCTGGAGTTGAAATTCTCATAGGTAACAAAGAACACAGGCTCCTAGAACCATGGCGAGTAATTAACAGCAGGCACAATGGGCCATATGCAGTAAAGACTGCTCTCGGATGGACCATAAATGGACCTCTTCGAGAGTCGGTCGAGGAAGGCACATGTGACAATGAGCAAGTGAGCGTTGCAGTCAACAGAGTCTCCATCGAAAGTGTGGAACAAATGCTGATACAACAGTACAACCATGATTTTCCTGAACGGAACTGTGATGACAAAGCTGAGTTGTCACAAGAGGACTATCAGTTTTTAGACTCTGTAACTAACTCCCTGCAATTTACCGATAATCACTTCTACATCGGTCTCCCATTTAAGAAAGCAGCTATTCAAATGCCCAATAACCGAAGCGCAGCCATGCAGCGCGCACTGAACCTCAAACGGAAGTTTAAGCATAACCGCTCCTTTCACAAAGAGTATCTAAACTTCATGAACGACATGTTTGAAAAGGGTCATGCAGTCAAGGTCCCCACACCCCACCTAAGTCGACAAGACGGGCAAGTGTGGTACATACCTCACCATGGTGTGTACCATCCTCAAAAGAAAAAGCTAAGGGTAGTCTTTGACTGTGCTGCCAGCTATCAAGGAATATCATTAAATAGCGAGCTTCTGCAGGGACCCGACCTGACAAACTCACTCATTGGGGTGCTCGCACGCTTTAGACAAGAAGAAGTTGCCATGATGGCAGATGTGGAAGCCATGTACTATCAGGTCAGAGTTCCGGAAAAGGACACAGACTTGTTGCGTTTCCTGTGGTGGCCGAATGGAGACATGAGTCAGGACTTGGTTGAGTATAAAATGGTTGTTCATTTGTTTGGTGCAAAATCATCTCCAAGTGTAGCTAACTTCGCCCTTAGGAAAACAGCAGAAGAAAACCGCAGCAATGCATCTGCCGAGGCAGTCAACACAGTACTTAAAAACTTTTATGTAGACGACTGCTTGAAGTCAGTCTCTAGTCATAGTCAAGCAGTTGCGCTATATATTAATCTCACCAAACTGTGCGCAAGTGGAGGGTTTCACCTCACCAAGTGGACAAGTAATAGTCGTACATTGCTAGCTTCCATCCCTGAGGGTGAGAGAATTAAAGACATGAGGGACTTAGATTTGAGTAAAGACGTACTCCCTGTTGAGAGGGCTCTAGGGGTGCTGTGGTGTATTAATTCAGACACGCTCAAGTTCAAGATTAGTTTAAAAGAGCGGCCTGTGACTAGAAGAGGAATCTTGTCAGTCACTAGTTCAATTTATGACCCTTTAGGCTTCCTTGCACCAGTCATACTGCCAGCTAAGATCTTAATGCAGCAGTTATGTAAAGAGAGACTCGCTTGGGACGATGACATTCCCGAACAATTTATAAAACAATGGAGGGCCTGGCTACACGAGTTGCATCAATTGTCTGAGTTTAGTGTAGCAAGATGCGTAAAACCAGTCGACTTTGGAGTCACAAATACAGCACAACTTCACCACTTCTCAGATGCAAGTGAAATGGGATATGGAGTTGTCTCATATATTAGGTCAGTAAATGCTGATGGACTTACACACTGTGCATTCATGATGGGGAATTCTCGCGTAGCGCCCTTGAAACAAACTACTATCCCCCGAATGGAATTGACAGCGGCAGTGGTCGCCGTAAACAACGACAAAATGTTGAAAGGTCAACTGGAAATAGAACTGCTGGACTCTGTGTTTTGGACCGACAGCACAACTGTTTTGAGATACATTGTTAATGAAAAAATTCGCTTTAAAACCTTTGTCGCTAACAGAATCTCCATCATACGAGAGTCAACCAAGCCACAGCAGTGGAGGTACGTCAACACTTCGAAAAACCCAGCTGACGCTGCTTCCAGAGGAGTTTCCTGTGAAAAATTCATGAAAAACAACAATTGGATCCATGGTCCCCCCTTTCTTAAAACACCAGAGAGTAAATGGCCTGAAAACATTCACGATCTGTCGACGAAAGAGGATGACATTGAGATTAAACACTCAGCCTCAGCGAATCTCGTAAAAACTACAGAGAGCACAGATGCCGTGAGTAAACTGTTTAACTATCACTCCGACTGGTATAAGTTAAAAAGATCCATTGCCTGGATTCTTTGCGTTAAAGACATGCTTAAACAGAAAACAAAAAGGATTATGGGACAGGCAAACAACTCAATAATAGAAAACCATAAGTCTCTAACAATTAAGGACTTAACAAGGGCAGAAAACGAAGTCATTAAGTTCGTTCAAAACCAAAAATTCAAAGACGAAATTTCCATGTTACAAAAGGGTAATGCTTCCGTAAAAGGAAACAGTTGTCTCTCCAAACTAGATCCAGTACTGCAGAATGGAGTGCTAAGAGTTGGAGGACGTCTTGGTAGGTCTGCAATGCCTGAGCATGCAAAACACCCTGTCATTATACCCAAAGACTCACACATTACAACTCTAATCCTAAGAAACACTCACGAACAGGTCGGACATTGTGGAAGGACTTATATGCTTTCAAAATTGCGGCAGAAATACTAGATTCCGACAGCAAATTCCCTTGTGAGAAAGTTTCTGTCCAGTTGTGTGACATGCAGAAAGATCAGAGCGAAGAATAGTGAACAAAAAATGTCAGAACTGCCACGCGATAGAATAACACCAGATCACCCACCGTTCACTAACGTAGGGGTAGACTATTTTGGACCCTTCGAGGTCAAACGGGGTAGAAGTAATGTTAAAAGATATGGCGTATTGTTTACTTGTCTGACAACAAGAGCCGTGCACATTGAAGTCGCGCAGTCATTAGATACAGACTCCTGCTTAAATGCTATTCGACGCTTCATGTGCAGAAGAGGCCAGGTGTCAGTTATGAGAAGTGATAATGGAACAAACTTCATAGGCGCTGAGACTGAATTGCGTAAAGCTATCCAACAGTGGAATCAGTCAAAAATTGAAGGCGTCCTCATGCAAAAGGGGATACAATGGATATTTAACCTCCTGCTGGGTGTTACTTCGGTGGAACATGGGAAAGGCAGATAAGGTCAGTTAAAAAAATCTTGAGGTCTGTACTAAAAGAACAAACACTAAACGATGAGAGCTTGCACACATTCCTGTGTGAGGTGGAAGCTATAATAAATGACCGTCCCCTTACCACCGCTACAGACGATCCCACAGACCTGGAGCCCCTGACACCTAACCACCTGCTGCTGATGAAAAAACAGCCAAACTTGCCTCCTGGTCTTTTCAAAAAAGAGGACACTTACGCATGTCGCAAGTGGAAGCAAATTTAGTACCTTGCCGACCTATTCTGGAAGCGATGGGTGCGTGAATACTTGCCCTTGCTTCAGGAGCGCCAAAAATGGTCTCAGGTGAGAAAAAAACTCTCGATTGGAGACGTAGTTCTAATAATTGATGAGTCTTCTCCAAGAAATTCATGGGTCATCGGACGGATCACGAAAGTGTTCCCAGATAAAAAAGGACTTGTGAGACGTGTACTGGTCAAAACTAAAACCAGTACCCTGGAAAGACCCATCGATAAGCTGTGCCTGATATGTGAAATGGACTGTTAATTACCTTATAAAGTAGTCATGTTCCTTTCATTTGGTACGCAGCAATATGAATACCTTAAGTTAAACCGTTAAAAAATGTTTAAAGTCTTAAGAAAGTTAATTCTAAAGTGTTAAGAAAGTTAATTCAAATTTTAATCCAATAGTAAATGTTGTGGCCCAATTGTAAAAAAAAAAAAAAACAACAAAATAAAAAATGTGTGTAATTGTCAGTCTTCCTGCCTGTCAATTAGGGGCTGGAAATGTAAGGGCCATATTTCATTCTTGTGATTTGTTGTTATGTTTATCTTATTTCAGTTTATTAGTTAAGCATTAAGCATTAAGTATCATAAATATAATTTGTATTGTGACATCATTTCATGGGTTGTTCTGTGACATCATCCCACAGTTATGCAGTTCCATGTCTATCATGCACGTTAGTTGTAGTTGTTGTTAAGACACGGAAGGATACAGAAAGGTTTGGAGCACACAAGCTTTTGACCGTGATAACGTGAGACAGTAAGCTAAAAGGAATACAGTAAAATAAGTTGTTGTAACTGTAATCTATCGAAGCTACAGAACACAGCAAGCGACTTGTCGTGACTACAGTGGATTTATGCAAGAAACTGTAACAACCGTTGTTTTTGATGTTGAAAATAAACAAGAGACAAAGAAATCAACGAAACGTCTGATGTCAGTGACACTGTGTAACTAAAGACACGCGTCAGAACTTGTGAATAACATGCACCTACAGTCAGCATAACAATGAAAACTAATACCATGCTTACGGGTTATGTTGCCCAGAGGAAGCACGTAAAGGGAAAAAAGCAGTGGACCTAAAACTGAACCCTGCGGAACGCCAAACTCCACTAGAGAACATGCAGAATAATCACCATTTAAGTCTACATACTGATAACGATGGGTTAGATAGGATCTGAGCCAGGAGAGGGCTGTACCCTTAATTCCTACTACATTTTCTAATCTGTGAAGAAGAATAGCGTGATCAATGGTGTCAAAAACTGCACTGAGGTCGAGTTAAACTGCACTTTAACGAGTGCTGTCTCTGTGCTGTGATGAGGCCTAAATCCTGACTGATACAGTTCATGTATGCCATTTCTATGTAGATATGAGCATAGTTGCTCCGCTACTATCTTTTCCAGAATCTTAGAGATAAAGGGGAGCTTTGATATTGGCCTGTAATTGAAGAGCGGACAGGTGTCGAGGTCAGGTTTTTTAATTATTGTCACGAACTAACCTGGATGATCGGAAGACTTTAGCACTAGCGGTTAGCCCTTTGTAGCGTGGATGGTAAACCCAAACGCGGAAGTAAGCGAATAGGCAGGATAACCACGCGATTTTATCTAAGGACTCTCACACAAGGGGAGCAAGGGAAAAACACAATTTTAACCCGCGTCCTATAAACACACACTCGGTTCAGAAAGCAAACCCAAGAAAATGAGTACTCACAATTTGGTAGACAGACAATCAGGACCAACATGGGCGAAACTCAATGACTGAACGAGTGTGTAGCGCCATCTTGTCTCCTTTTATGCTTCCTGTTTTGCGACCGTACTACTTCCGGATCCTAGTGCCGGTCGCGGAATGGGTGTGTGTGACAATTATTGGTTTGATAACTGCTAATTTAAAAGATTTTGGAACATACCCAATGCTGAGTGAAGAATTAATTATTCTCAAGAGGGGTTCTGTTATTGCTGGTACTATCTGTTTAAGAAAATGTGTCGGTACAGGATCTAATATACAGGTTGATGAATTTGCAGAAGAGATAAGTGAAATTAGTTCATTCTCTTCAAGGGAAGTAAAGTATTCTAGGTTCTGATCTGACATGGCTAGATTAACATCTGCATAAATTACATTGTTCGGTTTCAAAGCCTCAATTTTATGCCTAATATTTACAATTTTATTATTAAAAAAGTTCATGAAGTCCTCACTATTGCATGATGTTGTTGTGGAGATTTCTGCAGTGATCTTATTTTTGGTTAATTTGGCTAGGGTATTAAATAAAAATTTAGAATTATTTTTGTTATTTTGTATGAGAGTGGAGAGATACATTGATCTAGCTACACTAAGAGCTTTTTTATAGTTCAGGATGCTCTCCTTCCATGCTATTTGAAATACTAACAATTTAGTTTGACGCCATTTATGTTCTAATTTCCGAGCTGTCTGTTTTAAAGAGCGTGTGTGATCGTTATACCAGGGAGCGAGTTTCTTTTCTCTAATAATTTTTCTTTTAAGTGGAGCTACATTATCTAAGGTATAACTAAACGTTGACTATAAATATTCAGTCGCCTGATCGTGTGATCCCATCAAAGTTGGTAACACTGACGGTGATCCCTTCAAAGTTGGTAACACTGGGAAATTTCTAATTAAACTCTGTGTGGTAGTTGATGTGAATGTACGTTTCATACGGTAGTGCGGCGCTGTGTGTACATTATTACCGTGACTAAGGCTGGGCGATAAAACGATAACGATATGTATAAATCAATAAAAAATGTGTTTGATAAAACGTTCGATAATTTTTATTCTTTGTCAGAAGAAAACAGGTCGCGAAGCTAGTTTGGTTGCTGTCATGCGCACTTGCTCCGCGACCGGCACTAGGACCCTGAAGTAGTACGGTCGCAATGCAGGAAGTATAAAAGGAGAAAAGATGGCGCTTTACATCTCTCAGTCATTGAGTCTGCCCATGCTGTTTCCGACGCTTCGCCGGATCTTATGTGATTTTGGGTCCAATTCCTGATTGAGTGTGTGTTGCTAGAACGCGGTGTTAGCTTCTCCGCTTTATTTTGTCGTTTCTCGCGGCAGCGCCTGTTAATTCATGCCCGTGCAGTGATGGGAAAGACAAACGAGTCGATGCATGTCCATTCTTTTATTTTCTGCGTTGTCAGGCGATATTACAAACTTCCGGGTGGATTCCATACTTAAATCAAACCAAAAACTACTTAAAGAAAACAGGTTTAGGCTCTATATTCCAGCTCATCTCACATTTCCGCATTCACGCACATTAGACTGCATTACCCACAAAGCATTGCCTGCACTGGACTACACTCCCGTAAACAGCTGCCGTAAAATCAACCTCTCTCCCGCAACAGTGGGTATAATTGTGTAAACTCTTGCTCTCGGCGTGAGAGAGGTCTTACAATGATTCGCGTGGTTATCGTGCCTGTTCGCGCTATTTCTGCATTTGGATTTACCGTCCACGCTACAAGGGCTAACTGCTAGTCTTCTGGTCTGCTTCTGGTTGCCCGTGACAGTTGCATTAACAAAGGCACTCGCTCTCTGGTAACCTAGCTACGTAGGGAGTGATACACTAACGTCAATCATGTAACAGTATCACGTTTGGTTGCGCCATGTCGTCTCATGCAGGTCTGCTTGATTTCTCTTCAAAAGCAGGAAATGCACTTTGCACTATTTTATTACACTTTATTAAGCATTTCTTACATTTTCTTACATTTTGCACCTTAAATGTTAAGAGATAATTAAGTGTTCATTGTGACTTTAGACTTATGTTTACATTTTAATTATTTGAGTTTTCCATGGTTATTGACATTTCTGTCTTAACTGAGGGGACTATGATCAAAGGAAGGTTAAGTTTAAAATAAAAATGTTTAAATGTAGTATATTTTTCTCCTGGTCCTTATTTCAAATGGGTCATAAAAATATCGATAATTATTGGTATCGACCGATATGAAACACTGATATAGTGATACAGTTTTCAGCCATATCGCCCAGCCCTAACTGTGACACACTTAAATTGAGACAAGATAGTGATCTGAGATAACTTCAGATAGTGGAATTGTGAATAAATTTCTTATACTTAATCCGAATAATATTATTAATATGATTTATGAGTGGGTCCTACTACACATTAATTTACTCCTACCGAGTCCAGTATAGACATAAATGCTGTTCTCAGAGGGTCTTCTGGATTCTCAAAATAAATATTAAAATCTCCAGCAATTAACACTTTGTCTACAGAAACGACTAGGTTTGAGAGGAAATCTGCAAATTCCCTAAGAAATTTAGAGTACGTCCCTGGACGTCTGTAAATGACAATTAGCGGGATCGACTGAGCTGACTTAATATAGGTAAATACACTTATGTTACTGTAAAGAATTTCAAATAAATTAAATTTGTGTCCATGTTTTTGTACAATAGTCAAATTATCATTGTGAATAACTGCGACGCCTCCTCCTCTACCAGTTAACCGAGGCTGGTGTATGTAGCTGTATCCAGGAGGACTAGCGTCATTTAAAGCTACATACTTGTCCTGTTTAATCCAGGTTTCTGTTAAACAGAGTATATCAAATTCCTGATCCGTGATAGTTTCATTAACTATAACTGCTTTAGATGCGAGAGATCTAATATTTAACAGTCCTAGCTTCAGATCAGAGGTGCTGGCTGCGCATTCAGTATGATCTGAGTTTGTGGTCTTTATGTTAATTAAATTACTAAAACAGACTTTCTGAGTCTTTCTAAATTTGTTTTTAGCTTGGGGAACAGACACAGTCTCAATATGATGAAACCTGAGTGACGACTCTATGCAGCTAGCAGACGGTTGGTTTAGCCTGTCTGTCTGCTCCCTGGCCTGGGCTCTGGATTGTCACCGATTAACTAGGCCTTTTCTAAGACTATAAGCTATACTGCAAGAAATGAGATCAGCACCTTCCCGAGTGGGATGGACACCGTCCCGTCCTAACAGGCCAGCTTTGCCCTCAAAGGTCTTGCAATTATCTATGAAGCCCACGTTGTTTTCGTAGCACCACCTGGACATCCAGCGGTTCAGCGACCATAACCTGCTGTAAACTATGTCGCCACATCTCATTGGGATGGGACCAGAGCATACTACTCCATCGGACATCGCCTTCGCTAATTTAAACACCTCTGAAAAGTTACTCTTACTAATCTCTGACTGACAAAGACGTATATCATTAGCTCCAGCATGTACCACTATCTTAGAGAACCTGTGCTGTCCTAGAGCCCTAAGATTACCTGCTATGTCCGGTGCTCTGGCTCCCGGGATACACCTAACCACTGCCGCTGGCGCCCCTAAAGGTCTAGCTAATTTCACATGTCTCAGTATAGAGTCTCCTATAACCAGAGCTCTTTCAGGTTTCTCAACGGGTGCATCACTGAGGAGAGCAAACCTGTTGTACACGTGAAGTGCAGAAGAGGTGTGCTCCGGTGGGCTAGCCTTAGCGTTAGCTTTGGCTGAACGAGTATGCCGCCGAGTCTTCACCCACTCGCCCCGCTGTGAGGGCTCTAATGCCGGAGTCGGGGGCTGGTTATCTCCGCCTGTGGCACCCAGACTGTCCGCTATGGGAATAACGCTGCTCTCACACTCTCTAACCCTCTCTAAAGTCTGAATGCGCTCCTGTAACGCTGATATCTTCTCCGTCAGAGTGCTCACTAACACACACCTATTACAAATAAAATTACCACTAACGACGGAGGAAGAATGTCTAAACATCCTGCACTCTACACACTGAACGAGCTGAATATTAGACATGATATCGTACCTGAGTCGGAGTTGTAGTTGTTTGGAGCTGAATTCCGTTTGTTGTTTTTAGACGAAGAAACTCGCGCGTTCTCCAAAAAGCGCAGAAAAAGGCGAAGCCAAATAGTATGAAGATGTAAAAACTAGTTGCTATTAATATTATTATTGTATAAATGAAAAAGCTATGTAATTTAAATGCTGATACAAATGCGAAACTTTCAACAAAAACAGAAAGCTACATCACCAACAGCTTCCAACACCTTATTTACTGTGTGCTTATATAGTTAGAATAAATTTTTTAAGTATATGGCTGTGTAACGTACATACTGTACCTGACACAGTAATTAAGGAAATTAAAGTATATCTGTAATGTATTATATTTAATATGTTTTATAATTTAATATTTATATATTTTTTTAAATGATAAACTTGTCTGAACAAAGCATTGAGACTGAAGCATTGTTACACAGAGACTCTGAAAACAGGAAGAGAGCTACAGAGCATTATACTAGAAGTGAAGTACATAAGATTTAACACTAACACATTAGACAATACATTCTATAGTTTAAACTATGTACTTAATTTCAAACTACCTAACAAAAATCATGACATTTTACAAACACATCAGCTTTAAATTAGGTCTTAAATGAAGATGAAAATCTGGTGATGAAGAGTGTGTCATTGTGTCTCTCTACAGGTTGTGGTCTTGTGGTGTCTCAGATGAAGGCTGTGCTGCTCTGACTTCAGCTCTGAGATCAAACCCCTCACACCTGAGAGAACTGGATCTGACTGATAATAAAGTAGGAGACTTAGGAGTGAAGTGTCTCTGTGCTGTACTGGAGAATCCTCACTGTAAACTGGAGACACTGAGGTAAGATCATCTCTCTGAGAGTCACATGACCTGCTCCTCAGTAAGACACATTCTCTAATAGTGAGACTGAAGCAGAAGTTTTAGGTTGATCATCAATGTCCTGAGGAGAAAGATTGTTTCTTTTCACTGCATACTGATGATTTGTCACAGAGTCTTTGGGTCAGATGTACGTATGTGAGAAGCTGCAGAGCAAAACATGACTTGATGTGACTGCAGTGTGTCTGAAATGACTGTGAAATTTACTAAAACACTGTAACTAATCACACAAACTGCACCTGGGACACAAACTAAATGCACTGTGTGTGAGCTGTAGGGTTTAAAAGCAGCAGGGAAATGCAAATGAGAAACATTTTATTGGTCTTAAAGCTGAAATAATGTTTATTTTGTCAGTGAACAAACTAACTGCTATTAAACAGGGTTGCCTGATATGTACAAAAGATGCAGTATTAAAACTATGCAGTGTTTATTAATAGTTTTTTCACTGAGCTCTTAAATAGTCTTGTATTATTATAGAGAATGTGAAGTTAGATCATGTTGTTAAATGCATGGTGTCTGAAGTTCTATTTATTATCAGCAAAGAAAGTGAGAAATTAGATTTGTGACATGGTGTTTTCTTTCAAGAGGAAGAAGAGTAAACCTAAAGGTAAAGGACCTTACTGGGAGAAGTTAAATGCCGGTGCCAAGCTGAGATATTTTGAGGAACTTGTAGAGATCAAAAACATCGATCCGTATGACCTGGTAGCTGAAGAGTGGATGAAAGACCCAGACACACAACCCCTTCTCTTACACCCTGGCATTTTAATTACCTGGTTGTGTGACATGTCTGAGAAGCATGAGACACACAGGGTTCACTGTCCATCGTCTCTCATCAGCATCATCATCATCATCACACTTTGTTTCTATCTGCAACTCCTCCTAAACCATTCATCATTTTGACCAAACCTTCACAGAACCTTTATTAGGAAGCATACAGTAGATGTGCCCCAGCTTAGTTTATTTTTAGACGTACTGTAGCTCGTTCAGTGGACAGGTGACACGCCTTCCTTGAAAGACCCCTAAAGTTTTTCGGAATAAGTTCTTAAACTTTACAAGAAAAACTAACGAGTGGTAAAACTACAAGTCACTGGAAGTTCATGAACAATTCTGCAGTGTCTGTGTGTAAGATCTACTGATCCACAAACCAGTGAAATGTGAGAGCACAGTCGTACTTACTAAGTTAAGGTGACACTCTGCTTTTGAACTGGTCTGTTAGTAGAGCTGTCTGATTAATAGTTAGTATCAATTAATTCGAATCCATGGTTTATGTTGATGTTAAAAAATGAAAATCGATTTTACAATTTCACTTTGGTATTACACCGCGAGCTTCCGTAGTTCTGCGACACCCTTGTGTGAAATATGAAATACTACATGACAGCGTGCTCTGATGAAACCAAAGAGCTTGTTTCCAAGAGAGGCGCGGTTTCTTCAGTAGTATGGAAATTGTTCGGGTTTGCAAAGCCCGCTGTAAAATTTGTGTAAAGTTTGAAACAGCATGTCTAATTTACTCGAGCCCCTTAAACAGAGCCACACTGTTGAATCAGAGACAGCGGCAGCGCAAATAAACACCGGAGAGAGGTCATAAGAGAGGTCAAAAATATCAGCCACGTTTTCCCACTGTATCCCATATAATAAGAGGGGCCTCGATGGAAAGAGATTACTGATGTTGTGGCGTGTTATATTGTTAAGACGTTATGCCCAAATACACAGTTAGAAAGCCTGGATTTATTTACCAATTCCTCATATTTTGCTAGAATAACCAGAAGGTAAAGACTGGTGGTAACACTTTATTAATCACAAAATAAGGTATGCATGTTGTTAAATAAATATTTATGATGATGATTAATATTTTTCTAAAATATCAAGTAAACTTGTTAGTGAAAGTAAGTTTGCACTTTTAGTCGAAATAAGCAGATCATGTTTGGTAATATTGTTTTGCTTAAATAAAAAAAATCCTATACCCTCTAGTGGCTAATTTTATTAATTTCAAGAAAAATAATCATTTTGAAATCGAAAATCGAATTTTGTCTAAAAAAAAAAATCAGGGATTCAGTTTATAGGCCATCATATCGCCCCGCTCTAGCTGTTACTGTAGCTATCAAACCAAACAGAAATGTAAACATGTGGAATATGTAGTGAAAGGATTGTTTAGAGCAGAGGTTTCAGGTGCCAGGTCGTTAAAGGAGAGACGGCATTACTGATCAGGTTGGCCTGATGTGATGCTGCTTATAATTATCATGCCTTCTCGAACTCAGAAAAAAAAATCTTATTTGTAATTTTGCTTCCTAAACAATCATGTGACCTGCTATGGCAGTGTTTCTGATGCAGCAGTTTTGTCCTGACATAGTGACGCTGTTTACCAAAATCGAGCTACTGAACAGTTCTAACACACAGAGACGCCTCATCCTACAACAATGCCACCGACACGTAACTCAAACTTCATTTTAATTTAACACGTACACAGTGTAGGATTACAAATTTGTAAAATGTTTAATCTAGGTTCCAACATAATAGTACATAAACTGACAGAGTTATGTACATCGGGTTTTACATTTTGAGGTAAAGTTAGTGACATTCTAAGAAGATCAAGTCTGGTAGCCCAGGTGTCTGAGACATTAACCTTTTGTCTTTATGTACTTCCTGACCACTGGGTAGGGTCCCAAGATAAATCTGAATGCTAATCTCACGGCTTTTGTGTCTATGATAATATGAAGGTCTGGGTGATACTGTCAGGCTGATTAGATTAGCACCTATTCATTTGAAACACACTGTTATGCTGATGAACTTCCGTTACCAGGCTGATTCCTGTACTACACTATGCTTTGTTTAGATCGTTTCCACCTCTTTTTATCCCTCCCCCTTGAAAAGTATAAAATCTCCAGAGCGGAGTTTTAGTCAGACTTGGATGACTACAGCGACGCACAGCGAGTTCTCAATGAAGAGTAACTTCTGCTTGAAAGATATCAAAATACTGTCTCCTGGTCTCTGATTCCACGAAGGAAAAAGTTCCCAACAACAGCCATAAATTGTATGACATGCAGTAAAATGTTTAAATGAAGTGCAATGTGATGTTTGTAAGGTTTAAAATGAGCCTCCAGGGGTCTCCGAGTGGCGCAGTGGTAAAGTGCTTGCCCTATCATCCAGAGATCGCTGGTTCGGTTCCCGGGTGATGCTGTTACCTCTCACAGCCGGAGGTCTGATTGGCTGAGCTCTCTCATAGGGGAGGGATGAGAGGTACTTAGTGTTTCTACATTAATGATGGCTCTACAGCCAATCAGGGGCGTCTGTGAGCTCACGCAAGCAGAAGGAGCGGATAGCGCTGTTCCAAGTGTGTTATGCTGCCCCCAAAGGTGCGTGAGCGAGCAGTTCGAAAAGAGGGGTTGGTCATGTCACGTGGGTCGGAGGCACCACGTGATAGTCTGCGGCCCACCCGACTGAGTGGTAGTAGTAGCCTTAACGTGGGAGCCCTCTAGTGATGGGGAGGAATTGGACATGACTAAATTAGGGAAAAAAATCGGGTGAAAAAATCCAAAAAAGTCCAAAATTTTATTTAAATGAGCCTCCAAATTTTTTGTTTAAAATGAGTTAAATGAAGAATTATTGCTTTTGTGTCCATCACACCACGATACGATACCAGCTGACCCTGACCTGGTGAAGAAGACACACACACACACATACGACCACACACCTGACAATACAGACACAATGTGTCTAATGTTCTCTGCTGATTATCATCACAGAAAGTACACTTAAGCTTTTGTCCAGGTTTCCTCTGGAGTTCCAGCAATTTGGATGTACATTTATCTGGCCATGGGCTTTAGGAAGTATTATCTTATAAGGCATGGGAAAGCTCACACAATATTGAAAACCTGACAGTGTTTATTAAATTCTCAAATTCACAGTGAAACGAAACAACGTTCCTCCAGGACCAAGGTGCTACATGCAACATAAATTTACAACATAAATTAACAGAGAAACTAAACTAGCAGAGACAAGACAGATAGTCCTAACATAAATTACAACATAAATTAACAAAAACTAACTAACTAAGAAAGACTATCTACAGGTTTTACAGACAACATAAAGTGCACGTGCAAATGTGCAAACGAGCAACAACAAAGTGACAATGCGACAACCAGGACATAACAAAACATAAAATATGGTGTTGAGGTAGTGGAGAAACAGTAAACATTTCTTAACACAGGAGCAAGAATTGAGGAGTTAGAGCAAAAAAAGTAATGAATATTGTGCAAAAGAGATAAAGAGTGAAGCCTTTACAGATTTGTGTGTACGATAATTTGGTGGTGTACGTCAGTGCGTCTGCGCTTGTGTTGATTAGTCAGTCCAGTCTCAATGTTTTGAAGTACTGTAGTTGAGTTAAGCTGAGTGATAATGTTTGTGTATGTCCTTTGTCTTATCAACATTCAGAGACAGGTTGTTTTCTTTACACCAGTCCGTTAGCCTCTGCACTTGCTATCTGTACGCTGACTTGTCGTTCTTGCTAATGAGACCCACGGCGAACTTAATGATGTGATTCGAACTGTGTGTTGCTACACAGTCGTGAGTCAGCAGTGTGAACAGCAGGGGACTGAGCACACAGCCTTGTGGGGCCCCAGTGCTCAGTGTAATGGTGCTGAAGGTGCAATTCCCGATCCGTACTGACTGAGGCCTACCGGTCAGAAAGTCCAGGATCCAGTTGCAAAGGGAGGTGTTCAGGCCCAACAGGCTCAGCTCTCCGATCAGTTGTTGGGGGATGATAGTGTTGAATGCTGAGCTAAAATCTATGTACAGCATTCGAACGTACAGTATGTGTCCTTTTTGTCCAAGTGTGTAAGGGCAAGATGGAGTGTAGAGGAGATGGCGTCGTCCGTTAAGCGGTTAGGATGGTACGCAAATTGCAGTGGGTCCAGTGAGGGGGGCAGCAGGGTCTTGATGTGTCTCATGACGAGCCGCTCAAAGCACTTCATGATGGTGGGTGTAAGTGCAACGGGACGGTAGTCATTGAGACAGGACACAGTAGACTTTTTGGGCACGGGGATGATGGTGGTGGCCTTGAAGCACGTCGGAACGACGGTGCTGCTCAGAGAGATGTTGAAGATGTCGGTGAGAACATCTGCCAGCTGTTCAGCACATTCTCTGAGCACTCTGCCTGGGATGTTGTCTGGTCTAGCAGCTTTACGTGGGTTGACTCTGTGTAGAGTTTTCCTCACATCAGCTGTAGTGAGACATAGCACCTGGTCGTTCGGAGGAGGAGTGGTCTTCTTACAAATACTCCACAAATACTACATTCCTCTAGATGTTCACGAAACTGCCTAAAATATTACATTTTCAGTTTTGTCACTCTAGATTTCTGGTTTGTAAAACACTCCAACAACACGTAGGAACATCAGGCCAAGTCAATACCAGCCACACAGCAGAACAATGCAATACCACCCCCTACTGGACACGAATGTTAATGTTTAGCATGGGAGTCCACCTGTTACAACCAGTCAAATACGTAGTAAAATGAGGAATATCATCCACACACACATTTTTGCCTTTATGGTCTCTGATGATGTCTGTTGTTTGGAAACTTGCATTTTAACCCATTTCCTGATAAGTTTTAATTTTATTTGGGACATTTAACTTTGTAGATTGTAATGTTAATGGACAGATGTTTCTCCAGAGCAACAAATCAATGAAAACATGTGTTCTGTAATTTACAGTAAAGCCAAACCTTTAGACCTAATCCCACAGGATTAGTATTACCTGAGGACCTCTAGTCATTTGTAGTAATTGAGGAGGTTGTCTGTGATCTTAATCCAGTGTGAATCGGCCATGTCTGTAATTTGTAAAGTAAAAATATTAAAGTAAAGATATTAGTCCCGTGTGAATCAGCATGTCTATGATTTGGCCAGAATTTATCTGGTCGTATATAATTCTTTTCAAGACTTTTGTGTCCTTTGCATCTTTCTATTCATCTTCTGCACAGAATGGAGGCTGTGTTGGAGTGAAAGTATTTTGAGTTCTGGGTCATATCACTATACACCATACAACAACAACACAATGTGTAGAAAGAAATAAAATAGCGAATAGGGCTTTATTTGTATGAAATGTAATATTATTTGTAATATAATATAAATGTTAGATTTATTTGTATGAAAAACATCATATCTGGAAGATAAGTAAGTAAATGTGGGGGGTATTTTCTAAATCACACGAGGTCCCCAGGTAATACTAATCCCATGTGAATAGGCCTTTTATCTGAGACTAAAGCTAAATAAAGGTAAAGAAACATATATTTATTTCATGGACTTCAACATGGTGTGTTTTTTTCTGTATTCTTCAGAAAGCAGTAATTTGTCTCACACTGAAAACAAAACAATTACAAACAACCACTGGTCATGAAAGAGCAGCTTAAAATGTATAATATAATCTGTTCACTCAAATAACACACACACACACACACACCACACAAACACACAGTGTGTTATCAGAATATACACAAAGATAATATGCAGTAATAATTAACCACCAGTTAGTGCTTCAGCTCTCTGACCCATCTGCAGACAGCTTCTTCTTCTTTGAGGTTTTTTGGTGGATTTTGGTGCATTACCTCCTGCTGTACTGGAGTGTGGAAGATTTTTAAAAATCTGTTAGATTTTATCTGCTAAACCAGTTTCATTTGTTTATTATATATTTTCCAGGCCATTTTTCCCTAGTGTATTTTCTACTTTATCTATTTGTAAGATGTTATCTAGATGGTTTTGTCTGCATGAATTTCCTGTTTCCAGACTAGTGATGGCTGACATGCTATCTGATACAGTTATCACCTCTCCTTGATAATTCTTCTCCACCCATTCAAGTAATATTTGTATACTTGTGAGTTTAACCATATATTCTGATAGTTGGTCTGTTGTTCTTTTCTTAGCTGAAAATTTTGCTTTAGGTTAAACTCTGCTGCAGACATACAATATACGCTATGCTGCCATAATCTAGTGTTGCTCTTATGAGTTCAAAATAAACATTCCAAAGTACTTAACATGCTAACAGAGGGTCAGCACCTGCGTCTAGTAACCCATGGCAACAGTGGTCTTAGGTTGATGACGTAGTTAGTCCTTTATCTTCTTGGTGTTTACTGGCGGTTGGCATCCACTATGTTGCCTCACCATCACCTTTTGGTCTTGATCTACCTCCACTTCCTTTCATTTTAAATCCTCTTTTCTAGTCCCATCGCCCTTAATAAACTCATCAAATACTTTCATCCTTGTTCTCTTTCTCCATTTTCTAAAATAATTTTTACAGTGTACTTAACCTTTCCATATTCCCTGAAGGTTGGGGTGAAGCTCCCTTCAATGTTTAATGTTTTTTATTCTGTGTTGAGGAAAAACCTACCATTTGGTTACAGTTATAAAATTAAACCCAATTTTCCACAATAACTCACACTCGCCAAAGCCATTTTATTTTAATAAGTCAATTTTTATTTAAAATTTGAAATGAGACAGCAACCAAGTAATTTAAACCACAGTGGAGTTTTTTTTTTATTTTTATTTTTTTAACAAAATTAATTAATTGTAATTGCAAGTAATAAGAAACTACGTATATTAAATCCTAAAATGCTAAAGACTAGGATGGACTAATGACTAGTATACATGAAGTTATATTGTTATAATATACTGTATATGTTTATAGTTAAAGCTGTTTTGGGAGGCTAATTTTGTACTGAGTGTATTTATGATGTAATTAAATTATACAAAAACACTAATTCATGTCTACTTTCCCACATGGAAAGAACCTATATGAGGATATATGCGCATATATGAAGCCTATATGCAGTATATATGCATATATATGATAATATATATGCTGCATATAGGCAAAATTGAGGTGCATATATGTGCATATACAGGCCATATAGGTCTCCTGTATTGCTTCTTTATATCCACATATAAGCCCTATATGTACATACAAGATATGTCTCCTATATAGCTCATGGCAGGATCTGGTCATTTTAGCTCATATCTCACTTTGGCAACTGTCATACATGATGCGCTCATATTTTCTATTATCAAGGCAATAACTAAGAACTAACTAAATTTTAAAAAAGCAAAAAACTTATGTGCGAACACGTGAAATTGGTATTACATGTAATTGGCATGTTATGGAATTTAACTATAGTTATACACATTTTAGAATTTCACTTCATTATCTGCTAATGGCCCGAGGCAGGACACGCCCACACGCCAATCACACGGAAATCAGTCCGGCTAATTTACATACTAGGCCACACCCCCGGACATTGGCATGAAACACACACACACACAAAGACAGGCTTGAGTTTACACACAGATTCAGTTTTCTGCACGTTTGGAAGATGACACGCGCTACTACACATCCAAGGAAACTCTTCAGAATGTTCTGGAAAGTGGGAGGAGTTTACATTTACCACCTTTAGAAGAAGACTGTGTGGCTCTGACGACGAACAGGAGCATTTTGAAGAGAGAATAGATCCAACAGAGGACACACTGGGTAAGTTATTAAGTCTTATAAAACTCTTATTCTGATAATATTAAACTAATATTAGTAAATATTTTCCTCACTTCAGCTAGCTCTTGTCAGCTTGTGTGACACATTGGCTTTCAATGCCATTTACATAGTTTAGGTAAATCATGCTAACATGCTGCCTTATGTAGTACAAACATGATATTTCCCGGTGGCTAAGCTAATGCCTTATGGAGTTTACAGATGTTTATAAATGTTCTAATGTATTTCACCTTGTTTTTGGATAGCTTTAGATTATGGTTGCTAATATGTATTTGGCTCCGTTTTGGTTAGCTTATAACACTGTTTCATATCTTTATCATTAATCTGCATGTATACATAAAATTCGATTAACTATTGGGAAGCTAAGCAAGAATCAGTATGAAACATAAAAAAGTTTTTAAAAGTTGCCAATGAATTAATATTGTGATGTGAAATTATTTTTCAGATTGAAAGGGCTCTGGGGTGTACAGGCAGAAGCGTGGAGAGCAGCCCGCCTTGCCACCTCTGCTACTGCCATGGTGCGGAATCTGCTGCTGGGCACCTTCGACTTGGAGACTTTGCTGCAACCTGAATGGTACAAAACATGTTTCTTATCTCTTCTGTCCTTGAAAAAAAAACAAGTCAGTCATGTTCTGTGGAATAAATTATGTTTGTGTGCGGGCATACCATCGCTTTTTTACTTGCCATTTTTGCATTTTCTTAAACCTCGAGAAAACGTGATGTGTATATAAAAAAACTCTTGCTTTCTCCACCTTCATTTTACCCCCCTTTAATAATAATTTTGAAATATTACTTTAAGGTGGAAAGCCAACCAGAGGGGATAGGAAGCAGCTGGTCGTGTTTATTAGGCATCGGAGACTGCATAAGGTAGGGCACCTATTATTGTTACTGTATCTGCTTGGGACCTATATACTAATTTATCGCTTGCTCACTTCTTAATCCTACCTTTCCTCTAAAGCCACATTTCTGGGGTATTGCGCTTTAAGGTGTGTAGTCCTCTATTTTGTAGAACATATAGTGTAGCAAATAACCTCATGGCACTAATTGTTGTCGTTTGAAGTTTTAATTAATAATCATTTATTATTATTATACTGTCTTATTATTTTTGTCTTCTCTAGATGCTACATTGAAGAAGTGGCCGGCAGCCACCCGAGGGCAGACAGGCACATCTATCAATTCAAAGCTCACAAAGCTGAGAAGGTCCTCAAAATATGTATATGTTTTCTTCCTGTTGAGTTTTTTTGTCTTATTTTTGTTCTTGTACTATATTTTTGTTCTTTTACTATTTGATTGTTCTTAAAAAAATAAAAATAAAAATACATTTCTACATTTTGGGCTTTTATTTATGTTGTCTAGCAGCTATGGATTTTAATAATTTTACTAATATCTAGGTAAAAATATAGGTGCATATATGCACATAGGTACATATATGCACGTATATATGTACACATATATGTACATATAATATAGGAAAACGGGCAATTTTATATATGTCACATATATGTCTATATAGGTACATATATGCACGCATATATGCACATATATGCACGCATATATGCACATATAATATAGGAAAACGGCCAATTTTATATATGTCACATATATTAAAAACCTATATCAAACCTATATTAAAACATGTTTATATAGGTTTTTTCCATGTGGGTTTACATGCTAAAGACACAGACCATACATAGTTCTCACAATTTAAATGTGTAGGATTGTATGTTAAAATGAAGAAAAGAAAATATTTACTATAGAATATAAATGTACAATTTGTTGTATGAACGTTGAAATAATTGAACACAGACAAGGCTGGTCCGGTGTATACGCCCATCTCTGGCAGGCGCTAATGAATATTAATGAGTATGCAAATGTGACAAGGTGTCAAAACAAACGTAGGAATGTCGGAAACCCAAACGAGTAAAGATTTTTCTTGGCAGATTCTGTAAAACGCTTACGTCTTTGATGCGAGTTGCCTCTGTGTCCACCATGATGGTTGTTTTGAAGAAAATTATAATGATGGTTCAAGTGACGTATAAACTGGAGGTTGGGCCTAATTAGCATACTAACTAATAGTTCAGGCTGCACAAAAAAAATAAAATAATTATAGATAAATGCGCAAGGCCAATACAATAATGGTATCACTTATTATTTTTATAAATATTTTTCTTATTTATTGTGTGCTTATATAGTCAGAATCAGTCTTTAAAGTATATGGCTGTGTAACGTACATACTGTACCTGACACAGTATTTAAGGAAATTAAAGTATATCTGTAATGTATTATATTTAATATGTTTTTTTAATTTTAATATTTATTTATTTTTTTAAATGATAAACTTGTCTGAACAAAGCATTGTGAGACTGAAGCATTGTTACACAGAGACTCTGAAAACAGGGCGAGAGCTACAGAGCATTATACTAGTAGTGAAGTACATAAGATTTAGCACTAACACATTAGACAATACATTCTATAGTTTAAACTATTTACTTAATTTCAAACTACCTAACAAAAATCATGACATTTTACAAACACATCAGCTTTAAAGTAAGTATTAAATAAATATTAAAATCTGGTGATGAAGAGTGTCATTGTGTCTCTCTACAGGTTGCAGTCTTGTGGTGTCTCAGATGAAGGCTGTGCTGCTCTGACTTCAGCTCTGAGATCAAACCCCTCACACCTGAGAGAACTGGATCTGTCCTGGAATAGAGTAGGAGACTCAGGAGTGAAGCGTCTCTGTGCTGTACTACAGAATCCTCTCTGTAAACTGGAGACACTGAGGTAAGATCATTTCTCTGAGAGTCACATGACCTGCTCCTCAGTAAGACACATTCTCTAATAGTGAGACTGACGCAGAAGTTTTAGGTTGATCATCAATGTCCTGAGGAGGAAGATTGTTTCTTTTCACTGCACACTGATGATTTGTCACAGAGTCTTTGGGTCAGATGTACGTATGTGAGAAGCTGCAGAGCAAAACATGACTTGATGTGACTGCAGTGTGTCTGAAATGACTGTGAAATTACAGAGAAGGTAACAGGGAGTTGCATTGTGCCTTTTTAGATTTAGAGAAAGCGTATGACAGGGTGCCAAGAGAGGAGCTGTGGTATTGTATGAGGAAGTCTAGAGTGGCAGAGAAGTATGTTAGAGTGGTGCAGGACATGTATGAGAGCTGTAAAACAGTGGTAAGATGTGCTGTAGGTGTGACAGGAGAGTTTAAGGTGGAGGTGGGTCTGCATCAAGGATCAGCTCTAAGCCCTTTTTTGTTTGCTCTGGTGATGGACAGGATGACAGATGAGGTAAGACAGGAGTCCCCATGGACTATGATGTTTGCAGATGACATTGTGCTCTGTAGCGAGAGCAGGGAACAGGTGGAGGAAAATTTGGAGAGGTGGAGGTATGCTCTGGAAAGCAGAGGAATGAAGGTTAGCCGCAGCAAGACGGAATACATGTGTGTAAATGAGAGTGACCCAGGAGGATCGGTGAGGCTACAGGGAGCAGAGGTAAAGAAGGTGCAGGATTTTAAGTACTTGGGGTCAACGGTCCAGAGCAACGGGGAGCGTGGAAAGGAGGTGAAGAGGCGGGTACAGGCAGGTTGGAATGGGTGGAGAAAAGTGTCAGGTGTGTTGTGCGATAAAAGAGTATCAGCGAGAATGAAAGGAAAGGTGTACAGGACAGTGGTGAGACCAGCGATGCTCTACGGCTTAGAGACAGTGGCGCTGAAGAAAAGACAGGAGGCAGAGTTGGAGGTAGCAGAGCTAAAGATGTTGAGGTTCTCTTTGGGAGTGACAAGGATGGATAGGATTAAGAATGAGTTTATCAGAGGGACAACCCACGTTAGATGTTTTGGAGATAAAGTCAGAGAGGCCAGATTGAGGTGGTTTGGGCATGTTCAGAGGAGAGATTGTGAATATATCGGTAGAAGGTTGCTGAGGCTGGAACTGCCAGGCAGGACGTCTAGAGGAAGACCAAAGACCAAACAATCACAACACTGGGACGCTGCGCTTATTGTGGCAGGGGACTTTAACAGTGCCAACCTCAAACGCGCAGCGCCGAACTTTTAACAGCATATCACTTGCCCCACCAGGGGCGAAAGGACACTGGATCATTGTTATATAACTGTCAAGGACGGCTACAAAATGTCATGATTTTTGTTAGGTAGTTTGAAATTAAGTAAATAGTTTAAACTATAGAATGTATTACCACCGTTTGTTAAATCCGACCACGCCGCCATCTTCCTCATGCCAAAATACAAACAAAGGCTGAAACAGGAAGTTTGGGTTCAGAGGGAGGTCGCGCGCTGGACGGACCAATCGGTGGCCGCGTTACAGGACGCACTCGATGACACAGACTGGGACATGTTCAGAAACAGCTCCGATGATGACGTCAGCATGTTTACGGAAGCGGTTGTGGGATTGGGAAACTAGCAGATGATACCGTTGAAAAAAAGACTATTAGAACGTTTCCCAACCAGAAGCCGTGGGTGGATAAAACCACCGTGATGCTTTGAAATCTCGCACCGCTGCCTACAACACGGGACTCGCGTCGGGGGACATGGAACCGTACAAGGCTGCGTCATACAGCGTCCGGAAGGCGGTGAAAGAGGCGAAGCAGCGCTACGGGAGAAAACTAGAGTCACAACTCCCACAGAGTGACTCTAGGAGCCTGTGGCAGGGATTAAGGACAATTACGGACTATAAAGCACCAACAACCGGTATGACGAACGCGGACGTGACTCTGGCAGACGAGCTGAACACTTTCTATGCTCGCTTTGAGGCTGCAGCCAAAGACGCTAGCGATGCTAATGCTAGCGGCGCTAACGGCTGCAGACAGGAAGTCACTGCCAGCATCGGAAGCGCGTTCATCATCACCGAGCATGACGTGAGCCTTCAAGAGAGTGAACACCAGGAAAGCAGCAGGACCAGACGGCATCTCAGGTCGTATTCTCAGAGCCTGCGCAGACCAGCTAGCACCTGTGTTCACTGAGATATTCAACATCTCTTTATCTCAGTCGGGATAATTTCCTCCACACTTACCACCAAGCTGGAGCACCTGGGACTCAGCTCATCCATGTGTCAGTGGATCTCCAATTTTCTGACTGGCAGACCACAGGCAGTAAGAATGGGCGGACATGTCTCAGCCTCCCTCACTCTCAGCACTGGAGCCCCCGAGGGTTGTGTTCTGAGCCCCCTGCTGTACTCTCTGTACACCCACGACTGCATGGCCACTACCAACTCCACCACCGTCATCAAGTTTGCTGACGACTCTGTTGTGGTGGGCCTGATCACGAACAACGATAAGACGGCCTACCTGGAGGAGGTTGGAAATCTGGAGAACTGGTGCCAGAGGAACAATCTCCTCCTAAACGTCAGTAAGACAAAGGAGCTGATAGTGGACTTCAGTACAAAGCAGGTGAGGAACTACCAGACCCCCATCATCAACAGGAGCCCAGTGGAGAGAGTGGACAGCTTCAGATACCTCGGTGTTCACATCACGCAGGACCTGGCATGGTCCTGTCACATCAACACCGTGGTAAAAAAGGCCCGGCAGCGTCTCTACCACCTCAGACGCTTGAAAGACTTTAGACTGCCCTCCAAGGTGCTCAGAAATTTCGACTCCTGCACCATAGAGAGCATCCTGACGGGAAATATTACGACCTGGTTCGGGAACAGCACCATGCAGGACAGATGAGCTCTACAGAGGGTGGTGCGATCAGCTGAGCGCATCATCCGCACCAAGCTCCCTGACCTGCACTCGATCTACAGCAAGTGGTGCTTGACCAAGGCCAGGAAGATCGTGAAGGACCTCAGCCACCCCAACAACGGACTGTTTACTCTGTTGCGGTCTGGGAAGCGATTCCGCTCCCTGAAGGCCAACACAGAGAGACTGAGGAGGAGCTTCTTCCCGCAGGCGATAAGGTCTCTCAACCACACCACTATGCAGAACTAACACAATCTTTTCACAATTGATCAATCAATCTTTTTACATCCATGGATACTCTGGACAATTCCACGCACATCACATCTACACTACATGTTTACGTTTACATCCTGGACCATTGCACAAAGACACTTTAATAACTTTGCACACCTACCTTCACATCTACATTACATGGTTACGTTAACGTCCTGGACCAGTGCATAAAGACACTTTAATAACCTTTGCACAAAGTCACTTTGTTCTATGAATATTTGCACACCATCTTTCTTACAAAATATCAAATTTTCTCAATTTCCTAACTGCTCTTGTACAGTACAGGATATTTCAATTTGTACAGTATATTTCTATTTTTCCTAGTTTAATTAAAATTTTTTCTATTTAATCTTTGTTCTGCCACCCAATGCGCCCTGCATATGTTGACAGACAGATAACTCCTCTACCAATCACCACGCTGAAGCAGACATTCTGTTCACTCTGTTTAATGGATAACTGGAAGTGGGGTAAAACTAAAAAGAACAAATTAATTCTAAGTAAATAAAAGAAAGGAAATATTTTACATACTGTATAACTCCTAGTGTACCGTAATCATGTATACAATAACACTGCATACAAGTCTGCACTGATGCATATAAAATAAGCACTGTAAATGCAAATAAAGTATCTGCAATCTTTTACATTTCAAACTGTATACTAAATAAATAGCAACATAAGTAATATAGCATTTGTGTATAACCAATAAACACATGGTGACACACCCCTGTATAAAGAATCAAAGTTTGAACTTAACACAAATACTATCAAATATAGTTTAATTCCACTTAACATAAACTCACATACCAACGATACGACAAAAACTGTAGCAGATGGCTTGAGATGGAAGAAACCACAATAACAGGTTGCTCTCTTTTATGCAACACACTAAAGCTGGTCCTATATTGATGACATCATCAGCAAGCTACAACTTTTAAAGGAGCCAGCACCCTTTTTTCTAATATCACACATGACAACACAATCTTTCTATCTTGTTTCTTTTATTCATATTTATTTCTTATTATAAGCTATGATTCTCCTTTAGGGTCACGGGCAGTCGTATAAGCATTTCACTACATTTCGTACTGTGTATGACTTCTGTATGTGACAAATAAAATTTAAATTTGAATTTGAATTTTATGTAACCACATGAGCAAAAAAAAAGATGATTTTTAAAAACTGTTAGATTTTATCTGCTAAACCAGTTTCATTTGTTTATTATATATTTTCCAGATAATTTTTCCCTAGTGTATTTTTGACTTTACCTGCTTCTTCATTTCTTTTTACTCCTACATGTGCTGGTACCCATAGGAAAGAGCTCCTTACACCCTTCTGGTATAATTCTGACACTATTTGTAAGATGTTATCTAGATGGTTTTGTCTGCATGAATTTCCTGTTTCCAGACTAGTGATGGCTGACATGCTATCTGATACAGTTATCACCTCTCCTTGATAATTCTTTTCTACTCATTCAAGTAATATTTGTATACTTGTGAGTTTAACCATATATTCTGATAGTTGGTCTGTTGTTCTTTCCTTAGCTGTTATCTTGTACTGTGGAATGTAGAATACTGTCCCTGTTCATGCTGTACCTGGATCTTTTCATTTCTCTGTATATATATTATTAGTTTTATTATTATTACTTATTTCCTGTTGTGTTTACATGGTTTTGAATTATTATTCTTGTTATGTGTGATGAGTTTGTCCTTTTTTTTTGGTTTTAGACTTACATCTATTGGTGGAGTTAATAGTTTCCATGGTGGGTGCTGTATAGTGCCACAGTGGGACTGATACAGTATCAAGCTTCTGTAGTCCTAGGCATTTTGCTTTGGTGTCCCCTGTCCAACAGATTGGATTTGTTGTGTCCCAGCACTCTTTGAGGATGGCCTTCATTGGGTACTCTTTATGTCCTTGCAGATTTACCCAGTATGCCAACATTAACTTTATTTTTGCTTCATTCTTAATGGCATTTCCCTAACTTCTACCTGTATGACTACGACTGGGTTTGAGATTGCATTATGTCAAATAGCTTTAGGTTAAACTCTGCTGCAGACATACAATATACGCTATGCTGCCATAATCTAGTGTTGCTCTTATGAGTTCAAAATAAACATTTCAAAGTACTTAACATGCTAACAGAGGGTCAGCGCCTGCGTCTAGTAACCCATGGCAACAGTGGTCTTAGGTTGATGACGTAGTTAGTCCTTTATCTTCTTGGTGTTTACTGGCGGTTGGCATCCACTATGTTGCATTACCACCACCTTCTGGTCTTGATCTACCTCCACTTTCTTTCATTTTAAATCCTCTTTTCTAGTCCCATCGCCCTTAATAAACCCATCAAATACTTTCATCCTTGTTCTCTTTCTCCATTTTCTAAAATAATTTTTACAGTGTACTTAACCTTTCCATATTCTCTGGATGTTTGGATGAAGCTCCCTTCAATGTTAAATGTTTTCATTTTTTGTTGAGGAAAAAGCTACCATTTGGTTACAGTTAAAAAATTAAACCCAATTTTCCACAATAACACACACTCGCCAAAGCCATTTTATTTTAAGAAGTCAATTTTAATTTAAAATTTAAAATGTAAAATGAGACAGCAACCAAGTTACTTAAACCACAGTGGATTTTTTTTTAAACAAAATGAATTAATTCTAAGACATGAACAAATCTTGTTTGGCTGTGCAAGTAATAAGAAACAATGCTACGTATATTAAATCCTAGCATGCCAAAGACTAGGATGGAATAATGACTAGTATACGTGAAGTTATATTGGTATAATATATTGTATATGTTTATACTTAAAGCTGTTTTGGGAGGCTAATTTTGTACTGAGTGTATTTATGATGTACTTAAATTATACAAAAACCCAATTCATGTGTACTTTTACATGCTAAAGACACAGACCATACATAGTTCTCACAATAATGTGTTGGATGGTATGTTAAAATTAAGAAAAAAAAATTACGCTTACATCTTTGTTGCGAGTTGACTCTGTGTCCACCATGATGGTTGTTTTGAAGAAAATTATAATGATGGTTCAGGTCACGTGATCTCAGTGCCATGAAAGGGAGGTTGGGCCTAATTAGCATACTAATAGTACAGGCTGCACAAAAAAAAAAAATTGTAGATAGATGTACAAGGACAAGACCTTTACAGTATTGCTCGTTATTTTTATGAATATTTTTATAAACTTGTCTGAAAAAAGCATTGAGCATTTACAGTAACTGAATCATTGTTAAACATGAAGTGAAGTACATAAGATTTAGCACTAACACATTAGACAATACATTCTATAGTTTAAACTATTTACTTAATTTCAAACTACCTAACAAAAATCATGACATTTTACAAACACATCAGCTTTAAAGTAAGTATTAAATAAATATTCAAATCTGGTGATGAAGAGTGTGTCATTGTGTCTCTCTACAGGTTGTGGGATTGTGGTGTCTCAGATGAAGGCTGTGCTGCTCTGACTTCAGCTCTGAGATCAAACCCCTCACACCTGAGAGAACTGGATCTGTCAAAGAATAATAATGTAGGAGACTCAGGAGTGAAGCGTCTCTGTGCTGTACTGGAGAATCCTGACTGTAAACTGGAGACACTGAGGTAAGATCATCTCTCTGAGAGTCACATGACCTGCTCCTCAGTAAGACACATTCTCTAATAGTGAGACTGAAGCAGAAGTTTTAGGTTGATCATCAATGTCCTGAGGAGGAAGATTGTTTCTTTTCACTGCACACTGATGATTTGTCACAGAGTCTTTGGGTCAGATGTACGTATGTGAGAAGCTGCAGAGCAAAACATGACTTGATGTGACTGCAGTGTGTCTGAAATGACTGTGAAATTTACTAAAACACTGTAACTAATCACACAAACTGCACCTGGGACACAAACTAAATGCACTGTGTGTGAGCTGTAGGGTTTAAAAGCAGCAGGGAAATGCAAATGAGAAACATTTTATTGGTCTTAAAGCTGAAATAATGTTTATTTTGTCAGTGAACATTCGTCTCCATCTAACTGCTATAAACAGGATTTCCTGATACTGTATGTACAAAAGAAGCAGTATTAAAACCGTGCAGTATTTATTAATAGTTCTTTCACTGAGCTCTTAAATAGTCTTGTATTATTTTACATTTAGTGAGAAATAAAAAATATCTATAAATAAACTTACTGACTCAAATACACTCATACAGTAACACAGAGCTGAAGTTGAGAACAGGATCAATAGGTGTGTGTATGAGAGGAGATCACAGTGTATGATCACTACTGTATGTTTAATATAGAGAATGTGAAGTTACTTCATGTTGTTAAATGCATGGTGTCTGAAGTTTTATTTATTATCAGCAAAGAAAGTAAGAAATTAGATTTGTGACATGGTGTTTACTTTCGAGATGAAGAAGAGTAAACCTAAGGAAAAGGGACCTTACTGGGAGAAGTTAAATGCCGGTGCCAAGCAAAGATTTTTTGAGGAACTTGTAGAGATCAAAAACTTTCATCCGTATGACCTGGTAGCTGAAGAGTGGATGAAAGACCCAGACACACAACCCCTTCTCACAAACCCTGACATTTTAATTACCTGGTTGTGTGACCTGTCTGAGAAGCATAGGAGACACATAGAGTTCACTATCCATCGTCTCTCATCATCATCATCATCATTACACTTCTATCTGCAACTCCTCCTAAACCATTCATGTGTATTTGACCAAACCTTCACAGAACCTTCATTAGGAAGCCTAGATGTGCTCTAGCTAATTCATTTTAGACGTAGCACATTCAGTCGATAGGTGACACGTCTTTCTTGAAAGACTTTTTTGGAATAAGTGTTTACACTTTACAAGAAAAACTAACGAGTGTTAAAACTACAAGTCACTGTAAGTTTATGAACAATTCTGCAGTGTCTGTGTGTAAGATCTACTGATCCACAATCCAGTGAAATGTGAGAGCACAGGCGTACTTACTAAGTTAAAGTGACACTCTGCTTTTGAACTGGACTATCAGCTATCAAACCGAACAGAAATGTAAACATGTGGAATATGTAGTAAAAGGATTGTTTAGGTTGTATAAATGATCATGTGACCTGCTATGGCAGTGTTTCTGATGCAGCAGTTTCGTCCTGACATAGCGACGTCATTTACCAAAATCGAGCTACTGAACAGGTCTAACACACAGAGACGCCTCATCTACCAAATTCAAATCTTATTTGTCACCATAAACAGTCTGATATGCAGTGAAATGTTTAAATGATGTTTGGCGTGATGTTATGTAAGGGTTAAAACGAGCCTCCAAATTTTTACGTTTAATACGAGTTAAAAGAAGAAGGATTATTGCTTTTGCGTCCGTTACACGATACCAGATGACCCCAAACCAGGAGAGAGGCGCGCACACACACACACACACACACACACACACATGATGTGTCTGTAGTTCTATTTATTATCAGCAAAGGAAGTACACTGCATATGTTTTTACATATGAAAACAATTAAAACATATTTAGAAAAGACATTAATTAAGTAACATATCAAATAAACAGACAATAAACCTTATTTAATCTTCAATTATGATTGGGATTTTTATCTTGCCATATGGAAACAGTATCATTAAAACTAGGACACGTTCCTAGTAATAAGAACACAGTGAGAACACAGAACACAGTATTAATAATTATTTTTTGTTTTATTTTTACTGAATTTCAACTTTTTTGATTTGCACTAAATCTTGCACAAAAGAAGGAAAGCACATTGTTAGGTTTAAAAGAAGAGTGTCCCAGTTAAGTTTTAGGCCCCCAGTCCACTGAGCCCAATTTACTTATTTTTATTATTATTATTATAATTATTTGCAAATTAGTCGTTAGTATCGGGAGGGAAGTTGGAGCATGTTAAAGAATTTCGTCTGCCCCCTCCGGACATTAACTCCTCGGAAACGCCTTGGTATCAATTCTTTAGCTCCGTTATCAAGTCATTATTGATTTTTAAGCGTATTTATGGACTCATTATTGTTTTTTATCGCCTCGATACCTGTTCAGCAACATTCAGCAGCCAAACATTGTCATATTAAATGTAGATGGAAGTAATGACAAAATCAACAAAGTGATATTTTTAAGGAAAACACTGCTGATTAAACACGATTAAAAGATATATTTCATGTTAAAGTCCGATGCACAATAGAAATGTTTTCATGTAAATTGTAATAACAAAATAACTGTGTAGACAAAAGAGTTCTAGAGAACAAGAGCTGTTTGGATTTATATTCATCTGAAGTGATAATGAACTTCCTCTCTCTGTGAATAGACTGTTCATCTATATAGACTGAGCCCTGAACTCCAAACCTCCTTAAGACTTCAGCAGGCCATGTCCAGTCCTTATGGTCTCTTATCAATAGAGTCAATTCAAAACCAGTCTCCCAGACCTCGAAGCCATACATCTCTCTCCACACTTGACTAGGAAAGAGTAAAAGACTTAAAGAGTAAAAGACTTCAAGTCTGACTAATCTACCTGTGCTTCAGATATAGCTAGTCAA
This sequence comes from Clarias gariepinus, assembly GCF_024256425.1. NCBI lineage: Eukaryota > Metazoa > Chordata > Actinopteri > Siluriformes > Clariidae > Clarias > Clarias gariepinus. Next base: position 25,368,935 of record NC_071111.1, read on the forward strand.
TGTGCCAAGCTTAATTAAATACAATCCATTATTCATGTACAATTTCTCTGTGTTTTTATAATACAGTGTTCATTATGTTACATCAAAAGAACAAAAGTGTAAGTCATAGAGAGAGACATATCAGAAAACCGGGGATCTGGCAACCGCTCCAACAACACTGTGCTAATTTCCACCTGCTTCTGAGACGAGGACAAAATAATGTGTAAAACTGACGACTGTTAATCTCACAGATTTTATTAAATTAAACAGAATATGTAATCAGATTCACTTTCACACTTTTTTGGATGTTTCTTTCTGGAATCTTTATGTCAGTTTTTCCGTAGGATTTTTTTTTTTTTACAATGAATTTCACATTTAAACCTGTAGAACCTGATGGATCCAATTTGTAGACATTTCTTACTCTCCATTAGATTTATAATTCAGGAATATCTATTTAAATGATCAGCAAGTAATCTGGTTTATACAAGACATGAATATTATTTATTCCTTCATCTTCTATACTCCTTATCCTGTGTATGATCTGTGATGAAGAGTGTGTCATTGTGTCTCTCTACAGTTTGCAGTGGTGTGGTGTCTCAGATGAAGGCTGTGCTGCTCTGACTTCAGCTCTGCGATCAAACCCCTCACACCTGAAAGTACTGGATCTGGTCTTGAATAATGTAGGAGACTCAGGAAAGAAGCTGCTCTCTGCTCTTAAGGATGATGAACATTACAAACTACAGACACTGAAGTGAGTAATGACCTTTTTGTATTATTGTTGAAATAATAAAAGACTAATTATATAAGTAATTAATCATTAGTTTGTAAATTTCTATTCAGTCCTAATAAATATACGATTAGCAGGTTAGAAGTGTTATCACTGTTTTATTTAAATATTTTTCTCTAACAATATGCTTTAATGCTTTAATGTTTTGTGTTCAGTAAAGTTGATTTTAAATTCATGTGAAGTCAGAAGACAGGGAGTCAGTCAGAGTCTACAAAATGTCACAAATGAGTGCATGAGAGTGATTGTAAATGAACAGCTTGTCTCCTTGTGACACCCTGCTATCTCTGACTTCATACTGCTGCTTTTGTCTGAACAAGATGATCTCTGCTTTTCCCTGTTTCTGGAAGCAAACTTAATTCTCCTAAAACTTTTCTGCTACAAATATTGTATTTAAGCCGCCACTTTCCTCACTCTGACACTTCTTCCAGCACCCGACCTCCACACCGTGTCTTCTGTCATTCCTGTAAAATTCACCTCAGCTTGTTCTTAAAGTCTGCACTTAAATATAAATGTAGAACAAGAGCTAAATGACTCAGTAGTGTTGATTATTTAAAAAGCTCCAAAGCCTGTGATTGGATAAGAGCAGTGATGTGATGAGTAAATATCTGCTCATGTTCCTGTTATAACACAGATGTTACTAAGAATGAAAAAATGTTGAATGATTAATTATAAACAGGAGATGATGATGTTTCCCTTGAAGGAGAGATGATTACATGCTGTTGATCATGAAGTACCACAGTCCAGTTTATGGTTATTAATACACATTTTTCTTTTAGATTTAGTTGGTGATAAACATCTTTGTGTGTTGAAGACTCCGGTGTTCCTGTGTTTCCATGTTGGTGATAGAGAACATGCTCATAAACACATCATTCATTTAGTTATAACACATTAAACAGACTCAGAGACGTGAGAAGTGTGTGTTCATCGTGCACAGTGAATCACAGACTGAGTGAACACAGACAAGTGGAGTGACACAAGTCATCAAATCTGCCAGTTCTGTTATGAAATATATGAAACATCAGCCTTGTTGTGGTCGCTGCTTGTCCAAACACATTCATGGACCAAAATTAACTGTTGTATGACGCAGGTTTGATGGGTCATTGATTATTCTGTGTTTTTAATAAGTGTTATTTTTTTTTTGTACTATACTATGTTTTTAATTTTGTTGTGCATATTGTTGCGTTTTTTTTTTTGGCTTTACAATTAAAATGACATTGTATTTAAGTGCTTATAGTGTCCATAATTTAATAAAATACATAAAAAAAATAATGTTATACATGTCATGGAACACGTTTGCAGTGGCTGGAGTGGATCCACTTCACACTTTCTGCTACCTTCACTGCTGTCCGTGTCACTAGGAGCACCTGGAACGGTCCCGATCACCTCCTGGCCTTCCGGTTCTTTCTCCTGAGGTCCTTCACCACCACCCAGTCTCCTGGTTTCAGGTCATGCAACTTTCCCTTTGTGGCAAGACCTCCTTCACTTGGGCCTGTACTCCAGATAAAACCTGCGTGTGTGTGATCTGAGGTGTTTTGGGGGGTTCTTGTGCTCGGTCTTTTCACTTTTTCTAAAAAGTGGATTTTGTGAAATCGTTATCTTTCAAGTGAATTATAAAAGGAAACAAGCAGCAACAAGCGAACAGGGTAAAATGATTTATTTGTTTTTAATGAACTTCTAACAGATGGTTTATTTTAATATAGCATTATGTTTAAAAGATTTTTAAAGTATTGTGTGTGTGTGTATCTGACTGTCTGTCTGGTGGGCGGTAAACAAAGTAATTAATGTGTTTACTGGTGTGTGTGTCACATAAGCTTTTTAAACACATAGAGCGTCATTTAAGAGACAAATGGCATTTGATTTTGCTGCTTTTCCTGGTTACAGGATCCTCATGATAAATGTTCCTCCTTGTCCTTCACACAGTATACTGGACTTTATCTCCACAACTGGCAAAGTACATAATACACCAGTTCTATATATATCCATGGTCATCAGTTAATAAGATAAAAATGAAAATTTGTACTAATGTGTGAGAGACAGGTGGCTGTAAACAGTCCTCGTGATCACCAGGCTGAGCAGCTGGGAGAGGAGATGCTGTGCTGGTCTACTAATGGGACAGTGAAGGGGACGCTTGTCCTCCAGACCAGACTGTCTCACATAATACCTTAAAAAAGAAACAATATGTAAAAGGTTAGAAGTCATCACTCAGTGACCCTTATAATCATATTCTCATAAATTAATCATTATCATGATGGTGATTGTTATCATGAACTGAGAGTTAAAACAAGAAGCAGAGTGACGTCTGGTGGTTTGTGGAAATTCCAACAGCTGTAAACTCAAGTGGGATTTTATATTACATGTGAGAAATGATAGGATATAGGATGTAGTATGTTGTATGTGGGGTCATTATGATCCATCAGAAAAGCTTCATGACATCAAGGCATCGATTCTACACGTCTCTGGAACTGAGCTGCAACTTAAACAAACATCATTTTACAAAACATCGGCTGTTTTAATGGTGACAGAGACACTGCTTAAGACGTCCATCCAAAATCTCCAACACAAGAAGAACTGCTGATTTGACAGCATATGATTTAGATTATTTTTATACTCATTTCCTCATTACAGTCATCCTGTAAGACAGCACTCCTATAAGAATAGCAAAGTTTGATTATAGAATAAAGATAAACAGTTAGAATAACTCTGTATTGAATGGGAGGGACAAATGCAGCCGACTACATCAACTACAACTACATCTTTACATTTAATGCCTCACCTTTCTGTAAGTGCACTTATTTTGTGATGAATGTGAATTGTGTTAACTGTGATGTTTCTGATAATCAGATTATTAAAATACTGCAGTAAATGGACGATCATTTGGATCAGTCGAACTCTTTTGGAGAAGGATTGGATCTCATTGGTTATCTGCTAATCTAAATCTGATACTAGTAGCTCAAATTCAAATTCAAATTTTATTTCACATACACAGTCATACACAGTACGAAATGTAGTGAAATGCTTACACGACCGCCAGTGACCTTAAAAAGAGAATTAAAACTTATAAGTAATATCAATAGAAGAAATATGATAGAAAATTTAAATAAAAATTTAACTAGAAAAAATAGAACCTGAAAATAGAAATATATTGTACACATAGAACTATAATGGTGTGCAAATATGCATAGAAAAATGACTTTGTGCAGGTTATGAAAGTGACTTTGTGCAATGGTCCAGAATGTAAACGTGAACATGTAGTGTAGATGTGATGTGCGTGAAGTTGTCCATAGTGTCCATGGATGTATAAAGATTGATTGATTGATTGTGAGAATTGTGAAAATATTGTGTTAGTTTTGCCTAGTGGTGTGGTTGAGAGACCTTATCGCCTGCGGGAAGAAACTCCTCCTCAGTCTCTCTGTGTTGGCCCTCAGGGAGCGGAATCGCTTCCCAGACCGCAACAGAGTAAACAGTCCATTGTTGGGATGGCTGAGGTCCTTCACGACCTTCCTGGCCTTGGTCCAGCACCGCTTGGTGTAGATTGAGTGCAGGTCAGGGAGCTCGATGCGGATGATGCGCTCAGCTGATCGCACCACCCTCTGTAGAGCTCGTCTGTCCTGCATGGTGCTGTTCCCGAACCAGGTCGTGATGTTTCCTGTCAGGATGCTCTCTATGGTGCAGGAGTAGAAATTCCTGAGCACCTTGGAGGGCAGTCTAAAGTCTCTCAAGCGTCTGAGGTGGTACAGACGCTGCCGGGCCTTTTTTACCACGGTGTTGATGTGACAGGACCATGTCAGGTCCTGCGTGATGTCAACACCGAGGTATCTGAAGCTGTCCACTCTCTCCACTGGGCTCCTGTTGATGATGGGGGTCTGGTAGTTCCTCTTCTGCTTTGTACTGAAGTCCACTATCAGCTGCTTTGTCTTACTGACGTTTAGGAGGAGATTGTTCCTCTGGCACCAGTTCTCCAGATTTCCAACCTCCTCCAGGTAGGCCGTCTTATCGTTGTTCGTGATCAGGCCCACCACAACAGAGTCGTCAGCAAACTTGATGACGGTGGTGGAGTTGGTAGTGGCCACGCAGTCAGAGGTGTACAGAGAGTACAGCAGGGGGCTCAGAACACAACCCTGGGGGGCTCCAGTACTGAGAGTGATGGAGGCTGAGACATGGCCGCCCATCCTTACTGTCTGTGGTCTGCCAGTCAGAAAATTGGAGATCCACTGACACATGGATGAGCTGAGTCCCAGGTGCTCCAGCTTGGTGGTGAGTGTGGAGGAAATTATGGTATTAAATGCAGAGCTGTAGTCGATGTAGAGCATTTTCACATAATTCCCCCTCCGAGTGTCCAGATGAGTGAGAGATGTATGGAGGAGATGTGAGATTGCATCGTCCGTGGAACGGTTTGGACGGTATGCAAACTGTAGTGGGTCCAGTGTGTCTGGTAGTGAAGAAATGATGAAGTCTCTGACCAGGCGTTCAAAGCACTTCATCACTACTGAAGTGAGGGCTACAGGGCGATAATCATTGAGGGAAGCAGGATGAGGTTTCTTTGGGACAGGAACAATAATGGACTCTTTGAAGCATGTGGCGATCACCGACTGAGATAAAGAGATGTTGAATATCTCAGTGAACACAGGTGCTAGCTGGTCTGCGCAGGCTCTAAGAATATGACCTGAGATGCCGTCTGGTCCTGCTGCTTTCCTGGTGTTCACTCTCTTGAAGGCTCTCCTCACGTCGTGCTCGGTGATGATGAATGCGCTTCCGGTGCTGGCAGTGACTTCCTGTCTGCAGCCATTAGCGCCGCTAGCATTAGCATCGCTAGCGTCTTTAGCTGCAGCCTCGAAGCGAGCATAGAAAGTGTTCAGCTCATCTGCCAGAGTCACGTCTGCGTTTATCATACCGGATGTTGGTGCTTTATAATCCGTTATTGTCCTTAATCCCTGCCACAGGCTCCTAGAGTCACTCTGTTGGAGTTGTGACTCTAGTTTTCTCCCGTAGCGCTGCTTCGCCTCTTTCACCGCCTTCCGGACGCTGTATGACGCAGCCTTGTACGGTTCCATGTCCCCCGACGCGAGTCCCGTGTTGTAGGCAGCGGTGCGAGATTTCAAAGCATCACGGTGGTTTTATCCACCCACGGCTTCTGGTTGGGAAACGTTCTAATAGTCTTTTTCTCCATGGTATCATCCGCTAGTTCCCCGATGAATCCCACAACCGCTTCCGTAAACACGCTGACGTCACCATCGGAGCTGTTTCTGAACATGTCCCAGTCTGCGTCATCGAGTGCGTCCTGTAACGCGGCCACCGATTGGTCTGTCCAGCGCGCGACCTCCCTCTGAACCGGAACTTCCTGTTTCAGCCTTTGTTTGTATTTTGGCATGAGGAAGATGGCGGCGTGGTCGGATTTACCAAACGAAGGGCGAGATTGTGCCATGTAACCGTCCTTGACTGTGGTGTAGCAATGATCCAGTGTCCTTTCGCCCCTGGTGGGGCAGGTGATCCGTACATCAGAGACTTTGACTATCTTTAAACGACGACTCAAGACGCATCTGTTTCTCCAGTATTTGGACTAAACCCCCCCCCCCCCCCCCCAAAAAAAAAAAAAAACCTCTTCTCAGATGTGTTGGACTAATGGTACTTAGTTATTAACCTAGTTAACCCAGTGTAAGTATGTATCCAATGTTGTAAACATTAAAGCACTTTTTGTAAGTCGCTCTGGATAAGAGCGTCTGCCAAATGCCTAAATGTAAATGTAAATATGTAAATGTGATATGCTGATAAAAGTTTGGCGCTGCACGTTTGAGGTTGGCACTGTTAAAGTCCCCCGCCACAATAAGCGCAGCGTCCCGGTGTTGTGTTTGTTGCTGTGTGAGTGCCTCATGCAGCTCGCATAAGGCAGTGTCCGTGTCCGCTTGTGGTGGAATATAAACGGCGCTGATTATGACCGATGTGAACTCCCAAGGAAGGTAAAAAGGACGACACATGATGGACAGTAGTTCCAGATTTGGTGTGCAGGAGCGTGTGAGAGGAACAACACTCGCGCTGTTGCACCAGCTGCTGTTCACCATTAAACACACGCCGCCTCCCCTTGACTTTCCCGAGTCCCGCGTCCTGCGGTGAACCGAGAAGAACTCGGCCGGCTGGATGGCGTGGTCCGGCACCGCTGGGTTCAGCCATGTCTCGGTGAAGCAGAGGAGGTTGCAGTCCCGAATGTCTCTCTGGAACTTTATCCTGGCCCTGAGGTCATCGAGCTTGTTTTCCAGTGACTGGACGTTGGCGAGCAGGATGCTAGGCAGAGGTGTGCGGTGTGCACAGGCTCTCACCCTGTTCCTGACGCCAGCTCGTTTCCCTTGGGGCCGCCGCTTCGCGCCGCGTCCTTTGTTTTCCCTCAGGATCTCACTCGGCCAGCTCGGATCCGGAGTTAAAAACGTCAAATTGTGAGTACATTGTATACCAATAGAAACAAGAGTGTCTCTATCATAACTAATGTACTCCATGGTGGTAATTTGACTGGTTTTAAAACGGTAAAAACTAACTTAAAGAACAAAAACAAAGAAAATCTGGTCAGAGCAGTCGTGACGGCAGCCGACCTCACCGGCGCCATCTTGCTTTATTTGCATCAAAGCTCATTTGTTTGTCTCGGTTTGTACACCGTCTTATAAAACCCAGTCGTCCACAACAGACTCTCTCACCTCAACTCTTCTTTAAGTTCTGTAATAATGGAGGTGTTCACACAGGGGTTGTGCTGCATGCAGGTCAGGAGCAAGTGGCACCGCTGGTACAGGAGGACAGCCTGAGACGGGCTCAAGGGAGACTCTGACTGTTTCAACATAACAACATAGACATGGATCAACTCTAGTATTTGATCTACTTTTCCCAAAGGAATCACATTCTCATGGATTTGATATCAATTATTATGGATTTACCAGAAATGACAGAACCAGAACCAGACGCTGGGCCTGATAAACCATAAACAGGAGCTAAACACAGACAGAGCACAACTTAGTGAATCTTACGATCTACTGAAGAGCTAGTTTTAATTCCAACGAGATTTACAAAGAAAGGGTGGGATTTAAGTGTTTGAAAAACCCAGGACAGTCAGAAAGTGTCCTACATTCTGCATGAGACTCACCTTAAAAAAACTAAACAAATAAAAAGTCTATAAATCTGCATCAGTGGACGAATGTTGTACTGAGGTTATGCATCTAGGACCATAAATATTGGGACAGTTACATACATTAATTTGTTTGCGATCACATCTTGAGTGTTGAATTTCAAATCCATTGTCCTGGTGTACAGAGACAAACTGACCACCATGGAGTCGCTGTCCAAATATTTATGGACCTGAATATATACAATAATGCCAGAGAATGAGAATCTACTCCACCGTAAGGTTTTGGAAATGAAATATTGTATTGTTTGTGTTATTAGTGTTACTTATGTTTTATATTGCTAGTCACTGGTTATGTCCAGACACAGATGATTCATTCTTATTGAAACTATATCCAGTACAGCAATAACACAAACAAGACAGATAAGAGTGTTGTGTCTTACCTCTGTGTGAGATGTAGAATTGCAGTTGTAAGGCTTTAGCTCAGGATCACACACACCAAAGCCAAGAGCAAGTCTGCAGTCACGCTTCCCCTGCAACACATTAAAGGCTCCTGATACAGTAACATACTGTATAAATATACACTACAGTCACAGGCTCCAGTCATATCCGAGTTTACTCACTGCTTGGACGTTAGTGCGCTAAAGCGAGCAGCTCCTTTTTCCGTCTCACCGAGCATCAGGCTTATGGTCTGAAGCACTAACGTGGAAAGCCTGGAGACCGACACACAGTGTTGTAGTGAATCAGTGAGGTGGTGATGGTGTTCTGTTCCAGTCAAGGTGAGTCAGAGGTTAAAAGTGGAACAATCGCTACAAAAAAAGTCGTGGCTCACTTCATATAACGCCTAAATACTACAAAGATGATGTTCACATAATTTTGACCTAAAAATTATTTGACCTAAAAATTGACCTAAAAGGTCCGGGTTCGATTCCCGGCCAGGCTCGATTCCCGTCTCTCTCTCTGTGTGTATGCAGTTTACATGTGCTAGGTGGGTTTCCTCCCACAGTTCAAAGACAGGCAGGTTAGGATAACTGGTGTTTCCAAATTGCCTGTAGTGTGTAAATGAGTTTGTGTGTGTGTATGTGTGCCCTGTGATGGATTGGCACCCTGTCCAGGTTGTACCCCACCTTGTGCCCTACAGGATAAAGCGGTATAGATGGTGAGTGAGTAAGTGATCTTCTCATACAACAAGTTTAAAATAAGTTCAAATGTCTAGACATGGGTTTATTAAACTCAGATTTTTTTATGAATTTTGACTTGAAAAACAAGCGTGCCTTGATTTAAGAGTATAAAGTTTCATCGAGTATCATGTAGCACGCATGCGCTTTTTGTTTTGATCATCATGTTTTTTCTTTTACATGCGCTGTGGAATTGTGGGTAATCGTCTCTCCTGCTTGGTCTTAGTGCTCGTCTCTCACTCGTATAATAATCGTGTTTTTTTTAAAGCATCGTTAATTTTGTGTTCGTGTGTGTGTGTGTGTGTGTGTGTAAGTAAGTAAGTCATCCTTTCAAAAGTCTCATTAGAGAGGTTAGATCCATTTTCTCTCTCTCTCTCCGTCAGCCTGCACTGACTGTGTGTGTGCGCACGTCATTGGACAGCGTCTTTCCACCCTGTTCCTTTTGCCTTCACACACACACACACACACACACACATCCACACACATTTTTTAACTGTCCTGTCGCGATTATTTTTAAAGGTAGAATTCAGATTCCTTTGTTTTATTTTTTCTTTACAGCAGTGATTACATTAGTTTGTGCCACAGTGTCATAAGAGAGGTTACTTGTCTCAAATAGGAGAGGGGGAAGGGGCATGAAGTCATTCCTCCTCTCATTTTACTTTAGCTTCACGTACACTGTGTACACACACACACACACACACATCCACAGTGGGTAGGCGCTTGCACACACACACATATACACAGCGTGTGGAAACACTTATCTGTATGGATTTATTTTAACTTTTTTTCAAAGCATAAGTTAAGACACATGCTTTATAAACTTTTTAGTCAGATGAAATGAGATGATGACGAGAAATCATACAGAACCAGTGACTCTTTTTATGTTAATCAGAACCACTTCCTTTATGACAGATGTATAATAATGAATTTTGAGTTTATTAGTTTGATTATAATTGGTTAACATTTTTTTCATTAATGTCATTGATTGCTGTAAGACATTAAAGGGTAAAAAAAACAATCAAAAAGAAACGGTAAAGGGGTGTCTAGACGTTTTTATGTCCACTCATCATTTCTAAATTAAACTCCAGCTGTACCTACTGTATATATTAATAGCCTGAAAGCTTGTAGTAAATGTTTTGTACATTCATGCACTTCAAAAGACCAACTGTTGTTATTAGATGATGTTTTTTTCCCCATTTTCATTTCCTCGAGAAATTACATTTCAAAATTATGTATGTTTACAATGAGAGATTTCTTTGAAAATCATTGAATTAAAAAAAAAATGATAAACTTTTCATATGAAATATATTTCCTATTAATTAGTTAAAAACTAGGGAAAGACTGTTTGTTTTTCCTCCACTTTATTTTTTATTAGTGAATATTATTAATAAAAAAAGTTTAGAGTGAGAGAGAGTGAGTGAGGCTCCATGTCCTCTGAGACCGGTAGAGAGACTCTGTCTCTCCGACATGGTGTCAGGTGTGTGTCGGAGGACGGAGTACAGGTGGAGGAGGTGCTGCTAGTGGTGTGAGAGCAGGTAGGATACGAAAATATCTACTCTGTCTCCCGGATGAACAAAGCGGTGGTGGTTTTTTCTGACTAAGAAAAAACCACCACCGAGTAAAAGGCGTCATGGTCCAAATTACCCCTCTATCTGCCCTTGCAACACGAGTGGTGATCTCTAACGTGCCCCTGTTCATTAAGGATGAACAGCTCATTAGGGAGCTGGCCCGCTTCGGGAGGTTCGTCAGCACTATGAGAGCTATCCCGCTCAGGTGTGAGAGCTCCAGCATGTAACAGCGTGATGATTTTAAACAACCAGGAGAGGACATTAAACGTGAATTTTAAGTGTAAGGACGGGGACAATAGTTACACTATCTTTGCCACCACGGAGCGGCTGAGGTGCTTTGAGTGTGATGATGTTGGACATAAAAGACTGAGCTGTCCTCATGGAGCTGTGCAGACGGGGAGCTCAGGGGACGACTCGGACGGGATACAGCAGCAGCACCGCAGGGACAGACAGCAGGAGGACACCGGGGAGACGGAGACTGCAGCGGGCCTCACCGTCCCCCAGAGCAACGACACACCGCAGTCAGAACTCACAAAAGGTCCGTCCTGAACACACTGACACCACAGATAGAAACACTGCACCCAGCGCTGATAAACACAACGCAGACACAGAAAACACCGCCGGTATAAAACACCACGTCCCTACAGACAATACCGCTAACAGTAACCCTGTCCCTAATGTCTGCTCTGATACACACCAACAAGAGGAAACATACAACAACTGGCAACCGGCAGAACACAAAACACTACAGTGAGCATGAGGGGTAAAAGACAGGAGGAATCACACCAGTGGCGATTTCTTTAAGACTGCAAGGGAAGCTCAGCTTCCCCTATAGTCACAAAATTAATGGTCAAATTATGTACCATTGTTTTAACATTTTATTGACTAAAAATGCATTAGAAAACGTTCATCTCAAAGATGAGTTCGTTCAGAATCAGTTAGATATAGCAGGTCGGCTGACTTGATTTTCTTCTCATACATTCCCGTAGCGTCACAGTGCATTTCCCCGTTGAAGCCCAGCGTCCATTGACTTTAATGCGGCTGCTTTAAACGTTTTTTTTTTTCAGTGCTTTGAAACTAGACGGTCATTGGATAAACACTGCGATTATGTCCCGCGGGCCAGGACGCTGGGATGCTGCATGATGATTGGAGGAGCTGTTTAAAGGGCGGAACCCCATTTTTGATTGACAGCATGTCTTAAGTATACATCAGCGCTACAGAGATTCCAGTTTAGTCCCATGCGAATTTGCAGGTGAAGTGGTACGAAGAACTGCTGCACTCTGTATTGTTTGCTGGTGATATAAACCATTTTTGTTTGTACAAATCATTCTTTAAATAATAAAAAAACGTATTATAGCGTTCTTGACTTTGCTCCTTGTTTCAGCATTGTAAAGTTAGTTCGTTCATATAATTAAAGTAGCTCGTGGAAGGGGAAACTAGCCAGCTAGCAAGCTGTGCATAATGGCAGACGCAGACGGTGCTAATATTGTTGACCTGCTTTTGGCAAAACCATTTAGTAGTCTTCCTTACGAGGAGAGACTCAGGATTAAACGGCAGGGCGGACCAATGCTCAAAATTGATCTGGTGCAAAAATCAGAAAAAAAAATAACAGGTCTTTTCAGCTCTCCTGGTATGACAAAGTGAACTGGCTGACTGGAAGTGCTGTGACAGAAAATGTACTATTGGCCATGCCTCCTGACGAAACCTTCTCAGAGAATGACAGTTTGGTCAATCGTTGGTTTTGGAGATCTGGGTTACTTTGACAGGCCATACAAAAGCCATAAAAAGTGCAAAGAACATAATGAATTTTATGATGAAGGCCTAATATGAGCCTTCCCTGTTTCAAAAGCTAGCAGCCGCCACTGAATCACACAACACAGAAACATCAACAAAACTGAAAACCTGCAGCCAGTTACTGAGCACAAGACTGTAGGAGAGGGAAGAGCAGAGAGCAGCACCACACACACACACACACACACACACACACACACGCACGCACACACACCCACAGGGAGAACTACACACAGACATGGAGAAACAAATCAATCGGTTTTTACATCTGACTGAAAGAGGAAGGAGACAGGGGGTTAACACACTTTTTCCAGGGAAAAGTAAAAATGCTCAAAACTCTCACATCAGGTAAGAAGAAACTGAAAGCTGCTCCCAGTAAGGAGAGAATACAGGACATGGTGGAACATCATTTCTACCTTCAGTGTGTATTTTTACCTGGAGAGTAAAGACATGCGGTGGACCTTTAATATGTTTATAGACAACAACATCAGAGGTCCTTAAGGTTTAATTACTGTATCTGAGGTTAAATTACTGTTAGGTACAGTACACTATTCTCATTGAGTAATGAACTCCAAAAGGAGTTGTGGAGATTGTTGTGGAGAATTTAGAAATTAAACAGAAAAAATCTGAAGTTAAACGTTACTTTACATTTGTATCATACTATCGTAAAAATTTATTTGACCTTGAAATTGTAGCTGAATTTTATGGAATTCAGTTAAAATTCAAACAAACGTCTTTAAACTGTACACTTTTTGAATTTTAAAATATTGTCAGTTTCAAGGCCTCTGTTTGAAATGTAATTATGAAATTCAGTTTCAAATGGTGTGACACAAATTCCAAAAATAACATTCAGATTCCATTTATTGTATTCTTGTTGTCCTCATCAGTTTGTCACTGAGCCCACAGGTTTACATTTACATTTATTTTATTTGTCAGATGTCCTTATCCAGAGCGACTTCTATTTATCTCATTATTAATCTGAGCAGTTGAGGATTAAGGACTTTGATCAAGGGCACAGCATAGACAGGCTGGTTGTGCTGGAGTTTGAAATGTGATTCTGATTTGATTCACAAGATAGTCCAAGTTTTAACCACTGAGCTAAAAAGATGTACTGAACTGTACTTGTCCTCGTCTCTGCGGTCGTACCATCAATAGTACATGTTTGTGACTTTAGTATTTACCTTTTCCCAATGACCAATCACTGATCACCACTGCTTGTTCCAACAACACGCATCTAATTTTTAGGAATTTTAGACTTTCTTTTTTGGAATAAAAAGTAAAGTTGTGATATTCCATCCATAAACACTTTCTTTAACATATTTTGTAAATATGTGGATAATTTGTGGTGCCATGACCAAAAAATATAATCATTCATTATCTATATCACTTATCCTGAATAGGGTTGCTGCAGTCCTGGAGTACACACACACACACACACACACACACACACACACACAAACTTACACACCCAGTCATACTCACTCACTGACATATTGTTTTATTCTATACACATGGTCACGGAGGGCCTGAAGCCTAAGGCTGGGTACACACTGGACAGGGTGCCAATCCATCACAGGGCACACACACATACACACCCATTCACACACTACGGGCAATTTAGGAATGCCAATTAGCCTATGAAATTGATGATGAAATTTTGAATCAACATATTTTTCCCTTAAAATGATACATTTTCTCAGTTTAAACTTTTGTTCCGTGATTTATGTTCTATTCTGAATAAAATATTAGAAGTTGGCACCACCACATCATTGCATTCAGTTTTTATTCACGATTTGTATAGTGTCCCAACTTTTTTGGAATCCGGTTTGTATAATTTCTAAAAAAAAAAAAAAAAATGTGGAAATTGCGATTGAAACAGTTACTCAGTACTTAAGTAACTTGAGTATCATTTCACCTAATACTTTTTTACCCTTACTTGATAAATATTTTGGATGACTACTTTTTACATCTACTTTATATTAAAGTACAGCTACTATTACTTGAGTAATTTTTTGGCTACTCCACCCACCCCTGGTGGTCACAGTGTTATAGTAAACGTTACACGCGTGCACGGATGTTGACTATACGAGTGACGCACGCGAACTGAGCAGCAAGAAAATAAGTCACTAAAATAAGGTGACATCATTCATAAAATTTGTGTACAAGACTTTTGTGAACTGGATCTTGTAGTCAATAGTTTTTGCTTCAAAATGATGTGACAATCATCCTGTTCACTTATTCACAGAAAACAATGTGTTCATTTACATTTTTGTAAAACACTTTTTGTTTAAAAAAGCCTCATGCGAGGAGGCGTGAATGATCATAAATAATGCTGTAATTCACACCAGAGACGACAAAGACTCATATAATGAGCTGCATAATGAGTCTTTCAGTCAGATATGTGACAGAGGGAAGTGATACAAGAAAATACTTTGAGGGCAAACTAAACATCTATTTTTTTGTTTGTAGTTTATTTAGAATATAGTTAACTAACAGGAAAAAAACTCACTCTTACACCCTAAACATCACCAACTCACTCACAAAGAAAATGTCCAGGATTGAGTGAAGAGGGACACGGATGATCTCATACACAGGAGGCACATTTATGGCATAAATATGGCCGTGCAAAATACAATGAAAAAGGGTGTTATGTTTGTAAAAGCCACTCTTACACCCTATACACAGTAATACATCTTTGTGCCACTCTTAAAGAGCAGTTCCTGTTCAACTGAAGACATAAGTGAACATTACATACCTGACATTTCCATGGTGTTTATTGCTGTTTAACATGAACTGCTTTTCTATGGAACTCCAAAGTGTTCAAAATTAAATAAATAAATAGGACATGATGAAATAAATAACTATGAATAAATAAGACACATACATGTTATATGAGAATGATATTGTGAAATAATGGAATATATTTTGAAAAAAGCTTATTATTGTGAAATATATTGCACTCTGCAATTTATTTTTCCCAATAACAGAGATTATTGCAGAGGCATTTTATTTAATTCATGCTGTTTTTATTTCAAAATGTCATTTTTTCAAAGTCAGTTTTTATTAAAAAATCCCGTTTTTCATGATGGCCTATTTATTTCATAATGCGACTTTTCAGCAGAATGAGTCGTTCTGTCAATCAGCGCCAGTGGGTTGGACCTGCGCGCCTATTGGCTGATCCTTTAACATCGATTAGTTTTCCTGAATACCTGCTCCGAGGACCGCCGCTACAGCTAGCAACAACGTGCTAGTCAGTGGCGGACTGGCCGTCTGGACCCCCGGGCATTCTCCCGGTGGGCCGCTGGTCAATGTGGCCCGGCCCAGTCAGTACGTAAATTTATTTTAAAAATGACGGAAACTATAATATTTTATCTCTTTTTTACGCAGATAGATGAGTGCGTTAATCGTACGGGCGCCGCCGACAAAGTGCGTGTGTTTTGTAACGGCCATCACTATGTTGTATATCACATCATGTATGTACAGTATGTTGCACTTTATGAGTCGCTGCGCGTGTCCGCTGGGGAGGTGTGCACGTGAGGAGGTGTGTGTGTGTGAGGAGAAGAGAACGGAGCAGGAGCTCAGCTGTGCTGCTCCCCACCGAAACGCTCTTTTGTTTTACCCTTTTCTTTACTTTTACTGTATGTTTTGTATTATAATTTTGTGACGCTGAAAAAGGCTGATAAAGGTTTGTGCTGAACGCTATTGTTGGCTCTGAGCTCTTTTTTCCCGGCTATCCGGCCCAAAGCGGCACAGTTTGTGTGCATGTGAATGTATTGTAATCCTATTCCATACATGTTCTGAAACCACGCCCCCTTTCACTTTTAATTTACAGAGGGAGAGATATGGATCATTTCTCGATACAGCAAAGAATAAATAATTGCCATGGATGAAAATAAAAAAAAAAGAAAAGGTGGAGCTGATTTATGCGATAAGAAGAAAAAGCTTTAAAAGCAGATGCTGTGAAATTCTTCAAATTAGCAGATTATGCTTTTGGCGTGAGGGGAAATTACAGTTCCACAGGCTCTGACAGCTCTAACATTACGGTCAGGGACAGAGAGTCTGGATCCAGCAGCCTCAGGGTCAGGAATGATGATGACCAGCACCTCTCCCCTTCTGTACCCAACACCCCTCCCCTTCTGTACCTAACACCCCTCCCCTTCTGTACCTGAGCCAAGTGAAAATCAACTGAACAGATAAACTGGAATAAAATCAGAGGCAGCATTAGCTCGGGCTAGTAAACTAGTTACTCATTTTAATTATTATTGTAGACAATATTAATTTAAAATAAGGCTAATAAAATATTATTCTGAAATAATATTGACTACAATAATAATTACTCGCATGAGCTGATGCTGTTACTGATTTTATTCCAGTTTACCTGTTTAGTTTGATTGGCATCATTTTCACTCTGGTAGATCAGGGGAGAGGTGTTGGTCATCATCAGCAGGCACTGGTTCATCATCACTGACCTGCTGCACTTGCTGCTTACACTGATGAGTGATATATCTTACACTTACTGCATCAAGATGCCCCCCCCCAAGCCTGCTAAAATATTGTCTTTATAGTTTTATATGCTGTTTGTCTTAATGTTCTTTCCTTTGTTTTACAAATATGACCCAATATACTGTACTGTACACTACCGTTCAAAAGTTTGGGGTCACTTGCAAAAGTTCTTTGTTTTTGTTTAGTGATTTATTTTCTACATTCTACAACAATACTGGGGATTTCAAAACTATAAAATAACACATATGGAATTAGGTAATTACGTAACAACAACAAAAACTACAGTTAGTTGTTATTTTAAGACACAGAGGTCAGCCTTTCTGTAATAGTTCTTGCAAGAACAGTATTGTCAAGTGTGTTTGCAAAATCCGTCAAGCACCATAATGAAACTGGCTCTCATAAAGGCCATCCCAGGAGGGCGAGACCAAAACCTACCTCTGCTGCAGACGAGAAGTTCATTTAGAGTTATCAGCCTGAAAAATGACCAATTAACAGCACCTCAGATTAGGGGCGTTATGAAGTCTTTACAGAGCAGAAGTAGCAGAAACATCTCACCATTAACTGTTCAAAGGAGATTAATGCATTTTTGGATGCCTTCGGCATTCCTTTACAATGTAGAAAGAGATAAAAATCAGGAACGATCATGGAGTTAGTGACCCCAAACTTTTGAACGGTAGTGTATGTTCAGTGATACTTTAAATAATATAGAGTCGTGGCCAAAAATTTTGAGAATGACACAAATATTAGTTTTCACAAAGTTTGCTGCTAAACTGCTTTTAGATCTTTGTTTCAGTTGATTCTGGGATGTACTGAAATATAATTACAAGCACTTCATACGTTTCAAAGGCTTTTATCTACAATTACATGGTCAGTATTTGCAGTGTTGGCCCTTCTTTTTCAGGACGTCTGCAATTCGACTGGGCATGCTCTCAATCAACTTCTGGGCCAAATCCTGACTGATAGCAACCCATTCTTTCATAATCACTTCTTAGAGTCAGAATTAGTGGGTTTTTGTTTGTCCACCCGCCTCCTGAGGATGGACCACAAATTCTCAATGGAATTAAAATCTGGGGAGTTTCCAGGCCATGGACCCAAAATTTCAACGTTTTGGTCCCAGAGCCACTTAGTTATCACTTTTGCCTTATGGCACGGTGCTCCATCGTGCTGGAAAATGTATTGTTCTTCACCAAACTGTTGTTGGAAGCTTAAAAAGCATTTATTTCTGTATTGAGTTATATTTGAATTCTAGTAAGTTGTGTGCTAAGTCAAAAGTCATGGAAGATGGCGGATTGGTGTGAACTTCAGCCAGTTCTGGTCATTTTGGCAGATCAGATAGAGAGGGATAATTTACCAGTAGACACTGTACTGCCACCTACTGCATAGAATACGTATTGCACCATTAGACCTAACTCGATACTTCATGCGCTATTACTTACATCTGAATAAAGGAGCAACCAATCACACAGCTGACTCCGCCCTATCGCTCTTGATTGACAGAACGACTCATTCTGCTGAAAAGTCGTATTATGAAATAAATAGGCCATCGTGAAAAACGGGATTTTGAAATAAAAACTGACTTCAAAAAAATGACCTTTTGAAATAAAAACAGCATGAATTAAATAAAATGCCTCTGCAATAATCTCTGTTTTTGGGAAAAATAATTTGCAGAGTGCAATATGTTTCACAATAATAAGCTTTTTTTCAAAATATGTTCCATTATTTCACAATATCATTCTCATATTACATGTATGTGTCTTATTTATTCATAGAGTTATTTATTTCATCATGTCCTATTTATTTATTTAATTTTGAACACTTTAAAGTTCCATATTATAGACGTGCCGAGGGTATTTAATTAAAATAATGGGAGGGGGGTGTTTTAATAAAACGACTATATGAGCAAACGCCCTCTGCCAGACATTTGCCGGATGAAAAAAGACGACGTTGCATAGACGTCTCTGCGACGTGTGTGTGCTATCTGGGATGTGTGTTATACATATATCTAAAAATTATAATATATAATATAATATATTGTTCATTCATGTCTTCTGATGATGGCGACACATTTTTACGTTTTAAATAAGATTAATTAAAGTTTAATTTAAGACCATTTAAACTGAGGCAATGCCATGTCTTTCATAAAGTCCTTCCATGCGCCATCTGGCGGATATTCAGTGAAGCACAACACATTTATTTAAATTCCCAAATGTTGCTTGTGGCAAGTCGCGGCACGCCATGCGCCAAATTGCGGCATCTCGCGGGAAAACACGCGCAGTCTTAATGGCCACATCTGTACCATTGGACTGTTTGTTATGAGCTTAATATTTTACCTGGTATTTAACACAGTACGGCTATCTAACTACAGCTTGGAATGAAGTTCTGGAAATAAGGGCATTTTTTTATACACACATGATGTCCCCACGCCGCATGCCCAGCCATTTTGTCTAACAGATACCACCTGCATAGTGTGTACAACTGACATTTGAAATATTTACTCAAAAAAAAAAAAAAAGAAATCAGAACTAACTTACATACCAGCCAAATCACCTACATGCTCTCCAGCAGCTAAATTAAGGGAAGCATGTATTTAGTAGGGCAAAAATAAAATATCAGTATTTTTATATTCCGAAGACCAATCAAATCAGATTGTAACAGTCATGCAAGAGCTGTGAAACGAAGAGAATGTATGAGAGCAGAGAGTTTATGAATCTTAAACAAAGTGTGTGAGAGTTGGCAGTTTTAACTCTTAGCATTTTGGAGGTTGCCGACATAGCTGAAAAAGAGTAAACAATAAAATAATATTAACAATACTAATAACAAAATAATAAAATTATGCTTCATTATATATATATATATATATATATATATATATATATATATATATCCAGTATGCCAACATTATCTTTACTCTTCTGATTATTAATGGCATTTCTCCCACTTCTACCTGTTTGCTACTGGGGGATGTTTTAAGGACCCCACAACATGCTGGGTTTGAGATTGCATTATGCCGATCTGTTTTAGGTTAGAATCTGCTGCAGACATGAATACTATGCAGCCATACTCTATGGTAGCTCTCATGAGTGCACAATATATGCATGTTAATATGGCTCTGTTAGCTACCCACATCTGTCCTGTTAGTCATCCTACTATGTTATTGTTATTCTTACATGTCTCTTTAATTTTCCTTATACAGTATGCATTTTTTTTCAGTCTCTTGCCAGAATACATTCCTAGGTACAGGTAGTTCCCTTTCCCAGCTCTTTCATCATGTTGCCAAAAACCACAACGCACTTAAGAAAATGAATCTCATAGTGAAATGTCATCTCTGCACCTTTAAATCTTCTCCATAAGAAAATGAAGAAAAGGTTAATTAGTTTTTTTTTTTTACTTCAAATTTTCTATTAATCATTTTTATATGAATATTTTTGGGTTGTGGAACGAATCATTGAACACATAGGGGAGGAGGGTGTGGCACATGTGTTATCTTTCTTACACACACACACACGCGCGGATGTTTACTTAGACTGCAAATTTTAACCTGCACTTAAGACTGCAAACTAAGTTTGCGAGAGAAATCTTGGAAGCCATTCTGTCAAAGGTTTCTACTTTCTTGGACTGTGAACTCGGTTTTGTTGAGGATTTCCTGAAGTTAGGATTATTCACCATCAGGACAGATTTACAGGACAGACATTTTCTATAATCATGCTCCCGGACTGATTCATTGAAACCGGTAAGGCCGACTCATTACTTTTCACAGGGTACTCAACCTTCCCAAATTCCACTAGCTCAACCCCTGAAGGTTGGGGCAGAGCTCTCTTTTGTTTTGTGCTAAGGAAAGAGCTACCATTAAATTAAAAAAATATTTTAAACCAAATTTTCCACAATCACACACATTTGCCACAGCCATTTTATTTTAAGAAGTCAAATTAAAATGTGACGCAAGACAGAACAAATATATTTAAACCATGGTGGAGGTATTTTTTTTTAAATACCACAGAATTAATTAACTCTAAGACGTGAACAAAGCTTGCTTGGCTGAAGAAAAGAAAACGCTAAACTTTTAATTTACCTTCCTTATAGAATGAAATCCGCATGAAAGCTTGTTTAAAATATGACTGGGACAAAAAAGCTAATTTACATAAGAAAGTTATTTTTTAAACTCCATATAACACCTAATTAAATTTCATTAAAATACAGTGATAGCAAATTATCAAATCAATTTAAATAAATAGCTAAATTAATTTCCTTGAAGAAAAATTGCAGATGAGCCCCCAAATTGTAAGGCTCCCCCAATTGTAATTTAAAATGATCCTCCAAATTGTTGAGTTTAATACAAGTTAAAAGACAAACAGTTATTGCATGATGCATCCGCCGCACCTCCATACACTTATACTGGGAGAGAGGGACAAACATGTACGCATGATGTGTCTGAAGTTCTTGGTTAGTTATCAGCAAAGAGCATATTTAAGCTTTTGGCTCGGTGCCCTGTCACATACAGTACGTCTCATACCCCAGAAGAAGAAAAGACATTAAGATGTAAGTTATAGAGAGACATATCAGAAAACCTTACACATCAAGTCCACAAGATCTGGACAGATATGCTTAAAATAATGTAAAAAAATCTCCAAACTCCAAACCACAGCCAAAGATATTATTCCAGAAGTATTTTTTTTTTTTTTTTGGATGATCCTTCCTGAAATGCCCAAGAACCTCAGCATATCTGACTCTTTCTCTTTGTCAGTTTTTCTGTAGAATTTTTATTTATTGTGAATTTCACTTTTAAACCAACAACACAAAGGTAATAATTTTGACCAGAGCATTTTATAATTTAGTACAAATGTTTTTTTTTTTTATTTATTTAAATTAAATACAGATTCCTGACAAAGTCAAAAAGCCTTGATGCAATAAAGAAAATTAGGTTTTAGTTTTATACATTTAAAAAGTAAAACGGGTCGGTGCTGACCCTAACACAAGAGGAAGGTTAAGACGTTTAATAATTAACACAAATAATCTTGAACAAAATAAACGGGTGACGAACAAACCTTCCTCGATAGGGGTGTGTTCCGATCGACCATAAGTTCCCTGCGAAGTGCACTACACAGGCTGTTCAGCCATGTTAAGTGTGATTTCAAACCGCAGGGAGAGAAACTGTTTAGTTCAAAAAGAACCGTGAACGGTGTAGGGAACAAGTGAACAACGGGTCTTCACTTCACCGGAAAACGGAGTGAAATTTTCCCATAGGTCATAAAAACAAAGAATTTAAGAAAGGATTTACTGTATTTATTGTATATTTACTGTATATATCATTATTAAAGAGGACACAATAGGACGCATTCATTTAAATTTTTATATAATCAAGACATTATATAGGCTATTAAAAAATCTTTGTGCATCTTGTAAATTAATAAAATATTTTTAACGTTTCAATAGTATATGTTATAAAATGGTGTACGCTTTTGTTTCAATAAATATTTAATATCCGTAGTGTGACATTTCCACAGCAGCAGCGACAGATATGAGGTGTTTACCATAAGTTCCTTTAACTGATATGCCCTGCAAACGGAGGGAATGCAGGGAGCACCCTCTGAAGTACACTTGGGAATGGAACACAGCCATCGAAAGTCAAAGTGTTTCAGCTGCAGCTTCAGTTTCTGGGAGTGTTGGAAAAGTTAAAATACAACGTTCTTATATCAAGGAAAGTACTGAACTGTATATGGCTGGAACGACAATAAAAGCCTACTTGACTAAAACTCGTGTAAAACACAGATGTAGGAAATCTGAATTACGTCTGTAAGTTACTGACGTTTAATTATAAACAAACACCAACAACCTGAACAAAATAATCGGGTGACAAACAAACTTTTCATGAAACTAAACAACAGATGCGTGACCCAAGTGCAGTGTATTCTGGGAAATTAACTGTAAAAAAAAAAAAACACACAAAACATGAAACAGAGTCGATAGTTGCAAGGCGCCCTCTAGCGGTTTCCCCTGACAGCGACATAATGTGTTGTATTTACAGTAGTTTTAAAAATTAAAGATTATAATAAAAATCAGATGTACTGTAACTCTGGAACAACACTGTGCTGCATCTGACTGCAATGGTTTTGTTTAATATTGCCTCCAAGAACAAATTAAATGTAAGTAAAAATAAATATTACTATTAATAATAGAAATACATTTAAAAAGTAATGATATTTAATATAAAAGTGCGCCCTCTGCAGGACATGTAGCCCCCACATTTTAAAACTGATTTTAAAGCTTACATTTAATTCAGTTTTATTTGTATAGCGCTTTTAACAGTTGTCATTGTCGCAAAGCAGCTTTACACAATCAAAAGTATTATTTAAGTTTGTATGGAATGTGTCACTCACTCATCTTCTATACAGCTTTATCCTGTATTCAGGGTCGCGGGGGCCTGGAGCCTGTCCCAGGAGGCTTATGGCATAAGGCGGGGTACACCCTGAACAGGGTGCCAATCCTTCGTGGGGCACACACATACACTCACTCACACACTCATTCACACACTACAGGCAATTTGTGAACGCCAATCAACCTAACCTACATGTCTTTGGACTGTGGGAGGAAACTGGAGTACCCGGAGGAAACCCACCAAGCACGGGGAGAACATACAAACTCCATGCACACAGAGACAGGAATTAAGCCTGGCCGGGAATCGAACTCGGACCCTAGAGGTGCAAATTTATGCTAAATCATAAATAAACTGTAATTTTTGGAAAGCTGAGTTAAATTTCTCTTGCCACACCCAGGCCTGATTACTGCCAGACTTGTTCAATCAAGAAATCATGTAAATAAAACCTGTCTGACAAAGTGAAGCATGTTAAGGGTGGCACAACCAATTATTGAGTTTAGTGGCAATTACTTTTTCACCCAGGGCCGGACTTTCTTATCTTCAGCCTTCATAACACCTTCTGGGTGTCCAAGAGCAGGACATGATTCATTGTGTTTTTGTCATGTTGAGTTTAGTAGCGTTTAGCCAAGTTTTAGAAGACTTACAATATAAGAATATTTTTAAAAATTTCCTTCTACATTTTTTATTGTCTTCTTTGCAGCACTCTAAAAAAATGATTCTGTGGCCTTGTAAATTACACAGTTATAAAAAAGTTATGTTACCTTAATAAAATCTCTAAAAGTCACATACATGATTGTTTGAGTTAGACAAATCAAAATAAATGCCTAAAAAAACAATTATTCATTTTGTCTTAAATTTACACTATAATTTAAGTTTACTTCACTAGTAAAAATCAGTATTTGACTAACTGAATTATATTTTTAACATGCACTTAATATTTTTTGATACATTTCAATCAAAATATCTGTTAATGGAGTAATTGTACTGATTAGTTTCAAGAACTACAATTATAAATTATTCCAACTCAATATTCTTTATTTTTAACAACAAAAACTTAATTAATTGAGTAAATTGCCCTGTGCAAATGCTCATGGGAAGTCTGGTGTAACATCAGAGACAAGAAGGCTGTGAGGATGTGAGAATGGACATGAAGCACCTGGAACATTCTGGAACATTCCTTACAAATCCTGGTGAGTAAACAGCTAACACAAGTTACTGTAATAATGACTCTGTCTGCCTGCACACACAACTTTATAGGGTGTGAGTTACTGTTCTGAATCCTGTCACAGCCGAGCTCCAGAGCTAACGATAGCTAGCAACAGGCCAGTCCTGGGGTTCATAGTGATTTAGCTTGTTTGTTCCAACCACCGAACTGCTCAGCTAAAGCGGCGTTAATACAGACACTTAAACTCTGGTGTAAAAGGAGAGATTTAGGACCGAGCAGCAGCGCGTGCATGTCCCGGTTTTTTCCGGGTTTCTCGGTGTAAACGGCGGCGGTTGTGCCGCAATATTTGAATTTCTCCCGCCAAATGCGGTAATTTTGCGCAGCCAACCGCCACTGTGGCGAGGATATAAAACTAGCATGTTTAAATACAGTAATTAACGCATTTGTACCGGTCCACCTCACACACTGAACCGCGAGTCTGCTCGGTCACTCCGACACTTAAAGGAAGAAACGCGGACCAAATCCGGTTTAAACAGCAGAAATGAGGTGCAGTGTCCGGGTTCTGGCAGTGTTTTATATGTTACTGTATATGAGTATTTTTAACATGATTAAACACTGAGCAAGCAGCAGCAGATGTTATAAATAAAAGTGCTAAGTACTGTACTAGTATCTAAAGCTATGAAATATAAAGATTTAGTGAAAATACAACATTTCTCTCAGAATTAGAATTGGGAGAAAGTAATATGAAATTAAAATATTGAAGTGAAACATTATGTATGTTCTGATATGTAAGTAAAAGAACCTAAAACTGATTGATTTTGTGTGTGTGTCTGTTTGTGTGAAACATGTTATATATTTTCTATATCTCTTTCACAGCACCAACACGACTAATGAAGAGAAGTTGAATGGAGATAAAACAGGAGGTAAATGTCAACTTTTTTAAATGTTACAGAAGTATTAAATGTGTAACCATTGAATCAAAGATAGAAGTAGACTATTAGTCCAAAAAGTATGTATTTGAACAGAAGTACTATTTTACCAGTCTGGTAGACTTTACAGTAACAGTCACACTTGTACTTACTTGTATACTATTGTTCCTTTTTCAGGTGCCAGTTTATGGGATGGCGGTGTAAGCTCTGCACATTTGTCGTATCATCAAAAGGAATTTCGATCATTACCGAGTGAAGCATGGTACTGTTGGTCATGGATATTTAGTGTCCTGTCTTCATTTAGAGTGTCATTGCTTCTTTAAGACCTGAGAAGGTCTGCACACACATTTGTATGGATCCCACAGTTTGCAGGAAACTGAAGTGTGAAGGTGTGCAATCTTTCAGATGTAAAATGTGACTCATTAAATTCTAATACAAAAGTCTACTTTCCATGTGTTAACTGTATAATACTTGTGGCAGAAGTATTGTTTGTGAAACTGTTTACTAATAAGATAAATCCAGCTCTCTGTTTATGATCTTGTTACATGTCATTTGCAAAGTAAACCAGGTTGAGTTTAGACTTCATGTCTTGTCAAATTTGGCAAATAAATGTTAAATGAAAATGTGTGTATTGTTTCTTTCATTCAGTTAAAATATTTAGTAAATGTAGCACATTTGTTTATTAAATAATAGTATAATTTTCAGTATCTTCTACCTTCCATTTTAATTATATCTACTCAATTATTTTACTTATTTTCACTTTTCATTAACTTCTAATTTTCATTACATTTACTCGATTTTTTACATCATTGTACTAAATATAGTTATTCAGGTCTACTTAATTTTTTTTACTGACTTGTATTCAATTCATGAAGTATATTTTACATGATTTTTATATTTTTTTTATATTTACTCAATATTTTTAAGTGTAAAAATGTTTCACCAAAAAAATTGAGTACAGCACAGTTTTATTTTTTAGAGTGAATCTGCTCATTATTATTATTATTATTATTATTATTATTTACAAATTAGTTGTTAGTATTGGGAGGGAAGTTGGAGCATGTTAAAAAATTGTGTCTGCCCCCTCCAGACAATAATGCTTTTACTCAATTATTGATTTTTAAGCGAGTTTATGGACTATTATTGGTTTTTATCGCCTTCTTACCTGTTCAGCAACATTCAGCAGCCAAACATCCTCATATTAAATGTAGATGAAAGTAATGACAAAATCAACAAAGTGATATTTTTAAGTAAAACACTGCTGATTAATCAAGATTAAAAAATATATTACATGTCCGATGCACAGTAGAAATGTTTTCATGTAAAATGTAATAACAAAAAAACAGAAATAAATAGATTAAAAATATATACACGCATTTAACTGTGCAGTTAAACATAAAGTTACATTAGGGATGTAAATTACTGAAGCAAAAGTAATAATAATAATAATAATAATAATAATAATCCTCATCATTAATAATAAGCACTACTACTAAAAACAATAATAATAATTAAGGGAGAAAGTGCAGTCAAAGAAGAAACAATATTGATACAAAAGAAGGAAAGAAGAAAGAAAAAAAAAAAAGATCCTGAATATAAAGTGGGATTGTGCTGCGTGCGTGCGATTTTTTTTTTTTCTTGTAATTACAACCTGATCATTTTAATTGATTTTTTATTGATTTATTTTTTTTCTCAAATTTCATACAACATTTCCATAATTTTCTTTTGATCCTGTAAAGCTGCATTGCGACAATGATACTCAATACTCACACACAGACACACACACACACACACACACAGACACAAGCATGATGTCTGAAGATCTCTATTTATTCTCAGTAAAGAGAGAACATTTAAACATTTGTCCAGGTGCTGTGTCCTAAACATCAAAAGAACCAGTCATTAACATGTCAGTCATAGAGAGACCCGGAGACAGACAGACGAGAGGAAATGCATTCGCATCATCCGTGTAGACAAAGAGTTCTAGCGGACAAGAGCTGTTTGTATTTATATTCATCTGAACTGATAATAAACTTCCTCTCTCTGTGAATAGACTGTTCATCTATATAGACTGAGCCCTGAACTCCAAACCTCCTTAAGACTTCAGCAGGCCATGTCCAGTCCTTATGGTCTCTTATCAATAGAGTCAATTCAAAACCAGTCTCCCAGACCTCGAAGCCATACATCTCTCTCCACACTTGACTAGGAAAGAGTAAAAGACTTCAAGTCTGACTAATCTACCTGTGCTTCAGATATAGCTAGTCAATGTGCCAAGCTTAATTAAATGCAATCCATCATTCATGTACAATTTCTCTGTGTTTTTATAATAGTGTTCATTATGTTACATCAAAAGAACAAAAGTGATTAACATGCAAGTCATAGAGAGGGACATATCAGAAAACCGGGGATCTGGCAACCGCTCCAACAACACTGTGCTAATTTACACCTGCTTCTGAGACGAGGACAAAATAATGTGTAAAACTGACGACTGTTAATCTCTCAGATTTTATTAAATTAAACAGAATATGTAATCAGATTCACTTTTACACTTTTTTGGATGTTTCTTTCTGGAATCTCTTTGTCTTTATGTCAGTTTTTCTGTAGAATTTTTATTTATTGTGAATTTCAACTTTAAACCTGTAGAATCTGATGGATCCAATTTGTAGACATTTTTTACTCTCCATTAGATTTATAATTCAGGAATATCTATTTAAATGATCAGCAAGTAATCTGGTTTATACAAGACATGAATATTATTCATTCCTTCATCTTCTATACTCCTTATCCTGTGCATGATCTGTGATGAAGAGTGTGTCATTGTGTCTCTCTACAGGATGTGGGGTTGTGGTGTCTCAGATGAAGGCTGTGCTGCTCTGACTTCAGCTCTGAGATCAAACCCCTCACACCTGAGAGAACTGGATCTGACCTTTAATAGAATAGGAGACTTAGGAAAGAAGCTGCTCTCTGCTCTTAAGGATGATGAACATTACAAACTACAGACACTGAAGTGAGTAATGACCTTTTTGTATTATTGTTGGAATAATAAACTAATTATATAAGTAATTAATAATTAGTTTGTACATTTCTATTAAGTCCCAATAAATATACGATTAGCAGCACAATTTTACAGTATATTACTGGCAGCACAGACGCCAGTACAGTACTATAAATTTTACAGTAAGAAACTGTATATTTATTTTACAGTCCTTTACTACATTCTGTTTTATGGTAATTTACTGTAATATTTTACTTACAGTACAATACCGTATATTTAAACTACTGTAAATTACTGTAAAATGTCTACATATAGTTCATTACTGTATTACAGTAATTGACTAATATTTTTAAAAGCACAATATAGTGTATGGACAATGTGAATCACTGTAATGCTACAGTACATGTGTCCTTTTTTATTTTAAAATTAAGCATGCCTTTATGTGCCATTTATAATTACTGTAGTTTTCTAATTTCAAAGCATATTAATAAAACAGTTTTGCGCACAATGACTGATTTAAATGTGACCAGTTATGTTATGAATAAACCTCTGCAGAAAATTAACTAAAACCATGAATACGTTTCAGAAGTCTTTACTGTAAGATTTACAAAAATAAGCAATTGTTTAATCAAAATGTAAATAAAATTTGTTTTTTACAAATTTTTACACTTTGTTACATATAATTTTTATATTCTTTTTACTGTGAATTCAAGACTTACTGTTAACCATTAACCTCATGGGAGCAACAAATAAACAGAAAACAGAAGCAAGCAGAAAATCTCAGCTTAGTCATGGCACAATCTTGCAATGCCAAAAACAAAAGTATATAAGTAATAAATAACAAACTCTGTCAACCATTAACAATTTTAGATTCACATATTTTACATCTCTTCTAACTCACTGCAAAAAGCTCCAATAAAATCCTATAATCCTGCCTTAAACGCAGTGAATAGAAATGCTTTAGATACAATGGAACCTCGGATTACGAGCATAATTCGTTCCGGAAGTGGGTTTGTATTCCAAAACACTCATAATCCAAATTTAATTTTCCCATAGGAAATAATGGAAACCTAAATTATTCGTTCCACAGCCCAAAAACATAAATACATAAAAATAATTAACAGAAAATATAAAGTAAAAATGAAACAAATTAACCTGCACTTTACCTTTAAAAAAAAGTAAAAAAGTGTTTCTGTTTGTGCGCACAGGCGCTGTGTGTGTGTGTGTGTGTGTGTGTGTAATGTGTGCACACACACACATTAACAGAGAGACTGTTTTTAAAACTGTTTAAAAATTAACCGTTTAAAAATTAGCAAGGAACATCGCTAGTTACACTCACGTGAGCGCATACTAATGGAATCACTGCTGTAGAGTAAAACAACAACAACAACAAATTAAACAGGACCTTAGTTTCTGTGTGTTTGTGTTTGAAGCCGGGTGGGGGCTGTAAAGCTGAGAGAGAGTGTGTGTGTGTGTGTGTGTGCGCGCTTATTCACTTACACCAACACACACACACACACACACTGCTTTACAGCCCCCACCCACCCCCATTAACATTTGTTTAAAGAGTTTTTACAGTAAAATTCTGGTTTACTGTAAGTGGAATTTGAATATCAGTTGTACCCACAATACTTATACAGTTAAATACTGTAAAATAATATTACAGTACCATACTGTTGATTTTACTGTTGCTGTACATTTAGTCATTTGTTACAGTGAGGTTAGAAGTGTTATCACTGTTTTATTAAAATATTTTTCTCTAACAATATGCTTTAATGCTTTAATGTTTTGTGTTCAGTAAAGTTGATTTTAAATCCATGTGAAGTCAGAAGACAGGGAGTCAGTCAGAGTCTACAAAATGTCACAAATGAGTGTATGAGAGTGATTGTAAATGAACAGCTCGTCTCCTTGTGACACCCTGCTATCTCTGACTTCATACTGCTGCTTTTGTCTGAACAAGAGGATCTCTGCTTTTCCCTGTTTCTGGAAGCAAACTTTATTCTCTTAAAACTTTTCTGCTACAAATATTGTATTTAAGCCGCCACTTTCCTCACTCTGACACTTCTTCCAGCACCCGACCTCCACACCGTGTCTTCTGTCATTCCTGTAAAATTCACCTCAGCTTGTTCTTAAAGTCTGCACTTAAATATAAATGTAGAACAAGAGCTAAATGACTCAGTAGTGTTGATTATTTAAAAAGCTCCAAAGCCTGTGATTGGATAAGAGCAGTGATGTGATGAGTAAATATCTGCTCATGTTCCTGTTATAACACAGATGTTACTAAGAATGAAGAAATGTTGAATGATGAATTATAAACAGGAGATGATGATGTTTCCCTTGAAGGAGAGATGATTACATGCTGTTGATCATGAAGTACCACAGTCCAGTTTATGGTTATTAATACACATTTCCTTTTAGATTCAGTCAGGAATGTGTTACGTGGTGCGGTATGGAGAGCCGCACCACGAGATGTTATATTGGGTTATAAGAGCCCTGACGCAGGGCTTTAGAGGAAATCAGTGAAATAGGAGGCTGTGAGAGTGCTTGTGATACGCACGGAAGACCTTCCCGTTTGGAGATAGCGTGGGATTATTAATTAAGAGAACTTAAAATGAAACAAATGAAAACTAATAACACAAAATAAACAGAGCTCCGCCGTCTACGTGAGAATGGACGGGGCTCTGGAAAACAAAACAAAAACTATATCCTCTCGGGGCGTTCGCCCTTACCAAGGATTTATGAGGAGAGAGGGGTTGTGTTTTATGCACACTTTATACTTTACCCAAGAGCGCACGCTACACGGCTGCGTGACGCTCTCTCTCTCTCTCTCTCTCGCCGGCGTCTTAAGGAGGCAGAGGCTGGGGCTTTGCCTCTGTCTTTACTTGCGCGCTTTTCTTTTTCTTTCTTTCTTTCTTTCTTTGTCTGTCTTGGCCCTGATACCTTACCGGTGCTACCTAATATTCGCACGAAGTGCGGAGGTATCAGGGCCCTTATATAGACGTGCTGCCAGGTGCGGCTCATTCAGGCTAATTGCCTGACGGCGGCGTTGCCTGGCAGCCGTGTGCATAAATGGCCGCGTCTTTGCCTGTTCAGAACCCCGCATGGTAGCAACCTGCGGATCTGCCCGCTCTGAACAGTTTAAGAGCGGCTCTGCCTTTTGCGCGAGCCGCATCGTTACAGTACCCCCCCCTCTACGGACGGCTCCCGACGTCCGAGAGTCAATCTGGACCCCACAAAACTCTTTAGTAGGTTTGGGGTTCAGTTTATCCTGAGCGCGGAGCGCTCGATCGCCCCGGCTCTTAACACCAAGTCTGGAGCTCCGCTGCTCGGTCACCTTGGGTGGGTATATGGAGGGGAATATGGTGCGTGATGTACGCCGGCTTGGTACGGGCCTACGATGCGGTTTAACATCCCAGTAGCCTTGAGGGGCAGTAGTAGGGGCTACTGGGGCAGGGGGCGCTGGAACTGGGGTTTGGGCGCCCTTAAGGCAGCTTTGGGCGCACTGACATCCCCAGCTCATAACAGAGCGGGTCGACCAGTCAATGCGAGGGTTGTGATGTTGAAGCCAGGGGAGGCCCAGTACTACTCTCTGTTCTGGCACCCGGGTTACCAGAAAAGAAATTTGCTCGGAGTGACGTCCGAGACGTAGTATGATTGGGGCGGTCCTTTGCGTCACGCACCCCGACTTAATTGGCTGGCCAGCCAGGGAGACCAACGGGATGGCAGAAGGGAGCGGGCAGACTGGAATGCCCCAAGCTGCGGCTAGCCTCCCGTCAATAAAATTTCCTGTGGCTCCCGAATCGATGAGCGCCTCTGTTCGGGCTCTCCGGATTCCGGTCCCTGAGAGCGTGGCTGGAAGGAAGAGCCCTGCATGACGGAGTCTTGACTTTTGGGTCCTACCAGACCCCCCCCTCCTGGGGTGACCCTGTCTGTGGCTTGCTGCGCCACGGGCATCACTTGCCACCTGGGAGCCCCATGGGCTGCTACGCTGAGGGGCAAGCCTGGCAACGCCTATCTGCATGGGCTCTCCCATATCTTCCAGCTCTAGTTCTTCAGGCTCAAAATCAGGGATGGGATATGAAGCCTCAGGCTCTGTCTCCATTAGCGGAGGTGAGGCGTTGCGCCTATAGCCGGGGGAGTCACCGGTTCGGCGCTTAGAGCGGCTTTCGTGGGGTGGAGGAGATGTTCCCCGCCTGGAGCCGCCGGAACGTCCGGCCTGACGCTCACGCATGCGGTTATCCACCCGGATGGCTAGCCTATAAAATTCCTCCAGATCCTGTGGAGGATCACGTAAGGCTAGCTCATCCTTTAGTTGCTCGGAGAGCCCTTGGGTATACGCAGCCATAAGGGCTGCGTCATTCCACCCCGAGCTGGCGGCCCGGGTACGAAACTCGACTGTGTAGTCAGCTACCGATCGCCCCTCTTGACGAATAGAAAGGAGGGGCGACACTATACTACTCGCCGCATGCGGATGGTGGAAAGTGGCCCTAAGTGCCTCAACAAAGGCACTTAGGGTGGCGTGTTCAGAGAGGAGGTGCTGCCACACTGCAGTAGCCCACTCTAGTGCTCTGCCTGTGAGCAGAGACACCATAAATGCAACCTTCGCCCGTTCTGATGGAAATTGGGAAGGTTGCAGCTCGAATATGAGTGAGCACTGCAGGATGAAGGCATTGCACCTCTCTGACTCGCCCGCGTACGGCTGTGGTGAAGGGAGTCGAGTCTCGGCCACCAGATGGGGTGGTTGAGCCACTGATCCGGGGGCGCGAGTCGACTCCGGAATCGACTCGCGGCCAGATGGAAACCCGGAAGTGGCGCGCGCCTCGAGCTGCCCAAAAATTAACTCGAGGCGCTTATTAATCCCACGCATCTCCGAAATCAACGTGGTTAGTGCTTCCTCGTGCCTATCAAGCACTCTCGCTTGACCCTCAACTATTTCCTGCATCGTCTCTAAGCCCGCGGGCTCTACTGATGGTGCGAATATTCTGTTACGTGGTGCGGTATGGAGAGCCGCACCACGAGATGTTATATTGGGTTATAAGAGCCCTGACGCAGGGCTTTAGAGGAAATCAGTGAAATAGGAGGCTGTGAGAGTGCTTGTGATACGCACGGAAGACCTTCCCGTTTGGAGATAGCGTGGGATTATTAATTAGGAGAACTTAAAATGAAACAAATGAAAACTAATAACACAAAATAAACAGAGCTCCGCCGTCTACGTGAGAATGGACGGGGCTCTGGAAAACAAAACAAAAACTATATCCTCTCGGGGCGTTCGCCCTTACCAAGGATTTATGAGGAGAGAGGGGTTGTGTTTTATGCACACTTTATACTTTACCCAAGAGCGCACGCTACACGGCTGCGTGACGCTCTCTCTCTCTCTCGCTCTCTCGCCGGCGTCTTAAGGAGGCAGAGGCTGGGGCTTTGCCTCTGTCTTTACTTGCGCGCTTTTCTTTTTCTTTCTTTCTTTCTTTCTTTGTCTGTCTTGGCCCTGATACCTTACCGGTGCTACCTAATATTCGCACGAAGTGCGGAGGTATTAGGGCCCTTATATAGACGTACTGCCAGGTGCGGCTCATTCAGGCTAATTGCCTGACGGCGGCGTTGCCTGGCAGCCGTGTGCATAAATGGCCGCGTCTTTGCCTGTTCAGAACCCCGCATGGTAGCAACCTGCGGATCTGCCCGCTCTGAACAGTTTAAGAGCGGCTCTGCCTTTTGCGCGAGCCGCATCGTTACAGAATGGATATCTTTGTGTGATGAAGACTCCAGTGTTCCTGCGTTTCCATGTTGGTGATAGAGAACATGCTCATAAACACATCATTCATTTAGTTATAACACATTAAACAGACTCGGAGACGTGAGAAGTGTGTGTTCATCGTGCACAGTGAATCACAGACTGAGTGAACACAGACAAGTGGAGTGACACAAGTCATCAAATCTGCCAGTTCTGTTATGAAATATATGAAACATCAGCCTTGTTGTGGTCGCTGCTCGTCCAAACACATTCACGGACCAAAATTAACTGCTGTATGACGCAGATTAATAAATTTAATGTGATTATTCTGTGTTTTTGATTATTGTTTTATTTTTTTTGTACTATACTATGTTTTTATTTTTCTTGTGCATATTTTTGCTGTTTTGTAGGCTTTAAAATTAAAAATGACATTGTATTTAAGTGCTTATAGTGTCCATAATTTAACCAAATACATAAAAAAAATAATGCCACACGTCATTATTTGTTTAAAACTTAAATTTGTAACATAAATTTTGTAGCAATACAGTATGTTTGTAACATTCTTTAAAGATGTTTTATGTTTAAAAACAAAATATTGTTCCAATACACTTTTATTCATATACAAATTATTCATTAGTTAAATGTAATTTACTTCACCAACATGTTCTATGTAAAAATATCACATTAGATGTAACGCCACTTCTTCCTTTAACAGACAATAAAGTTGACAGGAGAGTTGTGGTTCTGTGTGGTTCATATCACTGGAGCTTGTTTATCCACTTTGCGTGTGGACATGGGTCTGTTGGGGCTAGCAGGAGCGGTTAGCACCTCTGTGTTCTCTTCTCCCAGGTTCACAGGTTCTGGAACACGTTTGCAGTGGCTGAAGTGGATCCACTTCACACTTTCTGTTACCTTCACTGCTGTCCGTGTCACTAGGAGCACCTGGAACGGTCCCGATCACCTCCTGGCCTTCCGGTTCTTTCTCCTCTTTTCTCCACTTGTGTGTGTGTCTGTCTGTCTGTCTGGTGGGTGGTAAACAAACACCCTAAAAAATGCGGGGTTAAAAACAACCCAATCTGGGTTGTTTTTAACCCAGCTGCCGGGTAACTATTGGACTAACTAAATGCTGGGTCATATTTAACTATAATGCTGGGTTAATTCTACCACATAAATTGGTTAAATGTTTACCTAGATGTTGGGTTACTTTAACTGGAATGTTGAGTTAATTCTACCTCACAAATAGGTTATTATTATTTTCATGTTTTACAGTGAATCTGTAAAAAAAAAAAAAAAAAAAAAACTACCCACGTCTATTAAACAGTTAAATTACTTTGATATACTGGTTTATTACAAAAAAAAAAAAACTTCCAAGTTTTGCAAACCATACATATATGCAATAAACAACATCCTATTAAATGTTCATAGAAAAAACATTTATTTTTCAAAAGCACAAGAACAGATAATCAACAGTGACATCATTACTATACTATTACTCACAAGGGCAGAATGGAGTAATAACACAAATAGGCTGAGGCAGCTTCTACGGAGCAGGATCTCTCTGTGACATTAGATATCTTTCCTGCAGAACAAAACTATCCAGCCTTGGTCTCATTTTAACATACAAACACTGTCTTTGACTTTTCAAGTAGGCCTTGCTATTTCATAGCAACATTACAAAAAGTCCTATACAGGTGCACACTACTTTAAATAGTTAATGTTAAAAATATAAAATGCCTTGAAGCACACATCAACCGCCCCAAGTAGTGTGCATTGCTCCAGAGCCTGTCCCACCAGAATGACGAATGCCTGAGAGCAGCGCTGGTCATCATCTCCCAACGTCAGGATGTACAGTAGGGGTATGGCCTTGACACTTCAGCCTGCTGGAGGTAGTCCAACATGTTGGTGCCAACCTTAGAAAGAAATGAAAGAAAGTTAAAAATTTGTTGAATAACAAAGATTAAACTGAATAAGACTATCAATTTAATGTGTAATAGGATTTATACTAAATAAAAAAATGACAAAGCTAGGGTATAGGTAACCTGAAACAAAAACATGGAGACAGCTACTACCAAAAATAAAATAAGCAAAATAAGCATGGCTTTTGGGATAAAGCTCATATATATATGAGCTTTATCAGACTAGTTGGTCTTGTGGTCTGCGTTGATTTTAAGCTAATTACCGAGGAGATGCATTGCCATATCTGAAGTCATACTGGCACATTATAATCACCCAAATATTAATACTTCCATCTAGTAGTTATCTGTACAGCTGACTGATAGTTAATTTAGTCCGAGTCACAAGCAACTTTGGTTAAAGAGGGCTACCTGGTTAGCTTACATGCAGCAGTCATATTTGCATACTACTTGCCAAAGGGGGAAAGGTGTAAAATATTGTTATAACTCGGGAGAAACGCGGGTGACTTTTGACCGCGGAGTAAATTACTAGCTAGTGAAAAACGGGAGGTTAGCAGGTGTGTATATTTGTGAGACGGTCAGTGTTTTGTAACACCCCAGCATTTTATTTTCTCAAACAGTGAGATTAATAAAGTTCTAATGTTAACTAAATGCTAGCGTCATGCTAATACTACAGTTACAGTTTTGTCACCCTGCAAACATTCTACAGAGAAAGATAAAAAGCTCAGACATCTTATCCGTTTCTTTCACACACAGGTGGGGTTCTTTGGCTAACTATAGCAGCTATTGTCAGCTAAATTATTTTACCTCAGACCAGCCTGAAAGTTTGAGTGTAACCTTAACACGGTAACAGTAATAAATCTCACATATAGTAATAATTTTTCAGTCATATGTGACTTAGGTGAGTGAACATGTGAATACAGACCTTGTATTTAACGTCGTTTTCCCTTAAATGAACCATCATCAGCGGTGTGGGAGCTGAAGAGAGACACGAAGCTCTGACTGACAGCCGCTGAATCCACCGGTGAACTTTGGGGGAGGAGCCAATCAAACTTCAACCCAGCAGCTGGGTTACACAAAAACTACCCAACTCTCTGTAAATAACCCAGAAAAATGACCCAACAGAGGCAACCCAGCGCTTGGGTAGAAAAAACAACCCAGCGTTTTTTAGAGTGCTGAATTGGGGGTAGGTTCTCTTGTGAATGTGCTGCTCATGCTCTACAGTGCTGTGTGCATAATTAAGTACTCCCAGCCATTGCATTAGGCAGCAATTAAGCTCACTTGTCTCTCCAACATCCTTCCTGGTGGTAAAATGCTACATTGGTGTCGGAAGTGGGATGGAGAATAACAAGTTGAAGCACACTACGGAGGACCTACAGAAAATCCAAGCAGGCCGCCGAGTAGCGGAGCACCTACTCGGGGAGAAAACACTCGTACCTGACGGAGCTAGCGCGAGCACACCACGGCGACTAAAGCATAGCGGTGAGATAAAGATACAGGTGTTCCGGGAAATTCAGTTTCCCTATGTTTCCCCGGTCGCGCGCAGTGCGCCTGCAGATTCAAATCATGACGTCACTCGCTACCAAATGCTGAGAAGCTTTTAACAGGTTTTCTCTCGTTTTAAAGTGTTTTTACGAACTTTGTGAATTAAACAGATAACCTATGCAAAATAATCGAGTGTTTTTTCACTTTTTTTGTACATTTGAAGATAATTCAGACGTTTTAAGCCGCTGCAAAAGGCTGGTTTGTTGGACCAGTACTGACATCACGACTACTTTTATTACACGTACATTAGCTGTGTGATGATAGATGTGATCCTGATTGATTCTAAATAGATTTAAGGTTATACTTTGTAATTTATTATACTCAAGGGTAGAGTGTGTACTCGTGATAACCACAATACTCTTTTTTTAACCCACTCAAACATCCAGTTCTATTAAAACATCTGGTTACATATCAAACACAAAGGTACAGGAATTATAGGACACCACACTCAGAGTTATTCATCTTATTCACATCTATCTATCTATCTATCTATCTATCTCTCTCTCTCTCTCTCTCTCTCTCACAGCACCCGCATATGATGGGGAAACATGATATCCTGAAATCCATGATAAAACAGACATACATAATTGGCACAGCACTTATTATAATAGCATTTTTACATTAAATAATGTATCTGAATTGGTTATTTTTCTTTAATTTCAGAAAATATGAAAACTTGAAGTTTATTAAAATTGTTAACTGGGTAAATTAATTTCCAGGAGTCTCTTGTTAAAAATAGTGTTTTTAAAAAAACATCATCTCACTGTATTACCTAAGCACACATGTCTCTGAGGCAATTTCAGACATCTCTGATACTTCCACAGCCAGTAGGAGGAGGGAAACCGATTTTCCTGATGATCAGGAAAATACGTTTCCCATACTTCAATTTAAAACATAAAGCCAGTAGAGAAAGGGAAACAGATTTTTTTAAATTTTGAGTTTCTAAACCTGATTACAGAACCTTGAGTATTTACAGGCTTAATGTATGCTTGATTTTTTTTGTTTCTGATCCTCTATCCATTCATCTTATGCTTCAGACATCTGATTACTTAGATGTATTGTAATCCTTAACTATCTCAATATATTATACGACTTATTTTGTATTTTTTTATTAAATAAGTTTGCCTATGTCTTTACAATGGTATAATAAGGTTATAATAAGGTATACACATTTAAGAATGTATGGACATAAAGATTTTGTTTTTTTTTAGGATTAAAGATTTCCTATATAATCAGGCCCTTTCCAAAAATACCTATTTAGTTTCATACATTTTGTAATTTTATATTTTGCCATTCAGTAGTGAAGACTGTGTTGTTTTTGTTATTGTGAGTCACTGCGCCAGTAAGTTGTGGTGGACGAAAGAAGTTTTTCAGTTGTTTATAAATTTGGATGGGAACAGGATGGATGCGACACAATATAACGAAATTTTTAATTATTTAACAACAGGAAAATATCCTGATTTCCGAACAAAATCGGAGAAATACGTAATTCGACGACGTGCAAAACAATATGTAGTAAAAGGTAATAGTCTGTCCTAAAATTTTGTTAGCTAGTTGGCCCTGTTGGTTACATGTAGCTAACAGGCCTACCTGTATAGGTTATTATTAGTGCACAGTTCATTTTTTGTTATAAATGTAAATGCTTCTATATTAAAATTAATCTCTGGCCTGTGGCAGGCACACATTTACGTGCAACTGAGGTTATACTTAATTTATTGAATTTTTTAACAGATGGAGTGCTTTTTTATGTGCGTCACAAGGGCACAAATCTAGAAATTTGTGTTAAAGTCGTGCGTACTGCTGAGGAGGCAGATGATATTTTTAAAGAATTTCATGCCAGTTCAACAGGTGGGCATAGTGGAAAGGAAAAAACCCAGGACGCAGTTTCTAATTATTTACCATCTATTAAAAAAAAAGACATTAAGCGTTTTTTTTTTCCTTAATGTCTATATTACTACTGATACTGCCAGTGTATTAACATGTTTTTTTTTCCACCACTATGACATAAAGACACCTCAAACCAACATTGTTTATCTCTCGCTTGTTTATCTGGCTTTTTATATTTAACAGTGTTTTTAAGTCTGTATTAACACTTTCAGGAAAGACTAAACCACGTCTGTTTCGTTTTAGTGATATCATGTGATCATATGCAATTATTCACACACTGTACATAGTAAAATCGCCAATGTTTTAATATTTTTACTCAGTAAATTTGAGTCCAACTGGATGTAATTGGACACTGTAGGGTGTTAATTCAAATTCAGGAGGTCACTTTAGCACCCCCACATGGACTACTGAGATTAGGTTTAATAGGATTGTTGGACCCTATAAACTGATCAGAACTGGTCTGTGGTCATGAATCAACAGAGACAAAAATCATAATCATAACTAATACTACTACTCTTCTTCTTTTTATTATTATTATTAATTTTTTTATTGTCATTAATATTATTTATGACAATATTATTATTATTATTATTATTATTATTATTATTATTATTAATAATAATAATAATAATAATAATAATAATAATTGTGGTGGCTCAGAGGGCTAAGGCACTGAGGCACTAAGGCACTGAGTTACTGATCGGAAGATCGGCGGTTCGATCCCCAGCTCCACCAGGTTGCCACTGTTGGGCCCTTGAGCAAGGCCTGTAACCCTAACTGCTCCATGGGCGCCGTATCATGGCTGACCCTGCGCTCTGACTCCAGTTACGCTGGGATATGCGAAGAAGGAATTTCACTGTCCTGTAGTGTATATGTGACAAATAAAGGCTTAACTTAACTAACAACCACAGAGAATTAGGGTAGGTTTTCAGCAAAAAAAAAAAGGCTAGTTATTCCTAAACAAAAGGCTATACCATGTATTTATACACTAAAACAAAAATTATTAAATGCCATTAGTCTTTCTCTTGTGTTTCGATAAAACTCTCAATCATCCAATTTTCTCTGAGACCTTCACATTTGTTAATCGAAAGGTTTCCTACTCTAGGATATATGGCTTAAAATGGGAGTAAATACATGCAACTGAGGTTATACTTAATTTATTAATTCTTTTAGCAGATGGAGTGCTTTTATGTGCGTCACAAGGGCACACATTTGAGCTAAAGTCGTGCGTAAAGTGGATAAACTTTTGTCTATCCACTTGCAACTTCACATTAAACCTTTTGATATTTGTTGCTTTGTCTAAATGCAGATTAAACAGTGCCCAGCATGCCAGTCTAAAAGAGGCCTAAAACATAAAGAAGCCCATATTCCCATAATTGTAAGTAATTGAATCATTTTTACTTATGTGATTACTTAAGCAAAATGTATTAATATTTATAAAATTTTGTTTTTTAAGGTAAATGAACCGTGGGAATTGGTCGGTATGGACCTCGTTGGGAAGTTGACAAAGACAGAGAAAGGCAAAGTGGGTAGAGGCATACCCATTACCATCCAAATCAGCAGAAGATGTCACAATGTGCATTGTGAATCTTTTTCATAGATTTGGAGCACCAAAAAGGATACTAACCGATCAGGGCAGGGAATTTGTCAATCAGGTTGGTTAAGTTATTTGTTTGACTAGCAAGTGAAGACTTTGTGATGTCAAACTAAATCTTTTTTATTAATTAATTAATTAATTAATTTTTGTTCTGCTTGTTTGTTAGCAGTCAAAAGCTTGTACCTGCTCCCTGGTCGATTTTTATTTGTATTGTTTGAGAAAGAAGAAAAAGTTACTTTCTACATTGAAAAAAAATGTTGAAGGCATCCAAAATATGCAGTAATCTCATTTGAACAATTGATTTTGAGAGTTGTTTGCTTCTTATGCTCTATAAAGCCTTCATAACGGCTCTAAAACTTTTTTAATTGCTTTGTATAATTGGTGATTTTTGAGGCTAGTTACTCTAAGAGAACTTCTCTGCTGTAGCAGAGGGAAGTTTTTGTCTTCATGAGATACAGTTTCATCATGGTGCTTGATATGTTTTTCAAATCAACCTGACAATACTGTTTTTGCAAAAACTATTCCAGATTGTGGTTATTGTTACTTAATTACCTAATTCCATATGTCATTTTAAAGTTTTCTCCAGTGTTGTTCCATAATGTAAAATATAAATCACAAAAATGCCACTGAATTAGATGAAGTGTCCCAAATTTAGACTGGTAATGTGAAGTTGCATAATAAAATGTTAAGGAATGCATTATATTTATTAATTGCAAGTTACATTTAGTTTTTTCCATGCTTTTCTTTCTCTAGGTAAACACAGAAGTATGCTCTCTGTTTGGCATTAAGAGAAGTCTCTGTTCTCTTTACCACCCACAAACTAATGGCCTGGTGGAACAGATGAATGGTACTATCCAAAGGTAAGGTCCTGTTTACATAACCTATGTACAGTAAGATATTATATAGTTGTAAAAAAGAACGAGGGGAGTTGCTCTGTCTGTCTGCTGTGCTTCGGTAAGCTTTTCTGGTGCCAGGAGAGACTCGGTCAAACACACACACACACACACACGTTGTCTGTCAGAAAGGTCTCTGGTAATTATAAGGCAAAAGATTGGGTTTTTATATGTTTGACTAAACGTCTGTGCCATCGACATATGTTACTACAAAGAACATAAACCACTGTAGACGTTCTGGTGAGATCCTGAAGATTCAAAGGAGAGGAAGATAGAGAGGTGTCCATCCAGAGACAGATCACAAGATGTTGGCTCTAGTTAGGGGGAGAGGGGGAAGGAGACAGAGAGAGAGAAAGAGAGAGAGAGAGGGGGAGAGAGACATATAGAGAGAATGGAAAGGTGAGTGTGGGAGCGTTTACACCTTTAAAAACAGATGCAAGAAGAGACAGAAAGATGGCAGCAGGAAAGATTTAACAC
Organism: Clarias gariepinus; assembly: GCF_024256425.1. NCBI lineage: Eukaryota > Metazoa > Chordata > Actinopteri > Siluriformes > Clariidae > Clarias > Clarias gariepinus. The sequence goes on from NC_071111.1 coordinate 25,411,342, forward strand.
GTTAATATCAAATCTATGAGAAAGAGAGCAAGAGAGTAGAAACAACTCCTTTTTATATAAAATAATTCTAACAATAGCATACAGATCTGGCCTTTAAAAACGCACGTTTTCGGAAAAGGGATCCCACGACTTTCCGCGAGTGCGCGCGGCAAGCTGTGAAAATGCCCTTCAATACCTGAAGGGGGCAGTCGTGTTTCAGTCTAAAGTATTGTGTGTCTACTGAAGCCGAAAAATGTTATGTCTCTTAGGCGCCCATTGACAGCGAGCGACAGAGCTCATAAACGTGTCAAGCTCAAACTGTTATGTATTTATTCATCATTTTTATTCAGAATTATTATTATTATTAGTAGTAGTTCTCCGAATTTATTATTCTGATTATTACTGTAACGATAAAGATGTATGACGTTATATATTAAACGCAGACGGCTACTGGGGGCTCAGTGGTAGGTGAGTCGCCCGCCATGTGGAAGACCCGGGTTCGATTCCCGGCCAGTGCTCAAAATTTGCTAAAATACCACAATATAGCCATTACATTATCCAGTTATGCTTCAGTACTAAATGCATGTTTGCAATTGAGAATTTTTTTCTTAAGCTATGAAACACATTAGCACTCACCTCACAGTTGCTGTAATTTGATGATTATCATAAGCAAAAAGTGTAAAACAAAGGATTCACATTTATTACATTTTCACCCAGAGCGGGATTCGAACCAGGGTCTGGACGATTTTATAGGATATACGGATATTATACAGATATTATTTAAGCAACGCCACACCACGTGGAAAGCAACAAAAATGCTTCAATTTCATTGGCTGTCACTAAGTGTCAGCTATTCACGACTGGCCCCCGCGGAACACAGAATCCCCGGGCTTCAACTGCGCTTTCTCCATTCGTTATTACAGGGGCGGACTGGGGCCAAAAAGTGTCCCTGGACTTCCTGGCCCACAGCAGCCCACACCATAATACATTGGCTCATTAATGTAGAGATACATTTTTAACACCAGTTACTAGTATAAAAATATAACACAATACAGAAATCAATGCTATTTAAACATGTTATTTGAAGTATCACTGAACATATATTGGGTCAAAGAAACGAAAAAAAGAACATCAAGACGAACAACATATAAATCTATAAAGACAATATTTTAAAAGGAATGGCAATAAAACTGAACAGGTAAGCTGAAATCAGTAGCAGCAGTAGCTCACGCTAGTAAACTAGTTACTTATTTTAATTATTAGGGTAGTCAATATTAACACGAAATAATGCTGAGAAACATTATTTCAATTAATATTGACCACCATCATAATAACTAGCACAAGTTAGTGCTGCTACTAATTTTATTCTGTTTGATTGCCATTCTTTTTACTTGGCTCTGGTAGATGAGGGGAGACGTGTTGGTCATCATCAGCATGTATTATGAAGTGGGATGTGGTGCGCTGCTGGATCCAGCCTCCCTGACCTGTTATAGGCAGAATCTGTTCATTTGAAGCATTTCACAGCATTTACCTCTAAAGCTTTTTCTTATTTTCGCGTAACCTTTTCTTCTTCCTGCTTTTCATTCATGGAAATTATTATTAATTTGCTCAGAAAATTCGCTGCATCGAGAAAGGATCAATATCTAAAAATTTAAAGATGCCCACGTGTGTGGACACAGAATACAAGAGTGTATAATCTTTAATAAAGTTAATCTAATACAATATTGTTTCCAATGCTGAAGCAAACATGATTTAGTTTTAGTCTATTCATTGAATACAACGCGACAGCGCGCTCCGAGGTGAAGCGCACCCACAGTTACTGTAATCCCCCATCTCACCTTTACTACGGGTGTGAAGTCATCAAACCGGTTTCGCTGCTGGGGGAATTCACAGAATTGGGGGTTTTAAAACCGCGGTGAAGTTGGTTTGACGTTGGACGTTGGATATTCGAGCTCCGGCGACCAGATTTGTAGCGGCGATTCGCTGATTTGTGGCGGGGATTCGCTAACAGAGTCCGGCGAAAGCACGTCGCCTACTGCGCGAGTTAGGGACCGTCTGCAAATTACTGTCCGACTGAAATACGGATAATAATAATATTATAAACATTGATATTTAAAACAAATAAACGAATTATTGATTCAAAATCTAATCTAAAATGTGTGTCCACTTGTCCTGCAGAAGGCACAACCTTTTTTTGTCAATATTATGACTTTTCATTTTTATTAAAAATTAATATTCAATAATTCTGCATTTTACTTCAATACCGTTCAGGTCATAAGACCTATTGCCTCAAAATCTATTTTATAAGAGGTGTACACCTGTCCTGCAGAGGGCACAACCTTTTTTTGTCAATATTATCACTTTAAATTTTTATTAATAATTAATATTTAATAATTATGCATTTTACTTTAATACCTTCCAGGTCATGTGACCTATTGACTCAAAATCCATTTTAAAATGTGTGTCCACCTGTCCTGCAGAGGGCACAATCTTTTTTCTGTCAATATTATCACTTTTCATTTTTATTAAAAATTAATATTCAATAATTCTGCATTTTACTTCAATACCTTCCAGGTCATGTGACCTATTGACTCAAAATCCATTTTAAAATGTGTGTCCACCTGTCCTGCAGAGGGCACAATCTTTTTTCTGTCAATATTATCACTTTTCATTTTTATTAAAAATTAATATTCAATAATTCTGCATTTTACTTCAATACCTTCCAGGTCATGTGACCTATTGACTCAAAATCCATTTTAAAATGTGTGTCCACCTGTCCTGCAGAGGGCACAATCTTTTTTCTGTCAATATTATCACTTTTCATTTTTATTAAAAATTAATATTCAATAATTCTGCATTTTACTTCAATACCTTCCAGGTCATGTGACCTATTGACTCAAAATCCATTTTAAAATGTGTGTCCACCTGTCCTGCAGAGGGCACAATCTTTTTTCTGTCAATATTATCACTTTTCATTTTTATTAAAAATTAATATTCAATAATTCTGCATTTTACTTCAATACCTTCCAGGTCATGTGACCTATTGACTCAAAATCCATTCTAAAATGTGTGTCCACCTGTCCTGCAGAGGGCACAATCTTTTTTCTGTCAATATTATCACTTTTCATTTTTATTAAAAATTAATATTCAATAATTCTGCATTTTACTTCAATACCTTCCAGGTCATGTGACCTATTGACTCAAAATCCATTTTAAAATGTGTGTCCACCTGTCCTGCAGAGGGCACAATCTTTTTTCTGTCAATATTATCACTTTTCATTTTTATTAAAAATTAATATTCAATAATTCTGCATTTTACTTCAATACCTTCCAGGTCATGTGACCTATTGACTCAAAATCCATTCTAAAATGTGTGTCCACCTGTCCTGCAGAGGGCACAACCTTTTTTGTCAATATTATCACTTTGCATATTTATTAATAATTAATATTTAATAATTCTGCATTTTACTTCAATACCTTCCAGGTCATGTGACCTATTGACTCAAAATGTATTCCAAAATGTGTGTCCACCTGTCCTGCAAAGGGCACAACCTTTTTTTGTCAATATTATCACTTTGCATTTTTATTAATAATTAATATTTAATAATTATGCATTTTACTTCAATACCGTTCAGGTCATAAGACCTATTGCCTCAAAATCTATTATATAAGAGGTGTCCACCTGTCCTGCAGAGGGCACAACCTTTTTTGATTGTGTGTTTGTGTCCATCATGTGCTTTGCAGCTGTACCAGCAATCTCTGTTCCAAAAGCTCAGAGTGACAGTTTTTAACCACGAACTGTAGCTCAATGCAGAAAACACACACACACACACACACACACACACACATACACACACACACACACGCACACACACACACACACACACACACACACACACACACACACACACAAAACAAGAACTTCTGCAGCTATTACGTCATCCTTAATGAACCGTCTTCAAACGTAAGGCCGTCTTTATATCAATTAGCGCTTATTATAAAGCACTCCAAACAATAATTAACACTAATGATGAGTAAAAAGAGCTTAATGATTACAGAAAGTATCATCGAGTCAGGAGCACACCCAGCCCATAAACACGCCTCCAAACACACAGGCACAGACTTAAACACACATCCGGGCGTGCACCATCACCCGGTTCATGCTATCCAGCCTGCGCAATACTAATTAAGCGCACACAGTCAGCTGTGTTTATAGTCAGTCAAAGAGTGTCATGTTTTTTAAGTGAAGAAACTGAGAGGACAAAGTCATAGTGTTCCAGCCAAAGACCTCTGTGTTAGAGTGTGTGTGTGTGTGTGTGTGTTAAAGAAATAGTCCAGCTTCTTTCTTTTTATTTTCAATCTACCAGCCACATCTGTAGTAGATGGGAAGTCAACCCAGATCAATTTCATGTTTTTTGTCTGTGCTATGAAAAGAAATGATAAGAGTGGCTTACATTGTTGTCTCATTATACTTCTGAGTAGTTGAGGGCCGTGCTCAAGGGCCCAACAGTGGCAACTTGGTTTTGGGATTTGAACCTGGGAACTTCCAATCACTAGTCCAGTGACTTAACCACTTGCGTATCAACACTCTCCAGCACATTAGATGGCAGTATACAGTCTCTGAAAGAGGAAGTGGACTACTGTTTCGTATGTGATGCCATCAGTGCTATCTGTCTACTCTGTGTGCACAGCTCAACTACTACAGTCCACCACCATAGCTGATGAAGTAGGAGGGCTCATGAGAGGGTCACTGTTATGTAATAATGTTAGGCGCAGTGCGAAGGATGACTTCCTTGTACTCTTCTCCTCTTTGTGTTTTTTCGTGGCTTGCAAAGCAACTAGGTGCATACTGCCACCTGCTGTGTTGGAAAGAGAGTGTAAATACACAAGTGTACTCAGGTTTAATACAAAATTACGAATATAAAAGCTTTCCAGCATGTGTGAGGCGAGTGGAGAACAATCGTACCCAGGCATTGTACTGTATGAATAAATCGTGCTTAATGTGAAAACACCCAAGGGGAGTCCATTCCTGGTACACAGTAGTGCCGAAGTGTCAAATATATCAGTATAATGGGTCAAATTTAGGCTGGTTTCACGTTAGAGCCCTGGGATAATTTCAGACAACACATAACCCCAAAGTCTGTTTCATTTGGATCAGTGAGAACACAATCGTTCCAGGCTCAGGAACCGTACCCGAATCCGCTTTGAAAAAGTGGTCTCGGGCTCAGTACAGCACACTCCGGCATTGGATCGAATCAGATATGGAAGCCAATCATACCTGAGCATGGAAGGAGATCGCTGTTTATACATGATGCCATTAATGCCATCTGTCTCCTCCAATATCTCTGTGTGCATGTAACACGTGCCAGTCTCATCCTTTGGCCTCCTTTATGCTGATAAAGTAGGAAAGCACATGTTTTTCTCGTTTAATCGTTTAGTGTTAAATGTCGGCTCATAAACCAAGTAGGTACATATTGCCACCCGCTGTATCGGAGAGTGTGAATACGCAAGTGTACGGGAGAGCGGAGTACAAAAAATGTTACTCTAGACCAGCAGGGGAGTGGGGAGGTGAACCAGTTGCACCTGGGCAATGTAGAAATCAATCCTGCCTAATATAAAACGCACTAATTCACATCTGTTCCGGAGCACACGATGTAAAAGCAAGTAAATATTTACTATAACTGGGTTTTATTACTATAGAAACATTGCATCAAAAAAAAAATGTACAAGCCTTTAGTTTGAGTTCACAGCCAAAACTAGAGGTGTTGCTGTAGAAAACTTTTTAACTACGGCTCTGCTAGGAGGAACTCATGGCTCTGGGAATGCAGCTCCACATATCAGTAATCATTTATGCTTCAGGATGAAAAAAAAGCCAAATCTCATCAAATGTTGATGATGACAGCCTTTTGCTTTTTGCATGGACATGTGAATGATTTTTCGTTCTTTTTTTTCCCTTTCCTTTCGCCGCATTAGAAAAGTCGATATTTCAGCCTGGCAGATGAGAGTAAACAATTCAGACAAAACAACTTGACAGAGATCCCAGATTTACTGCATGCTATATTTCCCCACACACACTGACTTGTACACACACTTCTCACTCTATCCCTCTTTCGCTCTAACACATCCACATGGTCAATGTGTTCATGTCCCAGATTAATTGAACATCATTGCACTAGGTTT